>NC_083725.1:35926348-37176348 GCF_028564815.1 Eubalaena glacialis
AGTTTCAAGGTAGTAAGCTTTTCAACACTCCTAGGGGCCTTGCTTCAGCACCCGTGTCAGTACCAGAACACTGCGTAGAACCAGGAAGCTCTGCTCCTGCGTGTATGCTGCGTGTCAACCTAGAAATTAGAGACTGACGGCACAAGGCTAGTTTTACCATTATGACAGCTCCGTTGATGCGGCCTCGAAGCTACCTGAAAAGCACTGTTGTTACCGTGCTTTTACTTACAGCCGGCATGGCACATAGAAGAAAATGAGTTTTCTTGAAAGAAACCTTGTGCTTCCAGTTCCTAGTTGGAAGCTCACCCTGCTCTGCTCTACACCAAACGTGAAAGTCAATGTGAGCACTAGCCTCGAAGTAAGGCCCTGATTATCCTGGCAAAACGGGAGGCGTGCAGCAGCTCCATGAGGCCTTCATCGCTGTTCTGCTTTAGTTTCACGGTAGTAAGCTTTCCAACATTCCTAGGGACTTTGCTTAAGCAACCGTTTCGGTACCAGAACACTGCGTAGAGACAGTAAGCTCTGGTCCTGCGTGTATGCTGCGTGTCAACCTAGAAATTGGAGACTGATGGCATAAGGCTTCTTTTCCCATTATGAAAGCTCCGTTCATGCGGCCTCGAAGCTACCTGAAAAGCATTGTTGTTGCCGGGGTTTTCCTCACTGCCGGCATGGTTCTGAGAAGAAACTGAGTTTTCTCCTAAGAAACCTTGGGTTTCCAGTTCCTTGTTGGAAGCTCACCCTGCTCTGCGCTATACCTAAAGTGAAAGTCAACGTGAGCCCAAGCTTCGAAGTAAGGCCCTGATTATCCTTGCAAAACGAGAGGCGTGCAGCAGCTCCATGAGGCCTTCATCGTTGTTCTGCTTTAGTTTCAAGGTAGTAAGCTTTTCAACACTCCTAGGGGCCTTGCTTCAGCACCCGTGTCAGTACCAGAACACTGCGTAGAACCAGGAAGCTCTGCTCCTGCGTGTATGCTGCGTGTCAACCTAGAAATTAGAGACTGACGGCACAAGGCTAGTTTTCCCATTATGAAAGCTCCGTTGATGCGGCCCCGAAGCTACCTGAAAAGCACTGTTGTTACCGTGCTTTTACTTACAGCCGGCATGGCACATAGAAGAAAATGAGTTTTCTCGAAAGAAACCTTGTGCTTCCAGTTCCTAGTTGGAAGCTCACCCTGCTCTGCTCTACACCAAACGTGAAAGTCAATGTGAGCACTAGCCTCGAAGTAAGGCCCTGATTATCCTGGCAAAACGGGAGGCGTGCAGCAGCTCCATGAGGCCTTCATCGCTGTTCTGCTTTAGTTTCACGGTAGTAAGCTTTCCAACATTCCTAGGGACTTTGCTTAAGCAACCGTTTCGGTACCAGAACACTGCGTAGAGACAGTAAGCTCTGGTCCTGCGTGTATGCTGCGTGTCAACCTAGAAATTGGAGACTGATGGCATAAGGCTTCTTTTCCCATTATGAAAGCTCCGTTCATGCGGCCTCGAAGCTACCTGAAAAGCATTGTTGTTGCCGGGGTTTTCCTCACTGCCGGCATGGTTCTGAGAAGAAACTGAGTTTTCTCCTAAGAAACCTTGGGTTTCCAGTTCCTTGTTGGAAGCTCACCCTGCTCTGCGCTATACCTAAAGTGAAAGTCAACGTGAGCCCAAGCTTCGAAGTAAGGCCCTGATTATCCTTGCAAAACGAGAGGCGTGCAGCAGCTCCATGAGGCCTTCATCGTTGTTCTGCTTTAGTTTCAAGGTAGTAAGCTTTTCAACACTCCTAGGGGCCTTGCTTCAGCACCCGTGTCAGTACCAGAACACTGCGTAGAACCAGGAAGCTCTGCTCCTGCGTGTATGCTGCGTGTCAACCTAGAAATTAGAGACTGACGGCACAAGGCTAGTTTTCCCATTATGAAAGCTCCGTTGATGCGGCCCCGAAGCTACCTGAAAAGCACTGTTGTTACCGTGCTTTTACTTACAGCCGGCATGGCACATAGAAGAAAATGAGTTTTCTCGAAAGAAACCTTGTGCTTCCAGTTCCTAGTTGGAAGCTCACCCGGCTCTGCTCTATACCAAACGTGAAAGTCAATGTGAGCACTAGCCTCGAAGTAAGGCCCTGATTATCCTGGCAAAACGGGAGGCGTGCAGCAGCTCCATGAGGCCTTCATCGCTGTTCTGCTTTAGTTTCACGGTAGTAAGCTTTCCAACATTCCTAGGGACTTTGCTTAAGCAACCGTTTCGGTACCAGAACACTGCGTAGAGACAGTAAGCTCTGGTCCTGCGTGTATGCTGCGTGTCAACCTAGAAATTGGAGACTGATGGCATAAGGCTTCTTTTCCCATTATGAAAGCTCCGTTCATGCGGCCTCGAAGCTACCTGAAAAGCATTGTTGTTGCCGGGGTTTTCCTAACTGCCGGCATGGTTCTGAGAAGAAACTGAGTTTTCTCCTAAGAAACCTTGGGTTTCCAGTTCCTTGTTGGAAGCTCACCCTGCTCTGCGCTATACCTAAAGTGAAAGTCAACGTGAGCCCAAGCTTCGAAGTAAGGCCCTGATTATCCTTGCAAAACGAGAGGCGTGCAGCAGCTCCATGAGGCCTTCATCGTTGTTCTGCTTTAGTTTCAAGGTAGTAAGCTTTTCAACACTCCTAGGGGCCTTGCTTCAGCACCCGTGTCAGTACCAGAACACTGCGTAGAACCAGGAAGCTCTGCTCCTGCGTGTATGCTGCGTGTCAACCTAGAAATTAGAGACTGACGGCACAAGGCTAGTTTTCCCATTATGAAAGCTCCGTTGATGCGGCCCCGAAGCTACCTGAAAAGCACTGTTGTTACCGTGCTTTTACTTACAGCCGGCATGGCACATAGAAGAAAATGAGTTTTCTCGAAAGAAACCTTGTGCTTCCAGTTCCTAGTTGGAAGCTCACCCTGCTCTGCTCTACACCAAACGTGAAAGTCAATGTGAGCACTAGCCTCGAAGTAAGGCCCTGATTATCCTGGCAAAACGGGAGGCGTGCAGCAGCTCCATGAGGCCTTCATCGCTGTTCTGCTTTAGTTTCACGGTAGTAAGCTTTCCAACATTCCTAGGGACTTTGCTTAAGCAACCGTTTCGGTACCAGAACACTGCGTAGAGACAGTAAGCTCTGGTCCTGCGTGTATGCTGCGTGTCAACCTAGAAATTGGAGACTGATGGCATAAGGCTTCTTTTCCCATTATGAAAGCTCCGTTCATGCGGCCTCGAAGCTACCTGAAAAGCATTGTTGTTGCCGGGGTTTTCCTCACTGCCGGCATGGTTCTGAGAAGAAACTGAGTTTTCTCCTAAGAAACCTTGGGTTTCCAGTTCCTTGTTGGAAGCTCACCCTGCTCTGCGCTATACCTAAAGTGAAAGTCAACGTGAGCCCAAGCTTCGAAGTAAGGCCCTGATTATCCTTGCAAAACGAGAGGCGTGCAGCAGCTCCATGAGGCCTTCATCGTTGTTCTGCTTTAGTTTCAAGGTAGTAAGCTTTTCAACACTCCTAGGGGCCTTGCTTCAGCACCCGTGTCAGTACCAGAACACTGCGTAGAACCAGGAAGCTCTGCTCCTGCGTGTATGCTGCGTGTCAACCTAGAAATTAGAGACTGACGGCACAAGGCTAGTTTTCCCATTATGAAAGCTCCGTTGATGCGGCCCCGAAGCTACCTGAAAAGCACTGTTGTTACCGTGCTTTTACTTACAGCCGGCATGGCACATAGAAGAAAATGAGTTTTCTCGAAAGAAACCTTGTGCTTCCAGTTCCTAGTTGGAAGCTCACCCGGCTCTGCTCTATACCAAACGTGAAAGTCAATGTGAGCACTAGCCTCGAAGTAAGGCCCTGATTATCCTGGCAAAACGGGAGGCGTGCAGCAGCTCCATGAGGCCTTCATCGCTGTTCTGCTTTAGTTTCACGGTAGTAAGCTTTCCAACATTCCTAGGGACTTTGCTTAAGCAACCGTTTCGGTACCAGAACACTGCGTAGAGACAGTAAGCTCTGGTCCTGCGTGTATGCTGCGTGTCAACCTAGAAATTGGAGACTGATGGCATAAGGCTTCTTTTCCCATTATGAAAGCTCCGTTCATGCGGCCTCGAAGCTACCTGAAAAGCATTGTTGTTGCCGGGGTTTTCCTAACTGCCGGCATGGTTCTGAGAAGAAACTGAGTTTTCTCCTAAGAAACCTTGGGTTTCCAGTTCCTTGTTGGAAGCTCACCCTGCTCTGCGCTATACCTAAAGTGAAAGTCAACGTGAGCCCAAGCTTCGAAGTAAGGCCCTGATTATCCTTGCAAAACGAGAGGCGTGCAGCAGCTCCATGAGGCCTTCATCGTTGTTCTGCTTTAGTTTCAAGGTAGTAAGCTTTTCAACACTCCTAGGGGCCTTGCTTCAGCACCCGTGTCAGTACCAGAACACTGCGTAGAACCAGGAAGCTCTGCTCCTGCGTGTATGCTGCGTGTCAACCTAGAAATTAGAGACTGACGGCACAAGGCTAGTTTTCCCATTATGAAAGCTCCGTTGATGCGGCCCCGAAGCTACCTGAAAAGCACTGTTGTTACCGTGCTTTTACTTACAGCCGGCATGGCACATAGAAGAAAATGAGTTTTCTCGAAAGAAACCTTGTGCTTCCAGTTCCTAGTTGGAAGCTCACCCTGCTCTGCTCTACACCAAACGTGAAAGTCAATGTGAGCACTAGCCTCGAAGTAAGGCCCTGATTATCCTGGCAAAACGGGAGGCGTGCAGCAGCTCCATGAGGCCTTCATCGCTGTTCTGCTTTAGTTTCACGGTAGTAAGCTTTCCAACATTCCTAGGGACTTTGCTTAAGCAACCGTTTCGGTACCAGAACACTGCGTAGAGACAGTAAGCTCTGGTCCTGCGTGTATGCTGCGTGTCAACCTAGAAATTGGAGACTGATGGCATAAGGCTTCTTTTCCCATTATGAAAGCTCCGTTCATGCGGCCTCGAAGCTACCTGAAAAGCATTGTTGTTGCCGGGGTTTTCCTCACTGCCGGCATGGTTCTGAGAAGAAACTGAGTTTTCTCCTAAGAAACCTTGGGTTTCCAGTTCCTTGTTGGAAGCTCACCCTGCTCTGCGCTATACCTAAAGTGAAAGTCAACGTGAGCCCAAGCTTCGAAGTAAGGCCCTGATTATCCTTGCAAAACGAGAGGCGTGCAGCAGCTCCATGAGGCCTTCATCGTTGTTCTGCTTTAGTTTCAAGGTAGTAAGCTTTTCAACACTCCTAGGGGCCTTGCTTCAGCACCCGTGTCAGTACCAGAACACTGCGTAGAACCAGGAAGCTCTGCTCCTGCGTGTATGCTGCGTGTCAACCTAGAAATTAGAGACTGACGGCACAAGGCTAGTTTTCCCATTATGAAAGCTCCGTTGATGCGGCCCCGAAGCTACCTGAAAAGCACTGTTGTTACCGTGCTTTTACTTACAGCCGGCATGGCACATAGAAGAAAATGAGTTTTCTCGAAAGAAACCTTGTGCTTCCAGTTCCTAGTTGGAAGCTCACCCTGCTCTGCTCTACACCAAACGTGAAAGTCAATGTGAGCACTAGCCTCGAAGTAAGGCCCTGATTATCCTGGCAAAACGGGAGGCGTGCAGCAGCTCCATGAGGCCTTCATCGCTGTTCTGCTTTAGTTTCACGGTAGTAAGCTTTCCAACATTCCTAGGGACTTTGCTTAAGCAACCGTTTCGGTACCAGAACACTGCGTAGAGACAGTAAGCTCTGGTCCTGCGTGTATGCTGCGTGTCAACCTAGAAATTGGAGACTGATGGCATAAGGCTTCTTTTCCCATTATGAAAGCTCCGTTCATGCGGCCTCGAAGCTACCTGAAAAGCATTGTTGTTGCCGGGGTTTTCCTCACTGCCGGCATGGTTCTGAGAAGAAACTGAGTTTTCTCCTAAGAAACCTTGGGTTTCCAGTTCCTTGTTGGAAGCTCACCCTGCTCTGCGCTATACCTAAAGTGAAAGTCAACGTGAGCCCAAGCTTCGAAGTAAGGCCCTGATTATCCTTGCAAAACGAGAGGCGTGCAGCAGCTCCATGAGGCCTTCATCGTTGTTCTGCTTTAGTTTCAAGGTAGTAAGCTTTTCAACACTCCTAGGGGCCTTGCTTCAGCACCCGTGTCAGTACCAGAACACTGCGTAGAACCAGGAAGCTCTGCTCCTGCGTGTATGCTGCGTGTCAACCTAGAAATTAGAGACTGACGGCACAAGGCTAGTTTTCCCATTATGAAAGCTCCGTTGATGCGGCCCCGAAGCTACCTGAAAAGCACTGTTGTTACCGTGCTTTTACTTACAGCCGGCATGGCACATAGAAGAAAATGAGTTTTCTCGAAAGAAACCTTGTGCTTCCAGTTCCTAGTTGGAAGCTCACCCTGCTCTGCTCTACACCAAACGTGAAAGTCAATGTGAGCACTAGCCTCGAAGTAAGGCCCTGATTATCCTGGCAAAACGGGAGGCGTGCAGCAGCTCCATGAGGCCTTCATCGCTGTTCTGCTTTAGTTTCACGGTAGTAAGCTTTCCAACATTCCTAGGGACTTTGCTTAAGCAACCGTTTCGGTACCAGAACACTGCGTAGAGACAGTAAGCTCTGGTCCTGCGTGTATGCTGCGTGTCAACCTAGAAATTGGAGACTGATGGCATAAGGCTTCTTTTCCCATTATGAAAGCTCCGTTCATGCGGCCTCGAAGCTACCTGAAAAGCATTGTTGTTGCCGGGGTTTTCCTCACTGCCGGCATGGTTCTGAGAAGAAACTGAGTTTTCTCCTAAGAAACCTTGGGTTTCCAGTTCCTTGTTGGAAGCTCACCCTGCTCTGCGCTATACCTAAAGTGAAAGTCAACGTGAGCCCAAGCTTCGAAGTAAGGCCCTGATTATCCTTGCAAAACGAGAGGCGTGCAGCAGCTCCATGAGGCCTTCATCGTTGTTCTGCTTTAGTTTCAAGGTAGTAAGCTTTTCAACACTCCTAGGGGCCTTGCTTCAGCACCCGTGTCAGTACCAGAACACTGCGTAGAACCAGGAAGCTCTGCCCCTGCGTGTATACTGCGTGTTAACCTAGAAATTAGAGACTGACGGCACAAGGCTAGTTTTCCCATTATGAAAGCTCCGTTGATGCGGCCCCGAAGCTACCTGAAAAGCACTGTTGTTACCGTGCTTTTACTTACAGCCGGCATGGCACATAGAAGAAAATGAGTTTTCTCGAAAGAAACCTTGTGCTTCCAGTTCCTAGTTGGAAGCTCACCCTGCTCTGCTCTACACCAAACGTGAAAGTCAATGTGAGCACTAGCCTCGAAGTAAGGCCCTGATTATCCTGGCAAAACGGGAGGCGTGCAGCAGCTCCATGAGGCCTTCATCGCTGTTCTGCTTTAGTTTCACGGTAGTAAGCTTTCCAACATTCCTAGGGACTTTGCTTAAGCAACCGTTTCGGTACCAGAACACTGCGTAGAGACAGTAAGCTCTGGTCCTGCGTGTATGCTGCGTGTCAACCTAGAAATTGGAGACTGATGGCATAAGGCTTCTTTTCCCATTATGAAAGCTCCGTTCATGCGGCCTCGAAGCTACCTGAAAAGCATTGTTGTTGCCGGGGTTTTCCTCACTGCCGGCATGGTTCTGAGAAGAAACTGAGTTTTCTCCTAAGAAACCTTGGGTTTCCAGTTCCTTGTTGGAAGCTCACCCTGCTCTGCGCTATACCTAAAGTGAAAGTCAACGTGAGCCCAAGCTTCGAAGTAAGGCCCTGATTATCCTTGCAAAACGAGAGGCGTGCAGCAGCTCCATGAGGCCTTCATCGTTGTTCTGCTTTAGTTTCAAGGTAGTAAGCTTTTCAACACTCCTAGGGGCCTTGCTTCAGCACCCGTGTCAGTACCAGAACACTGCGTAGAACCAGGAAGCTCTGCCCCTGCGTGTATACTGCGTGTCAACCTAGAAATTAGAGACTGACGGCACAAGGCTAGTTTTCCCATTATGAAAGCTCCGTTGATGCGGCCCCGAAGCTACCTGAAAAGCACTGTTGTTACCGTGCTTTTACTTACAGCCGGCATGGCACATAGAAGAAAATGAGTTTTCTCGAAAGAAACCTTGTGCTTCCAGTTCCTAGTTGGAAGCTCACCCTGCTCTGCTCTACACCAAACGTGAAAGTCAATGTGAGCACTAGCCTCGAAGTAAGGCCCTGATTATCCTGGCAAAACGGGAGGCGTGCAGCAGCTCCATGAAGCCTTCATCGCTGTTCTGCTTTAGTTTCACGGTAGTAAGCTTTCCAACATTCCTAGGGACTTTGCTTAAGCAACCGTTTCGGTACCAGAACACTGCGTAGAGACAGTAAGCTCTGGTCCTGCGTGTATGCTGCGTGTCAACCTAGAAATTGGAGACTGATGGCATAAGGCTTCTTTTCCCATTATGAAAGCTCCGTTCATGCGGCCTCGAAGCTACCTGAAAAGCATTGTTGTTGCCGGGGTTTTCCTAACTGCCGGCATGGTTCTGAGAAGAAAATGAGTTTTCTCCTAAGAAACCTTGGGTTTCCAGTTCCTTGTTGGAAGCTCACCCTGCTCTGCGCTATACCTAAAGTGAAAGTCAACGTGAGCCCAAGCTTCGAAGTAAGGCCCTGATTATCCTTGCAAAACGAGAGGCGTGCAGCAGCTCCATGAGGCCTTCATCGTTGTTCTGCTTTAGTTTCAAGGTAGTAAGCTTTTCAACACTCCTAGGGGCCTTGCTTCAGCACCCGTGTCAGTACCAGAACACTGCGTAGAACCAGGAAGCTCTGCTCCTGCGTGTATGCTGCGTGTCAACCTAGAAATTAGAGACTGACGGCACAAGGCTAGTTTTCCCATTATGAAAGCTCCGTTGATGCGGCCCCGAAGCTACCTGAAAAGCACTGTTGTTACCGTGCTTTTACTTACAGCCGGCATGGCACATAGAAGAAAATGAGTTTTCTCGAAAGAAACCTTGTGCTTCCAGTTCCTAGTTGGAAGCTCACCCTGCTCTGCTCTATACCAAACGTGAAAGTCAATGTGAGCACTAGCCTCGAAGTAAGGCCCTGATTATCCTGGCAAAACGGGAGGCGTGCAGCAGCTCCATGAGGCCTTCATCGCTGTTCTGCTTTAGTTTCACGGTAGTAAGC
Source organism: Eubalaena glacialis (assembly GCF_028564815.1). NCBI lineage: Eukaryota > Metazoa > Chordata > Mammalia > Artiodactyla > Balaenidae > Eubalaena > Eubalaena glacialis. The sequence continues at coordinate 35,935,439 of NC_083725.1, forward strand.
TTTCCAACATTCCTAGGGACTTTGCTTAAGCAACCGTTTCGGTACCAGAACACTGCGTAGAGACAGTAAGCTCTGGTCCTGCGTGTATGCTGCGTGTCAACCTAGAAATTGGAGACTGATGGCATAAGGCTTCTTTTCCCATTATGAAAGCTCCGTTCATGCGGCCTCGAAGCTACCTGAAAAGCATTGTTGTTGCCGGGGTTTTCCTCACTGCCGGCATGGTTCTGAGAAGAAACTGAGTTTTCTCCTAAGAAACCTTGGGTTTCTAGTTCCTTGTTGGAAGCTCACCCTGCTCTGCGCTATACCTAAAGTGAAAGTCAACGTGAGCCCAAGCTTCGAAGTAAGGCCCTGATTATCCTTGCAAAACGAGAGGCGTGCAGCAGCTCCATGAGGCCTTCATCGTTGTTCTGCTTTAGTTTCAAGGTAGTAAGCTTTTCAACACTCCTAGGGGCCTTGCTTCAGCACCCGTTTCAGTACCAGAACACTGCGTAGAACCAGGAAGCTCTGCTCCTGCGTGTATGCTGCGTGTCAACCTAGAAATTAGAGACTGACGGCACAAGGCTAGTTTTCCCATTATGAAAGCTCCGTTGATGCGGCTCGAAGCTTCCTGAAAAGCACTGTTGTTACCGTGCTTTTACATACAGCCGGCATGGCACATAGAAGAAAATGAGTTTTCTCGAAAGAAACCTTGTGCTTCCAGTTCCTAGTTGGAAGCTCACCCGGCTCTGCTCTATACCAAACGTGAAAGTCAATGTGAGCACTAGCCTCGAAGTAAGGCCCTGATTATCCTGGCAAAACGGGAGGCGTGCAGCAGCTCCATGAGGCCTTCATCGCTGTTCTGCTTTAGTTTCACGGTAGTAAGCTTTCCAAGACTCCTAGGGACTTTGCTTAAGCAACCGTTTCGGTACCAGAACACTGCGTAGAGACAGTAAGCTCTGGTCCTGCGTGTATGCTGCGTGTCAACCTAGAAATTGGAGACTGATGGCATAAGGCTTCTTTTCCCATTATGAAAGCTCCGTTCATGCGGCCTCGAAGCTACCTGAAAAGCATTGTTGTTGCCGGGGTTTTCCTCACTGCCGGCATGGTTCTGAGAAGAAAATGAGTTTTCTCCTAAGAAACCTTGGGTTTCCAGTTCCTTGTTGGAAGCTCACCCTGCTCTGCGCTATACCTAAAGTGAAAGTCAACGTGAGCCCAAGCTTCAAAGTAAGGCCCTGATTATCCTTGCAAAACGAGAGGCGTGCAGCAGCTCCATGAGGCCTTCATCGTTGTTCTGCTTTAGTTTCAAGGTAGTAAGCTTTTCAACACTACTAGGGGCCTTGCTTCAGCACCCGTGTCAGTACCAGAACACTGCGTAGAACCAGGAAGCTCTGCTCCTGCGTGTATGCTGCGTGTCAACCGAGAAATTAGAGACTGACGGCACAAGGCTAGTTTTCCCATTATGAAAGCTCCGTTGATGCGGCCCCGAAGCTACCTGAAAAGCACTGTTGTTACCGTGCTTTTACTTCCAGCCGGCATGGTTCATAGAAGAAAATGAGTTTTCTCGAAAGAAACCTTGTGCTTCCAGTTCCTAGTTGGAAGCTCACCCGGCTCTGCTCTATACCAAACGTGAAAGTCAATGTGAGCACTAGCCTCGAAGTAAGGCCCTGATTATCCTGGCAAAACGGGAGGCGTGCAGCAGCTCCATGAGGCCTTCATCGCTGTTCTGCTTTAGTTTCACGGTAGTAAGCTTTCCAACATTCCTAGGGACTTTGCTTAAGCAACCGTTTCGGTACCAGAACACTGCGTAGAGACAGTAAGCTCTGGTCCTGCGTGTATGCTGCGTGTCAACCTAGAAATTGGAGACTGATGGCATAAGGCTTCTTTTCCCATTATGAAAGCTCCGTTCATGCGGCCTCGAAGCTACCTGAAAAGCATTGTTGTTGCCGGGGTTTTCCTCACTGCCGGCATGGTTCTGAGAAGAAACTGAGTTTTCTCCTAAGAAACCTTGGGTTTCCAGTTCCTTGTTGGAAGCTCACCCTGCTCTGCGCTATACCTAAAGTGAAAGTCAACGTGAGCCCAAGCTTCGAAGTAAGGCCCTGATTATCCTTGCAAAACGAGAGGCGTGCAGCAGCTCCATGAGGCCTTCATCGTTGTTCTGCTTTAGTTTCAAGGTAGTAAGCTTTTCAACACTCCTAGGGGCCTTGCTTCAGCACCCGTTTCAGTACCAGAACACTGCGTAGAACCAGGAAGCTCTGCTCCTGCGTGTATGCTGCGTGTCAACCTAGAAATTAGAGACTGACGGCACAAGGCTAGTTTTCCCATTATGAAAGCTCCGTTGATGCGGCCCCGAAGCTTCCTGAAAAGCACTGTTGTTACCGTGCTTTTACATACAGCCGGCATGGCACATAGAAGAAAATGAGTTTTCTCGAAAGAAACCTTGTGCTTCCAGTTCCTAGTTGGAAGCTCACCCGGCTCTGCTCTATACCAAACGTGAAAGTCAATGTGAGCACTAGCCTCGAAGTAAGGCCCTGATTATCCTGGCAAAACGGGAGGCGTGCAGCAGCTCCATGAGGCCTTCATCGCTGTTCTGCTTTAGTTTCACGGTAGTAAGCTTTCCAAGACTCCTAGGGACTTTGCTTAAGCAACCGTTTCGGTACCAGAACACTGCGTAGAGACAGTAAGCTCTGGTCCTGCGTGTATGCTGCGTGTCAACCTAGAAATTGGAGACTGATGGCATAAGGCTTCTTTTCCCATTATGAAAGCTCCGTTCATGCGGCCTCGAAGCTACCTGAAAAGCATTGTTGTTGCCGGGGTTTTCCTCACTGCCGGCATGGTTCTGAGAAGAAAATGAGTTTTCTCCTAAGAAACCTTGGGTTTCCAGTTCCTTGTTGGAAGCTCACCCTGCTCTGCGCTATACCTAAAGTGAAAGTCAACGTGAGCCCAAGCTTCAAAGTAAGGCCCTGATTATCCTTGCAAAACGAGAGGCGTGCAGCAGCTCCATGAGGCCTTCATCGTTGTTCTGCTTTAGTTTCAAGGTAGTAAGCTTTTCAACACTACTAGGGGCCTTGCTTCAGCACCCGTGTCAGTACCAGAACACTGCGTAGAACCAGGAAGCTCTGCTCCTGCGTGTATGCTGCGTGTCAACCGAGAAATTAGAGACTGACGGCACAAGGCTAGTTTTCCCATTATGAAAGCTCCGTTGATGCGGCCCCGAAGCTACCTGAAAAGCACTGTTGTTACCGTGCTTTTACTTCCAGCCGGCATGGTTCATAGAAGAAAATGAGTTTTCTCGAAAGAAACCTTGTGCTTCCAGTTCCTAGTTGGAAGCTCACCCGGCTCTGCTCTATACCAAACGTGAAAGTCAATGTGAGCACTAGCCTCGAAGTAAGGCCCTGATTATCCTGGCAAAACGGGAGGCGTGCAGCAGCTCCATGAGGCCTTCATCGCTGTTCTGCTTTAGTTTCACGGTAGTAAGCTTTCCAACATTCCTAGGGACTTTGCTTAAGCAACCGTTTCGGTACCAGAACACTGCGTAGAGACAGTAAGCTCTGGTCCTGCGTGTATGCTGCGTGTCAACCTAGAAATTGGAGACTGATGGCATAAGGCTTCTTTTCCCATTATGAAAGCTCCGTTCATGCGGCCTCGAAGCTACCTGAAAAGCATTGTTGTTGCCGGGGTTTTCCTCACTGCCGGCATGGTTCTGAGAAGAAAATGAGTTTTCTCCTAAGAAACCTTGGGTTTCCAGTTCCTTGTTGGAAGCTCACCCTGCTCTGCGCTATACCTAAAGTGAAAGTCAACGTGAACCCTAGCCTCGAAGTAAGGCTCTGATTTGCCTTGCCAATGGGGAGGTGTGCAGCAGCTCCATGAGGCCTTCATCACTGTTCTGCTTTAGTTTCACGGTAGTAAGCCTTTCAAACTCCTAGGGCCCTTGCTTCAGCACCCGTTTCCGTACCAGAATACTGAGTAGAGCAAGGAAGCTCTGGTCCTGTTAAGCAACTTCCAGCCCCGTAGGCCTTTTTGGAACACCCCAGTGTTGGCTAGAGAGAACCAACACACTGCACTCTTCCTTGGGAGAGCCAGATTACCTCAGCTCCACACAGGATTCACGAACACACTTCTAGACTGTCCTCCATGCAATGGGTGGAACCTCATTCCCCTAGCTGAACTCTATTGAGAAAAACACTCTGCTTCTAATCCCTTTTCACATTTCACACTTAGAGTCACGCATCCGCAAGGAGGTGGTCGGCTTGCATTCCAAGTACAATTTAAGCACAGTTCTTGGTGTAACACTGCAGGTCCTTTGAAGATGCAAAGGCCCCTCAGTCTCGCTCGCGCCTCCTTTGTTTTGGAACTTCGCTGCACGCGGAAAACCGCATGTAGAAAAAAGTTGATTCAGGGAAAGCCCCAGTGGGTATCGTGAATCTCTTTTGACTTGTGAGCATCAACATGTACTTATGCTGCGTGTCAACCTAAAAATGGAAGACTGATGGCACAAAGCTTCTTTTCCCGTTTTGAAAGCTCCATTCATGCGGCCTCGAAGCTACCTGAAAAGCACTGTTGTTACCGTGCTTTTACTTACAGCCGGCATGGCACATAGAAGAAAATGAGTTTTCTCGAAAGAAACCTTGTGCTTCCAGTTCCTAGTTGGAAGCTCACCCTGCTCTGCTCTATACCAAACGTGAAAGTCAATGTGAGCACTACCCTCGAAGTATGGCCCTGATTTTCCTGGCAAAACGGGAGGCGTGCAGCAGCTCCATGAGGCCTTCATCGCTGTTCTGCTTTAGTTTCACGGTAGTAAGCTTTCCAAGACTCCTAGGGACTTTGCTTAAGCAACCGTTTCGGTACCAGAACACTGCGTAGAGACAGTAAGCTCTGGTCCTGCGTGTATGCTGCGTGTCAACCTAGAAATTGGAGACTGATGGCATAAGGCTTCTTTTGCCATTATGAAAGCTCCGTTCATGCGGCCTCGAAGCTACCTGAAAAGCATTGTTGTTGCCGGGGTTTTCCTCACTGCCGGCATGGTACTGAGAAGAAAATGAGTTTTCTCCTAAGAAACCTTGGGTTTCCAGTTCCTTGTTGGAAGCTCACCCTGCTCTGCGCTATACCTAAAGTGAAAGTCAACGTGAGCCCAAGCTTCGAAGTAAGGCCCTGATTATCCTTGCAAAACGAGAGGCGTGCAGCAGCTCCATGAGGCCTTCATCGTTGTTCTGCTTTGGTTTCAAGGTAGTAAGCTTTTCAACACTCCTAGGGGCCTTGCTTCAGCACCCGTTTCAGTACCAGAACACTGCGTAGAACCAGGAAGCTCTGCTCCTGCGTGTATGCTGCGTGTCAACCGAGAAATTAGAGACTGATGGCATAAGGCTTGTTTTCCCGTTTTGAAAGCTCCATTCATGCGGCCTCGAAGCTACCTGAAAAGCACTGTTGTTACCGTGCTTTTACTTACAGCCGGCATGGCACATAGAAGAAAATGAGTTTTCTCGAAAGAAACCTTGTGCTTCCAGTTCCTAGTTGGAAGCTCACCCTGCTCTGCTCTATACCAAACGTGAAAGTCAATGTGAGCACTAGCCTCGAAGTAAGGCCCTGATTATGCTGGCAAAACGGGAGGCGTGCAGCAGCTCCATGAGGCCTTCATCGCTGTTCTGCTTTAGTTTCACGGTAGTAAGCTTTCCAAGACTCCTAGGGACTTTGCTTAAGCAACCGTTTCGGTACCAGAACACTGCGTAGAGCCAGGAAGCTCTGTTCCTGCGTGTATGCTGCTTGTCAGCCTAGAAATTGGAGACTGATGGCATAAGGCTTCTTTTCCCATTATGAAAGCTCCGTTCATGCGGCCTCGAAGCTACCTGAAAAGCATTGTTGTTGCCGGGGTTTTCCTCACTGCTGGCATGGTTCTGAGAAGAAACTGAGTTTTCTCCTAAGAAACCTTGGGTTTCCAGTTCCTTGTTGGAAGCTCACCCTGCTCTGCTCTATACCTAAAGTGAAAGTCAACGTGAACCCTAGCCTCGAAGTAAGGCTCTGATTTGCCTTGCCAATGGGGAGGTGTGCAGCAGCTCCATGAGGCCTTCATCACTGTTCTGCTTTAGTTTCACGGTAGTAAGCCTTTCAAACTCCTAGGGCCCTTGCTTCAGCACCCGTTTCCGTACCAGAATACTGAGTAGAGCAAGGAAGCTCTGGTCCTGTTAAGCAACTTCCAGCCCCGTAGGCCTTTTTGGAACACCCCAGTGTTGGCTAGAGAGAACCAACACACTGCACTCTTCCTTGGGAGAGCCAGATTACCTCAGCTCCACACAGGATTCACGAACACACTTCTAGACTGTCCTCCATGCAATGGGTGGAACCTCATTCCCCTAGCTGAACTCTATTGAGAAAAACACTCTGCTTCTAATCCCTTTTCACATTTCACACTTAGAGTCACGCATCCGCAAGGAGGTGGTCGGCTTGCATTCCAAGTACAATTTAAGCACAGTTCTTGGTGTAACACTGCAGGTCCTTTGAAGATGCAAAGGCCCCTCAGTCTCGCTCGCGCCTCCTTTGTTTTGGAACTTCGCTGCACGCGGAAAACCGCATGTAGAAAAAAGTTGATTCAGGGAAAGCCCCAGTGGGTATCGTGAATCTCTTTTGACTTGTGAGCATCAACATGTACTTATGCTGCGTGTCAACCTAAAAATGGAAGACTGATGGCACAAAGCTTCTTTTCCCGTTTTGAAAGCTCCATTCATGCGGCCTCGAAGCTACCTGAAAAGCACTGTTGTTACCGTGCTTTTACTTACAGCCGGCATGGCACATAGAAGAAAATGAGTTTTCTCGAAAGAAACCTTGTGCTTCCAGTTCCTAGTTGGAAGCTCACCCTGCTCTGCTCTATACCAAACGTGAAAGTCAATGTGAGCACTACCCTCGAAGTATGGCCCTGATTTTCCTGGCAAAACGGGAGGCGTGCAGCAGCTCCATGAGGCCTTCATCGCTGTTCTGCTTTAGTTTCACGGTAGTAAGCTTTCCAAGACTCCTAGGGACTTTGCTTAAGCAACCGTTTCGGTACCAGAACACTGCGTAGAGACAGTAAGCTCTGGTCCTGCGTGTATGCTGCGTGTCAACCTAGAAATTGGAGACTGATGGCATAAGGCTTCTTTTGCCATTATGAAAGCTCCGTTCATGCGGCCTCGAAGCTACCTGAAAAGCATTGTTGTTGCCGGGGTTTTCCTCACTGCCGGCATGGTACTGAGAAGAAAATGAGTTTTCTCCTAAGAAACCTTGGGTTTCCAGTTCCTTGTTGGAAGCTCACCCTGCTCTGCGCTATACCTAAAGTGAAAGTCAACGTGAGCCCAAGCTTCGAAGTAAGGCCCTGATTATCCTTGCAAAACGAGAGGCGTGCAGCAGCTCCATGAGGCCTTCATCGTTGTTCTGCTTTGGTTTCAAGGTAGTAAGCTTTTCAACACTCCTAGGGGCCTTGCTTCAGCACCCGTTTCAGTACCAGAACACTGCGTAGAACCAGGAAGCTCTGCTCCTGCGTGTATGCTGCGTGTCAACCGAGAAATTAGAGACTGATGGCACAAGGCTTGTTTTCCCGTTTTGAAAGCTCCATTCATGCGGCCTCGAAGCTACCTGAAAAGCACTGTTGTTACCGTGCTTTTACTTACAGCCGGCATGGCACATAGAAGAAAATGAGTTTTCTCGAAAGAAACCTTGTGCTTCCAGTTCCTAGTTGGAAGCTCACCCTGCTCTGCTCTATACCAAACGTGAAAGTCAATGTGAGCACTAGCCTCGAAGTAAGGCCCTGATTATGCTGGCAAAACGGGAGGCGTGCAGCAGCTCCATGAGGCCTTCATCGCTGTTCTGCTTTAGTTTCACGGTAGTAAGCTTTCCAAGACTCCTAGGGACTTTGTTTAAGCAACCGTTTCGGTACCAGAACACTGCGTAGAGCCAGGAAGCTCTGTTCCTGCGTGTATGCTGCGTGTCAACCGAGAAATTAGAGACTGATGGCACAAGGCTTGTTTTCCCGTTTTGAAAGCTCCATTCATGCGGCCTCGAAGCTACCTGAAAAGCACTGTTGTTACCGTGCTTTTACTTACAGCCGGCATGGCACATAGAAGAAAATGAGTTTTCTCGAAAGAAACCTTGTGCTTCCAGTTCCTAGTTGGAAGCTCACCCTGCTCTGCTCTATACCAAACGTGAAAGTCAATGTGAGCACTACCCTCGAAGTATGGCCCTGATTTTCCTGGCAAAACGGGAGGCGTGCAGCAGCTCCATGAGGCCTTCATCGCTGTTCTGCTTTAGTTTCACGGTAGTAAGCTTTCCAAGACTCCTAGGGACTTTGCTTAAGCAACCGTTTCGGTACCAGAACACTGCGTAGAGACAGTAAGCTCTGTTCCTGCGTGTATGCTGCTTGTCAGCCTAGAAATTGGAGACTGATGGCATAAGGCTTCTTTTCCCATTATGAAAGCTCCGTTCATGCGGCCTCGAAGCTACCTGAAAAGCATTGTTGTTGCCGGGGTTTTCCTCACTGCCGGCATGGTTCTGAGAAGAAAATGAGTTTTCTCCTAAGAAACCTTGGGTTTCCAGTTCCTTGTTGGAAGCTCACCCTGCTCTGCTCTATACCTAAAGTGAAAGTCAACGTGAACCCTAGCCTCGAAGTAAGGCTCTGATTTGCCTTGCCAATGGGGAGGTGTGCAGCAGCTCCATGAGGCCTTCATCACTGTTCTGCTTTAGTTTCACGGTAGTAAGCCTTTCAAACTCCTAGGGACCTTGCTTCAGCACCCGTTTCCGTACCAGAATACTGAGTAGAGCAAGGAAGCTCTGGTCCTGTTAAGCAACTTCCAGCCCCGTAGGCCTTTTTGGAACACCCCAGTGTTGGCTAGAGAGAACCAACACACTGCACTCTTCCTTGGGAGAGCCAGATTACCTCAGCTCCACACAGGATTCACGAACACACTTCTAGACTGTCCTCCATGCAATGGGTGGAACCTCATTCCCCTAGCTGAACTCTATTGAGAAAAACACTCTGCTTCTAATCCCTTTTCACATTTCACACTTAGAGTCACGCATCCGCAAGGAGGTGGTCGGCTTGCATTCCAAGTACAATTTAAGCACAGTTCTTGGTGTAACACTGCAGGTCCTTTGAAGATGCAAAGGCCCCTCAGTCTCGCTCGCGCCTCCTTTGTTTTGGAACTTCGCTGCACGCGGAAAACCGCATGTAGAAAAAAGTTGATTCAGGGAAAGCCCCAGTGGGTATCGTGAATCTCTTTTGACTTGTGAGCATCAACATGTACTTATGCTGCGTGTCAACCTAAAAATGGAAGACTGATGGCACAAAGCTTGTTTTCCCGTTTTGAAAGCTCCATTCATGCGGCCTCGAAGCTACCTGAAAAGCACTGTTGTTACCGTGCTTTTACTTACAGCCGGCATGGCACATAGAAGAAAATGAGTTTTCTCGAAAGAAACCTTGTGCTTCCAGTTCCTAGTTGGAAGCTCACCCTGCTCTGCTCTATACCAAACGTGAAAGTCAATGTGAGCACTACCCTCGAAGTATGGCCCTGATTTTCCTGGCAAAACGGGAGGCGTGCAGCAGCTCCATGAGGCCTTCATCGCTGTTCTGCTTTAGTTTCACGGTAGTAAGCTTTCCAAGACTCCTAGGGACTTTGCTTAAGCAACCGTTTCGGTACCAGAACACTGCGTAGAGACAGTAAGCTCTGGTCCTGCGTGTATGCTGCGTGTCAACCTAGAAATTGGAGACTGATGGCATAAGGCTTCTTTTGCCATTATGAAAGCTCCGTTCATGCGGCCTCGAAGCTACCTGAAAAGCATTGTTGTTGCCGGGGTTTTCCTCACTGCCGGCATGGTACTGAGAAGAAAATGAGTTTTCTCCTAAGAAACCTTGGGTTTCCAGTTCCTTGTTGGAAGCTCACCCTGCTCTGCGCTATACCTAAAGTGAAAGTCAACGTGAGCCCAAGCTTCGAAGTAAGGCCCTGATTATCCTTGCAAAACGAGAGGCGTGCAGCAGCTCCATGAGGCCTTCATCGTTGTTCTGCTTTGGTTTCAAGGTAGTAAGCTTTTCAACACTCCTAGGGGCCTTGCTTCAGCACCCGTTTCAGTACCAGAACACTGCGTAGAACCAGGAAGCTCTGCTCCTGCGTGTATGCTGCGTGTCAACCGAGAAATTAGAGACTGATGGCATAAGGCTTGTTTTCCCGTTTTGAAAGCTCCATTCATGCGGCCTCGAAGCTACCTGAAAAGCACTGTTGTTACCGTGCTTTTACTTACAGCCGGCATGGCACATAGAAGAAAATGAGTTTTCTCGAAAGAAACCTTGTGCTTCCAGTTCCTAGTTGGAAGCTCACCCTGCTCTGCTCTATACCAAACGTGAAAGTCAATGTGAGCACTAGCCTCGAAGTAAGGCCCTGATTATGCTGGCAAAACGGGAGGCGTGCAGCAGCTCCATGAGGCCTTCATCGCTGTTCTGCTTTAGTTTCACGGTAGTAAGCTTTCCAAGACTCCTAGGGACTTTGCTTAAGCAACCGTTTCGGTACCAGAACACTGCGTAGAGCCAGGAAGCTCTGTTCCTGCGTGTATGCTGCTTGTCAGCCTAGAAATTGGAGACTGATGGCATAAGGCTTCTTTTCCCATTATGAAAGCTCCGTTCATGCGGCCTCGAAGCTACCTGAAAAGCATTGTTGTTGCCGGGGTTTTCCTCACTGCTGGCATGGTTCTGAGAAGAAACTGAGTTTTCTCCTAAGAAACCTTGGGTTTCCAGTTCCTTGTTGGAAGCTCACCCTGCTCTGCTCTATACCTAAAGTGAAAGTCAACGTGAACCCTAGCCTCGAAGTAAGGCTCTGATTTGCCTTGCCAATGGGGAGGTGTGCAGCAGCTCCATGAGGCCTTCATCACTGTTCTGCTTTAGTTTCACGGTAGTAAGCCTTTCAAACTCCTAGGGCCCTTGCTTCAGCACCCGTTTCCGTACCAGAATACTGAGTAGAGCAAGGAAGCTCTGGTCCTGTTAAGCAACTTCCAGCCCCGTAGGCCTTTTTGGAACACCCCAGTGTTGGCTAGAGAGAACCAACACACTGCACTCTTCCTTGGGAGAGCCAGATTACCTCAGCTCCACACAGGATTCACGAACACACTTCTAGACTGTCCTCCATGCAATGGGTGGAACCTCATTCCCCTAGCTGAACTCTATTGAGAAAAACACTCTGCTTCTAATCCCTTTTCACATTTCACACTTAGAGTCACGCATCCGCAAGGAGGTGGTCGGCTTGCATTCCAAGTACAATTTAAGCACAGTTCTTGGTGTAACACTGCAGGTCCTTTGAAGATGCAAAGGCCCCTCAGTCTCGCTCGCGCCTCCTTTGTTTTGGAACTTCGCTGCACGCGGAAAACCGCATGTAGAAAAAAGTTGATTCAGGGAAAGCCCCAGTGGGTATCGTGAATCTCTTTTGACTTGTGAGCATCAACATGTACTTATGCTGCGTGTCAACCTAAAAATGGAAGACTGATGGCACAAAGCTTGTTTTCCCGTTTTGAAAGCTCCATTCATGCGGCCTCGAAGCTACCTGAAAAGCACTGTTGTTACCGTGCTTTTACTTACAGCCGGCATGGCACATAGAAGAAAATGAGTTTTCTCGAAAGAAACCTTGTGCTTCCAGTTCCTAGTTGGAAGCTCACCCTGCTCTGCTCTATACCAAACGTGAAAGTCAATGTGAGCACTACCCTCGAAGTATGGCCCTGATTTTCCTGGCAAAACGGGAGGCGTGCAGCAGCTCCATGAGGCCTTCATCGCTGTTCTGCTTTAGTTTCACGGTAGTAAGCTTTCCAAGACTCCTAGGGACTTTGCTTAAGCAACCGTTTCGGTACCAGAACACTGCGTAGAGACAGTAAGCTCTGGTCCTGCGTGTATGCTGCGTGTCAACCTAGAAATTGGAGACTGATGGCATAAGGCTTCTTTTGCCATTATGAAAGCTCCGTTCATGCGGCCTCGAAGCTACCTGAAAAGCATTGTTGTTGCCGGGGTTTTCCTCACTGCCGGCATGGTACTGAGAAGAAAATGAGTTTTCTCCTAAGAAACCTTGGGTTTCCAGTTCCTTGTTGGAAGCTCACCCTGCTCTGCGCTATACCTAAAGTGAAAGTCAACGTGAGCCCAAGCTTCGAAGTAAGGCCCTGATTATCCTTGCAAAACGAGAGGCGTGCAGCAGCTCCATGAGGCCTTCATCGTTGTTCTGCTTTGGTTTCAAGGTAGTAAGCTTTTCAACACTCCTAGGGGCCTTGCTTCAGCACCCGTTTCAGTACCAGAACACTGCGTAGAACCAGGAAGCTCTGCTCCTGCGTGTATGCTGCGTGTCAACCGAGAAATTAGAGACTGATGGCACAAGGCTTGTTTTCCCGTTTTGAAAGCTCCATTCATGCGGCCTCGAAGCTACCTGAAAAGCACTGTTGTTACCGTGCTTTTACTTACAGCCGGCATGGCACATAGAAGAAAATGAGTTTTCTCGAAAGAAACCTTGTGCTTCCAGTTCCTAGTTGGAAGCTCACCCTGCTCTGCTCTATACCAAACGTGAAAGTCAATGTGAGCACTAGCCTCGAAGTAAGGCCCTGATTATGCTGGCAAAACGGGAGGCGTGCAGCAGCTCCATGAGGCCTTCATCGCTGTTCTGCTTTAGTTTCACGGTAGTAAGCTTTCCAAGACTCCTAGGGACTTTGTTTAAGCAACCGTTTCGGTACCAGAACACTGCGTAGAGCCAGGAAGCTCTGTTCCTGCGTGTATGCTGCGTGTCAACCGAGAAATTAGAGACTGATGGCACAAGGCTTGTTTTCCCGTTTTGAAAGCTCCATTCATGCGGCCTCGAAGCTACCTGAAAAGCACTGTTGTTACCGTGCTTTTACTTACAGCCGGCATGGCACATAGAAGAAAATGAGTTTTCTCGAAAGAAACCTTGTGCTTCCAGTTCCTAGTTGGAAGCTCACCCTGCTCTGCTCTATACCAAACGTGAAAGTCAATGTGAGCACTAGCCTCGAAGTAAGGCCCTGATTATGCTGGCAAAACGGGAGGCGTGCAGCAGCTCCATGAGGCCTTCATCGCTGTTCTGCTTTAGTTTCACGGTAGTAAGCTTTCCAAGACTCCTAGGGACTTTGCTTAAGCAACCGTTTCGGTACCAGAACACTGCGTAGAGCCAGGAAGCTCTGTTCCTGCGTGTATGCTGCTTGTCAGCCTAGAAATTGGAGACTGATGGCATAAGGCTTCTTTTCCCATTATGAAAGCTCCGTTCATGCGGCCTCGAAGCTACCTGAAAAGCATTGTTGTTGCCGGGGTTTTCCTCACTGCTGGCATGGTTCTGAGAAGAAACTGAGTTTTCTCCTAAGAAACCTTGGGTTTCCAGTTCCTTGTTGGAAGCTCACCCTGCTCTGCTCTATACCTAAAGTGAAAGTCAACGTGAACCCTAGCCTCGAAGTAAGGCTCTGATTTGCCTTGCCAATGGGGAGGTGTGCAGCAGCTCCATGAGGCCTTCATCACTGTTCTGCTTTAGTTTCACGGTAGTAAGCCTTTCAAACTCCTAGGGCCCTTGCTTCAGCACCCGTTTCCGTACCAGAATACTGAGTAGAGCAAGGAAGCTCTGGTCCTGTTAAGCAACTTCCAGCCCCGTAGGCCTTTTTGGAACACCCCAGTGTTGGCTAGAGAGAACCAACACACTGCACTCTTCCTTGGGAGAGCCAGATTACCTCAGCTCCACACAGGATTCACGAACACACTTCTAGACTGTCCTCCATGCAATGGGTGGAACCTCATTCCCCTAGCTGAACTCTATTGAGAAAAACACTCTGCTTCTAATCCCTTTTCACATTTCACACTTAGAGTCACGCATCCGCAAGGAGGTGGTCGGCTTGCATTCCAAGTACAATTTAAGCACAGTTCTTGGTGTAACACTGCAGGTCCTTTGAAGATGCAAAGGCCCCTCAGTCTCGCTCGCGCCTCCTTTGTTTTGGAACTTCGCTGCACGCGGAAAACCGCATGTAGAAAAAAGTTGATTCAGGGAAAGCCCCAGTGGGTATCGTGAATCTCTTTTGACTTGTGAGCATCAACATGTACTTATGCTGCGTGTCAACCTAAAAATGGAAGACTGATGGCACAAAGCTTGTTTTCCCGTTTTGAAAGCTCCATTCATGCGGCCTCGAAGCTACCTGAAAAGCACTGTTGTTACCGTGCTTTTACTTACAGCCGGCATGGCACATAGAAGAAAATGAGTTTTCTCGAAAGAAACCTTGTGCTTCCAGTTCCTAGTTGGAAGCTCACCCTGCTCTGCTCTATACCAAACGTGAAAGTCAATGTGAGCACTACCCTCGAAGTATGGCCCTGATTTTCCTGGCAAAACGGGAGGCGTGCAGCAGCTCCATGAGGCCTTCATCGCTGTTCTGCTTTAGTTTCACGGTAGTAAGCTTTCCAAGACTCCTAGGGACTTTGCTTAAGCAACCGTTTCGGTACCAGAACACTGCGTAGAGACAGTAAGCTCTGGTCCTGCGTGTATGCTGCGTGTCAACCTAGAAATTGGAGACTGATGGCATAAGGCTTCTTTTGCCATTATGAAAGCTCCGTTCATGCGGCCTCGAAGCTACCTGAAAAGCATTGTTGTTGCCGGGGTTTTCCTCACTGCCGGCATGGTACTGAGAAGAAAATGAGTTTTCTCCTAAGAAACCTTGGGTTTCCAGTTCCTTGTTGGAAGCTCACCCTGCTCTGCGCTATACCTAAAGTGAAAGTCAACGTGAGCCCAAGCTTCGAAGTAAGGCCCTGATTATCCTTGCAAAACGAGAGGCGTGCAGCAGCTCCATGAGGCCTTCATCGTTGTTCTGCTTTGGTTTCAAGGTAGTAAGCTTTTCAACACTCCTAGGGGCCTTGCTTCAGCACCCGTTTCAGTACCAGAACACTGCGTAGAACCAGGAAGCTCTGCTCCTGCGTGTATGCTGCGTGTCAACCGAGAAATTAGAGACTGATGGCACAAGGCTTGTTTTCCCGTTTTGAAAGCTCCATTCATGCGGCCTCGAAGCTACCTGAAAAGCACTGTTGTTACCGTGCTTTTACTTACAGCCGGCATGGCACATAGAAGAAAATGAGTTTTCTCGAAAGAAACCTTGTGCTTCCAGTTCCTAGTTGGAAGCTCACCCTGCTCTGCTCTATACCAAACGTGAAAGTCAATGTGAGCACTAGCCTCGAAGTAAGGCCCTGATTATGCTGGCAAAACGGGAGGCGTGCAGCAGCTCCATGAGGCCTTCATCGCTGTTCTGCTTTAGTTTCACGGTAGTAAGCTTTCCAAGACTCCTAGGGACTTTGTTTAAGCAACCGTTTCGGTACCAGAACACTGCGTAGAGCCAGGAAGCTCTGTTCCTGCGTGTATGCTGCGTGTCAACCGAGAAATTAGAGACTGATGGCACAAGGCTTGTTTTCCCGTTTTGAAAGCTCCATTCATGCGGCCTCGAAGCTACCTGAAAAGCACTGTTGTTACCGTGCTTTTACTTACAGCCGGCATGGCACATAGAAGAAAATGAGTTTTCTCGAAAGAAACCTTGTGCTTCCAGTTCCTAGTTGGAAGCTCACCCTGCTCTGCTCTATACCAAACGTGAAAGTCAATGTGAGCACTAGCCTCGAAGTAAGGCCCTGATTATGCTGGCAAAACGGGAGGCGTGCAGCAGCTCCATGAGGCCTTCATCGCTGTTCTGCTTTAGTTTCACGGTAGTAAGCTTTCCAAGACTCCTAGGGACTTTGCTTAAGCAACCGTTTCGGTACCAGAACACTGCGTAGAGCCAGGAAGCTCTGTTCCTGCGTGTATGCTGCTTGTCAGCCTAGAAATTGGAGACTGATGGCATAAGGCTTCTTTTCCCATTATGAAAGCTCCGTTCATGCGGCCTCGAAGCTACCTGAAAAGCATTGTTGTTGCCGGGGTTTTCCTCACTGCTGGCATGGTTCTGAGAAGAAACTGAGTTTTCTCCTAAGAAACCTTGGGTTTCCAGTTCCTTGTTGGAAGCTCACCCTGCTCTGCTCTATACCTAAAGTGAAAGTCAACGTGAACCCTAGCCTCGAAGTAAGGCTCTGATTTGCCTTGCCAATGGGGAGGTGTGCAGCAGCTCCATGAGGCCTTCATCACTGTTCTGCTTTAGTTTCACGGTAGTAAGCCTTTCAAACTCCTAGGGCCCTTGCTTCAGCACCCGTTTCCGTACCAGAATACTGAGTAGAGCAAGGAAGCTCTGGTCCTGTTAAGCAACTTCCAGCCACGTAGGCCTTTTTGGAACACCCCAGTGTTGGCTAGAGAGAACCAACACACTGCACTCTTCCTTGGGAGAGCCAGATTACCTCAGCTCCACACAGGATTCACGAACACACTTCTAGACTGTCCTCCATGCAATGGGTGGAACCTCATTCCCCTAGCTGAACTCTATTGAGAAAAACACTCTGCTTCTAATCCCTTTTCACATTTCACACTTAGAGTCACGCATCCGCAAGGAGGTGGTCGGCTTGCATTCCAAGTACAATTTAAGCACAGTTCTTGGTGTAACACTGCAGGTCCTTTGAAGATGCAAAGGCCCCTCAGTCTCGCTCGCGCCTCCTTTGTTTTGGAACTTCGCTGCACGCGGAAAACCGCATGTAGAAAAAAGTTGATTCAGGGAAAGCCCCAGTGGGTATCGTGAATCTCTTTTGACTTGTGAGCATCAACATGTACTTATGCTGCGTGTCAACCTAAAAATGGAAGACTGATGGCACAAAGCTTGTTTTCCCGTTTTGAAAGCTCCATTCATGCGGCCTCGAAGCTACCTGAAAAGCACTGTTGTTACCGTGCTTTTACTTACAGCCGGCATGGCACATAGAAGAAAATGAGTTTTCTCGAAAGAAACCTTGTGCTTCCAGTTCCTAGTTGGAAGCTCACCCTGCTCTGCTCTATACCAAACGTGAAAGTCAATGTGAGCACTACCCTCGAAGTATGGCCCTGATTTTCCTGGCAAAACGGGAGGCGTGCAGCAGCTCCATGAGGCCTTCATCGCTGTTCTGCTTTAGTTTCACGGTAGTAAGCTTTCCAAGACTCCTAGGGACTTTGCTTAAGCAACCGTTTCGGTACCAGAACACTGCGTAGAGACAGTAAGCTCTGGTCCTGCGTGTATGCTGCGTGTCAACCTAGAAATTGGAGACTGATGGCATAAGGCTTCTTTTGCCATTATGAAAGCTCCGTTCATGCGGCCTCGAAGCTACCTGAAAAGCATTGTTGTTGCCGGGGTTTTCCTCACTGCCGGCATGGTACTGAGAAGAAAATGAGTTTTCTCCTAAGAAACCTTGGGTTTCCAGTTCCTTGTTGGAAGCTCACCCTGCTCTGCGCTATACCTAAAGTGAAAGTCAACGTGAGCCCAAGCTTCGAAGTAAGGCCCTGATTATCCTTGCAAAACGAGAGGCGTGCAGCAGCTCCATGAGGCCTTCATCGTTGTTCTGCTTTGGTTTCAAGGTAGTAAGCTTTTCAACACTCCTAGGGGCCTTGCTTCAGCACCCGTTTCAGTACCAGAACACTGCGTAGAACCAGGAAGCTCTGCTCCTGCGTGTATGCTGCGTGTCAACCGAGAAATTAGAGACTGATGGCACAAGGCTTGTTTTCCCGTTTTGAAAGCTCCATTCATGCGGCCTCGAAGCTACCTGAAAAGCACTGTTGTTACCGTGCTTTTACTTACAGCCGGCATGGCACATAGAAGAAAATGAGTTTTCTCGAAAGAAACCTTGTGCTTCCAGTTCCTAGTTGGAAGCTCACCCTGCTCTGCTCTATACCAAACGTGAAAGTCAATGTGAGCACTAGCCTCGAAGTAAGGCCCTGATTATGCTGGCAAAACGGGAGGCGTGCAGCAGCTCCATGAGGCCTTCATCGCTGTTCTGCTTTAGTTTCACGGTAGTAAGCTTTCCAAGACTCCTAGGGACTTTGTTTAAGCAACCGTTTCGGTACCAGAACACTGCGTAGAGCCAGGAAGCTCTGTTCCTGCGTGTATGCTGCGTGTCAACCGAGAAATTAGAGACTGATGGCACAAGGCTTGTTTTCCCGTTTTGAAAGCTCCATTCATGCGGCCTCGAAGCTACCTGAAAAGCACTGTTGTTACCGTGCTTTTACTTACAGCCGGCATGGCACATAGAAGAAAATGAGTTTTCTCGAAAGAAACCTTGTGCTTCCAGTTCCTAGTTGGAAGCTCACCCTGCTCTGCTCTATACCAAACGTGAAAGTCAATGTGAGCACTAGCCTCGAAGTAAGGCCCTGATTATGCTGGCAAAACGGGAGGCGTGCAGCAGCTCCATGAGGCCTTCATCGCTGTTCTGCTTTAGTTTCACGGTAGTAAGCTTTCCAAGACTCCTAGGGACTTTGCTTAAGCAACCGTTTCGGTACCAGAACACTGCGTAGAGCCAGGAAGCTCTGTTCCTGCGTGTATGCTGCTTGTCAGCCTAGAAATTGGAGACTGATGGCATAAGGCTTCTTTTCCCATTATGAAAGCTCCGTTCATGCGGCCTCGAAGCTACCTGAAAAGCATTGTTGTTGCCGGGGTTTTCCTCACTGCTGGCATGGTTCTGAGAAGAAACTGAGTTTTCTCCTAAGAAACCTTGGGTTTCCAGTTCCTTGTTGGAAGCTCACCCTGCTCTGCTCTATACCTAAAGTGAAAGTCAACGTGAACCCTAGCCTCGAAGTAAGGCTCTGATTTGCCTTGCCAATGGGGAGGTGTGCAGCAGCTCCATGAGGCCTTCATCACTGTTCTGCTTTAGTTTCACGGTAGTAAGCCTTTCAAACTCCTAGGGCCCTTGCTTCAGCACCCGTTTCCGTACCAGAATACTGAGTAGAGCAAGGAAGCTCTGGTCCTGTTAAGCAACTTCCAGCCCCGTAGGCCTTTTTGGAACACCCCAGTGTTGGCTAGAGAGAACCAACACACTGCACTCTTCCTTGGGAGAGCCAGATTACCTCAGCTCCACACAGGATTCACGAACACACTTCTAGACTGTCCTCCATGCAATGGGTGGAACCTCATTCCCCTAGCTGAACTCTATTGAGAAAAACACTCTGCTTCTAATCCCTTTTCACATTTCACACTTAGAGTCACGCATCCGCAAGGAGGTGGTCGGCTTGCATTCCAAGTACAATTTAAGCACAGTTCTTGGTGTAACACTGCAGGTCCTTTGAAGATGCAAAGGCCCCTCAGTCTCGCTCGCGCCTCCTTTGTTTTGGAACTTCGCTGCACGCGGAAAACCGCATGTAGAAAAAAGTTGATTCAGGGAAAGCCCCAGTGGGTATCGTGAATCTCTTTTGACTTGTGAGCATCAACATGTACTTATGCTGCGTGTCAACCTAAAAATGGAAGACTGATGGCACAAAGCTTGTTTTCCCGTTTTGAAAGCTCCATTCATGCGGCCTCGAAGCTACCTGAAAAGCACTGTTGTTACCGTGCTTTTACTTACAGCCGGCATGGCACATAGAAGAAAATGAGTTTTCTCGAAAGAAACCTTGTGCTTCCAGTTCCTAGTTGGAAGCTCACCCTGCTCTGCTCTATACCAAACGTGAAAGTCAATGTGAGCACTACCCTCGAAGTATGGCCCTGATTTTCCTGGCAAAATGGGAGGCGTGCAGCAGCTCCATGAGGCCTTCATCGCTGTTCTGCTTTAGTTTCACGGTAGTAAGCTTTCCAAGACTCCTAGGGACTTTGCTTAAGCAACCGTTTCGGTACCAAAACACTGCGTAGAGACAGTAAGCTCTGGTCCTGCGTGTATGCTGCGTGTCAACCTAGAAATTGGAGACTGATGGCATAAGGCTTCTTTTGCCATTATGAAAGCTCCGTTCATGCGGCCTCGAAGCTACCTGAAAAGCATTGTTGTTGCCGGGGTTTTCCTCACTGCCGGCATGGTACTGAGAAGAAAATGAGTTTTCTCCTAAGAAACCTTGGGTTTCCAGTTCCTTGTTGGAAGCTCACCCTGCTCTGCGCTATACCTAAAGTGAAAGTCAACGTGAGCCCAAGCTTCGAAGTAAGGCCCTGATTATCCTTGCAAAACGAGAGGCGTGCAGCAGCTCCATGAGGCCTTCATCGTTGTTCTGCTTTGGTTTCAAGGTAGTAAGCTTTTCAACACTCCTAGGGGCCTTGCTTCAGCACCCGTTTCAGTACCAGAACACTGCGTAGAACCAGGAAGCTCTGCTCCTGCGTGTATGCTGCGTGTCAACCGAGAAATTAGAGACTGATGGCACAAGGCTTGTTTTCCCGTTTTGAAAGCTCCATTCATGCGGCCTCGAAGCTACCTGAAAAGCACTGTTGTTACCGTGCTTTTACTTACAACCGGCATGGCACATAGAAGAAAATGAGTTTTCTCGAAAGAAACCTTGTGCTTCCAGTTCCTAGTTGGAAGCTCACCCTGCTCTGCTCTATACCAAACGTGAAAGTCAATGTGAGCACTAGCCTCGAAGTAAGGCCCTGATTATGCTGGCAAAACGGGAGGCGTGCAGCAGCTCCATGAGGCCTTCATCGCTGTTCTGCTTTAGTTTCACGGTAGTAAGCTTTCCAAGACTCCTAGGGACTTTGCTTAAGCAACCGTTTCGGTACCAGAACACTGCGTAGAGCCAGGAAGCTCTGTTCCTGCGTGTATGCTGCTTGTCAGCCTAGAAATTGGAGACTGATGGCATAAGGCTTCTTTTCCCATTATGAAAGCTCCGTTCATGCGGCCTCGAAGCTACCTGAAAAGCATTGTTGTTGCCGGGGTTTTCCTCACTGCTGGCATGGTTCTGAGAAGAAACTGAGTTTTCTCCTAAGAAACCTTGGGTTTCCAGTTCCTTGTTGGAAGCTCACCCTGCTCTGCTCTATACCTAAAGTGAAAGTCAACGTGAACCCTAGCCTCGAAGTAAGGCTCTGATTTGCCTTGCCAATGGGGAGGTGTGCAGCAGCTCCATGAGGCCTTCATCACTGTTCTGCTTTAGTTTCACGGTAGTAAGCCTTTCAAACTCCTAGGGCCCTTGCTTCAGCACCCGTTTCCGTACCAGAATACTGAGTAGAGCAAGGAAGCTCTGGTCCTGTTAAGCAACTTCCAGCCCCGTAGGCCTTTTTGGAACACCCCAGTGTTGGCTAGAGAGAACCAACACACTGCACTCTTCCTTGGGAGAGCCAGATTACCTCAGCTCCACACAGGATTCACGAACACACTTCTAGACTGTCCTCCATGCAATGGGTGGAACCTCATTCCCCTAGCTGAACTCTATTGAGAAAAACACTCTGCTTCTAATCCCTTTTCACATTTCACACTTAGAGTCACGCATCCGCAAGGAGGTGGTCGGCTTGCATTCCAAGTACAATTTAAGCACAGTTCTTGGTGTAACACTGCAGGTCCTTTGAAGATGCAAAGGCCCCTCAGTCTCGCTCGCGCCTCCTTTGTTTTGGAACTTCGCTGCACGCGGAAAACCGCATGTAGAAAAAAGTTGATTCAGGGAAAGCCCCAGTGGGTATCGTGAATCTCTTTTGACTTGTGAGCATCAACATGTACTTATGCTGCGTGTCAACCTAAAAATGGAAGACTGATGGCACAAAGCTTGTTTTCCCGTTTTGAAAGCTCCATTCATGCGGCCTCGAAGCTACCTGAAAAGCACTGTTGTTACCGTGCTTTTACTTACAGCCGGCATGGCACATAGAAGAAAATGAGTTTTCTCGAAAGAAACCTTGTGCTTCCAGTTCCTAGTTGGAAGCTCACCCTGCTCTGCTCTATACCAAACGTGAAAGTCAATGTGAGCACTACCCTCGAAGTATGGCCCTGATTTTCCTGGCAAAACGGGAGGCGTGCAGCAGCTCCATGAGGCCTTCATCGCTGTTCTGCTTTAGTTTCACGGTAGTAAGCTTTCCAAGACTCCTAGGGACTTTGCTTAAGCAACCGTTTCGGTACCAGAACACTGCGTAGAGACAGTAAGCTCTGGTCCTGCGTGTATGCTGCGTGTCAACCTAGAAATTGGAGACTGATGGCATAAGGCTTCTTTTGCCATTATGAAAGCTCCGTTCATGCGGCCTCGAAGCTACCTGAAAAGCATTGTTGTTGCCGGGGTTTTCCTCACTGCCGGCATGGTACTGAGAAGAAAATGAGTTTTCTCCTAAGAAACCTTGGGTTTCCAGTTCCTTGTTGGAAGCTCACCCTGCTCTGCGCTATACCTAAAGTGAAAGTCAACGTGAGCCCAAGCTTCGAAGTAAGGCCCTGATTATCCTTGCAAAACGAGAGGCGTGCAGCAGCTCCATGAGGCCTTCATCGTTGTTCTGCTTTGGTTTCAAGGTAGTAAGCTTTTCAACACTCCTAGGGGCCTTGCTTCAGCACCCGTTTCAGTACCAGAACACTGCGTAGAACCAGGAAGCTCTGCTCCTGCGTGTATGCTGCGTGTCAACCGAGAAATTAGAGACTGATGGCACAAGGCTTGTTTTCCCGTTTTGAAAGCTCCATTCATGCGGCCTCGAAGCTACCTGAAAAGCACTGTTGTTACCGTGCTTTTACTTACAGCCGGCATGGCACATAGAAGAAAATGAGTTTTCTCGAAAGAAACCTTGTGCTTCCAGTTCCTAGTTGGAAGCTCACCCTGCTCTGCTCTATACCAAACGTGAAAGTCAATGTGAGCACTAGCCTCGAAGTAAGGCCCTGATTATGCTGGCAAAACGGGAGGCGTGCAGCAGCTCCATGAGGCCTTCATCGCTGTTCTGCTTTAGTTTCACGGTAGTAAGCTTTCCAAGACTCCTAGGGACTTTGCTTAAGCAACCGTTTCGGTACCAGAACACTGCGTAGAGCCAGGAAGCTCTGTTCCTGCGTGTATGCTGCTTGTCAGCCTAGAAATTGGAGACTGATGGCATAAGGCTTCTTTTCCCGTTATGAAAGCTCCGTTCATGCGGCCTCGAAGCTACCTGAAAAGCATTGTTGTTGCCGGGGTTTTCCTCACTGCTGGCATGGTTCTGAGAAGAAAATGAGTTTTCTCCTAAGAAACCTTGGGTTTCCAGTTCCTTGTTGGAAGCTCACCCTGCTCTGCTCTATACCTAAAGTGAAAGTCAACGTGAACCCTAGCCTCGAAGTAAGGCTCTGATTTGCCTTGCCAATGGGGAGGTGTGCAGCAGCTCCATGAGGCCTTCATCAATGTTCTGCTTTAGTTTCACGGTAGTAAGCCTTTCAAAACTCCTAGGGACCTTGCTTCAGCACCCGTTTCCGTACCAGAATACTGAGTAGAGCAAGGAAGCTCTGGTCCTGTTAAGCAACGTCCAGCCCCGTAGGCCTTTTTGGAACACCCCAGTACTGGCTAGAGAGAACCAACACACTGCACTCTTCCTTGGGAGAGCCAGATTACCTCAGCTCCACACAGGATTCACGAACACACTTCTAGACTGTCCTCCATGCAATGGGTGGAACCTCATTCCCCTAGCTGAACTCTATTGAGAAAAACACTCTGCTTCTAATCCCTTTTCACATTTCACACTTAGAGTCACGCATCCGCAAGGAGGTGGTCGGCTTGCATTCCAAGTACAATTTAAGCACAGTTCTTGGTGTAACACTGCAGGTCCTTTGAAGATGCAAAGGCCCCTCAGTCTCGCTCGTGCCTCCTTTGTTTTGGAACTTCGCTGCACGCGGAAAACCGCATGTAGAAAAAAGTTGATTCAGGGAAAGCCCCAGTGGGTATCGTGAATCTCTTTTGACTTGTGAGCATCAACATGTACTTATGCTGCGTGTCAACCTAAAAATGGAAGACTGATGGCACAAAGCTTGTTTTCCCGTTTTGAAAGCTCCATTCATGCGGCCTCGAAGCTACCTGAAAAGCACTGTTGTTACCGTGCTTTTACTTACAGCCGGCATGGCACATAGAAGAAAATGAGTTTTCTCGAAAAAACCTTGTGCTTCCATTTCCTAGTTGGAAGCTCACCCTGCTCTGCTCTACACCTAAAGTGAAAGTCACCGTGAGCCCAAGCTTCGAAGTAAGGCCCTGATTATCCTTGCAAAACGAGAGGCGTGCAGCAGCTCCATGAGGCCTTCATCATTGTTCTGCTTTAGTTTCAAGGTAGTAAGCTTTTCAACACTCCTAGGGGACTTGCTTCAGCACCCGTTTCAGTACCAGAACACTGCGTAGAACCAGGAAGCTCTGCTCCTGCGTGTATGCTGCGTGTCAACCGAGAAATTAGAGACTGATGGCACAAGGCTTGTTTTCCCGTTTTGAAAGCTCCATTCATGCGGCCTCGAAGCTACCTGAAAAGCACTGTTGTTACCGTGCTTTTACTTACAGCCGGCATGGCACATAGAAGAAAATGAGTTTTCTCGAAAGAAACCTTGTGCTTCCAGTTCCTAGTTGGAAGCTCACCCTGCTCTGCTCTATACCAAACGTGAAAGTCAATGTGAGCACTAGCCTCGAAGTAAGGCCCTGATTATGCTGGCAAAACGGGAGGCGTGCAGCAGCTCCATGAGGCCTTCATCGCTGTTCTGCTTTAGTTTCACGGTAGTAAGCTTTCCAAGACTCCTAGGGACTTTGCTTAAGCAACCGTTTCGGTACCAGAACACTGCGTAGAGACAGTAAGCTCTGGTCCTGCGTGTATGCTGCGTGTCAACCTAGAAATTGGAGACTGATGGCATAAGGCTTCTTTTCCCATTATGAAAGCTCCGTTCATGCGGCCTCGAAGCTACCTGAAAAGCAATGTTGTTGCCGGGGTTTTCCTCACTGCCGGCATGGTACTGAGAAGAAAATGAGTTTTCTCCTAAGAAACCTTGGGTTTCCAGTTCCTTGTTGGAAGCTCACCCTGCTCTGCGCTATACCTAAAGTGAAAGTCAACGTGAGCCCAAGCTTCGAAGTAAGGCCCTGATTATCCTTGCAAAACGAGAGGCGTGCAGCAGCTCCATGAGGCCTTCATCGTTGTTCTGCTTTGGTTTCAAGGTAGTAAGCTTTTCAACACTCCTAGGGGCCTTGCTTCAGCACCCGTTTCAGTACCAGAACACTGCGTAGAACCAGGAAGCTCTGCTCCTGCGTGTATGCTGCGTGTCAACCGAGAAATTAGAGACTGATGGCACAAGGCTTGTTTTCCCGTTTTGAAAGCTCCATTCATGCGGCCTCGAAGCTACCTGAAAAGCACTGTTGTTACCGTGCTTTTACTTACAGCCGGCATGACACATAGAAGAAAATGAGTTTTCTCGAAAGAAACCTTGTGCTTCCAGTTCCTAGTTGGAAGCTCACCCTGCTCTGCTCTATACCAAACGTGAAAGTCAATGTGAGCACTAGCCTCGAAGTAAGGCCCTGATTATGCTGGCAAAACGGGAGGCGTGCAGCAGCTCCATGAGGCCTTCATCGCTGTTCTGCTTTAGTTTCACGGTAGTAAGCTTTCCAAGACTCCTAGGGACTTTGCTTAAGCAACCGTTTCGGTACCAGAACACTGCGTAGAGCCAGGAAGCTCTGTTCCTGCGTGTATGCTGCTTGTCAGCCTAGAAATTGGAGACTGATGGCATAAGGCTTCTTTTCCCATTATGAAAGCTCCGTTCATGCGGCCTCGAAGCTACCTGAAAAGCATTGTTGTTGCCGGGGTTTTCCTCACTGCCGGCATGGTTCTGAGAAGAAAATGAGTTTTCTCCTAAGAAACCTTGGGTTTCCAGTTCCTTGTTGGAAGCTCACCCTGCTCTGCTCTATACCTAAAGTGAAAGTCAACGTGAACCCTAGCCTCGAAGTAAGGCTCTGATTTGCCTTGCCAATGGGGAGGTGTGCAGCAGCTCCATGAGGCCTTCATCACTGTTCTGCTTTAGTTTCACGGTAGTAAGCCTTTCAAACTCCTAGGGCCCTTGCTTCAGCACCCGTTTCCGTACCAGAATACTGAGTAGAGCAAGGAAGCTCTGGTCCTGTTAAGCAACTTCCAGCCCCGTAGGCCTTTTTGGAACACCCCAGTGTTGGCTAGAGAGAACCAACACACTGCACTCTTCCTTGGGAGAGCCAGATTACCTCAGCTCCACACAGGATTCACGAACACACTTCTAGACTGTCCTCCATGCAATGGGTGGAACCTCATTCCCCTAGCTGAACTCTATTGAGAAAAACACTCTGCTTCTAATCCCTTTTCACATTTCACACTTAGAGTCACGCATCCGCAAGGAGGTGGTCGGCTTGCATTCCAAGTACAATTTAAGCACAGTTCTTGGTGTAACACTGCAGGTCCTTTGAAGATGCAAAGGCCCCTCAGTCTCGCTCGCGCCTCCTTTGTTTTGGAACTTCGCTGCACGCGGAAAACCGCATGTAGAAAAAAGTTGATTCAGGGAAAGCCCCAGTGGGTATCGTGAATCTCTTTTGACTTGTGAGCATCAACATGTACTTATGCTGCGTGTCAACCTAAAAATGGAAGACTGATGGCACAAAGCTTGTTTTCCCGTTTTGAAAGCTCCATTCATGCGGCCTCGAAGCTACCTGAAAAGCACTGTTGTTACCGTGCTTTTACTTACAGCCGGCATGGCACATAGAAGAAAATGAGTTTTCTCGAAAGAAACCTTGTGCTTCCAGTTCCTAGTTGGAAGCTCACCCTGCTCTGCTCTATACCAAACGTGAAAGTCAATGTGAGCACTACCCTCGAAGTATGGCCCTGATTTTCCTGGCAAAACGGGAG
This sequence comes from Eubalaena glacialis, assembly GCF_028564815.1. Lineage (NCBI taxonomy): Eukaryota > Metazoa > Chordata > Mammalia > Artiodactyla > Balaenidae > Eubalaena > Eubalaena glacialis. The sequence goes on from NC_083725.1 coordinate 35,962,010, forward strand.
GCGTGCAGCAGCTCCATGAGGCCTTCATCGCTGTTCTGCTTTAGTTTCACGGTAGTAAGCTTTCCAAGACTCCTAGGGACTTTGCTTAAGCAACCGTTTCGGTACCAGAACACTGCGTAGAGACAGTAAGCTCTGGTCCTGCGTGTATGCTGCGTGTCAACCTAGAAATTGGAGACTGATGGCATAAGGCTTCTTTTGCCATTATGAAAGCTCCGTTCATGCGGCCTCGAAGCTACCTGAAAAGCATTGTTGTTGCTGGGGTTTTCCTCACTGCCGGCATGGTACTGAGAAGAAAATGAGTTTTCTCCTAAAAAAACTTGGGTTTCCAGTTCCTTGTTGGAAGCTCACCCTGCTCTGCGCTATACCTAAAGTGAAAGTCAACGTGAGCCCAAGCTTCGAAGTAAGGCCCTGATTATCCTTGCAAAACGAGAGGCGTGCAGCAGCTCCATGAGGCCTTCATCGTTGTTCTGCTTTGGTTTCAAGGTAGTAAGCTTTTCAACACTCCTAGGGGCCTTGCTTCAGCACCCGTTTCAGTACCAGAACACTGCGTAGAACCAGGAAGCTCTGCTCCTGCGTGTATGCTGCGTGTCAACCGAGAAATTAGAGACTGATGGCACAAGGCTTGTTTTCCCGTTTTGAAAGCTCCATTCATGCGGCCTCGAAGCTACCTGAAAAGCACTGTTGTTACCGTGCTTTTACTTACAGCCGGCATGGCACATAGAAGAAAATGAGTTTTCTCGAAAGAAACCTTGTGCTTCCAGTTCCTAGTTGGAAGCTCACCCTGCTCTGCTCTATACCAAACGTGAAAGTCAATGTGAGCACTAGCCTCGAAGTAAGGCCCTGATTATGCTGGCAAAACGGGAGGCGTGCAGCAGCTCCATGAGGCCTACATCGCTGTTCTGCTTTAGTTTCACGGTAGTAAGCTTTCCAAGACTCCTAGGGACTTTGTTTAAGCAACCGTTTCGGTACCAGAACACTGCGTAGAGCCAGGAAGCTCTGTTCCTGCGTGTATGCTGCGTGTCAACCGAGAAATTAGAGACTGATGGCACAAGGCTTGTTTTCCCGTTTTGAAAGCTCCATTCATGCGGCCTCGAAGCTACCTGAAAAGCACTGTTGTTACCGTGCTTTTACTTACAGCCGGCATGGCACATAGAAGAAAATGAGTTTTCTCGAAAGAAACCTTGTGCTTCCAGTTCCTAGTTGGAAGCTCACCCTGCTCTGCTCTATACCAAACGTGAAAGTCAATGTGAGCACTAGCCTCGAAGTAAGGCCCTGATTATGCTGGCAAAACGGGAGGCGTGCAGCAGCTCCATGAGGCCTTCATCGCTGTTCTGCTTTAGTTTCACGGTAGTAAGCTTTCCAAGACTCCTAGGGACTTTGCTTAAGCAACCGTTTCGGTACCAGAACACTGCGTAGAGCCAGGAAGCTCTGTTCCTGCGTGTATGCTGCTTGTCAGCCTAGAAATTGGAGACTGATGGCATAAGGCTTCTTTTCCCATTATGAAAGCTCCGTTCATGCGGCCTCGAAGCTACCTGAAAAGCATTGTTGTTGCCGGGGTTTTCCTCGCTGCTGGCATGGTTCTGAGAAGAAACTGAGTTTTCTCCTAAGAAACCTTGGGTTTCCAGTTCCTTGTTGGAAGCTCACCCTGCTCTGCTCTATACCTAAAGTGAAAGTCAACGTGAACCCTAGCCTCGAAGTAAGGCTCTGATTTGCCTTGCCAATGGGGAGGTGTGCAGCAGCTCCATGAGGCCTTCATCACTGTTCTGCTTTAGTTTCACGGTAGTAAGCCTTTCAAACTCCTAGGGCCCTTGCTTCAGCACCCGTTTCCGTACCAGAATACTGAGTAGAGCAAGGAAGCTCTGGTCCTGTTAAGCAACTTCCAGCCCCGTAGGCCTTTTTGGAACACCCCAGTGTTGGCTAGAGAGAACCAACACACTGCACTCTTCCTTGGGAGAGCCAGATTACCTCAGCTCCACACAGGATTCACGAACACACTTCTAGACTGTCCTCCATGCAATGGGTGGAACCTCATTCCCCTAGCTGAACTCTATTGAGAAAAACACTCTGCTTCTAATCCCTTTTCACATTTCACACTTAGAGTCACGCATCCGCAAGGAGGTGGTCGGCTTGCATTCCAAGTACAATTTAAGCACAGTTCTTGGTGTAACACTGCAGGTCCTTTGAAGATGCAAAGGCCCCTCAGTCTCGCTCGCGCCTCCTTTGTTTTGGAACTTCGCTGCACGCGGAAAACCGCATGTAGAAAAAAGTTGATTCAGGGAAAGCCCCAGTGGGTATCGTGAATCTCTTTTGACTTGTGAGCATCAACATGTACTTATGCTGCGTGTCAACCTAAAAATGGAAGACTGATGGCACAAAGCTTGTTTTCCCGTTTTGAAAGCTCCATTCATGCGGCCTCGAAGCTACCTGAAAAGCACTGTTGTTACCGTGCTTTTACTTACAGCCGGCATGGCACATAGAAGAAAATGAGTTTTCTCGAAAGAAACCTTGTGCTTCCAGTTCCTAGTTGGAAGCTCACCCGGCTCTGCTCTATACCAAACGTGAAAGTCAATGTGAGCACTACCCTCGAAGTATGGCCCTGATTTTCCTGGCAAAACGGGAGGCGTGCAGCAGCTCCATGAGGCCTTCATCGCTGTTCTGCTTTAGTTTCACGGTAGTAAGCTTTCCAAGACTCCTAGGGACTTTGCTTAAGCAACCGTTTCGGTACCAGAACACTGCGTAGAGACAGTAAGCTCTGGTCCTGCGTGTATGCTGCGTGTCAACCTAGAAATTGGAGACTGATGGCATAAGGCTTCTTTTCCCATTATGAAAGCTCCGTTCATGCGGCCTCGAAGCTACCTGAAAAGCATTGTTGTTGCCGGGGTTTTCCTCACTGCCGGCATGGTACTGAGAAGAAAATGAGTTTTCTCCTAAGAAACCTTGGGTTTCCAGTTCCTTGTTGGAAGCTCACCCTGCTCTGCGCTATACCTAAAGTGAAAGTCAACGTGAGCCCAAGCTTCGAAGTAAGGCCCTGATTATCCTTGCAAAACGAGAGTCGTGCAGCAGCTCCATGAGGCCTTCATCGTTGTTCTGCTTTGGTTTCAAGGTAGTAAGCTTTTCAACACTCCTAGGGGCCTTGCTTCAGCACCCGTTTCAGTACCAGAACACTGCGTAGAACCAGGAAGCTCTGCTCCTGCGTGTATGCTGCGTGTCAACCGAGAAATTAGAGACTGATGGCACAAGGCTTGTTTTCCCGTTTTGAAAGCTCCATTCATGCGGCCTCGAAGCTACCTGAAAAGCACTGTTGTTACCGTGCTTTTACTTACAGCCGGCATGGCACATAGAAGAAAATGAGTTTTCTCGAAAGAAACCTTGTGCTTCCAGTTCCTAGTTGGAAGCTCACCCTGCTCTGCTCTATACCAAACGTGAAAGTCAATGTGAGCACTAGCCTCGAAGTAAGGCCCTGATTATGCTGGCAAAACGGGAGGCGTGCAGCAGCTCCATGAGGCCTTCATCGCTGTTCTGCTTTAGTTTCACGGTAGTAAGCTTTCCAAGACTCCTAGGGACTTTGTTTAAGCAACCGTTTCGGTACCAGAACACTGCGTAGAGCCAGGAAGCTCTGTTCCTGCGTGTATGCTGCTTGTCAGCCTAGAAATTGGAGACTGATGGCATAAGGCTTCTTTTCCCGTTATGAAAGCTCCGTTCATGCGGCCTCGAAGCTACCTGAAAAGCATTGTTGTTGCCGGGGTTTTCCTCACTGCTGGCATGGTTCTGAGAAGAAAATGAGTTTTCTCCTAAGAAACCTTGGGTTTCCAGTTCCTTGTTGGAAGCTCACCCTGCTCTGCTCTATACCTAAAGTGAAAGTCAACGTGAACCCTAGCCTCGAAGTAAGGCTCTGATTTGCCTTGCCAATGGGGAGGTGTGCAGCAGCTCCATGAGGCCTTCATCAATGTTCTGCTTTAGTTTCACGGTAGTAAGCCTTTCAAAACTCCTAGGGACCTTGCTTCAGCACCCGTTTCCGTACCAGAATACTGAGTAGAGCAAGGAAGCTCTGGTCCTGTTAAGCAACGTCCAGCCCCGTAGGCCTTTTTGGAACACCCCAGTACTGGCTAGAGAGAACCAACACACTGCACTCTTCCTTGGGAGAGCCAGATTACCTCAGCTCCACACAGGATTCACGAACACACTTCTAGACTGTCCTCCATGCAATGGGTGGAACCTCATTCCCCTAGCTGAACTCTATTGAGAAAAACACTCTGCTTCTAATCCCTTTTCACATTTCACACTTAGAGTCACGCATCCGCAAGGAGGTGGTCGGCTTGCATTCCAAGTACAATTTAAGCACAGTTCTTGGTGTAACACTGCAGGTCCTTTGAAGATGCAAAGGCCCCTCAGTCTCGCTCGTGCCTCCTTTGTTTTGGAACTTCGCTGCACGCGGAAAACCGCATGTAGAAAAAAGTTGATTCAGGGAAAGCCCCAGTGGGTATCGTGAATCTCTTTTGACTTGTGAGCATCAACATGTACTTATGCTGCGTGTCAACCTAAAAATGGAAGACTGATGGCACAAAGCTTGTTTTCCCGTTTTGAAAGCTCCATTCATGCGGCCTCGAAGCTACCTGAAAAGCACTGTTGTTACCGTGCTTTTACTTACAGCCGGCATGGCACATAGAAGAAAATGAGTTTTCTCGAAAAAACCTTGTGCTTCCATTTCCTAGTTGGAAGCTCACCCTGCTCTGCTCTATACCTAAAGTGAAAGTCACCGTGAGCCCAAGCTTCGAAGTAAGGCCCTGATTATCCTTGCAAAACGAGAGGCGTGCAGCAGCTCCATGAGGCCTTCATCATTGTTCTGCTTTAGTTTCAAGGTAGTAAGCTTTTCAACACTCCTAGGGGACTTGCTTCAGCACCCGTTTCAGTACCAGAACACTGCGTAGAACCAGGAAGCTCTGCTCCTGCGTGTATGCTGCGTGTCAACCTAGAAATCAGAGACTGATGGCATAAGGCTTGTTTTCCCGTTTTGAAAGCTCCATTCATGCGGCCTAGAAGCTACCTGAAAAGCACTGTTGTTCCCGTGCTTTTACTTATAGCCGGCATGGCACATAGAAGAAAATGAGTTTTCTCAAAAGAAACCTTGTGCTTCCAGTTCCTAGTTGGAAGCTCACCCTGCTCTGCTCTATACCAAATGTGAAACTCAACGTGAGCAGTAGCCTCGAAGTACAGCCCTGCTTATTCTTGCAAAACGGGAGGCGTGCAGCAACTCCACGAGGCCTTCAAGGCTGTTCTGCTTTAGTTTAACGGTAGTAAGCTCTCCAAGACTCTTAGGGACCATGCTTCAGGACCCGTTTCGGTACCAAAACACTGCATAGAGCCAGGAAGCTCTGGTCCTGCGTGTATGCTGCTTGTCAGCCTAGAAATTGGAGACTGATGGCATAAGGCTTGTTTTCCCATTATGAAAGCTCCGTTCATGCGGCCTCGAAGCTACCTGAAAAGCATTGTTGTTGCCAGGGTTTTCCTCACTGCCGGCATGGTTCTGAGAAGAAAATGAGTTTTCTCCTAAGAAACCTTGGATTTCCAGTTCCTTGTTGGAAGCTCACCCTGCTCTGCTCTATACCTAAAGTGAAAGTCAACGTGAACCCTAGCCTCGAAGTAAGGCTCTGATTTGCCTTGCCAATGGGGAGGTGTGCAGCAGCTCCATGAGGCCTTCATCACTGTTCTGCTTTAGTTTCACGGTAGTAAGCCTTTCAAACTCCTAGGGACCTTGCTTCAGCACCCGTTTCCGTACCAGAATACTGAGTAGAGCAAGGAAGCTCTGGTCCTGTTAAGCAACTTCCAGCCACGTAGGCCTTTTTGGAACACCCCAGTGTTGGCTAGAGAGAACCAACACACTGCACTCTTCCTTGGGAGAGCCAGATTACCTCAGCTCCACACAGGATTCACGAACACACTTCTAGACTGTCCTCCATGCAATGGGTGGAACCTCATTCCCCTAGCTGAACTCTATTGAGAAAAACACTCTGCTTCTAATCCCTTTTCACATTTCACACTTAGAGTCACGCATCCTCAAGGAGGTGGTCGGCTTGCATTCCAAGTACAATTTAAGCACAGTTCTTGGTGTAACACTGCAGGTCCTTTGAAGATGCAAAGGCCCCTCAGTCTCGCTCGCGCCTCCTTTGTTTTGGAACTTCGCTGCACGCGGAAAACCGCATGTAGAAAAAAGTTGATTCAGGGAAAGCCCCAGTGGGTATCGTGAATCTCTTTTGACTTGTTAGCATCAACATGTACTTATGCTGCGTGTCAACCTAAAAATGGAAGACTGATGGCACAAAGCTTGTTTTCCCGTTTTGAAAGCTCCATTCATGCGGCCTCGAAGCTACCTGAAAAGCACTGTTGTTACCGTGCTTTTACTTACAGCCGGCATGGCACATAGAAGAAAATGAGTTTTCTCGAAAGAAACCTTGTGCTTCCAGTTCCTAGTTGGAAGCTCACCCTGCTCTGCTCTATACCAAACGTGAAAGTCAATGTGAGAACTAGCCTCGAAGTAAGGCCCTGATTATTCTGGCAAAACGGGAGGCGTGAAGCAGCTCCATGAGGCCTTCATCGCGGTTCTGCTTTAGTTTCACGGTAGTAAGCTTTCCAAGACTCCTAGGGACTTTGCTTAAGCAACCGTTTCGGTACCAGAACACTGCGTAGACACAGTAAGCTCTGGTCCTGCGTGTATGCTGCGTGTCAACCTAGAAATTGGAGACTGATGGCATAAGGCTTCTTTTCCCATTATGAAAGCTCCGTTCATGTGGCCTCGAAGCTACCTGAAAAGCATTGTTGTTGCCGGGGTTTTCCTCACTGCCGGCATAGTTCTGAGAAGAAAATGAGTTTTCTCCTAAGAAACTTTGGGTTTCCAGTTCCTTGTTGGAAGCTCACCCTGCTCTGCGTTATACCTAAAGTGAAAGTCAACGTGAGCCCAAGCTTCGAAGTAAGGCCCTGATTATCCTTGCAAATCGAGAGGCGTGCAGCAGCTCCATGAGGCCTTCATCGTTGTTCTGCTTTGGTTTCAAGGTAGTAAGCTTTTCAAAACTCCTAGGGGCCTTGCTTCAGCACCCGTTTCAGTACCAGAACACTGCGTAGAACCAGGAAGCTCTGCTCCTGCGTGTATGCTGCGTGTCAACCGAGAAATTAGAGACTGACGGCACAAGGCTTGTTTTCCCGTTTTGAAAGCTCCATTCATGCGGCCTCAAAGCTACCTGAAAAGCACTGTTGTTACCGTGCTTTTACTTACAGCCGGCATGGCTCATAGAAGAAAATGAGTTTTCTCGAAAGAAACCTTGTGCTTCCAGTTCCTAGTTGGAAGCTCACCCGGCTCTGCTCTATACCAAACGTGAAAGTCAATGTGAGCACTAGCCTCGAAGTAAGGCCCTGATTATCCTGGCAAAACGGGAGGCGTGCAGCAGCTCCATGAGGCCTTCATCGCTGTTCTGCTTTAGTTTCACGGTAGTAAGCTTTCCAAGACTCCTAGGGACTTTGCTTAAGCAACCGTTTCGGTACCAGAACACTGCGTAGAGACAGTAAGCTCTGGTCCTGCGTGTATGCTGCGTGTCAACCTAGAAATTGGAGACTGATGGCATAAGGCTTCTTTTCCCATTATGAAAGCTCCGTTCATGCGGCCTCGAAGCTACCTGAAAAGCATTGTTGTTGCCAGGGTTTTCATCACTGCCGGCATGGTTCTGAGAAGAAAATGAGTTTTCTCCTAAGAAACCTTGGGTTTCCAGTTCCTTGTTGCAAGCTCACCCTGCTCTGCGCTGTACCTAAAGTGAAAGTCAACGTGAGCCCAAGCTTCGAAGTAAGGCCCTGATTATCCTTGCAAAACGAGAGGCGTGCAGCAGCTCCATGAGGCCTTCATCATTGTTCTGCTTTAGTTTCAAGGTAGTAAGCTTTTCAACACTCCTAGGGGCCTTGCTTCAGCACCCGTTTCAGTACCAGAACACTGCGTAGAACCAGGAAGCTCTGCTCCTGCGTGTATGCTGCGTGTCAACCGAGAAATTAGAGACTGATGGCACAAGGCTTGTTTTCCCGTTTTGAAAGCTCCATTCATGCGGCCTCGAAGCTACCTGAAAAGCACTGTTGTTACCGTGCTTTTACTTACAGCCGGCATGGCACATAGAAGAAAATGAGTTTTCTCGAAAGAAACCTTGTGCTTCCAGTTCCTAGTTGGAAGCTCACCCTGCTCTGCTCTATACCAAACGTGAAAGTCAATGTGAGCACTAGCCTCGAAGTAAGGCCCTGATTATGCTGGCAAAACGGGAGGCGTGCAGCAGCTCCATGAGGCCTTCATCGCTGTTCTGCTTTAGTTTCACGGTAGTAAGCTTTCCAAGACTCCTAGGGACTTTGCTTAAGCAACCGTTTCGGTACCAGAACACTGCGTAGAGACAGTAAGCTCTGGTCCTGCGTGTATGCTGCGTGTCAACCTAGAAATAGGAGACTGATGGCATAAGGCTTCTTTTCCCATTATGAAAGCTCCGTTCATGCGGCCTCGAAGCTACCTGAAAAGCATTGTTGTTGCCGGGGTTTTCCTCACTGCCGGCATGGTTCTGAGAAGAAAATGAGTTTTCTCGAAAGAAACCTTGTGCTTCCAGTTCCTAGTTGGAAGCTCACCCTGCTCTGCTCTATACCAAATGTGAAACTCAACGTGAGCAGTAGCCTCGAAGTAAGGCCCTGATTTTCCTGGCAAAACGGGAGGCGTGCAGCAGCTCCATGAGGCCTTCATCGCTGTTCTGCTTTAGTTTCACGGTAGTAAGCTTTCCAAGACTCCTAGGGACTTTGCTTAAGCAACCGTTTCGGTACCAGAACACTGCGTAGAGACAGTAAGCTCTGGTCCTGCGTGTATGCTGCGTGTCAACCTAGAAATAGGAGACTGATGGCATAAGGCTTGTTTTCCCGTTTTGAAAGCTCCATTCATGCGGCCTCGAAGCTACCTGAAAAGCACTGTTGTTCCCATGCTTTTACTTACAGCCGGCATGGCACATAGAAGAAAATGAGTTTTCTCGAAAGAAACCTTGTGCTTCCAGTTCCTAGTTGGAAGCTCACCCTGCTCTGCTCTATACCAAATGTGAAACTCAACGTGAGCAGTAGCCTCGAAGTACAGCCCTGCTTATTCTTGCAAAACGGGAGGCGTGCAGCAACTCCATGAGGCCTTCAAGGCTGTTCTGCTTTAGTTTCACGGTAGTAAGCCTTTCAAAACTCCTAGGGACCTTGCTTCAGCACCCGTTTCCGTACCAGAATACTGAGTAGAGCAAGGAAGCTCTGGTCCTGTTAAGCAACGTCCAGCCCCGTAGGCCTTTTTGGAACACCCCAGTACTGGCTAGAGAGAACCAACACACTGCACTCTTCCTTGGGAGAGCCAGATTACCTCAGCTCCACACAGGATTCACGAACACACTTCTAGACTGTCCTCCATGCAATGGGTGGAACCTCATTCCCCTAGCTGAACTCTATTGAGAAAAACACTCTGCTTCTAATCCCTTTTCACATTTCACACTTAGAGTCACGCATCCGCAAGGAGGTGGTCGGCTTGCATTCCAAGTACAATTTAAGCACAGTTCTTGGTGTAACACTGCAGGTCCTTTGAAGATGCAAAGGCCCCTCAGTCTCGCTCGTGCCTCCTTTGTTTTGGAACTTCGCTGCACGCGGAAAACCGCATGTAGAAAAAAGTTGATTCAGGGAAAGCCCCAGTGGGTATCGTGAATCTCTTTTGACTTGTGAGCATCAACATGTACTTATGCTGCGTGTCAACCTAAAAATGGAAGACTGATGGCACAAAGCTTGTTTTCCCGTTTTGAAAGCTCCATTCATGCGGCCTCGAAGCTACCTGAAAAGCACTGTTGTTACCGTGCTTTTACTTACAGCCGGCATGGCACATAGAAGAAAATGAGTTTTCTCGAAAAAACCTTGTGCTTCCAGTTCCTAGTTGGAAGCTCACCCTGCTCTGCTCTATACCTAAAGTGAAAGTCAACGTGAACCCTAGCCTCGAAGTAAGGCTCTGATTTGCCTTGCCAATGGGGAGGTGTGCAGCAGCTCCATGAGGCCTTCATTACTGTTCTGCTTTAGTTTCACGGTAGTAAGCCTTTCAAACTCCTAGGGACCTTGCTTCAGCACCCGTTTCCGTACCAGAATACTGAGTAGAGCAAGGAAGCTCTGGTCCTGTTAAGCAACTTTCAGCCACGTAGGCCTTTTTGGAACACCCCAGTGTTGGCTAGAGAGAACCAACACACTGCACTCTTCCTTGGGAGAGCCAGATTACCTCAGTTCCACACAGGATTCACGAACACACTTCTAGACTGTCCTCCATGCAATGGGTGGAACCTCATTCCCCTAGCTGAACTCTATTGAGAAAAACACTCTGCTTCTAATCCCTTTTCACATTTCACACTTAGAGTCACGCATCCGCAAGGAGGTGGTCGGCTTGCATTCCAAGTACAATTTAAGCACAGTTCTTGGTGTAACACTGCAGGTCCTTTGAAGATGCAAAGCCCCTCAGTCTCGCTCGCGCCTCCTTTGTTTTGGAACTTCGCTGCACGCGGAAAACCGCATGTAGAAAAAAGTTGATTCAGGGAAAGCCCCAGTGGGTATCGTGAATCTCTTTTGACTTGTGAGCATCAACATGTACTTATGCTGCGTGTCAACCTAAAAATGGAAGACTGATGGCACAAAGCTTGTTTTCCCGTTTTGAAAGCTCCATTCATGCGGCCTCGAAGCTACCTGAAAAGCACTGTTGTTACCGTGCTTTTACTTACAGCCGGCATGGCACATAGAAGAAAATGAGTTTTCTCGAAAGAAACCTTGTGCTTCCAGTTCCTAGTTGGAAGCTCACCCTGCTCTGCTCTATACCAAACGTGAAAGTCAATGTGAGCACTACCCTCGAAGTATGGCCCTGATTTTCCTGGCAAAACGGGAGGCGTGCAGCAGCTCCATGAGGCCTTCATCGCTGTTCTGCTTTAGTTTCACGGTAGTAAGCTTTCCAAGACTCCTAGGGACTTTGCTTAAGCAACCGTTTCGGTACCAGAACACTGCGTAGAGACAGTAAGCTCTGGTCCTGCGTGTATGCTGCGTGTCAACCTAGAAATTGGAGACTGATGGCATAAGGCTTCTTTTCCCATTATGAAAGCTCCGTTCATGCGGCCTCGAAGCTACCTGAAAAGCATTGTTGTTGCCGGGGTTTTCCTCACTGCCGGCATGGTACTGAGAAGAAAATGAGTTTTCTCCTAAGAAACCTTGGGTTTCCAGTTCCTTGTTGGAAGCTCACCCTGCTCTGCGCTATACCTAAAGTGAAAGTCAACGTGAGCCCAAGCTTCGAAGTAAGGCCCTGATTATCCTTGCAAAACGAGAGTCGTGCAGCAGCTCCATGAGGCCTTCATCGTTGTTCTGCTTTGGTTTCAAGGTAGTAAGCTTTTCAACACTCCTAGGGGCCTTGCTTCAGCACCCGTTTCAGTACCAGAACACTGCGTAGAACCAGGAAGCTCTGCTCCTGCGTGTATGCTGCGTGTCAACCGAGAAATTAGAGACTGATGGCACAAGGCTTGTTTTCCCGTTTTGAAAGCTCCATTCATGCGGCCTCGAAGCTACCTGAAAAGCACTGTTGTTACCGTGCTTTTACTTACAGCCGGCATGGCACATAGAAGAAAATGAGTTTTCTCGAAAGAAACCTTGTGCTTCCAGTTCCTAGTTGGAAGCTCACCCTGCTCTGCTCTATACCAAACGTGAAAGTCAATGTGAGCACTAGCCTCGAAGTAAGGCCCTGATTATGCTGGCAAAACGGGAGGCGTGCAGCAGCTCCATGAGGCCTTCATCGCTGTTCTGCTTTAGTTTCACGGTAGTAAGCTTTCCAAGACTCCTAGGGACTTTGTTTAAGCAACCGTTTCGGTACCAGAACACTGCGTAGAGCCAGGAAGCTCTGTTCCTGCGTGTATGCTGCGTGTCAACCGAGAAATTAGAGACTGATGGCACAAGGCTTGTTTTCCCGTTTTGAAAGCTCCATTCATGCGGCCTCGAAGCTACCTGAAAAGCACTGTTGTTACCGTGCTTTTACTTACAGCCGGCATGGCACATAGAAGAAAATGAGTTTTCTCGAAAAAACCTTGTGCTTCCATTTCCTAGTTGGAAGCTCACCCTGCTCTGCTCTATACCTAAAGTGAAAGTCACCGTGAGCCCAAGCTTCGAAGTAAGGCCCTGATTATCCTTGCAAAACGAGAGGCGTGCAGCAGCTCCATGAGGCCTTCATCATTGTTCTGCTTTAGTTTCAAGGTAGTAAGCTTTTCAACACTCCTAGGGGACTTGCTTCAGCACCCGTTTCAGTACCAGAACACTGCGTAGAACCAGGAAGCTCTGCTCCTGCGTGTATGCTGCGTGTCAACCTAGAAATCAGAGACTGATGACATAAGGCTTGTTTTCCCGTTTTGAAAGCTCCATTCATGCGGCCTAGAAGCTACCTGAAAAGCACTGTTGTTCCCGTGCTTTTACTTATAGCCGGCATGGCACATAGAAGAAAATGAGTTTTCTCAAAAGAAACCTTGTGCTTCCAGTTCCTAGTTGGAAGCTCACCCTGCTCTGCTCTATACCAAATGTGAAACTCAACGTGAGCAGTAGCCTCGAAGTACAGCCCTGCTTATTCTTGCAAAACGGGAGGCGTGCAGCAACTTCACGAGGCCTTCAAGGCTGTTCTGCTTTAGTTTAACGGTAGTAAGCTCTCCAAGACTCTTAGGGACCATGCTTCAGGACCCGTTTCGGTACCAAAACACTGCATAGAGCCAGGAAGCTCTGGTCCTGCGTGTATGCTGCTTGTCAGCCTAGAAATTGGAGACTGATGGCATAAGGCTTGTTTTCCCATTATGAAAGCTCCGTTCATGCGGCCTCGAAGCTACCTGAAAAGCATTGTTGTTGCCAGGGTTTTCCTCACTGCCGGCATGGTTCTGAGAAGAAAATGAGTTTTCTCCTAAGAAACCTTGGGTTTCCAGTTCCTTGTTGGAAGCTCACCCTGCTCTGCTCTATACCTAAAGTGAAAGTCAACGTGAACCCTAGCCTCGAAGTAAGGCTCTGATTTGCCTTGCCAATGGGGAGGTGTGCAGCAGCTCCATGAGGCCTTCATCACTGTTCTGCTTTAGTTTCACGGTAGTAAGCCTTTCAAACTCCTAGGGACCTTGCTTCAGCACCCGTTTCCGTACCAGAATACTGAGTAGAGCAAGGAAGCTCTGGTCCTGTTAAGCAACTTCCAGCCACGTAGGCCTTTTTGGAACACCCCAGTGTTGGCTAGAGAGAACCAACACACTGCACTCTTCCTTGGGAGAGCCAGATTACCTCAGCTCCACACAGGATTCACGAACACACTTCTAGACTGTCCTCCATGCAATGGGTGGAACCTCATTCCCCTAGCTGAACTCTATTGAGAAAAACACTCTGCTTCTAATCCCTTTTCACATTTCACACTTAGAGTCACGCATCCTCAAGGAGGTGGTCGGCTTGCATTCCAAGTACAATTTAAGCACAGTTCTTGGTGTAACACTGCAGGTCCTTTGAAGATGCAAAGGCCCCTCAGTCTCGCTCGCGCCTCCTTTGTTTTGGAACTTCGCTGCACGCGGAAAACCGCATGTAGAAAAAAGTTGATTCAGGGAAAGCCCCAGTGGGTATCGTGAATCTCTTTTGACTTGTGAGCATCAACATGTACTTATGCTGCGTGTCAACCTAAAAATGGAAGACTGATGGCACAAAGCTTGTTTTCCCGTTTTGAAAGCTCCATTCATGCGGCCTCGAAGCTACCTGAAAAGCACTGTTGTTACCGTGCTTTTACTTACAGCCGGCATGGCACATAGAAGAAAATGAGTTTTCTCGAAAGAAACCTTGTGCTTCCAGTTCCTAGTTGGAAGCTCACCCTGCTCTGCTCTATACCAAACGTGAAAGTCAATGTGAGCACTAGCCTCGAAGTAAGGCCCTGATTATGCTGGCAAAACGGGAGGCGTGAAGCAGCTCCATGAGGCCTTCATCGCTGTTCTGCTTTAGTTTCACGGTAGTAAGCTTTCCAAGACTCCTAGGGACTTTGCTTAAGCAACCGTTTCGGTACCAGAACACTGCGTAGACACAGTAAGCTCTGGTCCTGCGTGTATGCTGCGTGTCAACCTAGAAATTGGAGACTGATGGCATAAGGCTTCTTTTCCCATTATGAAAGCTCCGTTCATGCGGCCTCGAAGCTACCTGAAAAGCATTGTTGTTGCCGGGGTTTTCCTCACTGCCGGCATAGTTCTGAGAAGAAAATGAGTTTTCTCCTAAGAAACTTTGGGTTTCCAGTTCCTTGTTGGAAGCTCACCCTGCTCTGCGCTATACCTAAAGTGAAAGTCAACGTGAGCCCAAGCTTCGAAGTAAGGCCCTGATTATCCTTGCAAATCGAGAGGCGTGCAGCAGCACCATGAGGCCTTCATCGTTGTTCTGCTTTGGTTTCAAGGTAGTAAGCTTTTCAAAACTCCTAGGGGCCTTGCTTCAGCACCCGTTTCAGTACCAGAACACTGCGTAGAACCAGGAAGCTCTGCTCCTGCGTGTATGCTGCGTGTCAACCGAGAAATTAGAGACTGACGGCACAAGGCTTGTTTTCCCGTTTTGAAAGCTCCATTCATGCGGCCTCAAAGCTACCTGAAAAGCACTGTTGTTACCGTGCTTTTACTTACAGCCGGCATGGCTCATAGAAGAAAATGAGTTTTCTCGAAAGAAACCTTGTGCTTCCAGTTCCTAGTTGGAAGCTCACCCGGCTCTGCTCTATACCAAACGTGAAAGTCAATGTGAGCACTAGCCTCTAAGTAAGGCCCTGATTATGCTGGCAAATCGGGAGGCGTGCAGCAGCTCCATGAGGCCTTCATCGCTGTTCTGCTTTAGTTTCACGGTAGTAAGCTTTCCAAGACTCCTAGGGACTTTGCTTAAGCAACCGTTTCGGTACCAGAACACTGCGTAGAGACAGTAAGCTCTGGTCCTGCGTGTATGCTGCGTGTCAACCTAGAAATTGGAGACTGATGGCATAAGGCTTCTTTTCCCATTATGAAAGCTCCGTTCATGCGGCCTCGAAGCTACCTGAAAAGCATTGTTGTTGCCAGGGTTTTCATCACTGCCGGCATGGTTCTGAGAAGAAAATGAGTTTTCTCCTAAGAAACCTTGGGTTTCCAGTTCCTTGTTGCAAGCTCACCCTGCTCTGCGCTGTACCTAAAGTGAAAGTCAACGTGAGCCCAAGCTTCGAAGTAAGGCCCTGATTATCCTTGCAAAACGAGAGGCGTGCAGCAGCTCCATGAGGCCTTCATCATTGTTCTGCTTTAGTTTCAAGGTAGTAAGCTTTTCAACACTCCTAGGGGCCTTGCTTCAGCACCCGTTTCAGTACCAGAACACTGCGTAGAACCAGGAAGCTCTGCTCCTGCGTGTATGCTGCGTGTCAACCTAGAAATTAGAGACTGATGGCACAAGGCTAGTTTTCCCATTATGAAAGCTCCGTTGATGCGGCCCCGAAGCTACCTGAAAAGCACTGTTGTTACCGTGCTTTTACTTACAGCCGGCATGGTTCATAGAAGAAAATGAGTTTTCTCGAAAGAAACCTTGTGCTTCCAGTTCCTAGTTGGAAGCTCACCCGGCTCTGCTCTATACCAAACGTGAAAGTCAATGTGAGCACTAGCCTCGAAGTAAGGCCCTGATTATCCTGGCAAAACGGGAGGCGTGCAGCAGCTCCATGAGGCCTTCATCGCTGTTCTGCTTTAGTTTCACGGTAGTAAGCTTTCCAAGACTCCTAGGGACTTTGCTTAAGCAACCGTTTCGGTACCAGAACACTGCGTAGAGACAGTAAGCTCTGGTCCTGCGTGTATGCTGCGTGTCAACCTAGAAATTGGAGACTGATGGCATAAGGCTTCTTTTCCCATTATGAAAGCTCCGTTCATGCGGCCTCGAAGCTACCTGAAAAGCATTGTTGTTGCCGGGGTTTTCCTCACTGCCGGCATGGTTCTGAGAAGAAAATGAGTTTTCTCCTAAGAAACCTTGGGTTTCCAGTTCCTTGTTGGAAGCTCACCCTGCTCTGCTCTATACCTAAAGTGAAAGTCAACGTGAACCCTAGCCTCGAAGTAAGGCTCTGATTTGCCTTGCCAATGGGGAGGTGTGCAGCAGCTCCATGAGGCCTTCATCACTGTTCTGCTTTAGTTTCACGGTAGTAAGCCTTTCAAACTCCTAGGGCCCTTGCTTCAGCACCCGTTTCCGTACCAGAATACTGAGTAGAGCAAGGAAGCTCTGGTCCTGTTAAGCAACTTCCTGTCCCGTAGGCCTTTTTGGAACACCCCAGTGTTGGCTAGAGAGAACCAACACACTGCACTCTTCCTTGGGAGAGCCAGATTACCTCAGCTCCACACAGGATTCACGAACACACTTCTAGACTGTCCTCCATGCAATGGGTGGAACCTCATTCCCCTAGCTGAACTCTATTGAGAAAAACACTCTGCTTCTAATCCCTTTTCACATTTCACACTTAGAGTCACGCATCCGCAAGGAGGTGGTCGGCTTGCATTCCAAGTACAATTTAAGCACAGTTCTTGGTGTAACACTGCAGGTCCTTTGAAGATGCAAAGGCCCCTCAGTCTCGCTCGCGCCTCCTTTGTTTTGGAACTTCGCTGCACGCGGAAAACCGCATGTAGAAAAAAGTTGATTCAGGGAAAGCCCCAGTGGGTATCGTGAATCTCTTTTGACTTGTGAGCATCAACATGTACTTATGCTGCGTGTCAACCTAAAAATGGAAGACTGATGGCACAAAGCTTGTTTTCCCGTTTTGAAAGCTCCATTCATGCGGCCTCGAAGCTACCTGAAAAGCACTGTTGTTACCGTGCTTTTACTTACAGCCGGCATGGCACATAGAAGAAAATGAGTTTTCTCGAAAGAAACCTTGTGCTTCCAGTTCCTAGTTGGAAGCTCACCCTGCTCTGCTCTATACCAAACGTGAAAGTCAATGTGAGCACTAGCCTCGAAGTAAGGCCCTGATTATGCTGGCAAAACGGGAGGCGTGCAGCAGCTCCATGAGGCCTTCATCGCTGTTCTGCTTTAGTTTCACGGTAGTAAGCTTTCCAAGACTCCTAGGGACTTTGCTTAAGCAACCGTTTCGGTACCAGAACACTGCGTAGAGACAGTAAGCTCTGGTCCTGCGTGTATCCTGCGTGTCAACCTAGAAATTGGAGACTGATGGCATAAGGCTTCTTTTCCCATTATGAAAGCTCCGTTCATGCGGCCTCGAAGCTACCTGAAAAGCATTGTTGTTGCCGGGGTTTTCCTCACTGCCGGCATGGTACTGAGAAGAAAATGAGTTTTCTCCTAAGAAACCTTGGGTTTCCAGTTCCTTGTTGGAAGCTCACCCTGCTCTGCGCTATACCTAAAGTGAAAGTCAACGTGAGCCCAAGCTTCGAAGTAAGGCCCTGATTATCCTTGCAAAACGAGAGGCGTGCAGCAGCTCCATGAGGCCTTCATCGTTGTTCTGCTTTGGTTTCAAGGTAGTAAGCTTTTCAACACTCCTAGGGGCCTTGCTTCAGCACCCGTTTCAGTACCAGAACACTGCGTAGAACCAGGAAGCTCTGCTCCTGCGTGTATGCTGCGTGTCAACCGAGAAATTAGAGACTGATGGCACAAGGCTTGTTTTCCCGTTTTGAAAGCTCCATTCATGCGGCCTCGAAGCTACCTGAAAAGCACTGTTGTTACCGTGCTTTTACTTACAGCCGGCATGGCACATAGAAGAAAATGAGTTTTCTCGAAAGAAACCTTGTGCTTCCAGTTCCTAGTTGGAAGCTCACCCTGCTCTGCTCTATACCAAACGTGAAAGTCAATGTGAGCACTAGCCTCGAAGTAAGGCCCTGATTATGCTGGCAAAACGGGAGGCGTGCAGCAGCTCCATGAGGCCTTCATCGCTGTTCTGCTTTAGTTTCACGGTAGTAAGCTTTCCAAGACTCCTAGGGACTTTGTTTAAGCAACCGTTTCGGTACCAGAACACTGCGTAGAGCCAGGAAGCTCTGTTCCTGCGTGTATGCTGCTTGTCAGCCTAGAAATTGGAGACTGATGGCATAAGGCTTCTTTTCCCGTTATGAAAGCTCCGTTCATGCGGCCTCGAAGCTACCTGAAAAGCATTGTTGTTGCCGGGGTTTTCCTCACTGCTGGCATGGTTCTGAGAAGAAAATGAGTTTTCTCCTAAGAAACCTTGGGTTTCCAGTTCCTTGTTGGAAGCTCACCCTGCTCTGCTCTATACCTAAATTGAAAGTCAACGTGAACCCTAGCCTCGAAGTAAGGCTCTGATTTGCCTTGCCAATGGGGAGGTGTGCAGCAGCTCCATGAGGCCTTCATCAATGTTCTCCTTTAGTTTCACGGTAGTAAGCCTTTCAAAATTCCTAGGGACCTTGCTTCAGCACCCGTTTCCGTACCAGAATACTGAGTAGAGCAAGGAAGCTCTGGTCCTGTTAAGCAACGTCCAGCCCCGTAGGCCTTTTTGGAACACCCCAGTACTGGCTAGAGAGAACCAACACACTGCACTCTTCCTTGGGAGAGCCAGATTACCTCAGCTCCACACAGGATTCACGAACACACTTCTAGACTGTCCTCCATGCAATGGGTGGAACCTCATTCCCCTAGCTGAACTCTATTGAGAAAAACACTCTGCTTCTAATCCCTTTTCACATTTCACACTTAGAGTCACGCATCCGCAAGGAGGTGGTCGGCTTGCATTCCAAGTACAATTTAAGCACAGTTCTTGGTGTAACACTGCAGGTCCTTTGAAGATGCAAAGGCCCCTCAGTCTCGCTCGTGCCTCCTTTGTTTTGGAACTTCGCTGCACGCGGAAAACCGCATGTAGAAAAAAGTTGATTCAGGGAAAGCCCCAGTGGGTATCGTGAATCTCTTTTGACTTGTGAGCATCAACATGTACTTATGCTGCGTGTCAACCTAAAAATGGAAGACTGATGGCACAAAGCTTGTTTTCCCGTTTTGAAAGCTCCATTCATGCGGCCTCGAAGCTACCTGAAAAGCACTGTTGTTACCGTGCTTTTACTTACAGCCGGCATGGCACATAGAAGAAAATGAGTTTTCTCGAAAAAACCTTGTGCTTCCAGTTCCTAGTTGGAAGCTCACCCTGCTCTGCTCTATACCTAAAGTGAAAGTCAACGTGAGCCCAAGCTTCGAAGTAAGGCCCTGATTATCCTTGCAAAACGAGAGGCGTGCAGCAGCTCCATGAGGCCTTCATCATTGTTCTGCTTTAGTTTCAAGGTAGTAAGCTTTTCAACACTCCTAGGGGACTTGCTTCAGCACCCGTGTCAGTACCAGAACACTGCGTAGAACCAGGAAGCTCTGCTCCTGCGTGTATGCTGCGTGTCAACCTAGAAATCAGAGACTGATGGCATAAGGCTTGTTTTCCCGTTTTGAAAGCTCCATTCATGCGGCCTAGAAGCTACCTGAAAAGCACTGTTGTTCCCGTGCTTTTACTTATAGCCGGCATGGCACATAGAAGAAAATGAGTTTTCTCAAAAGAAACCTTGTGCTTCCAGTTCCTAGTTGGAAGCTCACCCTGCTCTGCTCTATACCAAATGTGAAACTCAACGTGAGCAGTAGCCTCGAAGTACAGCCCTGCTTATTCTTGCAAAACGGGAGGCGTGCAGCAACTCCACGAGGCCTTCAAGGCTGTTCTGCTTTAGTTTAACGGTAGTAAGCTCTCCAAGACTCTTAGGGACCATGCTTCAGGACCCGTTTCGGTACCAAAACACTGCATAGAGCCAGGAAGCTCTGGTCCTGCGTTTATGCTGCTTGTCAGCCTAGAAATTGGAGACTGATGGCATAAGGCTTGTTTTCCCATTATGAAAGCTCCGTTCATGCGGCCTCGAAGCTACCTGAAAAGCATTGTTGTTGCCAGGGTTTTCCTCACTGCCGGCATGGTTCTGAGAAGAAAATGAGTTTTCTCCTAAGAAACCTTGGGTTTCCAGTTCCATGTTGGAAGCTCACCCTGCTCTGCTCTATACCTAAAGTGAAAGTCAACGTGAACCCTAGCCTCGAAGTAAGGCTCTGATTTGCCTTGCCAATGGGGAGGTGTGCAGCAGCTCCATGAGGCCTTCATCACTGTTCTGCTTTAGTTTCACGGTAGTAAGCCTTTCAAACTCCTAGGGCCCTTGCTTCAGCACCCGTTTCCGTACCAGAATACTGAGTAGAGCAAGGAAGCTCTGGTCCTGTTAAGCAACTTCCAGCCACGTAGGCCTTTTTGGAACACCCCAGTGTTGGCTAGAGAGAACCAACACACTGCACTCTTCCTTGGGAGAGCCAGATTACCTCAGCTCCACACAGGATTCACGAACACACTTCTAGACTGTCCTCCATGCAATGGGTGGAACCTCATTCCCCTAGCTGAACTCTATTGAGAAAAACACTCTGCTTCTAATCCCTTTTCACATTTCACACTTAGAGTCACGCATCCGCAAGGAGGTGGTCGGCTTGCATTCCAAGTACAATTTAAGCACAGTTCTTGGTGTAACACTGCAGGTCCTTTGAAGATGCAAAGGCCCCTCAGTCTCGCTCGCGCCTCCTTTGTTTTGGAACTTCGCTGCACGCGGAAAACCGCATGTAGAAAAAAGTTGATTCAGGGAAAGCCCCAGTGGGTATCGTGAATCTCTTTTGACTTGTGAGCATCAACATGTACTTATGCTGCGTGTCAACCTAAAAATGGAAGACTGATGGCACAAAGCTTGTTTTCCCGTTTTGAAAGCTCCATTCATGCGGCCTCGAAGCTACCTGAAAAGCACTGTTGTTACCGTGCTTTTACTTACAGCCGGCATGGCACATAGAAGAAAATGAGTTTTCTCGAAAGAAACCTTGTGCTTCCAGTTCCTAGTTGGAAGCTCACCCGGCTCTGCTCTATACCAAACGTGAAAGTCAATGTGAGCACTAGCCTCGAAGTAAGGCCCTGATTATGCTGGCAAAACGGGAGGCGTGCAGCAGCTCCATGAGGCCTTCATCGCTGTTCTGCTTTAGTTTCACGGTAGTAAGCTTTCCAAGACTCCTAGGGACTTTGCTTAAGCAACCGTTTCGGTACCAGAACACTGCGTAGCGACAGTAAGCTCTGGTCCTGCGTGTATGCTGCGTGTCAACCTAGAAATAGGAGACTGATGGCATAAGGCTTCTTTTCCCATTATGAAAGCTCCGTTCATGCGGCCTCGAAGCTACCTGAAAAGCATTGTTGTTGCCGGGGTTTTCCTCACTGCCGGCATGGTTCTGAGAAGAAAATGAGTTTTCTCGAAAGAAACCTTGTGCTTCCAGTTCCTAGTTGGAAGCTCACCCTGCTCTGCTCTATACCAAATGTGAAACTCAACGTGAGCAGTAGCCTCGAAGTAAGGCCCTGATTTTCCTGGCAAAACGGGAGGCGTGCAGCAGCTCCATGAGGCCTTCATCGCTGTTCTGCTTTAGTTTCACGGTAGTAAGCTTTCCAAGACTCCTAGGGACTTTGCTTAAGCAACCGTTTCGGTACCAGAACACTGCGTAGAGACAGTAAGCTCTGGTCCTGCGTGTATGCTGCGTGTCAACCTAGAAATAGGAGACTGATGGCATAAGGCTTGTTTTCCCGTTTTGAAAGCTCCATTCATGCGGCCTCGAAGCTACCTGAAAAGCACTGTTGTTCCCATGCTTTTACTTACAGCCGGCATGGCACATAGAAGAAAATGAGTTTTCTCGAAAGAAACCTTGTGCTTCCAGTTCCTAGTTGGAAGCTCACCCTGCTCTGCTCTATACCAAATGTGAAACTCAACGTGAGCAGTAGCCTCGAAGTACAGCCCTGCTTATTCCTGCAAAACGGGAGGCGTGCAGCAACTCCATGAGGCCTTCAAGGCTGTTCTGCTTTAGTTTAACGGTAGTAAGCTCTCCAAGACTCTTAGGGACCATGCTTCAGGACCGTTTCGGTACCAGAACACTGCATAGAGCCAGGAAGCTCTGTTCCTGCGTTTATGCTGCTTGTCAGCCTAGAAATTGGAGACTGATGGCATAAGGCTTGTTTTCCCATTATGAAAGCTCCCTTCATGCGGCCTCGAAGCTACCTGAAAAGCATTGTTGTTGCCGGGGTTTTCCTCACTGCCGGCATGGTTCTGAGAAGAAAATGAGTTTTCTCCTAAGAAACCTTGGGTTTCCAGTTCCTTGTTGGAAGCTCACCCTGCTCTGCTCTATACCTAAAGTGAAAGTCAACGTGAACCCTAGCCTCGAAGTAAGGCTCTGATTTGCCTTGCCAATGGGGAGGTGTGCAGCAGCTCCATGAGGCCTTCATCACTGTTCTGCTTTAGTTTCACGGTAGTAAGCCTTTCAAACTCCTAGGGACCTTGCTTCAGCACCCGTTTCCGTACCAGAATACTGAGTAGAGCAAGGAAGCTCTGGTCCTGTTAAGCAACTTCCAGCCCCGTAGGCCTTTTTGGAACACCCCAGTGTTGGCTAGAGAGAACCAACACACTGCACTCTTCCTTGGGAGAGCCAGATTACCTCAGCTCCACACAGGATTCACGAACACACTTCTAGACTGTCCTCCATGCAATGGGTGGAACCTCATTCCCCTAGCTGAACTCTATTGAGAAAAACACTCTGCTTCTAATCCCTTTTCACATTTCACACTTAGAGTCACGCATCCGCAAGGAGGTGGTCGGCTTGCATTCCAAGTACAATTTAAGCACAGTTCTTGGTGTAACACTGCAGGTCCTTTGAAGATGCAAAGGCCCCTCAGTCTCGCTCGCGCCTCCTTTGTTTTGGAACTTCGCTGCACGCGGAAAACCGCATGTAGAAAAAAGTTGATTCAGGGAAAGCCCCAGTGGGTATCGTGAATCTCTTTTGACTTGTGAGCATCAACATATACTTATGCTGCGTGTCAACCTAAAAATGGAAGACTGATGGCACAAAGCTTGTTTTCCCGTTTTGAAAGCTCCATTCATGCGGCCTCGAAGCTACCTGAAAAGCACTGTTGTTACTGTGCTTTTACTTACAGCCGGCATGGCACATAGAAGAAAATGAGTTTTCTCGAAAGAAACCTTGTGCTTCCAGTTCCTAGTTGGAAGCTCACCCTGCTCTGCTCTATACCAAACGTGAAAGTCAATGTGAGCACTACCCTCGAAGTATGGCCCTGATTTTCCTGGCAAAACGGGAGGCGTGCAGCAGCTCTATGAGGCCTTCATCGCTGTTCTGCTTTAGTTTCACGGTAGTAAGCTTTCCAAGACTCCTAGGGACTTTGCTTAAGCAACCGTTTCGGTACCAGAACACTGCGTAGAGACAGTAAGCTCTGGTCCTGCGTGTATGCTGCGTGTCAACCTAGAAATTGGAGACTGATGGCATAAGGCTTCTTTTCCCATTATGAAAGCTCCGTTCATGCGGCCTCGAAGCTACCTGAAAAGCATTGTTGTTGCCGGGGTTTTCCTCACTGCCGGCATGGTACTGAGAAGAAAATGAGTTTTCTCCTAAGAAACCTTGGGTTTCCAGTTCCTTGTTGGAAGCTCACCCTGCTCTGCGCTATACCTAAAGTGAAAGTCAACGTGAGCCCAAGCTTCGAAGTAAGGCCCTGATTATCCTTGCAAAACGAGAGGCGTGCAGCAGCTCCATGAGGCCTTCATCGTTGTTCTGCTTTGGTTTCAAGGTAGTAAGCTTTTCAACACTCCTAGGGGCCTTGCTTCAGCACCCGTTTCAGTACCAGAACACTGCGTAGAACCAGGAAGCTCTGCTCCTGCGTGTATGCTGCGTGTCAACCGAGAAATTAGAGACTGATGGCACAAGGCTTGTTTTCCCGTTTTGAAAGCTCCATTCATGCGGCCTCGAAGCTACCTGAAAAGCACTGTTGTTACCGTGCTTTTACTTACAGCCGGCATGGCACATAGAAGAAAATGAGTTTTCTCGAAAGAAACCTTGTGCTTCCAGTTCCTAGTTGGAAGCTCACCCTGCTCTGCTCTATACCAAACGTGAAAGTCAATGTGAGCACTAGCCTCGAAGTAAGGCCCTGATTATGCTGGCAAAACGGGAGGCGTGCAGCAGCTCCATGAGGCCTTCATCGCTGTTCTGCTTTAGTTTCACGGTAGTAAGCTTTCCAGGACTCCTAGGGACTTTGTTTAAGCAACCGTTTCGGTACCAGAACACTGCGTAGAGCCAGGAAGCTCTGTTCCTGCGTGTATGCTGCTTGTCAGCCTAGAAATTGGAGACTGATGGCATAAGGCTTCTTTTCCCGTTATGAAAGCTCCGTTCATGCGGCCTCGAAGCTACCTGAAAAGCATTGTTGTTGCCGGGGTTTTCCTCACTGCTGGCATGGTTCTGAGAAGAAAATGAGTTTTCTCCTAAGAAACCTTGGGTTTCCAGTTCCTTGTTGGAAGCTCACCCTGCTCTGCTCTATACCTAAATTGAAAGTCAACGTGAACCCTAGCCTCGAAGTAAGGCTCTGATTTGCCTTGCCAATGGGGAGGTGTGCAGCAGCTCCATGAGGCCTTCATCAATGTTCTCCTTTAGTTTCACGGTAGTAAGCCTTTCAAAATTCCTAGGGACCTTGCTTCAGCACCCGTTTCCGTACCAGAATACTGAGTAGAGCAAGGAAGCTCTGGTCCTGTTAAGCAACGTCCAGCCCCGTAGGCCTTTTTGGAACACCCCAGTACTGGCTAGAGAGAACCAACACACTGCACTCTTCCTTGGGAGAGCCAGATTACCTCAGCTCCACACAGGATTCACGAACACACTTCTAGACTGTCCTCCATGCAATGGGTGGAACCTCATTCCCCTAGCTGAACTCTATTGAGAAAAACACTCTGCTTCTAATCCCTTTTCACATTTCACACTTAGAGTCACGCATCCGCAAGGAGGTGGTCGGCTTGCATTCCAAGTACAATTTAAGCACAGTTCTTGGTGTAACACTGCAGGTCCTTTGAAGATGCAAAGGCCCCTCAGTCTCGCTCGTGCCTCCTTTGTTTTGGAACTTCGCTGCACGCGGAAAACCGCATGTAGAAAAAAGTTGATTCAGGGAAAGCCCCAGTGGGTATCGTGAATCTCTTTTGACTTGTGAGCATCAACATGTACTTATGCTGCGTGTCAACCTAAAAATGGAAGACTGATGGCACAAAGCTTGTTTTCCCGTTTTGAAAGCTCCATTCATGCGGCCTCGAAGCTACCTGAAAAGCACTGTTGTTACCGTGCTTTTACTTACAGCCGGCATGGCACATAGAAGAAAATGAGTTTTCTCGAAAAAACCTTGTGCTTCCAGTTCCTAGTTGGAAGCTCACCCTGCTCTGCTCTATACCTAAAGTGAAAGTCAACGTGAGCCCAAGCTTCGAAGTAAGGCCCTGATTATCCTTGCAAAACGAGAGGCGTGCAGCAGCTCCATGAGGCCTTCATCATTGTTCTGCTTTAGTTTCAAGGTAGTAAGCTTTTCAACACTCCTAGGGGACTTGCTTCAGCACCCGTGTCAGTACCAGAACACTGCGTAGAACCAGGAAGCTCTGCTCCTGCGTGTATGCTGCGTGTCAACCTAGAAATCAGAGACTGATGGCATAAGGCTTGTTTTCCCGTTTTGAAAGCTCCATTCATGCGGCCTAGAAGCTACCTGAAAAGCACTGTTGTTCCCGTGCTTTTACTTATAGCCGGCATGGCACATAGAAGAAAATGAGTTTTCTCAAAAGAAACCTTGTGCTTCCAGTTCCTAGTTGGAAGCTCACCCTGCTCTGCTCTATACCAAATGTGAAACTCAACGTGAGCAGTAGCCTCGAAGTACAGCCCTGCTTATTCTTGCAAAACGGGAGGCGTGCAGCAACTCCACGAGGCCTTCAAGGCTGTTCTGCTTTAGTTTAACGGTAGTAAGCTCTCCAAGACTCTTAGGGACCATGCTTCAGGACCCGTTTCGGTACCAAAACACTGCATAGAGCCAGGAAGCTCTGGTCCTGCGTTTATGCTGCTTGTCAGCCTAGAAATTGGAGACTGATGGCATAAGGCTTGTTTTCCCATTATGAAAGCTCCGTTCATGCGGCCTCGAAGCTACCTGAAAAGCATTGTTGTTGCCAGGGTTTTCCTCACTGCCGGCATGGTTCTGAGAAGAAAATGAGTTTTCTCCTAAGAAACCTTGGGTTTCCAGTTCCTTGTTGGAAGCTCACCCTGCTCTGCTCTATACCTAAAGTGAAAGTCAACGTGAACCCTAGCCTCGAAGTAAGGCTCTGATTTGCCTTGCCAATGGGGAGGTGTGCAGCAGCTCCATGAGGCCTTCATCACTGTTCTGCTTTAGTTTCACGGTAGTAAGCCTTTCAAACTCCTAGGGACCTTGCTTCAGCACCCGTTTCCGTACCAGAATACTGAGTAGAACAAGGAAGCTCTGGTCCTGTTAAGCAACTTCCAGCCACGTAGGCCTTTTTGGAACACCCCAGTGTTGGCTAGAGAGAACCAACACACTGCACTCTTCCTTGGGAGAGCCAGATTACCTCAGCTCCACACAGGATTCACGAACACACTTCTAGACTGTCCTCCATGCAATGGGTGGAACCTCATTCCCCTAGCTGAACTCTATTGAGAAAAACACTCTGCTTCTAATCCCTTTTCACATTTCACACTTAGAGTCACGCATCCGCAAGGAGGTGGTCGGCTTGCATTCCAAGTACAATTTAAGCACAGTTCTTGGTGTAACACTGCAGGTCCTTTGAAGATGCAAAGGCCCCTCAGTCTCGCTCGCGCCTCCTTTGTTTTGGAACTTCGCTGCACGCGGAAAACCGCATGTAGAAAAAAGTTGATTCAGGGAAAGCCCCAGTGGGTATCGTGAATCTCTTTTGACTTGTGAGCATCAACATGTACTTATGCTGCGTGTCAACCTAAAAATGGAAGACTGATGGCACAAAGCTTGTTTTCCCGTTTTGAAAGCTCCATTCATGCAGCCTCGAAGCTACCTGAAAAGCACTGTTGTTACCGTGCTTTTACTTACAGCCGGCATGGCACATAGAAGAAAATGAGTTTTCTCGAAAGAAACCTTGTGCTTCCAGTTCCTAGTTGGAAGCTCACCCTGCTCTGCTCTATACCAAACGTGAAAGTCAATGTGAGCACTAGCCTCGAAGTAAGGCCCTGATTATGCTGGCAAAACGGGAGGCGTGAAGCAGCTCCATGAGGCCTTCATCGCTGTTCTGCTTTAGTTTCACGGTAGTAAGCTTTCCAAGACTCCTAGGGACTTTGCTTAAGCAACCGTTTCGGTACCAGAACACTGCGTAGACACAGTAAGCTCTGGTCCTGCGTGTATGCTGCGTGTCAACCTAGAAATTGGAGACTGATGGCATAAGGCTTCTTTTCCCATTATGAAAGCTCCGTTCATGCGGCCTCGAAGCTACCTGAAAAGCATTGTTGTTGCCGGGGTTTTCCTCACTGCCGGCATAGTTCTGAGAAGAAAATGAGTTTTCTCCTAAGAAACTTTGGGTTTCCAGTTCCTTGTTGGAAGCTCACCCTGCTCTGCGCTATACCTAAAGTGAAAGTCAACGTGAGCCCAAGCTTCGAAGTAAGGCCCTGATTATCCTTGCAAAACGAGAGGCGTGCAGCAGCTCCATGAGGCCTTCATCGTTGTTCTGCTTTGGTTTCAAGGTAGTAAGCTTTTCAACACTCTTAGGGGCCTTGCTTCAGCACCCGTTTCAGTACCAGAACACTGCGTAGAACCAGGAAGCTCTGCTCCTGCGTGTATGCTGCGTGTCAACCGAGAAATTAGAGACTGATGGCACAAGGCTTGTTTTCCCGTTTTGAAAGCTCCATTCATGCGGCCTCGAAGCTACCTGAAAAGCACTGTTGTTACCGTGCTTTTACTTACAGCCGGCATGGCACATAGAAGAAAATGAGTTTTCTCGAAAGAAACCTTGTGCTTCCAGTTCCTAGTTGGAAGCTCACCCTGCTCTGCTCTATACCAAACGTGAAAGTCAATGTGAGCACTAGCCTCGAAGTAAGGCCCTGATTATGCTGGCAAAACGGGAGGCGTGCAGCAGCTCCATGAGGCCTTCATCGCTGTTCTGCTTTAGTTTCACGGTAGTAAGCTTTCCAAGACTCCTAGGGACTTTGCTTAAGCAACCGTTTCGGTACCAGAACACTGCGTAGAGACAGTAAGCTCTGGTCCTGCGTGTATGCTGCGTGTCAACCTAGAAATAGGAGACTGATGGCATAAGGCTTCTTTTCCCATTATGAAAGCTCCGTTCATGCGGCCTCGAAGCTACCTGAAAAGCATTGTTGTTGCCGGGGTTTTCCTCACTGCCGGCATGGTTCTGAGAAGAAAATGAGTTTTCTCGAAAGAAACCTTGTGCTTCCAGTTCCTAGTTGGAAGCTCACCCTGCTCTGCTCTATACCAAATGTGAAACTCAACGTGAGCAGTAGCCTCGAAGTAAGGCCCTGATTTTCCTGGCAAAACGGGAGGCGTGCAGCAGCTCCATGAGGCCTTCATCGCTGTTCTGCTTTAGTTTCACGGTAGTAAGCTTTCCAAGACTCCTAGGGACTTTGCTTAAGCAACCGTTTCGGTACCAGAACACTGCGTAGAGACAGTAAGCTCTGGTCCTGCGTGTATGCTGCGTGTCAACCTAGAAATAGGAGACTGATGGCATAAGGCTTGTTTTCCCGTTTTGAAAGCTCCATTCATGCGGCCTCGAAGCTACCTGAAAAGCACTGTTGTTCCCATGCTTTTACTTACAGCCGGCATGGCACATAGAAGAAAATGAGTTTTCTCGAAAGAAACCTTGTGCTTCCAGTTCCTAGTTGGAAGCTCACCCTGCTCTGCTCTATACCAAATGTGAAACTCAACGTGAGCAGTAGCCTCGAAGTACAGCCCTGCTTATTCTTGCAAAACGGGAGGCGTGCAGCAACTCCATGAGGCCTTCAAGGCTGTTCTGCTTTAGTTTAACGGTAGTAAGCTCTCCAAGACTCTTAGGGACCATGCTTCAGGACCGTTTCGGTACCAGAACACTGCATAGAGCCAGGAAGCTCTGTTCCTGCGTTTATGCTGCTTGTCAGCCTAGAAATTGGAGACTGATGGCATAAGGCTTGTTTTCCCATTATGAAAGCTCCCTTCATGCGGCCTCGAAGCTACCTGAAAAGCATTGTTGTTGCCGGGGTTTTCCTCACTGCCGGCATGGTTCTGAGAAGAAAATGAGTTTTCTCCTAAGAAACCTTGGGTTTCCAGTTCCTTGTTGGAAGCTCACCCTGCTCTGCTCTATACCTAAAGTGAAAGTCAACGTGAACCCTAGCCTCGAAGTAAGGCTCTGATTTGCCTTGCCAATGGGGAGGTGTGCAGCAGCTCCATGAGGCCTTCATCACTGTTCTGCTTTAGTTTCACGGTAGTAAGCCTTTCAAACTCCTAGGGACCTTGCTTCAGCACCCGTTTCCGTACCAGAATACTGAGTAGAGCAAGGAAGCTCTGGTCCTGTTAAGCAACTTCCAGCCACGTAGGCCTTTTTGGAACACCCCAGTGTTGGCTAGAGAGAACCAACACACTGCACTCTTCCTTGGGAGAGCCAGATTACCTCAGCTCCACACAGGATTCACGAACACACTTCTAGACTGTCCTCCATGCAATGGGTGGAACCTCATTCCCCTAGCTGAACTCTATTGAGAAAAACACTCTGCTTCTAATCCCTTTTCACATTTCACACTTAGAGTCACGCATCCGCAAGGAGGTGGTCGGCTTGCATTCCAAGTACAATTTAAGCACAGTTCTTGGTGTAACACTGCAGGTCCTTTGAAGATGCAAAGGCCCCTCAGTCTCGCTCGCGCCTCCTTTGTTTTGGAACTTCGCTGCACGCGGAAAACCGCATGTAGAAAAAAGTTGATTCAGGGAAAGCCCCAGTGGGTATCGTGAATCTCTTTTGACTTGTGAGCATCAACATGTACTTATGCTGCGTGTCAACCTAAAAATGGAAGACTGATGGCACAAAGCTTGTTTTCCCGTTTTGAAAGCTCCATTCATGCGGCCTCGAAGCTACCTGAAAAGCACTGTTGTTACCGTGCTTTTACTTACAGCCGGCATGGCACATAGAAGAAAATGAGTTTTCTCGAAAGAAACCTTGTGCTTCCAGTTCCTAGTTGGAAGCTCACCCTGCTCTGCTCTATACCAAACGTGAAAGTCAATGTGAGCACTACCCTCGAAGTATGGCCCTGATTTTCCTGGCAAAACGGGAGGCGTGCAGCAGCTCCATGAGGCCTTCATCGCTGTTCTGCTTTAGTTTCACGGTAGTAAGCTTTCCAAGACTCCTAGGGACTTTGCTTAAGCAACCGTTTCGGTACCAGAACACTGCGTAGAGACAGTAAGCTCTGGTCCTGAGTGTATGCTGCGTGTCAACCTAGAAATTGGAGACTGATGGCATAAGGCTTCTTTTCCCATTATGAAAGCTCCGTTCATGCGGCCTCCAAGCTACCTGAAAAGCATTGTTGTTGCCGGGGTTTTCCTCACTGCCGGCATGGTACTGAGAAGAAAATGAGTTTTCTCCTAAGAAACCTTGGGTTTCCAGTTCCTTGTTGGAAGCTCACCCTGCTCTGCGCTATACCTAAAGTGAAAGTCAACGTGAGCCCAAGCTTCGAAGTAAGGCCCTGATTATCCTTGCAAAACGAGAGGCGTGCAGCAGCTCCATGAGGCCTTCATCGTTGTTCTGCTTTGGTTTCAAGGTAGTAAGCTTTTCAACACTCCTAGGGGCCTTGCTTCACCACCCGTTTCAGTACCAGAACACTGCGTAGAACCAGGAAGCTCTGCTCCTGCGTGTATGCTGCGTGTCAACCGAGAAATTAGAGACTGATGGCACAAGGCTTGTTTTCCCGTTTTGAAAGCTCCATTCATGCGGCCTCGAAGCTACCTGAAAAGCACTGTTGTTACCGTGCTTTTACATACAGCCGGCATGGCACATAGAAGAAAATGAGTTTTCTCGAAAGAAACCTTGTGCTTCCAGTTCCTAGTTGGAAGCTCACCCTGCTCTGCTCTATACCAAACGTGAAAGTCAATGTGAGCACTAGCCTCGAAGTAAGGCCCTGATTATGCTGGCAAAACGGGAGGCGTGCAGCAGCTCCATGAGGCCTTCATCGCTGTTCTGCTTTAGTTTCACGGTAGTAAGCTTTCCAAGACTCCTAGGGACTTTGCTTAAGCAACCGTTTCGGTACCAGAACACTGCGTAGAGCCAGGAAGCTCTGTTCCTGCGTGTATGCTGCTTGTCAGCCTAGAAATTGGAGACTGATGGCATAAGGCTTCTTTTCCCATTATGAAAGCTCCGTTCATGCGGCCTCGAAGCTACCTGAAAAGCATTGTTGTTGCCGGGGTTTTCCTCACTGCTGGCATGGTTCTGAGAAGAAAATGAGTTTTCTCCTAAGAAACCTTGGGTTTCCAGTTCCTTGTTGGAAGCTCACCCTGCTCTGCTCTATACCTAAAGTGAAAGTCAACGTGAACCCTAGCCTCGAAGTAAGGCTCTGATTTGCCTTGCCAATGGGGAGGTGTGCAGCAGCTCCATGAGGCCTTCATCAATGTTCTGCTTTAGTTTCACGGTAGTAAGCCTTTCAAAACTCCTAGGGACCTTGCTTCAGCACCCGTTTCCGTACCAGAATACTGAGTAGAGCAAGGAAGCTCTGGTCCTGTTAAGCAACGTCCAGCCCCGTAGGCCTTTTTGGAACACCCCAGTACTGGCTAGAGAGAACCAACACACTGCACTCTTCCTTGGGAGAGCCAGATTACCTCAGCTCCACACAGGATTCACGAACACACTTCTAGACTGTCCTCCATGCAATGGATGGAACCTCATTCCCCTAGCTGAACTCTATTGAGAAAAACACTCTGCTTCTAATCCCTTTTCACATTTCACACTTAGAGTCACGCATCCGCAAGGAGGTGGTCGGCTTGCATTCCAAGTACAATTTAAGCACAGTTCTTGGTGTAACACTGCAGGTCCTTTGAAGATGCAAAGGCCCCTCAGTCTCGCTCGTGCCTCCTTTGTTTTGGAACTTCGCTGCACGCGGAAAACCGCATGTAGAAAAAAGTTGATTCAGGGAAAGCCCCAGTGGGTATCGTGAATCTCTTTTGACTTGTGAGCATCAACATGTACTTATGCTGCGTGTCAACCTAAAAATGGAAGACTGATGGCACAAAGCTTGTTTTCCCGTTTTGAAAGCTCCATTCATGCGGCCTCGAAGCTACCTGAAAAGCACTGTTGTTACCGTGCTTTTACTTACAGCCGGCATGGCACATAGAAGAAAATGAGTTTTCTCGAAAAAACCTTGTGCTTCCAGTTCCTAGTTGGAAGCTCACCCTGCTCTGCTCTATACCTAAAGTGAAAGTCAACGTGAACCCTAGCCTCGAAGTAAGGCTCTGATTTGCCTTGCCAATGGGGAGGTGTGCAGCAGCTCCATGAGGCCTTCATTACTGTTCTGCTTTAGTTTCACGGTAGTAAGCCTTTCAAACTCCTAGGGACCTTGCTTCAGCACCCGTTTCCGTACCAGAATACTGAGTAGAGCAAGGAAGCTCTGGTCCTGTTAAGCAACTTCCAGCCACGTAGGCCTTTTTGGAACACCCCAGTGTTGGCTAGAGAGAACCAACACACTGCACTCTTCCTTGGGAGAGCCAGATTACCTCAGCTCCACACAGGATTCACGAACACACTTCTAGACTGTCCTCCATGCAATGGGTGGAACCTCATTCCCCTAGCTGAACTCTATTGAGAAAAACACTCTGCTTCTAATCCCTTTTCACATTTCACACTTGGAGTCACGCATCCGCAAGGAGGTGGTCGGCTTGCATTCCAAGTACAATTTAAGCACAGTTCTTGGTGTAACACTGCAGGTCCTTTGAAGATGCAAAGGCCCCTCAGTCTCGCTCGCGCCTCCTTTGTTTTGGAACTTCGCTGCACGCGGAAAACCGCATGTAGAAAAAAGTTGATTCAGGGAAAGCCCCAGTGGGTATCGTGAATCTCTTTTCACTTGTGAGCATCAACATGTACTTATGCTGCGTGTCAACCTAAAAATGGAAGACTGATGGCACAAAGCTTGTTTTCCCGTTTTGAAAGCTCCATTCATGCGGCCTCGAAGCTACCTGAAAAGCACTGTTGTTACCGTGCTTTTACTTACAGCCGGCATGGCACATAGAAGAAAATGAGTTTTCTCGAAAGAAACCTTGTGCTTCCAGTTCCTAGTTGGAAGCTCACCCTGCTCTGCTCTATACCAAACGTGAAAGTCAATGTGAGCACTACCCTCGAAGTATGGCCCTGATTTTCCTGGCAAAACGGGAGGCGTGCAGCAGCTCCATGAGGCCTTCATCGCTGTTCTGCTTTAGTTTCACGGTAGTAAGCTTTCCAAGACTCCTAGGGACTTTGCTTAAGCAACCGTTTCGGTACCAGAACACTGCATAGAGACAGTAAGCTCTGGTCCTGCGTGTATGCTGCGTGTCAACCTAGAAATTGGAGACTGATGGCATAAGGCTTCTTTTCCCATTATGAAAGCTCCGTTCATGCGGCCTCGAAGCTACCTGAAAAGCATTGTTGTTGCCGGGGTTTTCCTCACTGCCGGCATGGTACTGAGAAGAAAATGAGTTTTCTCCTAAGAAACCTTGGGTTTCCAGTTCCTTGTTGGAAGCTCACCCTGCTCTGCGCTATACCTAAAGTGAAAGTCAACGTGAGCCCAAGCTTCGAAGTAAGGCCCTGATTATCCTTGCAAAACGAGAGGCGTGCAGCAGCTCCATGAGGCCTTCATCGTTGTTCTGCTTTGGTTTCAAGGTAGTAAGATTTTCAACACTCCTAGGGGCCTTGCTTCAGCACCCGTTTCAGTACCAGAACACTGCGGAGAACCAGGAAGCTCTGCTCCTGCGTGTATGCTGCGTGTCAACCGAGAAATTAGAGACTGATGGCACAAGGCTTGTTTTCCCGTTTTGAAAGCTCCATTCATGCGGCCTCGAAGCTACCTGAAAAGCACTGTTGTTACCGTGCTTTTACTTACAGCCGGCATGGCACATAGAAGAAAATGAGTTTTCTCGAAAGAAACCTTGTGCTTCCAGTTCCTAGTTGGAAGCTCACCCTGCTCTGCTCTATACCAAACGTGAAAGTCAATGTGAGCACTAGCCTCGAAGTAAGGCCCTGATTATGCTGGCAAAACGGGAGGCGTGCAGCAGCTCCATGAGGCCTTCATCGCTGTTCTGCTTTAGTTTCACGGTAGTAAGCTTTCCAAGACTCCTAGGGACTTTGTTTAAGCAACCGTTTCGGTACCAGAACACTGCGTAGAGCCAGGAAGCTCTGTTCCTGCGTGTATGCTGCTTGTCAGCCTAGAAATTGGAGACTGATGGCATAAGGCTTCTTTTCCCGTTATGAAAGCTCCGTTCATGCGGCCTCGAAGCTACCTGAAAAGCATTGTTGTTGCCGGGGTTTTCCTCACTGCTGGCATGGTTCTGAGAAGAAAATGAGTTTTCTCCTAAGAAACCTTGGGTTTCCAGTTCCTTGTTGGAAGCTCACCCTGCTCTGCTCTATACCTAAAGTGAAAGTCAACGTGAACCCTAGCCTCGAAGTAAGGCTCTGATTTGCCTTGCCAATGGGGAGGTGTGCAGCAGCTCCATGAGGCCTTCATCAATGTTCTGCTTTACTTTCACGGTAGTAAGCCTTTCAAAACTCCTAGGGACCTTGCTTCAGCACCCGTTTCCGTACCAGAATACTGAGTAGAGCAAGGAAGCTCTGGTCCTGTTAAGCAACGTCCAGCCCCGTAGGCCTTTTTGGAACACCCCAGTACTGGCTAGAGAGAACCAACACACTGCACTCTTCCTTGGGAGAGCCAGATTACCTCAGCTCCACACAGGATTCACGAACACACTTCTAGACTGTCCTCCATGCAATGGGTGGAACCTCATTCCCCTAGCTGAACTCTATTGAGAAAAACACTCTGCTTCTAATCCCTTTTCACATTTCACACTTAGAGTCACGCATCCGCAAGGAGGTGGTCGGCTTGCATTCCAAGTACAATTTAAGCACAGTTCTTGGTGTAACACTGCAGGTCCTTTGAAGATGCAAAGGCCCCTCAGTCTCGCTCGTGCCTCCTTTGTTTTGGAACTTCGCTGCACGCGGAAAACCGCATGTAGAAAAAAGTTGATTCAGGGAAAGCCCCAGTGGGTATCGTGAATCTCTTTTGACTTGTGA
Source organism: Eubalaena glacialis (assembly GCF_028564815.1). Classification (NCBI taxonomy): domain Eukaryota; kingdom Metazoa; phylum Chordata; class Mammalia; order Artiodactyla; family Balaenidae; genus Eubalaena; species Eubalaena glacialis. The sequence continues at coordinate 35,997,145 of NC_083725.1, forward strand.
GCATCAACATGTACTTATGCTGCGTGTCAACCTAAAAATGGAAGACTGATGGCAAAAAGCTTGTTTTCCCGTTTTGAAAGCTCCATTCATGCGGCCTCGAAGCTACCTGAAAAGCACTGTTGTTACCGTGCTTTTACTTACAGCCGGCATGGCACATAGAAGAAAATGAGTTTTCTCGAAAAAACCTTGTGCTTCCATTTCCTAGTTGGAAGCTCACCCTGCTCTGCTCTATACCTAAAGTGAAAGTCACCGTGAGCCCAAGCTTCGAAGTAAGGCCCTGATTATCCTTGCAAAACGAGAGGCGTGCAGCAGCTCCATGAGGCCTTCATCATTGTTCTGCTTTAGTTTCAAGGTAGTAAGCTTTTCAACACTCCTAGGGGACTTGCTTCAGCACCCGTTTCAGTACCAGAACACTGCGTAGAACCAGGAAGCTCTGCTCCTGCGTGTATGCTGCGTGTCAACCTAGAAATCAGAGACTGATGGCATAAGGCTTGTTTTCCCGTTTTGAAAGCTCCATTCATGCGGCCTAGAAGCTACCTGAAAAGCACTGTTGTTCCCGTGCTTTTACTTATAGCCGGCATGGCACATAGAAGAAAATGAGTTTTCTCAAAAGAAACCTTGTGCTTCCAGTTCCTAGTTGGAAGCTCACCCTGCTCTGCTCTATACCAAATGTGAAACTCAACGTGAGCAGTAGCCTCGAAGTACAGCCCTGCTTATTCTTGCAAAACGGGAGGCGTGCAGCAACTCCACGAGGCCTTCAAGGCTGTTCTGCTTTAGTTTAACGGTAGTAAGTTCTCCAAGACTCTTAGGGACCATGCTTCAGGACCCGTTTCGGTACCAAAACACTGCATAGAGCCAGGAAGCTCTGGTCCTGCGTGTATGCTGCTTGTCAGCCTAGAAATTGGAGACTGATGGCATAAGGCTTGTTTTCCCATTATGAAAGCTCCGTTCATGCGGCCTCGAAGCTACCTGAAAAGCATTGTTGTTGCCAGGGTTTTCCTCACTGCCGGCATGGTTCTGAGAAGAAAATGAGTTTTCTCCTAAGAAACCTTGGGTTTCCAGTTCCTTGTTGGAAGCTCACCCTGCTCTGCTCTATACCTAAAGTGAAAGTCAACGTGAACCCTAGCCTCGAAGTAAGGCTCTGATTTGCCTTGCCAATGGGGAGGTGTGCAGCAGCTCCATGAGGCCTTCATCACTGTTCTGCTTTAGTTTCACGGTAGTAAGCCTTTCAAACTCCTAGGGACCTTGCTTCAGCACCCGTTTCCGTACCAGAATACTGAGTAGAGCAAGGAAGCTCTGGTCCTGTTAAGCAACTTCCAGCCACGTAGGCCTTTTTGGAACACCCCAGTGTTGGCTAGAGAGAACCAACACACTGCACTCTTCCTTTGGAGAGCCAGATTACCTCAGCTCCACACAGGATTCACGAACACACTTCTAGACTGTCCTCCATGCAATGGGTGGAACCTCATTCCCCTAGCTGAACTCTATTGAGAAAAACACTCTGCTTCTAATCCCTTTTCACATTTCACACTTAGAGTCACGCATCCTCAAGGAGGTGGTCGGCTTGCATTCCAAGTACAATTTAAGCACAGTTCTTGGTGTAACACTGCAGGTCCTTTGAAGATGCAAAGGCCCCTCAGTCTCGCTCGCGCCTCCTTTGTTTTGGAACTTCGCTGCACGCGGAAAACCGCATGTAGAAAAAAGTTGATTCAGGGAAAGCCCCAGTGGGTATCGTGAATCTCTTTTGACTTGTTAGCATCAACATGTACTTATGCTGCGTGTCAACCTAAAAATGGAAGACTGATGGCACAAAGCTTGTTTTCCCGTTTTGAAAGCTCCATTCATGCGGCCTCGAAGCTACCTGAAAAGCACTGTTGTTACCGTGCTTTTACTTACAGCCGGCATGGCACATAGAAGAAAATGAGTTTTCTCGAAAGAAACCTTGTGCTTCCAGTTCCTAGTTGGAAGCTCACCCTGCTCTGCTCTATACCAAACGTGAAAGTCAATGTGAGCACTAGCCTCGAAGTAAGGCCCTGATTATGCTGGCAAAACGGGAGGCGTGAAGCAGCTCCATGAGGCCTTCATCGCTGTTCTGCTTTAGTTTCACGGTAGTAAGCTTTCCAAGACTCCTAGGGACTTTGCTTAAGCAACCGTTTCGGTACCAGAACACTGCGTAGACACAGTAAGCTCTGGTCCTGCGTGTATGCTGCGTGTCAACCTAGAAATTGGAGACTGATGGCATAAGGCTTCTTTTCCCATTATGAAAGCTCCGTTCATGCGGCCTCGAAGCTACCTGAAAAGCATTGTTGTTGCCAGGGTTTTCATCACTGCCGGCATGGTTCTGAGAAGAAAATGAGTTTTCTCCTAAGAAACCTTGGGTTTCCAGTTCCTTGTTGCAAGCTCACCCTGCTCTGCGCTGTACCTAAAGTGAAAGTCAACGTGAGCCCAAGCTTCGAAGTAAGGCCCTGATTATCCTTGCAAAACGAGAGGCGTGCAGCAGCTCCATGAGGCCTTCATCATTGTTCTGCTTTAGTTTCAAGGTAGTAAGCTTTTCAACACTCCTAGGGGCCTTGCTTCAGCACCCGTTTCAGTACCAGAACACTGCGTAGAACCAGGAAGCTCTGCTCCTGCGTGTATGCTGCGTGTCAACCTAGAAATTAGAGACTGATGGCACAAGGCTAGTTTTCCCATTATGAAAGCTCCGTTGATGCGGCCCCGAAGCTACCTGAAAAGCACTGTTGTTACCGTGCTTTTACTTACAGCCGGCATGGTTCATAGAAGAAAATGAGTTTTCTCGAAAGAAACCTTGTGCTTCCAGTTCCTAGTTGGAAGCTCACCCGGCTCTGCTCTATACCAAACGTGAAAGTCAATGTGAGCACTAGCCTCGAAGTAAGGCCCTGATTATCCTGGCAAAACGGGAGGCGTGCAGCAGCTCCATGAGGCCTTCATCGCTGTTCTGCTTTAGTTTCACGGTAGTAAGCTTTCCAAGACTCCTAGGGACTTTGCTTAAGCAACCGTTTCGGTACCAGAACACTGCGTAGAGACAGTAAGCTCTGGTCCTGCGTGTATGCTGCGTGTCAACCTAGAAATTGGAGACTGATGGCATAAGGCTTCTTTTCCCATTATGAAAGCTCCGTTCATGCGGCCTCGAAGCTACCTGAAAAGCATTGTTGTTGCCGGGGTTTTCCTCACTGCCGGCATGGTTCTGAGAAGAAAATGAGTTTTCTCGAAAGAAACCTTGTGCTTCCAGTTCCTAGTTGGAAGCTCACCCTGCTCTGCTCTATACCAAATGTGAAACTCAACGTGAGCAGTAGCCTCGAAGTAAGGCCCTGATTTTCCTGGCAAAACGGGAGGCGTGCAGCAGCTCCATGAGGCCTTCATCGCTGTTCTGCTTTAGTTTCACGGTAGTAAGCTTTCCAAGACTCCTAGGGACTTTGCTTAAGCAACCGTTTAGGTACCAGAACACAGCGTAGAGACAGTAAGCTCTGGTCCTGCGTGTATGCTGCGTGTCAACCTAGAAATAGGAGACTGATGGCATAAGGCTTGTTTTCCCGTTTTGAAAGCTCCATTCATGCGGCCTCGAAGCTACCTGAAAAGCACTGTTGTTCCCATGCTTTTACTTACAGCCGGCATGGCACATAGAAGAAAATGAGTTTTCTCGAAAGAAACCTTGTGCTTCCAGTTCCTAGTTGGAAGCTCACCCTGCTCTGCTCTATACCAAATGTGAAACTCAACGTGAGCAGTAGCCTCGAAGTACAGCCCTGCTTATTCTTGCAAAACGGGAGGCGTGCAGCAACTCCATGAGGCCTTCAAGGCTGTTCTGCTTTAGTTTAACGGTAGTAAGCTCTCCAAGACTCTTAGGGACCATGCTTCAGGACCGTTTCGGTACCAGAACACTGCATAGAGCCAGGAAGCTCTGTTCCTGCGTTTATGCTGCTTGTCAGCCTAGAAATTGGAGACTGATGGCATAAGGCTTGTTTTCCCATTATGAAAGCTCCCTTCATGCGGCCTCGAAGCTACCTGAAAAGCATTGTTGTTGCCGGGGTTTTCCTCACTGCCGGCATGGTTCTGAGAAGAAAATGAGTTTTCTCCTAAGAAACCTTGGGTTTCCAGTTCCTTGTTGGAAGCTCACCCTGCTCTGCTCTATACCTAAAGTGAAAGTCAACGTGAACCCTAGCCTCGAAGTAAGGCTCTGATTTGCCTTGCCAATGGGGAGGTGTGCAGCAGCTCCATGAGGCCTTCATCACTGTTCTGCTTTAGTTTCACGGTAGTAAGCCTTTCAAACTCCTAGGGACCTTGCTTCAGCACCCGTTTCCGTACCAGAATACTGAGTAGAGCAAGGAAGCTCTGGTCCTGTTAAGCAACTTCCAGCCCCGTAGGCCTTTTTGGAACACCCCAGTGTTGGCTAGAGAGAACCAACACACTGCACTCTTCCTTGGGAGAGCCAGATTACCTCAGCTCCACACAGGATTCACGAACACACTTCTAGACTGTCCTCCATGCAATGGGTGGAACCTCATTCCCCTAGCTGAACTCTATTGACAAAAACACTCTGCTTCTAATCCCTTTTCACATTTCACACTTAGAGTCACGCATCCGCAAGGAGGTGGTCGGCTTGCATTCCAAGTACAATTTAAGCACAGTTCTTGGTGTAACACTGCAGGTCCTTTGAAGATGCAAAGGCCCCTCAGTCTCGCTCGCGCCTCCTTTGTTTTGGAACTTCGCTGCACGCGGAAAACCGCATGTAGAAAAAAGTTGATTCAGGGAAAGCCCCAGTGGGTATCGTGAATCTCTTTTGACTTGTGAGCATCAACATATACTTATGCTGCGTGTCAACCTAAAAATGGAAGACTGATGGCACAAAGCTTGTTTTCCCGTTTTGAAAGCTCCATTCATGCGGCCTCGAAGCTACCTGAAAAGCACTGTTGTTACCGTGCTTTTACTTACAGCCGGCATGGCACATAGAAGAAAATGAGTTTTCTCGAAAGAAACCTTGTGCTTCCAGTTCCTAGTTGGAAGCTCACCCTGCTCTGCTCTATACCAAACGTGAAAGTCAATGTGAGCACTACCCTCGAAGTATGGCCCTGATTTTCCTGGCAAAACGGGAGGCGTGCAGCAGCTCCATGAGGCCTTCATCGCTGTTCTGCTTTAGTTTCACGGTAGTAAGCTTTCCAAGACTCCTAGGGACTTTGCTTAAGCAACCGTTTCGGTACCAGAACACTGCGTAGAGCCAGGAAGCTCTGTTCCTGCGTGTATGCTGCTTGTCAGCCTAGAAATTGGAGACTGATGACATAAGGCTTCTTTTCCCATTATGAAAGCTCCGTTCATGCGGCCTCGAAGCTACCTGAAAAGCATTGTTGTTGCCGGGGTTTTCCTCACTGCTGGCATGGTTCTGAGAAGAAACTGAGTTTTCTCCTAAGAAACCTTGGGTTTCCAGTTCCTTGTTGGAAGCTCACCCTGCTCTGCTCTATACCTAAAGTGAAAGTCAACGTGAACCCTAGCCTCGAAGTAAGGCTCTGATTTGCCTTGCCAATGGGGAGGTGTGCAGCAGCTCCATGAGGCCTTCATCAATGTTCTGCTTTAGTTTCACGGTAGTAAGCCTTTCAAAACTCCTAGGGACCTTGCTTCAGCACCCGTTTCCGTACCAGAATACTGAGTAGAGCAAGGAAGCTCTGGTCCTGTTAAGCAACGTCCAGCCCCGTAGGCCTTTTTGGAACACCCCAGTACTGGCTAGAGAGAACCAACACACTGCACTCTTCCTTGGGAGAGCCAGATTACCTCAGCTCCACACAGGATTCACGAACACACTTCTAGACTGTCCTCCATGCAATGGGTGGAACCTCATTCCCCTAGCTGAACTCTATTGAGAAAAACACTCTGCTTCTAATCCCTTTTCACATTTCACACTTAGAGTCACGCATCCGCAAGGAGGTGGTCGGCTTGCATTCCAAGTACAATTTAAGCACAGTTCTTGGTGTAACACTGCAGGTCCTTTGAAGATGCAAAGGCCCCTCAGTCTCGCTCGTGCCTCCTTTGTTTTGGAACTTCGCTGCACGCGGAAAACCGCATGTAGAAAAAAGTTGATTCAGGGAAAGCCCCAGTGGGTATCGTGAATCTCTTTTGACTTGTGAGCATCAACATGTACTTATGCTGCGTGTCAACCTAAAAATGGAAGACTGATGGCACAAAGCTTGTTTTCCCGTTTTGAAAGCTCCATTCATGCGGCCTCGAAGCTACCTGAAAAGCACTGTTGTTACCGTGCTTTTACTTATAGCCGGCATGGCACATAGAAGAAAATGAGTTTTCTCCTAAGAAACCTTGTGCTTCCAGTTCCTAGTTGGAAGCTCACCCTGCTCTGCTCTATACCAAATGTGAAACTCAACGTGAGCAGTAGCCTCGAAGTACAGCCCTGCTTATTCTTGCAAAACGGGAGGCGTGCAGCAACTCCACGAGGCCTTCAAGGCTGTTCTGCTTTAGTTTAACGGTAGTAAGCTCTCCAAGACTCTTAGGGACCATGCTTCAGGACCCGTTTCGGTACCAGAACACTGCGTAGACACAGTAAGCTCTGGTCCTGCGTGTATGCTGCGTGTCAACCTAGAAATTGGAGACTGATGGCATAAGGCTTCTTTTCCCATTATGAAAGCTCCGTTCATGCGGCCTCGAAGCTACCTGAAAAGCATTGTTGTTGCCGGGGTTTTCCTCACTGCCGGCATAGTTCTGAGAAGAAAATGAGTTTTCTCCTAAGAAACTTTGGGTTTCCAGTTCCTTGTTGGAAGCTCACCCTGCTCTGCGCTATACCTAAAGTGAAAGTCAACGTGAGCCCAAGCTTCGAAGTAAGGCCCTGATTATCCTTGCAAATCGAGAGGCGTGCAGCAGCTCCATGAGGCCTTCATCGTTGTTCTGCTTTGGTTTCAAGGTAGTAAGCTTTTCAACACTCCTAGGGGCCTTGCTTTACCACCCGTTTCAGTACCAGAACACTGCGTAGAACCAGGAAGCTCTGCTCCTGCGTGTATGCTGCGTGTCAACCGAGAAATTAGAGACTGATGGCACAAGGCTTGTTTTCCCGTTTTGAAAGCTCCATTCATGCGGCCTCGAAGCTACCTGAAAAGCACTGTTGTTACCGTGCTTTTACTTACAGCCGGCATGGCACATAGAAGAAAATGAGTTTTCTTGAAAGAAACCTTGTGTTTCCAGTTCCTAGTTGGAAGCTCACCCTGCTCTGCTCTATACCAAACGTGAAAGTCAATGTGAGCACTAGCCTCGAAGTAAGGCCCTGATTTTCCTGGCAAAACGGGAGGCGTGCAGCAGCTCCATGAGGCCTTCATCGCTGTTCTGCTTTAGTTTCACGGTAGTAAGCTTTCCAAGACTCCTAGGGACTTTGCTTAAGCAACCGTTTCGGTACCAGAACACTGCGTAGAGACAGTAAGCTCTGGTCCTGCGTGTATGCTGCGTGTCAACCTAGAAATTGGAGACTGATGGCATAAGGCTTCTTTTCCCATTATGAAAGCTCCGTTCATGCGGCCTCGAAGCTACCTGAAAAGCATTGTTGTTGCCGGGGTTTTCCTCACTGCCGGCATGGTTCTGAGAAGAAAATGAGTTTTCTCGAAAGAAACCTTGTGCTTCCAGTTCCTAGTTGGAAGCTCACCCTGCTCTGCTCTATACCAAATGTGAAACTCAACGTGAGCAGTAGCCTCGAAGTAAGGCCCTGATTTTCCTGGCAAAACGGGAGGCGTGCAGCAGCTCCATGAGGCCTTCATCGCTGTTCTGCTTTAGTTTCACGGTAGTAAGCTTTCCAAGACTCCTAGGGACTTTGCTTAAGCAACCGTTTCGGTACCAGAACACTGCGTAGAGACAGTAAGCTCTGGTCCTGCGTGTATGCTGCGTGTCAACCTAGAAATTGGAGACTGATGGCATAAGGCTTGTTTTCCCATTATGAAAGCTCCGTTCATGCGGCCTCGAAGCTACCTGAAAAGCATTGTTGTTGCCGGGGTTTTCCTCACTGCCGGCATGGTACTGAGAAGAAAATGAGTTTTCTCCTAAGAAACCTTGGGTTTCCAGTTCCTTGTTGGAAGCTCACCCTGCTCTGCGCTATACCTAAAGTGAAAATCAACGTGAGCCCAAGCTTCGAAGTAAGGCCCTGATTATCCTTGCAAAACGAGAGGCGTGCAGCAGCTCCATGAGGCCTTCATCGTTGTTCTGCTTTGGTTTCAAGGTAGTAAGCTTTTCAACACTCCTAGGGGCCTTGCTTCAGCACCCGTTTCAGTACCAGAACACTGCGTAGAACCAGGAAGCTCTGCTCCTGCGTGTATGCTGCGTGTCAACCGAGAAATTAGAGACTGATGGCACAAGGCTTGTTTTCCCGTTTTGAAAGCTCCATTCATGCGGCCTCGAAGCTACCTGAAAAGCACTGTTGTTACCGTGCTTTTACATACAGCCGGCATGGCACATAGAAGAAAATGAGTTTTCTCGAAAGAAACCTTGTGCTTCCAGTTCCTAGTTGGAAGCTCACCCTGCTCTGCTCTATACCAAACGTGAAAGTCAATGTGAGCACTAGCCTCGAAGTAAGGCCCTGATTATGCTGGCAAAACGGGAGGCGTGCAGCAGCTCCATGAGGCCTTCATCGCTGTTCTGCTTTAGTTTCACGGTAGTAAGCTTTCCAAGACTCCTAGGGACTTTGCTTAAGCAACCGTTTCGGTACCAGAACACTGCGTAGAGCCAGGAAGCTCTGTTCCTGCGTGTATGCTGCTTGTCAGCCTAGAAATTGGAGACTGATGGCATAAGGCTTCTTTTCCCATTATGAAAGCTCCGTTCATGCGGCCTCGAAGCTACCTGAAAAGCATTGTTGTTGCCGGGGTTTTCCTCACTGCTGGCATGGTTCTGAGAAGAAACTGAGTTTTCTCCTAAGAAACCTTGGGTTTCCAGTTCCTTGTTGGAAGCTCACCCTGCTCTGCTCTATACCTAAAGTGAAAGTCAACGTGAACCCTAGCCTCGAAGTAAGGCTCTGATTTGCCTTGCCAATGGGGAGGTGTGCAGCAGCTCCATGAGGCCTTCATCAATGTTCTGCTTTAGTTTCACGGTAGTAAGCCTTTCAAAACTCCTAGGGACCTTGCTTCAGCACCCGTTTCCGTACCAGAATACTGAGTAGAGCAAGGAAGCTCTGGTCCTGTTAAGCAACGTCCAGCCCCGTAGGCCTTTTTGGAACACCCCAGTACTGGCTAGAGAGAACCAACACACTGCACTCTTCCTTGGGAGAGCCAGATTACCTCAGCTCCACACAGGATTCACGAACACACTTCTAGACTGTCCTCCATGCAATGGGTGGAACCTCATTCCCCTAGCTGAACTCTATTGAGAAAAACACTCTGCTTCTAATCCCTTTTCACATTTCACACTTAGAGTCACGCATCCGCAAGGAGGTGGTCGGCTTGCATTCCAAGTACAATTTAAGCACAGTTCTTGGTGTAACACTGCAGGTCCTTTGAAGATGCAAAGGCCCCTCAGTCTCGCTCGTGCCTCCTTTGTTTTGGAACTTCGCTGCACGCGGAAAACCGCATGTAGAAAAAAGTTGATTCAGGGAAAGCCCCAGTGGGTATCGTGAATCTCTTTTGACTTGTGAGCATCAACATGTACTTATGCTGCGTGTCAACCTAAAAATGGAAGACTGATGGCACAAAGCTTGTTTTCCCGTTTTGAAAGCTCCATTCATGCGGCCTCGAAGCTACCTGAAAAGCACTGTTGTTACCGTGCTTTTACTTATAGCCGGCATGGCACATAGAAGAAAATGAGTTTTCTCCTAAGAAACCTTGTGCTTCCAGTTCCTAGTTGGAAGCTCACCCTGCTCTGCTCTATACCAAATGTGAAACTCAACGTGAGCAGTAGCCTCGAAGTACAGCCCTGCTTATTCTTGCAAAACGGGAGGCGTGCAGCAACTCCACGAGGCCTTCAAGGCTGTTCTGCTTTAGTTTAACGGTAGTAAGCTCTCCAAGACTCTTAGGGACCATGCTTCAGGACCCGTTTCGGTACCAGAACACTGCGTAGACACAGTAAGCTCTGGTCCTGCGTGTATGCTGCGTGTCAACCTAGAAATTGGAGACTGATGGCATAAGGCTTCTTTTCCCATTATGAAAGCTCCGTTCATGCGGCCTCGAAGCTACCTGAAAAGCATTGTTGTTGCCGGGGTTTTCCTCACTGCCGGCATAGTTCTGAGAAGAAAATGAGTTTTCTCCTAAGAAACTTTGGGTTTCCAGTTCCTTGTTGGAAGCTCACCCTGCTCTGCGCTATACCTAAAGTGAAAGTCAACGTGAGCCCAAGCTTCGAAGTAAGGCCCTGATTATCCTTGCAAATCGAGAGGCGTGCAGCAGCTCCATGAGGCCTTCATCGTTGTTCTGCTTTGGTTTCAAGGTAGTAAGCTTTTCAACACTCCTAGGGGCCTTGCTTTACCACCCGTTTCAGTACCAGAACACTGCGTAGAACCAGGAAGCTCTGCTCCTGCGTGTATGCTGCGTGTCAACCGAGAAATTAGAGACTGATGGCACAAGGCTTGTTTTCCCGTTTTGAAAGCTCCATTCATGCGGCCTCGAAGCTACCTGAAAAGCACTGTTGTTACCGTGCTTTTACTTACAGCCGGCATGGCACATAGAAGAAAATGAGTTTTCTTGAAAGAAACCTTGTGTTTCCAGTTCCTAGTTGGAAGCTCACCCTGCTCTGCTCTATACCAAACGTGAAAGTCAATGTGAGCACTAGCCTCGAAGTAAGGCCCTGATTTTCCTGGCAAAACGGGAGGCGTGCAGCAGCTCCATGAGGCCTTCATCGCTGTTCTGCTTTAGTTTCACGGTAGTAAGCTTTCCAAGACTCCTAGGGACTTTGCTTAAGCAACCGTTTCGGTACCAGAACACTGCGTAGAGACAGTAAGCTCTGGTCCTGCGTGTATGCTGCGTGTCAACCTAGAAATTGGAGACTGATGGCATAAGGCTTCTTTTCCCATTATGAAAGCTCCGTTCATGCGGCCTCGAAGCTACCTGAAAAGCATTGTTGTTGCCGGGGTTTTCCTCACTGCCGGCATGGTTCTGAGAAGAAAATGAGTTTTCTCGAAAGAAACCTTGTGCTTCCAGTTCCTAGTTGGAAGCTCACCCTGCTCTGCTCTATACCAAATGTGAAACTCAACGTGAGCAGTAGCCTCGAAGTAAGGCCCTGATTTTCCTGGCAAAACGGGAGGCGTGCAGCAGCTCCATGAGGCCTTCATCGCTGTTCTGCTTTAGTTTCACGGTAGTAAGCTTTCCAAGACTCCTAGGGACTTTGCTTAAGCAACCGTTTCGGTACCAGAACACTGCGTAGAGACAGTAAGCTCTGGTCCTGCGTGTATGCTGCGTGTCAACCTAGAAATTGGAGACTGATGGCATAAGGCTTGTTTTCCCATTATGAAAGCTCCGTTCATGCGGCCTCGAAGCTACCTGAAAAGCATTGTTGTTGCCGGGGTTTTCCTCACTGCCGGCATGGTACTGAGAAGAAAATGAGTTTTCTCCTAAGAAACCTTGGGTTTCCAGTTCCTTGTTGGAAGCTCACCCTGCTCTGCGCTATACCTAAAGTGAAAATCAACGTGAGCCCAAGCTTCGAAGTAAGGCCCTGATTATCCTTGCAAAACGAGAGGCGTGCAGCAGCTCCATGAGGCCTTCATCGTTGTTCTGCTTTGGTTTCAAGGTAGTAAGCTTTTCAACACTCCTAGGGGCCTTGCTTCAGCACCCGTTTCAGTACCAGAACACTGCGTAGAACCAGGAAGCTCTGCTCCTGCGTGTATGCTGCGTGTCAACCGAGAAATTAGAGACTGATGGCACAAGGCTTGTTTTCCCGTTTTGAAAGCTCCATTCATGCGGCCTCGAAGCTACCTGAAAAGCACTGTTGTTACCGTGCTTTTACATACAGCCGGCATGGCACATAGAAGAAAATGAGTTTTCTCGAAAGAAACCTTGTGCTTCCAGTTCCTAGTTGGAAGCTCACCCTGCTCTGCTCTATACCAAACGTGAAAGTCAATGTGAGCACTAGCCTCGAAGTAAGGCCCTGATTATGCTGGCAAAACGGGAGGCGTGCAGCAGCTCCATGAGGCCTTCATCGCTGTTCTGCTTTAGTTTCACGGTAGTAAGCTTTCCAAGACTCCTAGGGACTTTGCTTAAGCAACCGTTTCGGTACCAGAACACTGCGTAGAGCCAGGAAGCTCTGTTCCTGCGTGTATGCTGCTTGTCAGCCTAGAAATTGGAGACTGATGGCATAAGGCTTCTTTTCCCATTATGAAAGCTCCGTTCATGCGGCCTCGAAGCTACCTGAAAAGCATTGTTGTTGCCGGGGTTTTCCTCACTGCTGGCATGGTTCTGAGAAGAAACTGAGTTTTCTCCTAAGAAACCTTGGGTTTCCAGTTCCTTGTTGGAAGCTCACCCTGCTCTGCTCTATACCTAAAGTGAAAGTCAACGTGAACCCTAGCCTCGAAGTAAGGCTCTGATTTGCCTTGCCAATGGGGAGGTGTGCAGCAGCTCCATGAGGCCTTCATCAATGTTCTGCTTTAGTTTCACGGTAGTAAGCCTTTCAAAACTCCTAGGGACCTTGCTTCAGCACCCGTTTCCGTACCAGAATACTGAGTAGAGCAAGGAAGCTCTGGTCCTGTTAAGCAACGTCCAGCCCCGTAGGCCTTTTTGGAACACCCCAGTACTGGCTAGAGAGAACCAACACACTGCACTCTTCCTTGGGAGAGCCAGATTACCTCAGCTCCACACAGGATTCACGAACACACTTCTAGACTGTCCTCCATGCAATGGGTGGAACCTCATTCCCCTAGCTGAACTCTATTGAGAAAAACACTCTGCTTCTAATCCCTTTTCACATTTCACACTTAGAGTCACGCATCCGCAAGGAGGTGGTCGGCTTGCATTCCAAGTACAATTTAAGCACAGTTCTTGGTGTAACACTGCAGGTCCTTTGAAGATGCAAAGGCCCCTCAGTCTCGCTCGTGCCTCCTTTGTTTTGGAACTTCGCTGCACGCGGAAAACCGCATGTAGAAAAAAGTTGATTCAGGGAAAGCCCCAGTGGGTATCGTGAATCTCTTTTGACTTGTGAGCATCAACATGTACTTATGCTGCGTGTCAACCTAAAAATGGAAGACTGATGGCACAAAGCTTGTTTTCCCGTTTTGAAAGCTCCATTCATGCGGCCTCGAAGCTACCTGAAAAGCACTGTTGTTACCGTGCTTTTACTTATAGCCGGCATGGCACATAGAAGAAAATGAGTTTTCTCGAAAGAAACCTTGTGCTTCCAGTTCCTAGTTGGAAGCTCACCCTGCTCTGCTCTATACCAAACGTGAAAGTCAATGTGAGCACTAGCCTCGAAGTAAGGCCCTGATTATCCTGGCAAAACGGGAGGCGTGCAGCAGCTCCATGAGGCCTTCATCGCTGTTCTGCTTTAGTTTCACGGTAGTAAGCTTTCCAAGACTCCTAGGGACTTTGCTTAAGCAACCGTTTCGGTACCAGAACACTGCGTAGAGCCAGGAAGCTCTGTTCCTGCGTGTATGCTGCTTGTCAGCCTAGAAATTGGAGACTGATGGCATAAGGCTTCTTTTCCCGTTATGAAAGCTCCGTTCATGCGGCCTCGAAGCTACCTGAAAAGCATTGTTGTTGCCGGGGTTTTCCTCACTGCTGGCATGGTTCTGAGAAGAAAATGAGTTTTCTCCTAAGAAACCTTGGGTTTCCAGTTCCTTGTTGGAAGCTCACCCTGCTCTGCTCTATACCTAAAGTGAAAGTCAACGTGAACCCTAGCCTCGAAGTAAGGCTCTGATTTGCCTTGCCAATGGGGAGGTGTGCAGCAGCTCCATGAGGCCTTCATCAATGTTCTGCTTTAGTTTCACGGTAGTAAGCCTTTCAAAACTCCTAGGGACCTTGCTTCAGCACCCGTTTCCGTACCAGAATACTGAGTAGAGCAAGGAAGCTCTGGTCCTGTTAAGCAACGTCCAGCCCCGTAGGCCTTTTTGGAACACCCCAGTACTGGCTAGAGAGAACCAACACACTGCACTCTTCCTTGGGAGAGCCAGATTACCTCAGCTCCACACAGGATTCACGAACACACTTCTAGACTGTCCTCCATGCAATGGGTGGAACCTCATTCCCCTAGCTGAACTCTATTGAGAAAAACACTCTGCTTCTAATCCCTTTTCACATTTCACACTTAGAGTCACGCATCCGCAAGGAGGTGGTCGGCTTGCATTCCAAGTACAATTTAAGCACAGTTCTTGGTGTAACACTGCAGGTCCTTTGAAGATGCAAAGGCCCCTCAGTCTCGCTCGCGCCTCCTTTGTTTTGGAACTTCGCTGCACGCGGAAAACCGCATGTAGAAAAAAGTTGATTCAGGGAAAGCCCCAGTGGGTATCGTGAATCTCTTTTGACTTGTGAGCATCAACATGTACTTATGCTGCGTGTCAACCTAAAAATGGAAGACTGATGGCACAAAGCTTGTTTTCCCGTTTTGAAAGCTCCATTCATGCGGCCTCGAAGCTACCTGAAAAGCACTGTTGTTACCGTGCTTTTACTTACAGCCGGCATGGCACATAGAAGAAAATGAGTTTTCTCGAAAAAACCTTGTGCTTCCAGTTCCTAGTTGGAAGCTCACCCTGCTCTGCTCTATACCTAAAGTGAAAGTCAACGTGAGCCCAAGCTTCGAAGTAAGGCCCTGATTATCCTTGCAAAACGAGAGGCGTGCAGCAGCTCCATGAGGCCTTCATCATTGTTCTGCTTTAGTTTCAAGGTAGTAAGCTTTTCAACATTCCTAGGGGACTTGCTTCAGCACCCGTTTCAGTACCAGAACACTGCGTAGAACCAGGAAGCTCTGCTCCTGCGTGTATGCTGCGTGTCAACCTAGAAATCAGAGACTGATGGCACAAGGCTTGTTTTCCCGTTTTGAAAGCTCCATTCATGCGGCCTAGAAGCTACCTGAAAAGCACTGTTGTTCCCGTGCTTTTACTTATAGCCGGCATGGCACATAGAAGAAAATGAGTTTTCTCAAAAGAAACCTTGTGCTTCCAGTTCCTAGTTGGAAGCTCACCCTGCTCTGCTCTATACCAAATGTGAAACTCAACGTGAGCAGTAGCCTCGAAGTACAGCCCTGCTTATTCTTGCAAATCGGGAGGCGTGCAGCAACTCCACGAGGCCTTCAAGGCTGTTCTGCTTTAGTTTAACGGTAGTAAGCTCTCCAAGACTCTTAGGGACCATGCTTCAGGACCCGTTTCGGTACCAAAACACTGCATAGAGCCAGGAAGCTCTGTTCCTGCGTTTATGCTGCTTGTCAGCCTAGAAATTGGAGACTGATGGCATAAGGCTTGTTTTCCCATTATGAAAGCTCCGTTCATGCGGCCTCGAAGCTACCTGAAAAGCATTGTTGTTGCCAGGGTTTTCCTCACTGCCGGCATGGTTCTGAGAAGAAAATGAGTTTTCTCCTAAGAAACCTTGGGTTTCCAGTTCCTTGTTGGAAGCTCACCCTGCTCTGCTCTATACCTAAAGTGAAAGTCAACGTGAACCCTAGCCTCGAAGTAAGGCTCTGATTTGCCTTGCCAATGGGGAGGTGTGCAGCAGCTCCATGAGGCCTTCATCACTGTTCTGCTTTAGTTTCACGGTAGTAAGCCTTTCAAACTCCTAGGGACCTTGCTTCAGCACCCGTTTCCGTACCAGAATACTGAGTAGAGCAAGGAAGCTCTGGTCCTGTTAAGCAACTTCCAGCCACGTAGGCCTTTTTGGAACACCCCAGTGTTGGCTAGAGAGAACCAACACACTGCACTCTTCCTTGGGAGAGCCAGATTACCTCAGCTCCACACAGGATTCACGAACACACTTCTAGACTGTCCTCCATGCAATGGGTGGAACCTCATTCCCCTAGCTGAACTCTATTGAGAAAAACACTCTGCTTCTAATCCCTTTTCACATTTCACACTTAGAGTCACGCATCCTCAAGGAGGTGGTCGGCTTGCATTCCAAGTACAATTTAAGCACAGTTCTTGGTGTAACACTGCAGGTCCTTTGAAGATGCAAAGGCCCCTCAGTCTCGCTCGCGCCTCCTTTGTTTTGGAACTTCGCTGCACGCGGAAAACCGCATGTAGAAAAAAGTTGATTCAGGGAAAGCCCCAGTGGGTATCGTGAATCTCTTTTGACTTGTGAGCATCAACATGTACTTATGCTGCGTGTCAACCTAAAAATGGAAGACTGATGGCACAAAGCTTGTTTTCCCGTTTTGAAAGCTCCATTCATGCGGCCTCGAAGCTACCTGAAAAGCACTGTTGTTACCGTGCTTTTACTTACAGCCGGCATGGCACGTAGAAGAAAATGAGTTTTCTCGAAAGAAACCTTGTGCTTCCAGTTCCTAGTTGGAAGCTCACCCGGCTCTGCTCTATACCAAACGTGAAAGTCAATGTGAGCACTAGCCTCAAAGTAAGGCCCTGATTATGCTGGCAAAACGGGAGGCGTGAAGCAGCTCCATGAGGCCTTCATCGCTGTTCTGCTTTAGTTTCACGGTAGTAAGCTTTCCAAGACTCCTAGGGACTTTGCTTAAGCAACCGTTTCGGTACCAGAACACTGCGTAGACACAGTAAGCTCTGGTCCTGCGTGTATGCTGCGTGTCAACCTAGAAATTGGAGACTGATGGCATAAGGCTTCTTTTCCCATTATGAAAGCTCCGTTCATGCGGCCTCGAAGCTACCTGAAAAGCATTGTTGTTGCCGGGGTTTTCCTCACTGCCGGCATAGTTCTGAGAAGAAAATGAGTTTTCTCCTAAGAAACCTTGGGTTTCCAGTTCCTTGTTGGAAGCTCACCCTGCTCTGCGCTATACCTAAAGTGAAAGTCAACGTGAGCCCAAGCTTCGAAGTAAGGCCCTGATTATCCTTGCAAAACGAGAGGCGTGCAGCAGCTCCATGAGGCCTTCATCGTTGTTCTGCTTTGGTTTCAAGGTAGTAAGCTTTTCAACACTCCTAGGGGCCTTGCTTCAGCACCCGTTTCAGTACCAGAACACTGCGTAGAACCAGGAAGCTCTGCTCCTGCGTGTATGCTGCGTGTCAACCGAGAAATTAGAGAGTGATGGCACAAGGCTTGTTTTCCCGTTTTGAAAGCTCCATTCATGCGGCCTCGAAGCTACCTGAAAAGCACTGTTGTTACCGTGCTTTTACTTACAGCCGGCATGGCACATAGAAGAAAATGAGTTTTCTCGAAAGAAACCTTGTGCTTCCAGTTCCTAGTTGGAAGCTCACCCTGCTCTGCTCTATACCAAACGTGAAAGTCAATGTGAGCACTAGCCTCGAAGTAAGGCCCTGATTATGCTGGCAAAACGGGAGGCGTGCAGCAGCTCCATGAGGCCTTCATCGCTGTTCTGCTTTAGTTTCACGGTAGTAAGCTTTCCAAGACTCCTAGGGACTTTGCTTAAGCAACCGTTTCGGTACCAGAACACTGCGTAGAGCCAGGAAGCTCTGTTCCTGCGTGTATGCTGCTTGTCAGCCTAGAAATTGGAGACTGATGGCATAAGGCTTCTTTTCCCATTATGAAAGCTCCGTTCATGCGGCCTCGAAGCTACCTGAAAAGCATTGTTGTTGCCGGGGTTTTCCTCACTGCCGGCATGGTACTGAGAAGAAAATGAGTTTTCTCCTAAGAAACCTTGGGTTTCCAGTTCCTTGTTGGAAGCTCACCCTGCTCTGCGCTATACCTAA
This sequence comes from Eubalaena glacialis, assembly GCF_028564815.1. NCBI lineage: Eukaryota > Metazoa > Chordata > Mammalia > Artiodactyla > Balaenidae > Eubalaena > Eubalaena glacialis. The sequence continues at coordinate 36,014,861 of NC_083725.1, forward strand.
AGTGAAAGTCAACGTGAGCCCAAGCTTCGAAGTAAGGCCCTGATCATCCTTGCAAAACGAGAGGCGTGCAGCAGCTCCATGAGGCCTTCATCATTGTTCTGCTTTAGTTTCAAGGTAGTAAGCTTTTCAACACTCCTAGGGGCCTTGCTTCAGCACCCGTTTCAGTACCAGAACACTGCGTAGAACCAGGAAGCTCTGCTCCTGCGTGTATGCTGCGTGTCAACCGAGAAATTAGAGACTGACGGCACAAGGCTTGTTTTCCCGTTTTGAAAGCTCCATTCATGCGGCCTCGAAGCTACCTGAAAAGCACTGTTGTTACCGTGCTTTTACTTACAGCTGGCATGGCACATAGAAGAAAATGAGTTTTTTCGAAAGAAACCTTGTGCTTCCAGTTCCTAGTTGGAAGCTCACCCTGCTCTGCTCTATACCAAACGTGAAAGTCAATGTGAGCACTAGCCTCGAAGTAAGGCCCTGATTATGCTGGCAAAACGGGAGGCGTGCAGCAGCTCCATGAGGCCTTCATCGCTGTTCTGCTTTAGTTTCACGGTAGTAAGCTTTCCAAGACTCCTAGGGACTTTGCTTAAGCAACCGTTTCGGTACCAGAACACTGCGTAGAGACAGTAAGCTCTGGTCCTGCGTGTATGCTGCGTGTCAACCTAGAAATTGGAGACTGATGGCATAAGGCTTCTTTTCCCATTATGAAAGCTCCGTTCATGCGGCCTCGAAGCTACCTGAAAAGCATTGTTGTTGCCGGGGTTTTCCTCACTGCCGGCATGGTTCTGAGAAGAAAATGAGTTTTCTCCTAAGAAACCTTGGGTTTCCAGTTCCTTGTTGGAAGCTCACCCTGCTCTGCTCTATACCTAAAGGGAAAGTCAACGTGAGCCCAAGCTTCGAAGTAAGGCCCTGATCATCCTTGCAAAACGAGAGGCGTGCAGCAGCTCCATGAGGCCTTCATCAATGTTCTGCTTTAGTTTCACGGTAGTAAGCCTTTCAAACTCCTAGGGACCTTGCTTCAGCACCCGTTTCCGTACCAGAATACTGAGTAGAGCAAGGAAGCTCTGGTCCTGTTAAGCAACGTCCAGCCCCGTAGGCCTTTTTGGAACACCCCAGTACTGGCTAGAGAGAACCAACACACTGCACTCTTCCTTGGGAGAGCCAGATTACCTCAGGTCCACACAGGATTCACGAACACACTTCTAGACTGTCCTCCATGCAATGGGTGGAACCTCATTCCCCTAGCTGAACTCTATTGAGAAAAACACTCTGCTTCTAATCCCTTTTCACATTTCACACTTAGAGTCACGCATCCGCAAGGAGGTGGTCGGCTTGCATTCCAAGTACAATTTAAGCACAGTTCTTGGTGTAACACTGCAGGTCCTTTGAAGATGCAAAGGCCCCTCAGTCTCGCTCGCGCCTCCTTTGTTTTGGAACTTCGCTGCACGCGGAAAACCGCATGTAGAAAAAAGTTGATTCAGGGAAAGCCCCAGTGGGTATCGTGAATCTCTTTTGACTTGTGAGCATCAACATGTACTTATGCTGCGTGTCAACCTAAAAATGGAAGACTGATGGCACAAAGCATGTTTTCCCGTTTTGAAAGCTCCATTCATGCGGCCTCGAAGCTACCTGAAAAGCACTGTTGTTACCGTGCTTTTACTTACAGCCGGCATGGCACATAGAAGAAAATGAGTTTTCTCGAAAAAACCTTGTGCTTCCATTTCCTAGTTGGAAGCTCACCCTGCTCTGCTCTATACCTAAAGTGAAAGTCAACGTGAGCCCAAGCTTCGAAGTAAGGCCCTGATTATCCTTGCAAAACGAGAGGCGTGCAGCAGCTCCATGAGGCCTTCATCATTGTTCTGCTTTAGTTTCAAGGTAGTAAGCTTTTCAACATTCCTAGGGGAGTTGCTTCAGCACCCGTTTCAGTACCAGAACACTGCGTAGAACCAGGAAGCTCTGCTCCTGCGTGTATGCTGCGTGTCAACCTAGAAATCAGAGACTGATGGCACAAGGCTTGTTTTCCCGTTTTGAAAGCTCCATTCATGCGGCCTAGAAGCTACCTGAAAAGCACTGTTGTTCCCGTGCTTTTACTTATAGCCGGCATGGCACATAGAAGAAAATGAGTTTTCTCAAAAGAAACCTTGTGCTTCCAATTCCTAGTTGGAAGCTCACCCTGCTCTGCTCTATACCAAATGTGAAACTCAACGTGAGCAGTAGCCTCGAAGTACAGCCCTGCTTATTCTTGCAAATCGGGAGGCGTGCAGCAACTCCACGAGGCCTTCAAGGCTGTTCTGCTTTAGTTTAACGGTAGTAAGCTCTCCAAGACTCTTAGGGACCATGCTTCAGGACCCGTTTCGGTACCAAAACACTGCATAGAGCCAGGAAGCTCTGTTCCTGCGTTTATGCTGCTTGTCAGCCTAGAAATTGGAGACTGATGGCATAAGGCTTGTTTTCCCATTATGAAAGCTCCGTTCATGCGGCCTCGAAGCTACCTGAAAAGCATTGTTGTTGCCAGGGTTTTCCTCACTGCCGGCATGGTTTTGAGAAGAAAATGAGTTTTCTCCTAAGAAACCTTGGGTTTCCAGTTCCTTGTTGGAAGCTCACCCTGCTCTGCTCTATACCTAAAGTGAAAGTCAACGTGAACGCTAGCCTCGAAGTAAGGCTCTGATTTGCCTTGCCAATGGGGAGGTGTGCAGCAGCTCCATGAGGCCTTCATCACTGTTCTGCTTTAGTTTCACGGTAGTAAGCCTTTCAAACTCCTAGGGACCTTGCTTCAGCACCCGTTTCCGTACCAGAATACTGAGTAGAGCAAGGAAGCTCTGGTCCTGTTAAGCAACTTCCAGCCACGTAGGCCTTTTTGGAACACCCCAGTGTTGGCTAGAGAGAACCAACACACTGCACTCTTCCTTGGGAGAGCCAGATTACCTCAGCTCCACACAGGATTCACGAACACACTTCTAGACTGTCCTCCATGCAATGGGTGGAACCTCATTCCCCTAGCTGAACTCTATTGAGAAAAACACTCTGCTTCTAATCCCTTTTCACATTTCACACTTAGAGTCACGCATCCTCAAGGAGGTGGTCGGCTTGCATTCCAAGTACAATTTAAGCACAGTTCTTGGTGTAACACTGCAGGTCCTTTGAAGATGCAAAGGCCCCTCAGTCTCGCTCGCGCATCCTTTGTTTTGGAACTTCGCTGCACGCGGAAAACCGCATGTAGAAAAAAGTTGATTCAGGGAAAGCCCCAGTGGGTATCGTGAATCTCTTTTGACTTGTGAGCATCAACATGTACTTATGCTGCGTGTCAACCTAAAAATGGAAGACTGATGGCACAAAGCTTGTTTTCCCGTTTTGAAAGCTCCATTCATGCGGCCTCGAAGCTACCTGAAAAGCACTGTTGTTACCGTGCTTTTACTTACAGCCGGCATGGCACATAGAAGAAAATGAGTTTTCTCGAAAGAAACCTTGTGCTTCCAGTTCCTAGTTGGAAGCTCACCCTGCTCTGCTCTATACCAAACGTGAAAGTCAATGTGAGCACTAGCCTCGAAGTAAGGCCCTGATTATGCTGGCAAAACGGGAGGCGTGAAGCAGCTCCATGAGGCCTTCATCGCTGTTCTGCTTTAGTTTCACGGTAGTAAGCTTTCCAAGACTCCTAGGGACTTTGCTTAAGCAACCGTTTCGGTACCAGAACACTGCGTAGACACAGTAAGCTCTGGTCCTGCGTGTATGCTGCGTGTCAACCTAGAAATTGGAGACTGATGGCATAAGGCTTCTTTTCCCATTATGAAAGCTCCGTTCATGCGGCCTCGAAGCTACCTGAAAAGCATTGTTGTTGCCGGGGTTTTCCTCACTGCCGGCATAGTTCTGAGAAGAAAATGAGTTTTCTCCTAAGAAACCTTGGGTTTCCAGTTCCTTGTTGGAAGCTCACCCTGCTCTGCGCTATACCTAAAATGAAAGTCAACGTGAGCCCAAGCTTCGAAGTAAGGCCCTGATTATCCTTGCAAAACGAGAGGCGTGCAGCAGCTCCATGAGGCCTTCATCGTTGTTCTGCTTTAGTTTCAAGGTAGTAGGCTTTTCAACACTCCTAGGGGCCTTGCTTCAGCGCCCGTTTCAGTACCAGAACACTGCGTAGAACCAGGAAGCTCTGCTCCTGCCTGTATGCTGTGTGTCAACCTAGAAATTAGAGACTGATGGCACAAGGCTTGTTTTCCCATTATGAAAGCTCCGTTCATGCGGCCCCGAAGCTACCTGAAAAGCACTGTTGTTACCGTGCTTTTACTTACAGCCGGCATGGCACATAGAAGAAAATGAGTTTTCTCGAAAGAAACCTTGTGCTTCCAGTTCCTAGTTGGAAGCTCACCCTGCTCTGCTCTATACCTAAAGTGAAAGTCAACGTGAACCCTAGCCTCGAAGTAAGGCTCTGATTTGCCTTGCCAATGGGGAGGTGTGCAGCAGCTCCATGAGGCCTTCATCACTGTTCTGCTTTAGTTTCACGGTAGTAAGCCTTTCAAACTCCTAGGGACCTTGCTTCAGCACCCGTTTCCGTACCAGAATACTGAGTAGAGCAAGGAAGCTCTGGTCCTGTTAAGCAACTTCCAGCCACGTAGGCCTTTTTGGAACACCCCAGTGTTGGCTAGAGAGAACCAACACACTGCACTCTTCCTTGGGAGAGCCAGATTACCTCAGCTCCACACAGGATTCACGAACACACTTCTAGACTGTCCTCCATGCAATGGGTGGAACCTCATTCCCCTAGCTGAACTCTATTGAGAAAAACACTCTGCTTCTAATCCCTTTTCACATTTCACACTTAGAGTCACGCATCCTCAAGGAGGTGGTCGGCTTGCCTTCCAAGTACAATTTAAGCACAGTTCTTGGTGTAACACTGCAGGTCCTTTGAAGATGCAAAGGCCCCTCAGTCTCGCTCGCGCATCCTTTGTTTTGGAACTTCGCTGCACGCGGAAAACCGCATGTAGAAAAAAGTTGATTCAGGGAAAGCCCCAGTGGGTATCGTGAATCTCTTTTGACTTTGGAGCATCAACATGTACTTATGCTGCGTGTCAACCTAAAAATGGAAGACTGATGGCACAAAGCTTGTTTTCCCGTTTTGAAAGCTCCATTCATGCGGCCTCGAAGCTACCTGAAAAGCACTGTTGTTACCGTGCTTTTACTTACAGCCGGCATGGCACATAGAAGAAAATGAGTTTTCTCGAAAAAACCTTGTGCTTCCAGTTCCTAGTTGGAAGCTCACCCTGCTCTGCTCTATACCAAACGTGAAAGTCAATGTGAGCACTAGCCTCGAAGTAAGGCCCTGATTATGCTGGCAAAACGGGAGGCGTGAAGCAGCTCCATGAGGCCTTCATCGCTGTTCTGCTTTAGTTTCACGGTAGTAAGCTTTCCAAGACTCCTAGGGACTTTGCTTAAGCAACCGTTTCGGTACCAGAACACTGCGTAGACACAGTAAGCTCTGGTCCTGCGTGTATGCTGCGTGTCAACCTAGAAATTGGAGACTGATGGCATAAGGCTTCTTTTCCCATTATGAAAGCTCCGTTCATGCGGCCTCGAAGCTACCTGAAAAGCATTGTTGTTGCCGGGGTTTTCCTCACTGCCGGCATAGTTCTGAGAAGAAAATGAGTTTTCTCCTAAGAAACTTTGGGTTTCCAGTTCCTTGTTGGAAGCTCACCCTGCTCTGCGCTATACCTAAAGTGAAAGTCAACGTGAGCCCAAGCTTCGAAGTAAGGCCCTGATTATCCTTGCAAAACGAGAGGCGTGCAGCAGCTCCATGAGGCCTTCATCGTTGTTCTGCTTTGGTTTCAAGGTAGTAAGCTTTTCAACACTCTTAGGGGCCTTGCTTCAGCACCCGTTTCAGTACCAGAACACTGCGTAGAACCAGGAAGCTCTGCTCCTGCGTGTATGCTGCGTGTCAACCGAGAAATTAGAGACTGATGGCACAAGGCTTGTTTTCCCGTTTTGAAAGCTCCATTCATGCGGCCTCGAAGCTACCTGAAAAGCACTGTTGTTACCGTGCTTTTACTTACAGCCGGCATGGCACATAGAAGAAAATGAGTTTTCTCGAAAGAAACCTTGTGCTTCCAGTTCCTAGTTGGAAGCTCACCCTGCTCTGCTCTATACCAAACGTGAAAGTCAATGTGAGCACTAGCCTCGAAGTAAGGCCCTGATTTTCCTGGCAAAACGGGAGGCGTGCAGCAGCTCCATGAGGCCTTCATCTCTGTTCTGCTTTAGTTTCACGGTAGTAAGCTTTCCAAGACTCCTAGGGACTTTGCTTAAGCAACCGTTTCGGTACCAGAACACTGCGTAGAGACAGTAAGCTCTGGTCCTGCGTGTATGCTGCGTGTCAACCTAGAAATAGGAGACTGATGGCATAAGGCTTCTTTTCCCATTATGAAAGCTCCGTTCATGCGGCCTCGAAGCTACCTGAAAAGCATTGTTGTTGCCGGGGTTTTCCTCACTGCCGGCATGGTTCTGAGAAGAAAATGAGTTTTCTCGAAAGAAACCTTGTGCTTCCAGTTCCTAGTTGGAAGCTCACCCTGCTCTGCTCTATACCAAATGTGAAACTCAACGTGAGCAGTAGCCTCGAAGTAAGGCCCTGATTTTCCTGGCAAAACGGGAGGCGTGCAGCAGCTCCATGAGGCCTTCATCGCTGTTCTGCTTTAGTTTCACGGTAGTAAGCTTTCCAAGACTCCTAGGGACTTTGCTTAAGCAACCTTTTCGGTACCAGAACACTGCGTAGAGACAGTAAGCTCTGGTCCTGCGTGTATGCTGCGTGTCAACCTAGAAATAGGAGACTGATGGCATAAGGCTTGTTTTCCCGTTTTGAAAGCTCCATTCATGCGGCCTCGAAGCTACCTGAAAAGCACTTTTGTTCCCATGCTTTTACTTACAGCCGGCATGGCACATAGAAGAAAATGAGTTTTCTCGAAAGAAACCTTGTGCTTCCAGTTCCTAGTTGGAAGCTCACCCTGCTCTGCTCTATACCAAATGTGAAACTCAACGTGAGCAGTAGCCTCGAAGTACAGCCCTGCTTATTCTTGCAAAACGGGAGGCGTGCAGCAACTCCATGAGGCCTTCAAGGCTGTTCTGCTTTAGTTTAACGGTAGTAAGCTCTCCAAGACTCTTAGGGACCATGCTTCAGGACCGTTTCGGTACCAGAACACTGCATAGAGCCAGGAAGCTCTGTTCCTGCGTGTATGCTGCTTGTCAGCCTAGAAATTGGAGACTGATGGCATAAGGCTTGTTTTCCCATTATGAAAGCTCCCTTCATGCGGCCTCGAAGCTACCTGAAAAGCATTGTTGTTGCCGGGGTTTTCCTCACTGCCGGCATGGTTCTGAGAAGAAAATGAGTTTTCTCCTAAGAAACCTTGGGTTTCCAGTTCCTTGTTGGAAGCTCACCCTGCTCTGCTCTATACCTAAAGTGAAAGTCAACGTGAACCCTAGCCTCGAAGTAAGGCTCTGATTTGCCTTGCCAATGGGGAGGTGTGCAGCAGCTCCATGAGGCCTTCATCACTGTTCTGCTTTAGTTTCACGGTAGTAAGCCTTTCAAACTCCTAGGGACCTTGCTTCAGCACCCGTTTCCGTACCAGAATACTGAGTAGAGCAAGGAAGCTCTGGTCCTGTTAAGCAACTTCCAGCCCCGTAGGCCTTTTTGGAACACCCCAGTGTTGGCTAGAGAGAACCAACACACTGCACTCTTCCTTGGGAGAGCCAGATTACCTCAGGTCCACACAGGATTCACGAACACACTTCTAGACTGTCCTCCATGCAATGGGTGGAACCTCATTCCCCTAGCTGAACTCTATTGAGAAAAACACTCTGCTTCTAATCCCTTTTCACATTTCACACTTAGAGTCACGCATCCGCAAGGAGGTGGTCGGCTTGCATTCCAAGTACAATTTAAGCACAGTTCTTGGTGTAACACTGCAGGTCCTTTGAAGATGCAAAGGCCCCTCAGTCTCGCTCGCGCCTCCTTTGTTTTGGAACTTCGCTGCACGCGGAAAACCGCATGTAGAAAAAAGTTGATTCAGGGAAAGCCCCAGTGGGTATCGTGAATCTCTTTTGACTTGTGAGCATCAACATATACTTATGCTGCGTGTCAACCTAAAAATGGAAGACTGATGGCACAAAGCTTGTTTTCCCGTTTTGAAAGCTCCATTCATGCGGCCTCGAAGCTACCTGAAAAGCACTGTTGTTACCGTGCTTTTACTTACAGCCGGCATGGCACATAGAAGAAAATGAGTTTTCTCGAAAGAAACCTTGTGCTTCCAGTTCCTAGTTGGAAGCTCACCCTGCTCTGCTCTATACCAAACGTGAAAGTCAATGTGAGCACTACCCTCGAAGTATGGCCCTGATTTTCCTGGCAAAACGGGAGGCGTGCAGCAGCTCCATGAGGCCTTCATCGCTGTTCTGCTTTAGTTTCACGGTAGTAAGCTTTCCAAGACTCCTAGGGACTTTGCTTAAGCAACCGTTTCGGTACCAGAACACTGCGTAGAGACAGTAAGCTCTGGTCCTGCGTGTATGCTGCGTGTCAACCTAGAAATTGGAGACTGATGGCATAAGGCTTCTTTTCCCATTATGAAAGCTCCGTTCATGCGGCCTCGAAGCTACCTGAAAAGCATTGTTGTTGCCGGGGTTTTCCTCACTGCCGGCATGGTACTGAGAAGAAAATGAGTTTTCTCCTAAGAAACCTTGGGTTTCCAGTTCCTTGTTGGAAGCTCACCCTGCTCTGCGCTATACCTAAAGTGAAAGTCAACGTGAGCCCAAGCTTCGAAGTAAGGCCCTGATTATCCTTGCAAAACGAGAGGCGTGCAGCAGCTCCATGAGGCCTTCATCGTTGTTCTGCTTTGGTTTCAAGGTAGTAAGCTTTTCAACACTCCTAGGGGCCTTGCTTCAGCACCCGTTTCAGTACCAGAACACTGCGTAGAACCAGGAAGCTCTGCTCCTGCGTGTATGCTGCGTGTCAACCGAGAAATTAGAGACTGATGGCACAAGGCTTGTTTTCCCGTTTTGAAAGCTCCATTCATGCGGCCTCGAAGCTACCTGAAAAGCACTGTTGTTACCGTGCTTTTACATACAGCCGGCATGGCACATAGAAGAAAATGAGTTTTCTCGAAAGAAACCTTGTGCTTCCAGTTCCTAGTTGGAAGCTCACCCTGCTCTGCTCTATACCAAACGTGAAAGTCAATGTGAGCACTAGCCTCGAAGTAAGGCCCTGATTATGCTGGCAAAACGGGAGGCGTGCAGCAGCTCCATGAGGCCTTCATCGCTGTTCTGCTTTAGTTTCACGGTAGTAAGCTTTCCAAGACTCCTAGGGACTTTGCTTAAGCAACCGTTTCGGTACCAGAACACTGCGTAGAGCCAGGAAGCTCTGTTCCTGCGTGTATGCTGCTTGTCAGCCTAGAAATTGGAGACTGATGGCATAAGGCTTCTTTTCCCATTATGAAAGCTCCGTTCATGCGGCCTCGAAGCTACCTGAAAAGCATTGTTGTTGCCGGGGTTTTCCTCACTGCTGGCATGGTTCTGAGAAGAAACTGAGTTTTCTCCTAAGAAACCTTGGGTTTCCAGTTCCTTGTTGGAAGCTCACCCTGCTCTGCTCTATACCTAAAGTGAAAGTCAACGTGAACCCTAGCCTCGAAGTAAGGCTCTGATTTGCCTTGCCAATGGGGAGGTGTGCAGCAGCTCCATGAGGCCTTCATCAATGTTCTGCTTTAGTTTCACGGTAGTAAGCCTTTCAAAACTCCTAGGGACCTTGCTTCAGCACCCGTTTCCGTACCAGAATACTGAGTAGAGCAAGGAAGCTCTGGTCTTGTTAAGCAACGTCCAGCCCCGTAGGCCTTTTTGGAACACCCCAGTACTGGCTAGAGAGAACCAACACACTGCACTCTTCCTTGGGAGAGCCAGATTACCTCAGCTCCACACAGGATTCACGAACACACTTCTAGACTGTCCTCCATGCAATGGGTGGAACCTCATTCCCCTAGCTGAACTCTATTGAGAAAAACACTCTGCTTCTAATCCCTTTTCACATTTCACACTTAGAGTCACGCATCCGCAAGGAGGTGGTCGGCTTGCATTCCAAGTACAATTTAAGCACAGTTCTTGGTGTAACACTGCAGGTCCTTTGAAGATGCAAAGGCCCCTCAGTCTCGCTCGTGCCTCCTTTGTTTTGGAACTTCGCTGCACGCGGAAAACCGCATGTAGAAAAAAGTTGATTCAGGGAAAGCCCCAGTGGGTATCGTGAATCTCTTTTGACTTGTGAGCATCAACATGTACTTATGCTGCGTGTCTACCTAAAAATGGAAGACTGATGGCACAAAGCTTGTTTTCCCGTTTTGAAAGCTCCATTCATGCGGCCTCGAAGCTACCTGAAAAGCACTGTTGTTACCGTGCTTTTACTTATAGCCGGCATGGCACATAGAAGAAAATGAGTTTTCTCCTAAGAAACCTTGTGCTTCCAGTTCCTAGTTGGAAGCTCACCCTGCTCTGCTCTATACCAAATGTGAAACTCAACGTGAGCAGTAGCCTCGAAGTACAGCCCTGCTTATTCTTGCAAAACGGGAGGCGTGCAGCAACTCCACGAGGCCTTCAAGGCTGTTCTGCTTTAGTTTAACGGTAGTAAGCTCTCCAAGACTCTTAGGGACCATGCTTCAGGACCCGTTTCGGTACCAGAACACTGCGTAGACACAGTAAGCTCTGGTCCTGCGTGTATGCTGCGTGTCAACCTAGAAATTGGAGACTGATGGCATAAGGCTTCTTTTCCCATTATGAAAGCTCCGTTCATGCGGCCTCGAAGCTACCTGAAAAGCATTGTTGTTGCCGGGGTTTTCCTCACTGCCGGCATAGTTCTGAGAAGAAAATGAGTTTTCTCCTAAGAAACTTTGGGTTTCCAGTTCCTTGTTGGAAGCTCACCCTGCTCTGCGCTATACCTAAAGTGAAAGTCAACGTGAGCCCAAGCTTCGAAGTAAGGCCCTGATTATCCTTGCAAATCGAGAGGCGTGCAGCAGCTCCATGAGGCCTTCATCGTTGTTCTGCTTTGGTTTCAAGGTAGTAAGCTTTTCAACACTCCTAGGGGCCTTGCTTCAGCACCCGTTTCAGTACCAGAACACTGCGTAGAACCAGGAAGCTCTGCTCCTGCGTGTATGCTGCGTGTCAACCGAGAAATTAGAGACTGATGGCACAAGGCTTGTTTTCCCGTTTTGAAAGCTCCATTCATGCGGCCTCGAAGCTACCTGAAAAGCACTGTTGTTACCGTGCTTTTACATACAGCCGGCATGGCACATAGAAGAAAATGAGTTTTCTCGAAAGAAACCTTGTGCTTCCAGTTCCTAGTTGGAAGCTCACCCTGCTCTGCTCTATACCAAACGTGAAAGTCAATGTGAGCACTAGCCTCGAAGTAAGGCCCTGATTATGCTGGCAAAACGGGAGGCGTGCAGCAGCTCCATGAGGCCTTCATCGCTGTTTTGCTTTAGTTTCACGGTAGTAAGCTTTCCAAGACTCCTAGGGACTTTGCTTAAGCAACCGTTTCGGTACCAGAACACTGCGTAGAGCCAGGAAGCTCTGTTCCTGCGTGTATGCTGCTTGTCAGCCTAGAAATTGGAGACTGATGGCATAAGGCTTCTTTTCCCATTATGAAAGCTCCGTTCATGCGGCCTCGAAGCTACCTGAAAAGCATTGTTGTTGCCGGGGTTTTCCTCACTGCTGGCATGGTTCTGAGAAGAAACTGAGTTTTCTCCTAAGAAACCTTGGGTTTCCAGTTCCTTGTTGGAAGCTCACCCTGCTCTGCTCTATACCTAAAGTGAAAGTCAACGTGAACCCTAGCCTCGAAGTAAGGCTCTGATTTGCCTTGCCAATGGGGAGGTGTGCAGCAGCTCCGTGAGGCCTTCATCAATGTTCTGCTTTAGTTTCACGGTAGTAAGCCTTTCAAAACTCCTAGGGACCTTGCTTCAGCACCCGTTTCCGTACCAGAATACTGAGTAGAGCAAGGAAGCTCTGGTCCTGTTAAGCAACGTCCAGCCCCGTAGGCCTTTTTGGAACACCCCAGTACTGGCTAGAGAGAACCAACACACTGCACTCTTCCTTGGGAGAGCCAGATTACCTCAGCTCCACACAGGATTCACGAACACACTTCTAGACTGTCCTCCATGCAATGGGTGGAACCTCATTCCCCTAGCTGAACTCTATTGAGAAAAACACTCTGCTTCTAATCCCTTTTCACATTTCACACTTAGAGTCACGCATCCGCAAGGAGGTGGTCGGCTTGCATTCCAAGTACAATTTAAGCACAGTTCTTGGTGTAACACTGCAGGTCCTTTGAAGATGCAAAGGCCCCTCAGTCTCGCTCGCGCCTCCTTTGTTTTGGAACTTCGCTGCACGCGGAAAACCGCATGTAGAAAAAAGTTGATTCAGGGAAAGCCCCAGTGGGTATCGTGAATCTCTTTTGACTTGTGAGCATCAACATATACTTATGCTGCGTGTCAACCTAAAAATGGAAGACTGATGGCACAAAGCTTGTTTTCCCGTTTTGAAAGCTCCATTCATGCGGCCTCGAAGCTACCTGAAAAGCACTGTTGTTACCGTGCTTTTACTTACAGCCGGCATGGCACATAGAAGAAAATGAGTTTTCTCGAAAGAAACCTTGTGCTTCCAGTTCCTAGTTGGAAGCTCACCCTGCTCTGCTCTATACCAAACGTGAAAGTCAATGTGAGCACTACCCTCGAAGTATGGCCCTGATTTTCCTGGCAAAACGGGAGGCGTGCAGCAGCTCCATGAGGCCTTCATCGCTGTTCTGCTTTAGTTTCACGGTAGTAAGCTTTCCAAGACTCCTAGGGACTTTGCTTAAGCAACCGTTTCGGTACCAGAACACTGCGTAGAGACAGTAAGCTCTGGTCCTGCGTGTATGCTGCGTGTCAACCTAGAAATTGGAGACTGATGGCATAAGGCTTCTTTTCCCATTATGAAAGCTCCGTTCATGCGGCCTCGAAGCTACCTGAAAAGCATTGTTGTTGCCGGGGTTTTCCTCACTGCCGGCATGGTACTGAGAAGAAAATGAGTTTTCTCCTAAGAAACCTTGGGTTTCCAGTTCCTTGTTGGAAGCTCACCCTGCTCTGCGCTATACCTAAAGTGAAAGTCAACGTGAGCCCAAGCTTCGAAGTAAGGCCCTGATTATCCTTGCAAAACGAGAGGCGTGCAGCAGCTCCATGAGGCCTTCATCGTTGTTCTGCTTTGGTTTCAAGGTAGTAAGCTTTTCAACACTCCTAGGGGCCTTGCTTCAGCACCCGTTTCAGTACCAGAACACTGCGTAGAACCAGGAAGCTCTGCTCCTGCGTGTATGCTGCGTGTCAACCGAGAAATTAGAGACTGATGGCACAAGGCTTGTTTTCCCGTTTTGAAAGCTCCATTCATGCGGCCTCGAAGCTACCTGAAAAGCACTGTTGTTACCGTGCTTTTACATACAGCCGGCATGGCACATAGAAGAAAATGAGTTTTCTCGAAAGAAACCTTGTGCTTCCAGTTCCTAGTTGGAAGCTCACCCTGCTCTGCTCTATACCAAACGTGAAAGTCAATGTGAGCACTAGCCTCGAAGTAAGGCCCTGATTATGCTGGCAAAACGGGAGGCGTGCAGCAGCTCCATGAGGCCTTCATCGCTGTTCTGCTTTAGTTTCACGGTAGTAAGCTTTCCAAGACTCCTAGGGACTTTGCTTAAGCAACCGTTTCGGTACCAGAACACTGCGTAGAGCCAGGAAGCTCTGTTCCTGCGTGTATGCTGCTTGTCAGCCTAGAAATTGGAGACTGATGGCATAAGGCTTCTTTTCCCATTATGAAAGCTCCGTTCATGCGGCCTCGAAGCTACCTGAAAAGCATTGTTGTTGCCGGGGTTTTCCTCACTGCTGGCATGGTTCTGAGAAGAAACTGAGTTTTCTCCTAAGAAACCTTGGGTTTCCAGTTCCTTGTTGGAAGCTCACCCTGCTCTGCTCTATACCTAAAGTGAAAGTCAACGTGAACCCTAGCCTCGAAGTAAGGCTCTGATTTGCCTTGCCAATGGGGAGGTGTGCAGCAGCTCCATGAGGCCTTCATCAATGTTCTGCTTTAGTTTCACGGTAGTAAGCCTTTCAAAACTCCTAGGGACCTTGCTTCAGCACCCGTTTCCGTACCAGAATACTGAGTAGAGCAAGGAAGCTCTGGTCTTGTTAAGCAACGTCCAGCCCCGTAGGCCTTTTTGGAACACCCCAGTACTGGCTAGAGAGAACCAACACACTGCACTCTTCCTTGGGAGAGCCAGATTACCTCAGCTCCACACAGGATTCACGAACACACTTCTAGACTGTCCTCCATGCAATGGGTGGAACCTCATTCCCCTAGCTGAACTCTATTGAGAAAAACACTCTGCTTCTAATCCCTTTTCACATTTCACACTTAGAGTCACGCATCCGCAAGGAGGTGGTCGGCTTGCATTCCAAGTACAATTTAAGCACAGTTCTTGGTGTAACACTGCAGGTCCTTTGAAGATGCAAAGGCCCCTCAGTCTCGCTCGTGCCTCCTTTGTTTTGGAACTTCGCTGCACGCGGAAAACCGCATGTAGAAAAAAGTTGATTCAGGGAAAGCCCCAGTGGGTATCGTGAATCTCTTTTGACTTGTGAGCATCAACATGTACTTATGCTGCGTGTCTACCTAAAAATGGAAGACTGATGGCACAAAGCTTGTTTTCCCGTTTTGAAAGCTCCATTCATGCGGCCTCGAAGCTACCTGAAAAGCACTGTTGTTACCGTGCTTTTACTTATAGCCGGCATGGCACATAGAAGAAAATGAGTTTTCTCCTAAGAAACCTTGTGCTTCCAGTTCCTAGTTGGAAGCTCACCCTGCTCTGCTCTATACCAAATGTGAAACTCAACGTGAGCAGTAGCCTCGAAGTACAGCCCTGCTTATTCTTGCAAAACGGGAGGCGTGCAGCAACTCCACGAGGCCTTCAAGGCTGTTCTGCTTTAGTTTAACGGTAGTAAGCTCTCCAAGACTCTTAGGGACCATGCTTCAGGACCCGTTTCGGTACCAGAACACTGCGTAGACACAGTAAGCTCTGGTCCTGCGTGTATGCTGCGTGTCAACCTAGAAATTGGAGACTGATGGCATAAGGCTTCTTTTCCCATTATGAAAGCTCCGTTCATGCGGCCTCGAAGCTACCTGAAAAGCATTGTTGTTGCCGGGGTTTTCCTCACTGCCGGCATAGTTCTGAGAAGAAAATGAGTTTTCTCCTAAGAAACTTTGGGTTTCCAGTTCCTTGTTGGAAGCTCACCCTGCTCTGCGCTATACCTAAAGTGAAAGTCAACGTGAGCCCAAGCTTCGAAGTAAGGCCCTGATTATCCTTGCAAATCGAGAGGCGTGCAGCAGCTCCATGAGGCCTTCATCGTTGTTCTGCTTTGGTTTCAAGGTAGTAAGCTTTTCAACACTCCTAGGGGCCTTGCTTCAGCACCCGTTTCAGTACCAGAACACTGCGTAGAACCAGGAAGCTCTGCTCCTGCGTGTATGCTGCGTGTCAACCGAGAAATTAGAGACTGATGGCACAAGGCTTGTTTTCCCGTTTTGAAAGCTCCATTCATGCGGCCTCGAAGCTACCTGAAAAGCACTGTTGTTACCGTGCTTTTACATACAGCCGGCATGGCACATAGAAGAAAATGAGTTTTCTCGAAAGAAACCTTGTGCTTCCAGTTCCTAGTTGGAAGCTCACCCTGCTCTGCTCTATACCAAACGTGAAAGTCAATGTGAGCACTAGCCTCGAAGTAAGGCCCTGATTATGCTGGCAAAACGGGAGGCGTGCAGCAGCTCCATGAGGCCTTCATCGCTGTTTTGCTTTAGTTTCACGGTAGTAAGCTTTCCAAGACTCCTAGGGACTTTGCTTAAGCAACCGTTTCGGTACCAGAACACTGCGTAGAGCCAGGAAGCTCTGTTCCTGCGTGTATGCTGCTTGTCAGCCTAGAAATTGGAGACTGATGGCATAAGGCTTCTTTTCCCATTATGAAAGCTCCGTTCATGCGGCCTCGAAGCTACCTGAAAAGCATTGTTGTTGCCGGGGTTTTCCTCACTGCTGGCATGGTTCTGAGAAGAAACTGAGTTTTCTCCTAAGAAACCTTGGGTTTCCAGTTCCTTGTTGGAAGCTCACCCTGCTCTGCTCTATACCTAAAGTGAAAGTCAACGTGAACCCTAGCCTCGAAGTAAGGCTCTGATTTGCCTTGCCAATGGGGAGGTGTGCAGCAGCTCCATGAGGCCTTCATCAATGTTCTGCTTTAGTTTCACGGTAGTAAGCCTTTCAAAACTCCTAGGGACCTTGCTTCAGCACCCGTTTCCGTACCAGAATACTGAGTAGAGCAAGGAAGCTCTGGTCCTGTTAAGCAACGTCCAGCCCCGTAGGCCTTTTTGGAACACCCCAGTACTGGCTAGAGAGAACCAACACACTGCACTCTTCCTTGGGAGAGCCAGATTACCTCAGCTCCACACAGGATTCACGAACACACTTCTAGACTGTCCTCCATGCAATGGGTGGAACCTCATTCCCCTAGCTGAACTCTATTGAGAAAAACACTCTGCTTCTAATCCCTTTTCACATTTCACACTTAGAGTCACGCATCCGCAAGGAGGTGGTCGGCTTGCATTCCAAGTACAATTTAAGCACAGTTCTTGGTGTAACACTGCAGGTCCTTTGAAGATGCAAAGGCCCCTCAGTCTCGCTCGTGCCTCCTTTGTTTTGGAACTTCGCTGCACGCGGAAAACCGCATGTAGAAAAAAGTTGATTCAGGGAAAGCCCCAGTGGGTATCGTGAATCTCTTTTGACTTGTGAGCATCAACATGTACTTATGCTGCGTGTCTACCTAAAAATGGAAGACTGATGGCACAAAGCTTGTTTTCCCGTTTTGAAAGCTCCATTCATGCGGCCTCGAAGCTACCTGAAAAGCACTGTTGTTACCGTGCTTTTACTTATAGCCGGCATGGCACATAGAAGAAAATGAGTTTTCTCCTAAGAAACCTTGTGCTTCCAGTTCCTAGTTGGAAGCTCACCCTGCTCTGCTCTATACCAAATGTGAAACTCAACGTGAGCAGTAGCCTCGAAGTACAGCCCTGCTTATTCTTGCAAAACGGGAGGCGTGCAGCAACTCCACGAGGCCTTCAAGGCTGTTCTGCTTTAGTTTAACGGTAGTAAGCTCTCCAAGACTCTTAGGGACCATGCTTCAGGACCCGTTTCGGTACCAGAACACTGCGTAGACACAGTAAGCTCTGGTCCTGCGTGTATGCTGCGTGTCAACCTAGAAATTGGAGACTGATGGCATAAGGCTTCTTTTCCCATTATGAAAGCTCCGTTCATGCGGCCTCGAAGCTACCTGAAAAGCATTGTTGTTGCCGGGGTTTTCCTCACTGCCGGCATAGTTCTGAGAAGAAAATGAGTTTTCTCCTAAGAAACTTTGGGTTTCCAGTTCCTTGTTGGAAGCTCACCCTGCTCTGCGCTATACCTAAAGTGAAAGTCAACGTGAGCCCAAGCTTCGAAGTAAGGCCCTGATTATCCTTGCAAATCGAGAGGCGTGCAGCAGCTCCATGAGGCCTTCATCGTTGTTCTGCTTTGGTTTCAAGGTAGTAAGCTTTTCAACACTCCTAGGGGACTTGCTTCACCACCCGTTTCAGTACCAGAACACTGCGTAGAACCAGGAAGCTCTGCTCCTGCGTGTATGCTGCGTGTCAACCGAGAAATTAGAGACTGATGGCACAAGGCTTGTTTTCCCGTTTTGAAAGCTCCATTCATGCGGCCTCGAAGCTACCTGAAAAGCACTGTTGTTACCGTGCTTTTACTTACAGCCGGCATGGCACATAGAAGAAAATGAGTTTTCTCGAAAGAAACCTTGTGCTTCCAGTTCCTAGTTGGAAGCTCACCCTGCTCTGCTCTATACCAAACGTGAAAGTCAATGTGAGCACTAGCCTCGAAGTAAGGCCCTGATTATGCTGGCAAAACGGGAGGCGTGCAGCAGCTCCATGAGGCCTTCATCGCTGTTCTGCTTTAGTTTCACGGTAGTAAGCTTTCCAAGACTCCTAGGGACTTTGCTTAAGCAACCGTTTCGGTACCAGAACACTGCGTAGAGCCAGGAAGCTCTGTTCCTGCGTGTATGCTGCTTGTCAGCCTAGAAATTGGAGACTGATGGCATAAGGCTTCTTTTCCCATTATGAAAGCTCCGTTCATGCGGCCTCGAAGCTACCTGAAAAGCATTGTTGTTGCCGGGGTTTTCCTCACTGCCGGCATGGTTCTGAGAAGAAAATGAGTTTTCTCCTAAGAAACCTTGGGTTTCCAGTTCCTTGTTGGAAGCTCACCCTGCTCTGCTCTATACCTAAAGTGAAAGTCAACGTGAACCCTAGCCTCGAAGTAAGGCTCTGATTTGCCTTGCCAATGGGGAGGTGTGCAGCAGCTCCATGAGGCCTTCATCAATGTTCTGCTTTAGTTTCACGGTAGTAAGCCTTTCAAAACTCCTAGGGACCTTGCTTCAGCACCCGTTTCCGTACCAGAATACTGAGTAGAGCAAGGAAGCTCTGGTCCTGTTAAGCAACGTCCAGCCCCGTAGGCCTTTTTGGAACACCCCAGTACTGGCTAGAGAGAACCAACACACTGCACTCTTCCTTGGGAGAGCCAGATTACCTCAGCTCCACACAGGATTCACGAACACACTTCTAGACTGTCCTCCATGCAATGGGTGGAACCTCATTCCCCTAGCTGAACTCTATTGAGAAAAACACTCTGCTTCTAATCCCTTTTCACATTTCACACTTAGAGTCACGCATCCGCAAGGAGGTGGTCGGCTTGCATTCCAAGTACAATTTAAGCACAGTTCTTGGTGTAACACTGCAGGTCCTTTGAAGATGCAAAGGCCCCTCAGTCTCGCTCGTGCCTCCTTTGTTTTGGAACTTCGCTGCACGCGGAAAACCGCATGTAGAAAAAAGTTGATTCAGGGAAAGCCCCAGTGGGTATCGTGAATCTCTTTTGACTTGTGAGCATCAACATGTACTTATGCTGCGTGTCTACCTAAAAATGGAAGACTGATGGCACAAAGCTTGTTTTCCCGTTTTGAAAGCTCCATTCATGCGGCCTCGAAGCTACCTGAAAAGCACTGTTGTTACCGTGCTTTTACTTATAGCCGGCATGGCACATAGAAGAAAATGAGTTTTCTCCTAAGAAACCTTGTGCTTCCAGTTCCTAGTTGGAAGCTCACCCTGCTCTGCTCTATACCAAATGTGAAACTCAACGTGAGCAGTAGCCTCGAAGTACAGCCCTGCTTATTCTTGCAAAACGGGAGGCGTGCAGCAACTCCACGAGGCCTTCAAGGCTGTTCTGCTTTAGTTTAACGGTAGTAAGCTCTCCAAGACTCTTAGGGACCATGCTTCAGGACCCGTTTCGGTACCAGAACACTGCGTAGACACAGTAAGCTCTGGTCCTGCGTGTATGCTGCGTGTCAACCTAGAAATTGGAGACTGATGGCATAAGGCTTCTTTTCCCATTATGAAAGCTCCGTTCATGCGGCCTCGAAGCTACCTGAAAAGCATTGTTGTTGCCGGGGTTTTCCTCACTGCCGGCATAGTTCTGAGAAGAAAATGAGTTTTCTCCTAAGAAACTTTGGGTTTCCAGTTCCTTGTTGGAAGCTCACCCTGCTCTGCGCTATACCTAAAGTGAAAGTCAACGTGAGCCCAAGCTTCGAAGTAAGGCCCTGATTATCCTTGCAAATCGAGAGGCGTGCAGCAGCTCCATGAGGCCTTCATCGTTGTTCTGCTTTGGTTTCAAGGTAGTAAGCTTTTCAACACTCCTAGGGGACTTGCTTCACCACCCGTTTCAGTACCAGAACACTGCGTAGAACCAGGAAGCTCTGCTCCTGCGTGTATGCTGCGTGTCAACCGAGAAATTAGAGACTGATGGCACAAGGCTTGTTTTCCCGTTTTGAAAGCTCCATTCATGCGGCCTCGAAGCTACCTGAAAAGCACTGTTGTTACCGTGCTTTTAATTACAGCCGGCATGGCACATAGAAGAAAATGAGTTTTCTCGAAAGAAACCTTGTGCTTCCAGTTCCTAGTTGGAAGCTCACCCTGCTCTGCTCTATACCAAACGTGAAAGTCAATGTGAGCACTAGCCTCGAAGTAAGGCCCTGATTTTCCTGGCAAAACGGGAGGCGTGCAGCAGCTCCATGAGGCCTTCATCGCTGTTCTGCTTTAGTTTCACGGTAGTAAGCTTTCCAAGACTCCTAGGGACTTTGCTTAAGCAACCGTTTCGGTACCAGAACACTGCGTAGAGCCAGGAAGCTCTGTTCCTGCGTGTATGCTGCTTGTCAGCCTAGAAATTGGAGACTGATGGCATAAGGCTTCTTTTCCCATTATGAAAGCTCCGTTCATGCGGCCTCGAAGCTACCTGAAAAGCATTGTTGTTGCCGGGGTTTTCCTCACTGCCGGCATGGTTCTGAGAAGAAAATGAGTTTTCTCGAAAGAAACCTTGTGCTTCCAGTTCCTAGTTGGAAGCTCACCCTGCTCTGCTCTATACCAAATGTGAAACTCAACGTGAGCAGTAGCCTCGAAGTAAGGCCCTGATTTTCCTGGCAAAACGGGAGGCGTGCAGCAGCTCCATGAGGCCTTCATCGCTGTTCTGCTTTAGTTTCACGGTAGTAAGCTTTCCAAGACTCCTAGGGACTTTGCTTAAGCAACCGTTTCGGTACCAGAACACTGCGTAGAGACAGTAAGCTCTGGTCCTGCGTGTATGCTGCGTGTCAACCTAGAAATAGGAGACTGATGGCATAAGGCTTGTTTTCCCATTATGAAAGCTCCGTTCATGCGGCCTCGAAGCTACCTGAAAAGCATTGTTGTTGCCAGGGTTTTCCTCACTGCCGGCATGGTTCTGAGAAGAAAATGAGTTTTCTCCTAAGAAACCTTGGGTTTCCAGTTCCTTGTTGGAAGCTCACCCTGCTCTGCTCTATACCTAAAGTGAAAGTCAACGTGAACCCTAGCCTCGAAGTAAGGCTCTGATTTGCCTTGCCAATGGGGAGGTGTGCAGCAGCTCCATGAGGCCTTCATCACTGTTCTGCTTTAGTTTCACGGTAGTAAGCCTTTCAAACTCCTAGGGCCCTTGCTTCAGCACCCGTTTCCGTACCAGAATACTGAGTAGAGCAAGGAAGCTCTGGTCCTGTTAAGCAACGTCCAGCCCCGTAGGCCTTTTTGGAACACCCCAGTACTGGCTAGAGAGAACCAACACACTGCACTCTTCCTTGGGAGAGCCAGATTACCTCAGCTCCACACAGGATTCACGAACACACTTCTAGACTGTCCTCCATGCAATGGGTGGAACCTCATTCCCCTAGCTGAACTCTATTGAGAAAAACACTCTGCTTCTAATCCCTTTTCACATTTCACACTTAGAGTCACGCATCCGCAAGGAGGTGGTCGGCTTGCATTCCAAGTACAATTTAAGCACAGTTCTTGGTGTAACACTGCAGGTCCTTTGAAGATGCAAAGGCCCCTCAGTCTCGCTCGCGCCTCCTTTGTTTTGGAACTTCGCTGCACGCGGAAAACCGCATGTAGAAAAAAGTTGATTCAGGGAAAGCCCCAGTGGGTATCGTGAATCTCTTTTGACTTGTGAGCATCAACATGTACTTATGCTGCGTGTCAACCTAAAAATGGAAGACTGATGGCACAAAGCTTGTTTTCCCGTTTTGAAAGCTCCATTCATGTGGCCTCGAAGCTACCTGAAAAGCACTGTTGTTACCGTGCTTTTACTTACAGCCGGCATGGCACATAGAAGAAAATGAGTTTTCTCGAAAAAACCTTGTGCTTCCAGTTCCTAGTTGGAAGCTCACCCTGCTCTGCTCTATACCTAAAGTGAAAGTCAACGTGAGCCCAAGCTTCGAAGTAAGGCCCTGATTATCCTTGCAAAACGAGAGGCGTGCAGCAGCTCCATGAGGCCTTCATCATTGTTCTGCTTTAGTTTCAAGGTAGTAAGCTTTTCAACATTCCTAGGGGACTTGCTTCAGCACCCGTTTCTGTACCAGAACACTGCGTAGAACCAGGAAGCTCTGCTCCTGCGTGTATGCTGCGTGTCAACCTAGAAATCAGAGACTGATGGCACAAGGCTTGTTTTCCCGTTTTGAAAGCTCCATTCATGCGGCCTCGAAGCTACCTGAAAAGCACTGTTGTTCCCGTGCTTTTACTTATAGCCGGCATGGCACATAGAAGAAAATGAGTTTTCTCAAAAGAAACCTTGTGCTTCCAGTTCCTAGTTGGAAGCTCACCCTGCTCTGCTCTATACCAAATGTGAAACTCAACGTGAGCAGTAGCCTCGAAGTACAGCCCTGCTTATTCTTGCAAATCGGGAGGCGTGCAGCAACTCCACGAGGCCTTCAAGGCTGTTCTGCTTTAGTTTAACGGTAGTAAGCTCTCCAAGACTCTTAGGGACCATGCTTCAGGACCCGTTTCAGTACCAAAACACTGCATAGAGCCAGGAAGCTCTGTTCCTGCGTTTATGCTGCTTGTCAGCCTAGAAATTGGAGACTGATGGCATAAGGCTTGTTTTCCCATTATGAAAGCTCCGTTCATGCGGCCTCGAAGCTACCTGAAAAGCATTGTTGTTGCCAGGGTTTTCCTCACTGCCGGCATGGTTCTGAGAAGAAAATGAGTTTTCTCCTAAGAAACCTTGGGTTTCCAGTTCCTTGTTGGAAGCTCACCCTGCTCTGCTCTATACCTAAAGTGAAAGTCAACGTGAACCCTAGCCTCGAAGTAAGGCTCTGATTTGCCTTGCCAATGGGGAGGTGTGCAGCAGCTCCATGAGGCCTTCATCACTGTTCTGCTTTAGTTTCACGGTAGTAAGCCTTTCAAACTCCTAGGGACCTTGCTTCAGCACCCGTTTCCGTACCAGAATACTGAGTAGAGCAAGGAAGCTCTGGTCCTGTTAAGCAACTTCCAGCCACGTAGGCCTTTTTGGAACACCCCAGTGTTGGCTAGAGAGAACCAACACACTGCACTCTTCCTTGGGAGAGCCAGATTACCTCAGCTCCACACAGGATTCACGAACACACTTCTAGACTGTCCTCCATGCAATGGGTGGAACCTCATTCCCCTAGCTGAACTCTATTGAGAAAAACACTCTGCTTCTAATCCCTTTTCACATTTCACACTTAGAGTCACGCATCCTCAAGGAGGTGGTCGGCTTGCATTCCAAGTACAATTTAAGCACAGTTCTTGGTGTAACACTGCAGGTCCTTTGAAGATGCAAAGGCCCCTCAGTCTCGCTCGCGCCTCCTTTGTTTTGGAACTTCGCTGCACGCGGAAAACCGCATGTAGAAAAAAGTTGATTCAGGGAAAGCCCCAGTGGGTATCGTGAATCTCTTTTGACTTGTGAGCATCAACATGTACTTATGCTGCGTGTCAACCTAAAAATGGAAGACTGATGGCACAAAGCTTGTTTTCCCGTTTTGAAAGCTCCATTCATGCGGCCTCGAAGCTACCTGAAAAGCACTGTTGTTACCGTGCTTTTACTTACAGCCGGCATGGCACGTAGAAGAAAATGAGTTTTCTCGAAAGAAACCTTGTGCTTCCAGTTCCTAGTTGGAAGCTCACCCGGCTCTGCTCTATACCAAACGTGAAAGTCAATGTGAGCACTAGCCTCAAAGTAAGGCCCTGATTATGCTGGCAAAACGGGAGGCGTGCAGCAGCTCCATGAGGCCTTCATCGCTGTTCTGCTTTAGTTTCACGGTAGTAAGCTTTCGAAGACGCCTAGGGACTTTGCTTAAGCAACCGTTTCGGTACCAGAACACTGCGTAGAGACAGTAAGCTCTGGTCCTGCGTGTATGCTGCGTGTCAACCTAGAAATTGGAGACTGATGGCATAAGGCTTCTTTTCCCATTATGAAAGCTCCGTTCATGCGGCCTCGAAGCTACCTGAAAAGCATTGTTGTTGCCGGGGTTTTCCTCACTGCCGGCATGGTACTGAGAAGAAACTGAGTTTTCTCCTAAGAAACCTTGGGTTTCCAGTTCCTTGTTGGAAGCTCACCCTGCTCTGCGCTATACCTAAAGTGAAAGTCAACGTGAGCCCAAGCTTCGAAGTAAGGCCCTGATTATCCTTGCAAAACGAGAGGCGTGCAGCAGCTCCATGAGGCCTTCATCGTTGTTCTGCTTTGGTTTCAAGGTAGTAAGCTTTTCAACACTCCTAGGGGCCTTGCTTCACCACCCGTTTCAGTACCAGAACACTGCGTAGAACCAGGAAGCTCTGCTCCTGCGTGTATGCTGCGTGTCAACCGAGAAATTAGAGAGTGATGGCACAAGGCTTGTTTTCCCGTTTTGAAAGCTCCATTCATGCGGCCTCGAAGCTACCTGAAAAGCACTGTTGTTACCGTGCTTTTACTTACAGCCGGCATGGCACATAGAAGAAAATGAGTTTTCTCGAAAGAAACCTTGTGCTTCCAGTTCCTAGTTGGAAGCTCACCCTGCTCTGCTCTATACCAAACGTGAAAGTCAATGTGAGCACTAGCCTCGAAGTAAGGCCCTGATTATGCTGGCAAAACGGGAGGCGTGCAGCAGCTCCATGAGGCCTTCATCGCTGTTCTGCTTTAGTTTCACGGTAGTAAGCTTTCCAAGACTCCTAGGGACTTTGCTTAAGCAACCGTTTCGGTACCAGAACACTGCGTAGAGCCAGGAAGCTCTGTTCCTGCGTGTATGCTGCTTGTCAGCCTAGAAATTGGAGACTGATGGCATAAGGCTTCTTTTCCCATTATGAAAGCTCCGTTTATGCGGCCTCGAAGCTACCTGAAAAGCATTGTTGTTGCCGGGGTTTTCCTCACTGCCGGCATGGTACTGAGAAGAAAATGAGTTTTCTCCTAAGAAACCTTGGGTTTCCAGTTCCTTGTTGGAAGCTCACCCTGCTCTGCGCTATACCTAAAGTGAAAGTCAACGTGAGCCCAAGCTTCGAAGTAAGGCCCTGATCATCCTTGCAAAACGAGAGGCGTGCAGCAGCTCCATGAGGCCTTCATCATTGTTCTGCTTTAGTTTCAAGGTAGTAAGCTTTTCAACACTCCTAGGGGACTTGCTTCAGCACCCGTTTCAGTACCAGAACACTGCGTAGAACCAGGAAGCTCTGCTCCTGCGTGTATGCTGCGTGTCAACCGAGAAATTAGAGACTGACGGCACAAGGCTTGTTTTCCCGTTTTGAAAGCTCCATTCATGCGGCCTCGAAGCTACCTGAAAAGCACTGTTGTTACCGTGCTTTTACATACAGCCGGCATGGCACATAGAAGAAAATGAGTTTTCTCGAAAGAAACCTTGTGCTTCCAGTTCCTAGTTGGAAGCTCACCCTGCTCTGCTCTATACCAAACGTGAAAGTCAATGTGAGCACTAGCCTCGAAGTAAGGCCCTGATTATGCTGGCAAAACGGGAGGCGTGCAGCAGCTCCATGAGGCCTTCATCGCTGTTCTGCTTTAGTTTCACGGTAGTAAGCTTTCCAAGACTCCTAGGGACTTTGCTTAAGCAACCGTTTCGGTACCAGAACACTGCGTAGAGCCAGGAAGCTCTGTTCCTGCGTGTATGCTGCTTGTCAGCCTAGAAATTGGAGACTGATGGCATAAGGCTTCTTTTCCCATTATGAAAGCTCCGTTCATGCGGCCTCGAAGCTACCTGAAAAGCATTGTTGTTGCCGGGGTTTTCCTCACTGCTGGCCTGGTTCTGAGAAGAAACTGAGTTTTCTCCTAAGAAACCTTGGGTTTCCAGTTCCTTGTTGGAAGCTCACCCTGCTCTGCTCTATACCTAAAGTGAAAGTCAACGTGAACCCTAGCCTCGAAGTAAGGCTCTGATTTGCCTTGCCAATGGGGAGGTGTGCAGCAGCTCCATGAGGCCTTCATCAATGTTCTGCTTTAGTTTCACGGTAGTAAGCCTTTCAAAACTCCTAGGGACCTTGCTTCAGCACCCGTTTCCGTACCAGAATACTGAGTAGAGCAAGGAAGCTCTGGTCCTGTTAAGCAACGTCCAGCCCCGTAGGCCTTTTTGGAACACCCCAGTACTGGCTAGAGAGAACCAACACACTGCACTCTTCCTTGGGAGAGCCAGATTACCTCAGCTCCACACAGGATTCACGAACACACTTCTAGACTGTCCTCCATGCAATGGGTGGAACCTCATTCCCCTAGCTGAACTCTATTGAGAAAAACACTCTGCTTCTAATCCCTTTTCACATTTCACACTTAGAGTCACGCATCCGCAAGGAGGTGGTCGGCTTGCATTCCAAGTACAATTTAAGCACAGTTCTTGGTGTAACACTGCAGGTCCTTTGAAGATGCAAAGGCCCCTCAGTCTCGCTCGTGCCTCCTTTGTTTTGGAACTTCGCTGCACGCGGAAAACCGCATGTAGAAAAAAGTTGATTCAGGGAAAGCCCCAGTGGGTATCGTGAATCTCTTTTGACTTGTGAGCATCAACATGTACTTATGCTGCGTGTCTACCTAAAAATGGAAGACTGATGGCACAAAGCTTGTTTTCCCGTTTTGAAAGCTCCATTCATGCGGCCTCGAAGCTACCTGAAAAGCACGGTTGTTACCGTGCTTTTACTTATAGCCGGCATGGCACATAGAAGAAAATGAGTTTTCTCCTAAGAAACCTTGTGCTTCCAGTTCCTAGTTGGAAGCTCACCCTGCTCTGCTCTATACCAAATGTGAAACTCAACGTGAGCAGTAGCCTCGAAGTACAGCCCTGCTTATTCTTGCAAAACGGGAGGCGTGCAGCAACTCCACGAGGCCTTCAAGGCTGTTCTGCTTTAGTTTAACGGTAGTAAGCTCTCCAAGACTCTTAGGGACCATGCTTCAGGACCCGTTTCGGTACCAGAACACTGCGTAGACACAGTAAGCTCTGGTCCTGCGTGTATGCTGCGTGTCAACCTAGAAATTGGAGACTGATGGCATAAGGCTTCTTTTCCCATTATGAAAGCTCCGTTCATGCGGCCTCGAAGCTACCTGAAAAGCATTGTTGTTGCCGGGGTTTTCCTCACTGCCGGCATAGTTCTGAGAAGAAAATGAGTTTTCTCCTAAGAAACTTTGGGTTTCCAGTTCCTTGTTGGAAGCTCACCCTGCTCTGCGCTATACCTAAAGTGAAAGTCAACGTGAGCCCAAGCTTCGAAGTAAGGCCCTGATTATCCTTGCAAAACGAGAGGCGTGCAGCAGCTCCATGAGGCCTTCATCGTTGTTCTGCTTTGGTTTCAAGGTAGTAAGCTTTTCAACACTCCTAGGGGCCTTGCTTCACCACCCGTTTCAGTACCAGAACACTGCGTAGAACCAGGAAGCTCTGCTCCTGCGTGTATGCTGCGTGTCAACCGAGAAATTAGAGACTGATGGCACAAGGCTTGTTTTCCCGTTTTGAAAGCTCCATTCATGCGGCCTCGAAGCTACCTGAAAAGCACTGTTGTTACCGTGCTTTTACTTACAGCCGGCATGGCACATAGAAGAAAATGAGTTTTCTCGAAAGAAACCTTGTGCTTCCAGTTCCTAGTTGGAAGCTCACCCTGCTCTGCTCTATACCAAACGTGAAAGTCAATGTGAGCACTAGCCTCGAAGTAAGGCCCTGATTATGCTGGCAAAACGGGAGGCGTGCAGCAGCTCCATGAGGCCTTCATCGCTGTTCTGCTTTAGTTTCACGGTAGTAAGCTTTCCAAGACTCCTAGGGACTTTGCTTAAGCAACCGTTTCGGTACCAGAACACTGCGTAGAGCCAGGAAGCTCTGTTCCTGCGTGTATGCTGCTTGTCAGCCTAGAAATTGGAGACTGATGGCATAAGGCTTCTTTTCCCATTATGAAAGCTCCGTTCATGCGGCCTCGAAGCTACCTGAAAAGCATTGTTGTTGCCGGGGTTTTCCTCACTGCCGGCATGGTTCTGAGAAGAAAATGAGTTTTCTCCTAAGAAACCTTGGGTTTCCAGTTCCTTGTTGGAAGCTCACCCTGCTCTGCTCTATACCTAAAGTGAAAGTCAACGTGAACCCTAGCCTCGAAGTAAGGCTCTGATTTGCCTTGCCAATGGGGAGGTGTGCAGCAGCTCCATGAGGCCTTCATCAATGTTCTGCTTTAGTTTCACGGTAGTAAGCCTTTCAAAACTCCTAGGGACCTTGCTTCAGCACCCGTTTCCGTACCAGAATACTGAGTAGAGCAAGGAAGCTCTGGTCCTGTTAAGCAACGTCCATCCCCGTAGGCCTTTTTGGAACACCCCAGTACTGGCTAGAGAGAACCAACACACTGCACTCTTCCTTGGGAGAGCCAGATTACCTCAGCTCCACACAGGATTCACGAACACACTTCTAGACTGTCCTCCATGCAATGGGTGGAACCTCATTCCCCTAGCTGAACTCTATTGAGAAAAACACTCTGCTTCTAATCCCTTTTCACATTTCACACTTAGAGTCACGCATCCGCAAGGAGGTGGTCGGCTTGCATTCCAAGTACAATTTAAGCACAGTTCTTGGTGTAACACTGCAGGTCCTTTGAAGATGCAAAGGCCCCTCAGTCTCGCTCGCGCCTCCTTTGTTTTGGAACTTCGCTGCACGCGGAAAACCGCATGTAGAAAAAAGTTGATTCAGGGAAAGCCCCAGTGGGTATCGTGAATCTCTTTTGACTTGTGAGCATCAACATGTACTTATGCTGCGTGTCAACCTAAAAATGGAAGACTGATGGCACAAAGCTTGTTTTCCCGTTTTGAAAGCTCCATTCATGCGGCCTCGAAGCTACCTGAAAAGCACTGTTGTTACCGTGCTTTTACTTACAGCCGGCATGGCACATAGAAGAAAATGAGTTTTCTCGAAAAAACCTTGTGCTTCCAGTTCCTAGTTGGAAGCTCACCCTGCTCTGCTCTATACCTAAAGTGAAAGTCAACGTGAGCCCAAGCTTCGAAGTAAGGCCCTGATTATCCTTGCAAAACGAGAGGCGTGCAGCAGCTCCATGAGGCCTTCATCATTGTTCTGCTTTAGTTTCAAGGTAGTAAGCTTTTCAACACTCCTAGGGGACTTGCTTCAGCACCCGTTTCAGTACCAGAACACTGCGTAGAACCAGGAAGCTCTGCTCCTGCGTGTATGCTGCGTGTCAACCTAGAAATCAGAGACTGATGGCACAAGGCTTGTTTTCCCGTTTTGAAAGCTCCATTCATGCGGCCTAGAAGCTACCTGAAAAGCACTGTTGTTCCCGTGCTTTTACTTATAGCCGGCATGGCACATAGAAGAAAATGAGTTTTCTCAAAAGAAACCTTGTGCTTCCAGTTCCTAGTTGGAAGCTCACCCTGCTCTGCTCTATACCAAATGTGAAACTCAACGTGAGCAGTAGCCTCGAAGTACAGCCCTGCTTATTCTTGCAAATCGGGAGGCGTGCAGCAACTCCACGAGGCCTTCAAGGCTGTTCTGCTTTAGTTTAACGGTAGTAAGCTCTCCAAGACTCTTAGGGACCATGCTTCAGGACCCGTTTCGGTACCAAAACACTGCATAGAGCCAGGAAGCTCTGTTCCTGCGTTTATGCTGCTTGTCAGCCTAGAAATTGGAGACTGATGGCATAAGGCTTGTTTTCCCATTATGAAAGCTCCGTTCATGCGGCCTCGAAGCTACCTGAAAAGCATTGTTGTTGCCAGGGTTTTCCTCACTGCCGGCATGGTTTTGAGAAGAAAATGAGTTTTCTCCTAAGAAACCTTGGGTTTCCAGTTCCTTGTTGGAAGCTCACCCTGCTCTGCTCTATACCTAAAGTGAAAGTCAACGTGAACCCTAGCCTCGAAGTAAGGCTCTGATTTGCCTTGCCAATGGGGAGGTGTGCAGCAGCTCCATGAGGCCTTCATCACTGTTCTGCTTTAGTTTCACGGTAGTAAGCCTTTCAAACTCCTAGGGACCTTGCTTCAGCACCCGTTTCCGTACCAGAATACTGAGTAGAGCAAGGAAGCTCTGGTCCTGTTAAGCAACTTCCAGCCCCGTAGGCCTTTTTGGAACACCCCAGTGTTGGCTAGAGAGAACCAACACACTGCACTCTTCCTTGGGAGAGCCAGATTACCTCAGCTCCACACAGGATTCACGAACACACTTCTAGACTGTCCTCCATGCAATGGGTGGAACCTCATTCCCCTAGCTGAACTCTATTGAGAAAAACACTCTGCTTCTAATCCCTTTTCACATTTCACACTTAGAGTCACGCATCCGCAAGGAGGTGGTCGGCTTGCATTCCAAGTACAATTTAAGCACAGTTCTTGGTGTAACACTGCAGGTCCTTTGAAGATGCAAAGGCCCCTCAGTCTCGCTCGCGCCTCCTTTGTTTTGGAACTTCGCTGCACGCGGAAAACCGCATGTAGAAAAAAGTTGATTCAGGGAAAGCCCCAGTGGGTATCGTGAATCTCTTTTGACTTGTGAGCATCAACATGTACTTATGCTGCGTGTCAACCTAAAAATGGAAGACTGATGGCACAAAGCTTGTTTTCCCGTTTTGAAAGCTCCATTCATGCGGCCTCGAAGCTACCTGAAAAGCACTGTTGTTACCGTGCTTTTACTTACAGCCGGCATGGCACGTAGAAGAAAATGAGTTTTCTCGAAAGAAACCTTGCGCTTCCAGTTCCTAGTTGGAAGCTCACCCGGCTCTGCTCTATACCAAACGTGAAAGTCAATGTGAGCACTAGCCTCAAAGTAAGGCCCTGATTATGCTGGTAAAACGGGAGGCGTGAAGCAGCTCCATGAGGCCTTCATCGCTGGTCTGCTTTAGTTTCACGGTAGTAAGCTTTCCAAGACTCCTAGGGACTTTGCTTAAGCAACCGTTTCGGTACCAGAACACTGCGTAGACACAGTAAGCTCTGGTCCTGCGTGTATGCTGCGTGTCAACCTAGAAATTGGAGACTGATGGCATAAGGCTTCTTTTCCCATTATGAAAGCTCCGTTCATGCGGCCTCGAAGCTACCTGAAAAGCATTGTTGTTGCCGGGGTTTTCCTCACTGCCGGCATGGTACTGAGAAGAAAATGAGTTTTCTCCTAAGAAACCTTGGGTTTCCAGTTCCTTGTTGGAAGCTCACCCTGCTCTGCGCTATACCTAAAGTGAAAGTCAACGTGAGCCCAAGCTTCGAAGTAAGGCCCTGATTATCCTTGCAAAACGAGAGGCGTGCAGCAGCTCCATGAGGCCTTCATCGTTGTTCTGCTTTGGTTTCAAGGTAGTAAGCTTTTCAACACTCCTAGGGGCCTTGCTTCACCACCCGTTTCAGTACCAGAACACTGCGTAGAACCAGGAAGCTCTGCTCCTGCGTGTATGCTGCGTGTCAACCGAGAAATTAGAGAGTGATGGCACAAGGCTTGTTTTCCCGTTTTGAAAGCTCCATTCATGCGGCCTCGAAGCTACCTGAAAAGCACTGTTGTTACCGTGCTTTTACTTACAGCCGGCATGGCACATAGAAGAAAATGAGTTTTCTCGAAAGAAACCTTGTGCTTCCAGTTCCTAGTTGGAAGCTCACCCTGCTCTGCTCTATACCAAACGTGAAAGTCAATGTGAGCACTAGCCTCGAAGTAAGGCCCTGATTATGCTGGCAAAACGGGAGGCGTGCAGCAGCTCCATGAGGCCTTCATCGCTGTTCTGCTTTAGTTTCACGGTAGTAAGCTTTCCAAGACTCCTAGGGACTTTGCTTAAGCAACCGTTTCGGTACCAGAACACTGCGTAGAGCCAGGAAGCTCTGTTCCTGCGTGTATGCTGCTTGTCAGCCTAGAAATTGGAGACTGATGGCATAAGGCTTCTTTTCCCATTATGAAAGCTCCGTTTATGCGGCCTCGAAGCTACCTGAAAAGCATTGTTGTTGCCGGGGTTTTCCTCACTGCCGGCATGGTACTGAGAAGAAAATGAGTTTTCTCCTAAGAAACCTTGGGTTTCCAGTTCCTTGTTGGAAGCTCACCCTGCTCTGCGCTATACCTAAAGTGAAAGTCAACGTGAGCCCAAGCTTCGAAGTAAGGCCCTGATCATCCTTGCAAAACGAGAGGCGTGCAGCAGCTCCATGAGGCCTTCATCATTGTTCTGCTTTAGTTTCAAGGTAGTAAGCTTTTCAACACTCCTAGGGGACTTGCTTCAGCACCCGTTTCAGTACCAGAACACTGCGTAGAACCAGGAAGCTCTGCTCCTGCGTGTATGCTGCGTGTCAACCGAGAAATTAGAGACTGACGGCACAAGGCTTGTTTTCCCGTTTTGAAAGCTCCATTCATGCGGCCTCGAAGCTACCTGAAAAGCACTGTTGTTCCCATGCTTTTACTTACAGCCGGCATGGCACATAGAAGAAAATGAGTTTTCTCGAAAGAAACCTTGTGCTTCCAGTTCCTAGTTGGAAGCTCACCCTGCTCTGCTCTATACCAAATGTGAAACTCAACGTGAGCAGTAGCCTCGAAGTACAGCCCTGCTTATTCTTGCAAAACGGGAGGCGTGCAGCAACTCCATGAGGCCTTCAAGGCTGTTCTGCTTTAGTTTAACGGTAGTAAGCTCTCCAAGACTCTTAGGGACCATGCTTCAGGACCGTTTCGGTACCAGAACACTGCATAGAGCCAGGAAGCTCTGTTCCTGCGTTTATGCTGCTTGTCAGCCTAGAAATTGGAGACTGATGGCATAAGGCTTGTTTTCCCATTATGAAAGCTCCCTTCATGCGGCCTCGAAGCTACCTGAAAAGCATTGTTGTTGCCGGGGTTTTCCTCACTGCCGGCATGGTTCTGAGAAGAAAATGAGTTTTCTCCTAAGAAACCTTGGGTTTCCAGTTCCTTGTTGGAAGCTCACCCTGCTCTGCTCTATACCTAAAGTGAAAGTCAACGTGAACCCTAGCCTCGAAGTAAGGCTCTGATTTGCCTTGCCAATGGGGAGGTGTGCAGCAGCTCCATGAGGCCTTCATCACTGTTCTGCTTTAGTTTCACGGTAGTAAGCCTTTCAAACTCCTAGGGACCTTGCTTCAGCACCCGTTTCCGTACCAGAATACTGAGTAGAGCAAGGAAGCTCTGGTCCTGTTAAGCAACTTCCAGCCCCGTAGGCCTTTTTGGAACACCCCAGTGTTGGCTAGAGAGAACCAACACACTGCACTCTTCCTTGGGAGAGCCAGATTACCTCAGCTCCACACAGGATTCACGAACACACTTCTAGACTGTCCTCCATGCAATGGGTGGAACCTCATTCCCCTAGCTGAACTCTATTGAGAAAAACACTCTGCTTCTAATCCCTTTTCACATTTCACACTTAGAGTCACGCATCCGCAAGGAGGTGGTCGGCTTGCATTCCAAGTACAATTTAAGCACAGTTCTTGGTGTAACACTGCAGGTCCTTTGAAGATGCAAAGGCCCCTCAGTCTCGCTCGCGCCTCCTTTGTTTTGGAACTTCGCTGCACGCGGAAAACCGCATGTAGAAAAAAGTTGATTCAGGGAAAGCCCCAGTGGGTATCGTGAATCTCTTTTGACTTGTGAGCATCAACATATACTTATGCTGCGTGTCAACCTAAAAATGGAAGACTGATGGCACAAAGCTTGTTTTCCCGTTTTGAAAGCTCCATTCATGCGGCCTCGAAGCTACCTGAAAAGCACTGTTGTTACCGTGCTTTTACTTACAGCCGGCATGGCACATAGAAGAAAATGAGTTTTCTCGAAAGAAACCTTGTGCTTCCAGTTCCTAGTTGGAAGCTCACCCTGCTCTGCTCTATACCAAACGTGAAAGTCAATGTGAGCACTACCCTCGAAGTATGGCCCTGATTTTCCTGGCAAAACGGGAGGCGTGCAGCAGCTCCATGAGGCCTTCATCGCTGTTCTGCTTTAGTTTCACGGTAGTAAGCTTTCCAAGACTCCTAGGGACTTTGCTTAAGCAACCGTTTCGGTACCAGAACACTGCGTAGAGACAGTAAGCTCTGGTCCTGCGTGTATGCTGCGTGTCAACCTAGAAATTGGAGACTGATGGCATAAGGCTTCTTTTCCCATTATGAAAGCTCCGTTCATGCGGCCTCGAAGCTACCTGAAAAGCATTGTTGTTGCCGGGGTTTTCCTCACTGCCGGCATGGTACTGAGAAGAAAATGAGTTTTCTCCTAAGAAACCTTGGGTTTCCAGTTCCTTGTTGGAAGCTCACCCTGCTCTGCGCTATACCTAAAGTGAAAGTCAACGTGAGCCCAAGCTTCGAAGTAAGGCCCTGATTATCCTTGCAAAACGAGAGGCGTGCAGCAGCTCCATGAGGCCTTCATCGTTGTTCGGCTTTGGTTTCAAGGTAGTAAGCTTTTCAACACTCCTAGGGGCCTTGCTTCACCACCCGTTTCAGTACCAGAACACTGCGTAGAACCAGGAAGCTCTGCTCCTGCGTGTATGCTGCGTGTCAACCGAGAAATTAGAGACTGATGGCACAAGGCTTGTTTTCCCGTTTTGAAAGCTCCATTCATGCGGCCTAGAAGCTACCTGAAAAGCACTGTTGTTACCGTGCTTTTACATACAGCCGGCATGGCACATAGAAGAAAATGAGTTTTCTCGAAAGAAACCTTGTGCTTCCAGTTCCTAGTTGGAAGCTCACCCTGCTCTGCTCTATACCAAACGTGAAAGTCAATGTGAGCACTAGCCTCGAAGTAAGGCCCTGATTATGCTGGCAAAACGGGAGGCGTGCAGCAGCTCCATGAGGCCTTCATCGCTGTTCTGCTTTAGTTTCACGGTAGTAAGCTTTCCAAGACTCCTAGGGACTTTGCTTAAGCAACCGTTTCGGTACCAGAACACTGCGTAGAGCCAGGAAGCTCTGTTCCTGCGTGTATGCTGCTTGTCAGCCTAGAAATTGGAGACTGATGGCATAAGGCTTCTTTTCCCATTATGAAAGCTCCGTTCATGCGGCCTCGAAGCTACCTGAAAAGCATTGTTGTTGCCGGGGTTTTCCTCACTGCTGGCATGGTTCTGAGAAGAAACTGAGTTTTCTCCTAAGAAACCTTGGGTTTCCAGTTCCTTGTTGGAAGCTCACCCTGCTCTGCTCTATACCTAAAGTGAAAGTCAACGTGAACCCTAGCCTCGAAGTAAGGCTCTGATTTGCCTTGCCAATGGGGAGGTGTGCAGCAGCTCCATGAGGCCTTCATCAATGTTCTGCTTTACTTTCACGGTAGTAAGCCTTTCAAAACTCCTAGGGACCTTGCTTCAGCACCCGTTTCCGTACCAGAATACTGAGTAGAGCAAGGAAGCTCTGGTCCTGTTAAGCAACGTCCAGCCCCGTAGGCCTTTTTGGAACACCCCAGTACTGGCTAGAGAGAACCAACACACTGCACTCTTCCTTGGGAGAGCCAGATTACCTCAGCTCCACACAGGATTCACGAACACACTTCTAGACTGTCCTCCATGCAATGGGTGGAACCTCATTCCCCTAGCTGAACTCTATTGAGAAAAACACTCTGCTTCTAATCCCTTTTCACATTTCACACTTAGAGTCACGCATCCGCAAGGAGGTGGTCGGCTTGCATTCCAAGTACAATTTAAGCACAGTTCTTGGTGTAACACTGCAGGTCCTTTGAAGATGCAAAGGCCCCTCAGTCTCGCTCGTGCCTCCTTTGTTTTGGAACTTCGCTGCACGCGGAAAACCGCATGTAGAAAAAAGTTGATTCAGGGAAAGCCCCAGTGGGTATCGTGAATCTCTTTTGACTTGTGAGCATCAACATGTACTTATGCTGCGTGTCAACCTAAAAATGGAAGACTGATGGCACAAAGCTTGTTTTCCCGTTTTGAAAGCTCCATTCATGCGGCCTCGAAGCTACCTGAAAAGCACTGTTGTTACCGTGCTTTTACTTATAGCCGGCATGGCACATAGAAGAAAATGAGTTTTCTCCTAAGAAACCTTGTGCTTCCAGTTCCTAGTTGGAAGCTCACCCTGCTCTGCTCTATACCAAATGTGAAACTCAACGTGAGCAGTAGCCTCGAAGTACAGCCCTGCTTATTCTTGCAAAACGGGAGGCGTGCAGCAACTCCACGAGGCCTTCAAGGCTGTTCTGCTTTAGTTTAACGGTAGTAAGCTCTCCAAGACTCTTAGGGACCATGCTTCAGGACCCGTTTCGGTACCAGAACACTGCGTAGACACAGTAAACTCTGGTCCTGCGTGTATGCTGCGTGTCAACCTAGAAATTGGAGACTGATGGCATAAGGCTTCTTTTCCCATTATGAAAGCTCCGTTCATGCGGCCTCGAAGCTACCTGAAAAGCATTGTTGTTGCCGGGGTTTTCCTCACTGCCGGCATAGTTCTGAGAAGAAAATGAGTTTTCTCCTAAGAAACTTTGGGTTTCCAGTTCCTTGTTGGAAGCGCACCCTGCTCTGCGCTATACCTAAAGTGAAAGTCAACGTGAGCCCAAGCTTCGAAGTAAGGCCCTGATTATCCTTGCAAATCGAGAGGCGTGCAGCAGCTCCATGAGGCCTTCATCGTTGTTCTGCTTTGGTTTCAAGGTAGTAAGCTTTTCAACACTCCTAGGGGCCTTGCTTCACCACCCGTTTCAGTACCAGAACACTGCGTAGAACCAGGAAGCTCTGCTCCTGCGTGTATGCTGCGTGTCAACCGAGAAATTAGAGACTGATGGCACAAGGCTTGTTTTCCCGTTTTGAAAGCTCCATTCATGCGGCCTCGAAGCTACCTGAAAAGCACTGTTGTTACCGTGCTTTTACTTACAGCCGGCATGGCACATAGAAGAAAATGAGTTTTCTCGAAAGAAACCTTGTGCTTCCAGTTCCTAGTTGGAAGCTCACCCTGCTCTGCTCTATACCAAACGTGAAAGTCAATGTGAGCACTAGCCTCGAAGTAAGGCCCTGATTATGCTGGCAAAACGGGAGGCGTGCAGCAGCTCCATGAGGCCTTCATCGCTGTTCTGCTTTAGTTTCACGGTAGTAAGCTTTCCAAGACTCCTAGGGACTTTGCTTAAGCAACCGTTTCGGTACCAGAACACTGCGTAGAGCCAGGAAGCTCTGTTCCTGCGTGTATGCTGCTTGTCAGCCTAGAAATTGGAGACTGATGGCATAAGGCTTCTTTTCCCATTATGAAAGCTCCGTTCATGCGGCCTCGAAGCTACCTGAAAAGCATTGTTGTTGCCGGGGTTTTCCTCACTGCCGGCATGGTTCTGAGAAGAAAATGAGTTTTCTCCTAAGAAACCTTGGGTTTCCAGTTCCTTGTTGGAAGCTCACCCTGCTCTGCTCTATACCTAAAGTGAAAGTCAACGTGAACCCTAGCCTCGAAGTAAGGCTCTGATTTGCCTTGCCAATGGGGAGGTGTGCAGCAGCTCCATGAGGCCTTCATCAATGTTCTGCTTTAGTTTCACGGTAGTAAGCCTTTCAAAACTCCTAGGGACCTTGCTTCAGCACCCGTTTCCGTACCAGAATACTGAGTAGAGCAAGGAAGCTCTGGTCCTGTTAAGCAACGTCCATCCCCGTAGGCCTTTTTGGAACACCCCAGTACTGGCTAGAGAGAACCAACACACTGCACTCTTCCTTGGGAGAGCCAGATTACCTCAGCTCCACACAGGATTCACGAACACACTTCTAGACTGTCCTCCATGCAATGGGTGGAACCTCATTCCCCTAGCTGAACTCTATTGAGAAAAACACTCTGCTTCTAATCCCTTTTCACATTTCACACTTAGAGTCACGCATCCGCAAGGAGGTGGTCGGCTTGCATTCCAAGTACAATTTAAGCACAGTTCTTGGTGTAACACTGCAGGTCCTTTGAAGATGCAAAGGCCCCTCAGTCTCGCTCGCGCCTCCTTTGTTTTGGAACTTCGCTGCACGCGGAAAACCGCATGTAGAAAAAAGTTGATTCAGGGAAAGCCCCAGTGGGTATCGTGAATCTCTTTTGACTTGTGAGCATCAACATGTACTTATGCTGCGTGTCAACCTAAAAATGGAAGACTGATGGCACAAAGCTTGTTTTCCCGTTTTGAAAGCTCCATTCATGCGGCCTCGAAGCTACCTGAAAAGCACTGTTGTTACCGTGCTTTTACTTACAGCCGGCATGGCACATAGAAGAAAATGAGTTTTCTCGAAAAAACCTTGTGCTTCCAGTTCCTAGTTGGAAGCTCACCCTGCTCTGCTCTATACCTAAAGTGAAAGTCAACGTGAGCCCAAGCTTCGAAGTAAGGCCCTGATTATCCTTGCAAAACGAGAGGCGTGCAGCAGCTCCATGAGGCCTTCATCATTGTTCTGCTTTAGTTTCAAGGTAGTAAGCTTTTCAACACTCCTAGGGGACTTGCTTCAGCACCCGTTTCAGTACCAGAACACTGCGTAGAACCAGGAAGCTCTGCTCCTGCGTGTATGCTGCGTGTCAACCTAGAAATCAGAGACTGATGGCACAAGGCTTGTTTTCCCGTTTTGAAAGCTCCATTCATGCGGCCTAGAAGCTACCTGAAAAGCACTGTTGTTCCCGTGCTTTTACTTATAGCCGGCATGGCACATAGAAGAAAATGAGTTTTCTCAAAAGAAACCTTGTGCTTCCAGTTCCTAGTTGGAAGCTCACCCTGCTCTGCTCTATACCAAATGTGAAACTCAACGTGAGCAGTAGCCTCGAAGTACAGCCCTGCTTATTCTTGCAAATCGGGAGGCGTGCAGCAACTCCACGAGGCCTTCAAGGCTGTTCTGCTTTAGTTTAACGGTAGTAAGCTCTCCAAGACTCTTAGGGACCATGCTTCAGGACCCGTTTCGGTACCAAAACACTGCATAGAGCCAGGAAGCTCTGTTCCTGCGTTTATGCTGCTTGTCAGCCTAGAAATTGGAGACTGATGGCATAAGGCTTGTTTTCCCATTATGAAAGCTCCGTTCATGCGGCCTCGAAGCTACCTGAAAAGCATTGTTGTTGCCAGGGTTTTCCTCACTGCCGGCATGGTTCTGAGAAGAAAATGAGTTTTCTCCTAAGAAACCTTGGGTTTCCAGTTCCTTGTTGGAAGCTCACCCTGCTCTGCTCTATACCTAAAGTGAAAGTCAACGTGAACCCTAGCCTCGAAGTAAGGCTCTGATTTGCCTTGCCAATGGGGAGGTGTGCAGCAGCTCCATGAGGCCTTCATCACTGTTCTGCTTTAGTTTCACGGTAGTAAGCCTTTCAAACTCCTAGGGACCTTGCTTCAGCACCCGTTTCCGTACCAGAATACTGAGTAGAGCAAGGAAGCTCTGGTCCTGTTAAGCAACTTCCAGCCACGTAGGCCTTTTTGGAACACCCCAGTGTTGGCTAGAGAGAACCAACACACTGCACTCTTCCTTGGGAGAGCCAGATTACCTCAGCTCCACACAGGATTCACGAACACACTTCTAGACTGTCCTCCATGCAATGGGTGGAACCTCATTCCCCTAGCTGAACTCTATTGAGAAAAACACTCTGCTTCTAATCCCTTTTCACATTTCACACTTAGAGTCACGCATCCGCAAGGAGGTGGTCGGCTTGCATTCCAAGTACAATTTAAGCACAGTTCTTGGTGTAACACTGCAGGTCCTTTGAAGATGCAAAGGCCCCTCAGTCTCGCTCGCGCCTCCTTTGTTTTGGAACTTCGCTGCACGCGGAAAACCGCATGTAGAAAAAAGTTGATTCAGGGAAAGCCCCAGTGGGTATCGTGAATCTCTTTTGACTTGTGAGCATCAACATGTACTTATGCTGCGTGTCAACCTAAAAATGGAAGACTGATGGCACAAAGCTTGTTTTCCCGTTTTGAAAGCTCCATTCATGCGGCCTCGAAGCTACCTGAAAAGCACTGTTGTTACCGTGCTTTTACTTACAGCCGGCATGGCACGTAGAAGAAAATGAGTTTTCTCGAAAGAAACCTTGCGCTTCCAGTTCCTAGTTGGAAGCTCACCCGGCTCTGCTCTATACCAAACGTGAAAGTCAATGTGAGCACTAGCCTCAAAGTAAGGCCCTGATTATGCTGGCAAAACGGGAGGCGTGAAGCAGCTCCATGAGGCCTTCATCGCTGTTCTGCTTTAGTTTCACGGTAGTAAGCTTTCCAAGACTCCTAGGGACTTTGCTTAAGCAACCGTTTCGGTACCAGAACACTGCGTAGACACAGTAAGCTCTGGTCCTGCATGTATGCTGCGTGTCAACCTAGAAATTGGAGACTGATGGCATAAGGCTTCTTTTCCCATTATGAAAGCTCCGTTCATGCGGCCTCGAAGCTACCTGAAAAGCATTGTTGTTGCCGGGGTTTTCCTCACTGCCGGCATGGTTCTGAGAAGAAACTGAGTTTTCTCCTAAGAAACCTTGGGTTTCCAGTTCCTTGCTGGAAGCTCACCCTGCTCTGCGCTATACCTAAAGTGAAAGTCAACGTGAGCCCAAGCTTCGAAGTAAGGCCCTGATTATCCTTGCAAAACGAGAGGCGTGCAGCAGCTCCATGAGGCCTTCATCGTTGTTCTGCTTTGGTTTCAAGGTAGTAAGCTTTTCAACACTCCTAGGGGCCTTGCTTCAGCACCCGTTTCAGTACCAGAACACTGCGTAGAACCAGGAAGCTCTGCTCCTGCGTGTATGCTGCGTGTCAACCGAGAAATTAGAGAGTGATGGCACAAGGCTTGTTTTCCCGTTTTGAAAGCTCCATTCATGCGGCCTCGAAGCTACCTGAAAAGCACTGTTGGTACCGTGCTTTTACTTACAGCCGGCATGGCACATAGAAGAAAATGAGTTTTCTCGAAAGAAACCTTGTGCTTCCGGTTCCTAGTTGGAAGCTCACCCTGCTCTGCTCTATACCAAACGTGAAAGTCAATGTGAGCACTAGCCTCGAAGTAAGGCCCTGATTATGCTGGCAAAACGGGAGGCGTGCAGCAGCTCCATGAGGCCTTCATCGCTGTTCTGCTTTAGTTTCACGGTAGTAAGCTTTCCAAGACTCCTAGGGACTTTGCTTAAGCAACCGTTTCGGTACCAGAACACTGCGTAGAGCCAGGAAGCTCTGTTCCTGCGTGTATGCTGCTTGTCAGCCTAGAAATTGGAGACTGATGGCATAAGGCTTCTTTTCCCATTATGAAAGCTCCGTTCATGCGGCCTCGAAGCTACCTGAAAAGCATTGTTGTTGCCGGGGTTTTCCTCACTGCCGGCATGGTTCTGAGAAGAAAATGAGTTTTCTCCTAAGAAACCTTGGGTTTCCAGTTCCTTGTTGGAAGCTCACCCTGCTCTGCTCTATACCTAAAGTGAAAGTCAACGTGAACCCTAGCCTCGAAGTAAGGCTCTGATTTGCCTTGCCAATGGGGAGGTGTGCAGCAGCTCCATGAGGCCTTCATCAATGTTCTGCTTTAGTTTCACGGTAGTAAGCCTTTCAAAACTCCTAGGGACCTTGCTTCAGCACCCGTTTCCGTACCAGAATACTGAGTAGAGCAAGGAAGCTCTGGTCCTGTTAAGCAACGTCCAGCCCCGTAGGCCTTTTTGGAACACCCCAGTACTGGCTAGAGAGAACCAACACACTGCACTCTTCCTTGGGAGAGCCAGATTACCTCAGCTCCACACAGGATTCACGAACACACTTCTAGACTGTCCTCCATGCAATGGGTGGAACCTCATTCCCCTAGCTGAACTCTATTGAGAAAAACACTCTGCTTCTATTCCCTTTTCACATTTCACACTTAGAGTCACGCATCCGCAAGGAGGTGGTCGGCTTGCATTCCAAGTACAATTTAAGCACAGTTCTTGGTGTAACACTGCAGGTCCTTTGAAGATGCAAAGGCCCCTCAGTCTCGCTCGCGCCTCCTTTGTTTTGGAACTTCGCTGCACGCGGAAAACCGCATGTAGAAAAAAGTTGATTCAGGGAAAGCCCCAGTGGGTATCGTGAATCTCTTTTGACTTGTGAGCATCAACATGTACTTATGCTGCGTGTCAACCTAAAAATGGAAGACTGATGGCACAAAGCTTGTTTTCCCGTTTTGAAAGCTCCATTCATGCGGCCTCGAAGCTACCTGAAAAGCACTGTTGTTACCGTGCTTTTACTTACAGCCGGCATGGCACATAGAAGAAAATGAGTTTTCTCGAAAAAACCTTGTGCTTCCAGTTCCTAGCTGGAAGCTCACCCTGCTCTGCTCTATACCTAAAGTGAAAGTCAACGTGAGCCCAAGCTTCGAAGTAAGGCCCTGATTATCCTTGCAAAACGAGAGGCGTGCAGCAGCTCCATGAGGCCTTCATCATTGTTCTGCTTTAGTTTCAAGGTAGTAAGCTTTTCAACACTCCTAGGGGACTTGCTTCAGCACCCGTTTCAGTACCAGAACACTGCGTAGAACCAGGAAGCTCTGCTCCTGCGTGTATGCTGCGTGTCAACCTAGAAATCAGAGACTGATGGCACAAGGCTTGTTTTCCCGTTTTGAAAGCTCCATTCATGCGGCCTAGAAGCTACCTGAAAAGCACTGTTGTTCCTGTGCTTTTACTTATAGCCGGCATGGCACATAGAAGAAAATGAGTTTTCTCAAAAGAAACCTTGTGCTTCCAGTTCCTAGTTGGAAGCTCACCCTGCTCTGCTCTATACCAAATGTGAAACTCAACGTGAGCAGTAGCCTCGAAGTACAGCCCTGCTTATTCTTGCAAATCGGGAGGCGTGCAGCAACTCCACGAGGCCTTCAAGGCTGTTCTGCTTTAGTTTAACGGTAGTAAGCTCTCCAAGACTCTTAGGGACCATGCTTCAGGACCCGTTTCGGTACCAAAACACTGCATAGAGCCAGGAAGCTCTGTTCCTGCGTTTATGCTGCTTGTCAGCCTAGAAATTGGAGACTGATGGCATAAGGCTTGTTTTCCCATTATGAAAGCTCCGTTCATGCGGCCTCGAAGCTACCTGAAAAGCATTGTTGTTGCCAGGGTTTTCCTCACTGCCGGCATGGTTCTGAGAAGAAAATGAGTTTTCTCCTAAGAAACCTTGGGTTTCCAGTTCCTTGTTGGAAGCTCACCCTGCTCTGCTCTATACCTAAAGTGAAAGTCAACGTGAACCCTAGCCTCGAAGTAAGGCTCTGATTTGCCTTGCCAATGGGGAGGTGTGCAGCAGCTCCATGAGGCCTTCATCACTGTTCTGCTTTAGTTTCACGGTAGTAAGCCTTTCAAACTCCTAGGGACCTTGCTTCAGCACCCGTTTCCGTACCAGAATACTGAGTAGAGCAAGGAAGCTCTGGTCCTGTTAAGCAACTTCCAGCCACGTAGGCCTTTTTGGAACACCCCAGTGTTGGCTAGAGAGAACCAACACACTGCACTCTTCCTTGGGAGAGCCAGATTACCTCAGCTCCACACAGGATTCACGAACACACTTCTAGACTGTCCTCCATGCAATGGGTGGAACCTCATTCCCCTAGCTGAACTCTATTGAGAAAAACACTCTGCTTCTAATCCCTTTTCACATTTCACACTTAGAGTCACGCATCCGCAAGGAGGTGGTCGGCTTGCATTCCAAGTACAATTTAAGCACAGTTCTTGGTGTAACACTGCAGGTCCTTTGAAGATGCAAAGGCCCCTCAGTCTCGCTCGCGCCTCCTTTGTTTTGGAACTTCGCTGCACGCGGAAAACCGCATGTAGAAAAAAGTTGATTCAGGGAAAGCCCCAGTGGGTATCGTGAATCTCTTTTGACTTGTGAGCATCAACATGTACTTATGCTGCGTGTCAACCTAAAAATGGAAGACTGATGGCACAAAGCTTGTTTTCCCGTTTTGAAAGCTCCATTCATGCGGCCTCGAAGCTACCTGAAAAGCACTGTTGTTACCGTGCTTTTACTTACAGCCGGCATGGCACGTAGAAGAAAATGAGTTTTCTCGAAAGAAACCTTGCGCTTCCAGTTCCTAGTTGGAAGCTCACCCGGCTCTGCTCTATACCAAACGTGAAAGTCAATGTGAGCACTAGCCTCAAAGTAAGGCCCTGATTATGCTGGCAAAACGGGAGGCGTGAAGCAGCTCCATGAGGCCTTCATCGCTGTTCTGCTTTAGTTTCACGGTAGTAAGCTTTCCAAGACTCCTAGGGACTTTGCTTAAGCAACCGTTTCGGTACCAGAACACTGCGTAGACACAGTAAGCTCTGGTCCTGCGTGTATGCTGCGTGTCAACCTAGAAATTGGAGACTGATGGCATAAGGCTTCTTTTCCCATTATGAAAGCTCCGTTCATGCGGCCTCGAAGCTACCTGAAAAGCATTGTTGTTGCCGGGGTTTTCCTCACTGCCGGCATGGTTCTGAGAAGAAACTGAGTTTTCTCCTAAGAAACCTTGGGTTTCCAGTTCCTTGTTGGAAGCTCACCCTGCTCTGCGCTATACCTAAAGTGAA
Organism: Eubalaena glacialis; assembly: GCF_028564815.1. Classification (NCBI taxonomy): domain Eukaryota; kingdom Metazoa; phylum Chordata; class Mammalia; order Artiodactyla; family Balaenidae; genus Eubalaena; species Eubalaena glacialis. The sequence goes on from NC_083725.1 coordinate 36,059,061, forward strand.
AGTCAACGTGAGCCCAAGCTTCGAAGTAAGGCCCTGATTATCCTTGCAAAACGAGAGGCGTGCAGCAGCTCCATGAGGCCTTCATCGTTGTTCTGCTTTGGTTTCAAGGTAGTAAGCTTTTCAACACTCCTAGGGGCCTTGCTTCAGCACCCGTTTCAGTACCAGAACACTGCGTAGAACCAGGAAGCTCTGCTCCTGCGTGTATGCTGCGTGTCAACCGAGAAATTAGAGAGTGATGGCACAAGGCTTGTTTTCCCGTTTTGAAAGCTCCATTCATGCGGCCTCGAAGCTACCTGAAAAGCACTGTTGGTACCGTGCTTTTACTTACAGCCGGCATGGCACATAGAAGAAAATGAGTTTTCTCGAAAGAAACCTTGTGCTTCCGGTTCCTAGTTGGAAGCTCACCCTGCTCTGCTCTATACCAAACGTGAAAGTCAATGTGAGCACTAGCCTCGAAGTAAGGCCCTGATTATGCTGGCAAAACGGGAGGCGTGCAGCAGCTCCATGAGGCCTTCATCGCTGTTCTGCTTTAGTTTCACGGTAGTAAGCTTTCCAAGACTCCTAGGGACTTTGCTTAAGCAACCGTTTCGGTACCAGAACACTGCGTAGAGCCAGGAAGCTCTGTTCCTGCGTGTATGCTGCTTGTCAGCCTAGAAATTGGAGACTGATGGCATAAGGCTTCTTTTCCCATTATGAAAGCTCCGTTCATGCGGCCTCGAAGCTACCTGAAAAGCATTGTTGTTGCCGGGGTTTTCCTCACTGCCGGCATGGTACTGAGAAGAAAATGAGTTTTCTCCTAAGAAACCTTGGGTTTCCAGTTCCTTGTTGGAAGCTCACCCTGCTCTGCGCTATACCTAAAGTGAAAGTCAACGTGAGCCCAAGCTTCGAAGTAAGGCCCTGATCATCCTTGCAAAACGAGAGGCGTGCAGCAGCTCCATGAGGCCTTCATCGCTGTTCTGCTTTAGTTTCACGGTAGTAAGCTTTCCAAGACTCCTAGGGACTTTGCTTAAGCAACCGTTTCGGTACCAGAACACTGCGTAGAGACAGTAAGCTCTGGTCCTGCGTGTATGCTGCGTGTCAACCTAGAAATTGGAGACTGATGGCATAAGGCTTCTTTTCCCATTATGAAAGCTCCGTTCATGCGGCCTCGAAGCTACCTGAAAAGCATTGTTGTTGCCGGGGTTTTCCTCACTGCCGGCATGGTTCTGAGAAGAAAATGAGTTTTCTCCTACGAAACCTTGGGTTTCCAGTTCCTTGTTGGAAGCTCACCCTGCTCTGCTCTATACCTAAAGGGAAAGTCAACGTGAGCCCAAGCTTCGAAGTAAGGCCCTGATCATCCTTGCAAAACGAGAGGCGTGCAGCAGCTCCATGAGGCCTTCATCAATGTTCTGCTTTAGTTTCACGGTAGTAAGCCTTTCAAACTCCTAGGGACCTTGCTTCAGCACCCGTTTCCGTACCAGAATACTGAGTAGAGCAAGGAAGCTCTGGTCCTGTTAAGCAACGTCCAGCCCCGTAGGCCTTTTTGGAACACCCCAGTACTGGCTAGAGAGAACCAACACACTGCACTCTTCCTTGGGAGAGCCAGATTACCTCAGCTCCACACAGGATTCACGAACACACTTCTAGACTGTCCTCCATGCAATGGGTGGAACCTCATTCCCCTAGCTGAACTCTATTGAGAAAAACACTCTGCTTCTAATCCCTTTTCACATTTCACACTTAGAGTCACGCATCCGCAAGGAGGTGGTCGGCTTGCATTCCAAGTACAATTTAAGCACAGTTCTTGGTGTAACACTGCAGGTCCTTTGAAGATGCAAAGGCCCCTCAGTCTCGCTCGCGCCTCCTTTGTTTTGGAACTTCGCTGCACGCGGAAAACCGCATGTAGAAAAAAGTTGATTCAGGGAAAGCCCCAGTGGGTATCGTGAATCTCTTTTGACTTGTGAGCATCAACATGTACTTATGCTGCGTGTCAACCTAAAAATGGAAGACTGATGGCACAAAGCTTGTTTTCCCGTTTTGAAAGCTCCATTCATGCGGCCTCGAAGCTACCTGAAAAGCACTGTTGTTACCGTGCTTTTACTTACAGCCGGCATGGCACATAGAAGAAAATGAGTTTTCTCGAAAAAACCTTGTGCTTCCAGTTCCTAGTTGGAAGCTCACCCTGCTCTGCTCTATACCTAAAGTGAAAGTCAACGTGAGCCCAAGCTTCGAAGTAAGGCCCTGATTATCCTTGCAAAACGAGAGGCGTGCAGCAACTCCATGAGGCCTTCATCATTGTTCTGCTTTAGTTTCAAGGTAGTAAGCTTTTCAACATTCCTAGGGGACTTGCTTCAGCACCCGTTTCAGTACCAGAACACTGCGTAGAACCAGGAAGCTCTGCTCCTGCGTGTATGCTGCGTGTCAACCTAGAAATCAGAGACTGATGGCACAAGGCTTGTTTTCCCGTTTTGAAAGCTCCATTCATGCGGCCTAGAAGCTACCTGAAAAGCACTGTTGTTCCCGTGCTTTTACTTATAGCCGGCATGGCACATAGAAGAAAATGAGTTTTCTCAAAAGAAACCTTGTGCTTCCAGTTCCTAGTTGGAAGCTCACCCTGCTCTGCTCTATACCAAATGTGAAACTCAACGTGAGCAGTAGCCTCGAAGTACAGCCCTGCTTATTCTTGCAAATCGGGAGGCGTGCAGCAACTCCACGAGGCCTTCAAGGCTGTTCTGCTTTAGTTTAACGGTAGTAAGCTCTCCAAGACTCTTAGGGACCATGCTTCAGGACCCGTTTCGGTACCAAAACACTGCATAGAGCCAGGAAGCTCTGTTCCTGCGTTTATGCTGCTTGTCAGCCTAGAAATTGGAGACTGATGGCATAAGGCTTGTTTTCCCATTATGAAAGCTCCGTTCATGCGGCCTCGAAGCTACCTGAAAAGCATTGTTGTTGCCAGGGTTTTCCTCACTGCCGGCATGGTTCTGAGAAGAAAATGAGTTTTCTCCTAAGAAACCTTGGGTTTCCAGTTCCTTGTTGGAAGCTCACCCTGCTCTGCTCTATACCTAAAGTGAAAGTCAACGTGAACCCTAGCCTCGAAGTAAGGCTCTGATTTGCCTTGCCAATGGGGAGGTGTGCAGCAGCTCCATGAGGCCTTCATCACTGTTCTGCTTTAGTTTCACGGTAGTAAGCCTTTCAAACTCCTAGGGACCTTGCTTCAGCACCCGTTTCCGTACCAGAATACTGAGTAGAGCAAGGAAGCTCTGGTCCTGTTAAGCAACTTCCAGCCACGTAGGCCTTTTTGGAACACCCCAGTGTTGGCTAGAGAGAACCAACACACTGCACTCTTCCTTTGGAGAGCCAGATTACCTCAGCTCCACACAGGATTCACGAACACACTTCTAGACTGTCCTCCATGCAATGGGTGGAACCTCATTCCCCTAGCTGACCTCTATTGAGAAAAACACTCTGCTTCTAATCCCTTTTCACATTTCACACTTAGAGTCACGCATCCGCAAGGAGGTGGTCGGCTTGCATTCCAAGTACAATTTAAGCACAGTTCTTGGTGTAACACTGCAGGTCCTTTGAAGATGCAAAGGCCCCTCAGTCTCGCTCGTGCCTCCTTTGTTTTGGAACTTCGCTGCACGCGGAAAACCGCATGTAGAAAAAAGTTGATTCAGGGAAAGCCCCAGTGGGTATCGTGAATCTCTTTTGACTTGTGAGCATCAACATGTACTTATGCTGCGTGTCAACCTAAAAATGGAAGACTGATGGCACAAAGCTTGTTTTCCCGTTTTGAAAGCTCCATTCATGCGGCCTCGAAGCTACCTGAAAAGCACTGTTGTTACCGTGCTTTTACTTACAGCCGGCATGGCACGTAGAAGAAAATGAGTTTTCTCGAAAGAAACCTTGTGCTTCCAGTTCCTAGTTGGAAGCTCACCCGGCTCTGCTCTATACCAAACGTGAAAGTCAATGTGAGCACTAGCCTCAAAGTAAGGCCCTGATTATGCTGGCAAAACGGGAGGCGTGCAGCAGCTCCATGAGGCCTTCATCGCTGTTCTGCTTTAGTTTCACGGTAGTAAGCTTTCCAAGACTCCTAGGGACTTTGCTTAAGCAACCGTTTCGGTACCAGAACACTGCGTAGACACAGTAAGCTCTGGTCCTGCGTGTATGCTGCGTGTCAACCTAGAAATTGGAGACTGATGGCATAAGGCTTCTTTTCCCATTATGAAAGCTCCGTTCATGCGGCCTCGAAGCTACCTGAAAAGCATTGTTGTTGCCGGGGTTTTCCTCACTGCCGGCATGGTTCTGAGAAGAAACTGAGTTTTCTCCTAAGAAACCTTGGGTTTCCAGTTCCTTGTTGGAAGCTCACCCTGCTCTGCGCTATACCTAAAGTGAAAGTCAACGTGAGCCCAAGCTTCGAAGTAAGGCCCTGATTATCCTTGCAAAACGAGAGGCGTGCAGCAGCTCCATGAGGCCTTCATCGTTGTTCTGCTTTGGTTTCAAGGTAGTAAGCTTTTCAACACTCCTAGGGGCCTTGCTTCAGCACCCGTTTCAGTACCAGAACACTGCGTAGAACAAGGAAGCTCTGCTCCTGCGTGTATGCTGCGTGTCAACCGAGAAATTAGAGAGTGATGGCACAAGGCTTGTTTTCCCGTTTTGAAAGCTCCATTCATGCGGCCTCGAAGCTACCTGAAAAGCACTGTTGTTACCGTGCTTTTACTTACAGCCGGCATGGCACATAGAAGAAAATGAGTTTTCTCGAAAGAAACCTTGTGCTTCCAGTTCCTAGTTGGAAGCTCACCCTGCTCTGCTCTATACCAAACGTGAAAGTCAATGTGAGCACTAGCCTCGAAGTAAGGCCCTGATTATGCTGGCAAAACGGGAGGCGTGCAGCAGCTCCATGAGGCCTTCATCGCTGTTCTGCTTTAGTTTCACGGTAGTAAGCTTTCCAAGACTCCTAGGGACTTTGCTTAAGCAACCGTTTCGGTACCAGAACACTGCGTAGAGCCAGGAAGCTCTGTTCCTGCGTGTATGCTGCTTGTCAGCCTAGAAATTGGAGACTGATGGCATAAGGCTTCTTTTCCCATTCTGAAAGTTCTGTTCATGCGGCCTCGAAGCTACCTGAAAAGCATTGTTGTTGCCGGGGTTTTCCTCACTGCCGGCATGGTACTGAGAAGAAAATGAGTTTTCTCCTAAGAAACCTTGGGTTTCCAGTTCCTTGTTGGAAGCTCACCCTGCTCTGCGCTATACCTAAAGTGAAAGTCAACGTGAGCCCAAGCTTCGAAGTAAGGCCCTGATCATCCTTGCAAAACGAGAGGCGTGCAGCAGCTCCATGAGGCCTTCATCATTGTTCTGCTTTAGTTTCAAGGTAGTAAGCTTTTCAACACTCCTAGGGGACTTGCTTCAGCACCCGTTTCAGTACCAGAACACTGCGTAGAACCAGGAAGCTCTGCTCCTGCGTGTATGCTGCGTGTCAACCGAGAAATTAGAGACTGACGGCACAAGGCTTGTTTTCCCGTTTTGAAAGCTCCATTCATGCGGCCTCGAAGCTACCTGAAAAGCACTGTTGTTACCGTGCTTTTACTTACAGCCGGCATGGCACGTAGAAGAAAATGAGTTTTCTCGAAAGAAACCTTGCGCTTCCAGTTCCTAGTTGGAAGCTCACCCGGCTCTGCTCTATACCAAACGTGAAAGTCAATGTGAGCACTAGCCTCAAAGTAAGGCCCTGATTATGCTGGCAAAACGGGAGGCGTGAAGCAGCTCCATGAGGCCTTCATCGCTGTTCTGCTTTAGTTTCACGGTAGTAAGCTTTCCAAGACTCCTAGGGACTTTGCTTAAGCAACCGTTTCGGTACCAGAACACTGCGTAGACACAGTAAGCTCTGGTCCTGCGTGTATGCTGCGTGTCAACCTAGAAATTGGAGACTGATGGCATAAGGCTTCTTTTCCCATTATGAAAGCTCCGTTCATGCGGCCTCGAAGCTACCTGAAAAGCATTGTTGTTGCCGGGGTTTTCCTCACTGCCGGCATGGTTCTGAGAAGAAACTGAGTTTTCTCCTAAGAAACCTTGGGTTTCCAGTTCCTTGTTGGAAGCTCACCCTGCTCTGCGCTATACCTAAAGTGAAAGTCAACGTGAGCCCAAGCTTCGAAGTAAGGCCCTGATTATCCTTGCAAAACGAGAGGCGTGCAGCAGCTCCATGAGGCCTTCATCGTTGTTCTGCTTTGGTTTCAAGGTAGTAAGCTTTTCAACACTCCTAGGGGCCTTGCTTCAGCACCCGTTTCAGTACCAGAACACTGCGTAGAACAAGGAAGCTCTGCTCCTGCGTGTATGCTGCGTGTCAACCGAGAAATTAGAGAGTGATGGCACAAGGCTTGTTTTCCCGTTTTGAAAGCTCCATTCATGCGGCCTCGAAGCTACCTGAAAAGCACTGTTGTTACCGTGCTTTTACTTACAGCCGGCATGGCACATAGAAGAAAATGAGTTTTCTCGAAAGAAACCTTGTGCTTCCAGTTCCTAGTTGGAAGCTCACCCTGCTCTGCTCTATACCAAACGTGAAAGTCAATGTGAGCACTAGCCTCGAAGTAAGGCCCTGATTATGCTGGCAAAACGGGAGGCGTGCAGCAGCTCCATGAGGCCTTCATCGCTGTTCTGCTTTAGTTTCACGGTAGTAAGCTTTCCAAGACTCCTAGGGACTTTGCTTAAGCAACCGTTTCGGTACCAGAACACTGCGTAGAGCCAGGAAGCTCTGTTCCTGCGTGTATGCTGCTTGTCAGCCTAGAAATTGGAGACTGATGGCATAAGGCTTCTTTTCCCATTCTGAAAGTTCTGTTCATGCGGCCTCGAAGCTACCTGAAAAGCATTGTTGTTGCCGGGGTTTTCCTCACTGCCGGCATGGTACTGAGAAGAAAATGAGTTTTCTCCTAAGAAACCTTGGGTTTCCAGTTCCTTGTTGGAAGCTCACCCTGCTCTGCGCTATACCTAAAGTGAAAGTCAACGTGAGCCCAAGCTTCGAAGTAAGGCCCTGATCATCCTTGCAAAACGAGAGGCGTGCAGCAGCTCCATGAGGCCTTCATCATTGTTCTGCTTTAGTTTCAAGGTAGTAAGCTTTTCAACACTCCTAGGGGACTTGCTTCAGCACCCGTTTCAGTACCAGAACACTGCGTAGAACCAGGAAGCTCTGCTCCTGCGTGTATGCTGCGTGTCAACCGAGAAATTAGAGACTGACGGCACAAGGCTTGTTTTCCCGTTTTGAAAGCTCCATTCATGCGGCCTCGAAGCTACCTGAAAAGCACTGTTGTTACCGTGCTTTTACTTACAGCCGGCATGGCACGTAGAAGAAAATGAGTTTTCTCGAAAGAAACCTTGCGCTTCCAGTTCCTAGTTGGAAGCTCACCCGGCTCTGCTCTATACCAAACGTGAAAGTCAATGTGAGCACTAGCCTCAAAGTAAGGCCCTGATTATGCTGGCAAAACGGGAGGCGTGAAGCAGCTCCATGAGGCCTTCATCGCTGTTCTGCTTTAGTTTCACGGTAGTAAGCTTTCCAAGACTCCTAGGGACTTTGCTTAAGCAACCGTTTCGGTACCAGAACACTGCGTAGACACAGTAAGCTCTGGTCCTGCGTGTATGCTGCGTGTCAACCTAGAAATTGGAGACTGATGGCATAAGGCTTCTTTTCCCATTATGAAAGCTCCGTTCATGCGGCCTCGAAGCTACCTGAAAAGCATTGTTGTTGCCGGGGTTTTCCTCACTGCCGGCATGGTTCTGAGAAGAAACTGAGTTTTCTCCTAAGAAACCTTGGGTTTCCAGTTCCTTGTTGGAAGCTCACCCTGCTCTGCGCTATACCTAAAGTGAAAGTCAACGTGAGCCCAAGCTTCGAAGTAAGGCCCTGATTATCCTTGCAAAACGAGAGGCGTGCAGCAGCTCCATGAGGCCTTCATCGTTGTTCTGCTTTGGTTTCAAGGTAGTAAGCTTTTCAACACTCCTAGGGGCCTTGCTTCAGCACCCGTTTCAGTACCAGAACACTGCGTAGAACCAGGAAGCTCTGCTCCTGCGTGTATGCTGCGTGTCAACCGAGAAATTAGAGACTGATGGCACAAGGCTTGTTTTCCCGTTTTGAAAGCTCCATTCATGCGGCCTCGAAGCTACCTGAAAAGCACTGTTGGTACCGTGCTTTTACTTACAGCCGGCATGGCACATAGAAGAAAATGAGTTTTCTCGAAAGAAACCTTGTGCTTCCGGTTCCTAGTTGGAAGCTCACCCTGCTCTGCTCTATACCAAACGTGAAAGTCAATGTGAGCACTAGCCTCGAAGTAAGGCCCTGATTATGCTGGCAAAACGGGAGGCGTGCAGCAGCTCCATGAGGCCTTCATCGCTGTTCTGCTTTAGTTTCACGGTAGTAAGCTTTCCAAGACTCCTAGGGACTTTGCTTAAGCAACCGTTTCGGTACCAGAACACTGCGTAGAGCCAGGAAGCTCTGTTCCTGCGTGTATGCTGCTTGTCAGCCTAGAAATTGGAGACTGATGGCATAAGGCTTCTTTTCCCATTATGAAAGCTCCGTTCATGCGGCCTCGAAGCTACCTGAAAAGCATTGTTGTTGCCGGGGTTTTCCTCACTGCCGGCATGGTACTGAGAAGAAAATGAGTTTTCTCCTAAGAAACCTTGGGTTTCCAGTTCCTTGTTGGAAGCTCACCCTGCTCTGCGCTATACCTAAAGTGAAAGTCAACGTGAGCCCAAGCTTCGAAGTAAGGCCCTGATCATCCTTGCAAAACGAGAGGCGTGCAGCAGCTCCATGAGGCCTTCATCGCTGTTCTGCTTTAGTTTCACGGTAGTAAGCTTTCCAAGACTCCTAGGGACTTTGCTTAAGCAACCGTTTCGGTACCAGAACACTGCGTAGAGACAGTAAGCTCTGGTCCTGCGTGTATGCTGCGTGTCAACCTAGAAATTGGAGACTGATGGCATAAGGCTTCTTTTCCCATTATGAAAGCTCCGTTCATGCGGCCTCGAAGCTACCTGAAAAGCATTGTTGTTGCCGGGGTTTTCCTCACTGCCGGCATGGTTCTGAGAAGAAAATGAGTTTTCTCCTACGAAACCTTGGGTTTCCAGTTCCTTGTTGGAAGCTCACCCTGCTCTGCTCTATACCTAAAGGGAAAGTCAACGTGAGCCCAAGCTTCGAAGTAAGGCCCTGATCATCCTTGCAAAACGAGAGGCGTGCAGCAGCTCCATGAGGCCTTCATCAATGTTCTGCTTTAGTTTCACGGTAGTAAGCCTTTCAAACTCCTAGGGACCTTGCTTCAGCACCCGTTTCCGTACCAGAATACTGAGTAGAGCAAGGAAGCTCTGGTCCTGTTAAGCAACGTCCAGCCCCGTAGGCCTTTTTGGAACACCCCAGTACTGGCTAGAGAGAACCAACACACTGCACTCTTCCTTGGGAGAGCCAGATTACCTCAGCTCCACACAGGATTCACGAACACACTTCTAGACTGTCCTCCATGCAATGGGTGGAACCTCATTCCCCTAGCTGAACTCTATTGAGAAAAACACTCTGCTTCTAATCCCTTTTCACATTTCACACTTAGAGTCACGCATCCGCAAGGAGGTGGTCGGCTTGCATTCCAAGTACAATTTAAGCACAGTTCTTGGTGTAACACTGCAGGTCCTTTGAAGATGCAAAGGCCCCTCAGTCTCGCTCGCGCCTCCTTTGTTTTGGAACTTCGCTGCACGCGGAAAACCGCATGTAGAAAAAAGTTGATTCAGGGAAAGCCCCAGTGGGTATCGTGAATCTCTTTTGACTTGTGAGCATCAACATGTACTTATGCTGCGTGTCAACCTAAAAATGGAAGACTGATGGCACAAAGCTTGTTTTCCCGTTTTGAAAGCTCCATTCATGCGGCCTCGAAGCTACCTGAAAAGCACTGTTGTTACCGTGCTTTTACTTACAGCCGGCATGGCACATAGAAGAAAATGAGTTTTCTCGAAAAAACCTTGTGCTTCCAGTTCCTAGTTGGAAGCTCACCCTGCTCTGCTCTATACCTAAAGTGAAAGTCAACGTGAGCCCAAGCTTCGAAGTAAGGCCCTGATTATCCTTGCAAAACGAGAGGCGTGCAGCAACTCCATGAGGCCTTCATCATTGTTCTGCTTTAGTTTCAAGGTAGTAAGCTTTTCAACATTCCTAGGGGACTTGCTTCAGCACCCGTTTCAGTACCAGAACACTGCGTAGAACCAGGAAGCTCTGCTCCTGCGTGTATGCTGCGTGTCAACCTAGAAATCAGAGACTGATGGCACAAGGCTTGTTTTCCCGTTTTGAAAGCTCCATTCATGCGGCCTAGAAGCTACCTGAAAAGCACTGTTGTTCCCGTGCTTTTACTTATAGCCGGCATGGCACATAGAAGAAAATGAGTTTTCTCAAAAGAAACCTTGTGCTTCCAGTTCCTAGTTGGAAGCTCACCCTGCTCTGCTCTATACCAAATGTGAAACTCAACGTGAGCAGTAGCCTCGAAGTACAGCCCTGCTTATTCTTGCAAATCGGGAGGCGTGCAGCAACTCCACGAGGCCTTCAAGGCTGTTCTGCTTTAGTTTAACGGTAGTAAGCTCTCCAAGACTCTTAGGGACCATGCTTCAGGACCCGTTTCGGTACCAAAACACTGCATAGAGCCAGGAAGCTCTGTTCCTGCGTTTATGCTGCTTGTCAGCCTAGAAATTGGAGACTGATGGCATAAGGCTTGTTTTCCCATTATGAAAGCTCCGTTCATGCGGCCTCGAAGCTACCTGAAAAGCATTGTTGTTGCCAGGGTTTTCCTCACTGCCGGCATGGTTCTGAGAAGAAAATGAGTTTTCTCCTAAGAAACCTTGGGTTTCCAGTTCCTTGTTGGAAGCTCACCCTGCTCTGCTCTATACCTAAAGTGAAAGTCAACGTGAACCCTAGCCTCGAAGTAAGGCTCTGATTTGCCTTGCCAATGGGGAGGTGTGCAGCAGCTCCATGAGGCCTTCATCACTGTTCTGCTTTAGTTTCACGGTAGTAAGCCTTTCAAACTCCTAGGGACCTTGCTTCAGCACCCGTTTCCGTACCAGAATACTGAGTAGAGCAAGGAAGCTCTGGTCCTGTTAAGCAACTTCCAGCCACGTAGGCCTTTTTGGAACACCCCAGTGTTGGCTAGAGAGAACCAACACACTGCACTCTTCCTTTGGAGAGCCAGATTACCTCAGCTCCACACAGGATTCACGAACACACTTCTAGACTGTCCTCCATGCAATGGGTGGAACCTCATTCCCCTAGCTGACCTCTATTGAGAAAAACACTCTGCTTCTAATCCCTTTTCACATTTCACACTTAGAGTCACGCATCCGCAAGGAGGTGGTCGGCTTGCATTCCAAGTACAATTTAAGCACAGTTCTTGGTGTAACACTGCAGGTCCTTTGAAGATGCAAAGGCCCCTCAGTCTCGCTCGTGCCTCCTTTGTTTTGGAACTTCGCTGCACGCGGAAAACCGCATGTAGAAAAAAGTTGATTCAGGGAAAGCCCCAGTGGGTATCGTGAATCTCTTTTGACTTGTGAGCATCAACATGTACTTATGCTGCGTGTCAACCTAAAAATGGAAGACTGATGGCACAAAGCTTGTTTTCCCGTTTTGAAAGCTCCATTCATGCGGCCTCGAAGCTACCTGAAAAGCACTGTTGTTACCGTGCTTTTACTTACAGCCGGCATGGCACGTAGAAGAAAATGAGTTTTCTCGAAAGAAACCTTGTGCTTCCAGTTCCTAGTTGGAAGCTCACCCGGCTCTGCTCTATACCAAACGTGAAAGTCAATGTGAGCACTAGCCTCAAAGTAAGGCCCTGATTATGCTGGCAAAACGGGAGGCGTGCAGCAGCTCCATGAGGCCTTCATCGCTGTTCTGCTTTAGTTTCACGGTAGTAAGCTTTCCAAGACTCCTAGGGACTTTGCTTAAGCAACCGTTTCGGTACCAGAACACTGCGTAGACACAGTAAGCTCTGGTCCTGCGTGTATGCTGCGTGTCAACCTAGAAATTGGAGACTGATGGCATAAGGCTTCTTTTCCCATTATGAAAGCTCCGTTCATGCGGCCTCGAAGCTACCTGAAAAGCATTGTTGTTGCCGGGGTTTTCCTCACTGCCGGCATGGTTCTGAGAAGAAACTGAGTTTTCTCCTAAGAAACCTTGGGTTTCCAGTTCCTTGTTGGAAGCTCACCCTGCTCTGCGCTATACCTAAAGTGAAAGTCAACGTGAGCCCAAGCTTCGAAGTAAGGCCCTGATTATCCTTGCAAAACGAGAGGCGTGCAGCAGCTCCATGAGGCCTTCATCGTTGTTCTGCTTTGGTTTCAAGGTAGTAAGCTTTTCAACACTCCTAGGGGCCTTGCTTCAGCACCCGTTTCAGTACCAGAACACTGCGTAGAACAAGGAAGCTCTGCTCCTGCGTGTATGCTGCGTGTCAACCGAGAAATTAGAGAGTGATGGCACAAGGCTTGTTTTCCCGTTTTGAAAGCTCCATTCATGCGGCCTCGAAGCTACCTGAAAAGCACTGTTGTTACCGTGCTTTTACTTACAGCCGGCATGGCACATAGAAGAAAATGAGTTTTCTCGAAAGAAACCTTGTGCTTCCAGTTCCTAGTTGGAAGCTCACCCTGCTCTGCTCTATACCAAACGTGAAAGTCAATGTGAGCACTAGCCTCGAAGTAAGGCCCTGATTATGCTGGCAAAACGGGAGGCGTGCAGCAGCTCCATGAGGCCTTCATCGCTGTTCTGCTTTAGTTTCACGGTAGTAAGCTTTCCAAGACTCCTAGGGACTTTGCTTAAGCAACCGTTTCGGTACCAGAACACTGCGTAGAGCCAGGAAGCTCTGTTCCTGCGTGTATGCTGCTTGTCAGCCTAGAAATTGGAGACTGATGGCATAAGGCTTCTTTTCCCATTCTGAAAGTTCTGTTCATGCGGCCTCGAAGCTACCTGAAAAGCATTGTTGTTGCCGGGGTTTTCCTCACTGCCGGCATGGTACTGAGAAGAAAATGAGTTTTCTCCTAAGAAACCTTGGGTTTCCAGTTCCTTGTTGGAAGCTCACCCTGCTCTGCGCTATACCTAAAGTGAAAGTCAACGTGAGCCCAAGCTTCGAAGTAAGGCCCTGATCATCCTTGCAAAACGAGAGGCGTGCAGCAGCTCCATGAGGCCTTCATCATTGTTCTGCTTTAGTTTCAAGGTAGTAAGCTTTTCAACACTCCTAGGGGACTTGCTTCAGCACCCGTTTCAGTACCAGAACACTGCGTAGAACCAGGAAGCTCTGCTCCTGCGTGTATGCTGCGTGTCAACCGAGAAATTAGAGACTGACGGCACAAGGCTTGTTTTCCCGTTTTGAAAGCTCCATTCATGCGGCCTCGAAGCTACCTGAAAAGCACTGTTGTTACCGTGCTTTTACTTACAGCCGGCATGGCACGTAGAAGAAAATGAGTTTTCTCGAAAGAAACCTTGCGCTTCCAGTTCCTAGTTGGAAGCTCACCCGGCTCTGCTCTATACCAAACGTGAAAGTCAATGTGAGCACTAGCCTCAAAGTAAGGCCCTGATTATGCTGGCAAAACGGGAGGCGTGAAGCAGCTCCATGAGGCCTTCATCGCTGTTCTGCTTTAGTTTCACGGTAGTAAGCTTTCCAAGACTCCTAGGGACTTTGCTTAAGCAACCGTTTCGGTACCAGAACACTGCGTAGACACAGTAAGCTCTGGTCCTGCGTGTATGCTGCGTGTCAACCTAGAAATTGGAGACTGATGGCATAAGGCTTCTTTTCCCATTATGAAAGCTCCGTTCATGCGGCCTCGAAGCTACCTGAAAAGCATTGTTGTTGCCGGGGTTTTCCTCACTGCCGGCATGGTTCTGAGAAGAAACTGAGTTTTCTCCTAAGAAACCTTGGGTTTCCAGTTCCTTGTTGGAAGCTCACCCTGCTCTGCGCTATACCTAAAGTGAAAGTCAACGTGAGCCCAAGCTTCGAAGTAAGGCCCTGATTATCCTTGCAAAACGAGAGGCGTGCAGCAGCTCCATGAGGCCTTCATCGTTGTTCTGCTTTGGTTTCAAGGTAGTAAGCTTTTCAACACTCCTAGGGGCCTTGCTTCAGCACCCGTTTCAGTACCAGAACACTGCGTAGAACCAGGAAGCTCTGCTCCTGCGTGTATGCTGCGTGTCAACCGAGAAATTAGAGAGTGATGGCACAAGGCTTGTTTTCCCGTTTTGAAAGCTCCATTCATGCGGCCTCGAAGCTACCTGAAAAGCACTGTTGGTACCGTGCTTTTACTTACAGCCGGCATGGCACATAGAAGAAAATGAGTTTTCTCGAAAGAAACCTTGTGCTTCCGGTTCCTAGTTGGAAGCTCACCCTGCTCTGCTCTATACCAAACGTGAAAGTCAATGTGAGCACTAGCCTCGAAGTAAGGCCCTGATTATGCTGGCAAAACGGGAGGCGTGCAGCAGCTCCATGAGGCCTTCATCGCTGTTCTGCTTTAGTTTCACGGTAGTAAGCTTTCCAAGACTCCTAGGGACTTTGCTTAAGCAACCGTTTCGGTACCAGAACACTGCGTAGAGCCAGGAAGCTCTGTTCCTGCGTGTATGCTGCTTGTCAGCCTAGAAATTGGAGACTGATGGCATAAGGCTTCTTTTCCCATTATGAAAGCTCCGTTCATGCGGCCTCGAAGCTACCTGAAAAGCATTGTTGTTGCCGGGGTTTTCCTCACTGCCGGCATGGTACTGAGAAGAAAATGAGTTTTCTCCTAAGAAACCTTGGGTTTCCAGTTCCTTGTTGGAAGCTCACCCTGCTCTGCGCTATACCTAAAGTGAAAGTCAACGTGAGCCCAAGCTTCGAAGTAAGGCCCTGATCATCCTTGCAAAACGAGAGGCGTGCAGCAGCTCCATGAGGCCTTCATCGCTGTTCTGCTTTAGTTTCACGGTAGTAAGCTTTCCAAGACTCCTAGGGACTTTGCTTAAGCAACCGTTTCGGTACCAGAACACTGCGTAGAGACAGTAAGCTCTGGTCCTGCGTGTATGCTGCGTGTCAACCTAGAAATTGGAGACTGATGGCATAAGGCTTCTTTTCCCATTATGAAAGCTCCGTTCATGCGGCCTCGAAGCTACCTGAAAAGCATTGTTGTTGCCGGGGTTTTCCTCACTGCCGGCATGGTTCTGAGAAGAAAATGAGTTTTCTCCTACGAAACCTTGGGTTTCCAGTTCCTTGTTGGAAGCTCACCCTGCTCTGCTCTATACCTAAAGGGAAAGTCAACGTGAGCCCAAGCTTCGAAGTAAGGCCCTGATCATCCTTGCAAAACGAGAGGCGTGCAGCAGCTCCATGAGGCCTTCATCAATGTTCTGCTTTAGTTTCACGGTAGTAAGCCTTTCAAACTCCTAGGGACCTTGCTTCAGCACCCGTTTCCGTACCAGAATACTGAGTAGAGCAAGGAAGCTCTGGTCCTGTTAAGCAACGTCCAGCCCCGTAGGCCTTTTTGGAACACCCCAGTACTGGCTAGAGAGAACCAACACACTGCACTCTTCCTTGGGAGAGCCAGATTACCTCAGCTCCACACAGGATTCACGAACACACTTCTAGACTGTCCTCCATGCAATGGGTGGAACCTCATTCCCCTAGCTGAACTCTATTGAGAAAAACACTCTGCTTCTAATCCCTTTTCACATTTCACACTTAGAGTCACGCATCCGCAAGGAGGTGGTCGGCTTGCATTCCAAGTACAATTTAAGCACAGTTCTTGGTGTAACACTGCAGGTCCTTTGAAGATGCAAAGGCCCCTCAGTCTCGCTCGCGCCTCCTTTGTTTTGGAACTTCGCTGCACGCGGAAAACCGCATGTAGAAAAAAGTTGATTCAGGGAAAGCCCCAGTGGGTATCGTGAATCTCTTTTGACTTGTGAGCATCAACATGTACTTATGCTGCGTGTCAACCTAAAAATGGAAGACTGATGGCACAAAGCTTGTTTTCCCGTTTTGAAAGCTCCATTCATGCGGCCTCGAAGCTACCTGAAAAGCACTGTTGTTACCGTGCTTTTACTTACAGCCGGCATGGCACATAGAAGAAAATGAGTTTTCTCGAAAAAACCTTGTGCTTCCAGTTCCTAGTTGGAAGCTCACCCTGCTCTGCTCTATACCTAAAGTGAAAGTCAACGTGAGCCCAAGCTTCGAAGTAAGGCCCTGATTATCCTTGCAAAACGAGAGGCGTGCAGCAACTCCATGAGGCCTTCATCATTGTTCTGCTTTAGTTTCAAGGTAGTAAGCTTTTCAACATTCCTAGGGGACTTGCTTCAGCACCCGTTTCAGTACCAGAACACTGCGTAGAACCAGGAAGCTCTGCTCCTGCGTGTATGCTGCGTGTCAACCTAGAAATCAGAGACTGATGGCACAAGGCTTGTTTTCCCGTTTTGAAAGCTCCATTCATGCGGCCTAGAAGCTACCTGAAAAGCACTGTTGTTCCCGTGCTTTTACTTATAGCCGGCATGGCACATAGAAGAAAATGAGTTTTCTCAAAAGAAACCTTGTGCTTCCAGTTCCTAGTTGGAAGCTCACCCTGCTCTGCTCTATACCAAATGTGAAACTCAACGTGAGCAGTAGCCTCGAAGTACAGCCCTGCTTATTCTTGCAAATCGGGAGGCGTGCAGCAACTCCACGAGGCCTTCAAGGCTGTTCTGCTTTAGTTTAACGGTAGTAAGCTCTCCAAGACTCTTAGGGACCATGCTTCAGGACCCGTTTCGGTACCAAAACACTGCATAGAGCCAGGAAGCTCTGTTCCTGCGTTTATGCTGCTTGTCAGCCTAGAAATTGGAGACTGATGGCATAAGGCTTGTTTTCCCATTATGAAAGCTCCGTTCATGCGGCCTCGAAGCTACCTGAAAAGCATTGTTGTTGCCAGGGTTTTCCTCACTGCCGGCATGGTTCTGAGAAGAAAATGAGTTTTCTCCTAAGAAACCTTGGGTTTCCAGTTCCTTGTTGGAAGCTCACCCTGCTCTGCTCTATACCTAAAGTGAAAGTCAACGTGAACCCTAGCCTCGAAGTAAGGCTCTGATTTGCCTTGCCAATGGGGAGGTGTGCAGCAGCTCCATGAGGCCTTCATCACTGTTCTGCTTTAGTTTCACGGTAGTAAGCCTTTCAAACTCCTAGGGACCTTGCTTCAGCACCCGTTTCCGTACCAGAATACTGAGTAGAGCAAGGAAGCTCTGGTCCTGTTAAGCAACTTCCAGCCACGTAGGCCTTTTTGGAACACCCCAGTGTTGGCTAGAGAGAACCAACACACTGCACTCTTCCTTTGGAGAGCCAGATTACCTCAGCTCCACACAGGATTCACGAACACACTTCTAGACTGTCCTCCATGCAATGGGTGGAACCTCATTCCCCTAGCTGACCTCTATTGAGAAAAACACTCTGCTTCTAATCCCTTTTCACATTTCACACTTAGAGTCACGCATCCGCAAGGAGGTGGTCGGCTTGCATTCCAAGTACAATTTAAGCACAGTTCTTGGTGTAACACTGCAGGTCCTTTGAAGATGCAAAGGCCCCTCAGTCTCTCTCGTGCCTCCTTTGTTTTGGAACTTCGCTGCACGCGGAAAACCGCATGTAGAAAAAAGTTGATTCAGGGAAAGCCCCAGTGGGTATCGTGAATCTCTTTTGACTTGTGAGCATCAACATGTACTTATGCTGCGTGTCAACCTAAAAATGGAAGACTGATGGCACAAAGCTTGTTTTCCCGTTTTGAAAGCTCCATTCATGCGGCCTCGAAGCTACCTGAAAAGCACTGTTGTTACCGTGCTTTTACTTACAGCCGGCATGGCACGTAGAAGAAAATGAGTTTTCTCGAAAGAAACCTTGTGCTTCCAGTTCCTAGTTGGAAGCTCACCCGGCTCTGCTCTATACCAAACGTGAAAGTCAATGTGAGCACTAGCCTCAAAGTAAGGCCCTGATTATGCTGGCAAAACGGGAGGCGTGCAGCAGCTCCATGAGGCCTTCATCGCTGTTCTGCTTTAGTTTCACGGTAGTAAGCTTTCCAAGACTCCTAGGGACTTTGCTTAAGCAACCGTTTCGGTACCAGAACACTGCGTAGACACAGTAAGCTCTGGTCCTGCGTGTATGCTGCGTGTCAACCTAGAAATTGGAGACTGATGGCATAAGGCTTCTTTTCCCATTATGAAAGCTCCGTTCATGCGGCCTCGAAGCTACCTGAAAAGCATTGTTGTTGCCGGGGTTTTCCTCACTGCCGGCATGGTTCTGAGAAGAAACTGAGTTTTCTCCTAAGAAACCTTGGGTTTCCAGTTCCTTGTTGGAAGCTCACCCTGCTCTGCGCTATACCTAAAGTGAAAGTCAACGTGAGCCCAAGCTTCGAAGTAAGGCCCTGATTATCCTTGCAAAACGAGAGGCGTGCAGCAGCTCCATGAGGCCTTCATCGTTGTTCTGCTTTGGTTTCAAGGTAGTAAGCTTTTCAACACTCCTAGGGGCCTTGCTTCAGCACCCGTTTCAGTACCAGAACACTGCGTAGAACAAGGAAGCTCTGCTCCTGCGTGTATGCTGCGTGTCAACCGAGAAATTAGAGAGTGATGGCACAAGGCTTGTTTTCCCGTTTTGAAAGCTCCATTCATGCGGCCTCGAAGCTACCTGAAAAGCACTGTTGTTACCGTGCTTTTACTTACAGCCGGCATGGCACATAGAAGAAAATGAGTTTTCTCGAAAGAAACCTTGTGCTTCCAGTTCCTAGTTGGAAGCTCACCCTGCTCTGCTCTATACCAAACGTGAAAGTCAATGTGAGCACTAGCCTCGAAGTAAGGCCCTGATTATGCTGGCAAAACGGGAGGCGTGCAGCAGCTCCATGAGGCCTTCATCGCTGTTCTGCTTTAGTTTCACGGTAGTAAGCTTTCCAAGACTCCTAGGGACTTTGCTTAAGCAACCGTTTCGGTACCAGAACACTGCGTAGAGCCAGGAAGCTCTGTTCCTGCGTGTATGCTGCTTGTCAGCCTAGAAATTGGAGACTGATGGCATAAGGCTTCTTTTCCCATTCTGAAAGTTCTGTTCATGCGGCCTCGAAGCTACCTGAAAAGCATTGTTGTTGCCGGGGTTTTCCTCACTGCCGGCATGGTACTGAGAAGAAAATGAGTTTTCTCCTAAGAAACCTTGGGTTTCCAGTTCCTTGTTGGAAGCTCACCCTGCTCTGCGCTATACCTAAAGTGAAAGTCAACGTGAGCCCAAGCTTCGAAGTAAGGCCCTGATCATCCTTGCAAAACGAGAGGCGTGCAGCAGCTCCATGAGGCCTTCATCATTGTTCTGCTTTAGTTTCAAGGTAGTAAGCTTTTCAACACTCCTAGGGGACTTGCTTCAGCACCCGTTTCAGTACCAGAACACTGCGTAGAACCAGGAAGCTCTGCTCCTGCGTGTATGCTGCGTGTCAACCGAGAAATTAGAGACTGACGGCACAAGGCTTGTTTTCCCGTTTTGAAAGCTCCATTCATGCGGCCTCGAAGCTACCTGAAAAGCACTGTTGTTACCGTGCTTTTACTTACAGCTGGCATGGCACGTAGAAGAAAATGAGTTTTTTCGAAAGAAACCTTGTGCTTCCAGTTCCTAGTTGGAAGCTCACCCTGCTCTGCTCTATACCAAATGTGAAACTCAACGTGAGCAGTAGCCTCGAAGTACAGCCCTGCTTATTCTTGCAAATCGGGAGGCGTGCAGCAACTCCACGAGGCCTTCAAGGCTGTTCTGCTTTAGTTTAACGGTAGTAAGCTCTCCAAGACTCTTAGGGACCATGCTTCAGGACCCGTTTCGGTACCAAAACACTGCATAGAGCCAGGAAGCTCTGTTCCTGCGTTTATGCTGCTTGTCAGCCTAGAAATTGGAGACTGATGGCATAAGGCTTGTTTTCCCATTATGAAAGCTCCGTTCATGCGGCCTCGAAGCTACCTGAAAAGCATTGTTGTTGCCAGGGTTTTCCTCACTGCCGGCATGGTTCTGAGAAGAAAATGAGTTTTCTCCTAAGAAACCTTGGGTTTCCAGTTCCTTGTTGGAAGCTCACCCTGCTCTGCTCTATACCTAAAGTGAAAGTCAACGTGAACCCTAGCCTCGAAGTAAGGCTCTGATTTGCCTTGCCAATGGGGAGGTGTGCAGCAGCTCCATGAGGCCTTCATCACTGTTCTGCTTTAGTTTCACGGTAGTAAGCCTTTCAAACTCCTAGGGACCTTGCTTCAGCACCCGTTTCCGTACCAGAATACTGAGTAGAGCAAGGAAGCTCTGGTCCTGTTAAGCAACTTCCAGCCACGTAGGCCTTTTTGGAACACCCCAGTGTTGGCTAGAGAGAACCAACACACTGCACTCTTCCTTTGGAGAGCCAGATTACCTCAGCTCCACACAGGATTCACGAACACACTTCTAGACTGTCCTCCATGCAATGGGTGGAACCTCATTCCCCTAGCTGACCTCTATTGAGAAAAACACTCTGCTTCTAATCCCTTTTCACATTTCACACTTAGAGTCACGCATCCGCAAGGAGGTGGTCGGCTTGCATTCCAAGTACAATTTAAGCACAGTTCTTGGTGTAACACTGCAGGTCCTTTGAAGATGCAAAGGCCCCTCAGTCTCGCTCGCGCCTCCTTTGTTTTGGAACTTCGCTGCACGCGGAAAACCGCATGTAGAAAAAAGTTGATTCAGGGAAAGCCCCAGTGGGTATCGTGAATCTCTTTTGACTTGTGAGCATCAACATGTACTTATGCTGCGTGTCAACCTAAAAATGGAAGACTGATGGCACAAAGCTTGTTTTCCCGTTTTGAAAGCTCCATTCATGCGGCCTCGAAGCTACCTGAAAAGCACTGTTGTTACCGTGCTTTTACTTACAGCCGGCATGGCACGTAGAAGAAAATGAGTTTTCTCGAAAGAAACCTTGTGCTTCCAGTTCCTAGTTGGAAGCTCACCCGGCTCTGCTCTATACCAAACGTGAAAGTCAATGTGAGCACTAGCCTCAAAGTAAGGCCCTGATTATGCTGGCAAAACGGGAGGCGTGAAGCAGCTCCATGAGGCCTTCATCGCTGTTCTGCTTTAGTTTCACGGTAGTAAGCTTTCCAAGACTCCTAGGGACTTTGCTTAAGCAACCGTTTCGGTACCAGAACACTGCGTAGACACAGTAAGCTCTGGTCCTGCGTGTATGCTGCGTGTCAACCTAGAAATTGGAGACTGATGGCATAAGGCTTCTTTTCCCATTATGAAAGCTCCGTTCATGCGGCCTCGAAGCTACCTGAAAAGCATTGTTGTTGCCGGGGTTTTCCTCACTGCCGGCATGGTTCTGAGAAGAAACTGAGTTTTCTCCTAAGAAACCTTGGGTTTCCAGTTCCTTGTTGGAAGCTCACCCTGCTCTGCGCTATACCTAAAGTGAAAGTCAACGTGAGCCCAAGCTTCGAAGTAAGGCCCTGATTATCCTTGCAAAACGAGAGGCGTGCAGCAGCTCCATGAGGCCTTCATCGTTGTTCTGCTTTGGTTTCAAGGTAGTAAGCTTTTCAACACTCCTAGGGGCCTTGCTTCAGCACCCGTTTCAGTACCAGAACACTGCGTAGAACAAGGAAGCTCTGCTCCTGCGTGTATGCTGCGTGTCAACCGAGAAATTAGAGAGTGATGGCACAAGGCTTGTTTTCCCGTTTTGAAAGCTCCATTCATGCGGCCTCGAAGCTACCTGAAAAGCACTGTTGTTACCGTGCTTTTACTTACAGCCGGCATGGCACATAGAAGAAAATGAGTTTTCTCGAAAGAAACCTTGTGCTTCCAGTTCCTAGTTGGAAGCTCACCCTGCTCTGCTCTATACCAAACGTGAAAGTCAATGTGAGCACTAGCCTCGAAGTAAGGCCCTGATTATGCTGGCAAAACGGGAGGCGTGCAGCAGCTCCATGAGGCCTTCATCGCTGTTCTGCTTTAGTTTCACGGTAGTAAGCTTTCCAAGACTCCTAGGGACTTTGCTTAAGCAACCGTTTCGGTACCAGAACACTGCGTAGAGCCAGGAAGCTCTGTTCCTGCGTGTATGCTGCTTGTCAGCCTAGAAATTGGAGACTGATGGCATAAGGCTTCTTTTCCCATTATGAAAGCTCCGTTCATGCGGCCTCGAAGCTACCTGAAAAGCATTGTTGTTGCCGGGGTTTTCCTCACTGCCGGCATGGTTCTGAGAAGAAAATGAGTTTTCTCCTAAGAAACCTTGGGTTTCCAGTTCCTTGTTGGAAGCTCACCCTGCTCTGCTCTATACCTAAAGTGAAAGTCAACGTGAACCCTAGCCTCGAAGTAAGGCTCTGATTTGCCTTGCCAATGGGGAGGTGTGCAGCAGCTCCATGAGGCCTTCATCAATGTTCTGCTTTAGTTTCACGGTAGTAAGCCTTTCAAAACTCCTAGGGACCTTGCTTCAGCACCCGTTTCCGTACCAGAATACTGAGTAGAGCAAGGAAGCTCTGGTCCTGTTAAGCAACGTCCAGCCCCGTAGGCCTTTTTGGAACACCCCAGTACTGGCTAGAGAGAACCAACACACTGCACTCTTCCTTGGGAGAGCCAGATTACCTCAGCTCCACACAGGATTCACGAACACACTTCTAGACTGTCCTCCATGCAATGGGTGGAACCTCATTCCCCTAGCTGAACTCTATTGAGAAAAACACTCTGCTTCTAATCCCTTTTCACATTTCACACTTAGAGTCACGCATCCGCAAGGAGGTGGTCGGCTTGCATTCCAAGTACAATTTAAACACAGTTCTTGGTGTAACACTGCAGGTCCTTTGAAGATGCAAAGGCCCCTCAGTCTCGCTCGCGCCTCCTTTGTTTTGGAACTTCGCTGCACGCGGAAAACCGCATGTAGAAAAAAGTTGATTCAGGGAAAGCCCCAGTGGGTATCGTGAATCTCTTTTGACTTGTGAGCATCAACATGTACTTATGCTGCGTGTCAACCTAAAAATGGAAGACTGATGGCACAAAGCTTGTTTTCCCGTTTTGAAAGCTCCATTCATGCGGCCTCGAAGCTACCTGAAAAGCACTGTTGTTACCGTGCTTTTACTTACAGCCGGCATGGCACATAGAAGAAAATGAGTTTTCTCGAAAAAACCTTGTGCTTCCAGTTCCTAGTTGGAAGCTCACCCTGCTCTGCTCTATACCTAAAGTGAAAGTCAACGTGAGCCCAAGCTTCGAAGTAAGGCCCTGATTATCCTTGCAAAACGAGAGGCGTGCAGCAGCTCCATGAGGCCTTCATCATTGTTCTGCTTCAGTTTCAAGGTAGTAAGCTTTTCAACACTCCTAGGGGCCTTGCTTCAGCACCCGTTTCAGTACCAGAACACTGCGTACAACCAGGAAGCTCTGCTCCTGCGTGTATGCTGCGTGTCAACCTAGAAATCAGAGACTGATGGCACAAGGCTTGTTTTCCCGTTTTGAAAGCTCCATTCATGCGGCCTAGAAGCTACCTGAAAAGCACTGTTGTTCCCGTGCTTTTACTTATAGCCGGCATGGCACATAGAAGAAAATGAGTTTTCTCAAAAGAAACCTTGTGCTTCCAGTTCCTAGTTGGAAGCTCACCCTGCTCTGCTCTATACCTAAAGTGAAAGTCAACGTGAACCCTAGCCTCGAAGTAAGGCTCTGATTTGCCTTGCCAATGGGGAGGTGTGCAGCAGCTCCATGAGGCCTTCATCACTGTTCTGCTTTAGTTTCACGGTAGTAAGCCTTTCAAACTCCTAGGGACCTTGCTTCAGCACCCGTTTCCGTACCAGAATACTGAGTAGAGCAAGGAAGCTCTGCTCCTGTTAAGCAACTTCCAGCCCCGTAGGCCTTTTTGGAACACCCCAGTGTTGGCTAGAGAGAACCAACACACTGCACTCTTCCTTGGGAGAGCCAGATTACCTCAGCTCCACACAGGATTCACGAACACACTTCTAGACTGTCCTCCATGCAATGGGTGGAACCTCATTCCCCTAGCTGAACTCTATTGAGAAAAACACTCTGCTTCTAATCCCTTTTCACATTTCACACTTAGAGTCACGCATCCTCAAGGAGGTGGTCGGCTTGCATTCCAAGTACAATTTAAGCACAGTTCTTGGTGTAACACTGCAGGTCCTTTGAAGATGCAAAGGCCCCTCAGTCTCGCTCGCGCATCCTTTGTTTTGGAACTTCGCTGCACGCGGAAAACCGCATGTAGAAAAAAGTTGATTCAGGGAAAGCCCCAGTGGGTATCGTGAATCTCTTTTGACTTGGGAGCATCAACATGTACTTATGCTGCGTGTCAACCTAAAAATGGAAGACTGATGGCACAAAGCTTGTTTTCCCGTTTTGAAAGCTCCATTCATGCGGCCTCGAAGCTACCTGAAAAGCATTGTTGTTGCCGGGGTTTTCTTCACTGCCGGCATGGTTCTCATAAGAAAATGAGTTTTCTCCTAAGAAACCTTGGGTTTCCAGTTCCTTGTTGGAAGCTCACCCTGCTCTGCTCTATACCTAAAGTGAAAGTCAACGTGAGCCCAAGCTTCGAAGTAAGGCCTTGATTATCCTTGCAAAACGAGAGGCGTGCAGCAGCTCCATGAGGCCTTCATCATTGTTCTGCTTTAGTTTCAAGGTAGTAAGCTTTTCAACACTCCTAGGGGACTTGCTTCAGCACCCGTTTCAGTACCAGAACACTGCGTAGAACCAGGAAGCTCTGCTCCTGCGTGTATGCTGCGTGTCAACCTAGAAATCAGAGACTGATGGCACAAGGCTTGTTTTCCCGTTTTGAAAGCTCCATTCATGCGGCCTAGAAGCTACCTGAAAAGCACTGTTGTTCCCGTGCTTTTACTTATAGCCGGCATGGCACATAGAAGAAAATGAGTTTTCTCGAAAGAAACCTTGTGCTTCCAGTTCCTAGTTGGAAGCTCACCCTGCTCTGCTCTATACCAAACGTGAAAGTCAATGTGAGCACTAGCCTCGAAGTAAGGCCCTGATTATGCTGGCAAACCGGAGGCGTGCAGCAGCTCCATGAGGCCTTCATCACTGTTCTGCTTTAGTTTCACGGTAGTAAGCCTTTCAAAACTCCTAGGGACCTAGCGTCAGCACCCGTTTCCGTACCAGAATACTGAGTAGAGCAAAGAAGCTCTGGTCCTGTTAAGCAACTTCCAACTTCTGGTTTTGAAGAAGAGGTGAGCTTTCCTACTAAGCCTTGGAGCACAAAGATCCAGCCAAGTCCCAATGACAGGTTAGAAGGTTACTGTTGCAGGTCTCTCTGCGCTTAGCCCACTGTTCGGCTACAGTCTGTAGAGTGCATTCAGGGAAGAACAAGAAACTCTACAACGCCCCGCATCTTGCTGGGAAGGAACAGCATAGCCTCTCCTCTTGAAGAAGTCCTTTCTTGCAGACTGCCAGGCTGGGACTCCTATTCCGTTTCAGAACTCCGAGTTTGGCATAGCACGGAAATGACCCCTTCCCTCAACGGCCTACACATCTCTTAAGGACTATAAACCCCGTGTGCCCATTCGTTATATCTCGCCCCCTATGTAACACAGAAGAGCTGTGGCTGGATGGTAGGAGGCAGTGGCCGTAGTGTCCTTAAGGGATAAGTATCCCGTGCCAAAGGCCCCGTGAAAATCTCTCGCTTTCGTGAGCCTAGGGCATACCAAGGGCTGCCAAACACAGCTAACGGAGGCGAAAGAAGAGAAGCAGAACTTGCTCCTGAGACTCTCGTGCATATACTGACCCCAAAGCATGCCTCTTCGTGGAGACCGAAGGCCTCCCCAGCTCAGATTTAGGGCCCTGGAACACAGTGCTAAGCGCTGCCTTCAAAGGAGAGGTAGGAAAGGAATGTTTTCAAGTCTCGCCCGCCTTTCAGCGCCTGTTCAGCTTGAGTGGACAATAGCCACATCCTGCCAAAACGTCCCGCCGAGCACCGAGTTTGACTGGAGTGTAGCAAACGCTTGCCAGTTCTCTGAGGGGGAAGAGGCCATTGCTGTGGTGTGAACGGCCTTCACTGCCACTCACTGGGAGCGCAGTGCTTTCTGGGCAGGCAGGATAGTTCCTATCGGAGAAGCATTTGAACAGACGCCTGCCCTGGTATACGTGCTACATCCGCACATCGAGTGTACCTTACCTACGCTCCAGGCACCAACACGGTGCACAGAACTCCTCTTGATGGTGAGCAGCAAGACGCAACATTTCTTCTAGGAGGCTCGTGCGGGACGAGGCCTCTTGAGGATGTGGACCCTCGAATCCCGTCGAAACCACTGGGATTGATGGCCACGTTATGTTAGCGACACAATGAGAGCATTTCAGGTTCACGGAAGCACGCACGTTCAGTGCGACATGAGAGAAGAAAACACAGATGCTGCCTTGACAGGGTTAGAGTGAATTTGCCTCTGTCCGGCCCGCCCCCCCCCCCCCCCCGCCGACACATAACCTGCCCAGAGCCAGCCCAGCTTCACGTCCCGAGGAACATTACTGCTGTGTGCTAGAATACCTGAAAGGAAACCTGGGGACGCTGGGAGACTCTGAGCTGTACGCGGCTTGAGAAAGCTTCTAGACCCTTCAGGGGTCAGCGTGGCAGTTCTGGAGCGTGAGACAACACGTTTCCTCGTGGAAACCTAGTGTTACAGTTCGGGGACTTTATGCACAACCGCCTCCAGCCGCTTAGCTGGATGGCCGTGTCCAGAAGCGACAGTTGCCAGAGAGTTCTTTCCCAGGAGCTCGTGAGACAGCATATCATGCAGAAACGCAGAGATGGAGACCAGCCTTTCCCCGTGTTTTGAGAGGTTCGCTCCTCTGCCTTTGAGCCTTTGAACACAAAGATCCAGTCAGCTCCCGATGATAACTTAGAACTGTACTCTTGACGGTCTCTCTGCCATCAGCCCCCTGCTCAGCTACCGTCTCCTAGGTGCATTCAGTGAAGTACCATAAAATCTGCAGCCTGCCGCACCATGTTGTTCAGGAAGGGCACATTTCCTCTTCGTAAAGAAATCTTTTCTTGCAGCCTGCCTGGCTCGAGCTCCTATTCCTTTTCAGAAGCCCGAGTTTGGCATAGCACTGAAATGACCCCTTCCCTCAAGGCCGGACACATCTCCTAGAGAATATACTCCACGTAGGCCCATTCATTACCTCTTGCCTCCTATGAAACACAAAGGAGTTGTAGCTTGATGGGAGGAAACAGTGGCCTCCTGCTCCGTCTATGACTATCCCGTTTCCCAAGGCCCCGTGAAAGGCTCTTGCTTTCAAGGGTGTAGAGCCTGGCGACGGGCGCCAAGCACCGCCAAAAGAGGAGAAATCAGAGCGAGAGAACATGCTCCTGAGAAACACGCACACTTAACCGCACGAAAAGCAGGCCTCTTCGTGGAGTCTGAAATCCCTCCCTGCTCAGCGTTTCTCCGTGGGGCAGAGCGCTCACCGCTGCCTCCATGCACAGCTAGGAAAAGTAGGTGTGCAGATGTCGCCTGCCTTTCAGCGCCTGTCCAACTTGTGCGGACAATAGCCACACCTGCCTGAACGTTCTGCAGAAAACCGAGTGTTACTGGAGTGTAGCCAACGCTTCCGTGTTCACTCAGGGTAAAGAGGCCATTGCTGCGGTGTGGACGGCCTTCATCCCCACTCTTCTGGAGCACAATGCCCTCTGAGCAGGCTGGAAACTGCCTGTAGGAGAAGCAGTTGAACAGACGTCCGCCCCGGTATACGTAACTGCAGCCACACCTCGCGTGTATCTTACGCTCCAGGAACCAACGCGGTGCCCAGAACTCCTTTCTGATGCCAAGACGCAAGAGGCAACATTTCCTCTGGAGACCCGTGCGTGGTGAGGCCTCCTGAGATTTGGTGCCTTCCAGTCCCGTTGACACCCCATCGACTGATTGCCATGTGATGGTGGCGACACAAGGACTGCCTTTACAAGTGCACGGAACCACGTCCAGTGGGACGTGGGCCGAGAAGCACTAATGCTACACTGACAGGGCTAGGCTGAAATGCCTCTGACCCCCTCCAAAAAGTAACTTTCCAAGAGACAGCACACGGTCACATCCCCAGAACAACCCTGCCGTGTGCTAGGATACATTACAGGAAATCCGGAGACTCTGGGAGACTCTGAGCTCCACGCGGCTTGAAAAAGCGTATAGCCTCTTCGGGGGGTCAGTGTGGCACTTCTGGACAGTGAGACACCAGGTCTCCTAATGGAACCCTAGTGTTACATTACTGGGACGTAAGGCACAACATTAATCAGCCGCTTGGGTTACGGGCCTTGTCCAGAAGCAACGGTTGCCAAAGATTTCTTTGCTTTGAGCTCGTGAGACAGCATATCATGTAGGACCGCAGAGAAGGAGAGCTGCCGCTCTCTGGCTTTGAAGAAGAGGTGAGCTTTTCTACTAGGCCTTGGAGCACAAAGATCCAGCCAAGTCCCAACGACAGGTTAGAAGGTTACTGTTGCAGGTCTCTCTGCGCTTAGCCCACTGTTCGGCTACAGTCTGTAAAGTGCATTCAGGGAAGAATAAGAAACTCTACAACGCCCCGCATCTTGCTGGGAAGGAACAGCACAGCCTCTCCTCGGTGACGACGTCCTTTCTTGCAGACTGCCAGGCTGGGACTCCTATTCCGTTTCAGAACTCCGAGTTTGGCATAGCACGGAAATGACCCCTTCCCTCAACGCCCTACACATCTCTTAACGACTATAACCCCCATGTGCCCATTCGTTATATCTCGCCCCCTATGAAACACAGGAAGAGCTGTGGCTGCATGGTGGGAAGCAGTGTCCGTAGTGTCCTTAAGGGATAAGTATCCCGTGCCAAAGGCCCCGTGAAAATCTCTCGCTTTCGTGAGCCTAGGGCATACCAAGGGCTGCCAAACACAGCTAAAGGAGGCGAAAGAAGAGAAGCAGAACTTGCTCCTGAGACTCTCGTGCATATACTGACCCCAAAGCATGCCTCTTCGTGGAGACCGAAGGCCTCCCCAGCTCAGATTTAGGGCCCTGGAACACAGTGCTAAGCGCTGCCTTCAAAGGAGAGGTAGGGAAGGAATGTTTTCAAGTCTCGCCCGCCTTTCAGCGCCTGTTCAGCTTGAGTGGACAATAGCCACAGCCTGGCCGAACGTCCCGCCGAGCACCGAGTTTGACTGGAGTGTAGCAAACGCTTGCCAGTTCTCTGAGGGGGAAGAGGCCATTGCTGTGGTGTGAACGGCCTTCACTGCCACTCGCTGGGAGCGCAGTGCTCTCTGGGCAGGCAGGATAGTTCCTATCGGAGAAGCATTTGAACAGACGCCTGCCCTGGTATACGTGCTACATCCGCACATCGAGTGTACCTTTCCTACGCTCCAGGCACCAACACGGTGCACAGAACTCCTCTTGATGGTGAGCAGCAAGACGCAACATTTCTTCTAGGAGGCTCGTGCGGGACGAGGCCTCTTGAGGATGTGGACCCTCGAATCCCGTCGAAACCACTGGGATTGATGGCCACGTTATGTTAGCGACACAATGAGAGCATTTCAGGTTCACGGAAGCACGCACGTTCAGTGCGACATGAGAGAAGAAAACACAGATGCTGCCTTGACAGGGTTAGAGTGAATTTGCCTCTGCCGCCCCGCCCCCCCCGCCCCCCCACCCCCCCACCCCCCCCCCCCGCCGACACATAACTTGCCCAGAGCCAGCCCAGCTTCACGTCCCGAGGAACATTACTGCTGTGTGCTAGAATACCTGAAAGGAAACCTGGGGACGCTGGGAGACTCTGAGCTGTACGCGGCTTGAGAAAGCTTCTAGACCCTTCAGGGGTCGGCGTGGCACTTCTGGAGCGTGAGACACCACGTTTCCTCATGGAAACCTAGTGTTACAGTTCGGGGACTTTATGCACAACCGCCTCCAGCCGCTTAGCTGGATGGCCGTGTCCAGAAGCGACAGTTGCCAGAGAGTTCTTTCCCAGGAGCTCGTGAGACAGCATATCATGCAGAAACGCAGAGATGGAGACCAGCCTTTCCCCGTGTTTTGAGAGGTTCGCTCCTCTGCCTTTGAGCCTTTGAACACAAAGATCCAGTCAGCTCCCGATGATAACTTAGAACTGTACTCTTGACGGTCTCTCTGCCATCAGCCCCCTGCTCAGCTACCGTCTCCTAGGTGCATTCAGTGAAGTACCATAAAATCTGCAGCCTGCAGCACCATGTTGTTCAGGAAGGGCACATTTCCTCTTCGTAAAGAAATCTTTTCTTGCAGCCTGCCTGGCTCGAGCTCCTATTCCTTTTCAGAAGCCCGAGTTTGGCATAGCACTGAAATGACCCCTTCCCTCAAGGCCGGACACATCTCCTAGAGAATATACTCCACGTAGGCCCATTCATTACCTCTTGCCTCCTATGAAACACAAAGGAGTTGTAGCTTGATGGGAGGAAACAGTGGCCTCCTGCTCCGTCTATGACTATCCCGTTTCCCAAGGCCCCGTGAAAGGCTCTTGCTTTCAAGGGTGTAGAGCCTGGCGATGGGCGCCAAGCACCGCCAAAAGAGAAGAAATCAGAGCGAGAGAACATGCTCCTGAGAAACACGCACACTTAACCGCACGAAAAGCAGGCCTCTTCGTGGAGTCTGAAATCCCTCCCTGCTCAGCGTTTCTCCGTGGGGCAGAGCGCTCACCGCTGCCTCCATGCACAGCTAGGAAAAGTAGGTGTGCAGGTGTCGCCTGCCTTTCAGCGCCTGTCCAACTTGTGCGGACAATAGCCACACCTGCCTGAACGTTCTGCAGAAAACCGAGTGTTACTGGAGTGTAGCAAACGCTTCCGTGTTCACTCAGGGTAAAGAGGCCATTGCTGCGGTGTGGACGGCCTTCATCCCCACTCTTCTGGAGCACAATGCCCTCTGAGCAGGCTGGAAACTGCCTGTAGGAGAAGCAGTTGAACAGACGTCCGCCCCGGTATACGTAACTGCAGCCACACCTCGCGTGTATCTTACGCTCCAGGAACCAACGCGGTGCCCAGAACTCCTTTCTGATGCCAAGACGCAAGAGGCAACATTTCCTCTGGAGACCCGTGCGTGGTGAGGCCTCCTGAGATTTGGTGCCTTCCAGTCCCGTTGACACCCCATCGACTGATTGCCATGTGATGGTGGCGACACAAGGACTGCCTTTACAAGTGCACGGAACCACGTCCAGTGGGACGTGGGCCGAGAAGCACTAATGCTACACTGACAGGGCTAGGCTGAAATGCCTCTGACCCCCTCCAAAAAGTAACTTTCCAAGAGACAGCACACGGTCGCATCCCCAGAACAACCCTGCCGTGTGCTAGGATACATTACAGGAAATCCGGAGACTCTGGGAGACTCTGAGCTCCACGCGGCTTGAAAAAGCGTATAGCCTCTTCGGGGGGTCAGTGTGGCACTTCTGGACAGTGAGACACCAGGTCTCCTAATGGAACCCTAGTGTTACATTACTGGGACGTAAGGCACAACATTAATCAGCCGCTTGGGTTACGGGCCTTGTCCAGAAGCAACGGTTGCCAAAGATTTCTTTGCTTTGAGCTCGTGAGACAGCATATCATGTAGGACCGCAGAGAAGGAGAGCTGCCGCTCTCTGGCTTTGAAGAAGAGGTGAGCTTTTCTACTAGGCCTTGGAGCACAAAGATCCAGCCAAGTCCCAACGACAGGTTAGAAGGTTACTGTTGCAGGTCTCTCTGCGCTTAGCCCACTGTTCGGCTACAGTCTGTAAAGTGCATTCAGGGAAGAACAAGAAACTCTACAACGCCCCGCATCTTGCTGGGAAGGAACAGCACAGCCTCTCCTCGGTGACGACGTCCTTTCTTGCAGACTGCCAGGCTGGGACTCCTATTCCGTTTCAGAACTCCGAGTTTGGCATACCACGGAAATGACCCCTTCCCTCAACGCCCTACACATCTCTTAAGGACTATAACCCCCGTGTGCCCATTCGTTATATCTCGCCCCCTATGAAACACAGGAAGAGCTGTGGCTGGATGGTGGGAAGCAGTGGCCGTGGTGTCCTTAAGGGATAAGTATCCCGTGCCAAAGGCCCCGTGAAAATCTCTCGCTTTCGTGAGCCTAGGGCATACCAAGGGCTGCCAAACACAGCTAAAGGAGGCGAAAGAAGAGAAGCAGAACTTGCTCCTGAGACTCTCGTGCATATACTGACCCCAAAGCATGCCTCTTCGTGGAGACCGAAGGCCTCCCCAGCTCAGATTTAGGGCCCTGGAACACAGTGCAAAGCGCTGCCTTCAAAGGAGAGGTAGGGAAGGAATGTTTTCAAGTCTCGCCCGCCTTTCAGCGCCTGTTCAGCTTGAGTGGACAATAGCCACAGCCTGGCCGAACGTCCCGCCGAGCACCGAGTTTGACTGGAGTGTAGCAAACGCTTGCCAGTTCTCTGAGGGGGAAGAGGCCATTGCTGTGGTGTGAACGGCCTTCACTGCCACTCGCTGGGAGCGCAGTGCTCTCTGGGCAGGCAGGATACTTCCTATCGGAGAAGCATTTGAACAGACGCCTGCCCTGGTATACGTGCTACATCCGCACATCGAGTGTACCTTTCCTACGCTCCAGGCACCAACACGGTGCACAGAACTCCTCTTGATGGTGAGCAGCAAGACGCAACATTTCTTCTAGGAGGCTCGTGCGGGACGAGGCCTCTTGAGGATGTGGACCCTCGAATCCCGTCGAAACCACTGGGATTGATGGCCACGTTATGTTAGCGACACAATGAGAGCATTTCAGGTTCACGGAAGCACGCACGTTCAGTGCGACATGAGAGAAGAAAACACAGATGCTGCCTTGACAGGGTTAGAGTGAATTTGCCTCTGCCGCCCCGCCCCCCCGCCCCCCCACCCCCCCCCCCGCCGCCGACACATAACTTGCCCAGAGCCAGCCCAGCTTCACGTCCCGAGGAACATTACTGCTGTGTGCTAGAATACCTGAAAGGAAACCTGGGGACGCTGGGAGACTCTGAGCTGTACGCGGCTTGAGAAAGCTTCTAGACCCTTCAGGGGTCGGCGTGGCACTTCTGGAGCGTGAGACACCACGTTTCCTCATGGAAACCTAGTGTTACAGTTCGGGGACTTTATGCACAACCGCCTCCAGCCGCTTAGCTGGATGGCCGTGTCCAGAAGCGACAGTTGCCAGAGAGTTCTTTCCCAGGAGCTCGTGAGACAGCATATCATGCAGAAACGCAGAGATGGAGACCAGCCTTTCCCCGTGTTTTGAGAGGTTCGCTCCTCTGCCTTTGAGCCTTTGAACACAAAGATCCAGTCAGCTCCCGATGATAACTTAGAACTGTACTCTTGACGGTCTCTCTGCCATCAGCCCCCTGCTCAGCTACCGTCTCCTAGGTGCATTCAGTGAAGTACCATAAAATCTGCAGCCTGCCGCACCATGTTGTTCAGGAAGGGCACATTTCCTCTTCGTAAAGAAATCTTTTCTTGCAGCCTGCCTGGCTCGAGCTCCTATTCCTTTTCAGAAGCCCGAGTTTGGCATAGCACTGAAATGACCCCTTCCCTCAAGGCCGGACACATCTCCTAGAGAATATACTCCACGTAGGCCCATTCATTACCTCTTGCCTCCTATGAAACACAAAGGAGTTGTAGCTTGATGGGAGGAAACAGTGGCCTCCTGCTCCGTCTATGACTATCCCGTTTCCCAAGGCCCCGTGAAAGGCTCTTGCTTTCAAGGGTGTAGAGCCTGGCGACGGGCGCCAAGCACCGCCAAAAGAGGAGAAATCAGAGCGAGAGAACATGCTCCTGAGAAACACGCACACTTAACCGCACGAAAAGCAGGCCTCTTCGTGGAGTCTGAAATCCCTCCCTGCTCAGCGTTTCTCCGTGGGGCAGAGCGCTCACCGCTGCCTCCATGCACAGCTAGGAAAAGTAGGTGTGCAGGTGTCGCCTGCCTTTCAGCGCCTGTCCAACTTGTGCGGACAATAGCCACACCTGCCTGAACGTTCTGCAGAAAACCGAGTGTTACTGGAGTGTAGCAAACGCTTCCGTGTTCACTCAGGGTAAAGAGGCCATTGCTGCGGTGTGGACGGCCTTCATCCCCACTCTTCTGGAGCACAATGCCCTCTGAGCAGGCTGGAAACTGCCTGTAGGAGAAGCAGTTGAACAGACGTCCGCCCCGGTATACGTAACTGCAGCCACACCTCGCGTGTATCTTACGCTCCAGGAACCAACGCGGTGCCCAGAACTCCTTTCTGATGCCAAGACGCAAGAGGCAACATTTCCTCTGGAGACCCGTGCGTGGTGAGGCCTCCTGAGATTTGGTGCCTTCCAGTCCCGTTGACACCCCATCGACTGATTGCCATGTGATGGTGGCGACACAAGGACTGCCTTTACAAGTGCACGGAACCACGTCCAGTGGGACGTGGGCCGAGAAGCACTAATGCTACACTGACAGGGCTAGGCTGAAATGCCTCTGACCCCCTCCAAAAAGTAACTTTCCAAGAGACAGCACACGGTCACATCCCCAGAACAACCCTGCCGTGTGCTAGGATACATTACAGGAAATCCGGAGACTCTGGGAGACTCTGAGCTCCACGCGGCTTGAAAAAGCGTATAGCCTCTTCGGGGGGTCAGTGTGGCACTTCTGGACAGTGAGACACCAGGTCTCCTAATGGAACCCTAGTGTTACATTACTGGGACGTAAGGCACAACATTAATCAGCCGCTTGGGTTACGGGCCTTGTCCAGAAGCAACGGTTGCCAAAGATTTCTTTGCTTTGAGCTCGTGAGACAGCATATCATGTAGGACCGCAGAAAAGGAGAGCTGCCGCTCTCTGGCTTTGAAGAAGAGGTGAGCTTTTCTACTAGGCCTTGGAGCACAAAGATCCAGCCAAGTCCCAACGACAGGTTAGAAGGTTACTGTTGCAGGTCTCTCTGCGCTTAGCCCACTGTTCGGCTACAGTCTGTAAAGTGCATTCAGGGAAGAACAAGAAACTCTACAACGCCCCGCATCTTGCTGGGAAGGAACAGCACAGCCTCTCCTCGGTGACGACGTCCTTTCTTGCAGACTGCCAGGCTGGGACTCCTATTCCGTTTCAGAACTCCGAGTTTGGCATAGCACGGAAATGACCCCTTCCCTCAACGCCCTACACATCTCTTAAGGACTATAACCCCCGTGTGCCCATTCCTTATATCTCGCCCCCTATGAAACACAGGAAGAGCTGTGGCTGGATGGTGGGAAGCAGTGGCCGTGGTGTCCTTAAGGGATAAGTATCCCGTGCCAAAGGCCCCGTGAAAATCTCTCGCTTTCGTGAGCCTAGGGCATACCAAGGGCTGCCAAACACAGCTAAAGGAGGCGAAAGAAGAGAAGCAGAACTTGCTCCTGAGACTCTCGTGCATATACTGACCCCAAAGCATGCCTCTTCGTGGAGACCGAAGGCCTCCCCAGCTCAGATTTAGGGCCCTGGAACACAGTGCTAAGCGCTGCCTTCAAAGGAGAGGTAGGGAAGGAATGTTTTCAAGTCTCGCCCGCCTTTCAGCGCCTGTTCAGCTTGAGTGGACAATAGCCACAGCCTGGCCGAACGTCCCGCCGAGCACCGAGTTTGACTGGAGTGTAGCAAACGCTTGCCAGTTCTCTGAGGGGGAAGAGGCCATTGCTGTGGTGTGAACGGCCTTCACTGCCACTCGCTGGGAGCGCAGTGCTCTCTGGGCAGGCAGGATACTTCCTATCGGAGAAGCATTTGAACAGACGCCTGCCCTGGTATACGTGCTACATCCGCACATCGAGTGTACCTTTCCTACGCTCCAGGCACCAACACGGTGCACAGAACTCCTCTTGATGGTGAGCAGCAAGACGCAACATTTCTTCTAGGAGGCTCGTGCGGGACGAGGCCTCTTGAGGATGTGGACCCTCGAATCCCGTCGAAACCACTGGGATTGATGGCCACGTTATGTTAGCGACACAATGAGAGCATTTCAGGTTCACGGAAGCACGCACGTTCAGTGCGACATGAGAGAAGAAAACACAGATGCTGCCTTGACAGGGTTAGAGTGAATTTGCCTCTGCCGCCCCGCCCCCCCCGCCCCCCCACCCCCCCACCCCCCCCCCCCGCCGACACATAACTTGCCCAGAGCCAGCCCAGCTTCACGTCCCGAGGAACATTACTGCTGTGTGCTAGAATACCTGAAAGGAAACCTGGGGACGCTGGGAGACTCTGAGCTGTACGCGGCTTGAGAAAGCTTCTAGACCCTTCAGGGGTCGGCGTGGCACTTCTGGAGCGTGAGACACCACGTTTCCTCATGGAAACCTAGTGTTACAGTTCGGGGACTTTATGCACAACCGCCTCCAGCCGCTTAGCTGGATGGCCGTGTCCAGAAGCGACAGTTGCCAGAGAGTTCTTTCCCAGGAGCTCGTGAGACAGCATATCATGCAGAAACGCAGAGATGGAGACCAGCCTTTCCCCGTGTTTTGAGAGGTTCGCTCCTCTGCCTTTGAGCCTTTGAACACAAAGATCCAGTCAGCTCCCGATGATAACTTAGAACTGTACTCTTGACGGTCTCTCTGCCATCAGCCCCCTGCTCAGCTACCGTCTCCTAGGTGCCTTCAGTGAAGCACCATAAAATCTGCAGCCTGCCGCACCATGTTGTTCAGGAAGGGCACATTTCCTCTTCGTAAAGAAATCTTTTCTTGCAGCCTGCCTGGCTCGAGCTCCTATTCCTTTTCAGAAGCCCGAGTTTGGCATAGCACTGAAATGACCCCTTCCCTCAAGGCCGGACACATCTCCTAGAGAATATACTCCACGTAGGCCCATTCATTACCTCTTGCCTCCTATGA
This sequence comes from Eubalaena glacialis, assembly GCF_028564815.1. Lineage (NCBI taxonomy): Eukaryota > Metazoa > Chordata > Mammalia > Artiodactyla > Balaenidae > Eubalaena > Eubalaena glacialis. The sequence goes on from NC_083725.1 coordinate 36,095,723, forward strand.
AACACAAAGGAGTTGTAGCTTGATGGGAGGAAACAGTGGCCTCCTGCTCCGTCTATGACTATCCCGTTTCCCAAGGCCCCGTGAAAGGCTCTTGCTTTCAAGGGTGTAGAGCCTGGCGACGGGCGCCAAGCACCGCCAAAAGAGGAGAAATCAGAGCGAGAGAACATGCTCCTGAGAAACACGCACACTTAACCGCACGAAAAGCAGGCCTCTTCGTGGAGTCTGAAATCCCTCCCTGCTCAGCGTTTCTCCGTGGGGCAGAGCGCTCACCGCTGCCTCCATGCACAGCTAGGAAAAGTAGGTGTGCAGGTGTCGCCTGCCTTTCAGCGCCTGTCCAACTTGTGCGGACAATAGCCACACCTGCCTGAACGTTCTGCAGAAAACCGAGTGTTACTGGAGTGTAGCCAACGCTTCCGTGTTCACTCAGGGTAAAGAGGCCATTGCTGCGGTGTGGACGGCCTTCATCCCCACTCTTCTGGAGCACAATGCCCTCTGAGCAGGCTGGAAACTGCCTGTAGGAGAAGCAGTTGAACAGACGTCCGCCCCGGTATACGTAACTGCAGCCACACCTCGCGTGTATCTTACGCTCCAGGAACCAACGCGGTGCCCAGAACTCCTTTCTGATGCCAAGACGCAAGAGGCAACATTTCCTCTGGAGACCCGTGCGTGGTGAGGCCTCCTGAGATTTGGTGCCTTCCAGTCCCGTTGACACCCCATCGACTGATTGCCATGTGATGGTGGCGACACAAGGACTGCCTTTACAAGTGCACGGAACCACGTCCAGTGGGACGTGGGCCGAGAAGCACTAATGCTACACTGACAGGGCTAGGCTGAAATGCCTCTGACCCCCTCCAAAAAGTAACTTTCCAAGAGACAGCACACGGTCACATCCCCAGAACAACCCTGCCGTGTGCTAGGATACATTACAGGAAATCCGGAGACTCTGGGAGACTCTGAGCTCCACGCGGCTTGAAAAAGCGTATAGCCTCTTCGGGGGGTCAGTGTGGCACTTCTGGACAGTGAGACACCAGGTCTCCTAATGGAACCCTAGTGTTACATTACTGGGACGTAAGGCACAACATTAATCAGCCGCTTGGGTTACGGGCCTTGTCCAGAAGCAACGGTTGCCAAAGATTTCTTTGCTTTGAGCTCGTGAGACAGCATATCATGTAGGACCGCAGAGAAGGAGAGCTGCCGCTCTCTGGCTTTGAAGAAGAGGTGAGCTTTTCTACTAGGCCTTGGAGCACAAAGATCCAGCCAAGTCCCAACGACAGGTTAGAAGGTTACTGTTGCAGGTCTCTCTGCGCTTAGCCCACTGTTCGGCTACAGTCTGTAAAGTGCATTCAGGGAAGAACAAGAAACTCTACAACGCCCCGCATCTTGCTGGGAAGGAACAGCACAGCCTCTCCTCGGTGACGACGTCCTTTCTTGCAGACTGCCAGGCTGGGACTCCTATTCCGTTTCAGAACTCCGAGTTTGGCATAGCACGGAAATGACCCCTTCCCTCAACGCCCTACACATCTCTTAAGGACTATAACCCCCGTGTGCCCATTCGTTATATCTCGCCCCCTATGAAACACAGGAAGAGCTGTGGCTGCATGGTGGGAAGCAGTGGCCGTGGTGTCCTTAAGGGATAAGTATCCCGTGCCAAAGGCCCCGTGAAAATCTCTCGCTTTCGTGAGCCTAGGGCATACCAAGGGCTGCCAAACACAGCTAAAGGAGGCGAAAGAAGAGAAGCAGAACTTGCTCCTGAGACTCTCGTGCATATACTGACCCCAAAGCATGCCTCTTCGTGGAGACCGAAGGCCTCCCCAGCTCAGATTTAGGGCCCTGGAACACAGTGCTAAGCGCTGCCTTCAAAGGAGAGGTAGGGAAGGAATGTTTTCAAGTCTCGCCCGCCTTTCAGCGCCTTTTCAGCTTGAGTGGACAATAGCCACAGCCTGGCCGAACGTCCCGCCGAGCACCGAGTTTGACTGGAGTGTAGCAAACGCTTGCCAGTTCTCTGAGGGGGAAGAGGCCATTGCTGTGGTGTGAACGGCCTTCACTGCCACTCGCTGGGAGCGCAGTGCTCTCTGGGCAGGCAGGATACTTCCTATCGGAGAAGCATTTGAACAGACGCCTGCCCTGGTATACGTGCTACATCCGCACATCGAGTGTACCTTTCCTACGCTCCAGGCACCAACACGGTGCACAGAACTCCTCTTGATGGTGAGCAGCAAGACGCAACATTTCTTCTAGGAGGCTCGTGCGGGACGAGGCCTCTTGAGGATGTGGACCCTCGAATCCCGTCGAAACCACTGGGATTGATGGCCACGTTATGTTAGCGACACAATGAGAGCATTTCAGGTTCACGGAAGCACGCACGTTCAGTGCGACATGAGAGAAGAAAACACAGATGCTGCCTTGACAGGGTTAGAGTGAATTTGCCTCTGCCGCCCCGCCCCCCCCGCCCCCCCACCCCCCCACCCCCCCCCCCCCCGCCGACACATAACTTGCCCAGAGCCAGCCCAGCTTCACGTCCCGAGGAACATTACTGCTGTGTGCTAGAATACCTGAAAGGAAACCTGGGGACGCTGGGAGACTCTGAGCTGTACGCGGCTTGAGAAAGCTTCTAGACCCTTCAGGGGTCGGCGTGGCACTTCTGGAGCGTGAGACACCACGTTTCCTCATGGAAACCTAGTGTTACAGTTCGGGGACTTTATGCACAACCGCCTCCAGCCGCTTAGCTGGATGGCCGTGTCCAGAAGCGACAGTTGCCAGAGAGTTCTTTCCCAGGAGCTCGTGAGACAGCATATCATGCAGAAACGCAGAGATGGAGACCAGCCTTTCCCCGTGTTTTGAGAGGTTCGCTCCTCTGCCTTTGAGCCTTTGAACACAAAGATCCAGTCAGCTCCCGATGATAACTTAGAACTGTACTCTTGACGGTCTCTCTGCCATCAGCCCCCTGCTCAGCTACCGTCTCCTAGGTGCCTTCAGTGAAGTACCATAAAATCTGCAGCCTGCCGCACCATGTTGTTCAGGAAGGGCACATTTCCTCTTCGTAAAGAAATCTTTTCTTGCAGCCTGCCTGGCTCGAGCTCCTATTCCTTTTCAGAAGCCCGAGTTTGGCATAGCACTGAAATGACCCCTTCCCTCAAGGCCGGACACATCTCCTAGAGAATATACTCCACGTAGGCCCATTCATTACCTCTTGCCTCCTATGAAACACAAAGGAGTTGTAGCTTGATGGGAGGAAACAGTGGCCTCCTGCTCCGTCTATGACTATCCCGTTTCCCAAGGCCCCGTGAAAGGCTCTTGCTTTCAAGGGTGTAGAGCCTGGCGACGGGCGCCAAGCACCGCCAAAAGAGGAGAAATCAGAGCGAGAGAACATGCTCCTGAGAAACACGCACACTTAACCGCACGAAAAGCAGGCCTCTTCGTGGAGTCTGAAATCCCTCCCTGCTCAGCGTTTCTCCGTGGGGCAGAGCGCTCACCGCTGCCTCCATGCACAGCTAGGAAAAGTAGGTGTGCAGGTGTCGCCTGCCTTTCAGCGCCTGTCCAACTTGTGCGGACAATAGCCACACCTGCCTGAACGTTCTGCAGAAAACCGAGTGTTACTGGAGTGTAGCCAACGCTTCCGTGTTCACTCAGGGTAAAGAGGCCATTGCTGCGGTGTGGACGGCCTTCATCCCCACTCTTCTGGAGCACAATGCCCTCTGAGCAGGCTGGAAACTGCCTGTAGGAGAAGCAGTTGAACAGACGTCCGCCCCGGTATACGTAACTGCAGCCACACCTCGCGTGTATCTTACGCTCCAGGAACCAACGCGGTGCCCAGAACTCCTTTCTGATGCCAAGACGCAAGAGGCAACATTTCCTCTGGAGACCCGTGCGTGGTGAGGCCTCCTGAGATTTGGTGCCTTCCAGTCCCGTTGACACCCCATCGACTGATTGCCATGTGATGGTGGCGACACAAGGACTGCCTTTACAAGTGCACGGAACCACGTCCAGTGGGACGTGGGCCGAGAAGCACTAATGCTACACTGACAGGGCTAGGCTGAAATGCCTCTGACCCCCTCCAAAAAGTAACTTTCCAAGAGACAGCACACGGTCACATCCCCAGAACAACCCTGCCGTGTGCTAGGATACATTACAGGAAATCCGGAGACTCTGGGAGACTCTGAGCTCCACGCGGCTTGAAAAAGCGTATAGCCTCTTCGGGGGGTCAGTGTGGCACTTCTGGACAGTGAGACACCAGGTCTCCTAATGGAACCCTAGTGTTACATTACTGGGACGTAAGGCACAACATTAATCAGCCGCTTGGGTTACGGGCCTTGTCCAGAAGCAACGGTTGCCAAAGATTTCTTTGCTTTGAGCTCGTGAGACAGCATATCATGTAGGACCGCAGAGAAGGAGAGCTGCCGCTCTCTGGCTTTGAAGAAGAGGTGAGCTTTTCTACTAGGCCTTGGAGCACAAAGATCCAGCCAAGTCCCAACGACAGGTTAGAAGGTTACTGTTGCAGGTCTCTCTGCGCTTAGCCCACTGTTCGGCTACAGTCTGTAAAGTGCATTCAGGGAAGAACAAGAAACTCTACAACGCCCCGCATCTTGCTGGGAAGGAACAGCACAGCCTCTCCTCGGTGACGACGTCCTTTCTTGCAGACTGCCAGGCTGGGACTCCTATTCCGTTTCAGAACTCCGAGTTTGGCATAGCACGGAAATGACCCCTTCCCTCAACGCCCTACACATCTCTTAAGGACTATAACCCCCGTGTGCCCATTCGTTATATCTCGCCCCCTATGAAACACAGGAAGAGCTGTGGCTGCATGGTGGGAAGCAGTGGCCGTGGTGTCCTTAAGGGATAAGTATCCCGTGCCAAAGGCCCCGTGAAAATCTCTCGCTTTCGTGAGCCTAGGGCATACCAAGGGCTGCCAAACACAGCTAAAGGAGGCGAAAGAAGAGAAGCAGAACTTGCTCCTGAGACTCTCGTGCATATACTGACCCCAAAGCATGCCTCTTCGTGGAGACCGAAGGCCTCCCCAGCTCAGATTTAGGGCCCTGGAACACAGTGCTAAGCGCTGCCTTCAAAGGAGAGGTAGGGAAGGAATGTTTTCAAGTCTCGCCCGCCTTTCAGCGCCTGTTCAGCTTGAGTGGACAATAGCCACAGCCTGGCCGAACGTCCCGCCGAGCACCGAGTTTGACTGGAGTGTAGCAAACGCTTGCCAGTTCTCTGAGGGGGAAGAGGCCATTGCTGTGGTGTGAACGGCCTTCACTGCCACTCGCTGGGAGCGCAGTGCTCTCTGGGCAGGCAGGATAGTTCCTATCGGAGAAGCATTTGAACAGACGCCTGCCCTGGTATACGTGCTACATCCGCACATCGAGTGTACCTTTCCTACGCTCCAGGCACCAACACGGTGCACAGAACTCCTCTTGATGGTGAGCAGCAAGACGCAACATTTCTTCTAGGAGGCTCGTGCGGGACGAGGCCTCTTGAGGATGTGGACCCTCGAATCCCGTCGAAACCACTGGGATTGATGGCCACGTTATGTTAGCGACACAATGAGAGCATTTCAGGTTCACGGAAGCACGCACGTTCAGTGCGACATGAGAGAAGAAAACACAGATGCTGCCTTGACAGGGTTAGAGTGAATTTGCCTCTGCCGCCCCGCCCCCCCAGCCCCCCCACCCCCTCACCCCCCCCCCCCCGCCGACACATAACTTGCCCAGAGCCAGCCCAGCTTCACGTCCCGAGGAACATTACTGCTGTGTGCTAGAATACCTGAAAGGAAACCTGGGGACGCTGGGAGACTCTGAGCTGTACGCGGCTTGAGAAAGCTTCTAGACCCTTCAGGGGTCGGCGTGGCACTTCTGGAGCGTGAGACACCACGTTTCCTCATGGAAACCTAGTGTTACAGTTCGGGGACTTTATGCACAACCGCCTCCAGCCGCTTAGCTGGATGGCCGTGTCCAGAAGCGACAGTTGCCAGAGAGTTCTTTCCCAGGAGCTCGTGAGACAGCATATCATGCAGAAACGCAGAGATGGAGACCAGCCTTTCCCCGTGTTTTGAGAGGTTCGCTCCTCTGCCTTTGAGCCTTTGAACACAAAGATCCAGTCAGCTCCCGATGATAACTTAGAACTGTACTCTTGACGGTCTCTCTGCCATCAGCCCCCTGCTCAGCTACCGTCTCCTAGGTGCATTCAGTGAAGTACCATAAAATCTGCAGCCTGCCGCACCATGTTGTTCAGGAAGGGCACATTTCCTCTTCGTAAAGAAATCTTTTCTTGCAGCCTGCCTGGCTCGAGCTCCTATTCCTTTTCAGAAGCCCGAGTTTGGCATAGCACTGAAATGACCCCTTCCCTCAAGGCCGGACACATCTCCTAGAGAATATACTCCACGTAGGCCCATTCATTACCTCTTGCCTCCTATGAAACACAAAGGAGTTGTAGCTTGATGGGAGGAAACAGTGGCCTCCTGCTCCGTCTATGACTATCCCGTTTCCCAAGGCCCCGTGAAAGGCTCTTGCTTTCAAGGGTGTAGAGCCTGGCGACGGGCGCCAAGCACCGCCAAAAGAGGAGAAATCAGAGCGAGAGAACATGCTCCTGAGAAACACGCACACTTAACCGCACGAAAAGCAGGCCTCTTCGTGGAGTCTGAAATCCCTCCCTGCTCAGCGTTTCTCCGTGGGGCAGAGCGCTCACCGCTGCCTCCATGCACAGCTAGGAAAAGTAGGTGTGCAGGTGTCGCCTGCCTTTCAGCGCCTGTCCAACTTGTGCGGACAATAGCCACACCTGCCTGAACGTTCTGCAGAAAACCGAGTGTTACTGGAGTGTAGCCAACGCTTCCGTGTTCACTCAGGGTAAAGAGGCCATTGCTGCGGTGTGGACGGCCTTCATCCCCACTCTTCTGGAGCACAATGCCCTCTGAGCAGGCTGGAAACTGCCTGTAGGAGAAGCAGTTGAACAGACGTCCGCCCCGGTATACGTAACTGCAGCCACACCTCGCGTGTATCTTACGCTCCAGGAACCAACGCGGTGCCCAGAACTCCTTTCTGATGCCAAGACGCAAGAGGCAACATTTCCTCTGGAGACCCGTGCGTGGTGAGGCCTCCTGAGATTTGGTGCCTTCCAGTCCCGTTGACACCCCATCGACTGATTGCCATGTGATGGTGGCGACACAAGGACTGCCTTTACAAGTGCACGGAACCACGTCCAGTGGGACGTGGGCCGAGAAGCACTAATGCTACACTGACAGGGCTAGGCTGAAATGCCTCTGACCCCCTCCAAAAAGTAACTTTCCAAGAGACAGCACACGGTCACATCCCCAGAACAACCCTGCCGTGTGCTAGGATACATTACAGGAAATCCGGAGACTCTGGGAGACTCTGAGCTCCACGCGGCTTGAAAAAGCGTATAGCCTCTTCGGGGGGTCAGTGTGGCACTTCTGGACAGTGAGACACCAGGTCTCCTAATGGAACCCTAGTGTTACATTACTGGGACGTAAGGCACAACATTAATCAGCCGCTTGGGTTACGGGCCTTGTCCAGAAGCAACGGTTGCCAAAGATTTCTTTGCTTTGAGCTCGTGAGACAGCATATCATGTAGGACCGCAGAGAAGGAGAGCTGCCGCTCTCTGGCTTTGAAGAAGAGGTGAGCTTTTCTACTAGGCCTTGGAGCACAAAGATCCAGCCAAGTCCCAACGACAGGTTAGAAGGTTACTGTTGCAGGTCTCTCTGCGCTTAGCCCACTGTTCGGCTACAGTCTGTAAAGTGCATTCAGGGAAGAACAAGAAACTCTACAACGCCCCGCATCTTGCTGGGAAGGAACAGCACAGCCTCTCCTCGGTGACGACGTCCTTTCTTGCAGACTGCCAGGCTGGGACTCCTATTCCGTTTCAGAACTCCGAGTTTGGCATAGCACGGAAATGACCCCTTCCCTCAACGCCCTACACATCTCTTAAGGACTATAACCCCCGTGTGCCCATTCGTTATATCTCGCCCCCTATGAAACACAGGAAGAGCTGTGGCTGCATGGTGGGAAGCAGTGGCCGTGGTGTCCTTAAGGGATAAGTATCCCGTGCCAAAGGCCCCGTGAAAATCTCTCGCTTTCGTGAGCCTAGGGCATACCAAGGGCTGCCAAACACAGCTAAAGGAGGCGAAAGAAGAGAAGCAGAACTTGCTCCTGAGACTCTCGTGCATATACTGACCCCAAAGCATGCCTCTTCGTGGAGACCGAAGGCCTCCCCAGCTCAGATTTAGGGCCCTGGAACACAGTGCTAAGCGCTGCCTTCAAAGGAGAGGTAGGGAAGGAATGTTTTCAAGTCTCGCCCGCCTTTCAGCGCCTGTTCAGCTTGAGTGGACAATAGCCACAGCCTGGCCGAACGTCCCGCCGAGCACCGAGTTTGACTGGAGTGTAGCAAACGCTTGCCAGTTCTCTGAGGGGGAAGAGGCCATTGCTGTGGTGTGAACGGCCTTCACTGCCACTCGCTGGGAGCGCAGTGCTCTCTGGGCAGGCAGGATAGTTCCTATCGGAGAAGCATTTGAACAGACGCCTGCCCTGGTATACGTGCTACATCCGCACATCGAGTGTACCTTTCCTACGCTCCAGGCACCAACACGGTGCACAGAACTCCTCTTGATGGTGAGCAGCAAGACGCAACATTTCTTCTAGGAGGCTCGTGCGGGACGAGGCCTCTTGAGGATGTGGACCCTCGAATCCCGTCGAAACCACTGGGATTGATGGCCACGTTATGTTAGCGACACAATGAGAGCATTTCAGGTTCACGGAAGCACGCACGTTCAGTGCGACATGAGAGAAGAAAACACAGATGCTGCCTTGACAGGGTTAGAGTGAATTTGCCTCTGCCGCCCCGCCCCCCCCGCCCCCCACCCCCCCACCCCCCCCCCCCCCCGCCGACACATAACTTGCCCAGAGCCAGCCCAGCTTCACGTCCCGAGGAACATTACTGCTGTGTGCTAGAATACCTGAAAGGAAACCTGGGGACGCTGGGAGACTCTGAGCTGTACGCGGCTTGAGAAAGCTTCTAGACCCTTCAGGGGTCGGCGTGGCACTTCTGGAGCGTGAGACACCACGTTTCCTCATGGAAACCTAGTGTTACAGTTCGGGGACTTTATGCACAACCGCCTCCAGCCGCTTAGCTGGATGGCCGTGTCCAGAAGCGACAGTTGCCAGAGAGTTCTTTCCCAGGAGCTCGTGAGACAGCATATCATGCAGAAACGCAGAGATGGAGACCAGCCTTTCCCCGTGTTTTGAGAGGTTCGCTCCTCTGCCTTTGAGCCTTTGAACACAAAGATCCAGTCAGCTCCCGATGATAACTTAGAACTGTACTCTTGACGGTCTCTCTGCCATCAGCCCCCTGCTCAGCTACCGTCTCCTAGGTGCATTCAGTGAAGTACCATAAAATCTGCAGCCTGCCGCACCATGTTGTTCAGGAAGGGCACATTTCCTCTTCGTAAAGAAATCTTTTCTTGCAGCCTGCCTGGCTCGAGCTCCTATTCCTTTTCAGAAGCCCGAGTTTGGCATAGCACTGAAATGACCCCTTCCCTCAAGGCCGGACACATCTCCTAGAGAATATACTCCACGTAGGCCCATTCATTACCTCTTGCCTCCTATGAAACACAAAGGAGTTGTAGCTTGATGGGAGGAAACAGTGGCCTCCTGCTCCGTCTATGACTATCCCGTTTCCCAAGGCCCCGTGAAAGGCTCTTGCTTTCAAGGGTGTAGAGCCTGGCGACGGGCGCCAAGCACCGCCAAAAGAGGAGAAATCAGAGCGAGAGAACATGCTCCTGAGAAACACGCACACTTAACCGCACGAAAAGCAGGCCTCTTCGTGGAGTCTGAAATCCCTCCCTGCTCAGCGTTTCTCCGTGGGGCAGAGCGCTCACCGCTGCCTCCATGCACAGCTAGGAAAAGTAGGTGTGCAGGTGTCGCCTGCCTTTCAGCGCCTGTCCAACTTGTGCGGACAATAGCCACACCTGCCTGAACGTTCTGCAGAAAACCGAGTGTTACTGGAGTGTAGCCAACGCTTCCGTGTTCACTCAGGGTAAAGAGGCCATTGCTGCGGTGTGGACGGCCTTCATCCCCACTCTTCTGGAGCACAATGCCCTCTGAGCAGGCTGGAAACTGCCTGTAGGAGAAGCAGTTGAACAGACGTCCGCCCCGGTATACGTAACTGCAGCCACACCTCGCGTGTATCTTACGCTCCAGGAACCAACGCGGTGCCCAGAACTCCTTTCTGATGCCAAGACGCAAGAGGCAACATTTCCTCTGGAGACCCGTGCGTGGTGAGGCCTCCTGAGATTTGGTGCCTTCCAGTCCCGTTGACACCCCATCGACTGATTGCCATGTGATGGTGGCGACACAAGGACTGCCTTTACAAGTGCACGGAACCACGTCCAGTGGGACGTGGGCCGAGAAGCACTAATGCTACACTGACAGGGCTAGGCTGAAATGCCTCTGACCCCCTCCAAAAAGTAACTTTCCAAGAGACAGCACACGGTCACATCCCCAGAACAACCCTGCCGTGTGCTAGGATACATTACAGGAAATCCGGAGACTCTGGGAGACTCTGAGCTCCACGCGGCTTGAAAAAGCGTATAGCCTCTTCGGGGGGTCAGTGTGGCACTTCTGGACAGTGAGACACCAGGTCTCCTAATGGAACCCTAGTGTTACATTACTGGGACGTAAGGCACAACATTAATCAGCCGCTTGGGTTACGGGCCTTGTCCAGAAGCAACGGTTGCCAAAGATTTCTTTGCTTTGAGCTCGTGAGACAGCATATCATGTAGGACCGCAGAGAAGGAGAGCTGCCGCTCTCTGGCTTTGAAGAAGAGGTGAGCTTTTCTACTAGGCCTTGGAGCACAAAGATCCAGCCAAGTCCCAACGACAGGTTAGAAGGTTACTGTTGCAGGTCTCTCTGCGCTTAGCCCACTGTTCGGCTACAGTCTGTAAAGTGCATTCAGGGAAGAACAAGAAACTCTACAACGCCCCGCATCTTGCTGGGAAGGAACAGCACAGCCTCTCCTCGGTGACGACGTCCTTTCTTGCAGACTGCCAGGCTGGGACTCCTATTCCGTTTCAGAACTCCGAGTTTGGCATAGCACGGAAATGACCCCTTCCCTCAACGCCCTACACATCTCTTAAGGACTATAACCCCCGTGTGCCCATTCGTTATATCTCGCCCCCTATGAAACACAGGAAGAGCTGTGGCTGGATGGTGGGAAGCAGTGGCCGTGGTGTCCTTAAGGGATAAGTATCCCGTGCCAAAGGCCCCGTGAAAATCTCTCGCTTTCGTGAGCCTAGGGCATACCAAGGGCTGCCAAACACAGCTAAAGGAGGCGAAAGAAGAGAAGCAGAACTTGCTCCTGAGACTCTCGTGCATATACTGACCCCAAAGCATGCCTCTTCGTGGAGACCGAAGGCCTCCCCAGCTCAGATTTAGGGCCCTGGAACACAGTGCAAAGCGCTGCCTTCAAAGGAGAGGTAGGGAAGGAATGTTTTCAAGTCTCGCCCGCCTTTCAGCGCCTGTTCAGCTTGAGTGGACAATAGCCACAGCCTGGCCGAACGTCCCGCCGAGCACCGAGTTTGACTGGAGTGTAGCAAACGCTTGCCAGTTCTCTGAGGGGGAAGAGGCCATTGCTGTGGTGTGAACGGCCTTCACTGCCACTCGCTGGGAGCGCAGTGCTCTCTGGGCAGGCAGGATAGTTCCTATCGGAGAAGCATTTGAACAGACGCCTGCCCTGGTATACGTGCTACATCCGCACATCGAGTGTACCTTTCCTACGCTCCAGGCACCAACACGGTGCACAGAACTCCTCTTGATGGTGAGCAGCAAGACGCAACATTTCTTCTAGGAGGCTCGTGCGGGACGAGGCCTCTTGAGGATGTGGACCCTCGAATCCCGTCGAAACCACTGGGATTGATGGCCACGTTATGTTAGCGACACAATGAGAGCATTTCAGGTTCACGGAAGCACGCACGTTCAGTGCGACATGAGAGAAGAAAACACAGATGCTGCCTTGACAGGGTTAGAGTGAATTTGCCTCTGCCGCCCCGCCCCCCCCGCCCCCCACCCCCCCCACCCCCCCCCCCCCCGCCGACACATAACTTGCCCAGAGCCAGCCCAGCTTCACGTCCCGAGGAACATTACTGCTGTGTGCTAGAATACCTGAAAGGAAACCTGGGGACGCTGGGAGACTCTGAGCTGTACGCGGCTTGAGAAAGCTTCTAGACCCTTCAGGGGTCGGCGTGGCACTTCTGGAGCGTGAGACACCACGTTTCCTCATGGAAACCTAGTGTTACAGTTCGGGGACTTTATGCACAACCGCCTCCAGCCGCTTAGCTGGATGGCCGTGTCCAGAAGCGACAGTTGCCAGAGAGTTCTTTCCCAGGAGCTCGTGAGACAGCATATCATGCAGAAACGCAGAGATGGAGACCAGCCTTTCCCCGTGTTTTGAGAGGTTCGCTCCTCTGCCTTTGAGCCTTTGAACACAAAGATCCAGTCAGCTCCCGATGATAACTTAGAACTGTACTCTTGACGGTCTCTCTGCCATCAGCCCCCTGCTCAGCTACCGTCTCCTAGGTGCATTCAGTGAAGTACCATAAAATCTGCAGCCTGCCGCACCATGTTGTTCAGGAAGGGCACATTTCCTCTTCGTAAAGAAATCTTTTCTTGCAGCCTGCCTGGCTCGAGCTCCTATTCCTTTTCAGAAGCCCGAGTTTGGCATAGCACTGAAATGACCCCTTCCCTCAAGGCCGGACACATCTCCTAGAGAATATACTCCACGTAGGCCCATTCATTACCTCTTGCCTCCTATGAAACACAAAGGAGTTGTAGCTTGATGGGAGGAAACAGTGGCCTCCTGCTCCGTCTATGACTATCCCGTTTCCCAAGGCCCCGTGAAAGGCTCTTGCTTTCAAGGGTGTAGAGCCTGGCGACGGGCGCCAAGCACCGCCAAAAGAGGAGAAATCAGAGCGAGAGAACATGCTCCTGAGAAACACGCACACTTAACCGCACGAAAAGCAGGCCTCTTCGTGGAGTCTGAAATCCCTCCCTGCTCAGCGTTTCTCCGTGGGGCAGAGCGCTCACCGCTGCCTCCATGCACAGCTAGGAAAAGTAGGTGTGCAGGTGTCGCCTGCCTTTCAGCGCCTGTCCAACTTGTGCGGACAATAGCCACACCTGCCTGAACGTTCTGCAGAAAACCGAGTGTTACTGGAGTGTAGCCAACGCTTCCGTGTTCACTCAGGGTAAAGAGGCCATTGCTGCGGTGTGGACGGCCTTCATCCCCACTCTTCTGGAGCACAATGCCCTCTGAGCAGGCTGGAAACTGCCTGTAGGAGAAGCAGTTGAACAGACGTCCGCCCCGGTATACGTAACTGCAGCCACACCTCGCGTGTATCTTACGCTCCAGGAACCAACGCGGTGCCCAGAACTCCTTTCTGATGCCAAGACGCAAGAGGCAACATTTCCTCTGGAGACCCGTGCGTGGTGAGGCCTCCTGAGATTTGGTGCCTTCCAGTCCCGTTGACACCCCATCGACTGATTGCCATGTGATGGTGGCGACACAAGGACTGCCTTTACAAGTGCACGGAACCACGTCCAGTGGGACGTGGGCCGAGAAGCACTAATGCTACACTGACAGGGCTAGGCTGAAATGCCTCTGACCCCCTCCAAAAAGTAACTTTCCAAGAGACAGCACACGGTCACATCCCCAGAACAACCCTGCCGTGTGCTAGGATACATTACAGGAAATCCGGAGACTCTGGGAGACTCTGAGCTCCACGCGGCTTGAAAAAGCGTATAGCCTCTTCGGGGGGTCAGTGTGGCACTTCTGGACAGTGAGACACCAGGTCTCCTAATGGAACCCTAGTGTTACATTACTGGGACGTAAGGCACAACATTAATCAGCCGCTTGGGTTACGGGCCTTGTCCAGAAGCAACGGTTGCCAAAGATTTCTTTGCTTTGAGCTCGTGAGACAGCATATCATGTAGGACCGCAGAGAAGGAGAGCTGCCGCTCTCTGGCTTTGAAGAAGAGGTGAGCTTTTCTACTAGGCCTTGGAGCACAAAGATCCAGCCAAGTCCCAACGACAGGTTAGAAGGTTACTGTTGCAGGTCTCTCTGCGCTTAGCCCACTGTTCGGCTACAGTCTGTAAAGTGCATTCAGGGAAGAACAAGAAACTCTACAACGCCCCGCATCTTGCTGGGAAGGAACAGCACAGCCTCTCCTCGGTGACGACGTCCTTTCTTGCAGACTGCCAGGCTGGGACTCCTATTCCGTTTCAGAACTCCGAGTTTGGCATAGCACGGAAATGACCCCTTCCCTCAACGCCCTACACATCTCTTAAGGACTATAACCCCCGTGTGCCCATTCGTTATATCTCGCCCCCTATGAAACACAGGAAGAGCTGTGGCTGCATGGTGGGAAGCAGTGGCCGTGGTGTCCTTAAGGGATAAGTATCCCGTGCCAAAGGCCCCGTGAAAATCTCTCGCTTTCGTGAGCCTAGGGCATACCAAGGGCTGCCAAACACAGCTAAAGGAGGCGAAAGAAGAGAAGCAGAACTTGCTCCTGAGACTCTCGTGCATATACTGACCCCAAAGCATGCCTCTTCGTGGAGACCGAAGGCCTCCCCAGCTCAGATTTAGGGCCCTGGAACACAGTGCTAAGCGCTGCCTTCAAAGGAGAGGTAGGGAAGGAATGTTTTCAAGTCTCGCCCGCCTTTCAGCGCCTGTTCAGCTTGAGTGGACAATAGCCACAGCCTGGCCGAACGTCCCGCCGAGCACCGAGTTTGACTGGAGTGTAGCAAACGCTTGCCAGTTCTCTGAGGGGGAAGAGGCCATTGCTGTGGTGTGAACGGCCTTCACTGCCACTCGCTGGGAGCGCAGTGCTCTCTGGGCAGGCAGGATAGTTCCTAGCGGAGAAGCATTTGAACAGACGCCTGCCCTGGTATACGTGCTACATCCGCACATCGAGTGTACCTTTCCTACGCTCCAGGCACCAACACGGTGCACAGAACTCCTCTTGATGGTGAGCAGCAAGACGCAACATTTCTTCTAGGAGGCTCGTGCGGGACGAGGCCTCTTGAGGATGTGGACCCTCGAATCCCGTCGAAACCACTGGGATTGATGGCCACGTTATGTTAGCGACACAATGAGAGCATTTCAGGTTCACGGAAGCACGCACGTTCAGTGCGACATGAGAGAAGAAAACACAGATGCTGCCTTGACAGGGTTAGAGTGAATTTGCCTCTGCCGCCCCGCCACCCCCGCCCCCCCACCCCCCCACCCCACCCCCGCCGCCGACACATAACTTGCCCAGAGCCAGCCCAGCTTCACGTCCCGAGGAACATTACTGCTGTGTGCTAGAATACCTGAAAGGAAACCTGGGGACGCTGGGAGACTCTGAGCTGTACGCGGCTTGAGAAAGCTTCTAGACCCTTCAGGGGTCGGCGTGGCACTTCTGGAGCGTGAGACACCACGTTTCCTCATGGAAACCTAGTGTTACAGTTCGGGGACTTTATGCACAACCGCCTCCAGCCGCTTAGCTGGATGGCCGTGTCCAGAAGCGACAGTTGCCAGAGAGTTCTTTCCCAGGAGCTCGTGAGACAGCATATCATGCAGAAACGCAGAGATGGAGACCAGCCTTTCCCCGTGTTTTGAGAGGTTCGCTCCTCTGCCTTTGAGCCTTTGAACACAAAGATCCAGTCAGCTCCCGATGATAACTTAGAACTGTACTCTTGACGGTCTCTCTGCCATCAGCCCCCTGCTCAGCTACCGTCTCCTAGGTGCCTTCAGTGAAGTACCATAAAATCTGCAGCCTGCCGCACCATGTTGTTCAGGAAGGGCACATTTCCTCTTCGTAAAGAAATCTTTTCTTGCAGCCTGCCTGGCTCGAGCTCCTATTCCTTTTCAGAAGCCCGAGTTTGGCATAGCACTGAAATGACCCCTTCCCTCAAGGCCGGACACATCTCCTAGAGAATATACTCCACGTAGGCCCATTCATTACCTCTTGCCTCCTATGAAACACAAAGGAGTTGTAGCTTGATGGGAGGAAACAGTGGCCTCCTGCTCCGTCTATGACTATCCCGTTTCCCAAGGCCCCGTGAAAGGCTCTTGCTTTCAAGGGTGTAGAGCCTGGCGACGGGCGCCAAGCACCGCCAAAAGAGGAGAAATCAGAGCGAGAGAACATGCTCCTGAGAAACACGCACACTTAACCGCACGAAAAGCAGGCCTCTTCGTGGAGTCTGAAATCCCTCCCTGCTCAGCGTTTCTCCGTGGGGCAGAGCGCTCACCGCTGCCTCCATGCACAGCTAGGAAAAGTAGGTGTGCAGGTGTCGCCTGCCTTTCAGCGCCTGTCCAACTTGTGCGGACAATAGCCACACCTGCCTGAACGTTCTGCAGAAAACCGAGTGTTACTGGAGTGTAGCCAACGCTTCCGTGTTCACTCAGGGTAAAGAGGCCATTGCTGCGGTGTGGACGGCCTTCATCCCCACTCTTCTGGAGCACAATGCCCTCTGAGCAGGCTGGAAACTGCCTGTAGGAGAAGCAGTTGAACAGACGTCCGCCCCGGTATACGTAACTGCAGCCACACCTCGCGTGTATCTTACGCTCCAGGAACCAACGCGGTGCCCAGAACTCCTTTCTGATGCCAAGACGCAAGAGGCAACATTTCCTCTGGAGACCCGTGCGTGGTGAGGCCTCCTGAGATTTGGTGCCTTCCAGTCCCGTTGACACCCCATCGACTGATTGCCATGTGATGGTGGCGACACAAGGACTGCCTTTACAAGTGCACGGAACCACGTCCAGTGGGACGTGGGCCGAGAAGCACTAATGCTACACTGACAGGGCTAGGCTGAAATGCCTCTGACCCCCTCCAAAAAGTAACTTTCCAAGAGACAGCACACGGTCACATCCCCAGAACAACCCTGCCGTGTGCTAGGATACATTACAGGAAATCCGGAGACTCTGGGAGACTCTGAGCTCCACGCGGCTTGAAAAAGCGTATAGCCTCTTCGGGGGGTCAGTGTGGCACTTCTGGACAGTGAGACACCAGGTCTCCTAATGGAACCCTAGTGTTACATTACTGGGACGTAAGGCACAACATTAATCAGCCGCTTGGGTTACGGGCCTTGTCCAGAAGCAACGGTTGCCAAAGATTTCTTTGCTTTGAGCTCGTGAGACAGCATATCATGTAGGACCGCAGAGAAGGAGAGCTGCCGCTCTCTGGCTTTGAAGAAGAGGTGAGCTTTTCTACTAGGCCTTGGAGCACAAAGATCCAGCCAAGTCCCAACGACAGGTTAGAAGGTTACTGTTGCAGGTCTCTCTGCGCTTAGCCCACTGTTCGGCTACAGTCTGTAAAGTGCATTCAGGGAAGAACAAGAAACTCTACAACGCCCCGCATCTTGCTGGGAAGGAACAGCACAGCCTCTCCTCGGTGACGACGTCCTTTCTTGCAGACTGCCAGGCTGGGACTCCTATTCCGTTTCAGAACTCCGAGTTTGGCATAGCACGGAAATGACCCCTTCCCTCAACGCCCTACACATCTCTTAAGGACTATAACCCCCGTGTGCCCATTCGTTATATCTCGCCCCCTATGAAACACAGGAAGAGCTGTGGCTGCATGGTGGGAAGCAGTGGCCGTAGTGTCCTTAAGGGATAAGTATCCCGTGCCAAAGGCCCCGTGAAAATCTCTCGCTTTCGTGAGCCTAGGGCATACCAAGGGCTGCCAAACACAGCTAAAGGAGGCGAAAGAAGAGAAGCAGAACTTGCTCCTGAGACTCTCGTGCATATACTGACCCCAAAGCATGCCTCTTCGTGGAGACCGAAGGCCTCCCCAGCTCAGATTTAGGGCCCTGGAACACAGTGCAAAGCGCTGCCTTCAAAGGAGAGGTAGGGAAGGAATGTTTTCAAGTCTCGCCCGCCTTTCAGCGCCTGTTCAGCTTGAGTGGACAATAGCCACAGCCTGGCCGAACGTCCCGCCGAGCACCGAGTTTGACTGGAGTGTAGCAAACGCTTGCCAGTTCTCTGAGGGGGAAGAGGCCATTGCTGTGGTGTGAACGGCCTTCACTGCCACTCGCTGGGAGCGCAGTGCTCTCTGGGCAGGCAGGATAGTTCCTAGCGGAGAAGCATTTGAACAGACGCCTGCCCTGGTATACGTGCTACATCCGCACATCGAGTGTACCTTTCCTACGCTCCAGGCACCAACACGGTGCACAGAACTCCTCTTGATGGTGAGCAGCAAGACGCAACATTTCTTCTAGGAGGCTCGTGCGGGACGAGGCCTCTTGAGGATGTGGACCCTCGAATCCCGTCGAAACCACTGGGATTGATGGCCACGTTATGTTAGCGACACAATGAGAGCATTTCAGGTTCACGGAAGCACGCACGTTCAGTGCGACATGAGAGAAGAAAACACAGATGCTGCCTTGACAGGGTTAGAGTGAATTTGCCTCTGCCGCCCCGCCCCCCCCGCCCCCCCACCCCCCCACCCCCCCCCCGCCGCCGACACATAACTTGCCCAGAGCCAGCCCAGCTTCACGTCCCGAGGAACATTACTGCTGTGTGCTAGAATACCTGAAAGGAAACCT
The DNA here is from genome assembly GCF_028564815.1 of Eubalaena glacialis. Taxonomy (NCBI): domain Eukaryota; kingdom Metazoa; phylum Chordata; class Mammalia; order Artiodactyla; family Balaenidae; genus Eubalaena; species Eubalaena glacialis. The sequence goes on from NC_083725.1 coordinate 36,114,301, forward strand.
GGGGACGCTGGGAGACTCTGAGCTGTACGCGGCTTGAGAAAGCTTCTAGACCCTTCAGGGGTCGGCGTGGCACTTCTGGAGCGTGAGACACCACGTTTCCTCATGGAAACCTAGTGTTACAGTTCGGGGACTTTATGCACAACCGCCTCCAGCCGCTTAGCTGGATGGCCGTGTCCAGAAGCGACAGTTGCCAGAGAGTTCTTTCCCAGGAGCTCGTGAGACAGCATATCATGCAGAAACGCAGAGATGGAGACCAGCCTTTCCCCGTGTTTTGAGAGGTTCGCTCCTCTGCCTTTGAGCCTTTGAACACAAAGATCCAGTCAGCTCCCGATGATAACTTAGAACTGTACTCTTGACGGTCTCTCTGCCATCAGCCCCCTGCTCAGCTACCGTCTCCTAGGTGCCTTCAGTGAAGTACCATAAAATCTGCAGCCTGCCGCACCATGTTGTTCAGGAAGGGCACATTTCCTCTTCGTAAAGAAATCTTTTCTTGCAGCCTGCCTGGCTCGAGCTCCTATTCCTTTTCAGAAGCCCGAGTTTGGCATAGCACTGAAATGACCCCTTCCCTCAAGGCCGGACACATCTCCTAGAGAATATACTCCACGTAGGCCCATTCATTACCTCTTGCCTCCTATGAAACACAAAGGAGTTGTAGCTTGATGGGAGGAAACAGTGGCCTCCTGCTCCGTCTATGACTATCCCGTTTCCCAAGGCCCCGTGAAAGGCTCTTGCTTTCAAGGGTGTAGAGCCTGGCGACGGGCGCCAAGCACCGCCAAAAGAGGAGAAATCAGAGCGAGAGAACATGCTCCTGAGAAACACGCACACTTAACCGCACGAAAAGCAGGCCTCTTCGTGGAGTCTGAAATCCCTCCCTGCTCAGCGTTTCTCCGTGGGGCAGAGCGCTCACCGCTGCCTCCATGCACAGCTAGGAAAAGTAGGTGTGCAGGTGTCGCCTGCCTTTCAGCGCCTGTCCAACTTGTGCGGACAATAGCCACACCTGCCTGAACGTTCTGCAGAAAACCGAGTGTTACTGGAGTGTAGCCAACGCTTCCGTGTTCACTCAGGGTAAAGAGGCCATTGCTGCGGTGTGGACGGCCTTCATCCCCACTCTTCTGGAGCACAATGCCCTCTGAGCAGGCTGGAAACTGCCTGTAGGAGAAGCAGTTGAACAGACGTCCGCCCCGGTATACGTAACTGCAGCCACACCTCGCGTGTATCTTACGCTCCAGGAACCAACGCGGTGCCCAGAACTCCTTTCTGATGCCAAGACGCAAGAGGCAACATTTCCTCTGGAGACCCGTGCGTGGTGAGGCCTCCTGAGATTTGGTGCCTTCCAGTCCCGTTGACACCCCATCGACTGATTGCCATGTGATGGTGGCGACACAAGGACTGCCTTTACAAGTGCACGGAACCACGTCCAGTGGGACGTGGGCCGAGAAGCACTAATGCTACACTGACAGGGCTAGGCTGAAATGCCTCTGACCCCCTCCAAAAAGTAACTTTCCAAGAGACAGCACACGGTCACATCCCCAGAACAACCCTGCCGTGTGCTAGGATACATTACAGGAAATCCGGAGACTCTGGGAGACTCTGAGCTCCACGCGGCTTGAAAAAGCGTATAGCCTCTTCGGGGGGTCAGTGTGGCACTTCTGGACAGTGAGACACCAGGTCTCCTAATGGAACCCTAGTGTTACATTACTGGGACGTAAGGCACAACATTAATCAGCCGCTTGGGTTACGGGCCTTGTCCAGAAGCAACGGTTGCCAAAGATTTCTTTGCTTTGAGCTCGTGAGACAGCATATCATGTAGGACCGCAGAGAAGGAGAGCTGCCGCTCTCTGGCTTTGAAGAAGAGGTGAGCTTTTCTACTAGGCCTTGGAGCACAAAGATCCAGCCAAGTCCCAACGACAGGTTAGAAGGTTACTGTTGCAGGTCTCTCTGCGCTTAGCCCACTGTTCGGCTACAGTCTGTAAAGTGCATTCAGGGAAGAACAAGAAACTCTACAACGCCCCGCATCTTGCTGGGAAGGAACAGCACAGCCTCTCCTCGGTGACGACGTCCTTTCTTGCAGACTGCCAGGCTGGGACTCCTATTCCGTTTCAGAACTCCGAGTTTGGCATAGCACGGAAATGACCCCTTCCCTCAACGCCCTACACATCTCTTAAGGACTATAACCCCCGTGTGCCCATTCGTTATATCTCGCCCCCTATGAAACACAGGAAGAGCTGTGGCTGGATGGTGGGAAGCAGTGGCCGTGGTGTCCTTAAGGGATAAGTATCCCGTGCCAAAGGCCCCGTGAAAATCTCTCGCTTTCGTGAGCCTAGGGCATACCAAGGGCTGCCAAACACAGCTAAAGGAGGCGAAAGAAGAGAAGCAGAACTTGCTCCTGAGACTCTCGTGCATATACTGACCCCAAAGCATGCCTCTTCGTGGAGACCGAAGGCCTCCCCAGCTCAGATTTAGGGCCCTGGAACACAGTGCTAAGCGCTGCCTTCAAAGGAGAGGTAGGGAAGGAATGTTTTCAAGTCTCGCCCGCCTTTCAGCGCCTGTTCAGCTTGAGTGGACAATAGCCACAGCCTGGCCGAACGTCCCGCCGAGCACCGAGTTTGACTGGAGTGTAGCAAACGCTTGCCAGTTCTCTGAGGGGGAAGAGGCCATTGCTGTGGTGTGAACGGCCTTCACTGCCACTCGCTGGGAGCGCAGTGCTCTCTGGGCAGGCAGGATAGTTCCTAGCGGAGAAGCATTTGAACAGACGCCTGCCCTGGTATACGTGCTACATCCGCACATCGAGTGTACCTTTCCTACGCTCCAGGCACCAACACGGTGCACAGAACTCCTCTTGATGGTGAGCAGCAAGACGCAACATTTCTTCTAGGAGGCTCGTGCGGGACGAGGCCTCTTGAGGATGTGGACCCTCGAATCCCGTCGAAACCACTGGGATTGATGGCCACGTTATGTTAGCGACACAATGAGAGCATTTCAGGTTCACGGAAGCACGCACGTTCAGTGCGACATGAGAGAAGAAAACACAGATGCTGCCTTGACAGGGTTAGAGTGAATTTGCCTCTGCCGCCCCGCCCCCCCCCGCCCCCCCACCCCCCCACCCCACCCCCGCCGCCGACACATAACTTGCCCAGAGCCAGCCCAGCTTCACGTCCCGAGGAACATTACTGCTGTGTGCTAGAATACCTGAAAGGAAACCTGGGGACGCTGGGAGACTCTGAGCTGTACGCGGCTTGAGAAAGCTTCTAGACCCTTCAGGGGTCGGCGTGGCACTTCTGGAGCGTGAGACACCACGTTTCCTCATGGAAACCTAGTGTTACAGTTCGGGGACTTTATGCACAACCGCCTCCAGCCGCTTAGCTGGATGGCCGTGTCCAGAAGCGACAGTTGCCAGAGAGTTCTTTCCCAGGAGCTCGTGAGACAGCATATCATGCAGAAACGCAGAGATGGAGACCAGCCTTTCCCCGTGTTTTGAGAGGTTCGCTCCTCTGCCTTTGAGCCTTTGAACACAAAGATCCAGTCAGCTCCCGATGATAACTTAGAACTGTACTCTTGACGGTCTCTCTGCCATCAGCCCCCTGCTCAGCTACCGTCTCCTAGGTGCCTTCAGTGAAGTACCATAAAATCTGCAGCCTGCCGCACCATGTTGTTCAGGAAGGGCACATTTCCTCTTCGTAAAGAAATCTTTTCTTGCAGCCTGCCTGGCTCGAGCTCCTATTCCTTTTCAGAAGCCCGAGTTTGGCATAGCACTGAAATGACCCCTTCCCTCAAGGCCGGACACATCTCCTAGAGAATATACTCCACGTAGGCCCATTCATTACCTCTTGCCTCCTATGAAACACAAAGGAGTTGTAGCTTGATGGGAGGAAACAGTGGCCTCCTGCTCCGTCTATGACTATCCCGTTTCCCAAGGCCCCGTGAAAGGCTCTTGCTTTCAAGGGTGTAGAGCCTGGCGACGGGCGCCAAGCACCGCCAAAAGAGGAGAAATCAGAGCGAGAGAACATGCTCCTGAGAAACACGCACACTTAACCGCACGAAAAGCAGGCCTCTTCGTGGAGTCTGAAATCCCTCCCTGCTCAGCGTTTCTCCGTGGGGCAGAGCGCTCACCGCTGCCTCCATGCACAGCTAGGAAAAGTAGGTGTGCAGGTGTCGCCTGCCTTTCAGCGCCTGTCCAACTTGTGCGGACAATAGCCACACCTGCCTGAACGTTCTGCAGAAAACCGAGTGTTACTGGAGTGTAGCCAACGCTTCCGTGTTCACTCAGGGTAAAGAGGCCATTGCTGCGGTGTGGACGGCCTTCATCCCCACTCTTCTGGAGCACAATGCCCTCTGAGCAGGCTGGAAACTGCCTGTAGGAGAAGCAGTTGAACAGACGTCCGCCCCGGTATACGTAACTGCAGCCACACCTCGCGTGTATCTTACGCTCCAGGAACCAACGCGGTGCCCAGAACTCCTTTCTGATGCCAAGACGCAAGAGGCAACATTTCCTCTGGAGACCCGTGCGTGGTGAGGCCTCCTGAGATTTGGTGCCTTCCAGTCCCGTTGACACCCCATCGACTGATTGCCATGTGATGGTGGCGACACAAGGACTGCCTTTACAAGTGCACGGAACCACGTCCAGTGGGACGTGGGCCGAGAAGCACTAATGCTACACTGACAGGGCTAGGCTGAAATGCCTCTGACCCCCTCCAAAAAGTAACTTTCCAAGAGACAGCACACGGTCACATCCCCAGAACAACCCTGCCGTGTGCTAGGATACATTACAGGAAATCCGGAGACTCTGGGAGACTCTGAGCTCCACGCGGCTTGAAAAAGCGTATAGCCTCTTCGGGGGGTCAGTGTGGCACTTCTGGACAGTGAGACACCAGGTCTCCTAATGGAACCCTAGTGTTACATTACTGGGACGTAAGGCACAACATTAATCAGCCGCTTGGGTTACGGGCCTTGTCCAGAAGCAACGGTTGCCAAAGATTTCTTTGCTTTGAGCTCGTGAGACAGCATATCATGTAGGACCGCAGAGAAGGAGAGCTGCCGCTCTCTGGCTTTGAAGAAGAGGTGAGCTTTTCTACTAGGCCTTGGAGCACAAAGATCCAGCCAAGTCCCAACGACAGGTTAGAAGGTTACTGTTGCAGGTCTCTCTGCGCTTAGCCCACTGTTCGGCTACAGTCTGTAAAGTGCATTCAGGGAAGAACAAGAAACTCTACAACGCCCCGCATCTTGCTGGGAAGGAACAGCACAGCCTCTCCTCGGTGACGACGTCCTTTCTTGCAGACTGCCAGGCTGGGACTCCTATTCCGTTTCAGAACTCCGAGTTTGGCATAGCACGGAAATGACCCCTTCCCTCAACGCCCTACACATCTCTTAAGGACTATAACCCCCGTGTGCCCATTCGTTATATCTCGCCCCCTATGAAACACAGGAAGAGCTGTGGCTGCATGGTGGGAAGCAGTGGCCGTAGTGTCCTTAAGGGATAAGTATCCCGTGCCAAAGGCCCCGTGAAAATCTCTCGCTTTCGTGAGCCTAGGGCATACCAAGGGCTGCCAAACACAGCTAAAGGAGGCGAAAGAAGAGAAGCAGAACTTGCTCCTGAGACTCTCGTGCATATACTGATCCCAAAGCATGCCTCCTCGTGGAGACCGAAGGCCTCCCCAGCTCAGATTTAGGGCCCTGGAACACAGTGCAAAGCGCTGCCTTCAAAGGAGAGGTAGGGAAGGAATGTTTTCAAGTCTCGCCCGCCTTTCAGCGCCTGTTCAGCTTGAGTGGACAATAGCCACAGCCTGGCCGAACGTCCCGCCGAGCACCGAGTTTGACTGGAGTGTAGCAAACGCTTGCCAGTTCTCTGAGGGGGAAGAGGCCATTGCTGTGGTGTGAACGGCCTTCACTGCCACTCGCTGGGAGCGCAGTGCTCTCTGGGCAGGCAGGATAGTTCCTAGCGGAGAAGCATTTGAACAGACGCCTGCCCTGGTATACGTGCTACATCCGCACATCGAGTGTACCTTTCCTACGCTCCAGGCACCAACACGGTGCACAGAACTCCTCTTGATGGTGAGCAGCAAGACGCAACATTTCTTCTAGGAGGCTCGTGCGGGACGAGGCCTCTTGAGGATGTGGACCCTCGAATCCCGTCGAAACCACTGGGATTGATGGCCACGTTATGTTAGCGACACAATGAGAGCATTTCAGGTTCACGGAAGCACGCACGTTCAGTGCGACATGAGAGAAGAAAACACAGATGCTGCCTTGACAGGGTTAGAGTGAATTTGCCTCTGCCGCCCCGCCCCCCCCGCCCCCCCACCCCCCCACCCCACCCCCGCCGCCGACACATAACTTGCCCAGAGCCAGCCCAGCTTCACGTCCCGAGGAACATTACTGCTGTGTGCTAGAATACCTGAAAGGAAACCTGGGGACGCTGGGAGACTCTGAGCTGTACGCGGCTTGAGAAAGCTTCTAGACCCTTCAGGGGTCGGCGTGGCACTTCTGGAGCGTGAGACACCACGTTTCCTCATGGAAACCTAGTGTTACAGTTCGGGGACTTTATGCACAACCGCCTCCAGCCGCTTAGCTGGATGGCCGTGTCCAGAAGCGACAGTTGCCAGAGAGTTCTTTCCCAGGAGCTCGTGAGACAGCATATCATGCAGAAACGCAGAGATGGAGACCAGCCTTTCCCCGTGTTTTGAGAGGTTCGCTCCTCTGCCTTTGAGCCTTTGAACACAAAGATCCAGTCAGCTCCCGATGATAACTTAGAACTGTACTCTTGACGGTCTCTCTGCCATCAGCCCCCTGCTCAGCTACCGTCTCCTAGGTGCCTTCAGTGAAGTACCATAAAATCTGCAGCCTGCCGCACCATGTTGTTCAGGAAGGGCACATTTCCTCTTCGTAAAGAAATCTTTTCTTGCAGCCTGCCTGGCTCGAGCTCCTATTCCTTTTCAGAAGCCCGAGTTTGGCATAGCACTGAAATGACCCCTTCCCTCAAGGCCGGACACATCTCCTAGAGAATATACTCCACGTAGGCCCATTCATTACCTCTTGCCTCCTATGAAACACAAAGGAGTTGTAGCTTGATGGGAGGAAACAGTGGCCTCCTGCTCCGTCTATGACTATCCCGTTTCCCAAGGCCCCGTGAAAGGCTCTTGCTTTCAAGGGTGTAGAGCCTGGCGACGGGCGCCAAGCACCGCCAAAAGAGGAGAAATCAGAGCGAGAGAACATGCTCCTGAGAAACACGCACACTTAACCGCACGAAAAGCAGGCCTCTTCGTGGAGTCTGAAATCCCTCCCTGCTCAGCGTTTCTCCGTGGGGCAGAGCGCTCACCGCTGCCTCCATGCACAGCTAGGAAAAGTAGGTGTGCAGGTGTCGCCTGCCTTTCAGCGCCTGTCCAACTTGTGCGGACAATAGCCACACCTGCCTGAACGTTCTGCAGAAAACCGAGTGTTACTGGAGTGTAGCCAACGCTTCCGTGTTCACTCAGGGTAAAGAGGCCATTGCTGCGGTGTGGACGGCCTTCATCCCCACTCTTCTGGAGCACAATGCCCTCTGAGCAGGCTGGAAACTGCCTGTAGGAGAAGCAGTTGAACAGACGTCCGCCCCGGTATACGTAACTGCAGCCACACCTCGCGTGTATCTTACGCTCCAGGAACCAACGCGGTGCCCAGAACTCCTTTCTGATGCCAAGACGCAAGAGGCAACATTTCCTCTGGAGACCCGTGCGTGGTGAGGCCTCCTGAGATTTGGTGCCTTCCAGTCCCGTTGACACCCCATCGACTGATTGCCATGTGATGGTGGCGACACAAGGACTGCCTTTACAAGTGCACGGAACCACGTCCAGTGGGACGTGGGCCGAGAAGCACTAATGCTACACTGACAGGGCTAGGCTGAAATGCCTCTGACCCCCTCCAAAAAGTAACTTTCCAAGAGACAGCACACGGTCACATCCCCAGAACAACCCTGCCGTGTGCTAGGATACATTACAGGAAATCCGGAGACTCTGGGAGACTCTGAGCTCCACGCGGCTTGAAAAAGCGTATAGCCTCTTCGGGGGGTCAGTGTGGCACTTCTGGACAGTGAGACACCAGGTCTCCTAATGGAACCCTAGTGTTACATTACTGGGACGTAAGGCACAACATTAATCAGCCGCTTGGGTTACGGGCCTTGTCCAGAAGCAACGGTTGCCAAAGATTTCTTTGCTTTGAGCTCGTGAGACAGCATATCATGTAGGACCGCAGAGAAGGAGAGCTGCCGCTCTCTGGCTTTGAAGAAGAGGTGAGCTTTTCTACTAGGCCTTGGAGCACAAAGATCCAGCCAAGTCCCAACGACAGGTTAGAAGGTTACTGTTGCAGGTCTCTCTGCGCTTAGCCCACTGTTCGGCTACAGTCTGTAAAGTGCATTCAGGGAAGAACAAGAAACTCTACAACGCCCCGCATCTTGCTGGGAAGGAACAGCACAGCCTCTCCTCGGTGACGACGTCCTTTCTTGCAGACTGCCAGGCTGGGACTCCTATTCCGTTTCAGAACTCCGAGTTTGGCATAGCACGGAAATGACCCCTTCCCTCAACGCCCTACACATCTCTTAAGGACTATAACCTCCGTGTGCCCATTCGTTATATCTCGCCCCCTATGAAACACAGGAAGAGCTGTGGCTGCATGGTGGGAAGCAGTGGCCGTGGTGTCCTTAAGGGATAAGTATCCCGTGCCAAAGGCCCCGTGAAAATCTCTCGCTTTCGTGAGCCTAGGGCATACCAAGGGCTGCCAAACACAGCTAAAGGAGGCGAAAGAAGAGAAGCAGAACTTGCTCCTGAGACTCTCGTGCATATACTGACCCCAAAGCATGCCTCTTCGTGGAGACCGAAGGCCTCCCCAGCTCAGATTTAGGGCCCTGGAACACAGTGCTAAGCGCTGCCTTCAAAGGAGAGGTAGGGAAGGAATGTTTTCAAGTCTCGCCCGCCTTTCAGCGCCTGTTCAGCTTGAGTGGACAATAGCCACAGCCTGGCCGAACGTCCCGCCGAGCACCGAGTTTGACTGGAGTGTAGCAAACGCTTGCCAGTTCTCTGAGGGGGAAGAGGCCATTGCTGTGGTGTGAACGGCCTTCACTGCCACTCGCTGGGAGCGCAGTGCTCTCTGGGCAGGCAGGATAGTTCCTATCGGAGAAGCATTTGAACAGACGCCTGCCCTGGTATACGTGCTACATCCGCACATCGAGTGTACCTTTCCTACGCTCCAGGCACCAACACGGTGCACAGAACTCCTCTTGATGGTGAGCAGCAAGACGCAACATTTCTTCTAGGAGGCTCGTGCGGGACGAGGCCTCTTGAGGATGTGGACCCTCGAATCCCGTCGAAACCACTGGGATTGATGGCCACGTTATGTTAGCGACACAATGAGAGCATTTCAGGTTCACGGAAGCACGCACGTTCAGTGCGACATGAGAGAAGAAAACACAGATGCTGCCTTGACAGGGTTAGAGTGAATTTGCCTCTGCCGCCCCGCCACCCCCGCCCCCCCACCCCCCCACCCCCCCCCCCCGCCGCCGACACATAACTTGCCCAGAGCCAGCCCAGCTTCACGTCCCGAGGAACATTACTGCTGTGTGCTAGAATACCTGAAAGGAAACCTGGGGACGCTGGGAGACTCTGAGCTGTACGCGGCTTGAGAAAGCTTCTAGACCCTTCAGGGGTCGGCGTGGCACTTCTGGAGCGTGAGACACCACGTTTCCTCATGGAAACCTAGTGTTACAGTTCGGGGACTTTATGCACAACCGCCTCCAGCCGCTTAGCTGGATGGCCGTGTCCAGAAGCGACAGTTGCCAGAGAGTTCTTTCCCAGGAGCTCGTGAGACAGCATATCATGCAGAAACGCAGAGATGGAGACCAGCCTTTCCCCGTGTTTTGAGAGGTTCGCTCCTCTGCCTTTGAGCCTTTGAACACAAAGATCCAGTCAGCTCCCGATGATAACTTAGAACTGTACTCTTGACGGTCTCTCTGCCATCAGCCCCCTGCTCAGCTACCGTCTCCTAGGTGCCTTCAGTGAAGTACCATAAAATCTGCAGCCTGCCGCACCATGTTGTTCAGGAAGGGCACATTTCCTCTTCGTAAAGAAATCTTTTCTTGCAGCCTGCCTGGCTCGAGCTCCTATTCCTTTTCAGAAGCCCGAGTTTGGCATAGCACTGAAATGACCCCTTCCCTCAAGGCCGGACACATCTCCTAGAGAATATACTCCACGTAGGCCCATTCATTACCTCTTGCCTCCTATGAAACACAAAGGAGTTGTAGCTTGATGGGAGGAAACAGTGGCCTCCTGCTCCGTCTATGACTATCCCGTTTCCCAAGGCCCCGTGAAAGGCTCTTGCTTTCAAGGGTGTAGAGCCTGGCGACGGGCGCCAAGCACCGCCAAAAGAGGAGAAATCAGAGCGAGAGAACATGCTCCTGAGAAACACGCACACTTAACCGCACGAAAAGCAGGCCTCTTCGTGGAGTCTGAAATCCCTCCCTGCTCAGCGTTTCTCCGTGGGGCAGAGCGCTCACCGCTGCCTCCATGCACAGCTAGGAAAAGTAGGTGTGCAGGTGTCGCCTGCCTTTCAGCGCCTGTCCAACTTGTGCGGACAATAGCCACACCTGCCTGAACGTTCTGCAGAAAACCGAGTGTTACTGGAGTGTAGCCAACGCTTCCGTGTTCACTCAGGGTAAAGAGGCCATTGCTGCGGTGTGGACGGCCTTCATCCCCACTCTTCTGGAGCACAATGCCCTCTGAGCAGGCTGGAAACTGCCTGTAGGAGAAGCAGTTGAACAGACGTCCGCCCCGGTATACGTAACTGCAGCCACACCTCGCGTGTATCTTACGCTCCAGGAACCAACGCGGTGCCCAGAACTCCTTTCTGATGCCAAGACGCAAGAGGCAACATTTCCTCTGGAGACCCGTGCGTGGTGAGGCCTCCTGAGATTTGGTGCCTTCCAGTCCCGTTGACACCCCATCGACTGATTGCCATGTGATGGTGGCGACACAAGGACTGCCTTTACAAGTGCACGGAACCACGTCCAGTGGGACGTGGGCCGAGAAGCACTAATGCTACACTGACAGGGCTAGGCTGAAATGCCTCTGACCCCCTCCAAAAAGTAACTTTCCAAGAGACAGCACACGGTCACATCCCCAGAACAACCCTGCCGTGTGCTAGGATACATTACAGGAAATCCGGAGACTCTGGGAGACTCTGAGCTCCACGCGGCTTGAAAAAGCGTATAGCCTCTTCGGGGGGTCAGTGTGGCACTTCTGGACAGTGAGACACCAGGTCTCCTAATGGAACCCTAGTGTTACATTACTGGGACGTAAGGCACAACATTAATCAGCCGCTTGGGTTACGGGCCTTGTCCAGAAGCAACGGTTGCCAAAGATTTCTTTGCTTTGAGCTCGTGAGACAGCATATCATGTAGGACCGCAGAGAAGGAGAGCTGCCGCTCTCTGGCTTTGAAGAAGAGGTGAGCTTTTCTACTAGGCCTTGGAGCACAAAGATCCAGCCAAGTCCCAACGACAGGTTAGAAGGTTACTGTTGCAGGTCTCTCTGCGCTTAGCCCACTGTTCGGCTACAGTCTGTAAAGTGCATTCAGGGAAGAACAAGAAACTCTACAACGCCCCGCATCTTGCTGGGAAGGAACAGCACAGCCTCTCCTCGGTGACGACGTCCTTTCTTGCAGACTGCCAGGCTGGGACTCCTATTCCGTTTCAGAACTCCGAGTTTGGCATAGCACGGAAATGACCCCTTCCCTCAACGCCCTACACATCTCTTAAGGACTATAACCCCCGTGTGCCCATTCGTTATATCTCGCCCCCTATGAAACACAGGAAGAGCTGTGGCTGCATGGTGGGAAGCAGTGGCCGTAGTGTCCTTAAGGGATAAGTATCCCGTGCCAAAGGCCCCGTGAAAATCTCTCACTTTCGTGAGCCTAGGGCATACCAAGGGCTGCCAAACACAGCTAAAGGAGGCGAAAGAAGAGAAGCAGAACTTGCTCCTGAGACTCTCGTGCATATACTGATCCCAAAGCATGCCTCCTCGTGGAGACCGAAGGCCTCCCCAGCTCAGATTTAGGGCCCTGGAACACAGTGCAAAGCGCTGCCTTCAAAGGAGAGGTAGGGAAGGAATGTTTTCAAGTCTCGCCCGCCTTTCAGCGCCTGTTCAGCTTGAGTGGACAATAGCCACAGCCTGGCCGAACGTCCCGCCGAGCACCGAGTTTGACTGGAGTGTAGCAAACGCTTGCCAGTTCTCTGAGGGGGAAGAGGCCATTGCTGTGGTGTGAACGGCCTTCACTGCCACTCGCTGGGAGCGCAGTGCTCTCTGGGCAGGCAGGATAGTTCCTAGCGGAGAAGCATTTGAACAGACGCCTGCCCTGGTATACGTGCTACATCCGCACATCGAGTGTACCTTTCCTACGCTCCAGGCACCAACACGGTGCACAGAACTCCTCTTGATGGTGAGCAGCAAGACGCAACATTTCTTCTAGGAGGCTCGTGCGGGACGAGGCCTCTTGAGGATGTGGACCCTCGAATCCCGTCGAAACCACTGGGATTGATGGCCACGTTATGTTAGCGACACAATGAGAGCATTTCAGGTTCACGGAAGCACGCACGTTCAGTGCGACATGAGAGAAGAAAACACAGATGCTGCCTTGACAGGGTTAGAGTGAATTTGCCTCTGCCGCCCCGCCCCCCCCGCCCCCCCACCCCCCCACCCCCCCCCCGCCGCCGACACATAACTTGCCCAGAGCCAGCCCAGCTTCACGTCCCGAGGAACATTACTGCTGTGTGCTAGAATACCTGAAAGGAAACCTGGGGACGCTGGGAGACTCTGAGCTGTACGCGGCTTGAGAAAGCTTCTAGACCCTTCAGGGGTCGGCGTGGCACTTCTGGAGCGTGAGACACCACGTTTCCTCATGGAAACCTAGTGTTACAGTTCGGGGACTTTATGCACAACCGCCTCCAGCCGCTTAGCTGGATGGCCGTGTCCAGAAGCGACAGTTGCCAGAGAGTTCTTTCCCAGGAGCTCGTGAGACAGCATATCATGCAGAAACGCAGAGATGGAGACCAGCCTTTCCCCGTGTTTTGAGAGGTTCGCTCCTCTGCCTTTGAGCCTTTGAACACAAAGATCCAGTCAGCTCCCGATGATAACTTAGAACTGTACTCTTGACGGTCTCTCTGCCATCAGCCCCCTGCTCAGCTACCGTCTCCTAGGTGCCTTCAGTGAAGTACCATAAAATCTGCAGCCTGCCGCACCATGTTGTTCAGGAAGGGCACATTTCCTCTTCGTAAAGAAATCTTTTCTTGCAGCCTGCCTGGCTCGAGCTCCTATTCCTTTTCAGAAGCCCGAGTTTGGCATAGCACTGAAATGACCCCTTCCCTCAAGGCCGGACACATCTCCTAGAGAATATACTCCACGTAGGCCCATTCATTACCTCTTGCCTCCTATGAAACACAAAGGAGTTGTAGCTTGATGGGAGGAAACAGTGGCCTCCTGCTCCGTCTATGACTATCCCGTTTCCCAAGGCCCCGTGAAAGGCTCTTGCTTTCAAGGGTGTAGAGCCTGGCGACGGGCGCCAAGCACCGCCAAAAGAGGAGAAATCAGAGCGAGAGAACATGCTCCTGAGAAACACGCACACTTAACCGCACGAAAAGCAGGCCTCTTCGTGGAGTCTGAAATCCCTCCCTGCTCAGCGTTTCTCCGTGGGGCAGAGCGCTCACCGCTGCCTCCATGCACAGCTAGGAAAAGTAGGTGTGCAGGTGTCGCCTGCCTTTCAGCGCCTGTCCAACTTGTGCGGACAATAGCCACACCTGCCTGAACGTTCTGCAGAAAACCGAGTGTTACTGGAGTGTAGCCAACGCTTCCGTGTTCACTCAGGGTAAAGAGGCCATTGCTGCGGTGTGGACGGCCTTCATCCCCACTCTTCTGGAGCACAATGCCCTCTGAGCAGGCTGGAAACTGCCTGTAGGAGAAGCAGTTGAACAGACGTCCGCCCCGGTATACGTAACTGCAGCCACACCTCGCGTGTATCTTACGCTCCAGGAACCAACGCGGTGCCCAGAACTCCTTTCTGATGCCAAGACGCAAGAGGCAACATTTCCTCTGGAGACCCGTGCGTGGTGAGGCCTCCTGAGATTTGGTGCCTTCCAGTCCCGTTGACACCCCATCGACTGATTGCCATGTGATGGTGGCGACACAAGGACTGCCTTTACAAGTGCACGGAACCACGTCCAGTGGGACGTGGGCCGAGAAGCACTAATGCTACACTGACAGGGCTAGGCTGAAATGCCTCTGACCCCCTCCAAAAAGTAACTTTCCAAGAGACAGCACACGGTCACATCCCCAGAACAACCCTGCCGTGTGCTAGGATACATTACAGGAAATCCGGAGACTCTGGGAGACTCTGAGCTCCACGCGGCTTGAAAAAGCGTATAGCCTCTTCGGGGGGTCAGTGTGGCACTTCTGGACAGTGAGACACCAGGTCTCCTAATGGAACCCTAGTGTTACATTACTGGGACGTAAGGCACAACATTAATCAGCCGCTTGGGTTACGGGCCTTGTCCAGAAGCAACGGTTGCCAAAGATTTCTTTGCTTTGAGCTCGTGAGACAGCATATCATGTAGGACCGCAGAGAAGGAGAGCTGCCGCTCTCTGGCTTTGAAGAAGAGGTGAGCTTTTCTACTAGGCCTTGGAGCACAAAGATCCAGCCAAGTCCCAACGACAGGTTAGAAGGTTACTGTTGCAGGTCTCTCTGCGCTTAGCCCACTGTTCGGCTACAGTCTGTAAAGTGCATTCAGGGAAGAACAAGAAACTCTACAACGCCCCGCATCTTGCTGGGAAGGAACAGCACAGCCTCTCCTCGGTGACGACGTCCTTTCTTGCAGACTGCCAGGCTGGGACTCCTATTCCGTTTCAGAACTCCGAGTTTGGCATAGCACGGAAATGACCCCTTCCCTCAACGCCCTACACATCTCTTAAGGACTATAACCCCCGTGTGCCCATTCGTTATATCTCGCCCCCTATGAAACACAGGAAGAGCTGTGGCTGCATGGTGGGAAGCAGTGGCCGTAGTGTCCTTAAGGGATAAGTATCCCGTGCCAAAGGCCCCGTGAAAATCTCTCGCTTTCGTGAGCCTAGGGCATACCAAGGGCTGCCAAACACAGCTAAAGGAGGCGAAAGAAGAGAAGCAGAACTTGCTCCTGAGACTCTCGTGCATATACTGACCCCAAAGCATGCCTCTTCGTGGAGACCGAAGGCCTCCCCAGCTCAGATTTAGGGCCCTGGAACACAGTGCTAAGCGCTGCCTTCAAAGGAGAGGTAGGGAAGGAATGTTTTCAAGTCTCGCCCGCCTTTCAGCGCCTGTTCAGCTTGAGTGGACAATAGCCACAGCCTGGCCGAACGTCCCGCCGAGCACCGAGTTTGACTGGAGTGTAGCAAACGCTTGCCAGTTCTCTGAGGGGGAAGAGGCCATTGCTGTGGTGTGAACGGCCTTCACTGCCACTCGCTGGGAGCGCAGTGCTCTCTGGGCAGGCAGGATAGTTCCTATCGGAGAAGCATTTGAACAGACGCCTGCCCTGGTATACGTGCTACATCCGCACATCGAGTGTACCTTTCCTACGCTCCAGGCACCAACACGGTGCACAGAACTCCTCTTGATGGTGAGCAGCAAGACGCAACATTTCTTCTAGGAGGCTCGTGCGGGACGAGGCCTCTTGAGGATGTGGACCCTCGAATCCCGTCGAAACCACTGGGATTGATGGCCACGTTATGTTAGCGACACAATGAGAGCATTTCAGGTTCACGGAAGCACGCACGTTCAGTGCGACATGAGAGAAGAAAACACAGATGCTGCCTTGACAGGGTTAGAGTGAATTTGCCTCTGCCGCCCCGCCCCCCCCGCCCCCCCACCCCCCCACCCCCCCCCCCCGCCGCCGACACATAACTTGCCCAGAGCCAGCCCAGCTTCACGTCCCGAGGAACATTACTGCTGTGTGCTAGAATACCTGAAAGGAAACCTGGGGACGCTGGGAGACTCTGAGCTGTACGCGGCTTGAGAAAGCTTCTAGACCCTTCAGGGGTCGGCGTGGCACTTCTGGAGCGTGAGACACCACGTTTCCTCATGGAAACCTAGTGTTACAGTTCGGGGACTTTATGCACAACCGCCTCCAGCCGCTTAGCTGGATGGCCGTGTCCAGAAGCGACAGTTGCCAGAGAGTTCTTTCCCAGGAGCTCGTGAGACAGCATATCATGCAGAAACGCAGAGATGGAGACCAGCCTTTCCCCGTGTTTTGAGAGGTTCGCTCCTCTGCCTTTGAGCCTTTGAACACAAAGATCCAGTCAGCTCCCGATGATAACTTAGAACTGTACTCTTGACGGTCTCTCTGCCATCAGCCCCCTGCTCAGCTACCGTCTCCTAGGTGCCTTCAGTGAAGTACCATAAAATCTGCAGCCTGCCGCACCATGTTGTTCAGGAAGGGCACATTTCCTCTTCGTAAAGAAATCTTTTCTTGCAGCCTGCCTGGCTCGAGCTCCTATTCCTTTTCAGAAGCCCGAGTTTGGCATAGCACTGAAATGACCCCTTCCCTCAAGGCCGGACACATCTCCTAGAGAATATACTCCACGTAGGCCCATTCATTACCTCTTGCCTCCTATGAAACACAAAGGAGTTGTAGCTTGATGGGAGGAAACAGTGGCCTCCTGCTCCGTCTATGACTATCCCGTTTCCCAAGGCCCCGTGAAAGGCTCTTGCTTTCAAGGGTGTAGAGCCTGGCGACGGGCGCCAAGCACCGCCAAAAGAGGAGAAATCAGAGCGAGAGAACATGCTCCTGAGAAACACGCACACTTAACCGCACGAAAAGCAGGCCTCTTCGTGGAGTCTGAAATCCCTCCCTGCTCAGCGTTTCTCCGTGGGGCAGAGCGCTCACCGCTGCCTCCATGCACAGCTAGGAAAAGTAGGTGTGCAGGTGTCGCCTGCCTTTCAGCGCCTGTCCAACTTGTGCGGACAATAGCCACACCTGCCTGAACGTTCTGCAGAAAACCGAGTGTTACTGGAGTGTAGCCAACGCTTCCGTGTTCACTCAGGGTAAAGAGGCCATTGCTGCGGTGTGGACGGCCTTCATCCCCACTCTTCTGGAGCACAATGCCCTCTGAGCAGGCTGGAAACTGCCTGTAGGAGAAGCAGTTGAACAGACGTCCGCCCCGGTATACGTAACTGCAGCCACACCTCGCGTGTATCTTACGCTCCAGGAACCAACGCGGTGCCCAGAACTCCTTTCTGATGCCAAGACGCAAGAGGCAACATTTCCTCTGGAGACCCGTGCGTGGTGAGGCCTCCTGAGATTTGGTGCCTTCCAGTCCCGTTGACACCCCATCGACTGATTGCCATGTGATGGTGGCGACACAAGGACTGCCTTTACAAGTGCACGGAACCACGTCCAGTGGGACGTGGGCCGAGAAGCACTAATGCTACACTGACAGGGCTAGGCTGAAATGCCTCTGACCCCCTCCAAAAAGTAACTTTCCAAGAGACAGCACACGGTCACATCCCCAGAACAACCCTGCCGTGTGCTAGGATACATTACAGGAAATCCGGAGACTCTGGGAGACTCTGAGCTCCACGCGGCTTGAAAAAGCGTATAGCCTCTTCGGGGGGTCAGTGTGGCACTTCTGGACAGTGAGACACCAGGTCTCCTAATGGAACCCTAGTGTTACATTACTGGGACGTAAGGCACAACATTAATCAGCCGCTTGGGTTACGGGCCTTGTCCAGAAGCAACGGTTGCCAAAGATTTCTTTGCTTTGAGCTCGTGAGACAGCATATCATGTAGGACCGCAGAGAAGGAGAGCTGCCGCTCTCTGGCTTTGAAGAAGAGGTGAGCTTTTCTACTAGGCCTTGGAGCACAAAGATCCAGCCAAGTCCCAACGACAGGTTAGAAGGTTACTGTTGCAGGTCTCTCTGCGCTTAGCCCACTGTTCGGCTACAGTCTGTAAAGTGCATTCAGGGAAGAACAAGAAACTCTACAACGCCCCGCATCTTGCTGGGAAGGAACAGCACAGCCTCTCCTCGGTGACGACGTCCTTTCTTGCAGACTGCCAGGCTGGGACTCCTATTCCGTTTCAGAACTCCGAGTTTGGCATAGCACGGAAATGACCCCTTCCCTCAACGCCCTACACATCTCTTAAGGACTATAACCCCCGTGTGCCCATTCGTTATATCTCGCCCCCTATGAAACACAGGAAGAGCTGTGGCTGCATGGTGGGAAGCAGTGGCCGTAGTGTCCTTAAGGGATAAGTATCCCGTGCCAAAGGCCCCGTGAAAATCTCTCGCTTTCGTGAGCCTAGGGCATACCAAGGGCTGCCAAACACAGCTAAAGGAGGCGAAAGAAGAGAAGCAGAACTTGCTCCTGAGACTCTCGTGCATATACTGACCCCAAAGCATGCCTCTTCGTGGAGACCGAAGGCCTCCCCAGCTCAGATTTAGGGCCCTGGAACACAGTGCTAAGCGCTGCCTTCAAAGGAGAGGTAGGGAAGGAATGTTTTCAAGTCTCGCCCGCCTTTCAGCGCCTGTTCAGCTTGAGTGGACAATAGCCACAGCCTGGCCGAACGTCCCGCCGAGCACCGAGTTTGACTGGAGTGTAGCAAACGCTTGCCAGTTCTCTGAGGGGGAAGAGGCCATTGCTGTGGTGTGAACGGCCTTCACTGCCACTCGCTGGGAGCGCAGTGCTCTCTGGGCAGGCAGGATACTTCCTATCGGAGAAGCATTTGAACAGACGCCTGCCCTGGTATACGTGCTACATCCGCACATCGAGTGTACCTTTCCTACGCTCCAGGCACCAACACGGTGCACAGAACTCCTCTTGATGGTGAGCAGCAAGACGCAACATTTCTTCTAGGAGGCTCGTGCGGGACGAGGCCTCTTGAGGATGTGGACCCTCGAATCCCGTCGAAACCACTGGGATTGATGGCCACGTTATGTTAGCGACACAATGAGAGCATTTCAGGTTCACGGAAGCACGCACGTTCAGTGCGACATGAGAGAAGAAAACACAGATGCTGCCTTGACAGGGTTAGAGTGAATTTGCCTCTGCCGCCCCGCCCCCCCCGCCCCCCCACCCCCCCACCCCCCCCCCCCGCCGCCGACACATAACTTGCCCAGAGCCAGCCCAGCTTCACGTCCCGAGGAACATTACTGCTGTGTGCTAGAATACCTGAAAGGAAACCTGGGGACGCTGGGAGACTCTGAGCTGTACGCGGCTTGAGAAAGCTTCTAGACCCTTCAGGGGTCGGCGTGGCACTTCTGGAGCGTGAGACACCACGTTTCCTCATGGAAACCTAGTGTTACAGTTCGGGGACTTTATGCACAACCGCCTCCAGCCGCTTAGCTGGATGGCCGTGTCCAGAAGCGACAGTTGCCAGAGAGTTCTTTCCCAGGAGCTCGTGAGACAGCATATCATGCAGAAACGCAGAGATGGAGACCAGCCTTTCCCCGTGTTTTGAGAGGTTCGCTCCTCTGCCTTTGAGCCTTTGAACACAAAGATCCAGTCAGCTCCCGATGATAACTTAGAACTGTACTCTTGACGGTCTCTCTGCCATCAGCCCCCTGCTCAGCTACCGTCTCCTAGGTGCCTTCAGTGAAGTACCATAAAATCTGCAGCCTGCCGCACCATGTTGTTCAGGAAGGGCACATTTCCTCTTCGTAAAGAAATCTTTTCTTGCAGCCTGCCTGGCTCGAGCTCCTATTCCTTTTCAGAAGCCCGAGTTTGGCATAGCACTGAAATGACCCCTTCCCTCAAGGCCGGACACATCTCCTAGAGAATATACTCCACGTAGGCCCATTCATTACCTCTTGCCTCCTATGAAACACAAAGGAGTTGTAGCTTGATGGGAGGAAACAGTGGCCTCCTGCTCCGTCTATGACTATCCCGTTTCCCAAGGCCCCGTGAAAGGCTCTTGCTTTCAAGGGTGTAGAGCCTGGCGACGGGCGCCAAGCACCGCCAAAAGAGGAGAAATCAGAGCGAGAGAACATGCTCCTGAGAAACACGCACACTTAACCGCACGAAAAGCAGGCCTCTTCGTGGAGTCTGAAATCCCTCCCTGCTCAGCGTTTCTCCGTGGGGCAGAGCGCTCACCGCTGCCTCCATGCACAGCTAGGAAAAGTAGGTGTGCAGGTGTCGCCTGCCTTTCAGCGCCTGTCCAACTTGTGCGGACAATAGCCACACCTGCCTGAACGTTCTGCAGAAAACCGAGTGTTACTGGAGTGTAGCCAACGCTTCCGTGTTCACTCAGGGTAAAGAGGCCATTGCTGCGGTGTGGACGGCCTTCATCCCCACTCTTCTGGAGCACAATGCCCTCTGAGCAGGCTGGAAACTGCCTGTAGGAGAAGCAGTTGAACAGACGTCCGCCCCGGTATACGTAACTGCAGCCACACCTCGCGTGTATCTTACGCTCCAGGAACCAACGCGGTGCCCAGAACTCCTTTCTGATGCCAAGACGCAAGAGGCAACATTTCCTCTGGAGACCCGTGCGTGGTGAGGCCTCCTGAGATTTGGTGCCTTCCAGTCCCGTTGACACCCCATCGACTGATTGCCATGTGATGGTGGCGACACAAGGACTGCCTTTACAAGTGCACGGAACCACGTCCAGTGGGACGTGGGCCGAGAAGCACTAATGCTACACTGACAGGGCTAGGCTGAAATGCCTCTGACCCCCTCCAAAAAGTAACTTTCCAAGAGACAGCACACGGTCACATCCCCAGAACAACCCTGCCGTGTGCTAGGATACATTACAGGAAATCCGGAGACTCTGGGAGACTCTGAGCTCCACGCGGCTTGAAAAAGCGTATAGCCTCTTCGGGGGGTCAGTGTGGCACTTCTGGACAGTGAGACACCAGGTCTCCTAATGGAACCCTAGTGTTACATTACTGGGACGTAAGGCACAACATTAATCAGCCGCTTGGGTTACGGGCCTTGTCCAGAAGCAACGGTTGCCAAAGATTTCTTTGCTTTGAGCTCGTGAGACAGCATATCATGTAGGACCACAGAGAAGGAGAGCTGCCGCTCTCTGGCTTTGAAGAAGAGGTGAGCTTTTCTACTAGGCCTTGGAGCACAAAGATCCAGCCAAGTCCCAACGACAGGTTAGAAGGTTACTGTTGCAGGTCTCTCTGCGCTTAGCCCACTGTTCGGCTACAGTCTGTAAAGTGCATTCAGGGAAGAACAAGAAACTCTACAACGCCCCGCATCTTGCTGGGAAGGAACAGCACAGCCTCTCCTCGGTGACGACGTCCTTTCTTGCAGACTGCCAGGCTGGGACTCCTATTCCGTTTCAGAACTCCGAGTTTGGCATAGCACGGAAATGACCCCTTCCCTCAACGCCCTACACATCTCTTAAGGACTATAACCCCCGTGTGCCCATTCGTTATATCTCGCCCCCTATGAAACACAGGAAGAGCTGTGGCTGCATGGTGGGAAGCAGTGGCCGTAGTGTCCTTAAGGGATAAGTATCCCGTGCCAAAGGCCCCGTGAAAATCTCTCGCTTTCGTGAGCCTAGGGCATACCAAGGGCTGCCAAACACAGCTAAAGGAGGCGAAAGAAGAGAAGCAGAACTTGCTCCTGAGACTCTCGTGCATATACTGACCCCAAAGCATGCCTCTTCGTGGAGACCGAAGGCCTCCCCAGCTCAGATTTAGGGCCCTGGAACACAGTGCTAAGCGCTGCCTTCAAAGGAGAGGTAGGGAAGGAATGTTTTCAAGTCTCGCCCGCCTTTCAGCGCCTGTTCAGCTTGAGTGGACAATAGCCACAGCCTGGCCGAACGTCCCGCCGAGCACCGAGTTTGACTGGAGTGTAGCAAACGCTTGCCAGTTCTCTGAGGGGGAAGAGGCCATTGCTGTGGTGTGAACGGCCTTCACTGCCACTCGCTGGGAGCGCAGTGCTCTCTGGGCAGGCAGGATAGTTCCTAGCGGAGAAGCATTTGAACAGACGCCTGCCCTGGTATACGTGCTACATCCGCACATCGAGTGTACCTTTCCTACGCTCCAGGCACCAACACGGTGCACAGAACTCCTCTTGATGGTGAGCAGCAAGACGCAACATTTCTTCTAGGAGGCTCGTGCGGGACGAGGCCTCTTGAGGATGTGGACCCTCGAATCCCGTCGAAACCACTGGGATTGATGGCCACGTTATGTTAGCGACACAATGAGAGCATTTCAGGTTCACGGAAGCACGCACGTTCAGTGCGACATGAGAGAAGAAAACACAGATGCTGCCTTGACAGGGTTAGAGTGAATTTGCCTCTGCCGCCCCGCCACCCCCGCCCCCCCACCCCCCCACCCCCCCCCCCCGCCGCCGACACATAACTTGCCCAGAGCCAGCCCAGCTTCACGTCCCGAGGAACATTACTGCTGTGTGCTAGAATACCTGAAAGGAAACCTGGGGACGCTGGGAGACTCTGAGCTGTACGCGGCTTGAGAAAGCTTCTAGACCCTTCAGGGGTCGGCGTGGCACTTCTGGAGCGTGAGACACCACGTTTCCTCATGGAAACCTAGTGTTACAGTTCGGGGACTTTATGCACAACCGCCTCCAGCCGCTTAGCTGGATGGCCGTGTCCAGAAGCGACAGTTGCCAGAGAGTTCTTTCCCAGGAGCTCGTGAGACAGCATATCATGCAGAAACGCAGAGATGGAGACCAGCCTTTCCCCGTGTTTTGAGAGGTTCGCTCCTCTGCCTTTGAGCCTTTGAACACAAAGATCCAGTCAGCTCCCGATGATAACTTAGAACTGTACTCTTGACGGTCTCTCTGCCATCAGCCCCCTGCTCAGCTACCGTCTCCTAGGTGCCTTCAGTGAAGTACCATAAAATCTGCAGCCTGCCGCACCATGTTGTTCAGGAAGGGCACATTTCCTCTTCGTAAAGAAATCTTTTCTTGCAGCCTGCCTGGCTCGAGCTCCTATTCCTTTTCAGAAGCCCGAGTTTGGCATAGCACTGAAATGACCCCTTCCCTCAAGGCCGGACACATCTCCTAGAGAATATACTCCACGTAGGCCCATTCATTACCTCTTGCCTCCTATGAAACACAAAGGAGTTGTAGCTTGATGGGAGGAAACAGTGGCCTCCTGCTCCGTCTATGACTATCCCGTTTCCCAAGGCCCCGTGAAAGGCTCTTGCTTTCAAGGGTGTAGAGCCTGGCGACGGGCGCCAAGCACCGCCAAAAGAGGAGAAATCAGAGCGAGAGAACATGCTCCTGAGAAACACGCACACTTAACCGCACGAAAAGCAGGCCTCTTCGTGGAGTCTGAAATCCCTCCCTGCTCAGCGTTTCTCCGTGGGGCAGAGCGCTCACCGCTGCCTCCATGCACAGCTAGGAAAAGTAGGTGTGCAGGTGTCGCCTGCCTTTCAGCGCCTGTCCAACTTGTGCGGACAATAGCCACACCTGCCTGAACGTTCTGCAGAAAACCGAGTGTTACTGGAGTGTAGCCAACGCTTCCGTGTTCACTCAGGGTAAAGAGGCCATTGCTGCGGTGTGGACGGCCTTCATCCCCACTCTTCTGGAGCACAATGCCCTCTGAGCAGGCTGGAAACTGCCTGTAGGAGAAGCAGTTGAACAGACGTCCGCCCCGGTATACGTAACTGCAGCCACACCTCGCGTGTATCTTACGCTCCAGGAACCAACGCGGTGCCCAGAACTCCTTTCTGATGCCAAGACGCAAGAGGCAACATTTCCTCTGGAGACCCGTGCGTGGTGAGGCCTCCTGAGATTTGGTGCCTTCCAGTCCCGTTGACACCCCATCGACTGATTGCCATGTGATGGTGGCGACACAAGGACTGCCTTTACAAGTGCACGGAACCACGTCCAGTGGGACGTGGGCCGAGAAGCACTAATGCTACACTGACAGGGCTAGGCTGAAATGCCTCTGACCCCCTCCAAAAAGTAACTTTCCAAGAGACAGCACACGGTCACATCCCCAGAACAACCCTGCCGTGTGCTAGGATACATTACAGGAAATCCGGAGACTCTGGGAGACTCTGAGCTCCACGCGGCTTGAAAAAGCGTATAGCCTCTTCGGGGGGTCAGTGTGGCACTTCTGGACAGTGAGACACCAGGTCTCCTAATGGAACCCTAGTGTTACATTACTGGGACGTAAGGCACAACATTAATCAGCCGCTTGGGTTACGGGCCTTGTCCAGAAGCAACGGTTGCCAAAGATTTCTTTGCTTTGAGCTCGTGAGACAGCATATCATGTAGGACCGCAGAGAAGGAGAGCTGCCGCTCTCTGGCTTTGAAGAAGAGGTGAGCTTTTCTACTAGGCCTTGGAGCACAAAGATCCAGCCAAGTCCCAACGACAGGTTAGAAGGTTACTGTTGCAGGTCTCTCTGCGCTTAGCCCACTGTTCGGCTACAGTCTGTAAAGTGCATTCAGGGAAGAACAAGAAACTCTACAACGCCCCGCATCTTGCTGGGAAGGAACAGCACAGCCTCTCCTCGGTGACGACGTCCTTTCTTGCAGACTGCCAGGCTGGGACTCCTATTCCGTTTCAGAACTCCGAGTTTGGCATAGCACGGAAATGACCCCTTCCCTCAACGCCCTACACATCTCTTAAGGACTATAACCCCCGTGTGCCCATTCGTTATATCTCGCCCCCTATGAAACACAGGAAGAGCTGTGGCTGCATGGTGGGAAGCAGTGGCCGTAGTGTCCTTAAGGGATAAGTATCCCGTGCCAAAGGCCCCGTGAAAATCTCTCGCTTTCGTGAGCCTAGGGCATACCAAGGGCTGCCAAACACAGCTAAAGGAGGCGAAAGAAGAGAAGCAGAACTTGCTCCTGAGACTCTCGTGCATATACTGACCCCAAAGCATGCCTCTTCGTGGAGACCGAAGGCCTCCCCAGCTCAGATTTAGGGCCCTGGAACACAGTGCTAAGCGCTGCCTTCAAAGGAGAGGTAGGGAAGGAATGTTTTCAAGTCTCGCCCGCCTTTCAGCGCCTGTTCAGCTTGAGTGGACAATAGCCACAGCCTGGCCGAACGTCCCGCCGAGCACCGAGTTTGACTGGAGTGTAGCAAACGCTTGCCAGTTCTCTGAGGGGGAAGAGGCCATTGCTGTGGTGTGAACGGCCTTCACTGCCACTCGCTGGGAGCGCAGTGCTCTCTGGGCAGGCAGGATAGTTCCTATCGGAGAAGCATTTGAACAGACGCCTGCCCTGGTATACGTGCTACATCCGCACATCGAGTGTACCTTTCCTACGCTCCAGGCACCAACACGGTGCACAGAACTCCTCTTGATGGTGAGCAGCAAGACGCAACATTTCTTCTAGGAGGCTCGTGCGGGACGAGGCCTCTTGAGGATGTGGACCCTCGAATCCCGTCGAAACCACTGGGATTGATGGCCACGTTATGTTAGCGACACAATGAGAGCATTTCAGGTTCACGGAAGCACGCACGTTCAGTGCGACATGAGAGAAGAAAACACAGATGCTGCCTTGACAGGGTTAGAGTGAATTTGCCTCTGCCGCCCCGCCACCCCCGCCCCCCCACCCCCCCACCCCCCCCCCCGCCGCCGACACATAACTTGCCCAGAGCCAGCCCAGCTTCACGTCCCGAGGAACATTACTGCTGTGTGCTAGAATACCTGAAAGGAAACCTGGGGACGCTGGGAGACTCTGAGCTGTACGCGGCTTGAGAAAGCTTCTAGACCCTTCAGGGGTCGGCGTGGCACTTCTGGAGCGTGAGACACCACGTTTCCTCATGGAAACCTAGTGTTACAGTTCGGGGACTTTATGCACAACCGCCTCCAGCCGCTTAGCTGGATGGCCGTGTCCAGAAGCGACAGTTGCCAGAGAGTTCTTTCCCAGGAGCTCGTGAGACAGCATATCATGCAGAAACGCAGAGATGGAGACCAGCCTTTCCCCGTGTTTTGAGAGGTTCGCTCCTCTGCCTTTGAGCCTTTGAACACAAAGATCCAGTCAGCTCCCGATGATAACTTAGAACTGTACTCTTGACGGTCTCTCTGCCATCAGCCCCCTGCTCAGCTACCGTCTCCTAGGTGCCTTCAGTGAAGTACCATAAAATCTGCAGCCTGCCGCACCATGTTGTTCAGGAAGGGCACATTTCCTCTTCGTAAAGAAATCTTTTCTTGCAGCCTGCCTGGCTCGAGCTCCTATTCCTTTTCAGAAGCCCGAGTTTGGCATAGCACTGAAATGACCCCTTCCCTCAAGGCCGGACACATCTCCTAGAGAATATACTCCACGTAGGCCCATTCATTACCTCTTGCCTCCTATGAAACACAAAGGAGTTGTAGCTTGATGGGAGGAAACAGTGGCCTCCTGCTCCGTCTATGACTATCCCGTTTCCCAAGGCCCCGTGAAAGGCTCTTGCTTTCAAGGGTGTAGAGCCTGGCGACGGGCGCCAAGCACCGCCAAAAGAGGAGAAATCAGAGCGAGAGAACATGCTCCTGAGAAACACGCACACTTAACCGCACGAAAAGCAGGCCTCTTCGTGGAGTCTGAAATCCCTCCCTGCTCAGCGTTTCTCCGTGGGGCAGAGCGCTCACCGCTGCCTCCATGCACAGCTAGGAAAAGTAGGTGTGCAGGTGTCGCCTGCCTTTCAGCGCCTGTCCAACTTGTGCGGACAATAGCCACACCTGCCTGAACGTTCTGCAGAAAACCGAGTGTTACTGGAGTGTAGCCAACGCTTCCGTGTTCACTCAGGGTAAAGAGGCCATTGCTGCGGTGTGGACGGCCTTCATCCCCACTCTTCTGGAGCACAATGCCCTCTGAGCAGGCTGGAAACTGCCTGTAGGAGAAGCAGTTGAACAGACGTCCGCCCCGGTATACGTAACTGCAGCCACACCTCGCGTGTATCTTACGCTCCAGGAACCAACGCGGTGCCCAGAACTCCTTTCTGATGCCAAGACGCAAGAGGCAACATTTCCTCTGGAGACCCGTGCGTGGTGAGGCCTCCTGAGATTTGGTGCCTTCCAGTCCCGTTGACACCCCATCGACTGATTGCCATGTGATGGTGGCGACACAAGGACTGCCTTTACAAGTGCACGGAACCACGTCCAGTGGGACGTGGGCCGAGAAGCACTAATGCTACACTGACAGGGCTAGGCTGAAATGCCTCTGACCCCCTCCAAAAAGTAACTTTCCAAGAGACAGCACACGGTCACATCCCCAGAACAACCCTGCCGTGTGCTAGGATACATTACAGGAAATCCGGAGACTCTGGGAGACTCTGAGCTCCACGCGGCTTGAAAAAGCGTATAGCCTCTTCGGGGGGTCAGTGTGGCACTTCTGGACAGTGAGACACCAGGTCTCCTAATGGAACCCTAGTGTTACATTACTGGGACGTAAGGCACAACATTAATCAGCCGCTTGGGTTACGGGCCTTGTCCAGAAGCAACGGTTGCCAAAGATTTCTTTGCTTTGAGCTCGTGAGACAGCATATCATGTAGGACCGCAGAGAAGGAGAGCTGCCGCTCTCTGGCTTTGAAGAAGAGGTGAGCTTTTCTACTAGGCCTTGGAGCACAAAGATCCAGCCAAGTCCCAACGACAGGTTAGAAGGTTACTGTTGCAGGTCTCTCTGCGCTTAGCCCACTGTTCGGCTACAGTCTGTAAAGTGCATTCAGGGAAGAACAAGAAACTCTACAACGCCCCGCATCTTGCTGGGAAGGAACAGCACAGCCTCTCCTCGGTGACGACGTCCTTTCTTGCAGACTGCCAGGCTGGGACTCCTATTCCGTTTCAGAACTCCGAGTTTGGCATAGCACGGAAATGACCCCTTCCCTCAACGCCCTACACATCTCTTAAGGACTATAACCCCCGTGTGCCCATTCGTTATATCTCGCCCCCTATGAAACACAGGAAGAGCTGTGGCTGCATGGTGGGAAGCAGTGGCCGTAGTGTCCTTAAGGGATAAGTATCCCGTGCCAAAGGCCCCGTGAAAATCTCTCGCTTTCGTGAGCCTAGGGCATACCAAGGGCTGCCAAACACAGCTAAAGGAGGCGAAAGAAGAGAAGCAGAACTTGCTCCTGAGACTCTCGTGCATATACTGACCCCAAAGCATGCCTCTTCGTGGAGACCGAAGGCCTCCCCAGCTCAGATTTAGGGCCCTGGAACACAGTGCTAAGCGCTGCCTTCAAAGGAGAGGTAGGGAAGGAATGTTTTCAAGTCTCGCCCGCCTTTCAGCGCCTGTTCAGCTTGAGTGGACAATAGCCACAGCCTGGCCGAACGTCCCGCCGAGCACCGAGTTTGACTGGAGTGTAGCAAACGCTTGCCAGTTCTCTGAGGGGGAAGAGGCCATTGCTGTGGTGTGAACGGCCTTCACTGCCACTCGCTGGGAGCGCAGTGCTCTCTGGGCAGGCAGGATAGTTCCTAGCGGAGAAGCATTTGAACAGACGCCTGCCCTGGTATACGTGCTACATCCGCACATCGAGTGTACCTTTCCTACGCTCCAGGCACCAACACGGTGCACAGAACTCCTCTTGATGGTGAGCAGCAAGACGCAACATTTCTTCTAGGAGGCTCGTGCGGGACGAGGCCTCTTGAGGATGTGGACCCTCGAATCCCGTCGAAACCACTGGGATTGATGGCCACGTTATGTTAGCGACACAATGAGAGCATTTCAGGTTCACGGAAGCACGCACGTTCAGTGCGACATGAGAGAAGAAAACACAGATGCTGCCTTGACAGGGTTAGAGTGAATTTGCCTCTGCCGCCCCGCCACCCCCGCCCCCCCACCCCCCCACCCCCCCCCCCGCCGCCGACACATAACTTGCCCAGAGCCAGCCCAGCTTCACGTCCCGAGGAACATTACTGCTGTGTGCTAGAATACCTGAAAGGAAACCTGGGGACGCTGGGAGACTCTGAGCTGTACGCGGCTTGAGAAAGCTTCTAGACCCTTCAGGGGTCGGCGTGGCACTTCTGGAGCGTGAGACACCACGTTTCCTCATGGAAACCTAGTGTTACAGTTCGGGGACTTTATGCACAACCGCCTCCAGCCGCTTAGCTGGATGGCCGTGTCCAGAAGCGACAGTTGCCAGAGAGTTCTTTCCCAGGAGCTCGTGAGACAGCATATCATGCAGAAACGCAGAGATGGAGACCAGCCTTTCCCCGTGTTTTGAGAGGTTCGCTCCTCTGCCTTTGAGCCTTTGAACACAAAGATCCAGTCAGCTCCCGATGATAACTTAGAACTGTACTCTTGACGGTCTCTCTGCCATCAGCCCCCTGCTCAGCTACCGTCTCCTAGGTGCCTTCAGTGAAGTACCATAAAATCTGCAGCCTGCCGCACCATGTTGTTCAGGAAGGGCACATTTCCTCTTCGTAAAGAAATCTTTTCTTGCAGCCTGCCTGGCTCGAGCTCCTATTCCTTTTCAGAAGCCCGAGTTTGGCATAGCACTGAAATGACCCCTTCCCTCAAGGCCGGACACATCTCCTAGAGAATATACTCCACGTAGGCCCATTCATTACCTCTTGCCTCCTATGAAACACAAAGGAGTTGTAGCTTGATGGGAGGAAACAGTGGCCTCCTGCTCCGTCTATGACTATCCCGTTTCCCAAGGCCCCGTGAAAGGCTCTTGCTTTCAAGGGTGTAGAGCCTGGCGACGGGCGCCAAGCACCGCCAAAAGAGGAGAAATCAGAGCGAGAGAACATGCTCCTGAGAAACACGCACACTTAACCGCACGAAAAGCAGGCCTCTTCGTGGAGTCTGAAATCCCTCCCTGCTCAGCGTTTCTCCGTGGGGCAGAGCGCTCACCGCTGCCTCCATGCACAGCTAGGAAAAGTAGGTGTGCAGGTGTCGCCTGCCTTTCAGCGCCTGTCCAACTTGTGCGGACAATAGCCACACCTGCCTGAACGTTCTGCAGAAAACCGAGTGTTACTGGAGTGTAGCCAACGCTTCCGTGTTCACTCAGGGTAAAGAGGCCATTGCTGCGGTGTGGACGGCCTTCATCCCCACTCTTCTGGAGCACAATGCCCTCTGAGCAGGCTGGAAACTGCCTGTAGGAGAAGCAGTTGAACAGACGTCCGCCCCGGTATACGTAACTGCAGCCACACCTCGCGTGTATCTTACGCTCCAGGAACCAACGCGGTGCCCAGAACTCCTTTCTGATGCCAAGACGCAAGAGGCAACATTTCCTCTGGAGACCCGTGCGTGGTGAGGCCTCCTGAGATTTGGTGCCTTCCAGTCCCGTTGACACCCCATCGACTGATTGCCATGTGATGGTGGCGACACAAGGACTGCCTTTACAAGTGCACGGAACCACGTCCAGTGGGACGTGGGCCGAGAAGCACTAATGCTACACTGACAGGGCTAGGCTGAAATGCCTCTGACCCCCTCCAAAAAGTAACTTTCCAAGAGACAGCACACGGTCACATCCCCAGAACAACCCTGCCGTGTGCTAGGATACATTACAGGAAATCCGGAGACTCTGGGAGACTCTGAGCTCCACGCGGCTTGAAAAAGCGTATAGCCTCTTCGGGGGGTCAGTGTGGCACTTCTGGACAGTGAGACACCAGGTCTCCTAATGGAACCCTAGTGTTACATTACTGGGACGTAAGGCACAACATTAATCAGCCGCTTGGGTTACGGGCCTTGTCCAGAAGCAACGGTTGCCAAAGATTTCTTTGCTTTGAGCTCGTGAGACAGCATATCATGTAGGACCGCAGAGAAGGAGAGCTGCCGCTCTCTGGCTTTGAAGAAGAGGTGAGCTTTTCTACTAGGCCTTGGAGCACAAAGATCCAGCCAAGTCCCAACGACAGGTTAGAAGGTTACTGTTGCAGGTCTCTCTGCGCTTAGCCCACTGTTCGGCTACAGTCTGTAAAGTGCATTCAGGGAAGAACAAGAAACTCTACAACGCCCCGCATCTTGCTGGGAAGGAACAGCACAGCCTCTCCTCGGTGACGACGTCCTTTCTTGCAGACTGCCAGGCTGGGACTCCTATTCCGTTTCAGAACTCCGAGTTTGGCATAGCACGGAAATGACCCCTTCCCTCAACGCCCTACACATCTCTTAAGGACTATAACCCCCGTGTGCCCATTCGTTATATCTCGCCCCCTATGAAACACAGGAAGAGCTGTGGCTGCATGGTGGGAAGCAGTGGCCGTAGTGTCCTTAAGGGATAAGTATCCCGTGCCAAAGGCCCCGTGAAAATCTCTCGCTTTCGTGAGCCTAGGGCATACCAAGGGCTGCCAAACACAGCTAAAGGAGGCGAAAGAAGAGAAGCAGAACTTGCTCCTGAGACTCTCGTGCATATACTGACCCCAAAGCATGCCTCTTCGTGGAGACCGAAGGCCTCCCCAGCTCAGATTTAGGGCCCTGGAACACAGTGCTAAGCGCTGCCTTCAAAGGAGAGGTAGGGAAGGAATGTTTTCAAGTCTCGCCCGCCTTTCAGCGCCTGTTCAGCTTGAGTGGACAATAGCCACAGCCTGGCCGAACGTCCCGCCGAGCACCGAGTTTGACTGGAGTGTAGCAAACGCTTGCCAGTTCTCTGAGGGGGAAGAGGCCATTGCTGTGGTGTGAACGGCCTTCACTGCCACTCGCTGGGAGCGCAGTGCTCTCTGGGCAGGCAGGATACTTCCTATCGGAGAAGCATTTGAACAGACGCCTGCCCTGGTATACGTGCTACATCCGCACATCGAGTGTACCTTTCCTACGCTCCAGGCACCAACACGGTGCACAGAACTCCTCTTGATGGTGAGCAGCAAGACGCAACATTTCTTCTAGGAGGCTCGTGCGGGACGAGGCCTCTTGAGGATGTGGACCCTCGAATCCCGTCGAAACCACTGGGATTGATGGCCACGTTATGTTAGCGACACAATGAGAGCATTTCAGGTTCACGGAAGCACGCACGTTCAGTGCGACATGAGAGAAGAAAACACAGATGCTGCCTTGACAGGGTTAGAGTGAATTTGCCTCTGCCGCCCCGCCCCCCCCGCCCCCCCACCCCCCCACCCCCCCCCCCCCGCCGACACATAACTTGCCCAGAGCCAGCCCAGCTTCACGTCCCGAGGAACATTACTGCTGTGTGCTAGAATACCTGAAAGGAAACCTGGGGACGCTGGGAGACTCTGAGCTGTACGCGGCTTGAGAAAGCTTCTAGACCCTTCAGGGGTCGGCGTGGCACTTCTGGAGCGTGAGACACCACGTTTCCTCATG
This sequence comes from Eubalaena glacialis, assembly GCF_028564815.1. NCBI lineage: Eukaryota > Metazoa > Chordata > Mammalia > Artiodactyla > Balaenidae > Eubalaena > Eubalaena glacialis. The sequence goes on from NC_083725.1 coordinate 36,146,437, forward strand.
GAAACCTAGTGTTACAGTTCGGGGACTTTATGCACAACCGCCTCCAGCCGCTTAGCTGGATGGCCGTGTCCAGAAGCGACAGTTGCCAGAGAGTTCTTTCCCAGGAGCTCGTGAGACAGCATATCATGCAGAAACGCAGAGATGGAGACCAGCCTTTCCCCGTGTTTTGAGAGGTTCGCTCCTCTGCCTTTGAGCCTTTGAACACAAAGATCCAGTCAGCTCCCGATGATAACTTAGAACTGTACTCTTGACGGTCTCTCTGCCATCAGCCCCCTGCTCAGCTACCGTCTCCTAGGTGCCTTCAGTGAAGTACCATAAAATCTGCAGCCTGCCGCACCATGTTGTTCAGGAAGGGCACATTTCCTCTTCGTAAAGAAATCTTTTCTTGCAGCCTGCCTGGCTCGAGCTCCTATTCCTTTTCAGAAGCCCGAGTTTGGCATAGCACTGAAATGACCCCTTCCCTCAAGGCCGGACACATCTCCTAGAGAATATACTCCACGTAGGCCCATTCATTACCTCTTGCCTCCTATGAAACACAAAGGAGTTGTAGCTTGATGGGAGGAAACAGTGGCCTCCTGCTCCGTCTATGACTATCCCGTTTCCCAAGGCCCCGTGAAAGGCTCTTGCTTTCAAGGGTGTAGAGCCTGGCGACGGGCGCCAAGCACCGCCAAAAGAGGAGAAATCAGAGCGAGAGAACATGCTCCTGAGAAACACGCACACTTAACCGCACGAAAAGCAGGCCTCTTCGTGGAGTCTGAAATCCCTCCCTGCTCAGCGTTTCTCCGTGGGGCAGAGCGCTCACCGCTGCCTCCATGCACAGCTAGGAAAAGTAGGTGTGCAGGTGTCGCCTGCCTTTCAGCGCCTGTCCAACTTGTGCGGACAATAGCCACACCTGCCTGAACGTTCTGCAGAAAACCGAGTGTTACTGGAGTGTAGCCAACGCTTCCGTGTTCACTCAGGGTAAAGAGGCCATTGCTGCGGTGTGGACGGCCTTCATCCCCACTCTTCTGGAGCACAATGCCCTCTGAGCAGGCTGGAAACTGCCTGTAGGAGAAGCAGTTGAACAGACGTCCGCCCCGGTATACGTAACTGCAGCCACACCTCGCGTGTATCTTACGCTCCAGGAACCAACGCGGTGCCCAGAACTCCTTTCTGATGCCAAGACGCAAGAGGCAACATTTCCTCTGGAGACCCGTGCGTGGTGAGGCCTCCTGAGATTTGGTGCCTTCCAGTCCCGTTGACACCCCATCGACTGATTGCCATGTGATGGTGGCGACACAAGGACTGCCTTTACAAGTGCACGGAACCACGTCCAGTGGGACGTGGGCCGAGAAGCACTAATGCTACACTGACAGGGCTAGGCTGAAATGCCTCTGACCCCCTCCAAAAAGTAACTTTCCAAGAGACAGCACACGGTCACATCCCCAGAACAACCCTGCCGTGTGCTAGGATACATTACAGGAAATCCGGAGACTCTGGGAGACTCTGAGCTCCACGCGGCTTGAAAAAGCGTATAGCCTCTTCGGGGGGTCAGTGTGGCACTTCTGGACAGTGAGACACCAGGTCTCCTAATGGAACCCTAGTGTTACATTACTGGGACGTAAGGCACAACATTAATCAGCCGCTTGGGTTACGGGCCTTGTCCAGAAGCAACGGTTGCCAAAGATTTCTTTGCTTTGAGCTCGTGAGACAGCATATCATGTAGGACCGCAGAGAAGGAGAGCTGCCGCTCTCTGGCTTTGAAGAAGAGGTGAGCTTTTCTACTAGGCCTTGGAGCACAAAGATCCAGCCAAGTCCCAACGACAGGTTAGAAGGTTACTGTTGCAGGTCTCTCTGCGCTTAGCCCACTGTTCGGCTACAGTCTGTAAAGTGCATTCAGGGAAGAACAAGAAACTCTACAACGCCCCGCATCTTGCTGGGAAGGAACAGCACAGCCTCTCCTCGGTGACGACGTCCTTTCTTGCAGACTGCCAGGCTGGGACTCCTATTCCGTTTCAGAACTCCGAGTTTGGCATAGCACGGAAATGACCCCTTCCCTCAACGCCCTACACATCTCTTAAGGACTATAACCCCCGTGTGCCCATTCGTTATATCTCGCCCCCTATGAAACACAGGAAGAGCTGTGGCTGGATGGTGGGAAGCAGTGGCCGTGGTGTCCTTAAGGGATAAGTATCCCGTGCCAAAGGCCCCGTGAAAATCTCTCGCTTTCGTGAGCCTAGGGCATACCAAGGGCTGCCAAACACAGCTAAAGGAGGCGAAAGAAGAGAAGCAGAACTTGCTCCTGAGACTCTCGTGCATATACTGACCCCAAAGCATGCCTCTTCGTGGAGACCGAAGGCCTCCCCAGCTCAGATTTAGGGCCCTGGAACACAGTGCTAAGCGCTGCCTTCAAAGGAGAGGTAGGGAAGGAATGTTTTCAAGTCTCGCCCGCCTTTCAGCGCCTTTTCAGCTTGAGTGGACAATAGCCACAGCCTGGCCGAACGTCCCGCCGAGCACCGAGTTTGACTGGAGTGTAGCAAACGCTTGCCAGTTCTCTGAGGGGGAAGAGGCCATTGCTGTGGTGTGAACGGCCTTCACTGCCACTCGCTGGGAGCGCAGTGCTCTCTGGGCAGGCAGGATACTTCCTATCGGAGAAGCATTTGAACAGACGCCTGCCCTGGTATACGTGCTACATCCGCACATCGAGTGTACCTTTCCTACGCTCCAGGCACCAACACGGTGCACAGAACTCCTCTTGATGGTGAGCAGCAAGACGCAACATTTCTTCTAGGAGGCTCGTGCGGGACGAGGCCTCTTGAGGATGTGGACCCTCGAATCCCGTCGAAACCACTGGGATTGATGGCCACGTTATGTTAGCGACACAATGAGAGCATTTCAGGTTCACGGAAGCACGCACGTTCAGTGCGACATGAGAGAAGAAAACACAGATGCTGCCTTGACAGGGTTAGAGTGAATTTGCCTCTGCCGCCCCGCCCCCCCCGCCCCCCCACCCCCCCACCCCCCCCCCCCCGCCGACACATAACTTGCCCAGAGCCAGCCCAGCTTCACGTCCCGAGGAACATTACTGCTGTGTGCTAGAATACCTGAAAGGAAACCTGGGGACGCTGGGAGACTCTGAGCTGTACGCGGCTTGAGAAAGCTTCTAGACCCTTCAGGGGTCGGCGTGGCACTTCTGGAGCGTGAGACACCACGTTTCCTCATGGAAACCTAGTGTTACAGTTCGGGGACTTTATGCACAACCGCCTCCAGCCGCTTAGCTGGATGGCCGTGTCCAGAAGCGACAGTTGCCAGAGAGTTCTTTCCCAGGAGCTCGTGAGACAGCATATCATGCAGAAACGCAGAGATGGAGACCAGCCTTTCCCCGTGTTTTGAGAGGTTCGCTCCTCTGCCTTTGAGCCTTTGAACACAAAGATCCAGTCAGCTCCCGATGATAACTTAGAACTGTACTCTTGACGGTCTCTCTGCCATCAGCCCCCTGCTCAGCTACCGTCTCCTAGGTGCCTTCAGTGAAGTACCATAAAATCTGCAGCCTGCCGCACCATGTTGTTCAGGAAGGGCACATTTCCTCTTCGTAAAGAAATCTTTTCTTGCAGCCTGCCTGGCTCGAGCTCCTATTCCTTTTCAGAAGCCCGAGTTTGGCATAGCACTGAAATGACCCCTTCCCTCAAGGCCGGACACATCTCCTAGAGAATATACTCCACGTAGGCCCATTCATTACCTCTTGCCTCCTATGAAACACAAAGGAGTTGTAGCTTGATGGGAGGAAACAGTGGCCTCCTGCTCCGTCTATGACTATCCCGTTTCCCAAGGCCCCGTGAAAGGCTCTTGCTTTCAAGGGTGTAGAGCCTGGCGACGGGCGCCAAGCACCGCCAAAAGAGGAGAAATCAGAGCGAGAGAACATGCTCCTGAGAAACACGCACACTTAACCGCACGAAAAGCAGGCCTCTTCGTGGAGTCTGAAATCCCTCCCTGCTCAGCGTTTCTCCGTGGGGCAGAGCGCTCACCGCTGCCTCCATGCACAGCTAGGAAAAGTAGGTGTGCAGGTGTCGCCTGCCTTTCAGCGCCTGTCCAACTTGTGCGGACAATAGCCACACCTGCCTGAACGTTCTGCAGAAAACCGAGTGTTACTGGAGTGTAGCCAACGCTTCCGTGTTCACTCAGGGTAAAGAGGCCATTGCTGCGGTGTGGACGGCCTTCATCCCCACTCTTCTGGAGCACAATGCCCTCTGAGCAGGCTGGAAACTGCCTGTAGGAGAAGCAGTTGAACAGACGTCCGCCCCGGTATACGTAACTGCAGCCACACCTCGCGTGTATCTTACGCTCCAGGAACCAACGCGGTGCCCAGAACTCCTTTCTGATGCCAAGACGCAAGAGGCAACATTTCCTCTGGAGACCCGTGCGTGGTGAGGCCTCCTGAGATTTGGTGCCTTCCAGTCCCGTTGACACCCCATCGACTGATTGCCATGTGATGGTGGCGACACAAGGACTGCCTTTACAAGTGCACGGAACCACGTCCAGTGGGACGTGGGCCGAGAAGCACTAATGCTACACTGACAGGGCTAGGCTGAAATGCCTCTGACCCCCTCCAAAAAGTAACTTTCCAAGAGACAGCACACGGTCACATCCCCAGAACAACCCTGCCGTGTGCTAGGATACATTACAGGAAATCCGGAGACTCTGGGAGACTCTGAGCTCCACGCGGCTTGAAAAAGCGTATAGCCTCTTCGGGGGGTCAGTGTGGCACTTCTGGACAGTGAGACACCAGGTCTCCTAATGGAACCCTAGTGTTACATTACTGGGACGTAAGGCACAACATTAATCAGCCGCTTGGGTTACGGGCCTTGTCCAGAAGCAACGGTTGCCAAAGATTTCTTTGCTTTGAGCTCGTGAGACAGCATATCATGTAGGACCGCAGAGAAGGAGAGCTGCCGCTCTCTGGCTTTGAAGAAGAGGTGAGCTTTTCTACTAGGCCTTGGAGCACAAAGATCCAGCCAAGTCCCAACGACAGGTTAGAAGGTTACTGTTGCAGGTCTCTCTGCGCTTAGCCCACTGTTCGGCTACAGTCTGTAAAGTGCATTCAGGGAAGAACAAGAAACTCTACAACGCCCCGCATCTTGCTGGGAAGGAACAGCACAGCCTCTCCTCGGTGACGACGTCCTTTCTTGCAGACTGCCAGGCTGGGACTCCTATTCCGTTTCAGAACTCCGAGTTTGGCATAGCACGGAAATGACCCCTTCCCTCAACGCCCTACACATCTCTTAAGGACTATAACCCCCGTGTGCCCATTCGTTATATCTCGCCCCCTATGAAACACAGGAAGAGCTGTGGCTGCATGGTGGGAAGCAGTGGCCGTAGTGTCCTTAAGGGATAAGTATCCCGTGCCAAAGGCCCCGTGAAAATCTCTCGCTTTCGTGAGCCTAGGGCATACCAAGGGCTGCCAAACACAGCTAAAGGAGGCGAAAGAAGAGAAGCAGAACTTGCTCCTGAGACTCTCGTGCATATACTGACCCCAAAGCATGCCTCTTCGTGGAGACCGAAGGCCTCCCCAGCTCAGATTTAGGGCCCTGGAACACAGTGCTAAGCGCTGCCTTCAAAGGAGAGGTAGGGAAGGAATGTTTTCAAGTCTCGCCCGCCTTTCAGCGCCTGTTCAGCTTGAGTGGACAATAGCCACAGCCTGGCCGAACGTCCCGCCGAGCACCGAGTTTGACTGGAGTGTAGCAAACGCTTGCCAGTTCTCTGAGGGGGAAGAGGCCATTGCTGTGGTGTGAACGGCCTTCACTGCCACTCGCTGGGAGCGCAGTGCTCTCTGGGCAGGCAGGATAGTTCCTATCGGAGAAGCATTTGAACAGACGCCTGCCCTGGTATACGTGCTACATCCGCACATCGAGTGTACCTTTCCTACGCTCCAGGCACCAACACGGTGCACAGAACTCCTCTTGATGGTGAGCAGCAAGACGCAACATTTCTTCTAGGAGGCTCGTGCGGGACGAGGCCTCTTGAGGATGTGGACCCTCGAATCCCGTCGAAACCACTGGGATTGATGGCCACGTTATGTTAGCGACACAATGAGAGCATTTCAGGTTCACGGAAGCACGCACGTTCAGTGCGACATGAGAGAAGAAAACACAGATGCTGCCTTGACAGGGTTAGAGTGAATTTGCCTCTGCCGCCCCGCCACCCCCGCCCCCCCACCCCCCCACCCCCCCCCCCCGCCGCCGACACATAACTTGCCCAGAGCCAGCCCAGCTTCACGTCCCGAGGAACATTACTGCTGTGTGCTAGAATACCTGAAAGGAAACCTGGGGACGCTGGGAGACTCTGAGCTGTACGCGGCTTGAGAAAGCTTCTAGACCCTTCAGGGGTCGGCGTGGCACTTCTGGAGCGTGAGACACCACGTTTCCTCATGGAAACCTAGTGTTACAGTTCGGGGACTTTATGCACAACCGCCTCCAGCCGCTTAGCTGGATGGCCGTGTCCAGAAGCGACAGTTGCCAGAGAGTTCTTTCCCAGGAGCTCGTGAGACAGCATATCATGCAGAAACGCAGAGATGGAGACCAGCCTTTCCCCGTGTTTTGAGAGGTTCGCTCCTCTGCCTTTGAGCCTTTGAACACAAAGATCCAGTCAGCTCCCGATGATAACTTAGAACTGTACTCTTGACGGTCTCTCTGCCATCAGCCCCCTGCTCAGCTACCGTCTCCTAGGTGCCTTCAGTGAAGTACCATAAAATCTGCAGCCTGCCGCACCATGTTGTTCAGGAAGGGCACATTTCCTCTTCGTAAAGAAATCTTTTCTTGCAGCCTGCCTGGCTCGAGCTCCTATTCCTTTTCAGAAGCCCGAGTTTGGCATAGCACTGAAATGACCCCTTCCCTCAAGGCCGGACACATCTCCTAGAGAATATACTCCACGTAGGCCCATTCATTACCTCTTGCCTCCTATGAAACACAAAGGAGTTGTAGCTTGATGGGAGGAAACAGTGGCCTCCTGCTCCGTCTATGACTATCCCGTTTCCCAAGGCCCCGTGAAAGGCTCTTGCTTTCAAGGGTGTAGAGCCTGGCGACGGGCGCCAAGCACCGCCAAAAGAGGAGAAATCAGAGCGAGAGAACATGCTCCTGAGAAACACGCACACTTAACCGCACGAAAAGCAGGCCTCTTCGTGGAGTCTGAAATCCCTCCCTGCTCAGCGTTTCTCCGTGGGGCAGAGCGCTCACCGCTGCCTCCATGCACAGCTAGGAAAAGTAGGTGTGCAGGTGTCGCCTGCCTTTCAGCGCCTGTCCAACTTGTGCGGACAATAGCCACACCTGCCTGAACGTTCTGCAGAAAACCGAGTGTTACTGGAGTGTAGCCAACGCTTCCGTGTTCACTCAGGGTAAAGAGGCCATTGCTGCGGTGTGGACGGCCTTCATCCCCACTCTTCTGGAGCACAATGCCCTCTGAGCAGGCTGGAAACTGCCTGTAGGAGAAGCAGTTGAACAGACGTCCGCCCCGGTATACGTAACTGCAGCCACACCTCGCGTGTATCTTACGCTCCAGGAACCAACGCGGTGCCCAGAACTCCTTTCTGATGCCAAGACGCAAGAGGCAACATTTCCTCTGGAGACCCGTGCGTGGTGAGGCCTCCTGAGATTTGGTGCCTTCCAGTCCCGTTGACACCCCATCGACTGATTGCCATGTGATGGTGGCGACACAAGGACTGCCTTTACAAGTGCACGGAACCACGTCCAGTGGGACGTGGGCCGAGAAGCACTAATGCTACACTGACAGGGCTAGGCTGAAATGCCTCTGACCCCCTCCAAAAAGTAACTTTCCAAGAGACAGCACACGGTCACATCCCCAGAACAACCCTGCCGTGTGCTAGGATACATTACAGGAAATCCGGAGACTCTGGGAGACTCTGAGCTCCACGCGGCTTGAAAAAGCGTATAGCCTCTTCGGGGGGTCAGTGTGGCACTTCTGGACAGTGAGACACCAGGTCTCCTAATGGAACCCTAGTGTTACATTACTGGGACGTAAGGCACAACATTAATCAGCCGCTTGGGTTACGGGCCTTGTCCAGAAGCAACGGTTGCCAAAGATTTCTTTGCTTTGAGCTCGTGAGACAGCATATCATGTAGGACCGCAGAGAAGGAGAGCTGCCGCTCTCTGGCTTTGAAGAAGAGGTGAGCTTTTCTACTAGGCCTTGGAGCACAAAGATCCAGCCAAGTCCCAACGACAGGTTAGAAGGTTACTGTTGCAGGTCTCTCTGCGCTTAGCCCACTGTTCGGCTACAGTCTGTAAAGTGCATTCAGGGAAGAACAAGAAACTCTACAACGCCCCGCATCTTGCTGGGAAGGAACAGCACAGCCTCTCCTCGGTGACGACGTCCTTTCTTGCAGACTGCCAGGCTGGGACTCCTATTCCGTTTCAGAACTCCGAGTTTGGCATAGCACGGAAATGACCCCTTCCCTCAACGCCCTACACATCTCTTAAGGACTATAACCCCCGTGTGCCCATTCGTTATATCTCGCCCCCTATGAAACACAGGAAGAGCTGTGGCTGGATGGTGGGAAGCAGTGGCCGTGGTGTCCTTAAGGGATAAGTATCCCGTGCCAAAGGCCCCGTGAAAATCTCTCGCTTTCGTGAGCCTAGGGCATACCAAGGGCTGCCAAACACAGCTAAAGGAGGCGAAAGAAGAGAAGCAGAACTTGCTCCTGAGACTCTCGTGCATATACTGACCCCAAAGCATGCCTCTTCGTGGAGACCGAAGGCCTCCCCAGCTCAGATTTAGGGCCCTGGAACACAGTGCTAAGCGCTGCCTTCAAAGGAGAGGTAGGGAAGGAATGTTTTCAAGTCTCGCCCGCCTTTCAGCGCCTTTTCAGCTTGAGTGGACAATAGCCACAGCCTGGCCGAACGTCCCGCCGAGCACCGAGTTTGACTGGAGTGTAGCAAACGCTTGCCAGTTCTCTGAGGGGGAAGAGGCCATTGCTGTGGTGTGAACGGCCTTCACTGCCACTCGCTGGGAGCGCAGTGCTCTCTGGGCAGGCAGGATACTTCCTATCGGAGAAGCATTTGAACAGACGCCTGCCCTGGTATACGTGCTACATCCGCACATCGAGTGTACCTTTCCTACGCTCCAGGCACCAACACGGTGCACAGAACTCCTCTTGATGGTGAGCAGCAAGACGCAACATTTCTTCTAGGAGGCTCGTGCGGGACGAGGCCTCTTGAGGATGTGGACCCTCGAATCCCGTCGAAACCACTGGGATTGATGGCCACGTTATGTTAGCGACACAATGAGAGCATTTCAGGTTCACGGAAGCACGCACGTTCAGTGCGACATGAGAGAAGAAAACACAGATGCTGCCTTGACAGGGTTAGAGTGAATTTGCCTCTGCCGCCCCGCCCCCCCCGCCCCCCCACCCCCCCACCCCCCCCCCCCGCCGCCGACACATAACTTGCCCAGAGCCAGCCCAGCTTCACGTCCCGAGGAACATTACTGCTGTGTGCTAGAATACCTGAAAGGAAACCTGGGGACGCTGGGAGACTCTGAGCTGTACGCGGCTTGAGAAAGCTTCTAGACCCTTCAGGGGTCGGCGTGGCACTTCTGGAGCGTGAGACACCACGTTTCCTCATGGAAACCTAGTGTTACAGTTCGGGGACTTTATGCACAACCGCCTCCAGCCGCTTAGCTGGATGGCCGTGTCCAGAAGCGACAGTTGCCAGAGAGTTCTTTCCCAGGAGCTCGTGAGACAGCATATCATGCAGAAACGCAGAGATGGAGACCAGCCTTTCCCCGTGTTTTGAGAGGTTCGCTCCTCTGCCTTTGAGCCTTTGAACACAAAGATCCAGTCAGCTCCCGATGATAACTTAGAACTGTACTCTTGACGGTCTCTCTGCCATCAGCCCCCTGCTCAGCTACCGTCTCCTAGGTGCCTTCAGTGAAGTACCATAAAATCTGCAGCCTGCCGCACCATGTTGTTCAGGAAGGGCACATTTCCTCTTCGTAAAGAAATCTTTTCTTGCAGCCTGCCTGGCTCGAGCTCCTATTCCTTTTCAGAAGCCCGAGTTTGGCATAGCACTGAAATGACCCCTTCCCTCAAGGCCGGACACATCTCCTAGAGAATATACTCCACGTAGGCCCATTCATTACCTCTTGCCTCCTATGAAACACAAAGGAGTTGTAGCTTGATGGGAGGAAACAGTGGCCTCCTGCTCCGTCTATGACTATCCCGTTTCCCAAGGCCCCGTGAAAGGCTCTTGCTTTCAAGGGTGTAGAGCCTGGCGACGGGCGCCAAGCACCGCCAAAAGAGGAGAAATCAGAGCGAGAGAACATGCTCCTGAGAAACACGCACACTTAACCGCACGAAAAGCAGGCCTCTTCGTGGAGTCTGAAATCCCTCCCTGCTCAGCGTTTCTCCGTGGGGCAGAGCGCTCACCGCTGCCTCCATGCACAGCTAGGAAAAGTAGGTGTGCAGGTGTCGCCTGCCTTTCAGCGCCTGTCCAACTTGTGCGGACAATAGCCACACCTGCCTGAACGTTCTGCAGAAAACCGAGTGTTACTGGAGTGTAGCCAACGCTTCCGTGTTCACTCAGGGTAAAGAGGCCATTGCTGCGGTGTGGACGGCCTTCATCCCCACTCTTCTGGAGCACAATGCCCTCTGAGCAGGCTGGAAACTGCCTGTAGGAGAAGCAGTTGAACAGACGTCCGCCCCGGTATACGTAACTGCAGCCACACCTCGCGTGTATCTTACGCTCCAGGAACCAACGCGGTGCCCAGAACTCCTTTCTGATGCCAAGACGCAAGAGGCAACATTTCCTCTGGAGACCCGTGCGTGGTGAGGCCTCCTGAGATTTGGTGCCTTCCAGTCCCGTTGACACCCCATCGACTGATTGCCATGTGATGGTGGCGACACAAGGACTGCCTTTACAAGTGCACGGAACCACGTCCAGTGGGACGTGGGCCGAGAAGCACTAATGCTACACTGACAGGGCTAGGCTGAAATGCCTCTGACCCCCTCCAAAAAGTAACTTTCCAAGAGACAGCACACGGTCACATCCCCAGAACAACCCTGCCGTGTGCTAGGATACATTACAGGAAATCCGGAGACTCTGGGAGACTCTGAGCTCCACGCGGCTTGAAAAAGCGTATAGCCTCTTCGGGGGGTCAGTGTGGCACTTCTGGACAGTGAGACACCAGGTCTCCTAATGGAACCCTAGTGTTACATTACTGGGACGTAAGGCACAACATTAATCAGCCGCTTGGGTTACGGGCCTTGTCCAGAAGCAACGGTTGCCAAAGATTTCTTTGCTTTGAGCTCGTGAGACAGCATATCATGTAGGACCGCAGAGAAGGAGAGCTGCCGCTCTCTGGCTTTGAAGAAGAGGTGAGCTTTTCTACTAGGCCTTGGAGCACAAAGATCCAGCCAAGTCCCAACGACAGGTTAGAAGGTTACTGTTGCAGGTCTCTCTGCGCTTAGCCCACTGTTCGGCTACAGTCTGTAAAGTGCATTCAGGGAAGAACAAGAAACTCTACAACGCCCCGCATCTTGCTGGGAAGGAACAGCACAGCCTCTCCTCGGTGACGACGTCCTTTCTTGCAGACTGCCAGGCTGGGACTCCTATTCCGTTTCAGAACTCCGAGTTTGGCATAGCACGGAAATGACCCCTTCCCTCAACGCCCTACACATCTCTTAAGGACTATAACCCCCGTGTGCCCATTCGTTATATCTCGCCCCCTATGAAACACAGGAAGAGCTGTGGCTGCATGGTGGGAAGCAGTGGCCGTAGTGTCCTTAAGGGATAAGTATCCCGTGCCAAAGGCCCCGTGAAAATCTCTCGCTTTCGTGAGCCTAGGGCATACCAAGGGCTGCCAAACACAGCTAAAGGAGGCGAAAGAAGAGAAGCAGAACTTGCTCCTGAGACTCTCGTGCATATACTGACCCCAAAGCATGCCTCTTCGTGGAGACCGAAGGCCTCCCCAGCTCAGATTTAGGGCCCTGGAACACAGTGCTAAGCGCTGCCTTCAAAGGAGAGGTAGGGAAGGAATGTTTTCAAGTCTCGCCCGCCTTTCAGCGCCTGTTCAGCTTGAGTGGACAATAGCCACAGCCTGGCCGAACGTCCCGCCGAGCACCGAGTTTGACTGGAGTGTAGCAAACGCTTGCCAGTTCTCTGAGGGGGAAGAGGCCATTGCTGTGGTGTGAACGGCCTTCACTGCCACTCGCTGGGAGCGCAGTGCTCTCTGGGCAGGCAGGATAGTTCCTATCGGAGAAGCATTTGAACAGACGCCTGCCCTGGTATACGTGCTACATCCGCACATCGAGTGTACCTTTCCTACGCTCCAGGCACCAACACGGTGCACAGAACTCCTCTTGATGGTGAGCAGCAAGACGCAACATTTCTTCTAGGAGGCTCGTGCGGGACGAGGCCTCTTGAGGATGTGGACCCTCGAATCCCGTCGAAACCACTGGGATTGATGGCCACGTTATGTTAGCGACACAATGAGAGCATTTCAGGTTCACGGAAGCACGCACGTTCAGTGCGACATGAGAGAAGAAAACACAGATGCTGCCTTGACAGGGTTAGAGTGAATTTGCCTCTGCCGCCCCGCCACCCCCGCCCCCCCACCCCCCCACCCCCCCCCCCCCGCCGCCGACACATAACTTGCCCAGAGCCAGCCCAGCTTCACGTCCCGAGGAACATTACTGCTGTGTGCTAGAATACCTGAAAGGAAACCTGGGGACGCTGGGAGACTCTGAGCTGTACGCGGCTTGAGAAAGCTTCTAGACCCTTCAGGGGTCGGCGTGGCACTTCTGGAGCGTGAGACACCACGTTTCCTCATGGAAACCTAGTGTTACAGTTCGGGGACTTTATGCACAACCGCCTCCAGCCGCTTAGCTGGATGGCCGTGTCCAGAAGCGACAGTTGCCAGAGAGTTCTTTCCCAGGAGCTCGTGAGACAGCATATCATGCAGAAACGCAGAGATGGAGACCAGCCTTTCCCCGTGTTTTGAGAGGTTCGCTCCTCTGCCTTTGAGCCTTTGAACACAAAGATCCAGTCAGCTCCCGATGATAACTTAGAACTGTACTCTTGACGGTCTCTCTGCCATCAGCCCCCTGCTCAGCTACCGTCTCCTAGGTGCATTCAGTGAAGTACCATAAAATCTGCAGCCTGCCGCACCATGTTGTTCAGGAAGGGCACATTTCCTCTTCGTAAAGAAATCTTTTCTTGCAGCCTGCCTGGCTCGAGCTCCTATTCCTTTTCAGAAGCCCGAGTTTGGCATAGCACTGAAATGACCCCTTCCCTCAAGGCCGGACACATCTCCTAGAGAATATACTCCACGTAGGCCCATTCATTACCTCTTGCCTCCTATGAAACACAAAGGAGTTGTAGCTTGATGGGAGGAAACAGTGGCCTCCTGCTCCGTCTATGACTATCCCGTTTCCCAAGGCCCCGTGAAAGGCTCTTGCTTTCAAGGGTGTAGAGCCTGGCGACGGGCGCCAAGCACCGCCAAAAGAGGAGAAATCAGAGCGAGAGAACATGCTCCTGAGAAACACGCACACTTAACCGCACGAAAAGCAGGCCTCTTCGTGGAGTCTGAAATCCCTCCCTGCTCAGCGTTTCTCCGTGGGGCAGAGCGCTCACCGCTGCCTCCATGCACAGCTAGGAAAAGTAGGTGTGCAGGTGTCGCCTGCCTTTCAGCGCCTGTCCAACTTGTGCGGACAATAGCCACACCTGCCTGAACGTTCTGCAGAAAACCGAGTGTTACTGGAGTGTAGCCAACGCTTCCGTGTTCACTCAGGGTAAAGAGGCCATTGCTGCGGTGTGGACGGCCTTCATCCCCACTCTTCTGGAGCACAATGCCCTCTGAGCAGGCTGGAAACTGCCTGTAGGAGAAGCAGTTGAACAGACGTCCGCCCCGGTATACGTAACTGCAGCCACACCTCGCGTGTATCTTACGCTCCAGGAACCAACGCGGTGCCCAGAACTCCTTTCTGATGCCAAGACGCAAGAGGCAACATTTCCTCTGGAGACCCGTGCGTGGTGAGGCCTCCTGAGATTTGGTGCCTTCCAGTCCCGTTGACACCCCATCGACTGATTGCCATGTGATGGTGGCGACACAAGGACTGCCTTTACAAGTGCACGGAACCACGTCCAGTGGGACGTGGGCCGAGAAGCACTAATGCTACACTGACAGGGCTAGGCTGAAATGCCTCTGACCCCCTCCAAAAAGTAACTTTCCAAGAGACAGCACACGGTCACATCCCCAGAACAACCCTGCCGTGTGCTAGGATACATTACAGGAAATCCGGAGACTCTGGGAGACTCTGAGCTCCACGCGGCTTGAAAAAGCGTATAGCCTCTTCGGGGGGTCAGTGTGGCACTTCTGGACAGTGAGACACCAGGTCTCCTAATGGAACCCTAGTGTTACATTACTGGGACGTAAGGCACAACATTAATCAGCCGCTTGGGTTACGGGCCTTGTCCAGAAGCAACGGTTGCCAAAGATTTCTTTGCTTTGAGCTCGTGAGACAGCATATCATGTAGGACCGCAGAGAAGGAGAGCTGCCGCTCTCTGGCTTTGAAGAAGAGGTGAGCTTTTCTACTAGGCCTTGGAGCACAAAGATCCAGCCAAGTCCCAACGACAGGTTAGAAGGTTACTGTTGCAGGTCTCTCTGCGCTTAGCCCACTGTTCGGCTACAGTCTGTAAAGTGCATTCAGGGAAGAACAAGAAACTCTACAACGCCCCGCATCTTGCTGGGAAGGAACAGCACAGCCTCTCCTCGGTGACGACGTCCTTTCTTGCAGACTGCCAGGCTGGGACTCCTATTCCGTTTCAGAACTCCGAGTTTGGCATAGCACGGAAATGACCCCTTCCCTCAACGCCCTACACATCTCTTAAGGACTATAACCCCCGTGTGCCCATTCGTTATATCTCGCCCCCTATGAAACACAGGAAGAGCTGTGGCTGCATGGTGGGAAGCAGTGGCCGTAGTGTCCTTAAGGGATAAGTATCCCGTGCCAAAGGCCCCGTGAAAATCTCTCGCTTTCGTGAGCCTAGGGCATACCAAGGGCTGCCAAACACAGCTAAAGGAGGCGAAAGAAGAGAAGCAGAACTTGCTCCTGAGACTCTCGTGCATATACTGACCCCAAAGCATGCCTCTTCGTGGAGACCGAAGGCCTCCCCAGCTCAGATTTAGGGCCCTGGAACACAGTGCTAAGCGCTGCCTTCAAAGGAGAGGTAGGGAAGGAATGTTTTCAAGTCTCGCCCGCCTTTCAGCGCCTGTTCAGCTTGAGTGGACAATAGCCACAGCCTGGCCGAACGTCCCGCCGAGCACCGAGTTTGACTGGAGTGTAGCAAACGCTTGCCAGTTCTCTGAGGGGGAAGAGGCCATTGCTGTGGTGTGAACGGCCTTCACTGCCACTCGCTGGGAGCGCAGTGCTCTCTGGGCAGGCAGGATAGTTCCTATCGGAGAAGCATTTGAACAGACGCCTGCCCTGGTATACGTGCTACATCCGCACATCGAGTGTACCTTTCCTACGCTCCAGGCACCAACACGGTGCACAGAACTCCTCTTGATGGTGAGCAGCAAGACGCAACATTTCTTCTAGGAGGCTCGTGCGGGACGAGGCCTCTTGAGGATGTGGACCCTCGAATCCCGTCGAAACCACTGGGATTGATGGCCACGTTATGTTAGCGACACAAT
Organism: Eubalaena glacialis; assembly: GCF_028564815.1. Lineage (NCBI taxonomy): Eukaryota > Metazoa > Chordata > Mammalia > Artiodactyla > Balaenidae > Eubalaena > Eubalaena glacialis. The sequence continues at coordinate 36,162,117 of NC_083725.1, forward strand.
GAGAGCATTTCAGGTTCACGGAAGCACGCACGTTCAGTGCGACATGAGAGAAGAAAACACAGATGCTGCCTTGACAGGGTTAGAGTGAATTTGCCTCTGCCGCCCCGCCCCCCCCGCCCCCCCACCCCCCCACCCCACCCCCCCGCCGCCGACACATAACTTGCCCAGAGCCAGCCCAGCTTCACGTCCCGAGGAACATTACTGCTGTGTGCTAGAATACCTGAAAGGAAACCTGGGGACGCTGGGAGACTCTGAGCTGTACGCGGCTTGAGAAAGCTTCTAGACCCTTCAGGGGTCGGCGTGGCACTTCTGGAGCGTGAGACACCACGTTTCCTCATGGAAACCTAGTGTTACAGTTCGGGGACTTTATGCACAACCGCCTCCAGCCGCTTAGCTGGATGGCCGTGTCCAGAAGCGACAGTTGCCAGAGAGTTCTTTCCCAGGAGCTCGTGAGACAGCATATCATGCAGAAACGCAGAGATGGAGACCAGCCTTTCCCCGTGTTTTGAGAGGTTCGCTCCTCTGCCTTTGAGCCTTTGAACACAAAGATCCAGTCAGCTCCCGATGATAACTTAGAACTGTACTCTTGACGGTCTCTCTGCCATCAGCCCCCTGCTCAGCTACCGTCTCCTAGGTGCATTCAGTGAAGTACCATAAAATCTGCAGCCTGCCGCACCATGTTGTTCAGGAAGGGCACATTTCCTCTTCGTAAAGAAATCTTTTCTTGCAGCCTGCCTGGCTCGAGCTCCTATTCCTTTTCAGAAGCCCGAGTTTGGCATAGCACTGAAATGACCCCTTCCCTCAAGGCCGGACACATCTCCTAGAGAATATACTCCACGTAGGCCCATTCATTACCTCTTGCCTCCTATGAAACACAAAGGAGTTGTAGCTTGATGGGAGGAAACAGTGGCCTCCTGCTCCGTCTATGACTATCCCGTTTCCCAAGGCCCCGTGAAAGGCTCTTGCTTTCAAGGGTGTAGAGCCTGGCGACGGGCGCCAAGCACCGCCAAAAGAGGAGAAATCAGAGCGAGAGAACATGCTCCTGAGAAACACGCACACTTAACCGCACGAAAAGCAGGCCTCTTCGTGGAGTCTGAAATCCCTCCCTGCTCAGCGTTTCTCCGTGGGGCAGAGCGCTCACCGCTGCCTCCATGCACAGCTAGGAAAAGTAGGTGTGCAGGTGTCGCCTGCCTTTCAGCGCCTGTCCAACTTGTGCGGACAATAGCCACACCTGCCTGAACGTTCTGCAGAAAACCGAGTGTTACTGGAGTGTAGCCAACGCTTCCGTGTTCACTCAGGGTAAAGAGGCCATTGCTGCGGTGTGGACGGCCTTCATCCCCACTCTTCTGGAGCACAATGCCCTCTGAGCAGGCTGGAAACTGCCTGTAGGAGAAGCAGTTGAACAGACGTCCGCCCCGGTATACGTAACTGCAGCCACACCTCGCGTGTATCTTACGCTCCAGGAACCAACGCGGTGCCCAGAACTCCTTTCTGATGCCAAGACGCAAGAGGCAACATTTCCTCTGGAGACCCGTGCGTGGTGAGGCCTCCTGAGATTTGGTGCCTTCCAGTCCCGTTGACACCCCATCGACTGATTGCCATGTGATGGTGGCGACACAAGGACTGCCTTTACAAGTGCACGGAACCACGTCCAGTGGGACGTGGGCCGAGAAGCACTAATGCTACACTGACAGGGCTAGGCTGAAATGCCTCTGACCCCCTCCAAAAAGTAACTTTCCAAGAGACAGCACACGGTCACATCCCCAGAACAACCCTGCCGTGTGCTAGGATACATTACAGGAAATCCGGAGACTCTGGGAGACTCTGAGCTCCACGCGGCTTGAAAAAGCGTATAGCCTCTTCGGGGGGTCAGTGTGGCACTTCTGGACAGTGAGACACCAGGTCTCCTAATGGAACCCTAGTGTTACATTACTGGGACGTAAGGCACAACATTAATCAGCCGCTTGGGTTACGGGCCTTGTCCAGAAGCAACGGTTGCCAAAGATTTCTTTGCTTTGAGCTCGTGAGACAGCATATCATGTAGGACCGCAGAGAAGGAGAGCTGCCGCTCTCTGGCTTTGAAGAAGAGGTGAGCTTTTCTACTAGGCCTTGGAGCACAAAGATCCAGCCAAGTCCCAACGACAGGTTAGAAGGTTACTGTTGCAGGTCTCTCTGCGCTTAGCCCACTGTTCGGCTACAGTCTGTAAAGTGCATTCAGGGAAGAACAAGAAACTCTACAACGCCCCGCATCTTGCTGGGAAGGAACAGCACAGCCTCTCCTCGGTGACGACGTCCTTTCTTGCAGACTGCCAGGCTGGGACTCCTATTCCGTTTCAGAACTCCGAGTTTGGCATAGCACGGAAATGACCCCTTCCCTCAACGCCCTACACATCTCTTAAGGACTATAACCCCCGTGTGCCCATTCGTTATATCTCGCCCCCTATGAAACACAGGAAGAGCTGTGGCTGCATGGTGGGAAGCAGTGGCCGTAGTGTCCTTAAGGGATAAGTATCCCGTGCCAAAGGCCCCGTGAAAATCTCTCGCTTTCGTGAGCCTAGGGCATACCAAGGGCTGCCAAACACAGCTAAAGGAGGCGAAAGAAGAGAAGCAGAACTTGCTCCTGAGACTCTCGTGCATATACTGACCCCAAAGCATGCCTCTTCGTGGAGACCGAAGGCCTCCCCAGCTCAGATTTAGGGCCCTGGAACACAGTGCTAAGCGCTGCCTTCAAAGGAGAGGTAGGGAAGGAATGTTTTCAAGTCTCGCCCGCCTTTCAGCGCCTGTTCAGCTTGAGTGGACAATAGCCACAGCCTGGCCGAACGTCCCGCCGAGCACCGAGTTTGACTGGAGTGTAGCAAACGCTTGCCAGTTCTCTGAGGGGGAAGAGGCCATTGCTGTGGTGTGAACGGCCTTCACTGCCACTCGCTGGGAGCGCAGTGCTCTCTGGGCAGGCAGGATAGTTCCTATCGGAGAAGCATTTGAACAGACGCCTGCCCTGGTATACGTGCTACATCCGCACATCGAGTGTACCTTTCCTACGCTCCAGGCACCAACACGGTGCACAGAACTCCTCTTGATGGTGAGCAGCAAGACGCAACATTTCTTCTAGGAGGCTCGTGCGGGACGAGGCCTCTTGAGGATGTGGACCCTCGAATCCCGTCGAAACCACTGGGATTGATGGCCACGTTATGTTAGCGACACAATGAGAGCATTTCAGGTTCACGGAAGCACGCACGTTCAGTGCGACATGAGAGAAGAAAACACAGATGCTGCCTTGACAGGGTTAGAGTGAATTTGCCTCTGCCGCCCCGCCCCCCCCGCCCCCCCACCCCCCCACCCCCCCCCCGCCGCCGACACATAACTTGCCCAGAGCCAGCCCAGCTTCACGTCCCGAGGAACATTACTGCTGTGTGCTAGAATACCTGAAAGGAAACCTGGGGACGCTGGGAGACTCTGAGCTGTACGCGGCTTGAGAAAGCTTCTAGACCCTTCAGGGGTCGGCGTGGCACTTCTGGAGCGTGAGACACCACGTTTCCTCATGGAAACCTAGTGTTACAGTTCGGGGACTTTATGCACAACCGCCTCCAGCCGCTTAGCTGGATGGCCGTGTCCAGAAGCGACAGTTGCCAGAGAGTTCTTTCCCAGGAGCTCGTGAGACAGCATATCATGCAGAAACGCAGAGATGGAGACCAGCCTTTCCCCGTGTTTTGAGAGGTTCGCTCCTCTGCCTTTGAGCCTTTGAACACAAAGATCCAGTCAGCTCCCGATGATAACTTAGAACTGTACTCTTGACGGTCTCTCTGCCATCAGCCCCCTGCTCAGCTACCGTCTCCTAGGTGCATTCAGTGAAGTACCATAAAATCTGCAGCCTGCCGCACCATGTTGTTCAGGAAGGGCACATTTCCTCTTCGTAAAGAAATCTTTTCTTGCAGCCTGCCTGGCTCGAGCTCCTATTCCTTTTCAGAAGCCCGAGTTTGGCATAGCACTGAAATGACCCCTTCCCTCAAGGCCGGACACATCTCCTAGAGAATATACTCCACGTAGGCCCATTCATTACCTCTTGCCTCCTATGAAACACAAAGGAGTTGTAGCTTGATGGGAGGAAACAGTGGCCTCCTGCTCCGTCTATGACTATCCCGTTTCCCAAGGCCCCGTGAAAGGCTCTTGCTTTCAAGGGTGTAGAGCCTGGCGACGGGCGCCAAGCACCGCCAAAAGAGGAGAAATCAGAGCGAGAGAACATGCTCCTGAGAAACACGCACACTTAACCGCACGAAAAGCAGGCCTCTTCGTGGAGTCTGAAATCCCTCCCTGCTCAGCGTTTCTCCGTGGGGCAGAGCGCTCACCGCTGCCTCCATGCACAGCTAGGAAAAGTAGGTGTGCAGGTGTCGCCTGCCTTTCAGCGCCTGTCCAACTTGTGCGGACAATAGCCACACCTGCCTGAACGTTCTGCAGAAAACCGAGTGTTACTGGAGTGTAGCCAACGCTTCCGTGTTCACTCAGGGTAAAGAGGCCATTGCTGCGGTGTGGACGGCCTTCATCCCCACTCTTCTGGAGCACAATGCCCTCTGAGCAGGCTGGAAACTGCCTGTAGGAGAAGCAGTTGAACAGACGTCCGCCCCGGTATACGTAACTGCAGCCACACCTCGCGTGTATCTTACGCTCCAGGAACCAACGCGGTGCCCAGAACTCCTTTCTGATGCCAAGACGCAAGAGGCAACATTTCCTCTGGAGACCCGTGCGTGGTGAGGCCTCCTGAGATTTGGTGCCTTCCAGTCCCGTTGACACCCCATCGACTGATTGCCATGTGATGGTGGCGACACAAGGACTGCCTTTACAAGTGCACGGAACCACGTCCAGTGGGACGTGGGCCGAGAAGCACTAATGCTACACTGACAGGGCTAGGCTGAAATGCCTCTGACCCCCTCCAAAAAGTAACTTTCCAAGAGACAGCACACGGTCACATCCCCAGAACAACCCTGCCGTGTGCTAGGATACATTACAGGAAATCCGGAGACTCTGGGAGACTCTGAGCTCCACGCGGCTTGAAAAAGCGTATAGCCTCTTCGGGGGGTCAGTGTGGCACTTCTGGACAGTGAGACACCAGGTCTCCTAATGGAACCCTAGTGTTACATTACTGGGACGTAAGGCACAACATTAATCAGCCGCTTGGGTTACGGGCCTTGTCCAGAAGCAACGGTTGCCAAAGATTTCTTTGCTTTGAGCTCGTGAGACAGCATATCATGTAGGACCGCAGAGAAGGAGAGCTGCCGCTCTCTGGCTTTGAAGAAGAGGTGAGCTTTTCTACTAGGCCTTGGAGCACAAAGATCCAGCCAAGTCCCAACGACAGGTTAGAAGGTTACTGTTGCAGGTCTCTCTGCGCTTAGCCCACTGTTCGGCTACAGTCTGTAAAGTGCATTCAGGGAAGAACAAGAAACTCTACAACGCCCCGCATCTTGCTGGGAAGGAACAGCACAGCCTCTCCTCGGTGACGACGTCCTTTCTTGCAGACTGCCAGGCTGGGACTCCTATTCCGTTTCAGAACTCCGAGTTTGGCATAGCACGGAAATGACCCCTTCCCTCAACGCCCTACACATCTCTTAAGGACTATAACCCCCGTGTGCCCATTCGTTATATCTCGCCCCCTATGAAACACAGGAAGAGCTGTGGCTGCATGGTGGGAAGCAGTGGCCGTAGTGTCCTTAAGGGATAAGTATCCCGTGCCAAAGGCCCCGTGAAAATCTCTCGCTTTCGTGAGCCTAGGGCATACCAAGGGCTGCCAAACACAGCTAAAGGAGGCGAAAGAAGAGAAGCAGAACTTGCTCCTGAGACTCTCGTGCATATACTGACCCCAAAGCATGCCTCTTCGTGGAGACCGAAGGCCTCCCCAGCTCAGATTTAGGGCCCTGGAACACAGTGCTAAGCGCTGCCTTCAAAGGAGAGGTAGGGAAGGAATGTTTTCAAGTCTCGCCCGCCTTTCAGCGCCTGTTCAGCTTGAGTGGACAATAGCCACAGCCTGGCCGAACGTCCCGCCGAGCACCGAGTTTGACTGGAGTGTAGCAAACGCTTGCCAGTTCTCTGAGGGGGAAGAGGCCATTGCTGTGGTGTGAACGGCCTTCACTGCCACTCGCTGGGAGCGCAGTGCTCTCTGGGCAGGCAGGATACTTCCTATCGGAGAAGCATTTGAACAGACGCCTGCCCTGGTATACGTGCTACATCCGCACATCGAGTGTACCTTTCCTACGCTCCAGGCACCAACACGGTGCACAGAACTCCTCTTGATGGTGAGCAGCAAGACGCAACATTTCTTCTAGGAGGCTCGTGCGGGACGAGGCCTCTTGAGGATGTGGACCCTCGAATCCCGTCGAAACCACTGGGATTGATGGCCACGTTATGTTAGCGACACAATGAGAGCATTTCAGGTTCACGGAAGCACGCACGTTCAGTGCGACATGAGAGAAGAAAACACAGATGCTGCCTTGACAGGGTTAGAGTGAATTTGCCTCTGCCGCCCCGCCCCCCCCGCCCCCCCACCCCCCCACCCCCCCCCCCCCGCCGCCGACACATAACTTGCCCAGAGCCAGCCCAGCTTCACGTCCCGAGGAACATTACTGCTGTGTGCTAGAATACCTGAAAGGAAACCTGGGGACGCTGGGAGACTCTGAGCTGTACGCGGCTTGAGAAAGCTTCTAGACCCTTCAGGGGTCGGCGTGGCACTTCTGGAGCGTGAGACACCACGTTTCCTCATGGAAACCTAGTGTTACAGTTCGGGGACTTTATGCACAACCGCCTCCAGCCGCTTAGCTGGATGGCCGTGTCCAGAAGCGACAGTTGCCAGAGAGTTCTTTCCCAGGAGCTCGTGAGACAGCATATCATGCAGAAACGCAGAGATGGAGACCAGCCTTTCCCCGTGTTTTGAGAGGTTCGCTCCTCTGCCTTTGAGCCTTTGAACACAAAGATCCAGTCAGCTCCCAATGATAACTTAGAACTGTACTCTTGACGGTCTCTCTGCCATCAGCCCCCTGCTCAGCTACCGTCTCCTAGGTGCATTCAGTGAAGTACCATAAAATCTGCAGCCTGCCGCACCATGTTGTTCAGGAAGGGCACATTTCCTCTTCGTAAAGAAATCTTTTCTTGCAGCCTGCCTGGCTCGAGCTCCTATTCCTTTTCAGAAGCCCGAGTTTGGCATAGCACTGAAATGACCCCTTCCCTCAAGGCCGGACACATCTCCTAGAGAATATACTCCACGTAGGCCCATTCATTACCTCTTGCCTCCTATGAAACACAAAGGAGTTGTAGCTTGATGGGAGGAAACAGTGGCCTCCTGCTCCGTCTATGACTATCCCGTTTCCCAAGGCCCCGTGAAAGGCTCTTGCTTTCAAGGGTGTAGAGCCTGGCGACGGGCGCCAAGCACCGCCAAAAGAGGAGAAATCAGAGCGAGAGAACATGCTCCTGAGAAACACGCACACTTAACCGCACGAAAAGCAGGCCTCTTCGTGGAGTCTGAAATCCCTCCCTGCTCAGCGTTTCTCCGTGGGGCAGAGCGCTCACCGCTGCCTCCATGCACAGCTAGGAAAAGTAGGTGTGCAGGTGTCGCCTGCCTTTCAGCGCCTGTCCAACTTGTGCGGACAATAGCCACACCTGCCTGAACGTTCTGCAGAAAACCGAGTGTTACTGGAGTGTAGCCAACGCTTCCGTGTTCACTCAGGGTAAAGAGGCCATTGCTGCGGTGTGGACGGCCTTCATCCCCACTCTTCTGGAGCACAATGCCCTCTGAGCAGGCTGGAAACTGCCTGTAGGAGAAGCAGTTGAACAGACGTCCGCCCCGGTATACGTAACTGCAGCCACACCTCGCGTGTATCTTACGCTCCAGGAACCAACGCGGTGCCCAGAACTCCTTTCTGATGCCAAGACGCAAGAGGCAACATTTCCTCTGGAGACCCGTGCGTGGTGAGGCCTCCTGAGATTTGGTGCCTTCCAGTCCCGTTGACACCCCATCGACTGATTGCCATGTGATGGTGGCGACACAAGGACTGCCTTTACAAGTGCACGGAACCACGTCCAGTGGGACGTGGGCCGAGAAGCACTAATGCTACACTGACAGGGCTAGGCTGAAATGCCTCTGACCCCCTCCAAAAAGTAACTTTCCAAGAGACAGCACACGGTCACATCCCCAGAACAACCCTGCCGTGTGCTAGGATACATTACAGGAAATCCGGAGACTCTGGGAGACTCTGAGCTCCACGCGGCTTGAAAAAGCGTATAGCCTCTTCGGGGGGTCAGTGTGGCACTTCTGGACAGTGAGACACCAGGTCTCCTAATGGAACCCTAGTGTTACATTACTGGGACGTAAGGCACAACATTAATCAGCCGCTTGGGTTACGGGCCTTGTCCAGAAGCAACGGTTGCCAAAGATTTCTTTGCTTTGAGCTCGTGAGACAGCATATCATGTAGGACCGCAGAGAAGGAGAGCTGCCGCTCTCTGGCTTTGAAGAAGAGGTGAGCTTTTCTACTAGGCCTTGGAGCACAAAGATCCAGCCAAGTCCCAACGACAGGTTAGAAGGTTACTGTTGCAGGTCTCTCTGCGCTTAGCCCACTGTTCGGCTACAGTCTGTAAAGTGCATTCAGGGAAGAACAAGAAACTCTACAACGCCCCGCATCTTGCTGGGAAGGAACAGCACAGCCTCTCCTCGGTGACGACGTCCTTTCTTGCAGACTGCCAGGCTGGGACTCCTATTCCGTTTCAGAACTCCGAGTTTGGCATAGCACGGAAATGACCCCTTCCCTCAACGCCCTACACATCTCTTAAGGACTATAACCCCCGTGTGCCCATTCGTTATATCTCGCCCCCTATGAAACACAGGAAGAGCTGTGGCTGCATGGTGGGAAGCAGTGGCCGTGGTGTCCTTAAGGGATAAGTATCCCGTGCCAAAGGCCCCGTGAAAATCTCTCGCTTTCGTGAGCCTAGGGCATACCAAGGGCTGCCAAACACAGCTAAAGGAGGCGAAAGAAGAGAAGCAGAACTTGCTCCTGAGACTCTCGTGCATATACTGACCCCAAAGCATGCCTCTTCGTGGAGACCGAAGGCCTCCCCAGCTCAGATTTAGGGCCCTGGAACACAGTGCTAAGCGCTGCCTTCAAAGGAGAGGTAGGGAAGGAATGTTTTCAAGTCTCGCCCGCCTTTCAGCGCCTGTTCAGCTTGAGTGGACAATAGCCACAGCCTGGCCGAACGTCCCGCCGAGCACCGAGTTTGACTGGAGTGTAGCAAACGCTTGCCAGTTCTCTGAGGGGGAAGAGGCCATTGCTGTGGTGTGAACGGCCTTCACTGCCACTCGCTGGGAGCGCAGTGCTCTCTGGGCAGGCAGGATACTTCCTATCGGAGAAGCATTTGAACAGACGCCTGCCCTGGTATACGTGCTACATCCGCACATCGAGTGTACCTTTCCTACGCTCCAGGCACCAACACGGTGCACAGAACTCCTCTTGATGGTGAGCAGCAAGACGCAACATTTCTTCTAGGAGGCTCGTGCGGGACGAGGCCTCTTGAGGATGTGGACCCTCGAATCCCGTCGAAACCACTGGGATTGATGGCCACGTTATGTGAGCGACACAATGAGAGCATTTCAGGTTCACGGAAGCACGCACGTTCAGTGCGACATGAGAGAAGAAAACACAGATGCTGCCTTGACAGGGTTAGAGTGAATTTGCCTCTGCCGCCCCGCCCCCCCGCCCCCCCACCCCCCCACCCCACCCCCCCCCCGCCGACACATAACTTGCCCAGAGCCAGCCCAGCTTCACGTCCCGAGGAACATTACTGCTGTGTGCTAGAATACCTGAAAGGAAACCTGGGGACGCTGGGAGACTCTGAGCTGTACGCGGCTTGAGAAAGCTTCTAGACCCTTCAGGGGTCGGCGTGGCACTTCTGGAGCGTGAGACACCACGTTTCCTCATGGAAACCTAGTGTTACAGTTCGGGGACTTTATGCACAACCGCCTCCAGCCTCTTAGCTGGATGGCCGTGTCCAGAAGCGACAGTTGCCAGAGAGTTCTTTCCCAGGAGCTCGTGAGACAGCATATCATGCAGAAACGCAGAGATGGAGACCAGCCTTTCCCCGTGTTTTGAGAGGTTCGCTCCTCTGCCTTTGAGCCTTTGAACACAAAGATCCAGTCAGCTCCCGATGATAACTTAGAACTGTACTCTTGACGGTCTCTCTGCCATCAGCCCCCTGCTCAGCTACCGTCTCCTAGGTGCATTCAGTGAAGTACCATAAAATCTGCAGCCTGCCGCACCATGTTGTTCAGGAAGGGCACATTTCCTCTTCGTAAAGAAATCTTTTCTTGCAGCCTGCCTGGCTCGAGCTCCTATTCCTTTTCAGAAGCCCGAGTTTGGCATAGCACTGAAATGACCCCTTCCCTCAAGGCCGGACACATCTCCTAGAGAATATACTCCACGTAGGCCCATTCATTACCTCTTGCCTCCTATGAAACACAAAGGAGTTGTAGCTTGATGGGAGGAAACAGTGGCCTCCTGCTCCGTCTATGACTATCCCGTTTCCCAAGGCCCCGTGAAAGGCTCTTGCTTTCAAGGGTGTAGAGCCTGGCGACGGGCACCAAGCACCGCCAAAAGAGGAGAAATCAGAGCGAGAGAACATGCTCCTGAGAAACACGCACACTTAACCGCACGAAAAGCAGGCCTCTTCGTGGAGTCTGAAATCCCTCCCTGCTCAGCGTTTCTCCGTGGGGCAGAGCGCTCACCGCTGCCTCCATGCACAGCTAGGAAAAGTAGGTGTGCAGGTGTCGCCTGCCTTTCAGCGCCTGTCCAACTTGTGCGGACAATAGCCACACCTGCCTGAACGTTCTGCAGAAAACCGAGTGTTACTGGAATGTAGCCAACGCTTCCGTGTTCACTCAGGGTAAAGAAGCCATTGCTGCGGTGTGGACGGCCTTCATCCCCACTCTTCTGGAGCACAATGCCCTCTGAGCAGGCTGGAAACTGCCTGTAGGAGAAGCAGTTGAACAGACGTCCGCCCCGGTATACGTAACTGCAGCCACACCTCGCGTGTATCTTACGCTCCAGGAACCAACGCGGTGCCCAGAACTCCTTTCTGATGCCAAGACGCAAGAGGCAACATTTCCTCTGGAGACCCGTGCGTGGTGAGGCCTCCTGAGATTTGGTGCCTTCCAGTCCCGTTGACACCCCATCGACTGATTGCCATGTGATGGTGGCGACACAAGGACTGCCTTTACAAGTGCACGGAACCACGTCCAGTGGGACGTGGGCCGAGAAGCACTAATGCTACACTGACAGGGCTAGGCTGAAATGCCTCTGACCCCCTCCAAAAAGTAACTTTCCAAGAGACAGCACACGGTCACATCCCCAGAACAACCCTGCCGTGAGCTAGGATACATTACAGGAAATCCGGAGACTCTGGGAGACTCTGAGCTCCACGCGGCTTGAAAAAGCGTATAGCCTCTTCGGGGGGTCAGTGTGGCACTTCTGGACAGTGAGACACCAGGTCTCCTAATGGAACCCTAGTGTTACATTACTGGGACGTAAGGCACAACATTAATCAGCCGCTTGGGTTACGGGCCTTGTCCAGAAGCAACGGTTGCCAAAGATTTCTTTGCTTTGAGCTCGTGAGACAGCATATCATGTAGGACCGCAGAGAAGGAGAGCTGCCGCTCTCTGGCTTTGAAGAAGAGGTGAGCTTTTCTACTAGGCCTTGGAGCACAAAGATCCAGCCAAGTCCCAACGACAGGTTAGAAGGTTACTGTTGCAGGTCTCTCTGCGCTTAGCCCACTGTTCGGCTACAGTCTGTAAAGTGCATTCAGGGAAGAACAAGAAACTCTACAACGCCCCGCATCTTGCTGGGAAGGAACAGCACAGCCTCTCCTCGGTGACGACGTCCTTTCTTGCAGACTGCCAGGCTGGGACTCCTATTCCGTTTCAGAACTCCGAGTTTGGCATAGCACGGAAATGACCCCTTCCCTCAACGCCCTACACATCTCTTAAGGACTATAACCCCCGTGTGCCCATTCGTTATATCTCGCCCCCTATGAAACACAGGAAGAGCTGTGGCTGCATGGTGGGAAGCAGTGGCCGTGGTGTCCTTAAGGGATAAGTATCCCGTGCCAAAGGCCCCGTGAAAATCTCTCGCTTTCGTGAGCCTAGGGCATACCAAGGGCTGCCAAACACAGCTAAAGGAGGCGAAAGAAGAGAAGCAGAACTTGCTCCTGAGACTCTCGTGCATATACTGACCCCAAAGCATGCCTCTTCGTGGAGACCGAAGGCCTCCCCAGCTCAGATTTAGGGCCCTGGAACACAGTGCTAAGCGCTGCCTTCAAAGGAGAGGTAGGGAAGGAATGTTTTCAAGTCTCGCCCGCCTTTCAGCGCCTGTTCAGCTTGAGTGGACAATAGCCACAGCCTGGCCGAACGTCCCGCCGAGCACCGAGTTTGACTGGAGTGTAGCAAACGCTTGCCAGTTCTCTGAGGGGGAAGAGGCCATTGCTGTGGTGTGAACGGCCTTCACTGCCACTCGCTGGGAGCGCAGTGCTCTCTGGGCAGGCAGGATACTTCCTATCGGAGAAGCATTTGAACAGACGCCTGCCCTGGTATACGTGCTACATCCGCACATCGAGTGTACCTTTCCTACGCTCCAGGCACCAACACGGTGCACAGAACTCCTCTTGATGGTGAGCAGCAAGACGCAACATTTCTTCTAGGAGGCTCGTGCGGGACGAGGCCTCTTGAGGATGTGGACCCTCGAATCCCGTCGAAACCACTGGGATTGATGGCCACGTTATGTTAGCGACACAATGAGAGCATTTCAGGTTCACGGAAGCACGCACGTTCAGTGCGACATGAGAGAAGAAAACACAGATGCTGCCTTGACAGGGTTAGAGTGAATTTGCCTCTGCCGCCCCGCCCCCCCCCGCCCCCCCACCCCCCCACCCCCCCCCCGCCGCCGACACATAACTTGCCCAGAGCCAGCCCAGCTTCACGTCCCGAGGAACATTACTGCTGTGTGCTAGAATACCTGAAAGGAAACCCGGGGACGCTGGGAGACTCTGAGCTGTACGCGGCTTGAGAAAGCTTCTAGACCCTTCAGGGGTCGGCGTGGCACTTCTGGAGCGTGAGACACCACGTTTCCTCATGGAAACCTAGTGTTACAGTTCGGGGACTTTATGCACAACCGCCTCCAGCCGCTTAGCTGGATGGCCGTGTCCAGAAGCGACAGTTGCCAGAGAGTTCTTTCCCAGGAGCTCGTGAGACAGCATATCATGCAGAAACGCAGAGATGGAGACCAGCCTTTCCCCGTGTTTTGAGAGGTTCGCTCCTCTGCCTTTGAGCCTTTGAACACAAAGATCCAGTCAGCTCCCGATGATAACTTAGAACTGTACTCTTGACGGTCTCTCTGCCATCAGCCCCCTGCTCAGCTACCGTCTCCTAGGTGCCTTCAGTGAAGTACCATAAAATCTGCAGCCTGCCGCACCATGTTGTTCAGGAAGGGCACATTTCCTCTTCGTAAAGAAATCTTTTCTTGCAGCCTGCCTGGCTCGAGCTCCTATTCCTTTTCAGAAGCCCGAGTTTGGCATAGCACTGAAATGACCCCTTCCCTCAAGGCCGGACACATCTCCTAGGGAATATACTCCACGTAGGCCCATTCATTACCTCTTGCCTCCTATGAAACACAAAGGAGTTGTAGCTTGATGGGAGGAAACAGTGGCCTCCTGCTCCGTCTATGACTATCCCGTTTCCCAAGGCCCCGTGAAAGGCTCTTGCTTTCAAGGGTGTAGAGCCTGGCGACGGGCGCCAAGCACCGCCAAAAGAGGAGAAATCAGAGCGAGAGAACATGCTCCTGAGGAACACGCACACTTAACCGCACGAAAAGCAGGCCTCTTCGTGGAGTCTGAAATCCCTCCCTGCTCAGCGTTTCTCCGTGGGGCAGAGCGCTCACCGCTGCCTCCATGCACAGCTAGGAAAAGTAGGTGTGCAGGTGTCGCCTGCCTTTCAGCGCCTGTCCAACTTGTGCGGACAATAGCCACACCTGCCTGAACGTTCTGCAGAAAACCGAGTGTTACTGGAGTGTAGCCAACGCTTCCGTGTTCACTCAGGGTAAAGAGGCCATTGCTGCGGTGTGGACGGCCTTCATCCCCACTCTTCTGGAGCACAATGCCCTCTGAGCAGGCTGGAAACTGCCTGTAGGAGAAGCAGTTGAACAGACGTCCGCCCCGGTATACGTAACTGCAGCCACACCTCGCGTGTATCTTACGCTCCAGGAACCAACGCGGTGCCCAGAACTCCTTTCTGATGCCAAGACGCAAGAGGCAACATTTCCTCTGGAGACCCGTGCGTGGTGAGGCCTCCTGAGATTTGGTGCCTTCCAGTCCCGTTGACACCCCATCGACTGATTGCCATGTGATGGTGGCGACACAAGGACTGCCTTTACAAGTGCACGGAACCACGTCCAGTGGGACGTGGGCCGAGAAGCACTAATGCTACACTGACAGGGCTAGGCTGAAATGCCTCTGACCTCCTCCAAAAAGTAACTTTCCAAGAGACAGCACACGGTCACATCCCCAGAACAACCCTGCCGTGTGCTAGGATACATTACAGGAAATCCGGAGACTCTGGGAGACTCTGAGCTCCACGCGGCTTGAAAAAGCGTATAGCCTCTTCGGGGGGTCAGTGTGGCACTTCTGGACAGTGAGACACCAGGTCTCCTAATGGAACCCTAGTGTTACATTACTGGGACGTAAGGCACAACATTAATCAGCCGCTTGGGTTACGGGCCTTGTCCAGAAGCAACGGTTGCCAAAGATTTCTTTGCTTTGAGCTCGTGAGACAGCATATCATGTAGGACCGCAGAGAAGGAGAGCTGCCGCTCTCTGGCTTTGAAGAAGAGGTGAGCTTTTCTACTAGGCCTTGGAGCACAAAGATCCAGCCAAGTCCCAACGACAGGTTAGAAGGTTACTGTTGCAGGTCTCTCTGCGCTTAGCCCACTGTTCGGCTACAGTCTGTAAAGTGCATTCAGGGAAGAACAAGAAACTCTACAACGCCCCGCATCTTGCTGGGAAGGAACAGCACAGCCTCTCCTCGGTGACGACGTCCTTTCTTGCAGACTGCCAGGCTGGGACTCCTATTCCGTTTCAGAACTCCGAGTTTGGCATAGCACGGAAATGACCCCTTCCCTCAACGCCCTACACATCTCTTAAGGACTATAACCCCCGTGTGCCCATTCGTTATATCTCGCCCCCTATGAAACACAGGAAGAGCTGTGGCTGCATGGTGGGAAGCAGTGGCCGTGGTGTCCTTAAGGGATAAGTATCCCGTGCCAAAGGCCCCGTGAAAATCTCTCGCTTTCGTGAGCCTAGGGCATACCAAGGGCTGCCAAACACAGCTAAAGGAGGCGAAAGAAGAGAAGCAGAACTTGCTCCTGAGACTCTCGTGCATATACTGACCCCAAAGCATGCCTCTTCGTGGAGACCGAAGGCCTCCCCAGCTCAGATTTAGGGCCCTGGAACACAGTGCTAAGCGCTGCCTTCAAAGGAGAGGTAGGGAAGGAATGTTTTCAAGTCTCGCCCGCCTTTCAGCGCCTGTTCAGCTTGAGTGGACAATAGCCACAGCCTGGCCGAACGTCCCGCCGAGCACCGAGTTTGACTGGAGTGTAGCAAACGCTTGCCAGTTCTCTGAGGGGGAAGAGGCCATTGCTGTGGTGTGAACGGCCTTCACTGCCACTCGCTGGGAGCGCAGTGCTCTCTGGGCAGGCAGGATAGTTCCTATCGGAGAAGCATTTGAACAGACGCCTGCCCTGGTATACGTGCTACATCCGCACATCGAGTGTACCTTTCCTACGCTCCAGGCACCAACACGGTGCACAGAACTCCTCTTGATGGTGAGCAGCAAGACGCAACATTTCTTCTAGGAGGCTCGTGCGGGACGAGGCCTCTTGAGGATGTGGACCCTCGAATCCCGTCGAAACCACTGGGATTGATGGCCACGTTATGTTAGCGACACAATGAGAGCATTTCAGGTTCACGGAAGCACGCACGTTCAGTGCGACATGAGAGAAGAAAACACAGATGCTGCCTTGACAGGGTTAGAGTGAATTTGCCTCTGCCGCCCCGCCCCCCCCCGCCCCCCCACCCCCCCACCCCCCCCCCCGCCGCCGACACATAACTTGCCCAGAGCCAGCCCAGCTTCACGTCCCGAGGAACATTACTGCTGTGTGCTAGAATACCTGAAAGGAAACCCGGGGACGCTGGGAGACTCTGAGCTGTACGCGGCTTGAGAAAGCTTCTAGACCCTTCAGGGGTCGGCGTGGCACTTCTGGAGCGTGAGACACCACGTTTCCTCATGGAAACCTAGTGTTACAGTTCGGGGACTTTATGCACAACCGCCTCCAGCCGCTTAGCTGGATGGCCGTGTCCAGAAGCGACAGTTGCCAGAGAGTTCTTTCCCAGGAGCTCGTGAGACAGCATATCATGCAGAAACGCAGAGATGGAGACCAGCCTTTCCCCGTGTTTTGAGAGGTTCGCTCCTCTGCCTTTGAGCCTTTGAACACAAAGATCCAGTCAGCTCCCGATGATAACTTAGAACTGTACTCTTGACGGTCTCTCTGCCATCAGCCCCCTGCTCAGCTACCGTCTCCTAGGTGCCTTCAGTGAAGTACCATAAAATCTGCAGCCTGCCGCACCATGTTGTTCAGGAAGGGCACATTTCCTCTTCGTAAAGAAATCTTTTCTTGCAGCCTGCCTGGCTCGAGCTCCTATTCCTTTTCAGAAGCCCGAGTTTGGCATAGCACTGAAATGACCCCTTCCCTCAAGGCCGGACACATCTCCTAGAGAATATACTCCACGTAGGCCCATTCATTACCTCTTGCCTCCTATGAAACACAAAGGAGTTGTAGCTTGATGGGAGGAAACAGTGGCCTCCTGCTCCGTCTATGACTATCCCGTTTCCCAAGGCCCCGTGAAAGGCTCTTGCTTTCAAGGGTGTAGAGCCTGGCGACGGGCGCCAAGCACCGCCAAAAGAGGAGAAATCAGAGCGAGAGAACATGCTCCTGAGAAACACGCACACTTAACCGCACGAAAAGCAGGCCTCTTCGTGGAGTCTGAAATCCCTCCCTGCTCAGCGTTTCTCCGTGGGGCAGAGCGCTCACCGCTGCCTCCATGCACAGCTAGGAAAAGTAGGTGTGCAGGTGTCGCCTGCCTTTCAGCGCCTGTCCAACTTGTGCGGACAATAGCCACACCTGCCTGAACGTTCTGCAGAAAACCGAGTGTTACTGGAGTGTAGCCAACGCTTCCGTGTTCACTCAGGGTAAAGAGGCCATTGCTGCGGTGTGGACGGCCTTCATCCCCACTCTTCTGGAGCACAATGCCCTCTGAGCAGGCTGGAAACTGCCTGTAGGAGAAGCAGTTGAACAGACGTCCGCCCCGGTATACGTAACTGCAGCCACACCTCGCGTGTATCTTACGCTCCAGGAACCAACGCGGTGCCCAGAACTCCTTTCTGATGCCAAGACGCAAGAGGCAACATTTCCTCTGGAGACCCGTGCGTGGTGAGGCCTCCTGAGATTTGGTGCCTTCCAGTCCCGTTGACACCCCATCGACTGATTGCCATGTGATGGTGGCGACACAAGGACTGCCTTTACAAGTGCACGGAACCACGTCCAGTGGGACGTGGGCCGAGAAGCACTAATGCTACACTGACAGGGCTAGGCTGAAATGCCTCTGACCTCCTCCAAAAAGTAACTTTCCAAGAGACAGCACACGGTCACATCCCCAGAACAACCCTGCCGTGTGCTAGGATACATTACAGGAAATCCGGAGACTCTGGGAGACTCTGAGCTCCACGCGGCTTGAAAAAGCGTATAGCCTCTTCGGGGGGTCAGTGTGGCACTTCTGGACAGTGAGACACCAGGTCTCCTAATGGAACCCTAGTGTTACATTACTGGGACGTAAGGCACAACATTAATCAGCCGCTTGGGTTACGGGCCTTGTCCAGAAGCAACGGTTGCCAAAGATTTCTTTGCTTTGAGCTCGTGAGACAGCATATCATGTAGGACCGCAGAGAAGGAGAGCTGCCGCTCTCTGGCTTTGAAGAAGAGGTGAGCTTTTCTACTAGGCCTTGGAGCACAAAGATCCAGCCAAGTCCCAACGACAGGTTAGAAGGTTACTGTTGCAGGTCTCTCTGCGCTTAGCCCACTGTTCGGCTACAGTCTGTAAAGTGCATTCAGGGAAGAACAAGAAACTCTACAACGCCCCGCATCTTGCTGGGAAGGAACAGCACAGCCTCTCCTCGGTGACGACGTCCTTTCTTGCAGACTGCCAGGCTGGGACTCCTATTCCGTTTCAGAACTCCGAGTTTGGCATAGCACGGAAATGACCCCTTCCCTCAACGCCCTACACATCTCTTAAGGACTATAACCCCCGTGTGCCCATTCGTTATATCTCGCCCCCTATGAAACACAGGAAGAGCTGTGGCTGGATGGTGGGAAGCAGTGGCCGTGGTGTCCTTAAGGGATAAGTATCCCGTGCCAAAGGCCCCGTGAAAATCTCTCGCTTTCGTGAGCCTAGGGCATACCAAGGGCTGCCAAACACAGCTAAAGGAGGCGAAAGAAGAGAAGCAGAACTTGCTCCTGAGACTCTCGTGCATATACTGACCCCAAAGCATGCCTCTTCGTGGAGACCGAAGGCCTCCCCAGCTCAGATTTAGGGCCCTGGAACACAGTGCTAAGCGCTGCCTTCAAAGGAGAGGTAGGGAAGGAATGTTTTCAAGTCTCGCCCGCCTTTCAGCGCCTGTTCAGCTTGAGTGGACAATAGCCACAGCCTGGCCGAACGTCCCGCCGAGCACCGAGTTTGACTGGAGTGTAGCAAACGCTTGCCAGTTCTCTGAGGGGGAAGAGGCCATTGCTGTGGTGTGAACGGCCTTCACTGCCACTCGCTGGGAGCGCAGTGCTCTCTGGGCAGGCAGGATAGTTCCTATCGGAGAAGCATTTGAACAGACGCCTGCCCTGGTATACGTGCTACATCCGCACATCGAGTGTACCTTTCCTACGCTCCAGGCACCAACACGGTGCACAGAACTCCTCTTGATGGTGAGCAGCAAGACGCAACATTTCTTCTAGGAGGCTCGTGCGGGACGAGGCCTCTTGAGGATGTGGACCCTCGAATCCCGTCGAAACCACTGGGATTGATGGCCACGTTATGTTAGCGACACAATGAGAGCATTTCAGGTTCACGGAAGCACGCACGTTCAGTGCGACATGAGAGAAGAAAACACAGATGCTGCCTTGACAGGGTTAGAGTGAATTTGCCTCTGCCGCCCCGCCCCCCCCCGCCCCCCCACCCCCCCACCCCCCCCCGCCGCCGACACATAACTTGCCCAGAGCCAGCCCAGCTTCACGTCCCGAGGAACATTACTGCTGTGTGCTAGAATACCTGAAAGGAAACCCGGGGACGCTGGGAGACTCTGAGCTGTACGCGGCTTGAGAAAGCTTCTAGACCCTTCAGGGGTCGGCGTGGCACTTCTGGAGCGTGAGACACCACGTTTCCTCATGGAAACCTAGTGTTACAGTTCGGGGACTTTATGCACAACCGCCTCCAGCCGCTTAGCTGGATGGCCGTGTCCAGAAGCGACAGTTGCCAGAGAGTTCTTTCCCAGGAGCTCGTGAGACAGCATATCATGCAGAAACGCAGAGATGGAGACCAGCCTTTCCCCGTGTTTTGAGAGGTTCGCTCCTCTGCCTTTGAGCCTTTGAACACAAAGATCCAGTCAGCTCCCGATGATAACTTAGAACTGTACTCTTGACGGTCTCTCTGCCATCAGCCCCCTGCTCAGCTACCGTCTCCTAGGTGCCTTCAGTGAAGTACCATAAAATCTGCAGCCTGCCGCACCATGTTGTTCAGGAAGGGCACATTTCCTCTTCGTAAAGAAATCTTTTCTTGCAGCCTGCCTGGCTCGAGCTCCTATTCCTTTTCAGAAGCCCGAGTTTGGCATAGCACTGAAATGACCCCTTCCCTCAAGGCCGGACACATCTCCTAGAGAATATACTCCACGTAGGCCCATTCATTACCTCTTGCCTCCTATGAAACACAAAGGAGTTGTAGCTTGATGGGAGGAAACAGTGGCCTCCTGCTCCGTCTATGACTATCCCGTTTCCCAAGGCCCCGTGAAAGGCTCTTGCTTTCAAGGGTGTAGAGCCTGGCGACGGGCGCCAAGCACCGCCAAAAGAGGAGAAATCAGAGCGAGAGAACATGCTCCTGAGGAACACGCACACTTAACCGCACGAAAAGCAGGCCTCTTCGTGGAGTCTGAAATCCCTCCCTGCTCAGCGTTTCTCCGTGGGGCAGAGCGCTCACCGCTGCCTCCATGCACAGCTAGGAAAAGTAGGTGTGCAGGTGTCGCCTGCCTTTCAGCGCCTGTCCAACTTGTGCGGACAATAGCCACACCTGCCTGAACGTTCTGCAGAAAACCGAGTGTTACTGGAGTGTAGCCAACGCTTCCGTGTTCACTCAGGGTAAAGAGGCCATTGCTGCGGTGTGGACGGCCTTCATCCCCACTCTTCTGGAGCACAATGCCCTCTGAGCAGGCTGGAAACTGCCTGTAGGAGAAGCAGTTGAACAGACGTCCGCCCCGGTATACGTAACTGCAGCCACACCTCGCGTGTATCTTACGCTCCAGGAACCAACGCGGTGCCCAGAACTCCTTTCTGATGCCAAGACGCAAGAGGCAACATGTCCTCTGGAGACCCGTGCGTGGTGAGGCCTCCTGAGATTTGGTGCCTTCCAGTCCCGTTGACACCCCATCGACTGATTGCCATGTGATGGTGGCGACACAAGGACTGCCTTTACAAGTGCACGGAACCACGTCCAGTGGGACGTGGGCCGAGAAGCACTAATGCTACACTGACAGGGCTAGGCTGAAATGCCTCTGACCTCCTCCAAAAAGTAACTTTCCAAGAGACAGCACACGGTCACATCCCCAGAACAACCCTGCCGTGTGCTAGGATACATTACAGGAAATCCGGAGACTCTGGGAGACTCTGAGCTCCACGCGGCTTGAAAAAGCGTATAGCCTCTTCGGGGGGTCAGTGTGGCACTTCTGGACAGTGAGACACCAGGTCTCCTAATGGAACCCTAGTGTTACATTACTGGGACGTAAGGCACAACATTAATCAGCCGCTTGGGTTACGGGCCTTGTCCAGAAGCAACGGTTGCCAAAGATTTCTTTGCTTTGAGCTCGTGAGACAGCATATCATGTAGGACCGCAGAGAAGGAGAGCTGCCGCTCTCTGGCTTTGAAGAAGAGGTGAGCTTTTCTACTAGGCCTTGGAGCACAAAGATCCAGCCAAGTCCCAATGACAGGTTAGAAGGTTACTGTTGCAGGTCTCTCTGCGCTTAGCCCACTGTTCGGCTACAGTCTGTAAAGTGCATTCAGGGAAGAACAAGAAACTCTACAACGCCCCGCATCTTGCTGGGAAGGAACAGCACAGCCTCTCCTCGGTGACGACGTCCTTTCTTGCAGACTGCCAGGCTGGGACTCCTATTCCGTTTCAGAACTCCGAGTTTGGCATAGCACGGAAATGACCCCTTCCCTCAACGCCCTACACATCTCTTAAGGACTATAACCCCCGTGTGCCCATTCGTTATATCTCGCCCCCTATGAAACACAGGAAGAGCTGTGGCTGGATGGTGGGAAGCAGTGGCCGTGGTGTCCTTAAGGGATAAGTATCCCGTGCCAAAGGCCCCGTGAAAATCTCTCGCTTTCGTGAGCCTAGGGCATACCAAGGGCTGCCAAACACAGCTAAAGGAGGCGAAAGAAGAGAAGCAGAACTTGCTCCTGAGACTCTCGTGCATATACTGACCCCAAAGCATGCCTCTTCGTGGAGACCGAAGGCCTCCCCAGCTCAGATTTAGGGCCCTGGAACACAGTGCTAAGCGCTGCCTTCAAAGGAGAGGTAGGGAAGGAATGTTTTCAAGTCTCGCCCGCCTTTCAGCGCCTGTTCAGCTTGAGTGGACAATAGCCACAGCCTGGCCGAACGTCCCGCCGAGCACCGAGTTTGACTGGAGTGTAGCAAACGCTTGCCAGTTCTCTGAGGGGGAAGAGGCCATTGCTGTGGTGTGAACGGCCTTCACTGCCACTCGCTGGGAGCGCAGTGCTCTCTGGGCAGGCAGGATAGTTCCTATCGGAGAAGCATTTGAACAGACGCCTGCCCTGGTATACGTGCTACATCCGCACATCGAGTGTACCTTTCCTACGCTCCAGGCACCAACACGGTGCACAGAACTCCTCTTGATGGTGAGCAGCAAGACGCAACATTTCTTCTAGGAGGCTCGTGCGGGACGAGGCCTCTTGAGGATGTGGACCCTCGAATCCCGTCGAAACCACTGGGATTGATGGCCACGTTATGTTAGCGACACAATGAGAGCATTTCAGGTTCACGGAAGCACGCACGTTCAGTGCGACATGAGAGAAGAAAACACAGATGCTGCCTTGACAGGGTTAGAGTGAATTTGCCTCTGCCGCCCCGCCCCCCCCCGCCCCCCCACCCCCCCACCCCCCCCCCGCCGCCGACACATAACTTGCCCAGAGCCAGCCCAGCTTCACGTCCCGAGGAACATTACTGCTGTGTGCTAGAATACCTGAAAGGAAACCCGGGGACGCTGGGAGACTCTGGGCTGTACGCGGCTTGAGAAAGCTTCTAGACCCTTCAGGGGTCGGCGTGGCACTTCTGGAGCGTGAGACACCACGTTTCCTCATGGAAACCTAGTGTTACAGTTCGGGGACTTTATGCACAACCGCCTCCAGTCGCTTAGCTGGATGGCCGTGTCCAGAAGCGACAGTTGCCAGAGAGTTCTTTCCCAGGAGCTCGTGAGACAGCATATCATGCAGAAACGCAGAGATGGAGACCAGCCTTTCCCCGTGTTTTGAGAGGTTCGCTCCTCTGCCTTTGAGCCTTTGAACACAAAGATCCAGTCAGCTCCCGATGATAACTTAGAACTGTACTCTTGACGGTCTCTCTGCCATCAGCCCCCTGCTCAGCTACCGTCTCCTAGGTGCCTTCAGTGAAGTACCATAAAATCTGCAGCCTGCCGCACCATGTTGTTCAGGAAGGGCACATTTCCTCTTCGTAAAGAAATCTTTTCTTGCAGCCTGCCTGGCTCGAGCTCCTATTCCTTTTCAGAAGCCCGAGTTTGGCATAGCACTGAAATGACCCCTTCCCTCAAGGCCGGACACATCTCCTAGAGAATATACTCCACGTAGGCCCATTCATTACCTCTTGCCTCCTATGAAACACAAAGGAGTTGTAGCTTGATGGGAGGAAACAGTGGCCTCCTGCTCCGTCTATGACTATCCCGTTTCCCAAGGCCCCGTGAAAGGCTCTTGCTTTCAAGGGTGTAGAGCCTGGCGACGGGCGCCAAGCACCGCCAAAAGAGGAGAAATCAGAGCGAGAGAACATGCTCCTGAGGAACACGCACACTTAACCGCACGAAAAGCAGGCCTCTTCGTGGAGTCTGAAATCCCTCCCTGCTCAGCGTTTCTCCGTGGGGCAGAGCGCTCACCGCTGCCTCCATGCACAGCTAGGAAAAGTAGGTGTGCAGGTGTCGCCTGCCTTTCAGCGCCTGTCCAACTTGTGCGGACAATAGCCACACCTGCCTGAACGTTCTGCAGAAAACCGAGTGTTACTGGAGTGTAGCCAACGCTTCCGTGTTCACTCAGGGTAAAGAGGCCATTGCTGCGGTGTGGACGGCCTTCATCCCCACTCTTCTGGAGCACAATGCCCTCTGAGCAGGCTGGAAACTGCCTGTAGGAGAAGCAGTTGAACAGACGTCCGCCCCGGTATACGTAACTGCAGCCACACCTCGCGTGTATCTTACGCTCCAGGAACCAACGCGGTGCCCAGAACTCCTTTCTGATGCCAAGACGCAAGAGGCAACATGTCCTCTGGAGACCCGTGCGTGGTGAGGCCTCCTGAGATTTGGTGCCTTCCAGTCCCGTTGACACCCCATCGACTGATTGCCATGTGATGGTGGCGACACAAGGACTGCCTTTACAAGTGCACGGAACCACGTCCAGTGGGACGTGGGCCGAGAAGCACTAATGCTACACTGACAGGGCTAGGCTGAAATGCCTCTGACCTCCTCCAAAAAGTAACTTTCCAAGAGACAGCACACGGTCACATCCCCAGAACAACCCTGCCGTGTGCTAGGATACATTACAGGAAATCCGGAGACTCTGGGAGACTCTGAGCTCCACGCGGCTTGAAAAAGCGTATAGCCTCTTCGGGGGGTCAGTGTGGCACTTCTGGACAGTGAGACACCAGGTCTCCTAATGGAACCCTAGTGTTACATTACTGGGACGTAAGGCACAACATTAATCAGCCGCTTGGGTTACGGGCCTTGTCCAGAAGCAACGGTTGCCAAAGATTTCTTTGCTTTGAGCTCGTGAGACAGCATATCATGTAGGACCGCAGAGAAGGAGAGCTGCCGCTCTCTGGCTTTGAAGAAGAGGTGAGCTTTTCTACTAGGCCTTGGAGCACAAAGATCCAGCCAAGTCCCAACGACAGGTTAGAAGGTTACTGTTGCAGGTCTCTCTGCGCTTAGCCCACTGTTCGGCTACAGTCTGTAAAGTGCATTCAGGGAAGAACAAGAAACTCTACAACGCCCCGCATCTTGCTGGGAAGGAACAGCACAGCCTCTCCTCGGTGACGACGTCCTTTCTTGCAGACTGCCAGGCTGGGACTCCTATTCCGTTTCAGAACTCCGAGTTTGGCATAGCACGGAAATGACCCCTTCCCTCAACGCCCTACACATCTCTTAAGGACTATAACCCCCGTGTGCCCATTCGTTATATCTCGCCCCCTATGAAACACAGGAAGAGCTGTGGCTGGATGGTGGGAAGCAGTGGCCGTGGTGTCCTTAAGGGATAAGTATCCCGTGCCAAAGGCCCCGTGAAAATCTCTCGCTTTCGTGAGCCTAGGGCATACCAAGGGCTGCCAAACACAGCTAAAGGAGGCGAAAGAAGAGAAGCAGAACTTGCTCCTGAGACTCTCGTGCATATACTGACCCCAAAGCATGCCTCTTCGTGGAGACCGAAGGCCTCCCCAGCTCAGATTTAGGGCCCTGGAACACAGTGCTAAGCGCTGCCTTCAAAGGAGAGGTAGGGAAGGAATGTTTTCAAGTCTCGCCCGCCTTTCAGCGCCTGTTCAGCTTGAGTGGACAATAGCCACAGCCTGGCCGAACGTCCCGCCGAGCACCGAGTTTGACTGGAGTGTAGCAAACGCTTGCCAGTTCTCTGAGGGGGAAGAGGCCATTGCTGTGGTGTGAACGGCCTTCACTGCCACTCGCTGGGAGCGCAGTGCTCTCTGGGCAGGCAGGATAGTTCCTATCGGAGAAGCATTTGAACAGACGCCTGCCCTGGTATACGTGCTACATCCGCACATCGAGTGTACCTTTCCTACGCTCCAGGCACCAACACGGTGCACAGAACTCCTCTTGATGGTGAGCAGCAAGACGCAACATTTCTTCTAGGAGGCTCGTGCGGGACGAGGCCTCTTGAGGATGTGGACCCTCGAATCCCGTCGAAACCACTGGGATTGATGGCCACGTTATGTTAGCGACACAATGAGAGCATTTCAGGTTCACGGAAGCACGCACGTTCAGTGCGACATGAGAGAAGAAAACACAGATGCTGCCTTGACAGGGTTAGAGTGAATTGCCTCTGTCCCCTCTCCGAAAAATAACTTGCCCAGAGCCAGCACAGCTTCACTTCCTGAGGAACATTACTGCTGTGTGCTAGAATACCTGAAAGGAAACCTGGGGACGGTGGGAGACTCTGAGCTGTACGCGGCTTGAAAAAGCTTGTAGACCCTTCAGGGGTCAGTGTGGCAATTGTGGAGCATGAGACACCATGTTTCCTCATGGAAACCTACAGTTACATTTCGGGGACTTTATGCACATCCTTCCTCAGCCGCATAGGTTGATGTCCTTGACCAGAAGCGATAGTTGCCAGAGAGTTCTTTCCCAGGAGCTCGTGAGACAGCATATCATGCAGAACCGCAGAGAAGGAGACCAGCCTTTCCCCGTGTTTTGAGAGGTTCGCTCCTCTGCCTTTGAGCCTTTGAACACAAAGATCCAGTCAGCTCCCGATGATAACTTAGAACTGTACTCTTGACGGTCTCTCTGCCATCAGCCCCCTGCTCAGCTACCGTCTCCTAGGTGCATTCAGTGAAGTACCATAAAATCTGCAGCCTGCCGCACCATGTTGTTCAGGAAGGGCACATTTCCTCTTCGTAAAGAAATCTTTTTTTGCAGGCTGCCTGGCTCGAACTCCTATTTCTTTTCAGAACCCCGAGTTTGGCATAACATTGATATGACACCTTCCCTCAACGCAGTACACATTTATATTTAATTGCTGCATTCCTTTTTATGACTGAGTTACTATTCCACTGTAGGTATATACCACAATTTGTTTATTCATTCATCCATTGATGGACATTTGGCTTATTTCCATGATTTTTCTACTGTGAATAGTGCTGCTATAAACATGTGTGTACGTAGGTTTGTTTGAGTCGTTATTTTCAATGATTTAGGAGTGGAATTGCTGAGTCATATGGTAATTGTATGTTTATCCCAACAAGACACCCCAGGAAACCTCCTGAAAGTCTGTCCTTGTCTCAGAATCAGCTTTTCAGGGAACATGACCTGCAACAGTATGGACAGTGTACCATGAGAGCTTATTTGTGATGCCTGGGGGTCTGGAGTTGGGAAGGGCTTCCCTTAGGAAGTGGCAGCTAAGCTGAGGGCAAATTCAATGTTTTTTCCTTCCTTCCTTGCTTCCTTCCTTCATTTCCTTCCTCCTTCTTTCCTTCAGAGGGATGACATAGAAGTTTTACACAGTATATCCTTTTAAAACTTTTGCATTTGAACTCTGAACTTATTCATAAGACAAATAAATGATTATTTTAAGAAGGGTATTAGGGCTTAAATTATTAATATCATAGAACCATTATAGTGACAACTTGGATTGGAAACAATTTATTAGTAAAAAATATGGAAGTTTTTTTTCCTAATTAATTAATTTATTTATGTTTGGCTGTGTTGGGTCTTCGTTTCCGTGCAAGGGCTTTCTCTAGTTGCGGCGAGCAGGGGCCACTCTTCATCACGGTGCACGGGCCTCTCAGCGTCACTGCCTCTCTTGTTGCAGAGCACAAGCTCCAGACGCACAGGCTCAGTAGTTGTGGCTCACGGGCCCAGTTGCTCTGCGGCATGTGGGATCTTCCCAAACCAGGGCTCGAACCCGTGTCCCCTGCATTGGCAGGCATATTCTCAACCACTGCGCCACCAGGGAAGCCCTGGACGCTTTTTTAATAACAATTTTGATAAAAAAAAGTTGAGAAATCAGAGTGTACAGACAGAATATTGGTTATTTGGGAAATTGTATCATAAAATGGATGGGCTCCACAAATTCTTCCATTTAGTTGAAGAAAAGAGTGCTAAGTCAGTTTGGGTTGCTGTCACAAAGTACCACAAACGGGGCGTGGTGGGGGCTTGTAAACAACAAAAATGCCGTCTCAGTCCTGGAGGCTGGAAGTCTGAGATCTAGGTGCCAGGATCATCGCCTTCTGGTGAGGACTCTCTTCCGGGTTGCAGACTGTCCACTTCTCATTGTGTCCTCACAGGGCAGAGAGCAGAGAGAAAAAGCCAGCTCTCTCATGACTCTCACAAGGGTAAGAATCTCATCATAAGGGCTCCATCCCGATGACCTCATCAAATCCTAATCACCTCCCAAAAGACCCACCTTCTAATACCATCACATTGGAGGTAGGGTGTCAACATGTGAATGCTGCGGAGACCCAAATATTCAGTCTATAACAAGTACTAATGGGGAAATGAGAGCTTCTATTGAGGATGTTAAGGGCTACTACAAAGATCAACGGTACATGTGTTTCCAGAGAGAACTACAATATAGAATAAGTTCTATAAGGCTTTCACAGAATAGATTCATCTTTCTTCCCCCAAACAGTCCTTGGTATCCATTGACCCATTCCTGGAAATTGACTCTTGCTCAAGGAAATCCATCCTCTCATTAAAAAAAAAAATTCTTATGAACCTACATGAATGACACAAAGGACTTTTCCCAGCTCTAAGATTCTGTGTGTAAAACCTGTTAGTCTAACTTTATTTCCAAAAGATAGACCCTCCACGGAGTCTGCTCCTGCGGAGAAAGTGGGACCCCAGCTTGTGCCCCGGCCCCCAGGTGTGGCTTCCTCAAGTTTGCGGTGACGCCCCCAGCCCCCTTGGGCTCTGCAGCGCTGCGGTGGGTCGGCGGAAGGAGCACGGTCTCTGGGGTTTCTCAGCAGGAGATGCCGGGACTGCCGCGCAGGAACCCAGCGGCCCTGGGTGGGGCGCAGACTCGACAGGCTTGGGTGTCCCTGCTGTGCACGGCTGCTGAGAACAGGGTCCGCGATGAAGCTCTGCCTGTCAAACGGGGACTGTGGGCGACTCCATCCTCCCCTTCCGTTCGGCACAGCCCCATCGCAGCCCTCCTTTCCGACAGGCAAAGCCTGTGACCTGCGGCTGGACGGCTCCACACCCTCAGGCCCTGGTGCTCGCCCCACGCCGGGAACAGGCACAAACCCTGGGCCGGCCTCTCGGACGGCTCGAGCGGAACGGCTTCTTCGGCGCGCCCATCGTCCACCCCGAGCCCAGGTGCCGGCAGGGAGGTCTGAGGGCTGCTCGGGCCTGGGCGGGGCAGAGACACGGGCTTCGCGGCTGGGCCGGCCCTCCTCGCCGCCTCCTGCCCCTGCGCCCCCGCCGGGGTGGGCTTCCCGTGGCCCCTTCTCGTTCCCACCCCCATCGCGCCTCTTGACCCCCGGGCCGCGGGCTCCACCCGGAGCAGCACCGCGTCGTGAGGGTGCGGGAGGGCGCCCGCCCTCGGGGCTTCCCCGACACCTATCGGCTGTTCGGCCGGCCACATCCTGGACAGGCACCGGCAGGTCAGTGGAGCGGAGTCGGCCTGGGTCTCCTCCCCCCTGAGGAGGGGCCGACCGGCACCGTGCACGAAGCGGCCCTGGCGGGAGGGAGACCAGGGGGGAGGGGATCGGTGGGGAGCTTGACTCGCAGTCACTTCCGAGGGGACGCTGAACCCCCAGAGCTGGGGGCTGACTGGCCTCAGCACTCCCACGAGGGGGTGGTCAGGAAGGAGGGATCCTGTGCCTGGGGCTCAGGGCGCTCCCGGGTCAGGCGGAGTCGCCAAGTGTGTCGGGTGCCGTGGACAGCTGAGGCACGTTTAGCCCAAAGGAAAGTTCCAGCGCATTGCAGAGAGCAGACGAAATAGCCGGTGGTGAAAATTCACTGTTGCTAAGGGTTGAAAAGAACCAAGAATTCCTCCTGTTTCTCAGGGTGTTCCGTTTGGCTGTTAATGAAATGTATTTCCAAGGAATGCAGGCATGTGGCTGAAAAGGCCAGCGGTGCCTGGGGGTCACAGCGAGACCCTCCCATCTCGCCCCCCTCGGCCATCCTGTGCTCTGGGAGCAGAGCTCTCAGCTACAAGTGAAACATAGTAGCTTCCATATCCGGATTCTAAGATTTTCTAAAGCCCTTTAAAGGCCCCCTTCTCTGAGTGGTACTTGACCTGCTGGTGTTTGGGGCGGGAGGGTGGGCTGGGTGGAGGGTCTGAGCGCCATCCTGAGGGAAGGGCTTTGGAGGCCTGTGTGAGCCTGAGACCGGGGGCCCAGTGCCCGTGTCTGAGGGGAGGCTAGCACTGACTCCAGCCGTGCTGAACCAGACGTCGCCCTCCTTCCTGACAAGCCAGCAAAGCCTGTCGCTCACCTTCCTGGCTGTGCTGCTTACACGTGCCCTCTGGGAAGGCCAGCCTGGCAGAACTCTGTTCCTGCCCTTTGGGCTGCTGGTAACTGAGTACCTAGCCTGGGTGCTGGAGGGGAGGATCCATAGATGGTGGAGGCCCAGTGCCTGCCCAGGGTGCTGCCCCTCTGCTGAGGGACGCTTGCCCAGCTGGTTAGACCTGTTCTCACCCAACTGCCCACAGTCAGCACCCAGGCTAGGAACAGCAGCCTCCCCATTTCCTCGGTGTCTTCTAGTTTTGTTCCTTTCTTCTTTTCGCTGCCTTCCTCCCCAAAGAGGCAAGATACTAATCTTCAAGAACCAAATCAGGCCATGATTTTCCAGCTAAACTCATGACAGTTCTGCACTTCTGAATGACTAGGTACAAACATTTGCAAGGATGAGCTCTTGGGTGAGGCGCCAGTCAACTTTTCTAGCTTCATCTCTCTTGCTTGTGTGTGGGCACCCCCTGCTGCCCCAGATGCCTTGACTCCTCCATTTTCATATATTCCTCCTCAGAATGCTGCCACCACCCCATCCTGGCCTTTGGGAAAGTTAGCTGGCTGTTCCCCACAGCATCCTGTCACCCTGGTACACTCTTTCTAACCTCTGTATGCCCTTCTATGAAATCTTGTCAGGTCCAACTGGAGGAAGACCACCTATAGGTCAATTAGCTTGGGAAGGAACCCAACTGTGTGACCTGCTTCCCCTTTCCCAGTGTCTTTAAAATAACGTTAAAAAAAAAAACATGTTGTTCTAGAGCTCCTATACCATCTCTTACCACCATCAGAAAACCACCCCTCAAAAGGGGGACCTCATTCATATTGAAATTAACTTCTTAACGTGTAGGCATTACCTTAGGGCATTCTAGACACTGGGGGAGGGAAAAGCCATTGTATTTTTTTCTAACATTCACATTAAACTTCTTTCCAAAGTTCTTTAAACTGTGGTATTCTTACAGGTAGACAATGTTGCTGAACAAGCGTTTGTTTCTTCCCTTTTTCTTCCCCCAGGCTCAAAGATTTGGAAAGAGATAGTTTAACAGAAAAGGTAAGGTAATCTCCACCTTAACAAAATTTATGATCAAATGTGACCGTTTGACAGACACTATGTAGTTCCTAAAAACAAATTTAAGTGGAATTGGCTCTCTTTTCCCTGAAGTTGAGGATAACGTGGATGTTTTTGTCTAATGTGCTGGACTAATAGGCTATTATTGGTAATAGCCTATTAGTAACTTTTAAAACTTATTAGTAATAACTTTTGGTAACTCATCGAGTTTCCCAGTCTGGGTTCCGTACCATCAAGTCTGGATTATAATTTGTCCTGGTCACACTGTTTTTCAAAATCAGGTTTGTTCTAGTATGCTATTATGTGTCTGTTTCACCTCTAATCTTTCCATTTTCACCACTCTGGAGATGGTGTGGTATGATGTTAATGAAAACAACAGGAACATGTCTTGTGAATATTTAGTTTTCTTTTTGGCCGACTCAGCATTGCCTGCCATTCAGTCATTGTTATGTGACCAGGCAGTGTAACTATTTGTGTATTAGTCCATTGGTTCATAGCTTGGGAATGTGGAGACTTCTAAACCCATATCCTTCCCTTAGGAATGCGTGAAGGAGAAATGGAATCTCTTGCCTGAATTTCTGCAGACAGAAATAAAGAATCAGTTATGTGACTTGGAAACCAAATTACATAAAGAAGAATTATCAGAGGTAAGTTGTCAGCATCCCGGCGGCTAGAAAACGTTTCCTCCCATGTAACTTGTCTGTGACCAGGGAGGCAGGATAATTCCACCTCTCCCTGTTACCTGATAGTTATAAAGGAAGCGCATGTGTTTCCTTATTCTCTCATGGCCACTTGTTTACATTCACTGCTACTTAAATTATCCTTTCCTGCTGTAGCAGGGCTACCTGGCAAAAGTCAAATCCCTTTTAAATACAGATTTGTCCTTGGAGAACGGAGCTCATGCTCTCAGTCGGGAAGTGAATGGATGTCTAGAAAATGGGAGCCAGACAAGTGGTGAGGAGTGCAGAGTGGAAATAGCAGAGAAAAAGATGTTCCGCAAACCTGTTTCCAAACTTTGCATGCCCAGAAGAAGCAAGTCCGATGGAGAAACAAAATGTAAGAGCACTTGACTCGTTTGACCTCATTGGAGTCTGGTACCGCCTGAGGGGAGGACAGACTTGGTGCCATAAGGTCTGTCTGTTCCCCCCACACACAAACCCTCCACCGGCAGTTCTTGTTTTTTGTGTATCTTTTTTTTTTTGGTGGGGGGTGGGGGGTGGCTGTGTTGCTCGGCTTGTACGATCTTAGTTCTCCAACCAGGGATCGAACCCGGGTCCTCGGCAGTGAGAGTGCCGAGTCTTAACCACTGGACCGCCGTGGAATTCCCTTTTGTGTATACTTCTAACTAGCTTAGATATATACTTTAAATTTTTGTCTTCGACCAAGTTATAGAGCATTAGATCCCCAAATGTGGTTGAATTTATGAGGTATAAAAAAACAGGAGCTGCTGATATTTATGACTTCTAAGTTACATACCTGTTTAAGCTAAACATTTATTCTTAGACTCCTTCCCCGCTTGTAGTCAGAGTAACTCTTCTGGAATTTTTAAAAATAAGAGCCTGGGACTTGAGCTCAGGTCAGGTGCTTGGCCACTTCATCGTTTGACGAAATAAGCAGAGGCTCTGTTTCCTTGTCCGTCTCAGGGTTGGGCCCTTCATACAAGAGCTTGTGTTAAAATGGCCTAGCAAACTGGCAGGTGCTAATTTGATGACTTTATGAAGACGGTGGTTGCTTAGAATAAGAAGAGAAGGATACTTAATCCTCAGAACCTGGTCTCTGCACCAGCTTGCTAATGCTGAAGAACTGTACCTTGGCTGTGAACTCTTTATTCATAGTGGCTTTTTTGTTTCTTTTCTGTAAGCAGCTGAAGTCTCATGTAGCCCCAGGATTACAAGGCAAACTACCAGGCAGACCACCATCACATCTCATTTCACAAGGGGGTCAGTATATAATGAATGGGCAGCCCCCATTTTAGGGGCCAACTGTTTTTGGTAAAACACATATAGAATTAGTAGGATGTAACTTAGTAATTCTGACTTCCACATTGCTTAGGTTTTCCTTTTGATATTCTGTTTTTAGACATTGATGAACAGCATTTCTGAAGACCTCAACCATTTTTACTCCTAGCATAGGAAACTTCAAATGTACATACACAAAATATCAAGGATAGTATAATGAACCCCTGTGTACCTATCACCCAGTATCAACAGTTAACAGCTCCTGGCTGTTGTTTCATCTATACCCCCATATGTTCCAAGTGAAAATTATTCCAAATGGATTACAACTCCATACACACCCATGTCCCCCCAGTTGGATTACTTTGAAACAAATCGGACATGTCATCTTATCCACAAAACGATATTTCTAGATGACAAGGTCTCTTTCTCTGACAAGTTTTTTATTCATATTTTGCTATAATTGCTAACATCTAGCAAACAGTCTTTTGAAGAAGACAAAACATGCCTTATAAAGTGTAACAGTTCCTTACTAACAAATATATAGCAGTGTTCCTACCTCCCCTTGTGTAACAGAGTTTGGTTGATTTGTTCCTTAAGCCTTTCAAATGATAGATTCCTTATTTTCTTGCCATTTATTTAAAGAAAATAGGTCTTTTGTCTAATAGCTTCTAGGTCTGGCTGACTGCATCGTTTTGGTGGTTAACGTGTTCCCTTGTCTCCAGTTTTCTGTCAACTGGTAGTTAGGTCTAGAGTCCTGATCAGATTCCAGCTTTATTTTGTGCGACTTCATTGACGGTATGGGGCTGTCCATCAGAGTCATGTAATGTCTCTTCGGTGATTCTAGCAGCCGTTGATCAGAGTCTAGATCCATTATTTCTTAGGGTTTGCAAAACGGTGGTATTCTAAACCTGTCATCCAAAGAAACATTAAGCTCGAAGCTTGTTTTAATGTCCTGGCAAAAAAGGGCTTCTCCTTGGAGGGAAGAGGGTGTCCATGCCCTGAATCTTTCCAAACAGAGGGTACTCTTGGTAGAAAGGAATATAAGTTGTTTTGTGCCCACTGGAAGTCTAGGGTGTGGCTGAGCTAACATAACAGTTGGCCTTACTGTGTGTGACAGCCCTGCCAAACAGAAACCTGAGGAAGACCCTGAAAAAGCAAAATAAGGTGATTTCTCTCGATGAAGAAGAAGAAGACCAAGTAGGGCTCCCGTTTAAGTTTCTTAACTCTGCCTTATTTTGGTACACTTGCTGGTAATTCTGAATTTACACTTGGTCTGTCTATGGACCGTAAGTGACTGAGAGAGTGTTAGAACACATCCCTGGACCCAGGACAGTACGAAGTTTATTATGGTTAGACCCGAGGACTCAGCAGGCCCGTAACTTTGGTCTGTTCTCTCCTGTCTACCTTCCTGCCTCTCCAGCTGTCAAGATTTGACAGTCAAACCAGCAGATGTGATGCGTTTAAAACATTTGCTTCTGATGTCAGATAAGCTCCTTTCCCACATCTAATCTCTCTATAACAGCAGAATTGTCGTGTTATTATGTGTATTGTAATAATGCTGCTCAGACGTTTTAGGTTAGAAAACTGGTGGCTTGCCAAAGGCCTCCAATATAGAAAATGTCAATCTCTAGCACTGTCCCATGTGACTTGAGGGGCAAACTTAGATACTACCAGATGGTCACACGCTATCTATTTCAGTCCTGCCACAGGATTAGCTGTGTAAGTCGGGAAGTCTGTAGGTTTACAGGTGGGTAGTAAATGCCTTGTTACCTGCTAAAGATGAGTATCCGTGGTTTGCTGTAAGGCAGGGTTTCTCAACCAAGGCATTGACTTTTGGGGCCAGATAAACCTTTGCTGTGGGTGTGAGTCCTGTGCATCGTAGAGTGTTTAGCAAGGTCCTGACCTCTACTCACTAGATGCCCGTAAGATGCCCTCTCTCTCCTCCCAGTTGTGACAAGTGAAATCACCTTCAGACTTTCCCAGATGTCTCCTGGGGGGCACAATTGCACTGAGCGAGAAGCACTGGACTCAAGGTTAACAGTATCATTGAGGTAGACTTGACGTCCTGTTGTAAAAGACATACTTATTCTCCTGTTTTTATTTTGGAAATTAGATGCCACTGTTCATGATCCTTATTCAGATGTCTGTAATTAAGTTGAGTCAGACTACCGACTCACAGGTGGGACACTGAGGCAGAGGGAAACAGCTTGTCCAAGTCACATGGCCACATCCCTTGTCTCCTAAGAAACCGTGTCACAAGTGAAAGCAAGCTGGCTCTTGTAATATTGACAAGTGATTTTTTTTTTAAACAAATGTGCCAGTTTTAGGGTTGTTCTTTGCCCTCTTACCTTTTGGAGGGCTTACATAGCCTTCAGGCTTCTAAAGAAACGAACTGGGGCACTCTTTCCCAAGCAGGAAGCAGTTTCACTAGGCAGTGTGTGAGAGGCCTTGGGGACTTGGAGGATGAACACTTGTCGAAACAGGGTTTAACCCGATATGCTAGAGTAAGGCTCAGTGCACCACACCAGTGTTATCAGGTGGTGTTGGTCAAATAAGTAGTACTACAGAGAGAATCTTACTTTAGTTAATTTAAAGTTTTGCGATCTCACTATGTTTTTTAAAACAGGTATTAAATACGCGCATTTGGTAAAACAGTACAAAAGGCTGTTTGGTACATAGCAGCCGAAGAAAAACAATGTGGCTATTCCGTGCTGAGCTAAGCTGTGAGCATTATCAAATAGATACTGGGTTCTGAGGCCTTTGTTCAGGAACAAAAAAGAATATAAAATATCTGATGACTACAACTAAGGAGCCGGCCTGTGGCAACTAAGACCCGGCACAATTAACTAAGTAGCTAACTGACTAACTATTTTTAAAAATCTCATTAATAGGTTTTTAATATGAATTTTTAAATTTTATTTATTTATTTTATTTATTTATTTTTGGCTGTGTTGGCTCTTCCTTGCTGCATGCGTGCTTTCTCCAGTTGCGGCAAACAGGGGCTACTCTTCGTTGCGGTGCGTGGGCTTCTCATTGCTTGCGGTGCGTGGGCTTCTCATTGCGGTAGCTTCTCTTCTTGCGGAGCACGGGGTCTAGGCACGCGGGCATCTGTAGTTGTGGCTCGCGGGCTCTAGAGCGCAGGCTCAGTAGTTGTAGAGAGCGGGCTTCGTTGTTCTGCGGCGTGTGGAAACTTCCCGGACCAGGGCTTGAACCCTTGTTCCCCTGCATTGGCAGGCGGATTCTTAACCACTGGGCCACCAGGGAAGCCCAAGCTCCAACCTTTTAAAAAATGTGTTCCTTCCACCTTCATGGAGCAGGTGTAGGGAATGGGGAGGAGTGAGAACCCTATTAGCAGGGGTCCGGTCGCTACCCCGGACGGGGACGGGGGAGGATCTAAGAGGTGGCACCGGGCCACAGTCGACCCCCAGTGACAGGTAACAGCTGCACTGCTGCCCCTTGCTGCCCCAGGACCTGAGCTCAGGTCCCAGGGCGGCTGGAGAAACGCACTGTTTTTGGTGAGATTCTCTTACTTCCTGCGTGGAGCTGCTCCGGCTGTCCCGGTGACCACACCCCTGCAGGACCCTGTGCCCCTCCTCCCTGCCGCCTGCCCAGAGCTCGGGGAACAGCAGTCTCTGTGGGCAACCTGCTTCCAAGTCCTTCAGTGACCACGGAGGAGTGAGAACGGGCTGGGCTGCCGGGAAGCCTGTGCATCCAACACCTGAGCTTAGCCCTGGGGGCTCACGTGAAGGCAGGGGCTAGGGGGAGTGGGCGGTGAGCAGAGGGGTCTCCAGCCAACGTCAGTCTGGGCCCTGGACCCGGGGAAGGGCCTCACCCTCTCAGTCCTGACCTGCTGCTCAGGAACCCTGTGGCCCACCAGCCCGAGGCCTGTGGCACCCGCCACAGACTGCCCGGCACACGGCTGAGTTGCCAACGCCACACCTGGACTTTGCACGGGGACCATCGGGGGTCTAGGTGCACGGAAAGACGAGCAGCCCCCAGGCCCCGACACGCCCCTTCCATGTGCATTGAGAAGTGCCAGATGGAAGACCGGCTGTGGTCTTTTTCGAGCCCCAGGGAATTCGCAGGAACAGCCCTCCTGGCCATGGGGTGCCTGCCCACCGGCTCTGGGCCTGCGACCAGCCCAGAACACAGAAGGCACAGAAGTGGGTGCAGGGAGCTGAGCCGGGTCTGCAGAAGGGCAGACACCACAGCCTGGTCCACAGCCGACTGGCCCAGGGCAGGTGAGAACGGGCGGGCAGGCTGAGGGGAGGATAGAACGTGGCACAGCCTGCCCGCCTGGGCCCCGGGGAGAAGGTCGGGGCTCTGCCCGTGCCCACGATCCGCTTCCTGGCGTCCTTTGTGGGGGTGATGGGCCGGAGGCAGGGCTCCCGAGGAGCTCAAAGGCCAGGGAGGGACACACGGGAGGGGCCAGACCCACCCTACCGCTTCAGTGTGGCAGCACCCTCTCTGAATTCCCGCTGCCACAAAAACACATCCCTAAGGCCTTTGGGAAGAATTGCTAGGACCCAGGAAGGTGGCCCCTTGCTGTGGTCCAGACTTCACCAGCTGCCGATGACCAGAGGGAGCCAGCCGGCCGGCCGTGAGCAGGAGGACAGGACACGGGGACAGGGACAGCCACAGCCGGGCTTCCCGCAGCTGTGCCCACCACCAGAACCAGCTGCTGCCAAT
Organism: Eubalaena glacialis; assembly: GCF_028564815.1. Lineage (NCBI taxonomy): Eukaryota > Metazoa > Chordata > Mammalia > Artiodactyla > Balaenidae > Eubalaena > Eubalaena glacialis. Next base: position 36,199,677 of record NC_083725.1, read on the forward strand.
CACAGACCCTCACATGCCAAACAGTGCCCTGCGAGAGGCCACCAGGAACCTGACACCCCCTCACTGGAGAGCCGGCCAGGCCGGGGTGGCGGGAGCCATCCCCATCTGAACTCATCCCACAGCTCAGCCATCTCCCAGTGACCCAGAGGCTACACCAGCAGAGAGCAGCCTGCAAAGGCCGCAGGGCTGATCCCCGACCAAGGTCAGAACTCCCCCCAGTGTGACAGCCCCCATGCCGCTCCTGTGGTGGAAGGGACCGCAGGCAGAGAACAGGAGTGGAGTGTTTTTATTAATGGCTGCGTTTTCAAAGAACCGTTTTGTAGGCAGGAAAGCTCCCCAGGAAGGGATTGCATTAGTGCAACAAGGGGGAGCCTTGACGCCAGGCTCTCCAGACACGTCCAGGTGGAGACTTTTGGCCGAGGCCGGCCGCCAGGGACTCAGCGGCTGGGAGGACACGCAGCCCCTCCCCCGCCCCGGCGGGGCGCTAAGACACCGGGCCTGCCTGGGTGGGCAGAACCCCGTGCCGTCAGCAGGCCGGCGGCTTGCAGCCCTCAACCTGCAGCCCTTTGCTCAGGAGGAAGGCATCCTGCGTGGGGTCGCAACCCAGGAAGAGCTTCACCATGCCCTTGGCATTCTGGGAGCCTCCTGGCCTCAGGATGCAGCTTCGGTAGTCCATGGCAACCTGGTGAGAGGGGGCGGGGCTACAGGAGGGTGGAGCTCCGCCTTCACTGAGGGTGTGGGTGTGGCCACCTCTGCTGTGACTGAACAAAGGGCAGGGGAGCAGGAGGTTCAGTGCAGGGCCCTCAGAGCCTGGCAGGCCCAGGCGGGCAGCACAAGCATCTAGGCCCAGGCCAAGGACCTCCGTGTTGGTCTGCACGGCAGGACGGCCTCTCACCTTGCCACTCAGGATGTTCTCCTGCTTGAAGCGTGTGTGGAACGTGTCCACGGAGTACACCTCTCTGCACAGGTAGCCAAAGGACTGGGCATTGTATCTTCCTGCCAGGCGGCCGAAGGTCGCAAGCAGGTGGGTCCCTGGGACACACGCGGAGAGGCTCCTGCCCGGCCCGCTGGCCGCTCAGTGCCCCTTCCCCAGAGCGGGGGCCTCAAACAGCCCTGTCTAAGTCCCCTGCCACTAGAGGGAGTATTGGCCCAACACTTGTAGAAAACGGGGACCTTGCAGGCAACTCAGTGGAGGGACACAAATCAATCTTTGCCGACTTTCGGCTGAAGCTCACAAGGGTTCACCCCTAAGCCTCTTACAAGGTCAGCTGCCGAGGCTCCGAGGGATGAGTCAGGGCTCGCCCTCCAGCACGGGGAGAGCGTGGGTTAAAGCGTTCACGAGGGAGTGAACCACGTGTCCGCACCGACACGCACGGGCAAACCTCGTCGACGCGTTCTGTCCGGGCTATGAAGCCCTCTCCTGCCTCTTCCAGGCTCTCCAGAAAGCACGTGCAGATATGCCCACCTCACCCTTGGACTCCGCGGGCCACAGCTGGAGGAACCAGCCAAGGAACCGAGGCAAGAAGAGGCCAGAGGTCACCGGGCCTCGGCCAGAGCCTGTCAGTCGGTCCCCTTTCACACACCACCAGACGATCCTCTTGACCTGGGCAGTAGCCGCAACCGACCGCTAAGGTGGGCCAGGCTCGTGCTTGGCTACCTGGCATGGCTGGGCCCCCGAGGATCTTCTGGCAGAGGCGGGCATTCTCCTGGGACGGGTCCGCGGGCGTCTGCGTGTGCGGGGCCTGGTCCACCTCGGCCAGGACGATCTGGCACAGGTTGAAGAGGCCTGGCGGGCGGGAGGAAGGAGACGGGGGGAATGGCACTGTGTCCAGGCCGCGCCTTCCAGCCGGGCGGTCTGGGCGCCCTCTTCCCTTCCCTCGGCCTGGCCGCACCTGGGTTGGCCTGTCAGGACTTCATGAGCTTGTCCCGCAGCCCCTGGGGGACGGCGCTGCCCGTGCCCCACCGAGACTGGCAGCAGCGCCAAGGCCTCACAGAGTGCGGTGCCCCCGGCCCCAGAGCCTTCCCTCTGGTTCTCATCACCGGCTGTCACCAGCCTCGCAGGCAACGTGCCTTTCTTTTTTCTTTTTTCCAGCCCTCAGCCACGCAAAGGGGTGAAGCCCTGACACTCGCTGACACGTGGATGGACCTTGAAAACACGATGCTCAGCAAGAGAAGTCAGACACAGAAGGACACACAGGGTGTGACCCTACTGAGGGGAAACGTCCAGAACAGGTAGATCCACAGAGTCAGGGAGTGGGTTCCTGGTTGTCAGGGACAGGGGAGGGGAGGGAGTGATAACTAAGAACGTGAGGGACATTTTTGGGCTGATGGAAATGTTCGAAAACAGGGCAGTAGTGATGGCTGCACAGCTCAGGAAACTGTCCCCACGCGCTCCAGTGCAGCCTGTGAGAGCATCGCTCTCAGGACGAAGGGCTGACCGCAGGAAGACTGAACGAGCAGTGGGTCCTGGGCCCAGACGCTCAGCTGGGCCCCCCCCACCGTGGGGAAGTCACTGGGACTTGCTGAGCCTACACCGAGACTGGCAGCAGCCCCAGGGCCTCACAGGGCACTGCGCGTCTGGTCCCAGAGCCTTCCCTCTGGTTCTCATAACCGCCTGTCACCAGACCTGCATGCAACATGCCTTCCTTTTCTTTTGTCTTTTTTAAAGTCAACTCTTGAGTACATGTACTTAACATGCAGGGAACCAGTCCTGACTCCTTGATCTGGGGCTTCCAGCCTCCAGAGTCTCGAGGACATCCATTTCTGTTGTTTACGTGCCCAGTGCGTGGGTTTTGATGACGGAAGCTGACACCGAGGGCGTCGCCACGTGCGGGGTGACATCAGCGGAAAAATCCCGTGGCGAGGGCCTGCCTGAGGACCACGCGCTCCCGGGCCCTCCCCGGCGCCCGCACCCACCTGGGAGCAGAGCTGGTGCATCGCTTGCCAGAACTCGTGGAAGTAGGTCTCCAGCTCATCGTGCTGCAGCAGGGAGGGCGGGTCAGGCGTGGGCTTGGTGAAGTTGGTCACCATGGCCATGATGGCGATCTGGCGGCTCCCATCCTGTTGCAGGCAGCCCGGCTGCAGGCCGAAGCAGGCCGCGTGCCCGGACTTCCCTTCCCTGGGGAGGGACGCGGGGTGAGGCCCAGCTTCCGCAGAGGAGCTCCGGCCCACGGCCGACAGGTTCCCGCACGCACGCACGCACGCACGCACGCACCGAGGGTAGAGGTCCAGGTAGAACTTGCCGATGGATGACCTTGCCCGAGGCCGCATCCCGGACCCTGTAGAGCCTCACGTCTTCGTGACACACGTTGGCGCCCTCCTCCAGGTCGAAGGTCAGCCCCAGCAGCTCCTGGGAGATGCCCAGCAGCCCGCGCGTGACCACCTGCATGGGGAAGGACTCATTGAGCAGGTACTGGTCCTCGTGGTAGCACGTCTCCTCCCCCTGGTTCATGTAGTAGTGCAGGTCCCAGGTGTTGATGGGCCCGTCAAAGTGCAGGCCCCGCCTCTGGCACTCGGCCTTCTTTAGCTCCAGGATCACGGCCGCTCCTGCTCCCCGAGGGGCTTCAGCTTCTGGGCCAGCTCATCTGCGGGTGGAGGGGAGAGGCTCGGCTACGTCCCTGTGGCCGCCCCTCAGCCGCCCGCCACCCTGCGCCCCTCGAGGCAGAATGAAGGGTCCGGGAAGGCAACCCCCAAGGGCTGACACAGTGGGGTCTCAGGCAGCACCACGTCCAGTTAAGGTCCGCCTGACGCCCTCCCCACTGGGACTCAGGTGGAGGCGGGTTTACCTAGGAAAGTGGCCACCACCTGGCTGGTCTTGGCCATGTTCATCTCCAGCACGGAGTCGGCACGCGTGCTGAATCCCAGCAGGCAGGACTTCTGGGCCTGCAACCTCACCAGCTCCCCGAGGATCGTGCAGTTCTCCTGGAACCCAGAGACGGCCAGCGCTGGGGACCGTGGGCCATGCCCTCCCCATGGTGCCCCGGGCCATGTCTCTGCGGGCGGGCAGGGCTCTCAGGTCGCTGGCGGGCACAGCCAATCCCCCTCCCTCCTCCTCCTGGCCCGGATTTCTAGACACTTTGGTGCTGTCCTAACACGTGGTCTTTATTAACACAGGTCCTTTGGGAACCAGAAACGGCGTGAACCGTGATGGGCTCTAAGGCCAAGGGCAGGAAGAAATGCGGCCAGGCTCTCCAGGAGCCACCCAGGGGCTTCCCCGGGCTCAACAATACAAACTCGGCTGCCGTGCAGACAGCAGCTCATCCCCACGGTGCCCGAACACCCAGCCCCTGGACGGCGAGACGCCTGTTGCTACAGGTGGCCCGTGGCTCGCTGGTGAGGCCCGGCCCCAGGCGTACGCCACCTTCTGTGGGGCCACCTCTCCGGTTCTGCAGTGGGGTTCTCCTGGAAGCCCCCAGTCACCACAGGACCAACGTGGCCTGTCTGCAGCCCAAGAAGGTGGGGACACAGGACTGTTCCCCATGCCCCCCGCATCACCCGCGAGGCCCAGCAAGCACCAGTGGTGTCTGCGGGGAAGATGAAGGGCTCGTGCACAGCCCCCGTCTACTGAAGATGCTAAACGGCAGAAGCACAGACTGCAGCCACACGCGGTATGGACCAAACACAAGTGTCCTTACAGGAACCGATATCTGAATGTCAATGCCGTGCCCGGGCCACAGTGAGAAGGCCCAGACCCCACGCAAGGCACAGAGAGGAGATGGGGGGAACATCTGCGAATCTGAGCTCGTCAGGCATCACCCCAGAGGGAGAGAGAGAGGGAGAGAGGCAGAAGAAGATACGGAGGGAGAGGGAGAGAGAGAGGGAGGGAGAGACTTCTCTCCCTTCCCTGGGAGTTCTCTAGTGTAGCCAAGGCTGAAAACCACTGCATTTCGGGAGATGGGTCCTCGTAGAAAAGTTAAATTGTAGCTCATGACATTATCGACACATATTAAAAAGGCCCCAAATTTTGGGGAGTCAGGGAGGGGAGCAGGCGGCTGCCTCGTAAACGAGGAGAGATTGGGCGTCAGAGAAGGGGCCTGTGCAGCCCGCCGCCCAGGGCCCCGTAGACTTCATCTCCCAGCTGTGGTCCAGGGCTGGAAGTCAGCGGGGAGGTCAGGCCATCCAAGCATCAGTGTTGACTTCAGGGCTGATCTAAAAGGTGCCTGGTGTATGTTGAAGGAGAAAAAAGAGAAAGCAGTGGGGAGAACATGGGAGGGGGAGGGAGTCCCCCTCCTCAGCCCTTCTCCCTCTCTTCCTCCCTCCCTCTCCCTCCCTGCCTCTCCCCCCATCTCTCCCTCTGCCTCTCTCTGTCCCTTCCTCTCCCTCTCTCCTTCCCTCTCTCCCTGTCCTTCTTTCCCTGTCCCTCTCTCCCTCCCTCTCTCCCTCTCCCTCTCCCTCTCTCCCTCTCCTCCCTCTCCCTCTCCCTCCAACTCTCCCTCTCTCTCCGTCTCTCCATCTCCTCACTCCCTCCCAGAGAGGGAGAGGCAGAAGGAGAGGCAGAGACGAGGGAGAGGCAGACAGGGAGAGGGAGAGGGAGGGGGCAGAGAGAGAGAGGGAGAGGGAGAGTGGAGAGAGGGAGAGGGAGAGAGGGAGGGAAACAGGGAGAGAGAGGGAAGGAGACTTCTCTCCTTCCCTCTCTCTCCCTGTTTCCCTCCCTCTCTCCCTCTCCCCCCTCCCTCTCTCCCTCTCCCTCCCTCCCTATCCCTCCCTCCCTCTCTCTCCCCCCTCCCTCTCCCTCTGTCTCTCCCTCTAGAGAGGGAGAGGGAGAGGGGGGAGAGAGAGGGAGGGAGGGAGAGGGAGAGGGAGAAGGGGGGAGGGTGATGGAGGGAGGGAGAGGGAGAGAGGGTGAGGGAGAGAGGGAGAGAAGGAGGAGAGAGGGAGAGCGAGGGAGGAAGAGACCTCCCTCGCTCTCCCTCTCTCCCTCTCCCTCGCTCCCTCTCCCTCGCTCCCTCTCCCTCTCCCTCTCCCTCTTTCCTCTCCTTCTTTCCTCTCCCTCTTTCTTCTCCCTCTATCCTCTCCCTTTTCCCTCTCCCTCTTCCCTCTCCCTCTTCCCTCTCCCTCTTCCCTCTCCCTCTTTCGTCTCCCTCTTCCCTCTCCCTCCCTCCCTCTCCCTCCCTCTCCCTCTGAGTCTCCCTCTCTCACACTCTGTCTATCCTCTCTCAGGAAGGAGTGGGAGCAGGAGGGAAGGAGAGGCAGAGAGGGAGAGGGAGAGAGAGACAGACAGACAGAGACAGAGAGAGAGGAGAGGAAGCAGGGAGAAAACAGAGAAAGAACACACCATCTACATTTCTGTCAAATGACACCGGGGATCCTTACACAACCAGGAGAAAATTACACAGCGAGGCTCTTTCTCAGCTGGAACTGGAACTGCAGACGGGGCCAAACACCACCAGGCTGGCCACACAGGTCCAGCCGCTGCCCCAGTCCCGTGAGTCCGGTCAACAGGGCTCTGAGTGTCTGCTCCAGGGAGCTGGGGTTCACCCTCTCACCCGGGAGGCCGGGCCAAGCCAGTAGGGCCCTGGGCTGGACACATAGGGGGAAAAGCATCCCCACAGGACAGCTTGTGCGAGCAGATTCAGCTGCCAGATGCTAGAGGCCTGGGATCACCCTGTGGCCCGTGAAACCCAGGAGCCACGAGGGTCTTGCATCGTGATTCCTGTCCATTGGACTGTCAAGTTTATGTAGGGAATCTTGGAAACAGTGGTAACAAGACTGAATTGGAACGAGCTGTAGGCTATTATGGACCACTCTGAAGTGTGTGGGTTGCTAAAAACCCTCCCAGCTTCGCTCTTGTTGAACGTGAAGATCCCCGAGATGCAGCCGATGCTGTCCGAGAACTAGATGGGAGAACACTATGTGGCTGCCGAGTAAGAGTGGACCTGTCGAATGGGGAAAAGAGAAGTCGAAATCGTGACCGCCTCCTTCTTGGGGTCGTTGCCTTCGAGATGATTATCGGAGGAGGAGTCCTCCCCCTCGCCACACATCTCCAAGACGGAGAAGCTTCTCCCTCAGCCAGAGCAGGTCCCTTTCTAGATATAGGAGAAGAGAGAGATCACTGTCCCAGGAGAGAAATCACAAGCGGTCCCGATCTTTCTCTAGGTCTCCCAGCCAATCTAGGTCAAATGAAAGGATATAGAAGACCACTTTGCAAGAGGAGTGGTGTACAGGAAATAACTTCATTTGACAGGAGTATGTACAGAAAATTCAAGTTGTGTTTGAGACTTCCAAAGCTTGGTGCACTTTTTAAATGTTTTAGCTGTTCACATTTGTTTGTCTCTTGGGACAGTGACACATAAAGTTGTCATTCTCTATGGTTTGAAATGGGTCATATGAGGCATGTAATATGAAGAATTGTTACTTTACAATGTTCCCTTAAGCAAAATTGAATTTGCTTTGAATTTTTGGTCTTGCCTAGACTGATAATAAAACTCTGACTCCTGCCCAGCTGAAGTGTGATGTTTACTATTATGGAAACAACACTGGCAAACATTGAAAAGGCTTTCTGTAGCTGGGATATGGTATGCAGCTGTAGTTAAGCAAGCAGTCTTTAAAAGGTGCTGTGAACACAAGCCAGCAGGTAAAAATGAAAGCTGCACCCTTACCCTAGATTAGAGGTTTAAAAATTCCACTAGTCTTCACACCGGACAAGAGGTTGTCCAGTGACTTTAGAATCTAAGAAGTTTCAAGAAAGTTAGTTTACCTTTGATTTAGGTCATAAGTCCCCTGTGTGATTGCTGTACATGAATATATAGCTCTTTGTAATATTGCTTGGGAATTTGAGAGTATTCAAGACACCAATGTCCTGCCAGATTAAGAGTATATTGTAGAGCTGAACTTTGAGTTACTGGGCAATTTTTTTTTCAGGCTGTCATTTGTAATACGTTTTGTGACAATCCTTGGGATTAAAGTTTTGGTTCCAAAAGAAAAAAATAAAGAATCCGCCTGCCAATGCAGGGGACGCGGGTTCGAGCCCTGGTCCGGGAAGATCCCACGTGCCGCAGATCAACTAAGCCCGTGAGCCACAACTACTGAGCCTGCGCTCTAGATCCTGGGAGCCACAACTACTGAGCCCCCATGCCACAACTACAGAACCCGGCACGTCTAGAGCCCGTGCTCCGAAACGAAAGAAGGCACCGTAATGAGAGGCATGTGCCCGCAACGAAGAGGAGCCCCCGCTCGCCGCAACTAGAGAAAGCCCGCGTGCAGCAACGAAGACCCAACGCAGCCAAAAATTAATTAATTAATTAATTTTTAAAAGAAGACCGCCATTGGGACGGCTGGGGGACAGCTCCACGCTCTGCTTCCCGAGGGGGGCCTGCACCCGGGGACTCAGGAGGCGCCCTTGCTCCTGGTGATGCGTCCAGAGGCCCCAGCGCAGGAAAAGCACACATGGCATCCACGTAGGGAGGCCGGGCCCGGGAAGCACACGGGGTCTCCCTGGTACTATTCTTGCCACTTCCCTACAGGTGTGAAGTTTTCAAAATTAAGCATTCGGGGAAGAGGGCAGAAGCTGAAAAAGCCGCCCAGGCCCTAGCCCTTCAAGACCCCACGCCGGGTCAGGTGCGGGAGGACCCTGTGAGATTAAAGAAACATCACAGAGAGTAGGGGCGGGGTGGGGTCTCGAAGGACAACCTCCTTCGGGGCAGAATCTCGGTAGACAGACCGCCACCTTCCCCTAGGAAGGATCCAGAACCTTGGGACCCAAACACTCTGAGCGCCTCAGGAGAAGAAGGCCCTCCCGGGGGCAGGGCACACGGACGCCTCTCGACCACCCCGCGGGGCCCGCACGCACCCAGCTCCTCGCGCGTGAATGGCAGGAAAGTCACGTCCCCGTTCAGGTTCTTGTTGAAGCCGATGCACAGGAGACTCAGCCTCTTTTTTTTTAGTTTTTAAAAATTTTTTAAAAATTAAAAGATTAATTTATTAATTAATTTATCTTTGGCTGCATTGGGTCTTCGTTGCTGCACACGGGCTCTCTCTAGTTGTGGCGAGCGGGGGACACTCTTCGTTGCGGTGAGCAGGTTTCTCACTGTAGTGGCTTCTCTTGTTGCAGAGCATGGGCTCTAGGCACACGGGCTTCAGCATTTGTGGCAAACAGGCTCAGTAATTGTGGCTCACGGGCTCTAGAGCACTGGATCAATAGTTGTGGTGCACGGGCTTAGCTGCTCCGTGGCATGTGGGATCTTCCCGGACCAGGGCTCAAACACATGTCTCCAGCATTGGCAGCTGGATTCTTAACCACTGCACTAACAGGGAAGTCCTCAGCTTCTTCTTGATGCTCTTGATTTTCTGAAGGAAGAAGACGGCCGTAAAATCGGGGGGCGGGGGCACGGAGGGGGGTTCAAGGAGAAGAGGCGGATGAGGCGGAGGAGAGGAGGGAGATGGGAAAGAAAGGGCCTCAGGTCCTAACTGTTAGGACCCTCCTCAGGAGTTACCCCAAGGTGACAGTCTAAGCTTCAGCCATTTCAAAGGAGCTAAGTTTCTGTCCCTTCAGGGTCTATCTGGTTTGCAGAAACAGGTAGAAATGGACCAGCCTGGGGGAGGGAGCGACGTGGGGCGCAGAGGAAAGTGCCGGTTCCCCGGGGCCCCTGCCGGGCCAGCAGCAGGCGGGGCGCCTCAAGGACCTGCCCAGGCTGCACCCCCTGCCCAGCCCAGGACTCAGCGCGCCCGGCCCCGCTCCCAGGCTGAGCAGACTTGCCTGTCCGAGGACAGGAGGGGCGCTGGGGGAGCGTGCCCGCTGGCTCTGCCAGGAGCAGGGGCTCGTCGGGTACGCCTGGCTCAGAAACAGCCCCAGGGACGCCGGGCCTCTGCGGGCAGCAGGCGCTGTGCCGGGCACTGGCCTCCCTGCAGCCTCACGGCCCCACCGACCACGACTGGGCAGGAGCACAGGGCGCCCTGGGAGGGCGGGCGGCACTCAGGACCCCGCCCCACACCAGAAGGCCGCCTCTCCTGGGCGCCCCCCAACACGGGCATCCCCGTGGTCCCTCGGGCCAGTGGTTCTCAAGTGTCAAGGCAGTCTGCGCAGCCCCACTGTCCACACCCTCACCTCCCCCAGCCTCGAAGCTCCATGTGCCTGCCGCTCCGGAGGACTTTGGGGCCCGCGTGCCCGGGCCCCACCCTGGATGCCGGAGGAGTCGTACAGTCCTCTGAGTCCCGGTTTCCTCCACCGCAAGGCACAGCACCGGCCAAAGCGGGACAGCGTTTGTGTTGAGGAACAAGAACTGTCGCTGAGCCCTGGGTCGGGCCTGATACGCGCATTAACCGCATCTGTCACTTTCTGATGCAAACCAGCCAGCGCAGGGCTGCACCCCAGCCCCTTCTGTACCGGGCTCCCACACTCGGGGCCACCGTCCCCCTGCCCTCATCAACCCGGAGAGGTCCGGAGCCCCGGGGTCATTCTAGCCAATCCTGAGCCTGCTCCCTCCCCGGCACCCACACCTCAGGCTCCAGTCCCCAGCCACCCCTCCCCTCATTCCTGCCGAACCCTCCTGCTCCTAGGAGGCCCTAGGTGACAAGGCGTGCCCCTGCCCAGAACCATGAGTGACAAGCTCTTTCCTCATCAGCTGGCCTCACTGTTCTCTGTCCTCCACACAAACCGACTCGGTCAGCCCTCACGACCACCTGTGAGGGGGTCCTCGGGTCACACACGTTGCAGATGGTGAACAGGGACAATGGGGTCCAGTGACCGGCCTCCGGGGACCCAGCCAGTTGGTGGCAGAGCTGGGTCTGATCCCGGCCATCAAGATGCGTGTAGCCGCAGCGTCCCCCGCCACGCACCGAGGTGACGCGCTCAACCATGGGTGGCTCGCAGTGCCCGCCCCCCTCCCCATCCCACGGGGCTGCCTCCTGGGAAGGTCCGGGCTGCCCATCGCCCGCCTGTCCAGGGTGCCGCAGGGACCCCATCCTGCTGGACCAGGAGTGGGAAGAGCTGAGGGATCTGGGGTCCACTCTGGGGTCCACTCTGGGGGCAGAGGGGTGTCAGGCAGTTGGGAGGACCTGAAGGGACAGGCCCCTGGGGGGGTGCCCACTGGGAACCCGCGTGGCCACAGGGCTCAGCCAAGAGAGGAGGGAGGGGGTGAAGGCGGACGCCATGCTCTTCAGCCTCCTGTCTTCCCCAAGCGTCCGTGCCCAGCAGGAGCCACGCTGTGAATTACGGGAGAAAGGGGTCGGGTCTTGGCTCCCAGTCCTGGCACTCAGCTCCTAAATCTAAAGCCACAGGCCGGGTTGCATCTTACAGCCTCCCTGCCTGCCCACCTCCTGGGAGGGGAGAGGGCCAGGGGTTGCAGCATGAATCCGTTGCCCATGGCCCCCGCTATAATCGTGCTCATGGGACAAAATCTCGGTAAACACGGGGTTCAGAGAGCTGCGGGGTGGGTGCCTGCAGGGGGCCTGGAAGCCCCGCGCCCCGCCCCATGTCTCCCCACCTCCTCCTTCCACCTGGCTGTTCCTTTATAATAGCCCGGTGCTCTAGTCCGTGGACTGGGTGCCTGTGTTCTGGGGGCCTGCGCTAGCCAACGAACGGAACTCGGGCTGGGGGCGTGGGAACTCCTGACACAGCCTGTCGGCCACAAGCGCAGAGGACGACGTGGACCTGTGGCTGGCGTGGGCCGAGCCCTGACCTGCGGGCTCTGATTCCGGGTAGATGGAGTCCGAACTGAACTGCAGAAACCCGGCAGTCCCAGCGCTGCTGCTGCGGGAGCCCGATGGGCCTGGCGTTGGGACGGAAGCTCTGTGGGAGCGGGAGCTGAGGGTGGAGTAGGCTCGGAGGTGGGGGTCCTTCCTTGAGACCCTCCCACCAAAGCCACGGGGGACGGGGGGCCCAGATGAGGCAGGGGTGGGGCGGGACGCAGGGAGAGGCCCACGCCGCCCGTGTTCTGGGGAAACCCTGTGACCCTGAGGACCGAGGGCAGAGCAGGTGCAGAGGGAGCGCTGGTCCACGTGGACCTTCCCTCCTGGGGTTGAGGCGGCAGAGAGATGGGCAGAGGCCAGCACGCGGGGCTCAGGCCAGGCGCTCCCCTACTGCGAAACTTCCTAAGAAAGCAGCCATCGCAGGACTCGGCAACCTCAGTCATGGGCACTTACCCCGGGGAAATGGAGACTGAAGTCCACACAGAAGCTGTACACAAACGCTCGCCTGACTGGGAAGAGCCCCAGACCGAAAGCCGCCGGGGGCCTTCCCAGGGCAACGGATGACAGGGGCAGTCGTGTCAACGTCAGGATCCTGCGGGGACGCTGACTTGACTTTCACAATAGGTGATATTGGGGAAAAGTGAGCAATGTAGTTTCGCTTTCTAGGAAGCTGGCCAACTCCTTTCCAGAGTGGCTGCACTGTCTTCCGCTCCCTCCAGCAACGACTCCCTTGTTCTGTGCTGCCTCGCCAGCACTGGGCACCGTCTCCATGTTCTGCTGTGAGCAGAACTTAGGTTTTCTTGTTCTAGGAGAAGCTCCAGAGTGACTCGCTAAGGCCATTAGCGAGTAATTATTTCCCAATGAGTGGCTATTTCCAGTTAAAACCAAAAGCCACCTAATTATTGCTTTTCCCATAAAATTAAATATGAAATCTACATTATGTAATTGTACACTTATTTCCCCCTTTGTGTATTCTAATTTCTTCCTGAGAAACCTAAGATGCCATCCTGCAGACTGTCCACAGTGGCTACGATTTGGGCAGCAGCAAAGGTCAACTTTAAACACTTTGCATCTAAAGTGGCTTTGGATGCCTTTGGATAGAAAGTACAGTCTGAGCCATTTTACAAAATGTGCGGCCATTTTACAAAACAGCTTGACAGTTCCTGCAAGTGTTAAACAGAGAGTTACCCTATGACCCAGCAGTTTCACTACTAAATATATACCTAAGAGAAATAGAAACTTATGTCTGCACAAAAGCCTGTACGTGAATGTTCATAGAAGCATATTTCTAAAAACAAAAGGTGGAAAAAATTCAAATGTCAATCTGACAAATGAATAAACAAAATGTGGAACATCCGTACGATAGAATAGCATTCAGCTATAAAAAGGAATGAAATATTGATCCATGTTCCAACATGGATGAACCATGAAAGCATTCTGTAAAGAAAAGCAGCCACTCTCAAAAGATCACATATTGTATGGTCCCATTTATATGAAATGCCCGTAATAGCAAATCTGTAGAGACAGAAAGGAGATTAGTGGTTGCCTAGAGCTGAGACGGTTGAGAGAATGAAAAAACATTGTTAATGTGTAATGGGTTTCTTTGCGGGGGGACAGAAATCTAAAATTGGATGGTTGTGATGGTTACACACGTCTTTTAGTGGTTACACTAAGAACCACTGAATTGTATACATTAAAGGGTTAAATTATGGTATGTAAATTACATCCCGATAAAGCTGTTAAAATTTGAAAATTCATCCAAAATTACAAATTCTTAAAACATGCAACCTAACAAGACTAACCCAAGAAAAGAAATATCTAAAAAATCTATATCTACTCAAAAAGTTGTTTGTATAATTAAGTACCTTTACAGAAAATGATTTCCAGGGATAAATGGCTTTCCAAGTAAATTCTTCCAAATATTTAGGGAAGAAAGATTGGTAATCTTACATAAAACCCTTCCAGGAAACAGAAAATAATACATTGCTCAAAATTTGTATAAGGCCAACATAAGCTTCAGATCAAAAGTAAAAAGAATATTACAAGAAAAGAATCATAGACCAGTTTCTCTTTTGAACATGCATGCAAAATTTGTAAATAAAAGCACAAACTGTATCCATGGTATGTAAAACAGTAATATATCACAATCAAAGTGGCTTTATTCTAGTAATGCAAGGTTGGTTTAATGTTCCCACATGAAACTGATCCCAGGAATGAATCAGGGTGGGAAAAAAAGTCATTTAAAACAGAAGTCTTGGGAATTCCCTGGTGGTCCAGTGGTTAGGACTTGGCACTTTCACTGCTGGGGGCCTGGGGTTCAATTCCTGGTCAGGGAACTAAGATCCTGCAAGCCATGAGTCAGGGCCCCGAAAAAAATAAAGAAAAAAAAGAAGTCTTAACCAGGAGAAGCACAAGAGTGAAGAAACATAACAGATAACGTCTTATGAAAAGTAGGTGAAGATTATGGAATATTCTAAACTTTTAAAAGAAACAGAAATTGCTAAAGATTCAAGAGGATGTGACAAATGCTGTACATAGGCAAAAAATAAAATAAAATAAAATACACAAACGATGGGAACCCAAAAATCCAGATGCCCAAGTCCCATCTCTGAAAATCCTCACTCAGTGGGTTCTGGATTTCCTCTATGTTTAAAAACCTACCGGTGATTCTGATACGATTCATAGACACAATGTAAAGCTTCTGCTTTACAGGAAATAATACCAGATTATTTTGTTATTTTATAGTTATATTAACAGGCTGTACTATTGACGGATAAGTCTGATGTCAAAATGCACTCCCCACTAGGGTTAAAAAAGGAACTAGTACTCTCTACTGCTACTTGGTGGCAGCACGCATATATTGCAATGGCAATTATTGTAGGAAGCCAAATTAATGGAACATTTTAGAATTGGAAGACTACATAGAGGTCACCTAGTCAAACTCCCAACTATTATAGTTGTGAAAACTAAGGCCCATATAAATGAAATGATTTATCTCCAAAGAGGGTTAGTGAAAGAGTACGAAATAAAAAATATCTCTGAACTTTTAATTTAGTGCTATTTTTATTAATCTCAATATTAGCTCAAACTTCAGTGTAACAGATTTGGGATTGAATTCTTGCTTGAATTTAGTGGTTGCGTGCCTTTTAGTAAGTTACTACAACACTTTTAACTTCGCTTTTCACATATGCAAAATGGCGAGCCTTGACTGATACAGTGTATGAGATAGCCTAGCACTGTTCTAAACACATACAAGTATTTAAAATGTTTTGGCTCTCATCCCTCTTAAACAAGCTCTATCCTCTGAACAATAAAAGTGTCTTTCAGCTAGCAAAGCACCCCAGAGCTGACCACATTCTGGCAAGAGATATAGGATTCCTTTTCTTACTGGGGGTTTCTTTATACCTGATGTTTGAACTGCACTGAAACATGAATTTCTCTTTTTTATACTGTATTAATGGATTTGATAGATGAATTTTAAAAAATAATATGCAGGAATTAAGCTGCATTACTCTCAATAAATATAATTCGATAGGGGTGGCTGAATGATAAACAGTGTTTGGACAGGGAGTCCATATTGGATATGAACAACCTGTACTCCCATTCGTCTATTAAGAATAAATAGAATCCTTTCAAAATCTGTTTTAAAGGGCAGTTATTTTCTTCTGACTCATTTACTTTACCTGCAAGAAAAAGACAACCTCCTGAATCCTGGTTTAAAAGGCTTTTAATATAAATCAGATAATTTTTTGCAACATTTCCCAAACTTTCTATTATCAAATTGGCTGAGGCTTCTCAACGACTATCATTTCACAACAATATCTCCATTTTCACCTTCTTTAAAGAATTGGCATAATAGATGTGCCATTAAAACAGAGCTTCACTCTCAACATATTTTTAAGTTTGTATTCAAACAGTATGAAGAAAACAGGATCAGGGAATTCAGCCATAAAAGTGAATGGATTACTGATACATGCTACATCATGGATGCAACTAAGTGAAAGAAGTCAGACACGAAAGGCCACATGTTGTATGGTTCCATTTCTACGAAATGTCCAGCAGTGGCAAATCCATACACACGGAAGATTTTATACACTAGTGGTTGCCAGGGGTTTGGAAGAGAGGGAAATAGGGAATGACTGCTTAAAATGGGTGTACGTTTCCTCTTGGGGTGATGAAAATGTTTTGCAGCTAGGCAGTGGTGATAGTTGCACAACATTGTGACAGTACTAAATTCCACTGAATGGTACAGTGAGTTGTAAAATGATCAAAATGGTGAATTTTGTATTATGTTCATTTTACTACAATAAAAAGGAGAAAGAGTTAGGGAAAGACTTTGAGTTTGGGAAAGTAAGGGGAACTGGGCAAGAAAAAGACAGCTCTATTATTCAGTTTTCTCGCAGCTCTCCCAGTGCATTAATCGTCAGCAGAAAGTAGCCTGAACTTGTAGATGATAGTCATTCAACACAGTCCAGGGAAAAGTAAATAAAATAAAACCCAACTCTTCTTCTTTAGCACATCTATGACAGGTTACCTTCCTGCTCAGCCACATGGACATTCATGAGGACGTTTCCATTTAGGTCTCCTCTACTTCTGTACTTTACTCACAGCTCATTCACACATGTAGACAACAGCATTCCTTAATTCCATGGACACTGCAGTGCTGGTTGTGATCAGTCTCATGAAAAGAAAAGGAAAGGAAGAAAAAGCCTCTACATTGGCTTGGTGGTCTTGAGATGAAATGGATGCAGAAGACAGCTTGATTGTCAAACTGGAAACTTTTATTTTCCTTTTCCTTTTCTTTTTATCTTTCCTATCAGGTCTTCTGCCCACTTCCCACCCCCTTCTTTCAAACAGGAAAGACACTAATTAGCTGCTTTTTTTTTTTTTTTTTTTTTGGTAAAACAACTACTGTTTTAGATTTCTTGTTGTTCGGTGAATGTTATTGTTTTTACTGCCAAATGAGCTTCGGTGTTTGATGTAGGGGGTCTCTTGGGAACTTAACTTTTTCAAGTTTAAGTGGAAAAGCTTTTTTCTTTGAATTGGCTTTTACTGGGTGCTTCAAGATTTGCTCTTGGTTCTTTGACGGGGGACGTTTTATTCTCCCATACAATTCCATGAATACTTTTACACTGGCCCTTAGTTTAATGGCATTTTCTATTTATAAATGTCTTTGAAACACATACTGTTAATTATTTGAGGGTAATGACCATGGCCATTGTTGGCACATCTTAAATGTGCATCGTGTTAATTTTTGAGTGTCATCTGGTCTACCATCAGTGCTTCCCTCTTTCTTTCACCCAGTTTTCTCCTTCATTTCCTTCTCCAAATTTGTCTCATTTTTCTACTTTCCCTTTTGCTTCTCTATTCTTGCTTTCTCTTTCCCATTGCGTCTGTCATTCTTCTTCTTCTTCTCCTCTGACTTCATTATTATGGCCAACCGAAACCTTTTCTAGTATGTTCTCTATCTTCCTTGTCACTTTATTGCCATCCACAAACCCTTACAGAATATTCTTGGTTGACTCCCTTACTTCCTAGCATACCCATGTACTTCATGATCATTTTAGAACATTGAAAAGGGTTGAAATTTTTAAAAATAGGTAATTATAATCAGTCTTCTTTCACCTCTGGCATAAGACTCTTCTTCCTCAATCTGACCATTCTTAAAACTAGAAGCATTCCAGCTCATTGGTCCTCCTTACCCCCATGTCTAGGCCAAAAACTTGTGAAACCTTAACCCTGTTTAATACTTGAATTTATCAAAACATAAGAGAGCTAATTCTGCCTAAGGGCACCAAAGAAGAATAAAGTTGCCACAGGTAAACATTTAGTCCAGTTTTATCATGGACTCTAAGTGCCTAGTTGAGTGCTAACCATTAACTCACTTGAACAACAGGGAGCTCATGACACAAACTAACATGTTAATTGTCTAGACACTTCACTTCACCATTACTCAATGTAGCTGATAAACTGCATCCAGTTAGCTTAAATAACATGAATGATGGATTTCCTTGTGTATATAAATTGGGAGTTTCTAAAGGTTTCTTTTTCCCCTTGTACAGCCACTGACTACCACCTCGCTTGGTCACTGCAATAGAAAATGATGACTAAGAATCACATTGTCTCAATATCAGTGGACATAATGTCCTAGTATTCTACAAAAATCTCAAAATTCTTAATCTAAAAGATAGATCTGCCAATACCTTATTTCCTTATTCTTTGTTAATATAAATATCCAATCTATGAAGGTCTCAGTTTCCTTACTTAGAATATGAGGTGGATAGATTTGCTAATATCTAGGGACATTTCCAATTTTAATATTCCCTGGGTATAAGGGCTGAGCCAAACACGATGGCTCCCTTAATCATTAACCTCACTCACGATGAAAGTTATCAGCAAGTTCTACTTGTAAGAGATCAAACATTCATATCCATATATATTGTAGCACATTGACTTTTAAAGAACTCAAGTTAACACAGCACAGTTACATTCATAGATTTAAGGTCACTGTGGTATACTTTACAATTTTTCTTTTCCCTAGGAAGGAAATGTAGATCGCTAGGAAGGGATTTCTTTCTCTGCCTTTTAGTAATGTAAGCCTTTTATGATCTCTTGGATCCTAAAAGGTGGGTAGGGTTTTGGCAGGTGGAGCTTAGGAGAGACCTTCCAGGTGGCAGGGACAACATGAGAAAGGGCAGAAGGAAGAATGGATTTTGAGAAGGACTTGTTATCTTACATGATGAGAGCAGCATTTCACAATCTCTGTCCTGAGGAACACTGGTTTTAGATGATGTTGATGTAGTTACAAGACAAAAGCATTTGGGAAGAGCCGTACTCTACATCCCGACACGAAATTCAAGTTTCACTTTGTTACATTATATACTCTGAAAAGTTTTGGAGGAAGGAATTGATTTCATTTTTTTAATTCAGTCTTACTCACACTTACTTGACAAACCTATATTCAGCTGATGGGACTGTATTTTGTGAAAGGCCAATCGGAGAAATGCTGAGATGGACCTTAGGATATTTCTGTGTTGGGACAGGCATGTGATTATTTTTCTTATAATTCTTTACTGTTTGTCCTAACAATTGTTACTTTGCAGGATTCAGTTTTGTTTTGTTTTTTTTTTTTTACATCTTTATTGGAGTATAATTGCTTTACAGTGTTGTGTTAGTTTCTGCTGTATAACAAAGTGAATCAGCTATATGTATACATATATCCCCAGGATTCAGTTTTAAGCCTTCTGGTTTTACTTGAGTCATTGGGCTTGTTAGAAAGCTCAACAGTTCTGGGGTCTTCATCTCTTATGTAGTTTCCAGGAGCTCCTGGCACTTACCACTATTTCCTCTTGATTCTTTTCCTCCGACTTCAAACTTCTTACGATTATGAGCTGATTGTTTTCTCAGCCTCTAGTGTCAAAACCAGGTACCTTGCTCATCTTCATTGTCTCAGTTACAAGGTGCAATATTTCCCATGTTTATATGTGTCAAAATATGTCAGGAATTGATACATAGCATATGCTTAATAAAAATTGTATTTCCTTTCTTTCTTTGTTCAAAGGTATCCAAACACTGGCAAAGTTCTTAAATTGAAAGGAGAGTCATCTAATTTATTCAGCTCATCCAACCATCAATACTGAATATTTGTCTTTTTTCTTACACACATTTCTTGTATTCCAATCGTGACATTCTAGAGCACAGTGAGCACATATATAACTTATTACTGCATTACTACCTTGGCTATTCCTTGACCAAAATTTACTTCATACAACTGACAGCCTAATTAACCTACTGGAATTTTTTTTTTAATGTTTGCATACAAAGAATAAACACCAATTGCATTGCTAATAACTGAATTTTTACATCTCTATGCACCCATGTATCCAACACCAGATCAAGATATAATAAAATATTTCTAACACCCTATAATGTTCTCTGTTACTTCTTTCTGTTCCATACTCCCCTAGGGCTATACCTAAAGTGACCTCTGTCACCATATATCATATACATGGAAACACACAGTCTGTATTCTTTGGTATCTGGCATTTGGGCACATATCATTATATCAGTAGTTTATTCTTTCATCGTGTTTCCCTGATTTTTTAAACCTAGACGTTCATACAGTGTCAAAGTACCACTGATTTCTTAATATTATTATGCTGACCTCCATCTTCAGGGCCTTTCCACAGTCTTCCATCTGTCTTTCCACCTACTTTCTCTTCCGTCTAATTATGTTTCATTTAACCCACCTCAGCCCGCCTTTCCCCCATATTCCCCAACATGTAGCACTCCTCTGTTCAGCCAGTTTTGTTCTCTATTCCATAAGTCCTCTGCACCATTCCTGACACTGTGCCTGTTCCATGCTTGGAAGGCCTGTTCCCTACCGTCTGCTCTCCTTCTTATATACTTCTTCAAGACTCAATTCAAATCCTACCTCTTCTAAGAAGTCTTCTCAGAAGAAGCCAGTACTTTTTGGAATCCTTCTTTAATGAAATCCCATAGCAAGTGTAATCTGTCCTCGCTGATCTGGTAATTAATTATCCATTGTTCCTATCATATAGTGTTTGTTTTTCTTATGTGCTGTTATTGTTTATGTAAGCAGATTATAGTGACTTGAAACAGGAACTCTGTCATTTTCCTCTTCATTTTAGTGCAAGTATCTGTGATATAAAGTTAAATTCCTTTTCTCTCACTTCCCATTCACTCTCAGCACTTGTTAAACATAAAGTACAAATGAAATTTATTGGTTAACAGGTTTTTGTGGTCCTTGGTTCTGGTCCCTAGGTGTAAGCTGCACTTCTGTAGTGCTAATTTGACTGAATTCTTATTGTCACATAACTCAGGAATTAACTAAATCATTACAAATTTAGATACATATAAGATATTATAAGAAACCCAGTGGATGTCACAAGTTGAGGCCCGGAGGAGAGTGTTGTATGAGGCCTAGTTCGGTGGGGCTCACACTGAATGCTCGAGCCTTCCGATATTCCATTGTAAGTAAGAAAGAGGTATGCAAATATATGCTTAATATTTAACAGTGTTGATAAAAAAGAGAAGAGAGAAAGGGACGACAGGTACTTTGAGGGCTTTTTGGAATTCATGAACAATTATGATTGGATGGGGAAAAAGAAAAACCGAGGGCTAACCTCCCACAGATGAGCTCAGGAAAGAGAGAAGGGCTCATCTTGTATGCAGGTAGAGAGGTTTGACCTACAGAAACTTAGAAAACCTCAACAATCTGAGCAGTGTTGGCAAGAGGCAAACTAAAGGGCTAACGAAAGTCTGCAAAAGTCTCACACAAAGAACTTTGGCATGATGTTCATCATCTAGCTAATCCTAACATGCAGACATTTATGAGAGTAAAGTCAGGTCTTTGCCAGAGTGGGTTCCTTATTTGGGCAACTGGGTCAAATGAAGAAAGGCAAATGTAGGCTGCCAGAGTAAATAAGGAGAGGAAAAACAAAAAGAACGAGATATATCACATTCATCAGTGATTTCCCCCCAGTATTCTTAGCCTCCACATTATCTCCATCTTACTGGTAACACAGGAACCAGACTAAACAATCAGGTAAAAGGTCTCTACAGAAACTGAGGTAATATAGAAAAAAATAAATAAAACATAAAATTGTAATTTTTCTTCCTAGGGGTAGTTGAGATGATAGTTCAGTAATAACATAAGATCAGGTGAAGTCTAAAGAAATTTTAGAAAACCTGGATAAAGTAAGAAAACATCTGTTCGCTGGCATCAGAATGTTAGAGAGACAGCAAGACATGTGGGCCAAGTTCTGGAGAGAAGGGAAACACAGACGCAAGCTAGACATTTGGTGCAGCTTTTCTCCTTGGGGCATTTGCTGTTTCAAATCTTACAGCGTAGGAGCTGAAAAGCCAAGGAGATCAAAAGACTCTAACTACAGAAGCCAAACGGCAAGAGCTTAAGCTAAAGGCAACAACTAATGGAATGACAAGCTAAGTGTATCTTTAGTCTCACAGGGCTGCAGGAACCATTACATTTAAAGCCTAACAAATACAAGGGTAGTTGGGAATAGGGAGAATCCAAACGTTCACATGGTAATCCCAAAGGGCAACACCCATAGAGGAAGGACAAGACAGAAATAGACCAACCTTCACACAGACTGAAAAACAGCTTTGAATGAGCTCAAACTGAGAATGGACTAAGGTTACCAGTCCCTATAGTAACTGTCTGCCATGGGCAAAAGGAAATCTTTTCAAGAGAAAGATAACAACATCCAGAATGTGGAGGTATCTTTATAGTTTCCTAAAATAAGTTAAGCCCAATTTTAATATAAAAAGTAATTTGACATACCAGGGAAAAGACTACATGATCAAAAGATAAAAAAAAAAAAAAAAGAAAGAAAGAAAAAAAAGGACAAATAGACACAGGAGGACAAGAGTTATCAGGCGTTGGTTAAAAAAAAAAAAAACAATTATGATTAAACAAAGAAAATATACACACGACAAATAAGCGTATGAAAAGATGCTACACATTCCATGTCATCAAGGAATTTTAAATTAGAACAATAATGAGATACCACTACACACCTATTCAAATGGCTAAAATCAAAAAACTGAAATACCAAAGTTGGTGATGATGCAGAACAATTGGAATTCTCATTTTTTGCTAGCGGGATACTTGGCAGTTTCTTACAAAACTAAACATACTTTTACCATACAGTGATCTAGTAATCATGCTCTTTGATATGTACCCATAGGAACTGAAAAGTTATGTCTGCATAAAAACCTGCACATGGATGTTTACAACAGTTTCTTTCATAATTGCCAATACTTGAAATCAACCAAGATGTTTTTCAATAGGTGAATGGATAAACAAACTATTGTATATCCATACAAAGGAATAGCATTAAGCAATAAAAACAAAAGGCTATGAAGCCATGAAAAGACATGGAAGAAGCTTAAATGCATATTGCTAAGTGAAAAAAAAGCCAATCTGCAAAGGCTACATGCATATTATATGATTGCAGCTATATGAAATTTAGGAAAAGGCAAAAGTGTGGAGACAATTAAAAGATCATTGGTGCCAGAGGTTGTGGAGAGGGAGAAAAGGATGGGTGAAACCTGGAATTTTAAAGGCAGAGAAACTCCTGTGTGTGCTTCTGTAATGGTGGATACAGGTTATTGCACATTTGTCAAAAATCGTATAATGTACAAAACAAAGAGTAAAGTCTAAAGTAAAGCATGGACATTAGTTAGTAATAATGTATCAATATTGGTTCATTAACTATAACAAATGTATTATGCTAATGTAAGATGTTAATAATAGGGGAAACTGGGTAGAGAGGTAAGGAGGTATGAGAACTCTCTCTTTTCTGCTTAATTTTTCTGTAAATCAGACACTGCTCCAAAATAGTCTATTAATTTAAAAAACAAATCTAGACCTGCATACAAAACTTGCACGTAAATCCAACCACAGCAGCATTATTCATAAGAGCCCCATAGTGGAAATAACCCAAATGGCCATTTACTGTGAATGGAGCAGTGAAACCCAGTAATATCCACACCATGGAATATTATTCAGCCATGAAAAGAAATCAAGTACTGATACATGCTACAACATAGATGAACCTTGAAAACATGCTAAGTAATTGTATGATTCCATTTGTATGCAATGTCCAGACTAGGCAAATCTGTAGAGACAAAGTATATTAGTGGCTGCCTAAGGTTTGGAGAAGTGGGGGAGTGAGTGACTTATAATAGATTCTTTTTCTTTAGGGGGTGGATGAAAGTTTTACTATTGATTGTGGTGGTAGATGCATAACACATTATATTGTACACTTTAAATAATATCGAAAGTAAATTATATCTCAATGAAACTATTATTTAAAATTATGATTATTGTATTAAAAAAAGGACAACATATACAATTTAAGCAAAAATTATCTGTGAAATGCAACCAAAGGAAAATTCTAGAATTAAAAAAGCTGAAATTAAGCACTCAGAGGATCAGTGTAACAGTACCTTAGTCAAACAAAAGAAAGTATTACAAATGTCAATTAAAAATTAACTACACTGAAATTTCGAGGGAAAATGATGGAAAACAGAGACGTAAATACATAAGACATATGGAGTATATGTAAAACACTGTGTCTAGCCAGGCCCAAGTCACACACACTAGGGAGCAGACACACAGCCTACCTGAATCACAAGGACTTCTCCAAAGGAAAAACGAGGTTCTGATGCCAGAAGTGGAAGGAATGAATTACAAAGAAAACGAACAACGGTACACTATAATCTAGATATACATCCGTAAATACATAGGTTCCCTGGGGTTGTGATATGGTACAAACAATAAAAAAAAAAAATGAGACTCATAGTAAGGGCTGCTAGATTCTGCTGAGGAAAATGTCCAGGGAAGGAAGAGTTGATTTAGTTAGTTATTTTTTTAGAGTCCACATATAAGTGACATCATACACTATTTGTCTTTGTCTTATTTCAGTTAGCATAGTGTCCTCCAGTTTTATCCATGTTGTCTTAAATGATAGGATTTTCTTCTTTTTTAAGGTTGAATAATATTCCATTGCAAATATATACCATATTTCCTTTATCCATTAATCTACTATGGACACTTAGGTTGTTTCCATACCTTGGCTCTTGTGAATAATGCTACAATGAACATGGGAGTACAGATATCTCTTCAAATAATAATGACGTTTCCTTTGGATATATACTCAGAAGTGGGAGGGAGGAAGAGCTTATGACACAAATTGACCATGTGTAAAAGATGTTGTAGGAATGAAAAAGTCTGAACACCTAGGAAGAAAGGGGGAGCATGGAGTATTTGGAAAGGACATTGTTCAAGGTCATACATAGTTTAAAATTATGATATTTCAGTGAGCCTGTATGCATGCAGGCTTGCTTATATTTCGGGATTTGAATACAGTGTAAAGAAGTCTTGCTAAATTTTCGATCAACATCAAAAAAAGGGTGGAAATGTTTTTTCTTTTGTCATGAAACTGGAGGAAAGGCAAGCCTTATAAGCAGCATGAGGCCCAGTAGAATTTTCCCTGATGATAGTGGTAATTTAGGAGAAGAAGAAGGATCCAAGGCCATAGAACAATTTTGAAAGCAAAATAAGACTGCTGAGTCTTCACCCAGTGTTTGAGATTAAGTTTTAATGGCATATGATGAAGTAGCCATGACACAGGTGGCAGAGCTGGTTGAGTTGTTGAAAATGGCTCTTGAAGCTACAGGAATTGGACAGTAGACATAGAAAAAGATCAAGGTAAGTCCAAAAGAGTGGAAGGACAAAATTAATCAAGAGAAAAGTCAAAAATAGAGAAGAAAAGCAGTAAACTTGACAAGTAAAACCAAAACCTTGTCCTTTAGAAAGACCAGTAAAATAAGCAATATTTGGCAAATATGATAGAGATGGGACTAGCTATAAAACAGAGAGAATTTTTTTTTAATTACAAAAGAATACTATGCTAGCTTTATACCAACACATTTGAAAATCTGGACAAAATGGCTGATTATTGATAAGTTATATGCAGCCAATATTTACTCCTATTTTGAGTGCAGAATACAAGTAGCTTTATGAAATTAGAAAATATAATCAAAGATATACACCTTAGAAAGACATCAGTTATTTTCCAATGTATTAAAAAAGGTAGAAGAGTCCTAATACAAAAATCAGATATGGAAAATTTACCCAAAAAGTAACTAGAAGCACATTTCTTTTAAGATCTTAAGTTCTAACTCATATTAGCAAATAGATTCCAGCAACGTATTTTTAAAAAGCCATTGTGATCAAAAGGGATTTATCACCATAAAGCAGATTTTTTAAAGTAGGGGAAAGTTGGAATGAGGAAAGAAATGTCCATATCCAATATCAAAACACACTCCAAATTTCAGTAGTTTAAAAAAATCTAATAAGCTATAACAGTACATCAGTATATTATTAAAACAGAATAGGAACCCATGTACATATGAGAAATAAAATATAGGGTAAATAAAGTACAGGCTGTCCTTACTGTGGAACTACAAAAATGATCATCCAAGCTTAACTGTGCAAAGTTGATCTTAATGATTGATGGGGAAAGTATTATTATTCTATCGTTGTCCTTAAAATCTTTCTGACAAAAACACTAGAAAGTTTCTTGTTGGTTGTAAAGTTATAGATAGACTTAAAAAATTCGTAAACCTTCTATTTAGTTAATACAGTGCAACCTAAAACATTAGAAATATTGAGAATTAACATGTTTTATTCCATTGTAAAAAACTTATGAGACTTCTAGTTTTGAGTCCAGCATGGAAGGAGCTTGGAAGTTGCCACTCTGTCCTAACAGGTAAATATCTGAACACACTGAAAAATCAACAGTTCTTCTTAGATTCATTAGAGAAGTGAAGTCATAGGAAAAATCACCATGCCCAAAATAGGAGAGGCAAATAGCAGATACAGAGAATAACCACTTACCGGAACAGAAACCCAAGAGCAGATATCTCTGTGGAAAGCAGTAGTGAGGTAGGAAAACCTGAATTGTATTTGACGGATTGCTGGAGGCTTGTGTGGAAAAGTCTGTGAGGTAAAAACTCCAGGGAAACCCCTAACCTTTTGCGAGTTTTGTCTCTTGAGCTCTACCAGGTTGTGACTACCAGGTGAAGGTCAAAGGAAAATCCCCTTGGAATTCTGGCAGGGGGAGGGTGAAAGGAGCAATTTTGAAATACACCAGAGCATTCTGCTGTTCTTCATAAGGCCTGCCCTCAGGAGAAACTGTTTTACCAGAGGCCTAACCTATGGGGATTTCTCAGAGCCTAACTGACCTGGGGGAAGGGAAATATCCTACCCTGACCCCTGTCGGCCATTGTGTTTCACCTAAGGTGAGGGAAAATGCTGAGAGGCACTTGTGACATTCATAGCTGAGGAGCACATGCTCATTACCAGACTGAGACCTAATCATAAGACTATGCAATGCTTCTATAACACCACATCACTAAAGGACTATATACTGCAGTGAATTTCACCAGTACATCATGTCTGGATTTTCAAGGAAGAGAAAAGTGAATCATACAAAATGCTTGATTAAAACCAGAAATGGCAGAAAAAGAGTGGAATATAAAAAAGGAACAAAGAACAATGGCAATAAATATGAAAGAGTAACAAATATGGTAGATATTAAGTCAATGATATCAATAATCATTTTAAATACCAATGGTATAAATACACCAATTAAAAGAGAGAGATTGTCACAGAGGATCGATAAACAAGATCCAAATATAAGAAATCTACTTTAAATATGAAGGCACATATAGCTTAAAAGTAAAGGGTTGGGGAAAGCTACATCATGCTAACACTAATTAAAAGAAAGTTTGAGAAGCTGTATCAATTTCAGACAAAGCAGAGTTAAGAGCAAAGAAAATTATCAGGCACAAAGAGGGCATTCCATAGTGATATCATTCCATAGTGATAAATGGGTCAATTCTCCAAGAAGACATAACAATTCTTCATGTTTATGTGCCTAACACCAAAGCATCAGAATTCGTGACACAACAACTGATAGAACTGCAAGGAGAAAGAGATAAATCCACTATCATAGTTGGAGATTTCTACACCCCTCTATCATAAATGGACAAATCCATCAGACAGAAAATCAGTACAAAGCTGAATTCAACAACACCATCGACCAAATGGATATAATAAACATCTACAGACTACTTCATCCAACAACAGCAGAATACACATTGTCTCAAGCTCACATGAAGTACACACCAAGACAGACCACATTCTGGGCCATAAAACACACTCTAATAAATTTGAAACATCAGAAATCATATAAAGTCTGTTCTCAGACTGCAGTGAGGTCAAACTGGAAATCAATAACAAAAACAAAGCTGGAAAATTCCAAAATACTTGATGATTAAATGGTTCAATTCTAAGCAATACATGGATCCTGCTGTCTGTATGTGAACTGAATAACATGCACAGTGGCCAAGCACCTACAGACTTTGAAAGAAGGGACCTGATTGTTCACTGATCATGATACACATCTGTTATATCCCGGGTGATTTGTGGAGTTAAGAACTAGCTGTGAAGTTTGTACTTTATGCCCTTCCTCACAGTTAATATGGCAGTAACTGAAATTTGATTGTTTTGTTGTGGTCCTGGGATTGTTTAACTAAATCATGGTAACTGAAATTTATGCATGGGCAAACTGTTCAGAGTGAGGACTGCATGTGTAGCATACATTTGGTAATATTCCATTGCAAGAAACAAATACCTAGAAGAATGTAAAATAGGATGAGAAATCATACTCTTGTTATGAGGAAGTCTGTCCCTAAGCAGAACATGAAACTGAGATATCATAAGGAAAAAGGAGAGTTGATTTGACTTCATAAAAATTAAAGAATTCTGCACGGCAAAAGGCAACCCAAACATAAAAATAACTGACAAACTGGGAAACGTAATATAAACATTCGACCATGGATTTGCCCAACAATTCCTTTTCTTCACAATAGTGTGAGGAGGGGAAATCTCAGTGAGTCACACCTCATGAATCAATAGATGAGAGGTTAGACTAAAGTTCTCATATGGTATGGATTTAATTTTATGGAATGCAAAGTACCTTCCAACAGAAAATGTGGAGTATTACCAGTCTTATCCAGATCCTTGGCAATGCAAGTAGAGAAACCTTGACTAACTGTGTGATAGACGAATCTCTTTTCTGTTCTATAAGAGAAGGAGAACAATTAACAGAATGTCTATTTCTCCAGGGCAGAAATCCAATATTGTCTCTGTACCACTGAGCTTTGCAAAACATCGAAACGCACAGTCTTTAGCAAATCACTCTTAAACAATCAAGAGGGAAAGAAATGGAAAGGCTAATGAACTTGCCAATTACATCTGTAGCCCTGACTGTTGAAAATAGCGGTGATGGGAAATACGTGATGCCACGTATGTGAAACTTAAAGAGCACAGAGATTCCAATGGAGTAGAGTAGGGAAGAATGTCTCTGATAACGCACCCAAGTTGAATTATTTATAGTCTCAACTGGGAAATGTTGATTAAGAAATGAGAGGATACAGGCAAGAGCAGCTCCTGAAATTGTGCCTAAATACCTCTAATATTCCTAAGGAATCCCGCGGACAATTGTGTCAGAGCAGAGCTGACAAATGGAGTATAGTAAGCGCAGAAATCATGCCCTTGTCAGCCAGCATACGGAGAGCATTACTGATCCTCAGCAAATCATTACTGATCCTCAGCAAAATGTACTATGACTGGGTCTAAAACCTGACTGGAATTTTCCATAGATGTGTGATATTGGAGATGGGTTTGCAGCTGCACTTGCCAAATCACCTTTGCAAAGCACAGTAGGTCAAAGCCAGAGGATCAAAGGCTGCTCTGCTCTTTCTCAAATAGAAAAGGATTTTAGAAGTGCCCACTTCTGTCCCACAAAGGATGGGGCTAGCAGATTATGAATGAGTGATTAGTACAATATCTGTGATCCCTCGGCTAATTTCCATCTTGAAGCTGGGATATAAAGACTCAGGTGTTGGGTGATGAGCCACATGCCCTCTGAACAGGTGCTTAATCAGGACTGGATAGGATGAATTCAGGCCTGGGCAACTGACATCTGGTACCAGCCCTTTTTCTGGCAGGCTACCTTTAGACGTGCCCCTGACACCTTTGCATCTGTAGCTTTTCGTTGTTGTTGTCTGGTTGTTTAAATACGTAAAATGGTGGTAACACTATTTGGTGGCATATTTTATTTTAAAAAACCTTCCATTACTCCATGCACATCAAACAGTAAATGCTTTCTCTTAGTAAACCTGCATAACAGTTTTCTGAACTCTTCTGCTCTGGGCAAGATTCACAAATACACCAGGCAAATAAAGTGAAAGATGAGACAGTACATAGTGTTGTATTCAATTGGGTCTTGATACCTAAGTGTGACTCTTAACCAAGGATTCTGCAGTAGTTAAGGACATACATTAAAGTTGTTTAGAGTGTGTCCTAAAGTCTCACTGGCAGAATTTAAATCTCTACTCTGGAAGTTGCAGATCCGAGACAATTTACTTCCCTAAACTTCATTTCCTGCATCTGAGAAAGATAATAGTATCTACCTTTTAGTAGACTGAATAATACCATTGCCCCCAAATGTCCACATTCTAATCCCCAGAACATGTGAATGTCACCTTAAATGGCAGAAGGGATTTTGCCAATGGGATGAAAGTAAGGGTGTTGAGATGGGGAGATTCTCCTGGACTACCTGGATGGACCCAAATGTAACAACTGGTGTTCTCGTAAGGGAGAGGCAGAGGGAGTTTTTACTCCAAAGAGAATATGATGATGAAGTTGGGATTGGATTGATGTGGCCAGAAGTCAAGGAATGCTGGCAAGGAAACAGACTCTCCCTTAGAGCCTCTAGAAGGAGGATGGATGGCCCTGTCAACTCCTGGTTTCAGCCCAGGGAAACTGGTTTTGGACCTCTGTCTTCCAGAACCATAAGACAATAAGTGTGTTTTGTTTGAAGCAAGCACATTTGTAGTAATTTGTTACAGCAACCATAGGGAACTAATGCGTATCTCATAGGAACTATTTCTCCAATTAAAATGCATGACTGGAAACACACTTAGTGGCATGTCTGACACACGGTAGGTATGCTACCGTAGGTCGTTCTTGGAAACTGAAGCCTTGGTTTTGAGGGATCATGAAAACCAGTACAATGGTTGCCATGTTTCTCCTTGTTCATCCTGGTGACAAACCTGTAGAGAGAGCTCCATCCTTTCCCACAGGATTCCCACCCCTAGTACTTAGAAGGAAGAGGTTATGTCTCACTTAAGGCACCTTCTTCTTTTCCTTTCTACTTTTTTTGTTCATTAACCTTCATCTAACTGGCCTTTCTAAATTTTAAAGAAAACAAAACCATTTCTCAATGGATTCAGATACTACCCCAAGTTAATATTCCAACCAAGTTCTTGTTCTTCCGGGTCTCATCACCAGAAATTTCTGAGCCTAAATCTATGTACTTTCTAGGGTCACTCATTTTCTCATTTCTCCCTTCTCCTTTCAGTTCAGAGTCTTGTCAATTTAGTCCCTTCCCTAAACACAACTTATAATAAGGTGACACAGCAAAGTGACGAAACTCTAGACAGTCTGGCTTTAATCCTGGGTTTTTGCCACCTACTTACTATGTGACATTAGACAAGCTATTCAACCTCTCTGGGCCTCAGTTTCCTCCCAAAAAGGTGAATATTACGAATAATACCTACCTATAGGGTTGCCATTATGAGGATTAAGTGAGATAATATTTGCTAAGCACTTAGAATAGTACTTGTTATAGTCTAAGCACTACAGTTGTGCTTGTTAATAATAAATGCAATTCCAAGCGTATAAGTTACTCAACTTTCTGTCATATGTTTGAGATATTTATTTGGTGAAATCAATAAAATCGTGTTTCAAGGGAAACAGAAAAGTATTTTTGAGCGATTGTCCACGTGGCTAGCTTAGATATTTCACCACAGTCAGTGTTTCCAAGTTTCTATACAACAGCCTGAGCGAGTCCTGTAGCAAACTAGAAATTGCTGGAGCTCGTGTTTTTGAACCCTTTATCTCAATGTCCCCCCCAACCCCAACCAATCACCATATCTGTAGACATAAACTTTCATTTGTCCTCTGTCTTGTGAAAACCTACTTCTAAGAAACTCTCTGATCTCCAACTTAGCGTGAATTTAAGACAAAAGTACTATTTACCTCAGAGAGACAACTTTTCAAGAGTGGTTTTGTTTGGTTTGGTTTTTCTGTCTCTTCCAGCCCCTCAGCCTTGGACAAATCCAGGAGATGCGTATTATAGCTCTAACACTTAGCACCTGTGTGATTTTCTGAGCCTCGGTTTTCCTACCTGGGAGGGGCATCTGAAAACCATCTGGATTTCAACCAGTACTCCAGGTAATTCTGAGGCAGGTAGTCCTTATTCCATATTGAGCCAAATACTGGCCTAGGCCATCAGAGAGATCTCACCAAGGGCCTCATGTATCTTGTAAGATTAAAAATTTTGTATGGCACTACTTCAGGTTAAAACTCTGGTTAGTAATAAGCAGGGTATTTTCCCTGCATGTGTCTCTCAATAATTAGAGAAAGTTCCTGTCCTGGGACTGCTGAGAGGACCACGCCCAGGTCTGTCTCAGGTAAAGTATGAACTGCTGGTCAGGCAGCCTCACTACATCACATCAACCTGGATTCATGGCAGTGACTGGCTCAGGGAGGGCCTGGGCAGTCTCATAACAGTCAAGGGCTGATTCTAGATCTCTAAAAAGAAAATATTTAGGACAAGAAAGACATGCATCTGTGAGTCTGAAATTCTCAAATCTTCCCCAAGCCACCTTCTAATTCTTGAGAGACATATGCAGGGAAAATACCCTGCTTATTACTAATTAGAGTTTTCTCCTGAAGTGCCTTACCACATTTTTAATCTTACAAGATACATGAGGTCCCCCTTGGTGAGATCTCACTGATGGCCTAGACCAGTATTTGGCTCATTATGGAATAAGGACTACCTGCCTCATAATAACCTGGAGTGCCGGGTGAAATCCAGATGGTTAGCTCTCCCACAAAGCAGGGAAATTAAGATGATGGGGCCAGAATTATGCATTTACCATAATTAGTAATTAGTCATTATTTCTGGCCTAGCCTAAAAGCAAGTTGGTCCCCTTTCTTTTAAGATCTT
This sequence comes from Eubalaena glacialis, assembly GCF_028564815.1. Lineage (NCBI taxonomy): Eukaryota > Metazoa > Chordata > Mammalia > Artiodactyla > Balaenidae > Eubalaena > Eubalaena glacialis. Next base: position 36,231,998 of record NC_083725.1, read on the forward strand.
ATCCTAACTTTGGTCTTAGAGCTTCCAAACTGAGTAGGGGAGGGACAAGCATTCTGGCAAAGGATGGGACCCAGTCAAGGAAACAATATTGAATTTGAAAATTTTAAAAATAATTTATTATGGGAAAATAGTGCAGGGAGAAAAAAAGAAGAAGGTGGGTCAAATTTTAGGAAAAGTAATGAAATCTTGTGAGAAGATAATAGTTGAAGTAAAAAGCAAACTAAAATATAGCATGAGTTTAAATAATTGATAGTAAAGACAGAAGTAGGGGCGTCATACCTAGAGAGAAGAAAATACAGTCCTACCATACTCTTGTCCCCAGGACTGAGAGAAACTTAAATAGTTAATATAACTTCTTGGTTTTCAACCCTTAGTGTCAACCTGTAGATAAAACACAGGACCCTTTGCTGTGATTGCATAAGAAAATGTACATGTGATCAGCACAGACAAATGAAACAAACATCGTATTGACAGAAGGTGAGCTGTTCAAGGGGAGAGGAAAGACAGAGAGCTGTGGGGACACAAATAGTCTCAGGCAGAAAGAAAATGATGAGATTAGGGGGAAAGTTGATGCCATAAGAAAGTTGATAGTATAGCTATATACTAGAGCTAATATTTCTTGAGAGCTTCTGTGTGTTGGATACTAAAGGCTGCAAATGCCCTATTATTATTTGCATCATCATGAGCAACTCCGTGCAATGGGTATCATCCATTTCCTTGGTTTACAGGTGAGGAAACAGAGGCCCAGGAAGGTTATATAAATTACTCAGGATTGCAGAGCTAATTAACCGAGGAAGAAAGCTTCCAAGCCAGGTGGTCCATGTCCAGATCCAGTGCTTTTAGCTACTATGCTACCACTTCTCCCACCAATAAAGCTAGCAAAACTCCATGAAATTACGAAAGAGAAGCAGCATGAGTAATGACATGAATATGATGTATTGGAAAAGAAGAGTGATGAGTAGTAGTGGGGGTAGGAGTTTATCTTCCTCCTTCATGTTAGGGTGTTAAAATGGATCTAAAATGGATATAGCAGGATAAACATAATGTTTAGAATTATGAGGGTGACACTGAAGTAGCGAAAACCTGTCTCTGTAGAGGGGAACTGGGGTTAGATGGGTTGAATTTCAGTATTATTTGAGTTGCTATCATGTTCATGTATTATTTTCATTAAAAAATACTTTTATTTATTTAGAAATAGCTTCAACTGTGTAAATGCATCAAAACATGAAATTCAAAATTATCTTTAAATCTCTCATACATTTGTTAAATGCTTGCCTTATCAGGATCGTTCTTTTCAGCTTTGAAGGCCATTTTTTAAAAATAAAAAACCAAGTATTAATTTTTAAAATTAAAAATTGTCCCTGGTAATGTTGCCAGGCACCACAGAGAGAAGGTGTGGAACTATTAGAAGCAAACTGGATATCAACCCTGCTTCTGGGAGGCAGTTCTGACTACAAGGGCAGGAGATCCTCTGAAGCCAGGTAGCAGGAGTTTTTTGGTTTTTTTTTTTGTTTTAACATCTTTATTGGAGTATAATTGCTTTACAATGGTGTGTTAGTTTCTGCTTTATAACAAAGTGAATCAGCTATACATATACATATATCCCCATATCCCCTCCCTCTTGCATCTCTCTCCCACCCTCCCTATCCCACCCCTCCAGGTGGTCAGAAAGCCCTGAGCTGATCTCCCTGTGCTATTCGGCTGCTTCCCACTAGCTATCTATTTTACATTTGGTAGTGTATATATGTCCATGCTACTCTCTCACTTTGTCCCAGCTTTCCCTTCCCCCTCCCCGTGTCGTCAAGTCCATTCTCTACGTCTGTGTCTTTATTCCTGTCCTGCCCCAGCAAACCCACTGCTGGGCATATACCCTGAGAAAACCATAATTCAAAAAGAGTCATGTACCACAATGTTCATTGCAGCTCTATTTACAATAGCCAGGACGTGGAAGCAATCTAAGTGTTCATCGACAGATGAATGGATAAAGAAGATGTGGCACATATATACAATGGAATATTACTCAGCCATAAAAAGAAATGAAATTGAGTTATTTGTAGTGAGGTGGATGGACCTAGAGTCTGTCATACAGAGTGAAGTAAGTCAGAAAGAGAAAAACAAATACCATATGCTGACACGTATATATGGAATCTAAAAATTAAACAAAACAAAAAAGGTTTGGGAGCAGGAGTTTTGATCCTCTGGAACCATAACAAACAACTTAGAGTAAATGAATCAGGCGCCTGGGTGCCTGGAGGAGTCTGGAAGCCTCTGTGTGATGGTGTTCTTTGTTTTTACAGGTCTAATCTCATAAATGTTGCACTAGGCTCAGTGCTGTGCATTTTTAGGCTGAGTTATATTTTTCCACGTGTGCACTTCATAAAAGTAAGCACTTTTATGCTCCCTTTAAAAAGGGGATCTCCCATTTGAATTACCAAGTAAAGCTTTCGAAGGAATTCACTAAGCATACATATACGTGCAGTATCTCCATCTGTCATTGAAGTAAGTATGAATGTATGTATGTATATCTGTCTATCATCTATCTATCTATCTATCTATCTATCTATCTATCTATCTATCTATCTATCATCTATCAATCATTATCTCCCTGATTACCTATCTGTATCAGTCTGCTTAGGCTGCTATAACAAAATATCATAGACTGAGTGGCTAAAACAACAGATGTTTCACACAGTTCTAGAGTCTGGGAAGTCCAAGATCAAGGCAAATCCACTTCCTGGTGAGTCTTCCTTTTTTGCCTTGTACAGGGCCACCTTCTTGCTGTCTCTTCACATGGTGGAGAGGGAAAGCTCTGGTGTATCTTCCTCTTCTTATAAGAGCTAATACCATCATGGCAGCTTCACCCTCATGACCTCTTCTAAACCTAATTACCTCTTAAAGGCCTCACCTCCTAATTCCGTCATACATAAGGGGATAGGATTTCAACATATGAATTTGGTGGGGGGGGGGCAGAGAAATTCAGTCCTTAACTCTATTATCTATCTATCTATCTATCTATCTATCTATCTATGTATCTATCTCTCTATCTGTCTGTTTATCTATATCTACCTGTCTATCCATCTGTCCTTATGTATAGAACAGTAACAGTGGCTTGTAAGTCACTTCCCTACATTATTTTATCCTTCCAAAACTCTTGAGAGGTCAATAGGCCATAGGAAAAGCACTGAGTTCACTGAAACCCTTGAAGGTTGCATTAACTCTTTGTGATCAATCAATAAATGGTGTGCATGGAATTCCACACACATCTTCTCTGTCCTCCTTTCCTCCTTCTCTCCCTCCTACTTGCTGACTCTATTCCAGCCACATTATTTACTAATTCTTCTCTGAGGACGCTGGCATCCTTCCTCTGGGCCTTGCAGAGGTTATTCCCATGATCTGGAATGCTTTTCCCTCAGATGTCTGACTCATCTGCCTCCCCCTAGACTGTTCAAATTCCACCTTCCCAGTAAGACTTATCCTGTCTACTATTTACGTTGAAAGCCTTGCTCCTCTCTGCCCACAATCTCACCTCACCATATACTGCTTAATCTCCATAGCATTTATTACTGGCGAACCTACCAGATAATGTACATGGGTTTCTGTTCTCCCCTCCAACTGGAAGATAGGCTGCACAGACTCAGGAATTTTGCCATTATTAAGCCTAGTGGAGGCCCAGCAGAACTCTAGGGTCAGCCAGAACTGGGCACAATTATAACTCTTGTGATTTGATACTTCAGTGGGTTAGCTCAGAGCCAAGCCAGTTATTAAAGAGGATCTTTCCTGCTATTTTAAACAGCATGGTACATTTGAGGTCAACTTAAATTTTCAATAATTACAGAGCAGGTATGAACTCTTCCTTTGTTTCTCCAGACACGTGAACCTGGATGCCAAATCCATCCTCTCTGGGTGTAGTGGGAATGTATGAAGATGACTGGCCTAAGTCTCAATTGAATAAAAAGATGCCCCAAAAGACATTTCAACATTTTCAAAAAGTACAATCATAAAGTGTGGTTCCTTATCACACATCAGGGATTACCTAGTCTCCAGTGTGGTCGGAGTGGTGAGGGGACAGAGAGACATATAGAGAAGCCAGGGTGAGTCACCCCATCTCTCCCTCCTCTGGACCTTAGTTCCTCCTGATTGTCATTCCTTACACTCAAAACAGATTTCAGGAGTCAGCACATGCAGCCATAATGTGTGCCTAATTCCACATCCCAGTCACTGGGACACAAAATTTTGGTGTCTTAAGTCTGACTCCCACATCACCACTCACATATGTCAGTTCTTCCTTTACAGCTGAGTCAGTGAGTAAAGACACATAAACAGAAGCAGATTAATATGAACAAGGTTTTATTGACATATATATAGTACGTAAAGCTGGGAAAGAGAAGGGCCCATTGAGGCAAATGCATAGGGGGAGAGGAAGCATCTGAAAACAGCAGTGGGCATCCTGCCAGTTCCAAGTCTAGGGAAAACTGGCCAGGATCTTGGGTCCGCCAAGTTAACAGTCAAGCCAGGGATGGCACAGTGGATGATACAGCCAGCTCTCTTCCATTCTCCTAACTGGAACTTCTCAAGTTTGGTGTAGTTCTGAAGTGGGCTCATATGCTCCTCACCCTCCAACACACACACACACACACACACACACACACACACACTCTTGCACACCCCTGAGGTGTGGTCCTCCAGCTTGCTGTAGGAAGAGAGGAGGTTAAGTTTCACTTAAAGGGGCTGAGTCACTTTCCAGTGAGGCAAAGTCCATTCATGGTTACACACAGTTTGCAGAATAAGATCTGCTCTTCATTTGTTGAGTTTCTTCATAGAAGAAAGGAATTAGCTGATGGCTCCTATGAAGCCCTGGGCAGGTTATGAGGCTGCCAGACTCCTATGAGCACAGGCACAACTGCCCTGACCAGGAGCCTCCAAACACAATGCTGGCTCGTCTAAGCCAGAGGGGTGTCCTGACTTGGGGACCCCAGTGTTCTTCCTGAGAGTAGAGGTTCCTCTCTAAATATGGATGGTGCTATCCCCCATGGCACCACTGGGTTTTGACCAGGGGGATCTCCAGGTGCTTTGTATGAATGTGGCACCAGAAGTGTATCCAGTCACAGCAGGTGTGGTGCTGTCCCCCATGGCCCCCCCCTGTTCTCTGCACAGATGTGTTCCAAGTCTGATGGCAGTTATTGACACAGGGCCTTCCAGCACTGGTGAGATGTTGTGCTCTCCATCTGCACCACCTGTGTATTGGCCAGGTGGGTCCCAGTTGTAAGCGGGAATACCAGGTCCTCCAGTCATGGGCATGATGTTGTTCCCTCCTAGATGGCCACCACCTGGATTGTGGGCAGGTGGGCCCCTTGTGTTAGGAAATAAGGTAGAACTAGAAGTGTGTTGAAACCCACGGGTGGTAACCACACTTGCAACTCCAATAGATGTGGTGTGCTTTGTTGGAAGGTGGAAACTGGTATGTCCCTTGACACAGATTTCTTCTCCTTGGTGATGGAACTTTTAAATGTAGATTTTCCACGTCCAGATGGGCCCTGTGTGCAGTGACAGCAAGTGGAAACACTAGGGCCTCCCATCGTGGGGATGGTGTTGTCCCCTGTCATCACCGTACCACCTGTATTCCGCCCAGGTAGGCCCCAGGTATTTGGATTTAAGGTGGAATCAGGTATGTTCCCAAATGCTGAGATGGTGCCTGCCCCTCCTACTGCAGCAGCCTTGCCATGGTCAGGTAGATGGCAGGTTGTCTGGCCCAAAGTAGGAACAGAAGCAGTGCTGGGTGCCCCACTTAGTCCTGCCCCAAAGTTAAGTGGTCTGGATGCCTCTGAATGAGTGAGGCCTGGGGCTGACACACCGACTCCAAGGCTCCCACTGGCCGAAGGGTCTTCAGGTCCCATGAACAGTGGGCCCGGTGTGGTATTGGCAAAGAGCGAGCTACTGTCCACAGTACTGGGCATCCTGGTGGCAAGTCCAAAGCCAGTAGCAATGGACACAACCCTGGGGAGAATGCCTGGGTTGTCGCCAAAGGCCGGCTGCGTGTTGCTGGTAGTGGCGAATAGGGAAGCTGGCAAAGCTGACTGCATGATGCTGACTCGCGGTGGCTAGGCTTCAGGAGCGACTAGGACTTTATCTTGTGCTGAGGCTGCAGGGTTTCCCAATAGAAAATAATTGTTAGACCTCTGCCCATCATTGGCCCCCAATGTGGCCTGAGACGGGAGACCTGGGTCCAAGCAAGCTTGAAGTGTTGGTCTATCTGTTGGCCGGCATTGCAGGTAAATGAGTCGAGGCATGGGCTGAGGCATTGCTACCACTGGGTGTTGTGTTCCCAGAACTAGGAACAGCCCTGTGAAATGGCTATTGGCTCTGCCTGGAGACAGGGGCAGACTGGAAAACGACAGCCTGGGAAGGAGGTGTGGTGTCCATAGGTTCGGTGTCAGAGGTGCTGCCTGCTGAAGCACTGATGATGGCCGAAGCCGTAAATGGGGGTCTGGGGAAAACAGGAGCTGAAGCTGTAAATGGGCGGCTGGAGAAAACAGGAGCACCAGGGAGAGAGGCCCTCTGCTGCCCATCAGAGGTCCCAAATATGGGCTGAGGGTTGGTTTGGGGGCCAAAGGGATGGTTAAAAATTGGGGTGGTGCAGGGGACCATCGGCACAGGTGGGGTGATGGACACTGGTACCCCTGCAGGGTGCCTCTGCTCCACCCTGAAACCTGGGGGAGACCTAAAAATGACAGCTTGGGCAGCGGCAGTAGTGTCCATGTAGACATCAGGATGTACAGTAGGCAGCAAGTCAAACTTCCAGATGCCGTGACCATGCTGGTGGAAGGGATTGCCATAGAAGTCATGGGCTGCCCAGTTAAAATAGAGGGATTGATGGTAGGGATTGGAAGAGGGGTAGGTAAGTATAAAGGAGGGGTAGAATCTACACAAATGGGTGTTGGGGGTTCCTTTTCTTGGGACGGTGGCTGGACCTTCCTTATATTCTTCAGGATCTTGTTCCACTGACACTCAGTATTCTTCTCCAAGGTGCCTGGGTTTTTGGCAAGAGCCAAGCACGGAAGCTTAGGAGGAGGGGGCAGCTCACCTCGATCCCATGTCAGTGCCTCAATCCCTGATGGGGGCGACCTCAGCCTTGGCAGTGGCAGAAAAAGTGGCAGGGGAATCTTCTGCTTGCAGGGCCTACTGCTGATAGATAGCAGGGAAGAGGAACTTCTTGATGGGATGTGTGAAGACTTTTCATGCTGCAGCTCCTTCCCAGACATCAGTGAGCCTGGTGATTTGGGCCGGTGGTCTTCACCCAGCACTTCTTTTGTTGGCCTCTCCAGCAGCAGGGAGCAGCATGCGGTTGGGGCAGAGAACACCATGGCATGGGATGGGACCTTCACCTCCCTCTCCTTTGGGGAAGGAAGTGGGAGGTGACTGGATGGTATCAGCTTCCTAACCTTGACTACCTGCTCAGCTGGTGAATGCAGGAGGGTAAATTTGTGCCCCAGTGGAGGACTCTTGATGGCTCTCAAGTGGCCGAACATGATCGAATTATGAGCAGACAGCACGGGCTTCTTTGGCGAGTCCCTCCAGCTCACCAAGGGAAGCATCCCCAGCCAGGAGTACCTGGCCTGCTGGATGGGATACTGCATTTTTGGCGCGATGTGAAAGCCAGGCAATAAAGGCACTCGATCCCGGTGGGACAGCCTGCGACTAGGGCAGACGGCAGGCATTGGAACAGCAGGGTGGTTCCGGTCAGATGTGGCAACCTCCCAGGAGGGCAAAACCAGCGGGTGACAGCCCACTGGGGCCCCACAGCGGGGCTGGCAGCGGTGGCACCAGGTACGACATTTACAGCGTAAATTGCCCATGTAGGACCTGTTGTGTCCTCTGCACTAGCAGGCAGATCCTTAACCACTGTGGATGTGGACCATTTTTAAAGTTTTTATTGAATTTGTTACAATATTGCTTCTATCTTATGTTTTGTTTTGTTGGTCCAAAGGTACGTGGGATCTTAGCTCCCTGACGAGGGATCGAACCTGCACCCCCTGCATTGGAAGGCAGTCTTAACCACTGGACCACCAGGGAAGTCCCGATTTAGCCAATTTTGATAGCCCTCTGTTTCATCATGAGTTGTCTCTGGATATTTTACAGTATTTCATCCTACATTAGAAAATACATTTTTGATACAATTTTTTTTTAATTTATTTTATTTTATGGACTAGCACCAGATAGAGGCAGCCTCTATTGTTGTTATTATTATTATTTTTTTGTTTTCTTTTTTGACCATGCCATGAGGCATGTGGAGCTTAGTTCCCTGACCAGGGATTGAACCCGTGCCCCCAGCATTGGGAGGCCAGAGTCTTAACCACTGGACCGCCAGGGAAGTTCCCTGATACACTTTCTAATTAAATAATTTGTATTTGAAGCTCCCAATGGCAGAAATCTGCAAATAGCTGTAACGACTGCAGACATGCCTATAACTAGCTCCATCCATTCTGTTTGATTCTGTTGATCTTGAGACAAAAGCATGGTCATGATGTTATATCTCAGTATAGTACCTCCAGATGCCATCAGGTGATCAATGCAGGCCCTGCTTCTGGAGGGCATTTACCTGCCAAGGAAGAAACATAGGTTGGCCTCTACGTCCTGGAGATCCCATTTCCGTTTTCACCAAAAGCATTTCATGGAACCCTTGGGCCACTGCATACACAGCACTATAGACGAAATAGCTGGTGACAGACATGGTCATCATGTCAATATTTACTGGCATAAACTCTAAGGAAGAACTAGGTGGGCAGTCTCTGAGTTTTCCACAATGAGACCCAGCAAGTGAACAATCAAATATGTCAAACCAGAATCTACTGAAGTAAAAGTCTTCTTGGGTATTTGAAGGGGTTAACTGTCCTGAGAAAGTTTTGAAAACCAGGGATTTCCCTCTTCTGTTGTGAAAATGAGAGGCTCCCAAGGAAAGAGTGAAGCATGCGGTCTGTCTCGTACGTAACGATGTCCCACTTTGCTGCCATGATCCACACGTTCCCTGAGGTTAAATAAAATTCTCCTGTCATGCCTAGGGTCATAAGGCTCCCTGTATCACCACACATTATATGCACATTTGCAGCTGAGACTCTGATTCTGGACATGAAAGTCACATCACTCAGTCCATACATTTTCTTAGTAGCAGGGAGATTTTCTGTAAAGGCCACAGAGATACCTTTCTTTACCATCTCTGCTTTCAGATACCAGAGGAACTGCTCGCCTTTCAAATCATCAGATACAAATAGCGCCACCCAGGTCCAGCCGAAATGCAGCAATAACCAGATCATTCCTTGAGCCAGGGAGCTGTCTGTGGTGGCCATCTGATAGAGCGATGGGAACTGGTCTTTATCACTCAGGATGGGATCAAAAGGACCATACGTGACCTGAATAAGAAAAAAAATAGCCTGATTCTGAGTTAGGTGGGATATGGGGTTGTTTTCCTTAGTGGGTAGGTGAGAAAATTCTCAGCTTGAGCAGACAAGTGACCAGAATATAGGGTGAATAGAAAGACTGCTGTAGAGATGATCAGTTTTCTCACTATGGGCCCATGAATACCATGTTTTCAAGCCCCATTGCCGTCAGGGTGAGACATCAGACAAGTTTTGATCAATAAACTACTCCCAGAGCAAAGCATGACACAAACGTGAAAGGACCACTTGTGCTATGCCTCCCTTGCATTGAGAATTGAGGAAGGCATGAACTTCAGATGATGCATCCTCAAGATGGTAGAGTCTCCATCACCCTTGCCCCACGTAACTGAGGGAGAAGGGTCCTTTCTCCCCCAGAGACCAATGTTGGATGAAAACTCTAGGAGAGAAATAAATTCTTACTGTATTAATTTTTTGATACTTTGCACTTACTGTATTACCACCGCTCAACTAATGTATTTTTTCCTTTTTTAACATCTTTATTGGAGTAAAATTGCTTTACAATGGTGTGTTAGTTTCTGCTTTACAACAAAATGAATCGGCTATACATATTGAAGACTTCAATCACCTACCCTCTATGATTTTCTAAAAAATAATTCTTCCAGGATAGAATTCTCCTAAGCTAATGTTGCCTTGTTTGGCAGTAATGTCTCCTCCTGAATGCCGATTGCCTCAGATTGGGTCACTGGGAAGAGTCACTGAGGTGGACAGTTGGGTGTAGAAAGCTTATTAGGAGTGCTCCCAAGATGCACCTGTGTGGATGTGAGTAGGCTGGATTGGGCAGAAGGAGAGGAAAAATTCAATATAGTTATAACTGAGTCTCAGCCGATCCTTCAGTGTCTTCCCAAACTGAGACCACATATCCAGGCCTTTGCATCTCCGTATCTGCCATTCATTGGTCTCTAGCTGTCCCCTCAGATAGGTGTAATCTGGGATGGGGCAATTCCCCTGGCTGTGGATATTTCCTAAGAAGCACACAGCTGTCAGATGTCAGCAGTCAATATTCCCAGCAGCTGGGGAATGGAAACAATGGCCCTAGGCAGGAATCTGGATTGAGGTTCACAGCATCCCCTGCACTACCCCTGTCCCTCTTCCTCCTCCTGTCACAGTTCATCATCTCACAACCCGAGGATTTCCCTGGGCTATATTTTAAACTTTCATGGGATACGTAAACATAGGTTCTACATTTCCTTTTGATCAGATGAAGGAAAATGGCACTGATGAAAATCCAGACTTTTCTACTCAGAATTAAAAACCCACTCACCTGTGGGCTTCTGTAGAGCTCCAGAACTGTTCCAATCTCGGCTGAAAATGCCAACGCGGTTCCTGTAACAATGGCCACAGATTTTCTCTGTCCCTGGCAGTTGTAGTTAGGGAGAGTCTGATTTCCTCCAGAGAGCCAAAACAGGGCACTTTCCAAGGTCCTTTGATCACTGGGAAAGGCACTGTAGAGGTTGAAACCCAAGGACAGATTGGGGAGCAGATGGGAGTCCTTATTGATTTCCTCAATGGCAAAGAGAAATACCAGGACGTATTGGTAGTTCTTCCAAAGCCACCTAAACAGAGGGCACAGCATTAAGGAGAATGGCCCAGTCGTGTCATTTAAGGGCAACTGTCCCTGATGTACTACTCAGATACACAAAATTATTGCCATAAAATGTTTTATTCCATATTTTGGCTAAATGATAGAGAAAGAGACAAAGAGGGAAGGACACTTGAGATGAAACAACTAGAAGGGACACACACTGGGCAGGCAGATGTCCTCACACAAAGGAGAGAAAACAAAGCTGAAATTCCATCACAAAGATCAGCAGCCCTGCTATCACCTTTCTCCACGGCAAGGGCACCTGTTGACATGCCCAGAGTTAACCACAAACGTAACTGCTAAGGACAGAGACGCCCCATGGAAACAAACTACATGTTGCCTAACCCTCTTCTGAGGACGTGGGCATGGTGGTAAATTTAATGCTTTGGAAGCATAGTCTCCCTTGCAAAGTACGCACAGAGCATTAACGCAGTTTCTGCATTTTACTGGAGAAGTTAGTAATCAGGGTAAGAGAAAAGGGCATTAAGTCCCTCTGAAAGATGATCTCCTTTTGTTTTTTGACTTTCCAGACCTTGGACCAGAATGCCTCATGGCCCATAGGACATAATTACTGATATTTACTGGGATACGTTCTGTTCAAGGTAGTAGATCTCAAACACCCCTGGCACCTCCAGAAGGCTCATGTCACAAAGCCCTTGTTGGCACAGGCCACCCAGACTGAGCCCCTGGCTCCTGATGCTGACTTCAGGCCAAGAACCTCAACATCATTAATCATCAGGGAAATGCAAATCAAAACTGCAATGAGATATCACCTCCCTCCTGTTAGAATGACTACTATGCAAAAGACAAGAAATAAGTGCTGGTAAGGATGTGGAGAAAAGAGAACCACTGTGCACTGTTAGAAATGTAAGCCAGTGCAACCACTCTGGAAAACAGCATGGAGGTTCCTCAAAATTTTTAAATAGACCTACTGTATGATCCAGCCATTCTACTTCTGGGTATTTATCAGAAGAAAATGAAAACACTATTCAAAAATATCTATCTATCTATCTACCTATCTCCATGTTCACTGCAGCATTATTTACAATAGCAAGATATGGAAACAACCTAAGGATCCATCAGTGAAGGAATGGATACAGAAACTGTGGTATATATACAGTGGAATATTATTCAGCCATAAAAAAGAAGGAAATCTTGTCATCTGCCACACATGGATGGACCCCGAGGGCATGATGCTAAATGAAATAAATCAGAGAAAGACAAATGCCATATGATCTCTCTTATACGCACAAGCTAAAGATCAACAGCAACAACAACAAGCTCACAGAGATCAAGAAGAGACTGGTGGCTGCAGGAGGTGGGGGATGGGGTAGGAGAAATGAGTGAACTGGGTTTTTAATTTTAAATTGAATGAATTTTTTTTTTTAAAAAGAAAGAAAGAAATGTTCTATACTGCTCTGTCCAATATGGTAGCCACTAGTCACATGTGGCTCCTTGAAATGTGGCTTGTAGGACTGAGAAAATGAATTTTTAGTAGCATTTCCAACTCTACAGCCATCATCCAGGCTTAGGGAATAATCATCTCACTCCCTAAGCCTCCCTAACACCTTGCCACTGAAGTCTTCATTCGTAATCCTGAAGTCCGTTTTAATCCACGTGCACGGTCCAATCATTCTGCTGCTCACACCTCTTCGGTGTCTTCCCCCTGTCTTAGAACAGTGTCCACAATAATGCCTGGCCTGACCCTGCCCGCTCACCATTTCAGTCTGGCTCGCGCCCCTCAACCCTCGACCGGCTTACCTCAGCCATCCCGTCTTCTCGGGCCATGAAGCACACCAGGCTCTCTGCCTCACGGGCCGTCCACATGCAGCTCCCTCTGCCTGCACTGCTCTGTTGAGCCCCATGCCTAGCTAAATCCATTCCCAACTTTAGCTCTTTTATAAATATCAGTTCTTCTCAGGAGGGCTTCCCTGTTAACCTCAGGTTGAGTTCTCCTGTGCCAACCTCCCCCATCACTCTTGTCATTAATTGTTTAAAATCCAAATTCCCTATTAGAATATAAATCTCACAGAGGCAGGACAAAGTCTGTTTGGTTCTCCAGGGTCCCTATACATCTGGCCCTAGGCCTGACTCATGGAGAGGACGAGCCATCCTGGTTTACCTAGAGTCCTAATCCTAATTTGAACCCAAAATATCCCGTGTCCTGGCAAACCCCTCAGTCCTGAATAAAAGAGGATGGTTGGTCACCATAAATTGTGCACTTGAAGAATATCTATTGCATGACAAGCAAGCATTCCCCTTAAGAATGTTACAGGAAAGATAGAACAAAAAAGATGCACGCACACACACACACACACACACACACACACACAATTGATAAAACCCAACAATATAAAATTACTCAAAATGATTCTCTGTAATATGAATCACCAGACTGTTATTTCATAAAAGTTTAGAGAAACAAAGGTAATTCTTATTACAAGGCAAGTTGTAGAGTACAATCTTTGGAAACTACTGCCCTACACTTCAATCTACAAGTTGTTGCTTAGTATTCCTCCAAGTGATTTTCAATATCATGAAGAAAAAATAAAACAAACAAAAAACAAAACAAGAAACAAAACCAAACAGAAAACACTTGTAAACAGAAAATACATCTGATTGCTGGTCAATACAATTTTACATTTCTGTTGCCAATATGAAGAAGTTCAAATTATTTTTCCCTCATGTACCCCTGTATTTTGAACCTTAGTGGAAGATTTATAGGGTTTTAGAAGTCAAACTGAACTGGGCCTGAGGAAGGTTGCTGAGTAATCCTGATATATACATAAAAAATTTATATATTTATACTTATATATAAAAACCTAAAATTTTTAGTATTATGGAATGCAAGTAAATCTATATTTCTGTCACTTATTTATAGTTATTTACATGTTTGTTTAATGTGTATTTATTTGCACATAACTGTATTTACTTATTTACACTCACATCACCACACACCTTACTATCTTTCCCTTGAATATAATCCATCAAAGATAAATCTTTTTTTTTAAAGATGCCCTCACTCTTAGTGGCTCCTTGTGTTTACACCTGAGCACAGGGAAGGCCTAGTAGCAGTTCTGCCAGCTGAGGCTGCTGACGCCTGTTGTTACAAGCTCCACATGGTGCTCACCTGGTCACACAGAAATCCACGGGTCAGTGAGGACAGGTGAAACTTGAGGCTGGTTTCAACTCACACTTGAACTCCAGAGATAACTTGTCTGTAGGAAAAAAAAGAAGGGTACAAAGATTTCTTTTGAGGTCTTTTATAGGGCCTAATAGCTGCTGGATGGAAAGACCACACCACTCACTTTACTTTTTTGTAGTTACTGTACTGTTTTAACGTGTAATTGTTGGCTATGGCTGGATTTTCCTGACTCCTATCCAGCCATCTGCTCTCCAAGTGGGAGAACGAGGCTTCATGCGGTGTGCATTCATTCGCCTTGCGGAACTCATCTGGTTGGAGAGTGATTTTTTTGTGACTCCAGACGCTTTTAATACGGCTTGTCACTCAGGGGCGCTACAAGTGACTCAGCTAACCTCTAAGTTCATCCAGCGCTTTGAAGCCTGTAAGACCCTAGAGCAGGGTTTCCAAACCCGGGCACTACTGATAATGCTTCGTCACGGGTGCTGTTCAGGGCGGTGTAGGCTGTCCAGCAGCATCCGCGGCCCCCACACACTAGATGCCAGCAGCAGCCCCTCCCCTTTGTAACAACCAAAACAATGCCTCCGCACGTGACTAAAAGTCCCCTGGGGGCAAAGTCACACCGGGGAAAGGATGGGGAGAGGGGGAACTCTGAGGAGGGGACGGCGGCGCCCAGAGCTAGGAGGAAACGGAGGCTCCAGGCCAACCAGCAGGGTGAGCCTGTGGCCCCAGGGCTGGAAACGCGGCTCATGGGAAAGGCGAAGGAATGCCGGAGCGTAGGACGGGGGTGCCCCAGACCCATGCCCCTCCCTAGACTCCTACGGGAGCCCCGGGACTGTCCGCCGCTCACAGAATCCTGACCCTGGCACTAAGGCTGAACGTACCACGTGAACCCAGCCCACCGCGGAGAAAACTTCACACTGGAGGCAGTGAGCCACCCCACGACTCCTTCCTCAGCACCCCCCCCAGCATTTCCGTTTCCGTTCCGGTCTCGGGCTGTAGCCAAGGGCTTCAGTTTCCGGTGCCTGGCCTCCCGCGGACAGCGGGACGTTGCGGGGCTATGGGTTAAGGTGCCGAGCGGGGCGGCGGGCGGGGCGGCGGCCTTGCACCCAAGCCTCCGACAAGGTGTTCTCGTTTGCTTAGTGAGTGCAAGGCTGAGCCGTGGCCTGAGTCAGCGCCAGGGACTGAGACCCACTCTAGGGGTGGGGCTGTGGGCAGGTACCAGCTTATGGGCGGAACCAAGCCTGGAGGGCAGGATTGTGAGCGGACACCCTTTCCTTGACTGGACTGGGGGCGGGGCTGTGGCTGGGGACCGGATCTGGGGGGCGGTGCTGGAGTCTCAGCCTGAAGGTGGGCAGAGACTAGGCCCAGGGACGGGGCGAAGGCGGGGGTGGGGCTTGGGTAGGCGGGCCGGAGAGTGGGAGAGAATCAGCTCCAGGGACGTGGATGAAGGCGGGGCTTTCCGTGGATTCCCCAGGCTGTACAGGTAGCCTCACACAGCCCAATAAAACGATATGCTCATATTTTTGATTTTTTTTTTTTTTTACTGATGTTCTTAAATTTTTTTTTAAAAATTGGATCATATATTCACGTTTCTCTTTAACTTGCTGTCACAAGCCGGTAGATAGGGATCTAACGCTATTTTTTTAAATTTTTTTTGTGGGGGAGGGGGCTAGGTCATAGATACACATACAGGAAATCTTCAAACAGTGGTACAGTCAGTAAAATATTCTCACTCCCATACTGTCTCCCGGTCCTTTTGCCCAAAGATAAACATCATTTTCTCCTCTATCCTTCCAGATACAGTGTGTATATGTGTGTGTGTGTGTGTGTGTGTGTGTGTATGTACAGGCCCAAGAGGGATGTCCCCCAGCAGGAAATGAAGCTGGAAAATTGTCTCATTCATTTGGATCTACTGAAGAGAGATTTAAATTGATGCTGGAGAGGATAAGCCAGTGATGAATTGATAGAAATAAAACAAAGAAACAAGGGAATTTTACCATTTAAAAAATCCAAAGAAAAAAGTGAGAAAGAGAATGTATTCATAAAATCTGGATCAAAAATAAAAATCTGGATCAGACTCATATGTCATAAAATGGTAAACATCTATGTAATAAAACAATAGACACTGACTTTCGATTTATCCTAATTTATTATATAATTATATTGGGGAAGGGGAATTATGTTTTAAAATACTAAGAAAACTACATGCTAAATTTTTCAGAGAAGAAGGTAATTAGAAAAAATCAAAAGCTGAAAAATGAAAAAGCTGTATAAGTAGCTAATTTAGAAATATAGAATTACAACCAGAAAAACCAGTAAGTTGTGGGCGTCAGAATAAAGACTAGGGGATGTAGCTTTTCATAATACTTAAAATATTATTTGAGATATATGTGTACAGACACACATACACACACACACACACACATATACACAGAAACCTGAATTTTTATTCCAAAGGGATCATCAAACTCTAGGAAGAAGTTATTTTAAAAAAAAAGGTTCACTTTGCAAAAACAGATTTTAAGAACGGCAGACTTAAAGCATTAAAAAAAAAAAAAAGCTATAATCACCCTGGTGGAAAAAGGAATAGGCATTACATTCCACAATACATGAAGCATTTTATGTACATTACTCCTGAGTATTTTCACGGAAACGCATAAGGAAATGTTATTATCTATCTCCATTTTACAAAAAGATCAATGGAAGCATATTGCTAAAATGTTCATATTTCATTGAAGTTTTCAATAGATATCATTTTATTTCAAAATCGTTTATTGAACTTTATTTTCATTAATAAAGTATCTCATTCTAGCAAATAATCAAACAGTAAGTAGAAAACAGTTTAATAAGACTACAGTTTTCTTTTGATATAGTTAAATATATCAATCACTTTATTATTTTTTTGGCTTTCTACCTCACATCTAGGAAGGTACTTCCTATCCTAGAGATTTACTAGAAGACTTTACTAAATATTTAAGAATCAGGGAAACCGAGGAAGCTTCCTGAACATACACACAAAAAATCCATTATAACAAAATATTTGATGCAAAGATATTAAATCATTAATGAACTAATATCAATACAAATCATAATTAGGCAAGATTTATCTATAGAGCAACAAATATTTACACTTTAGAAGTTTAGAAAGGTAATCTATGACACTAGTTAATGTATGTAAGAAGAATTTTTTCCAATCTCCCTACGTGCCAGGAAATCATTTGAGAAAATGCATTGCAGCATTATTACAAATAACAAAGAGATGGAAACAACCTAAATACACATTAATGGATGAAAGAATAAGGAAAATGGGGCATATACATACAATGGAATATTAGCCTTAAGAAGGAAAGAAGGACTTCCCTGGCGGCCAGTGGTTAAGACTCCATGCTTCCAATACAGGGTGCGTGGGTTCGATCCCTGGTCAGGGAACTAAGATCCCACGTGTTGCACAGCACAGCCAAAAATAAATAAATAAATAGGAAGGAAATCCTGTTATATGCTACAACATGCATGAACCTTGAGGGCGCAAGGCTAAGCAAAGTAAGTCAGTACAAAAAAACAAATATTGCATGATTCCACGTAAATGAGGTATCTAAAGTAGTCAAACATAAAAACAAATGAGAAAGGTGATTTCCAAGAGATGAGGTAAGGGGAGCTGGGGAGTTATTTGGTGGGTGTACAGTTTCAGTCATGCAGAATGGGGGGTGGGCAGTTTTCTGAGGATCTGTTGCACGACAGTGTGCATGTGGTTGAAAATATTGTAATGTACACTTGCAAATTGTTGGCAGGGTGAATTTTGTGTTGTGTTTTTTTGTGTGCCACAATAAAATAAATTTGAGAGAATATAATACCCATCCTAATATGTAACTCAAAGAATGGAAAGATCTTACTCAATATGGAAAATATTAAAAGGGCATTAAACCCTTAAAAAAAGAAAAGGTGTGTTTTCTGGTTCTGGACAAGATGGGGTACACTCACATTTCTTTGATAATCTGTGCTAATACAATTAAAAACTGTGGAAATAATTAAACAGGCAATTGTATGAAAACTGAAAGATGTGAAGAGGAAGGTAGACGGACAAAGGACCTCAGCACTTGAGGAATAACACAACTATGAGATCTTTAGGTTTTACTTGAATCTCCTATTTATCTCCTACTGATCATGAGAGAAGCTTGCAACCTGGAACTGACAACAGGCACAACGAAACAAACAACAAGAGCCCTAAGGAAAACATGTTATCTCTGGCCAAGAGGTCAGGGCATGGGAATCTCAGGAGAACAGAAATATTTTTGACAACACTTTTCCTACCCTACCCAAACACCATGGATGACCTCCTCCATGATGTCAGTGGGGACTGAGTAGGAAGTATAGATGCCTGTTACCCATCCAAGAGCATCAGGTAGCCCACGTGGGCACTTTCCTGCCTGCCCACCTGGCCTCCACTGACTCTCTAATCCAGCAGCACCAAGTGACCCAGGAAATCACTCTCCAGTCCCACTGGGCAACATTAACAAGAGCAAGCCAGATACCTTGTCTCCTGTCCACCCCACCCCCACCAGGCAACAGCAGGCAGGCCAGGTGGGCACTTTCGTATTCAATGTACATCAGTGGGAGTCTGTCCCATTGTCTACCCCGACAGGTGTTGTAGGAGATAGTCTACTGGATCAGTATCAGGAAAGATGGAGAAGGAAGTCTGCACATTTTCTCCCATGTGGTGGCAGATGGCAACCCAGGGAAGCACTGCCTTTCTCTTTTCTCACTGGACATGGAGTAGGAATCTGAACTTCCACTCCCACCCAGGGTGGCATGGGGCATCCCTCATTCACCCAATTCGAGAGGAAGGGAGGATATTGGAGAGGAAGGAGCTGGAGAAAGAGACTCTTCAGTGCTGCCCGGGAAGTGCTTGGCAGACACCTCATGATGCAAACATGAACAGATAGAATAAGCCAAAGTGTAAAACCTGGACTGCAGTGTCAGAGCCATGCTGTATTTTCAGTGTCCTCCAAGCAGAGCACAAATGAGGCAGCACAGAGTACCACTCCAAGGATGCTGAAAACTAAATTATCACGGGAATAATGGCACACAAAATGATATCAGGACCTGAGTGATAAGCCTAACTGAGATGAATGTCTGCTAAAATGGAAGATGAAATAGGACCCTGACTCTCCCAATATAATATACGAAATGTCCAGAAAAGAATAGAAAAATCACGAATTGTGTCAGGGACCAGGAAGATCACAGCTAGGACACGGACAGCCATAAGACGACAACCTTGAAATGACTCAGATTTTTATTTGTCAATCATTCCTCAGTAAAGCTGGAAAAAAGGGGAAAGAGATACATATCAACACATAAGATGGTTTGATTGATGATACAGAGATGATAGCTATGTGATAAAGCAAGTAGAGTAAAACATGAATGGTAAAATTCATGTGGCGAGTATGTCGTGTTCACTGTAAAATTTGTTCAGGTTTTCTGTATGTTTGAAAATGTTCACAATAAAATCAAAATCTAAAACAAAATCTGGTATAACCAAAAGGAGAAAGGGATGAATAAAAAATAATAATTGGGAATTTCAATACCTCCTCAGCAATTGACAGGACTATTAGACAAAAACTCAGCTAAGATAAGGAAAACTGAACAATGCCTTCAAACACCAATAGTCAATTGATTTATAGAACACTAAATTGACATTTATTGGACACTCCATTCAACAACATTAGAATAAACATTATTCCCATGCACCCATAGAAGAGCCTCAAAAATAGAACATATTCTGGGTCATAAAACTCCCAGACTTAAAAATGGAAATCAAGATGGCGGAGTAGAAGGGCGTGCTCTCACTCCCTCTTGCGAGAGCACCAGAATCACAACTGGCTGCTGGACAATCATCGACAGGAAGACACTGGACTTCACCAAGGAGGATACCCCACGTCCAAGGACAGAGGAGAAGCCACAGTGAGATGGTAGGAGGGGCGCAATCACAGTAAAATCAAATCCCATAACTGCTGGGTGGGTGGCTCAGAGACTGGCGAGCACTTATACCACAGAAGTCCACCCACTGGAGTGAACGTTCTGAGCCCCACATCAGGCTTCCCAACCTGGGGGTCCGGCAACGGGAGGAGGAATTCATAGAGAATCAGACTTTGAAGCCTAGTGGGAATTGATTGCAGGACTTCGACAGGACTGGGGGAAACAGAGACCCCACTCTTGGAGGGCGTACACAAAATAGTGTGTGCATCGGGACCCAGGGGAAGGAGCAGTGACCCTGGGGGAGACTGAACCAGACATAACTGCTGGTGTTGGGGGGTCTCCTGCAGAGGCAGGGGCTGGCTCTGTTTCACCATGGGGACAAGGACACTGGCAGCGGAGGTTCTGGGAAGTACTCCTTGGCGTGAGCCCTCCCAGAGTCTGCCATTAGCCCCACCAAAGAGCCCGGGTAGGTTCCAGTGTTGGGTTGCCTCAGGCAAAACAACCAACAGGGAGGGAACAGAGCCCCACCCATCAACAGTCAAGTGGATTAAAGTTTTACGGAGCTCTGACCGCCACAGCAACAGTCAGCTCTACCCACCACCAGAGCCTCCCATCAAGCCTCTTAGATAGCCTCAACCACCAGAGGGCAGACAGCAGAAGCAAGAAAAACTACAGTCCTGCAGCCTGTGGAACAGAAACCACATTTACAGAAAGATAGACAAGATGAAAAGGCAGAGGGCTATATACCAGATGAAGGAACAAGAAAAAACCCCAGAAAAACAACTAAATGAAGTGGAGATAGGCAACCTTCCAGAAAAAGAATTCAGAATAATGATAGTGAAGATGATCCAGGACCTTGGAATAAGAATGGAGGCAAAGATTGAGAAGATGCAAGAAATGATTAACAAAGACCTAGAAGAATTAAAGAACAAACAAACAGAGATGACCAATACAATAACTGAAATGAAAACTACACTAGAAGGAATCAATAGTAGAATAACTGAGGCAGAAGAACGGATAAGTGACCTGGAAGACAGAATGGTGGAATTCACTGCTGCGGAACAGACTAAAGAAAAAAGAATGAAAAGAAATGAAGACAGCCTAAGAGACCTCTGGGACAACATTAAACGCAACAACATTCGCATTATAGGGGTCCCAGAAGGAGAAGAGAGAGAGAAAGGGCCAGAGAAAATATTTGAAGAGATTATAGTCGAAAACTTCCCTAACATGGGAAAGGAAATAGCCACCCAAGTCCAGGAAGTGCAGAGAGTCCCATACAGGATAAACTCAAGGAGAAGCACGCCGAGACACATAGTAATCAAAGTGGCAAAAATTAAAGACAAAGAAAAATTATTGAAAGCAGCAAGGGAAAAACGACAAATAACATACAAGGGAACTCCCATAAGGTTAACAGCTGATTTGTCAGCAGAAACTCTACAAGCCAGAAGGGAGTGGCATGATATACTTAAAGTGATGAAAGGGAAGAACCTACAACCAAGATTACTCTACCCGGCAAGGATCTCATTTAGATTTGATGGAGAAATCAAAAGCTTTACAGACAAGCAAAAGCTAAGAGAATTCAGCACCACCAAACCAGCTCTACAACAAATGTTAAAGGAACTTCTCTAAGTGGGAAACACAAGAGAAGAAAAGGACCTACAAAAACAAACCCAAAACAATTAAGAAAATGGTCATAGGAACATACATATCGATAATTACCTTAAATGTGAATGGATTAAATGCTCCAGCCAAAAGACACAGGCTTGCTGAATGGATACAAAAACAAGACCCATATATATGCTGTCTACAAGAAACCCACTTTAGACCTAGGGACACATACAGACTGAAAGTGAGGGGATGGAAAAAGATATTCCATGCAAATGGAAATCAAAAGAAAACTGGAGTAGCTATACTCATATCAGATAAAATAGACTTTAAAATAAAGAATGTTACAAGAGACAAGGAAGGACACTACATAATGATCAAGGGATCAATCCAAGAAGAAGATATAACAATTATAAATATATATGCACCCAACATAGGAGCACCACATTACATAAGGCAACTGCTAACAGCTATAAAAGAGGAAATTGACAGTAACACAATAATAGTGGGGGACTTTAAAACCTCACTTACACCAATGGACAGATCATCCAAAATGAAAATAAATAAGGAAACAGAAGCTTAAAATGACACAATAGACCAGATAGATTTAATTGATATTTATAGGACATTCCATCTAAAAACAGCAGATTACACGTTCTTCTCAAGTGCGCACGGAACATTCTCCAGGATAGATCACATCTTGGGTCACAAATCAAGCCTCAGTAAATTTAAGAAAATTGAAATCATATCAAGCATCTTTTCTGACCACAATGCTATGAGATTAGAAATGAATTACAGGGGAAAAAACGTAAAAAACACAAACACATGGAGGCCAAACAATACGTTACTAAATAACCAAGAGATCACTGAAGAAATCAAAGAGGAAATCAAAAAATACCTAGAGACAAATGACAATGAAAACACGACAACCCAAAACCTATGGGATGCTGCAAAAGCCATTCTAAGAGGGAAGTTTATAGCTATACAAGCCTACCTAAAGAAACAAGAAAAATCTCAAGTAAACAATCTAACCTTACACCTAAAGAAACTAGAGAAAGAAGAACAAACAAAACCCAAAGTTAGCAGAAGGAAAGAAATCATAAAGATCAGAGTGGAAATAAATGAAATAGAAACAAAGAAAACAATAGCAAAGATCAATAAAACTAAAAGCTGGTTCTTTGAGAAGATAAACAAAATTGATAAGCCATTAGCCAGACTCATCAAGAAAAAGAGGGAGAGGACTCAAATCAATAAAATCAGAAATGAAAAAGGAGAAGTTACAACAGACACCGCAGAAATACAAAGCATCCTAAGAGACTACTACAAGCAACTTTATGCCAATAAAATGGACAACCTGGAAGAAATGGACAAATTCTTAGAAAGGTATAACCTTCCAAGACTGAACCAGGAAGAAGCAGAAAATATGAACAGACAAATCACAAGTAATGAAATTGAAACTGTGATTAAAAATCTTCCAACAAACAAAAGTCCAGGACCAGATGGCTTCACAGGTGAATTCTATCAAACATTTAGAGAAGAGCTAACACCTATCCTTCTCAAACTCTTCCAAAAAATTGCAGAGGAAGGAACACTCCCAAACTCATTCTATGAGGCCACCATCACCCTGATACCAAAACCAGACAAAGACACTACAAAAAAACAAAATTACAGACCAATATCACTGATGAATATAGATGCAAAAATCCTCAACAAAATACTAGCAAACAGAATCCAACAACACATTAAAAGGATCATACACCACGATCAAGTGGGATTTATCCCAGGGATGCAAGGATTCTTCAATATACGCAAATCAATCAATGGGATACACCATATTAACAAATTGAAGAATAAAAACCATATGATCATCTCAATAGATGCAGAAAAAGCTTTTGACAAAATTCAACACCCATTTATGATAAAAACTCTCCAGAAAGTGGGCATAGAGGGAACCTACCTCAACATAATAAAGGCCATATATGACAAACCCACAGCAAACATCATTCTCAATGGTGAAAAACTGAAAGCATTTCCTCTAAGATCAGGAACGAGACAAGGATGTCCACTCTCACCACTATTATTCAACATAGTTCTGGAAGTCCTAGCCACGGCAATCAGAGAAGAAAAAGAAATAAAAGGAATACAAATTGGAAAAGAAGAAGTAAAACTGTCACTGTTTGCAGATGACATGATACTATACATAGAGAATCCTAAAACTGCCACCAGAAAACTGCTAGAGTTAATTAATGAATATGGTAAAGTTGCAGGATACAAAATTAATGCACAGAAATCTCTTGCATTCCTATACACTAATGATGAAAAATCTGAAAGAGAAATTATAGAAACACTCCCATTTACCATTGCAACAAAAAGAATAAAATACCTAGGAATAAACCTACCTAGGGAGACAAAAGACCTGTATGCAGAAAACTATAAGACACTGATGAAAGAAATTAAGGATGATACCAACAGATGGAGAGATATACCATGTTCTTGGATTGGAAGAATCAACATTGTGAAAATGACTATACTACCCAAAGCAATCTACAGTTTCAATGCAACCCCTATCAAATTACCAATGGCATTTTTTACGGAGCTAGAACAAATCATCTTAAAATCTGTATGGAGACACAAAAGACCCCGAATAGCCAAAGCAGTCTTGAGGGAAAAAGCGGAGCTGGAGGAATCAGACTCCCTGACTTCAGACTATACTACAAAGCTACAGTAATCAAGACAATATGATACTGGCACAAAAACAGAAATATAGATCAATGGAACAAGATAGAAAGCCCAGAGATAAACCCACGCACCTATGGTCAACTAATCTATGACAAAGGAGGCAAAGATATACAATGGAGAAAAGACAGTCTCTTCAATAAGTGGTGCTGGGAAAACTGGACAGCTACATGTAAAAGAATGAAATTAGAATACTCCCTAACACCATACACAAAAATAAACCCAAAATGGATTAGAGACCTTAATGTAAGACTGGACACTATAAAACTCTTAGAGGAAAACATAGGAAGAACACTCTTTGACATAAAACACAGCAAGATTTTTTTTGATGCACCTCCTAGAGTAATGGAAATAAAAACAAAAATAAACAAATGGGACCTAATGAAACTTCAAAGCTTTTGCACAGCAAAGGAAACCATAAACAAGACGAAAAGACAACCCTCAGAATGGGAGAAAATATTTGCAAACGAATCAACGGACAAAGGATTAATCTCCAAAATATATAAACAGCTCATTCAGCTCAATATGAAAGAAACAAACACTCCAATCCAAAAATGGGCAGAAGACCTAAATAGACATTTCTCCAAAGAAGACATACAGACGGCCACGAAGCACATGAAAAGATGCTCAACATCACTAATTATTAGAGAAATGCAAATCAAAACTACAATGAGGTATCACCTCACACCAGTTAGAATGGGCATCATCAGAAAATCTACAAACAACAAATGCTGGAGAGGGTGTGGAGAAAAGGGAACCCTCTTGCACTGTTGGTGGGAATGTAAATTGATACAGTCACTATGGAGAACAATATGGAGGTTCCTTAAAAAACTAAAAATAGAATTACCATATGACCCAGCAATCCCACTACTGGGCATATACCCAGAGAAAACCGTAATTCAAAAAGACACATGCACCTGAATGTTCATTGCAGCACTATTTACAATAGCCAGGTCATGGAAGCAACCTAAATGCCCATCAACAGATGAATGGATAAAGAAGTAGTGGTACATATATACAATGGAATATTACTCAGCCATAAGAAGGAACGAAATTGAGTCATTTGTTGAGACGTGGATGGATCTAGAGACTGTCATACAGAGTGAAGTAAGTCAGAAAGAGAAAAACAAATATCGTATATTAACACATGTATGTGGAACCTAGAAAAATTGTACAGATGAGCTGGTTTTCAGGGCAGAAGTTGAGACACAGATGTAGAGAACAGACATATGGACACCAAGGGGGGAAAACAGCAGTGGGGTGGGGATGGTGGTGTGCTGAATTGGGCGATTGGGATTGACATGTATACACTGATGTGTATAAAATTGATGACTAATAAGAACCTGCAGTATAAACAAACAAACAAAACAACTAATACTAAACTTTCATTGGGTTATTTGTATGGAAATATGTTAATATAAATGTTTCAGACATTACATGAAATTTCTAAAAATCTTATATGTTCTGGTATAATGTTATAAGTCATAATCCTAGTTATTACTTTAAAATGTATATCTCAGAAATAACTAATTTTCTTGTCAACTGCATTATTATGAACCGTCATCAAATCTTTAACCGTGGTCATTTTTAAGTCTTTTGTCATTTACCGACAGTTCTGGGTGTACTCTGATGCTTTTGTAAATATGTTCCTATAAAAGGGTTTCATCTTCAGGAAATTCATGGAAAAGACTCTGACAAGTACAGGTTTCTGGTACCTGACTGTACTGCTGAACTGAATGAATAAGCATTTTCAGAACTCTAATGAAAAACTGATGAGCTCATAAAAGTGCTAAGAAAAGATCAAGATGAAAAAAAAATTAATTACATGGGACTGGGTGAACTGATGAGGATGAGTATAATTTTTGTGACTTTCTGTTTGAATTTTAAAAAAGAAAAAATCCCACAAGGACTCAGAGGCAAAGAATATACAAATCAATTTTCACTGCAAAGTAAAGGAGCTGTTACATTTGAGGATTACTGGACTGAATGTCAATATTATGACATAGTATGAGTGTGTTTCATGTTTGGTAATTGCAATCATTGTTGCTTTTGTTGTGGTCATCCATGTACAATGCTTGGTGTCAGTCTATTTATCTCTTGTAAAAATAAAATACAGTGTGTGTGGAAAAAAAAAATGGAAATCATACAGAGTATATTCTCTGACCATAATGGAAACAACCTTAAATCAGTAACATAAAGATAACAGGAAATTTTCAAAATAATTAGAAAGTAATCAACACATTTTTTGAAAAACCTAACATTCAAATGAAAATCTCAAAAAAACCTGGAAAAACAGGTTAAAAGTAAACATGAAAATATAGCATAACAAAATTTGTGGGATGCAAATAAAATAGTGCTGAGAGGAAAATTTACAGCACTAAATGCTTACATTAGAAAACAAGAAATGTAAAAAAGGGTAGGAATATAAAATCAGATCAATGAAAAGGAAGGCAATAATAAGCATAATAACAAATCAATGCATTCTAAAAAAAACTCAATGGAAAAAGTGATACAGAACATGATTAAGCAAAGAGAGGAAATAAAATCCCTGATTAAATAGATATGTACCATATTTATTAATGGTTATAATATTGTAAGAACCTCATTTTCACCCAAAGTACTTGAAACAAAGTAATAAAGTTAAAGCCACACTATAATTTTAGAAAGTAGAGATGTTGATTCTCAAATTCACAGAAAAGGGAATTTTTCAAGGAAAAATAAGAACTCTTCTGGGGCGAAAACATGGACCATAGGGAAAGATATGAAAAAAAGGAATATACCAAATACTCTCTAAAGTTTGTTATTGTGGAGAGAAAAACAATGTTAAGTAGAAAAAAAAAGGTGCTTGGGGCTTCCCTCGTGGCACAGTGGCTAAGAATCCGCCTGCCAATACAGGGGACTCGGGTTTGATACCTGGTTGGGGAAGATCCCACGTGCCGTGGAGCAAGTAAGCGCATGCACCACAACTACTGTGCCTGTGCCCTAGAGCCCGTGAGCCATAACTACTGAAGCCCACGTGCCTAGAGCCTGCCCTCTGCAACAAGAGAAGCCACCTCAATGAGAAGCCCACGCACCACAACAAAGAGTAGCCCCCACTTACCGCAACTAGAGAAAACCTGTGTGCAGCAACAAAGACCCAACGTAGCCAAAAATAAATAGATAAAATAAATGTATAAAAAAAAGAAGAAAAGGTGCTCAAGAAGCAAGCTCATGTATATACAAAAGTTTACTATTTAATGAAGTTATCATTTCAAGTAAGTTGGAGAAAGATGATTTAAAACGGCCTAAGGAGAATACATTACAATTTGTAAAAATGGGCTAACTACTAAATTCAGAAAAAAATTAAACCAAAATAAAAAATTTAAACTCTAAAAGATTTTAAATGAAACATGGGAAAATCAGATATAATGTAGAAGTTTTACCCAAGTATAAGTTTTTACCCTCACTGCAAACTGATGAACCAAAACAGAGAAAATATAATAAGAAGCAATCTGAAAAGTTCTTAGTTATAAAAAGAGCTTTCTGGGATAGACGAGTGGTAGAAGTAATAAGGATATGCTTTTTGTATACTTAATGAAGGAAGAAATGGTTAGATTCAATAGCAAAAGCTTTGAGAATAGCCATTTATCTGATACAGAATGCTTATCTATGAGTCAGGATGGCTGAGGGTAGTTGTACACTGATACTCTTAAAAAGAGACAGGAGAATTCCTTGATCAATTGAGGTAAAGCAGATTCGATGGTTTCTAATATCTGAATGAATAAACATATACTATGATGTTTCTGATTCGTTTATTGTTCAAAACCAAAATTGTGATACAGACTTATGAGATAAAACCTCAGAAAACACACTTTCCAAAGCATATGGAACACAGCAAAAGCAGTTGTTAGATGGAAATTTATAACGATAGACGACTATGTCAAGAAACAAGAAAAATCTCAAATAAACAACCTAACCTACCACCTAAAATAGGAACAAATGAAGTCCAGAGTCAACAGAAGGAAGAAAATAATAAAGATTAGAGATAAAATAAACCAACTAGAGAACAGCAAGCAGGAAAAAAAAATCCCTAATGGAAAAGATCGATGAAGCCAAGACCTGAGGTTTGAAAATACAAACAAAATTGATGAGCCTTTAGCCAGGCTCATTAAGAAAAAAAAGAGAGGATACAAATAAACAAACAAACAAAAAACAAACAAAAAACAAGAAATAAAAGAGGAAAGTTGCAGCTGATATCAGAGAGTAAAAAATAATCATAAGAGAATACATAGATCAGTTAGATGCCAACATATTGGAGAACATAGAAGAAATGTAAAAATTCCTTGAAACGTGCAATCTTCCCAGAGAAAATCAGGAAGAACTGGAAAATCTGAACAAACTGACCACTAATAGTGAAATTGTATCTCTACTCAAAAAATTCTCAAAAGAAAAGTTCAAGACCATATGACTTCACAGGGGAATTCTACAAAACATATAAATGAGAGTTCATACCTATACTTCTCAAACTATTCCAAACACTTGAAGAGGAGGGAACACTCCCAAATACGTTCTACGAAGCCACCATTACCAAATACCAAAACCACAAAAAGAAATTACAAAAAGAAAAGAAAAAAAAATGATAGGCCAATATCTCTGATGACTATAGATGCAAAAAACCTCAAGAAAATCTTAACAAATTTAGTTCAACAATATATAAAAAGGATCACCCAAAATTATCAAGTGGGATTTATTCCAAGGATACAAGGATGATTCAGTATCCACAAATCAATAAATGGCGTACACCTCATTAAATAAAGTAATGATATAAATCACATAATCATCTCAACAGACACAGAGAAAGCATCTGACAAAATGTAACATCCAATTAATAAAAACTCTCATCAACGTTGGTAGAGAAGGAACATATCTCAACATAACAAAAGTCACTTAGGACAAACTCACAGCTATCATCGGGAGAAAGACAAGGATGTCCAGTCTTCCCACTTCTACTTAATAGAGTATTGCAAGACTAGCCACAGGAAGCAGAGAAGAGAGAAGAAGAAGAAGAAAAAAAAGGCATCCAAATTGGAAGGGAAGAAGTTGAACTATTTGCAGATGACATGATACCATACATATAAAACAATATAGTCTCCACACACACACACACAAATATTATTAGAACTAATAAATGAATTCAGTAATGTTGCAGGATGCAAGATTAATATATAGAAATCTGTTGCTTTCCTATACACTAATAATGAACTAAAAGAAAAAGAAAGGAAGAAAAAAATTCCAACTTAAAATCATGTCAAACAGAATAAAATACTTCAGAATAAACTTAAGCAAGGAGGTGAAAGACCCATACTCTGAAAATGACAAAACATTGATGAAGGAAATTGACCATGATACAAAGAAATGGAAACAGATGCCAGGGTCATTAATTGGAAAAATTAATGTTGTTACAATGTCCATACTACACAAAGCAATCTACAGATTTAATGCAGTCCCTATCAATATACCTAGGGCATTTTTCAGGAACTAGAACAAATAATCCAAATTTGTATGCAAGCACATAAAACCCAAATAGCCAAACCAACTTGAGACAAAAGAACAGAGCTGGAGGCATCACACTTTCTGACTTTAGACTATACAGTAAAACTATAGTCCTCAAAAGAGTGTGGTAATTATGCAAAAGCAGACACATTGATCAATGGAACAGAATAGAAAGTTCAAAAATAAACGCATGCACTTATGGTCAATAAATCTATGACAAAGGAGGAAAGAAAATACAATGGAGGAAAGACATTCTCTTCAATAAGTGGTGGTGGGAAACTAGACTGCTACATTTAAAGGAATAAAATTAGAACATCTTCTTACTCCACATACAAAAATAAACTAAAAATGGATTAAAGGACTAAATGTAAGACCAGAAATGATAAAACTCCTAGAATTGAGGAGTTTTAGGCAGAAAACTGGGGCAGAAAACTCTTTGATCTAAATCGTAGAACTATTTTTTGGATCTGACTCCTAAGTCAAAAGAAACAAAAGCAAAAATAAACAAATGGGACCGATTAAATTTTAAAACTTTTGCACAGCAAAGGAAAGCATTAATATAAAGAAAACACAATCTACTGAGTGGGAGAAAAAATTGGGGAATGATATGTCTGAAAAGGAATTAATATCCAAAATATATGAACAGCTCATATAACTCAGTATCAAAACCATCAAACAACCCAATAAAAAGATGTCAAAAGGCCTGAATATATATTTTTCCACAAAAGACACAAATATGGCCTACAGTCATGAAAAGATGCTCAACATCTCTAATCATCAGTGAAATACAAATCAAAACCACTATGAGATATCATCTCATACCTGTCAGAATAACTCTCATAAAAAGGCTACAAATGACAAATGTTTGATAGGAAATGGAGAAAAAGGGGACCCTGGTACACTGTTGGTGATAATGTAAATTGGTGGAACCACTAAGGAAAACAGTATGGAGGTTTCTCAAAAGACGAAAAATAAAACTACCATATGGTCCAGCAATTTCACTCTTGGCTATGTATTAAAGGAAAACAAAGACACTAATTTGAAAAACTACACACAACCCAATGTTCATAGCAGCATTATTTATAAAGGCTGAGATATGGAAGCAACCAAATTACCCACCACCAGATGAATGGATAAAGAAGACATGATATTTATATGTATCTGTATATATATATATATATATATATATATATGTGTGTGTGTGTGTATGTATATATTTACACATATATACATATATATATATATATACACATATACATACAAGCAATGGAATATTACTCTGCCATAAGAAAAAATAAAATCCTGCCATTTGCAACAATGTAGATGGACCTAGAGGATATGATGCTTAGTGAAATAAGACAGATGAAGAAAGACAAATGCTGTATGTTACCACTTATGTGTGGAATCTAAAAAAATAATACAAATGAATTGATATAACAAAACAGAAACAAAATCACAGATATAGAGAACAAAGTGTGGTTACCAGTGGTTCAGGAAGGAGAGAAGGGCAAGATAGGGGTAGGAAATTAAGAGGTAGAAAACCATGTATAAATGAAGCTATATTGATATATTATCCAACACAGGGAACATAGCCCATAGTTTATAATAACTTTAAATGGGGTATAATCTATAAAAATATTTAATCACTATGCTGTATGCCTGAACTACTATATCAACTACATGTGGAAAAAAATGTAACAATAAGGAAAAAGAAGCATAGAAGTATCATAAGATCAAGCAATTCCCTTCTAGGTCTATACACAAAAGAACTGAATGCAGTACCTTGAAAAGATACTTGAACAATTTTCTTAGCACCACTGCTTACAAGATCCAAAAGGAACAAACAACCCAAATGTCCATCCATGTATGTATGAGTAAACAAAATGTGGTATATTCATACAATGGAATATTATTCAGTCTTAGAAAGAATGCAAATTTCTGACATAGGTTACAATGTGGGTGAGTCCTGAAAATATTATGCTAAATGACATAAGCCATGCTACAAAGGATGAATACAGTATGCATCCACTTATAGGAGTTAATTAGAATAGTCCAATATTGATACATAGACTATGGGGGAGGAGAGAGTGGGAGTAACTATTTCAAGGTAACAGCAATGAAGTTTGACATGATGAGTTCTGTAGATGGATAGTGGAGATGGTTGCACAACAATGGAAGCGTACTTAATGTCCCTGAATAGTACTCTTAAGAATGGTTTAGATGGTAAATTTTACATTATGTATACTTTACCATAAAAAACCAAGTGTTCAAAACAATGAATAAATGCATGAATTAAGAAACTGGTGCATAATGACTCCTTTACCAATGCCTTCAGTTACCTTTTGGTTGGTAATAGTTAAGAAGTGGAGTTATCATAGGGTGATTATAAATTTTTATACCTGTGTTTGGAAATGTGTCTCTCTGTGCAAAAAGCACAAGTAAAACAGCAAATTGGCCTTCCTTCCTTTTTTTTTTTTTGAAATTTTGAATTTTACTTATTTTTTTATACAGCAGGTTCTTATTAGTTATCCATTTTATACACATCAGTGTATACATGTCAATTCCAATCACCCAATTCATCACACCACCACCCCCACCCCACGCTGCTCCCCCCTTGGTGTCCATACGTTTGTTCTCTACATCTGTGTCTCAATTTCTGCCCTGCAAACTGGTTCATCTGTACCATTTTTCTAGGTTCCACATATATGCATTAATATACGATATTTGTTTTTCCCTTTCTGACTTACTTCACTCTGTATAACAGTCTCTAGATCCATTCACGTCTCTACAAATGACCCAATTTCATTCCTTTTTATGGCTGAGTAATATTCCATTGTATATACGTACCACATCTTCTTTATCCATTCATCTGTCGATGGGCACTTAGGTTGCTTCCATGACCTGGCTATTGTAAATAGTGCTGCAATGAACATTGGGGTGCATGTGGAAGGATGGCAGGAAGGAGGAGCAGGAGGAGATGAGATGGTCGAAGGGTGATGAGGAGATGGAGGATGCACAGGAGGATGGAAGAGGAGCATGAGATGGATGGATGGAAGAGGTGGATGTAGGAGGATGCAAATGAGATGGAGGACGAAGCGGGGATGGAGGAGGAGGTGGGTCCAGGCCAACTCAGAGAGGCTGGTATTTGTCTAGTGGGTGTGAGTGAGAGAAACTGTGAGGGAAGGTCAGGGTTGGGACCAGCTACTGGTCCTGAGGACAGGAAGTGAGCCTGGGTTCAGGACCTGCAAGGCAAATCTGCCCTGGTCACCCCTCCCTGGCTGGTAACAGCATCCTGCACCTAGGATGGTGAACTTTGGGGTTAGGGGCTCATTGCCGGCCCTGACCTCTGACCTGGGCTCCATTGACGGTTGGAATGGTAATGACCACACAGTTCTGCCCACTTCCCAGCACACACTCTACTTTGTGTCCTTAGGTGTTTGGAGGTTCTTGTGGTTTCTGACCTTCTCTGACGCTCGCCCACTCACCCTGACCTAACCAACCCGACCTGACCTGGGATCCATTTGTAGTGACCAGTTGCAGCTCCAGCAGAGAGAGGTCAGAAATGTGAGCATCACCTGCACCCGCGTCCTTTATGGACTTAGTGGAACAGAAGCCACCGGGTAGGTGATTCGATCCTCCCTGGGCTGCGGCCAAGATGACAATGAGCCCCCAGTACTGAATGAGAGCCAGAGCCGTGCAGCCCCCTCCTTGTTTGGTGGGGTGATGGTTGCTTCCAGAGGTGACCTTGTCTATGTGGGTAACCAGAGGACAGAGCTTAGCCACCTGGCCCAGAGGAGGAGGAGGAAAAGGAGGAAGGAGCATAGAGAATGCAGTAAGTGGAGGAGCTGGATGGAAGATGGGGCCAGAGAAGGGATGGATATAAGAGGGCAATGAATGCAGGAGGATGGAGGGAGGAGGGGTTGGAGGAATAGTTGAAGGAGCTGAACTGGGAGGAGGAGGAGAGAGAGGAAGGGGAGGAAGAGGAGCAAAGCTGAATGGAAGAGGAGGAGGGGGAGGATGGCAGGAAGGAGCAGTGGGGGAGGAGGAGGGGGTTGGGGTGGATGGAGGAGTAGGTCTGGGCTTGAGGGAAATGTGGAGAGTGGAGGAGGAGGAAAGGTGGAGGCCAGGGGCTGGGCGAGGCCCGTGCAGCAGCTGATGGAGGAGAAGGTAGGATGGAGAAGCGATGGAAGATGACTGGAGGAAAGGAGGATGCAGGAGGATGGGGTGTGTGGATGGAGGAGGGAGACGAGCAGAACAGAGGAGCGTGGGGGGGGTGAGGTCAGAGCTTAGGCAAGTCCAGAGCCTGGCGCTTGCTCCAAGCCCTGTGCTTGTGTCCTGGATCCTAGAGGTGTCCTGTCCATCCTGCCCCACATCAGGGACACTGGCCATATGAGGACATTTGGCCTGTGGCCAGTCCTGTCAAGGAGTCACCAGCCCCACACAACCCAGCCGTGTTTCTGATGGGTTGGGCCTTCTGTGCATGTCCAGGAACGAGTGAGTGGGTCCCTCTGTTAGAAGAGGGAAAATGAGGCCCTTCTCCCTTTGCCTTGTTCTCAATGTGGACCTCGAGATGGTCTCAGCAGCACAGAGGCTTTCTGAGGTCAAATATGTCATCCTTTTC
Organism: Eubalaena glacialis; assembly: GCF_028564815.1. Lineage (NCBI taxonomy): Eukaryota > Metazoa > Chordata > Mammalia > Artiodactyla > Balaenidae > Eubalaena > Eubalaena glacialis. The sequence goes on from NC_083725.1 coordinate 36,266,644, forward strand.
CCAAACCAACACCCTCCCCATCAGCTGGTGTGGTGTGTTGTCTGAGCTGATTCACCAGCCAGAATCAGCTGCGAGTTAAGTTGGATGGAGTAGGTGTGAGCATCTCATCCTAGAGACCCCTGGTCCCCAATCCCTGTTCTGCCTCCCGAGTGGGGCCATTCCAGGTGGGTGCGTAGTCCTGGGAAGAGCCTAGTGGGCAGGAGCCAGGGGCCGCCCTCGGCCTGGAGCAGCCCTGGTGGTGTTTTAATCTAGGTGCAGTTTCTCAGCTGCCACATTCAGGGTCTCCTAGGGCTGAGATGGTGAGGAATCGAGCTCAGAGAGCTCTTTTTCTTAAATTCACGCATCATCAAATTTAGCTGTTAAAATATAGCATTCGCCGGTTTTTAGAGTATTTACAGAGTTGTGCGATCATCACCACTGTGTCCACATCTCACCACCTCGTAACAAAGTCTCTCATCCACCAGCAGATACCCACCTCTCTCCCCTCCCCCAGCTCTGGGGACCACTGACCCAGGTTCTGTCTCTATGGAGCTGGCGATGCTGGACATTTCAGATCAGTGGAATTATACACTATGTGGTCTCCTGTGTCCTATTTCTTTCACTGAGCATCATCTCCATCCATGTTGTAGCCCAGATCAGTATTTCCTGCCCGCAGTGCAGGAGGGATCCAATCTCTCCGCATCCTTGTGTTATTGGTAATAGCCATTCTGTGGGCGAGAAGTGGTGTGTCCTGTGGTCTTGAGTTGCATCTCCCTGATGGCTGGTGAGGTGGGGCAGCTTCTCCTGTGTCTGTTGGCCTTGTTCTCTAAAGCTGGGTAGACTTTGGACAAAGGTCTATCCATGTCCTCTGTCCATTTTCTAATTGAGCTGCTTCTTTTTATTGTTGATTTAGGAGTTTTTATATATTCTGCATACTAGGCACCTTATCAGATAGGTGATTCACAAATATTTTTATTCATTGTGTAGGTTGTCTTTTCACTTTCTTGATGGTGTCATTTGAAGCACAGAAGTTTTTCATTTTGATCAATTCCAGTTTATCAATTTTTTTCTGCTGCTCGTTTTTTTTTTTTTTTTTTTTTGGTCGCACCGCATGGCATTTGGGATCTTAATTCCCCAACCATGTATGGATCCGGTGCCCCCTGCAGTGGAAGCAGAGTCCTAACCACTGGACCGCCAGGGAATTCTCCTGTTGCTCATGCTTCTGATGACTAGGCAAAATGTGATTCCCGGAAGCCACAGGAGCCCCTCTGGACTGGCAGCCGCACTCTCCTTTCCTCAGCACCTGGGGCCAGGAACAGCCAGCACTGCACTGTGGCTCAGCACATCGTCTAGGCCTCCTGGCCCCCTTCTTGTCCCTCATCATCTCATTGTTACAAGATTTCCCAGGCTCTGGGATGGGAGTCTGGAAGTTGAAGGGTTAGGAGGTGTGGGTGCGAACCATGATCCACCAAGCGGTATGCCACTCACCTAGGCATCACGGTTTTCTCGGCCTCTGATCAAAGACACCCGGGAGCTGCCAACAGGGAGCCAACTGCAACTTGCTGGTTCTCTGAAGTTCTTTAGTGCACTGGAATATTTGGATTTTTTTGTCTTACAGCATCGGACATGGAGAAGCTGGAGAGCCTGCTGGCCTTGGAACGAGAAGAAATAATGTCAAAATATGAGCAGGTGAGACCCCGGCAGGGATCCTAGACACTAAGAGCAGGTGCAGCCCAGGCAGGTGAGGCCTGGCGGGGATCACAGCCAGGTAGAACAGATAAGGCCCTAGTGGGTATCATTACCAGTTGGAGAAGGAACATCCCTCAGCGGGAATCATAGCAGCCCAGGTGAGGATCACAGACCACAGGAGCAGGTATGTCCTGGGAGGAATCAGAGCCAAGTCTGAGCAGGGGAGGCCCATGTTGGGATCAGAGTCATCAGCAGCAGGTGAGGCCCAGGAAGGGCTCATTACCAGGTAGACCAGGAAAGGCCCAAGTGAGGATCATCACCAGTAGGAGCAGGTACAGCCCAGGTGGGAATCATAGTCATCAGCAGAACGTGAGGCCCAGGCCGGTCTCATCACCAGGTATGTGAATGTACGGCCCCATGGTAACCATAGGCAGCAGGAGCAGTTATGTCCTCGGCAGGGATCAGTGCCAAGGCTGAGCAGGCAGAGCCTGGGAGGATAACCTCACCAGGAGGAGCAGCTATGGCCCGGGTAGGGGACACAGCAAGTGGGACCAAGTGGCCCAGGCAGGATCCTAGCTGGGTACAAGCAGGTGTGGCCCAGGCAGCTCCCACTCGAGCAGGTGCGTCTGGTGTTGAGCCCCTGGGATGCAGGGCAGGGGAGCGGTCCTGCCCCTCCTTTCCCCACACCTCTGGCCCTGGTGGTGCCCTCACTGAGGGTCCCTCTGGGTTTCAGGGACGCCATGCAGGGTCTCCAGTGGAACTAGGGGAATATGCTGACCTCTCACTGTACAAAGTCAGTGACAGGCTAGGCTTTTTGCCGTGAATCATCGGGACGCCCCTCCTTCCCATCTTGTGGTGGGTTTCCATTTGCAGAAAGACCTCTCTGGAGGAGGGACCCATTGCCCCAGCTCAGGGCCTCGACCCCTGGGGGCCACGGCGGGTCAGGGTCTGCACTGGGCTGGAGCTGAGAGGACTCGGGGAGGAGGAGGGGACAGGGCTGGGCGCCGGTCCAGGCCTGGCCTCAGCCACTCGGCCTCCACGCCCTGTCCTGGTTTCTGCCTCCCGGGTCAGAGAGAGGCCATGGTCTGGCCAGCAGGCTCCACGGAGCATGGCCGCAGCAGGAGGGGCGCCTGGCCACAGGTCCCTGAGGCTCTGGTGGGCCCAGTCAAGCGGCCACGTGGGGATGGTCCTGGAAGGCAGCGAGCAGCGTGGGCTCTCACCGAGGGATGGGCAGGGGGAGCGGACAGGAAGGACCCGGCCTCAGAAGCTCATGGGAAGGTGACGGAGGCAGGCGGAGTTGGCAGCGGAACATGACCTGACCCCTCGGTCTGCGAGGAGACTCGGGGGAGAAGGCCAGGCCTGGCCACGGTGCGGGGAGAGAGATGGGGACGTGTATGTCCCTGGACAAAGCAGGCCTGGGGCGGGCTGCAGGTGCTGGGCTCCAGGAGGGTGGCGTCCTCTCTGCAGGAGGGCGGCCTGAAACAGGGCGAGGCCCTGGGCAGCAACTCACCCGAGACACCTGAGCCAGGGCCTCCGCTCTCCGGCAGGGCAGGGGTCGGGAGGGCACAGAGCAGAGCGGGTGACCAGCATCGGCAGGAGGAGGGGCACCTCCTGGGTCTGCTGTGGGGACACAGCCTATCCCCGAGCCGGCACCCTCCTGGGGTCAGCCCTCCCCTCTGGAGTTTCCTGGGCTGAGACCTGGGGGTTGATGGGGGCAGGGGGGGCCTTCCGGGCACCCGGCCCGGTGCAGGTCCTCACACTCTGCTTCTCCTGCTTTCCAGTCAGGAGGCGCTGCCTAGCCTCAGCACCCAGGGCCTCCACACCCACTCAGCAAGGGTAACAGCCCATCCTTGTTGCGCCGGCGGGGGGTGGGAGGAGGTCACAGGCGCTGCTGCGGTCCCCTGACGCCCCTGGACTCACGGTCATCGAGGTGTCCTCGGGCTGGGAGGGGCCTGCGCCTTTCCTGGCCCCTTTGAGTTCATGCCCATCGGGGCCACCCTGGGATGCTGGAAGCTGGGCCAACACCACCATTTCCCGTTGTCCAGCAAAAAGCCCAGGAGATCAGGCGAGCCGACAAGTGGGTGAAGATGCTGAGGAACTGGAGCAAATACCGGGGCAGCGAGAAGGTAGAAAGCTGAGCATCCTGACCCTGAAGGGGGCTGGGCTGGGTGCCCTACAAGGCCTGAAGAGTACCCGATGCCAGAGGTGCAGCCGCCCAGCCCGGGACCCCACAGGGAGGGAGCGGCCAGGGCCACAGTCCACTCTTACTTTTGGGAGACCGGGCCCAGGTGTAGGCAGACCCAGCCCCTCCCGAGCATCTTCCAGATGCCTCTTGCTCAGTCTCCTTCTCAGAGTCCCCTGCACCCGTCTCAGGGCTGGCTTCTGTCCCGTAGATGCGCCGGCGGCTCCACAAAGGGATCCCCCCACAGGTGCGAGGTCAGGTGTGGTCTATCCTGTTGGAAGTGGAGAAAGTGAAGGCAGAGAACAAAGGGCAATACAAGGTACAGCCCGTCTACCTGCGCGGGAGGCAGCACTGACAGGCCAGGCCATCAGGAGCTTGGGGGGACTGCACTTCGGGTATCCCTTGCCCATCCGCAGTGCTTTCCTGGTGCCTCCCAGGCTTGTAGCCCCTGGGCCCACCTCCTGGAAAGGCCCCCAAACCCCCATGCTGCCCACCCCGCTTGGCCCAGTGCAGACACTGGGTCCAGAGATGGACAGATGCCACCTGGAATCAAAATAAGCCCTCACAGACAGCTGAGAGGTGGGGGCAGAGTCCCAGAGCAAAGGACAGAAACCAGCAGGCAAGGAGCCCCGCAGGAACCATGAAAAGAGAAGACAGCCAAACCAGATGAACAACAGGCCTGTGTTGAATAGAAAGGGACAGAAGCAGGTCATTTCCCATTGCCCCAGAGAGGTCCCTGCTCCTGGCCTGTTCCCACCGCTCAGCACCCCCTCCACCGAGGGTACCCCCAGGTCACATCACCCGGGGAGGGTACCCTGTGTGCCCAGACCTAGTAGGAGCGGCAGGGGAAATGCATCAGGAGCGGGTGTGACAGTGGTCTCGCTTCTACAAGCAGCCCGAGGACGGGTAACCTGAGAGGCTAAGAATGCGGTGAACACCCACTGTTAATTGTGGGACCACAGCCAGCATCACGCTCAGTCCCGAAGCTCTCAAAGGGCCCCCACGCATCAGGTAGATACACACAGAGATCAAGATAACACGTGGAGGTAAAGAAGTTCCTCTGTATGAACAAAAAAAGCTCTGAAACTGGAAACGTGCATGACTGTTAGGCCTACTGGGAGCCCCAGCGATACTTTTTTCCTTCTTAACCAGGGGTCCCAGAGGTGGGTGTCAGAGCCTTAGGGCTCCGCACTCCTCCTGGGCTGTTTTAGCCTCAGGGTGATGGGAGCCCGAGCCCCCATCTCCTAGGGCTCTGAGTCAGGCTGGCGCCAGATTCAGTCTCTGGAAACAAGGAGCGGGTGACTATCACAGGGGAAGGCGGAGAGCCGCCGCCCCTCTTCGCCCCGCCCCGCCTGTTCGCAGTGGGACCCTGGCGCGGTGTCAGGGAACAGAGGCCCAGCCGTCCTCCCCGCCTCCCCCACGCATCTGGGAGCAGCCTCCTGGGGGCAAGGCCAGTGCTCTGCAGGCCAGGTCATCATCGTGGTAGGACTGGTGCCGGGGGCGGTGCAGGGGCCTGGACGGTGCCTTCTTAACGGGAGGGTGTCTGGGCCTTGGAGGTTGTCGTCCCTGGTGACCCACCCTGGCTTCAGAAACAAGCAAAATGAGCTCTCCCTGGCTGCACAGTGCCTGCTCTGTGGCTGCAGTTGTGGCCAGTGGTCCAGGTTCTGCCTGATGCTGGCCCCGCCCCCTTGCCCCGCCCACAGAGGATGAAGGAGCCGGCCAGGCTGTACTCCAGGGATATACATCAAATAGATCTGGACATTCATTGCACCTTCAGAAACCACATCATGTTCCGGGAGTGCTACGGCATCAAGTGGGTCCCCGCGGCCCAGGGCAGAGGCTGTGGGCCTGGGTCTGGAGCCGGGGTGGCGGGTGCCTGACCACCGGCCTGGCCTCGCCTGCTGAGCCTCAAGGGGGCTCGAGTGGGCACGTGAGGATCCAGGGCAGAGGTGTGGGGCACACGATGGGGGAGCGGGGAGACTGGGGGCCGAGAGGAGACTGGGGGCCGAGCGGAGAGCAGGGGCCGGGTCAGACTGGCTCAACAGGCCCCAGAGGGCCACCCGGGAGGGGAGGGGGCACCAGGCAGGAGAGACCCGGCTGGACCCGAGCTCAGAAGGACTGAATGCGGGTCGGAGGGGTCAAAAAGACACCCCATCTTGATGTTTTTAGTTATATGTTTCTGCTCTTTCAGACAATTTCCATCATTTATAAAAATAAAGTGAGACGAACCCCCATATTCCATCACCGAGGTCCAACACTAGCTACCCAGTCCCGTCCAGTCTCCTGTGTTCACCACACACTTGACCGGCACAAATGTTTTACAAGGAACCCAAGACATCTGGCCTCACCCCGTCCCTAGGCTCTCAGTATGCATTGTAAAAACAGATTCATGGGAATTCCCTGGCCGTCCAGTGGTTAGGACTCACATCTCTCACTGCCAAGGGCCCGGGGTTCAATCCGCGGTTTGGGAACTAAGATCCCGCAAGCTGTCTGGTGTGGCAAAAAAACAAAAACAAACAACAACAGCAAAAGGCAAGATTTCTTTTCTTACATGTGACCTCCACCCCAATGCTACACCTGAAGCATTTACTGTAATCCCCTCATACACAGCCAGGGCTCGGGTCTCCCAGTGTCTTACTGCTCTCTGAACAACCTGGTCCAATGAAGGTAAGTGGGGTGAAGACCCTGACTGCCCGGGGAGACCGTGTAGGTGGGCAGGAGAGTGGGTTCTGCCTCAACAGATTCGGGGCGCACGTGACTAGACAGCAGATCAAGATTGCTCTGGACCAAGAGATGCTCTTCAGAGCCCCAGAGAGAAGAGGGGTCTGGCCAAGGCAGTGCTGGGAGCAGCAAGGCAGGCGTGGGCTGTGCTACCCGAGTGGTCTCACCGGACCCCTCGTGCTCCGCTCACAACGAGATGTCTCTACGGGGGGGGCTCATCGGGCCCCCAAAGCAGTGTGGCCCCATGACTGCCTTGGACCGGAGAGTGAGTCTGTGTCTCTGCTGATCTCCAAGGCTGGGCTCAGGACGAGTCAGCTGCCGCTGGCCCTCGGAACATCCATCACCCCACGGCCACCAGGCCGCAGGCTTCACGGAGAGAGGAGCCCAGGGCGTGAGGACGAGCCTGGGGGGCCCCGTCATTGCCACCACCCCCGCCCATCTGCAGACCTGGGGACAAAATCTGGGAGGCTTCCAGTAATGGGCCAGATGGGAAATATTTTAGACTTCAGGCCCAGCCGCTACTGGCCGGGAACGCAGCCTACTGGATACACCAACGAGTGCATGTGGCCGTGTCCCAACTTGTGACTCCATCTTAAACCTCTGGCTTGTTTGCAGGGTGGGGAGACTCGCTTGTGACATTACGAAACCAGACAGACAGGACGGGGTGAGGCCATGGACACCAGGGAAGAGGCCAGTCAGGTGAGACAGAGGACACCTATGAGAGAAAGAAGTGACAAGTACAACTGTGTCTAAATGTAAAACTGTCATTCCGCAAAAGACACGATTAAGAGAATGAAAAAGAAAGCTACAGAGTGGGAGACAAGATTTGTCAATCGTATATCTCATGAAAGACTTGTGCAGAATAAGAACCAAAGTGCCGGCGAGGACTTGGAGCAACAGGAACTCTCGTCCAGCACTGGTGGGGATGCATATGGTGCAGCCACTGTGGGAGACAGCTTGGCGGTTTCTTACAAAACTGCACAAACTCTCACCATGTGCTCAGCAATCATGCTGCTTCAGATTTACCCAAAGGACTTGAAAACATACATCCACATAAAACCTGCATGCCATCTTCACTGCTTTGCTCATGATCATTAACAACTGGAAACAACCACGACGATCTCCAAAGAGGGAGTGGAAAACCGTGGAATTCCATGAAACAGACTACGATTCAGGGACACAATGGAACAAGCTATGATTCACTCAAAGCATGGGTGAGTCTTAGACTTGTTTTGCTAAGCGAAAGAATCCAGACCCATGTATGATTCCATTCATAGGACGTTCTGGAAAAGGCACAGCCCCAGGAGGATAAGGAGCAGTGGCTGCCGGGGCTGAGAGGCTGGGGGCTGACGCTGGAGCACAGATGCGGTGCCCCCACCCTTGTGTGAAACCCACGGGCCGTGCATCCCAGAAACTGAGATGTTCTGTGTGCAAACTGAAAAAAGAAAGAAAGTCAAAGCTCGTCACACGGTATACCTGAGATCTATGCGTTTCCTTGCATTTACGCTTTACTCCTGAAAAATGTTTCACACTTTTCACTGCTTTTTTGCCTTATTTCTTAAACACAGCTGTTTTGTCATGAGGGTTTGTCAGACAATATGAAACTAAGAGCATCAGCATAAAACAAGCACCTCTGTGTCCCCTTCCCCAGGCAACAAGCCCTGTTCCACGTGCTGGCAGCCTACTCCGTGTATGTCACCGTGAGTATCCCCACACCCAGGCCCTGCTCCTTCCAGGAGATCTTCACGATGGTCAGGATGCAGGCGCACGGGGTCACAGGGATGATGTAGGGGGCTCCCCAATCTTAGACTGAGACAGAAAGGCTGGGGTGCAGACTCCACTTTTCAGGACAGAAACAGCACCTAACTCCTGGGTTGAGCGAGACCCGCACTTGACGGGGCTGCCAGGTGCTCGCCGCAGCGGAAAGGTTTGGTAATAATTAGCTCGAGGCCTAATAAGCATCGCTGTGGTCATGAAACTTGAGTTTTGATCCTGAAGATGCCATATTATTAACCGGAAACTTAGCAAGGATGGATGTTCCCAGTAACCCAGACGCCTGTGGGGCCCCAAGGGAGGGAGGCCCCACCCCATCTGCTCTTTCCAGAACATTCCCTTGAGGAACATCAGCTGAGAAGACCCCACAGGCTGCCCACAGTGGGGTCTTGGGCCAGCCCCCTGGCCATGTGCCCTCCAGGCCGGCACGGGCCACAGTCAGGGTCCCAGCCTGCCCTCATGGTAGGACCTCCACGCCATGCTGGGCCCCATCGCCCTTCACACCTTGGCTGAGAAAGAGGACCTCAGGATGATGCCCAGAGCCTCAGGCATGGGGCTGCCGTGGTGCTGGCGCCTGAGCTGCTATAGGGGTTCTCCTGGCCCAGAGGGCATCTCGGGTGGTCCCTCCAGAGTGGTGTGAGCTTGGCCAGGAGAGAGCCCATCAGGAGCTGAGGTGGTAGAGTGGGGAGGGGGCAGAGGAGGCCTCCGGGTGGGTCCTCCATGCACGTCTGGCTCTTGCAGGAGGTGGGCTACTGCCAGGGCATGAGCCAGGTTGTGGCCGTCCTTCTGATGTTTCTGAGTGAGGAGGATGCCTTCTGGGCACTGGTCTGACTGACGACTGACGAGAAGCACGCCATGCATGGTATGTGCCTGCCATGGACCACTGGGCGTGCCTCAGGGCCAGGGGTCTCCGTGCAGAGTTCCCCTGGCAGTGGGGCTGGCGGTACCCCGGCCCAGTCCATCTCCCCATCAGCGAGGGGCACGGGCTCCCCACACTGCCCTGTGGGTCCTGGAGCCACGGCCGTCGGTCCCGGCCTCGTCCAGACAACTCTCCCTTCCCTGCTGGTCCTTCTGCCTCATGCCCGGACCCCCTTCCCTCCAACACCCTCCGAGCCCACAGTTCAGATGAAGCCCCGGCAGGTGCACCTGCTCCTGTGCCCCCAGCCTGGCTGCCCAGCCCAGGAGATGGCCAAGCACAGCCCAGTCACCCCACCCTGTGAGCTGCACTCCCTGCCCCTTGGTACCGGAGCCCCCTCCCCACTGCGGCCACTGTGGGCACGGGGTGTGCTGGGGCTGGACGCCAGCCCACCCCTCAGCCCAGGGCCCCATCCAAGCTGGGCCTCCGGGAGCAGGGCCCCTGCCCTGACCACCCTGGCCGCACAGGCTGTCCTGCTCGGGAAGAGCACGTGCAGCCAGGGCTCGGGAGGGCCGCACACACTGGGGTGCCCAGCAGGGGCACCTGCGGTACTCGACCCCCCCCTGGGCATGGCTCTGACTGGTGGGGGTCCGGGAGCTCCTCAGGCTTCTTCATCCCGGGGTTCCCGAAACTGCTGAGATTCCAGGCCCATCACGAGCACGTTCTCGGCAGCGCCCTCCCCCAGTTGAAGTGACACCTGGTCAGGAGTATGTTCTCCCTCCACCACAGAGGCGCTGTCCATGGCCACTGCAGGGGCCTGGCCCTCCCACAGGCTTCATTCTCCTTCTCCTGGGGGCCAGGGGCGAGCTCGGGCTGAGCAGGCCCATGGGTGGCACGTCCCCCCGGCCCCTGGGTGGGCAGCTGCACAGGGCCCTGAAATAGGGAAGATGCCAGCCGAGCAGGCAGGCCCTGAGCCCCCGTGCCCTCCGTGAGGACGAGGAGCAGATGTCCGCGGGGATTTACACCACCAAGTGGTTCCTTCAGTGCTTCATCGGCCAGGTAAGGCTGCCCAGGGAGGCCGGGTCCCTGAGGTGCCCCCTGCTACCCCGACTCCTGATGCCTGGGGAGGGCCCAGCCCCACCCCTGGACATGCCAGACCCCTACTGAATGGCATCCGAGGGGGAGCCCAGAGGCCTCCTGGTGGGTGTGGGCATCTCAATGTCCTGGGTCCCAGCCGTTTCTGCCGTGGTTCCATCAGGAAGGCTGGGTCACCCCGGGTGGGCGCCAGCCAGCATCTTGCTCTGCTGCGGTGCCCCCACCAAGCATGGGACAGGCTCTGTTGCCCCCCACCCAGGTTAGCGGTGGTGCTGACCCGGCCCTTAGGACCCTGATTGGCCTGGCTGGAGCACCTTTGTGCAGGAGCCATGACCCCACCGGGATGAGCCCACCCAGATGAGGAGCGGCAACACCTTGTCTGATGCTGCCCAGGGGGACTGCAGGGACCAGAGGCAGATGCGGGGTTCTCACCCTGTGCTGGGACCCCGCTGCGCCCTGCTCAAGCTGCCCCTCCTGTGCCTACTGTCCCACAGAGCCCCTTTTCACTCACCCTGAAGCTCTGGGACACCTACATCCTGGAGGGTGAGCGTGTGCTCACGGCCATGGCGTACACGGTCCTCAAGGTGCACAAAAGTAAGTGGGCCCGAGCGTGGAGAGCGCAGGCCACGGAGGATGGAGGGCCGGCCAGCAAGCAAGTCGGGCAGGGTGCCCTCTGGAGAGCGCCCTTTGCCGTGACCCTGCCCATGGCTGTCCCGGCACAGCAGACCCCCATGTGCGGTGCCCAGAGGAGCACAGCCGCCGCCCACGGGAGGCACCCCAGGGTGGGGGGCTGGGCTTGCCGGTGGGGCCTCTGCTGGCCTGACCACATCCCCACCCTTAGAACGCCTCCGGAAGCTGCCCCTGGAAGGCCTGTGGGAATTCCTGCAGGACACGCTGTCCCGGGCATGGGCCCTGGAGGATGACGCGGTGCTCAGGCAGCTGCAGGCCTCGATGGCCGAGCTGCGCAGGATGCAGTGTGACCTGCCGCCACCGGGTGGGCTCAGCTGCAGTCTCCTCCCAAGTCACCCTCTGGGGCACTGAGCAGCGGGGCGAGCCCTAGGCCTTCCTCCTCACCCCCATCCATCTGCTCTTCTGCTCTAAGACTCAGCCGACCAGGCCAGGGCTGGGCATCAGGCAGCCACCACAGATGCCAGAGGCCAGCAGCCGAGAGGGCTGTTCTCAGTGTTTGGCCGGGGCGGCCACGCAGGACCACACGGGCCCACCCTGCGCAGGCCGAAGGGCCTGGTAGAAAACCTGACCTGGTCTGTTCATTTCCAGGGAGACCTGAGGAGTTCCCCACGAGGCCCCTGGGCCTGGAGAGACCAGCCCCGGCCCCCAGGCCTCTTGCTACCCCTCCCAGCATCAAGAGGCTCCCTGGCTCACCTGCTCAGCACAAGCCACCCGGACCCTCGCCCAGCCCGGCCATCACGAAGGCCACAGAGCAGCAGCATGAGGGGACCACAGCCACAGGCCTCCCTCTGGGGGCCCCGGAGACTCCACGTCTGGCCTGCCTGCCCGCAGCCCAGGACAGCCCTCAGGATTGGCTGTGGCTACGGCGATGGAATTCCCTCCCAAACCTCCCAGTGAACCATGAGGCCACAGGCACGTGGCCCCGGGACATCAACTCTGAGCCGGAAGGCTGGGTCCCTTCCCCTGCAGCACCTGGCCAGGCCACCCGCAGGGCCACACGACAGGCCTGGCCCTGCAACCCCACTGAGGCCCCTGCCACTGGCTCTGCCCAGCCTGCTGAAGACAGCGCCGCTGGGCCCAGAACGCTCCTCCTGCCCTGTGGCACCTGCAGCCAGCACCCCTCCCGGGCCAGTGACCAGCACGGCCACAATGGAGCCGGGACAGCGCCCCAAGAGCTGCCCCAAGGCCACACACGTGCCTACAGCCCCCTGACATTTGTGTCCTCAGAGAAGCTGGACACGCAGGGGCCTCCAGAAGACAAGGTGACTGTGAGCACAGTGACCCCGAGGCCCCGGGAATCCAGCGACATGCCCTGCTGCTTCATGCTGGCCTTCCTGGAGGACGGTGCCCCCCTTGCACAGCACAAGTCCCTGACCCAGAAGGGCTTGGCCTGGCCTGAATTTGGGCCCCGGGGGTGCAGGCGCCCCATGAGCACACCCCCAGCCAGTATGATGACTAAAGGGGCCGCCCTGGCCAGTCCAGAATTCTGGCCCAAGGCCAGGTGGGCCCTCTTGGAGCCGCATGTGGCCAGCTGGGGCCTGGACATGCCCCACAAGGACACTTCAGTGACCTGAGGTGGCTCTGGGAGCCACAGGCCACCTCCACTGAGGGGTGGCAGGGGCGGGTGGGCCAACTGCACCCCCATACACATAAGGAGGCAGGGCTGGCCCGATACCAGAGCCCACACAGCCACCTGGGCCCCCCCCCCGTGAGGCACAGCTGGGGGCGCTGCTGGGCGGGCTGGGCCCAACAGGCTGCACTCTTGCCTTTGCCAAAGTCAGTTACTGCCTTTCAGGGTCCCCAAAACTCAGGAGATAGGACCCCACCCGGAGTCCAAATGAGCTCCCCGCCCCCGAGCCCTTCCCTATGAAAGCCTCCCTCCCAGGGGAAGGGACAGCCTTTGTCTCAGTTTCCCCCTTTGCTGGTTGAAGGTGAATAAAGTTTCGTGTGTTAAGTGCTAGACTGGCCCATTCTTGCAGCACCCAGAGGTCTCTGCAGGACACCCCCGGGGCCCCCAGAGGCAGAGGGGCCGCCAGCTGGACGAAGCTGAGGTTCCCGCATGCCTCCTGGGGGGCCACATGCACAACAGCCTCCCGGGCTCAGCCGAACACCAGGGTCAAGCCCATCAAGTAATTTACAGTGACCAGCATGTGCCCAGTGGACCAGTATGGGGCTGAAGAGAGCGATAGCTGGGGGGCCAGTGACATCAGTTCACGACAGTCTGTGCAGAGCGTCCCGGCAGACTTATGGTCCCCCTGTCCACCTACCTGGGCTGGCTGGGCTCCGGCGGTGGCACTTCCTTCCTTCCCTGCTTATGCCTCTTCCATGCCTGTCGCCTGTGCCTCAGTCAGGAGAGCAGGCACCTGCAGCTCAGGCAGCCCAGGCCGCCCCCTCGGGCGGGCGGGCCGGCTCAGCTTGCTCACCTTGTGCTGCCGGCTCTGGCTCTTGCGCACCAGCTTGGAGAAGGCATCCTCCACGCCCTGGGAAGATGGGGCCGGCTCATCGGGGGGCCACAGCCTTGGCCTCACCTGGAACCCCAGCCCCTTCCCCACCCCGGCCCGTGAATGGGGAGCCGGGCCCTGCTTGTCTTGAGCTCCAGGCCCACTCTGTGGGGGGCCTGATCTCAGCAACTCCCCCATGGCCTCCTGGGGGGTTGGGCAGATTGGGACCACTTGCTGCTCTGGGGGTACAGGCGCCGGGGCCCCAGGGTCACCGGTCCAGCCTGGTCAGGGCAGCTCTCTCCGGGGACCTCCACATCCCCCGGGAGCTGTGTCAGCCCAGACTCGGACCCTGGCCTGCCTCACTGCCCTGACGTCAGGGAAGACTTAGCGCAAGAGGCTACTGGTCATGGGGGTCCCAGAGGGTCCCGGAGGGTCCTGGAGCTGGAGCCAGAGCCAGAGAGGCTGCCCTGCATCGAGGGAGAGGGGGCAGTGGGAGCTGCTCCTGGGCGGGGCGGGGTGTAGCTCCTGCTCACCTGGCACTTCTTGGCCGAAGTCTCCACATAGGGGATGCCATAGCTGCTGGCCAGGTCCTGGGTCTGCCGACACGCCACAGTACACGTGGCCAGGTCACACTTGTTCCCCACCAGCACCCTGGGCATGTCGTCCGATTCCTTCACCCACTCGATCTGCTCCCTGCAAGGGGGAAGCCGTGAGCCGGCTGGTGGGCTGCGGGCTCGGCTGCACCCAGGACACGCAGAGAGGGGATGGGAGGCCCCCGAGTGTTGCCGGGCAGCTCACCTGTACTAGTGGATGTCCTCGAAGGATTTGGCCCTTGAAGGACTTGGCGTGGTTGATGGCAAACAGAGGAAGCCCTCCTGGGTGCGCATGTGCTGGGTCCGCATGTTGCTCTACTCCTCCCGGCCCACTGTGTCCAGGATGCCCGGCAGGCACATCTCCCCATCGATGACCACTTGCTTCCGGTGGGAGTCCTGGGGAGGACACTGCTTAGAGACAGCCGGCCCTCCACGGATGGGACCCTCCCTCGCTCCTCTCGTGCCCCCCAGGACCAATGACAAGGAGACCCCTCCTGCAGTGCGGGTGGGAGACAAGCCCGTGTCAGGAGCTGGACTGTGGACGGGAGCCGGGCCGGCTCACCTCTATGGTGGGATGGTACTCATCCACAAAGTGGTTCTGGATGAGCTGGATGGTCAGGGCACTCTTCCCCATGCCTCTGGCACCCACCACGAGCTTATACTCCGTCATCAGTCCTCAAGGGACCACAGCACAAGGCACTGCAGTGGTGCCCTGTCCCACCCGCCAAGGAAGCCTCACACAGCACGGCCAGACCACGCAGGGCACGCCCACTGAGCTCCCTGGGCCAGCCTGCCCAGGCCCGGCCTGCCTCTGTGCCCATACACCCAGGTAACAGGGGCCCCACCCAGAAGGGTGGACCAGACGCTCACCTGTGACACCTCCAGCCCAGAGGTGGGAGGGGGGTCCGACCTCCAGCTGCACTTAATGACTGTGTGGGAGAAGCAGGGAGCCAGCCCCGCAAAGGCAGGGCGGACAGCTGAGAACATCTCCCAAGCAAGCACCTGACTTAGAAGCTGCTGGGTAGGCAAAAGGCCTGAACTGGAGCTGCTGTGGTCTGAGGGTACCAGTGCCCCCACGAGAACAAGCCCTGCCACAGTGGAGGGCACAGCAGCGTGCCGGGACTGGCCAGTGGCAGCCGACAACCAGCTCCAGCCACTCCCCACCTGGCATGCTGGTGCATCTGACAAGTATTCACTGAGCGCCTACTGCATGCCAGGTGCTGCTCCAGGCACAGGGTGACAGGCAGACAGAAAGAAGCCCTGCCCTGGCAGGATCGGGCTCTGCTCCAAGGGAAAGATCCACATAAAGGGAAAATAAAGGGAAACCCACAGGCCCCAATGCCAGAAGAACTTTGGAGAACATAAGGCAGATGAGGAGGTGGGCAGGCGGGGGCCAGAGCTCCAAGAAGCAGAAACTGATCACAGGAAAAGACTCAAAGGAGGTGTGGGAACAAGGGGACAGGTGAGAAAGGAAAAGGGCCTGGGAACAAGTTCCCTAGCTGGGGTGTCCCCGTTTTGTGATGCTTAAAGTAGGAGGTCCCTTGCAGGGACAGTGGGCAGTGGCTTTCTAAAGCCCAGGTTCGCCTGGTGTGTGTGATGGCCATAGGGTGTCGTGCTCTTTGGAGGGGTCCATGGGGCTCTGGAGGGTGGGATACCCCACCTTGGGCCATCGCCACAGGCGGTCCTCCACTCGGGGTCAAACAGCACACTTGTGGGGTCCTGGAAGACAGGGCCAGGGACATGCAGTGGAGGGGCTGGTCTGGGCGGGCAGAGCAGAGCACCTCTGCCCGCAGCTCACCTGCGCCCCCACGCGCCCAAGCGCCTGGCGAGGACAGTAGTCACCTCACCTGGCCCCGCCGCTGCAGCCCCTGAGCACATCTAGAGACCAACTCCTGGACTGGCTTGGAAAGCTGAAGTGATTGAAGCTAATTAATAATAAAAAGAAACAGAGAGAACTGGAAAATGTTCCTGTTACAGCCAAGTTTCATTCGTTCTGAGAGAAAAGTGAACCCAGGCTCCAGGCTCTGTGCTCCTCCGTTTACTGAGCACTTCCCAGGGCGGCCCTGCGGGGCTGCAGGTGAAGCTGGGGGGCTGTGGTCTCTTCCCAGGGTCGGGAAGGAAGGCTGTGGATTCGGAGCCGCGATCCTCCCCACTCAGCCCCACTGTGCACTGCGAGGGCCTGATAGGCACCAAGCGCTTTCTGGTGCTTTCTGATTGTGCTAACACCCCGAGCAGATTGTGCTCCTGTTCACAGAGCAGGAATCTGAGGTGTGGAGAAGGCACTCACCTATCCCAGGTCAGTCCCGAGGTACTGAGTGTGAAAGCTGAGATTCAAACCCTTCTTTATTATTAACTGGAGTCACCATGCTGTACGTGACGTTCCCATGACTGCTTTTATAACAGGAAGGTTTACCTTTTTGCCCACTTCACCCATTTTTACCCAAACCCCAACCCCTGGCCCCTGGCAACCACTAATCTGTTCTCTGTACTTATGAACAAGATGTTTTCCTTTATTTTTTAAGAGTCCACATATAAGTGAGATCGTACAGTATTGGTTTCCTCTAACATACTTCACTTAGCATAATGCCTTCAAGGTCCATCCATGTCGCAGCAAACGGCAAGATTTCCTTGTTTTAAAAATGGCTGAATAATATTCCATTATATATATGTGTGTGTGTGTGTATATGTGTGTGTGTGTATATCTGTGTGTATGTGTGTGTATATGTGTGTGTGTGTGTGTGTGTGTTTGTATGACACATCTTCTTTATCCATTCATCTATCGATGAGCACTTAGGTTGCTTCCATATCTTGGCTCTTGCAAATAATGCTGCAATGAACATAAGGGTACATATATCTTTTTGAATTAGTGTTTTCCTTTTCTTCATGTAAATACCCAGCTGTGGAATTGCTGGATCATATGGTAGTTCTGTTTTTAATTTTTGGAAGAATCTCAATACTGTTTTCCGTACTGGCTGCACCAATTTACATGCCCACCAACAGTGCACAACAGTGCACAAGAGCCTCCGTCCCAACCTCCCTATCCCACCCCTCTAGGTCATTGCAAAACACCAAGCTGATCTCCATGTGCTATGCTGCTGCTTTCTACTATATTTTAGCAGCATTAGGATAGAGTGTAAAATAGAGTGTATGTGGTATTATAGGACAAATATTTCTTAGAGTGTAGCTTACTGATAATCACCACATGATCCTGTGTGATTTACAGGCCTCTTAAAAATATATAGGAGCTGAGTTCATTCTGTGCTTTTTTATTTTGTTTTTTAACTTAATTACCCTCAAAAGAAATGTTTGTATGCATGTGGTTTGTATGTGTATACCCTTCCTTTGCTTTCAGAAACTAATGCAAATATATTTGTAATAAAAAAATTTTTAATTACACTTTTCTTGTTAGGAGATAAAAGAAATTTCTAATAAAAGTTCACATCTTTTTTTAAGCATACACAATTACAATATAAATGTGACACAATTCACACCATTATTTCACCCCTGTACTCACCTGGATCCAACTATATACCCAGTCATTGATTTGGCTTACCTCTATGTCTCCAAATAACTGAGGCACATACGAAAAAAAAGCCCAAGAAATAAAATTACTCTTAAAATAGCTCAATGAGCTTGCATGCTTCAGTTACATTTCCACTTTGTTTAATCATGCTAAATAAAAAAAATATTTTAATTATTTTATTCTCATTCCATGATGCCCTATTATATACCACCAGGTACTAATATTATAGAATTCCTAATATGTTTTACATATACATGCTTTATTTATATATATTTCCATTTCTAACATTATAGCAAAAGTCAACTAAGCTATTTTAAGAATGCTTTACAGGGGCTTCCCTGGTGGTGCAGTGGTTGAGAATCTTCCTGCCAGTGCAGGGGACACGGGTTCAAGCCCTGGTCTGGGAGGATCCCACATGCCGCGGAGCAACTAAGCCCGTGAGCCAGAACTACTGAGCCTGCGCGTCTGGAGCCTGTGCCCCGCAACAAGAGAGGCCGCGACAGTGATAAGGCCCGCGCACCGCGATGAAGAGTGGCCCCCGCTTGCCGCAACTAGAGAAAGCCCTCGCACAGAAACGAAGACCCAACACAGCCAAAAATAAATAAATAAAAAATAAAAAATAAAAAAAAAAAGTTTAGAAAGGTGAAAGATGGCATTTAAAAAATCTCCCAAACCCCATCATCTAAAGACAACCATTGTTAACATTTAAAAAAAAAAAAAAAAAGAATGCTTTACATATGATACAAATTTTTAATATTAATATGTAATTAGTGTGATATCACAAATCTTAACTTCTCTGAATGTACTATTTGATTATTAAAATATCAGTCTTCAAGTAACAATTGGCAGACAAATCATAAGCTTTTTTTTGACTTCATAAACACTCTTAACAACTTCTATTTAATACGCTATTGTCCAAGCAAGTTGATTAATGGAGAATCAAAAACATACATCTTTAAGTAGAAAAAAAAAGGCTGTATTTATGAAGATGTTTACAATACTTTATTTTAGGTTATTTCCAATTTTTCACCAATTTAAAAAATTGACCAACTCAATGAAACCTTGTGAATACAATGTTAAAAAGTATAACTATGAATCATAAAATTTAAATTTAGTATGAAAAGATAAGAATGGCAAATTATATTGAAGCTATGTGGAATTATGTTTATAGACAACAGGAAGAGAAAATAAAAACGTAAATATTGCTTGATAGGATAATGAGATTAGAGGTGGTCTCTTAAATTTTTCATTGTTATGCTAATACAATACCTTGATAAAACCTAAAAATCTCCAAACAACACATTTTAAAAAATTGTGGTAAAATACACACAACAGAAAATGTATCATTTTAACCATTTTAAAGTGGTCAGTTCAGTGATATTAAGTCAACAAATTTTTAAAACTTTCAGAGGGTACCTGAATAAAAGATGTGTTGTCCATTGGTGATTTTAATGTATCTGGTATATAACTAAAGTCACCAAAAAGCTTTTTCTGGGAAATTGGCAGATAATAAACATAAAAAATTTATTTTGCTTTATATTAAACCTTATTGTTTTACTGTTTCAAAATTTAAATTTACTCACAAGAAAGAGTCAGTTTCATATTAGATTTGGTTTAACAAACGCTGCTCCTGCTATTCATTTTTATCACCAAAAAAAAAAAAAAAGACTATTAGTGACTAATGATAATATGTTCCAGAAAACAAAAAGTTAAGGTCTCTTAGAAATAATACAAACGTTATCAGTAGAAGTGAATTATAGCAAATTTATATATTCAGGAGAATGTGAAACTTATACCATTGGTTGTTAACTGGTTTTAAAAGCTTTTTATTACATTTGGTAGCAAAATTATAGGCTTAGTTGTAAAATCCAGGGTTAACTACCAATGGGAAAATTAAATATACATTACAGTAAACATTTAGAAAATGTTTTTCTAAAATGTTCAATCTAGGTCAATAAACTTGTCTGTAGAAGTAATACATATTTCAAGTTTTTTTTATCATTGAGAGAAACAAGATATTACCTCATTCAAAAATTTGGGTAAGAATTTCCAAGAAAAGAAGCAGGGAACAATGGGAAGGTTGGAACTGGGAAGAAATTTTGTTTCTTATAGCACAAAAGATAATTCTGCACTAAAAAAAAAATCATTCCTCAAAAGCACCACTACTAAAATTATCATCAAAGTGTACCTCAAATTTCAATTGCAAAGTATTAGAAGTAATCATCAACCAGGAAATATTTTCAAAATAACGAAGTTTATATGAAATCCAAACAATAATGTTCCTTAATATTAACATCTCTTTAAATTCATTTATTATGTCTATATTCTATAAATTCTCATAAGTATCAAAATAATTATAGCCTCCTAATATGCATGTGGTTAATATTGGCTGTTTTAATTTTAGCACACTGGAAAACATAAGGGGTATAAGTTCTAGTAGCATTAAAAAAACGAGTTACCAATTCTAATAGTAACTTTTCCTTTTTGACCACGTCCCAAAATTATAGTTCTCTTTTTCTGTCTAGCAGTTTTGGATTGTTGCTTCACCGATGGAGAAGTTATCCACTGGTACTGAGACAGAAATGATAAATATGCCATTTAAGTTACAGGTAATTTAGGAGGGTTTGATATTCATTGGAAATTAAGATATTTTAATTTAATAGAAGGTTTTCAATCTGCATTTCTGGGAACCTAAATTAAAGCATCACACAACATTTTCAAAAACAGAAAAGCCATTTCATTTGACTAAAAACTTAGTTTTAAGATGGCAGAAAGTACCTTAATAATTTTCTTTTAAGAAAGAAAGAAAAACAAGCCATTAAAGAGAAATTCTTCGGAGAGAACTAAAACATGTTATATACCTCTGACTAGGCACTCCTTCCATTCTGGAGACATTTTGATAACTGCTTTCATCACAGAATGATCCAAAGTAAAATAAATTGAAATTAGAGTAATTATTTCCCAACAAGTGGCTATTTCCATTTAAAACCAAAAGCCACCTAATTATTGCTTTTCCCATAAATTTAAATATAAAATCTACATTATGTAATTATACAGTTATTTCCCCCTTTGTGTATTCTAATTTCTTCCTCAGAAACCTAAGATGCCATCTTGCAGACTCTTTAATAGGTTTTTAATAAGATTTTTTAAAATTTATTTATTTAATTTATTTTTGGCTGCGTTGGGTCTTCCTTGCTGCGTGCGAGCTTTCTCTAGTTGCGGCGAGCGGGGGCTACTCTTCTTGTGGTGCGTGGGCTTCTCATTGCGGTGGCTTCTCTTGTTGCGGAGCACGGGCTCTAGGCACGTGGGCATCCGGAGTTGTGGCTCACAGGCTGTAGAGCGCAGGCTCAGTAGTTGTGGCTCACAGGCCCAATTGCTCCGCGGCATGTGGGATCTTCCCAGACCAGGGCTCGAACCCGTGTCCCCTGCATTGGCAGGCGGATTCTCAACCACTGCACCACCAGGGAAGCCAGACATAACTAGTTTTATTCTTCGAGAACTATGTTTATTTAGGTCTCTTTTGTTTAAATAAGTATATTTCTGTGTACGTATGTATATAATGTATTTATATACACATACATTATTTATATGATATATTTATATAAATATGTGAAATACATACCTATACATATACCTTTGATTTATATTTGTATATATACAGAGGAATATAATCACATGTATAATATATTTATATACATTGAACTGAAAACTGGTAGTATACATATATATTGTGTATAAATGTGTGTACATGTGCATGTGTAGAAAAACAGGTTGAGAGATATGTAAGCATGATTTAGACAGGGTTCAAGATTTTAAAAGTAGTTATGTGTAGGTAGTGAGATTATGGCCCATTTGATTTAAAATATTGCATATTTTTACATCAATTGTTATGAATAGATTCTTACGTAAATAAAATTATAAACAGTTATACATACTTGTATGTGTAATGTATAATTAAAATACATATACTTTTATATAAGTATTAAATTTATATTATATACTATACTTGTCTTATAATAATACATTATGTATTTTGTTATATAGAATACATTAAATATAATGTATTATATCAGATAATAATAATTATATATTTCTATATTATGATATAATTGTTTTATAATCAATATTACATGATATATCATATTAATACTGTGAACATATTAAACATATAAATACATTGCATTAGTCATATAGTTTGTGTACAATATATGCTATGCAAAAATACATGTTAATATAATACATAACTGTTATACATTAATATAAACAGTAATATATTACATTTATACACCAATAAAATATTTAATATTGGTATATGTATATTATATTTAATATATACATAGCTTATGCTCTTTAAAGCCATCTGCTACAGGAAGTAGAATGAGACCAGGAGTACGGCCAAAGCAAATTCTAAAAATATTAGATTATTTATATTCATTTATATGTCATTTTCCTGGAATCTGCATCTGGCTATTAGAGAGCACACACAGCAAAATCACGATAAAGTGCCCAGGAGGACATGGGATCCTTTATTTACTGGGACCTCAAAGGAAACATAGTGCTATTCAGTCCCCCATCAAAGAGCTAAGAGCAAATCTTGAAGCACCCAGTAAAAGCCAATTCAAACAAAAAAGCTTTTCCACTTAAACTTGAAAAAGTTAAGTTCCCAAGAGACCCTCTACATCAACCATCGAAGCTCATTTGGCAGTAAAAACAATAACATTCAGCGAACAACAAGAAATCTAAAACAATAGCTGTTTTAACAAAAAAAAATCCAGCAGCTAATCAGTGTCTTTCCTGTTTGAAAGAAGGCAGTGGGAAGTGGACAGAAGACCTGATAGGAAAGATAAAAAGAAGAGGAAAAGGAAAATAAAAGTTTCCAGTTTGACAATCAAGCTGTCTTCTGCATCCATTTCATCCCAAGACCACCAAGCCAGTGTGGAGGCTTTTTCCTCCTTTCCTTTTCGTGAGACTGATCACAACCAGCACTGCAGAGTCCATTAAATTAAGAAATGCTGTTGCATACATGTGTGAATGAGCTGTGAGTAAAGTACTGGAGTAGAGGACACCTAACTTGAAACGTCCTCATGAACGTCCATGTGGCTGAGCAGGAAGTTAACCTGTCATAGATGCCCTAAATCAGAATAGTTGGGTTTTATTTTATTTACTTTTCCCTGGACTCTGTTGAATGTCATCTACAAGTTCAGGCTACTTTTTGCTGACGATTAATGCACTGGGAGAGCTGAGAGAAAACTGAATAGTAGAGCTGTCTTTTTCTTGACCAGTTCCCCTTACTTTCCCAAACTCAAAGTCTTTCCCTATTTCTTTCTCCTTTTTATTGTAGTAAAATGAACATAACATAAAATTCACCATTTTGATCATTTTACAATTCACTGTACCATTCAGTGGAATTTAGTACTGTCACAATGCTGTGCAACTGTCACCACTGCCTAGTTGCAAAACATTTTCATCACCCCAAGAGGAAACGTACACCCTTTTAAAGCAGTCATTCCCTATTTCCCTCTCTTCCAAACCCCTGGCAACCACTAGTGTATAAAATCTTCCGTGTGTATGGATTTGCCACTGCTGGACATTTCGTAGAAATGGAACCATACAACATGCGGCCTTTCGTGCCTGATTTCTTTCACTTAATTGCATCCATGATGTAGCATGTATCAGTAATCCATTCACTTTTATGGCTGAATTCCCTGATCCTGTTTTCTTCATTCTGTTTGAATACAAACTTTAAAATATGTTGAGGGTGAAGCTCTGTTTTAATGGCACATCTATTAGGCCAATTCATTTAAAGAAGGTGAAAATGGAGATATTGTTGTGAAATGATAATCGTTGAGAAGCCTCAGCTAATTTGATAATGAAAAGTTTGGGAAATGTTGCAAAAAATTATTTGCTTTATATTAAAAGCCTTTTAATCAAGGATTCAGGAGATTGTCTTTCTCTTGCAGGTAACTTAAATGAGGCAGAAGAAACTAACTGCCCTTTAAAACAGATTTAGAAAGGATTTTATTTATTCTTAATAGACGAATGGGAGTACACGTTGTTCATATCCAATATGGACTCCCTGTTCAAACACTGTTTATCATTCTAGCCACCGCTATCGAATTATATTTCTTGAGACTAATGCAGCTTAACTCCTGCATATTACTCTTCAAAATTCATCTATCAAATCCATTAATACAGTATAAACAAGAGATGTTCATGTTTCAGTGCAGTTCAAATATCAAGTATAAAGAGCCCTCAGTAAGAAAACGAATCCTATATATCTTGCCAGAATGTGGTCAGCTCTGGGGTGCTTTGCTAGCTGAAGGACACTTCTATTGTTAAGAGGACAGAGGTTGTTTAAGAGGGATGAGAGGCAAAAAATTTTAAGTACTTGTTTGTGTTAAAAACAGTGCTAAGCTATCTCATACTCTATATCAGTCAAGGCTCACCATTTTACATATGTGAAAAGCGAAGTTAAAAGTGTTTTAGTAACTTACTAAAAGGCACGCAACCACTAAATTCAAGCAAGAATTCAATCCCAAATCTGTCACACTGAAGTTTGAGCTAATATTGAGATTAATAAAAATAGCACTAAATTAAAAGTTCAGAGATATTTTTTATTTCGTACTCTTTCACTAACCCTCTTTGGAGATAAATCATTTCATTTATATGGGCCTTAGTTTTCACAACTATAATAGTTGGAAGTTTGACTAGGCGACCTCTATGTAGTCTTCCAATTCTAAAATGTTCCATTAATTTGGCTTCCTACAATAATTGCCATTGCAATATATGCGTGCTGCCACCAAGTAGCAGTAGAGAGTACTAGTTCTTTTTTTAACCCTAGTGGGGAGTGCATTTTGACATCAGACTTATCCGTCAATAGTACAGCCTGTTAATATAACTATAAAATAACAAAATAATCTGGTATTATTTCCTGTAAAGCAGAAGCTTTACATTGTGTCTATGAATCGTATCAGAATCACCGGTAGGTTTTTAAACATAGAGGAAATCCAGAACCCATTGAGTGAGGATTTTCAGAGATGGGACTTGGGCATCTGGATTTATGGGTTCCCATCATTTGTGTATTTTATTTTATTTTATTTTTTGCCTATGTACAACATTTGTCACATCCTCTTGAATCTTTAGCAATTTCTGTTTCTTTTAAAAGTTTAGAATATTCCATAATCTTCACCTACTTTTCATAAGGCATTATCTGTTATGTTTATTCACTCTTGTGCTTCTCCTGGTTAAGACTTCTTTTTTTTCTTTATTTTTTTCGGGACCCTGACTCATGGCTTGCAGGATCTTAGTTCCCTGACCAGGGATTGAACCCCAGGCCCCCAGCAGTGAAAGTGCCAAGTCCTAACCACTGGACCACCAGGGAATTCCCAAGACTTCTGTTTTAAATGACTTTTTTTTCCACTCTGATTCATTCCTGGGATCAGTTTCATGTGGGAACATTAAACCAACCTTGCATTACTAGAATAAAGCCACTTTGATTGTGATATATTACTGTTTTACATACCATGGATACAGTTTGTGCTTTTATTTACAAATTTTGCATGCATGTTCAAAAGAGAAACTGGCCTATGATTCTTTTCTTGTAATATTCTTTTTACTTTTGATCTGAAGCTTATGTTGGCCTTATACAAATTTTGAGCAATGTATTATTTTCTGTTTCCTGGAAGGGTTTTATGTAAGATTACCAATCTTTCTTCCCTAAATATTTGGAAGAATTTACTTGGAAAGCCATTTATCCCTGGAAATCATTTTCTGTAAAGGTACTTAATTATACAAACAACTTTTTGAGTAGATATAGATTTTTTAGATATTTCTTTTCTTGGGTTAGTCTTGTTAGGTTGCATGTTTTAAGAATTTGTAATTTTGGATGAACTTTCAAATTTTAACAGCTTTATCGGGATGTAATTTACATACCATAATTTAACCCTTTAATGTATACAATTCAGTGGTTCTTAGTGTAACCACTAAAAGACGTGTGTAACCATCACAACCATCCAATTTTAGATTTCTGTCCCCCCGCAAAGAAACCCATTACACATTAACAATGTTTTTTCATTCTCTCAACCGTCTCAGCTCTAGGCAACCACTAATCTCCTTTCTGTCTCTACAGATTTGCTATTACGGGCATTTCATATAAATGGGACCATACAATATGTGATCTTTTGAGAGTGGCTGCTTTTCTTTACAGAATGCTTTCATGGTTCATCCATGTTGGAACATGGATCAATATTTCATTCCTTTTTATAGCTGAATGCTATTCTATCGTACGGATGTTCCACATTTTGTTTATTCATTTGTCAGATTGACATTTGAATTTTTTCCACCTTTTGTTTTTAGAAATATGCTTCTATGAACATTCACGTACAGGCTTTTGTGCAGACATAAGTTTCTATTTCTCTTAGGTATATATTTAGTAGTGAAACTGCTGGGTCATAGGGTAACTCTCTGTTTAACACTTGCAGGAACTGTCAAGCTGTTTTGTAAAATGGCCGCACATTTTGTAAAATGGCTCAGACTGTACTTTCTATCCAAAGGCATCCAAAGCCACTTTAGATGCAAAGTGTTTAAAGTTGACCTTTGCTGCTGCCCAAATCGTAGCCACTGTGGACAGTCTGCAGGATGGCATCTTAGGTTTCTCAGGAAGAAATTAGAATACACAAAGGGGGAAATAAGTGTACAATTACATAATGTAGATTTCATATTTAATTTTATGGGAAAAGCAATAATTAGGTGGCTTTTGGTTTTAACTGGAAATAGCCACTCATTGGGAAATAATTACTCGCTAATGGCCTTAGCGAGTCACTCTGGAGCTTCTCCTAGAACAAGAAAACCTAAGTTCTGCTCACAGCAGAACATGGAGACGGTGCCCAGTGCTGGCGAGGCAGCACAGAACAAGGGAGTCGTTGCTGGAGGGAGCGGAAGACAGTGCAGCCACTCTGGAAAGGAGTTGGCCAGCTTCCTAGAAAGCGAAACTACATTGCTCACTTTTCCCCAATATCACCTATTGTGAAAGTCAAGTCAGCGTCCCCGCAGGATCCTGACGTTGACACGACTGCCCCTGTCATCCGTTGCCCTGGGAAGGCCCCCGGCGGCTTTCGGTCTGGGGCTCTTCCCAGTCAGGCGAGCGTTTGTGTACAGCTTCTGTGTGGACTTCAGTCTCCATTTCCCCGGGGTAAGTGCCCATGACTGAGGTTGCCGAGTCCTGCGATGGCTGCTTTCTTAGGAAGTTTCGCAGTAGGGGAGCGCCTGGCCTGAGCCCCGCGTGCTGGCCTCTGCCCATCTCTCTGCCGCCTCAACCCCAGGAGGGAAGGTCCACGTGGACCAGCGCTCCCTCTGCACCTGCTCTGCCCTCGGTCCTCAGGGTCACAGGGTTTCCCCAGAACACGGGCGGCGTGGGCCTCTCCCTGCGTCCCGCCCCACCCCTGCCTCATCCGGGCCCCCCATCCCCCGTGGCTTTGGTGGGAGGGTCTCAAGGAAGGACCCCCACCTCCGAGCCTACTCCACCCTCAGCTCCTGCTCCCACAGAGCTTCCGTCCCAACGCCAGGCCCATCGGGCTCCCGCAGCAGCAGCGCTGGGACTGCCGGGTTTCTGCAGTTCAGTTCGGACTCCATCTACCCGGAGTCAGAGCCCGCAGGTCAGGGCTCGGCCCACGCCAGCCACAGGTCCACGTCGTCCTCTGCGCTTGTGGCCGACAGGCTGTGTCAGGAGTTCCCATGCCCCCAGCCCGAGTTCCGTTCGTTGGCTAGCGCAGGCCCCCAGAACACAGGCACCCAGTCCACGGACTAGAGCACCGGGCTATTATAAAGGAACAGCCAGGTGGAAGGAGGAGGTGGGGAGACATGGGGCAGGGCGCGGGGCTTCCAGGCCCCCTGCAGGCACCCACCCCGCAGCTCTCTGAACCCCGTGTTTACCGAGATTTTGTCCCATGAGCACGATTATAGCGGGGGCCATGGGCAACGGATTCATGCTGCAACCCCTGGCCCTCTCCCCTCCCAGGAGGTGGGCAGGCAGGGAGGCTGTAAGATGCAACCCGGCCTGTGGCTTTAGATTTAGGAGCTGAGTGCCAGGACTGGGAGCCAAGACCCGACCCCTTTCTCCCGTAATTCACAGCGTGGCTCCTGCTGGGCACGGACGCTTGGGGAAGACAGGAGGCTGAAGAGCATGGCGTCCGCCTTCACCCCCTCCCTCCTCTCTTGGCTGAGCCCTGTGGCCACGCGGGTTCCCAGTGGGCACCCCCCCGGGGGCCTGTCCCTTCAGGTCCTCCCAACTGCCTGACACCCCTCTGCCCCCAGAGTGGACCCCAGAGCCCTCAGCTCTTCCCACTCCTGGTCCAGCAGGATGGGGTCCCTGCGGCACCCTGGACAGGCGGGCGATGGGCAGCCCGGACCTTCCCAGGAGGCAGCCCCGTGGGATGGGGAGGGGGGCGGGCACTGCGAGCCACCCATGGTTGAGCGCGTCACCTCGGTGCGTGGCGGGGGACGCTGCGGCTACACGCATCTTGATGGCCGGGATCAGACCCAGCTCTGCCACCAACTGGCTGGGTCCCCGGAGGCCGGTCACTGGACCCCATTGTCCCTGTTCACCATCTGCAACGTGTGTGACCCGAGGACCCCCTCACAGGTGGTCGTGAGGGCTGACCGAGTCGGTTTGTGTGGAGGACAGAGAACAGTGAGGCCAGCTGATGAGGAAAGAGCTTGTCACTCATGGTTCTGGGCAGGGGCACGCCTTGTCACCTAGGGCCTCCTAGGAGCAGGAGGGTTCGTCAGGAATGAGGGGAGGGGTGGCTGGGGACTGGAGCCTGAGGTGTGGGTGCCGGGGAGGGAGCAGGCTCAGGATTGGCTAGAATGACCCCGGGGCTCCGGACCTCTCCGGGTTGATGAGGGCAGGGGGACGGTGGCCCCGAGTGTGGGAGCCCGGTACAGAAGGGGCTGGGGTGCAGCCCTGCGCTGGCTGGTTTGCATCAGAAAGTGACAGATGCGGTTAATGCGCGTATCAGGCCCGACCCAGGGCTCAGCGACAGTTCTTGTTCCTCAACACAAACGCTGTCCCGCTTTGGCCGGTGCTGTGCCTTGCGGTGGAGGAAACCGGGACTCAGAGGACTGTACGACTCCTCCGGCATCCAGGGTGGGGCCCGGGCACGCGGGCCCCAAAGTCCTCCGGAGCGGCAGGCACATGGAGCTTCGAGGCTGGGGGAGGTGAGGGTGTGGACAGTGGGGCTGCGCAGACTGCCTTGACACTTGAGAACCACTGGCCCGAGGGACCACGGGGATGCCCGTGTTGGGGGGCGCCCAGGAGAGGCGGCCTTCTGGTGCGGGGCGGGGTCCTGAGTGCCGCCCCGCCCTCCCAGGGCGCCCTGTGCTCCTGCCCAGTCGTGGTCGGTGGGGCCGTGAGGCTGCAGGGAGGCCAGTGCCCGGCACAGCGCCTGCTGCCCGCAGAGGCCCGGCGTCCCTGGGGCTGTTTCTGAGCCAGGCGTACCCGACGAGCCCCTGCTCCTGGCAGAGCCAGCGGGCACGCTCCCCCAGCGCCCCTCCTGTCCTCGGACAGGCAAGTCTGCTCAGCCTGGGAGCGGGGCCGGGCGCGCTGAGTCCTGGGCTGGGCAGGGGGTGCAGCCTGGGCAGGTCCTTGAGGCGCCCCGCCTGCTGCTGGCCCGGCAGGGGCCCCGGGGAACCGGCACTTTCCTCTGCGCCCCACGTCACTCCCTCCCCCAGGCTGGTCCATTTCTACCTGTTTCTGCAAACCAGATAGACCCTGAAGGGACAGAAACTTAGCTCCTTTGAAATGGCTGAAGCTTAGACTGTCACCTTGGGGTAACTCCTGAGGAGGGTCCTAACAGTTAGGACCCGAGGCCCTTTCTTTCCCATCTCCCTCCTCTCCTCCGCCTCATCCGCCTCTTCTCCTTGAACCCCCCTCCGTGCCCCCGCCCCCCGATTTTACGGCCGTCTTCTTCCTTCAGAAAATCAAGAGCATCAAGAAGAAGCTGAGGACTTCCCTGTTAGTGCAGTGGTTAAGAATCCAGCTGCCAATGCTGGAGACATGTGTTTGAGCCCTGGTCCGGGAAGATCCCACATGCCACGGAGCAGCTAAGCCCGTGCACCACAACTATTGATCCAGTGCTCTAGAGCCCGTGAGCCACAATTACTGAGCCTGTTTGCCACAAATGCTGAAGCCCGTGTGCCTAGAGCCCATGCTCTGCAACAAGAGAAGCCACTACAGTGAGAAACCTGCTCACCGCAACGAAGAGTGTCCCCCGCTCGCCACAACTAGAGAGAGCCCGTGTGCAGCAACGAAGACCCAATGCAGCCAAAGATAAATTAATTAATAAATTAATCTTTTAATTTTTAAAAAATTTTTAAAAACTAAAAAAAAAGAGGCTGAGTCTCCTGTGCATCGGCTTCAACAAGAACCTGAACGGGGACGTGACTTTCCTGCCATTCACGCGCGAGGAGCTGGGTGGGTGCGGGCCCCGCGGGGTGGTCGAGAGGCGTCCGTGTGCCCTGCCCCCGGGAGGGCCTTCTTCTCCTGAGGCGCTCAGAGTGTTTGGGTCCCAAGGTTCTGGATCCTTCCTAGGGGAAGGTGGCGGTCTGTCTACCGAGATTCTGCCCCGAAGGAGGTTGTCCTTCGAGACCCCACCCCGCCCCTACTCTCTGTGATGTTTCTTTAATCTCACAGGGTCCTCCCGCACCTGACCCGGCGTGGGGTCTTGAAGGGCTAGGGCCTGGGCGGCTTTTTCAGCTTCTGCCCTCTTCCCCGAATGCTTAATTTTGAAAACTTCACACCTGTAGGGAAGTGGCAAGAATAGTACCAGGGAGACCCCGTGTGCTTCCCGGGCCCGGCCTCCCTACGTGGATGCCATGTGTGCTTTTCCTGCGCTGGGGCCTCTGGACGCATCACCAGGAGCAAGGGCGCCTCCTGAGTCCCCGGGTGCAGGCCCCCCTCGGGAAGCAGAGCGTGGAGCTGTCCCCCAGCCGTCCCAATGGCGGTCTTCTTTTAAAAATTAATTAATTAATTAATTTTTGGCTGCGTTGGGTCTTCGTTGCTGCACGCGGGCTTTCTCTAGTTGCGGCGAGCGGGGGCTCCTCTTCGTTGCGGGCACATGCCTCTCATTACGGTGCCTTCTTTCGTTTCGGAGCACGGGCTCTAGACGTGCCGGGTTCTGTAGTTGTGGCATGGGGGCTCAGTAGTTGTGGCTCCCAGGATCTAGAGCGCAGGCTCAGTAGTTGTGGCCCACGGGCTTAGTTGATCTGCGGCACGTGGGATCTTCCCGGACCAGGGCTCGAACCCGCGTCCCCTGCATTGGCAGGCGGATTCTTTATTTTTTTCTTTTGGAACCAAAACTTTAATCCCAAGGATTGTCACAAAATGTATTACAAATGACAGCCTGAAAAAAAAATTGCCCAGTAACTCAAAGTTCAGCTCTACAATATACTCTTAATCTGGCAGGACATTGGTGTCTTGAATACTCTCAAATTCCCAAGCAATATTACAAAGAGCTATATATTCATGTACAGCAATCACACAGGGGACTTATGACCTAAATCAAAGGTAAACTAACTTTCTTGAAACTTCTTAGATTCTAAAGTCACTGGACAACCTCTTGTCTGGTGTGAAGACTAGTGGAATTTTTAAACCTCTAATCTAGGGTAAGGGTGCAGCTTTCATTTTTACCTGCTGGCTTGTGTTCACAGCACCTTTTAAAGACTGCTTGCTTAACTACAGCTGCATACCATATCCCAGCTACAGAAAGCCTTTTCAATGTTTGCCAGTGTTGTTTCCATAATAGTAAACATCACACTTTAGCTGGGCAGGAGTCAGAGTTTTTTGTTTTTTTTTTTGTTTTTTTTTTTTTATTCTTTTTTTTTTTTTTTTTTTCCCACACACACTGTATTTTATTTTTACAAGAGATAAATAGACTGACACCAAGCATTGTACATGGATGACCACAACAAAAGCAACAATGATTGCAATTACCAAACATGAAACACACTCATACTATGTCATAATACTGACATTCAGTCCATTAATCCTCCACTGCAACAGCTCCTTTACTTTGCAGTGAAAATTGATTTGTATATTCTTTGCCTCTGAGTTCTTGTGGGATTTTTTCTTTTTTTAAATTCAACCAGAAAGTCACAAAAATTATACTCATCCTCATCAGTTCACTCAGTCCCATGTAATTAATTTTTTTTTTTCATCTTGATCTTTTGTTAGCACTTTTATGAGCTCATCAGTTTTTCATCAGAGTTCTGAAAATGCTTATTCATTCAGTTCAGCAGTACAGTCAGGTACCAGAAACCTGTACTTGTCAGAGTCTTTTCCATGAATTTCCTGAAGATGAAACCCTTTTATAGGAACATATTTACAAAAGCATCAGAGTACACCCAGAACTGTCGGTAAATGACAAAAGACTTAAAAATGACCACGGTTAAAGATTTGATGAAAGTTCATAATAATGCAGTTGACAAGAAAATTAGTTATTTCTGAGATATACATTTTAAAGTAATAACTAGGATTATGACTTATAACATTATACCAGAACATATAAGATTTTTAGAAATTTCATGTAATGTCTGAAACATTTATATTAACATATTTCCATACAAATAACCCAATGAAAGTTTAGTATTAGTTGTTTTGTTTGTTTGTTTATACTGCAGGTTCTTATTAGTCATCAATTTTATACACATCAGTGTATACATGTCAATCCCAATCGCCCAATTCAGCACACCACTATCCCCACCCCACCGCAGTTTTCCCCCCTTGGTGTCCATATGTCTGTTCTCTACATCTGTGTCTCAACTTCTGCCCTGCAAACCGGCTCATCTGTACCATTTTTCTAGGTTCCACATACATGCGTTAATATACAATATTTGTTTTTCTCTTTCTGACTTACTTCACTCTGTATGACAGTCTCTAGATTCATCCACGTCTCAACAAATGACTCAATTTCGTTCCTTCTTATGGCTGAGTAATATTCCATTGTATATATGTACCACATCTTCTTTATCCATTCATCTGTTGATGGGCATTTAGGTTGCTTCCATGACCTGGCTATTGTAAATAGTGCTGCAATGAACATTCGGGTGCATGTGTCTTTTTGAATTATGGTTTTCTCTGGGTATATGCCCAGTAGTGGGATTGCTGGGTCATATGGTAATTCTATTTTTAGTTTTTTAAGGAACCTCCATATTGTTCTCCATAGTGGCTGTATCAATTTACATTCCCACCAACAGTGCAAGAGGGTTCCCTTTTCTCCACACCCTCTCCAGCATTTGTTCTTTGTAGATTTTCTGATGATGCCCATTCTAATTGGTGTGAGGTGATACCTCATTGTAGTTTTGATTTGCATTTCTTTAATAATTAGTGATGTTGAGCATCTTTTCATGTGCTTCTTGGCCGTCTGTATGTCTTCTTTGGAGAAATGTCTATTTAGGTCTTCTGCCCATTTTTGGATTGGGGTGTTTGTTTCTTTAATATTGAGCTGAATGAGCTGTTTATATATTTTGGAGATTAATCCTTTGTCCGTTGATTCGTTTGCAAATATTTTCTCCCATTCTGAGGGTTGTCTTTTCGTCTTGTTTATGGTTTCCTTTGCTGTGCAAAAGCTTTGAAGTTTCATTAGGTCCCATTTGTTTATTTTTGTTTTTATTTGCATTACTCTAGGAGGTGGATCAAAAAAGATCTTGCTGTGATTGATGTCAAAGAGTGTTCTTCCTATGTTTTCCTCTAAGAGTTTTATAGTGTCCAGTCTTACATTTAGGTCTGTAATCCATTTTGAGTTTATTTTTGTGTATGGTGTTAGGGAGTATTCTAATTTCATTCTTTTACATGTAGCTGTCCAGTTTTCCCAGCACCACTTATTGAAGAGACTGTCTTTTCTCCATCGTATATCTTTGCCTCCTTTGTCATAGATTAGTTGACCATAGGTGCGTGGGTTTATCTCTGGGCTTTCTATCTTGTTCCATTGATCTATGTTTCTGTTTTGGTGCCAGTACCATATTGTCTTGATTACTGTAGCTTTGTAGTATAGTCTGAAGTCAGGGAGTCTGATTCCTCCATCTCCGTTTTTTTCCCTCAAGACTGCTTTGGCTATTCGGGGTCTTTTGTGTCTCCATACAAATTTTAAGATGATTTGTTCTAGCTCCGTAAAAACTGCCATTGGTAATTTGATAGGGATTGCATTGAATCTGTAGATTGCTTTGGGTAGTATAGTCATTTTCACAATGTTGATTCTTCCAATCCAAGAACATGGTATATCTCTCCATCTGTTGGTATCATCTTTAATTTCTTTCATCAGTGTCTTATAGTTTTCTGCATACAGGTCTTTTGTCTCCCTAGGTAGGTTTATTCCTAGGTATTTTATTCTTTTTGTTGCAATGGTAAATGGGAGTGTTTCCATAATTTCTCTTTCAGATTTTTCATCATTAGTGTATAGGAATGCAAGAGATTTCTGTGCATTAATTTTGTATCCTGCAACTTTACCATATTCATTAATTAGCTCTAGCAGTTTTCTGGTGGCAGTTTTAGGATTCTCTATGTATAGTATCATGTCATCTGCAAACAGTGACAGTTTTACTTCTTCTTTTCCAATTTGTATTCCTTTTATTTCTTTTTCTTCTCTGATTGCCGTGGCTAGGACTTCCAGAACTATGTTGAATAATAGTGGTGAGAGTGGACACCCTTGTCTTGTTCCTGATCTTAGAGGAAATGCTTTCAGTTTTTCACCGTTGAGAATGATGTTTGCTGTGGGTTTGTCATATATGGCCTTTATTATGTTGAGGTAGGTTCCCTCTATGCCTACTTTCTGGAGAGTTTTTATCATAAATGGGTGTTGAATTTTGTCAAAAGCTTTTTCTGCATCTATTGAGATGATCATATGGTTTTTATTCTTCAATTTGTTAATATGGTGTATCACATTGATTGATTTGCGTATATTGAAGAATCCTTGCATCCCTGGGATAAATCCCACTTGATCGTGGTGTATGATCCTTTTAATGTGTTGTTGGATTCTGTTTGCTAGTATTTTGTTGAGGATTTTTGCATCTATATTCATCAGTGATATTGGTCTGTAATTTTGTTTTTTTGTAGTGTCTTTGTCTGGTTTTGGTATCAGGGTGATGGTGGCCTCATAGAATGAGTTTGGGAGTGTTCCTTCCTCTGCAATTTTTTGGAAGAGTTTGAGAAGGATAGGTGTTAGCTCTTCTCTAAATGTTTGATAGAATTCACCTGTGAAGCCATCTGGTCCTGGACTTTTGTTTGTTGGAAGATTTTTAATCACAGTTTCAATTTCATTACCTGTGATTTGTCTGTTCATATTTTCTGCTTCTTCCTGGTTCAGTCTTGGAAGGTTATACCTTTCTAAGAATTTGTCCATTTCTTCCAGGTTGTCCATTTTATTGGCATAAAGTTGCTTGTAGTAGTCTCTTAGGATGCTTTGTATTTCTGCGGTGTCTGTTGTAACTTCTCCTTTTTCATTTCTGATTTTATTGATTTGAGTCCTCTCCCTCTTTTTCTTGATGAGTCTGGCTAATGGCTTATCAATTTTGTTTATCTTCTCAAAGAACCAGCTTTTAGTTTTATTGATCTTTGCTATTGTTTTCTTTGTTTCTATTTCATTTATTTCTGCTCTGATCTTTATGATTTCTTTCCTTCTGCTAACTTTGGGTTTTGTTTGTTCTTCTTTCTCTAGTTTCTTTAGGTGTAAAGTTAGATTGTTTACTTGAGATTTTTCTTGTTTCTTTAGGTAGGCTTGTATAGCTATAAACTTCCCTCTTAGAACTGCTTTTGCAGCATCCCATAGGTTTTGGGTTGTCGTGTTTTCATTGTCATTTGTCTCTAGGTATTTTTTGATTTCCTCTTTGATTTCTTCAGTAATCTCTTGGTTATTTAGTAACGTATTGTTTAGCCTCCATGTGTTTATGTTTTTTATGCTTTTTCCCCTGTAATTCATTTCTAATCTCATAGCGTTGTGGTCAGAAAAGATGCTTGATATGATTTCAATTTTCTTAAATTTACTGAGGCTTGATTTGTGACCCAAGATGTGATCTATCCTGGAGAATGTTCCGTGCGCACTTGAGAAGAACGTGTAATCTGCTGTTTTTGGATGGAATGTCCTATAAATATCAATTAAATCTATCTGGTCTATTGTGTCATTTAAAGCTTCTGTTTCCTTATTTATTTTCATTTTGGATGATCTGTCCATTGATGTAAGTGAGGTGTTAAAGTCCCCCACTATTATTGTGTTACTATCAATTTCCTCTTTTATAGCTGTTAGCAATTGCCTTATGTAATGAGGTGCTCCTATGTTGGGTGCATATATATTTAGAATTGTTACATCTTCTTCTTGGATTGATCCCTTGATCATTATGTAGTGTCCTTCCTTGTCTCTTGTAACATTCTTTATTTTAAAGTCTATTTTATCTGATATGAGTATAGCTACTCCAGCTTTCTTTTGATTTCCATTTGCATGGAATATCTTTTTCCATCCCCTCACTTTCAGTCTGTATGTGTCCCTAGGTCTAAAGTGGGTCTCTTGTAGACAGCATATATATGGGTCTTGTTTTTGTATCCATTCAGCAAGCCTGTGTCTTTTGGCTGGAGCATTTAATCCATTCACGTTTAAGGTAATTATCGATATGTATGTTCCTATGACCATTTTCTTAATTGTTTTGGGTTTGTTTTTGTAGGTCCTTTTCTTCTCTTGTGTTTCCCACTTAGAGAAGTTCCTTTAACATTTGTTGTAGAGCTGGTTTGGTGGTGCTGAATTCTCTTAGCTTTTGCTTGTCTGTAAAGCTTTTGATTTCTCCATCAAATCTAAATGAGATCCTTGCCGGGTAGAGTAATCTTGGTTGTAGGTTCTTCCCTTTCATCACTTTAAGTATATCATGCCACTCCCTTCTGGCTTGTAGAGTTTCTGCTGACAAATCAGCTGTTAACCTTATGGGAGTTCCCTTGTATGTTATTTGTCGTTTTTCCCTTGCTGCTTTCAATAATTTTTCTTTGTCTTTAATTTTTGCCACTTTGATTACTATGTGTCTCCGCGTGCTTCTCCTTGGGTTTATCCTGTATGGGACTCTCTGCGCTTCCTGGACTTGGGTGGCTATTTCCTTTCCCATGTTAGGGAAGTTTTCAACTATAATCTCTTCAAATATTTTCTCTGGTCCTTTCTCTCTCTCTTCTCCTTCTGGGACCCCTATAATGCGAATGTTGTTGCGTTTAATGTTGTCCCAGAGGTCTCTTAGGCTGTCTTCATTTCTTTTCATTCTTTTTTCTTTAGTCTGTTCCACAGCAGTGAATTCCACCATTCTGTCTTCCAGGTCACTTATCCGTTCTTCTGCCTCAGTTATTCTACTATTGATTCCTTCTAGTGTAGTTTTCATTTCAGTTATTGTATTGGCCATCTCTGTTTGTTTGTTCTTTAATTCTTCTAGGTCTTTGTTAATCATTTCTTGCATCTTCTCAATCTTTGCCTCCATTCTTATTCCAAGGTCCTGGATCATCTTCACTATCATTATTCTGAATTCTTTTTCTGGAAGGTTGCCTATCTCCACTTCATTTAGTTGTTTTTCTGGGG
Source organism: Eubalaena glacialis (assembly GCF_028564815.1). Taxonomy (NCBI): domain Eukaryota; kingdom Metazoa; phylum Chordata; class Mammalia; order Artiodactyla; family Balaenidae; genus Eubalaena; species Eubalaena glacialis. The sequence goes on from NC_083725.1 coordinate 36,303,775, forward strand.
TTTTTTCTTGTTCCTTCATCTGGTATATAGCCCTCTGCCTTTTCATCTTGTCTATCTTTCTGTAAATGTGGTTTCTGTTCCACAGGCTGCAGGACTGTAGTTTTTCTTGCTTCTGCTGTCTGCCCTCTGGTGGTTGAGGCTATCTAAGAGGCTTGATGGGAGGCTCTGGAGGTGGGTAGAGCTGACTGTTGCTGTGGCGGTCAGAGCTCTGTAAAACTTTAATCCACTTGACTGTTGCTGGGTGGGGCTGGGTTCCCTCCCTGTTGGTTGTTTTGCCTGAGGCAACCCAACACTGGAGCTTACCCGGGCTCTTTGGTGGGGCTAATGGCAGACTCTGGGAGGGCTCACGCCAAGGAGTACTTCCCAGAACCTCCGCTGCCAGTGTCCTTGTCCCCACGGTGAAACAGAGCCAGCCCCCGCCTCTGCAGGAGACCCCCCAACACCAGCAGTTATGTCTGGTTCAGTCTCCCCCAGGGTCACTGCTCCTTCCCCTGGGTCCCGATGCACACACTATTTTGTGTACGCCCTCCAAGAGTGGGTTCTCTGTTTCCCCCAGTCCTGTCGAAGTCCTGCAATCAATTCCCACTAGGCTTCAAAGTCTGATTCTCTATGAATTCCTCCTCCCGTTGCCGGACCCCCAGGTTGGGAAGCCTGACGTGGGGCTCAGAACTTTCACTCCAGTGGGTGGACTTCTGTGGTATAAGTGCTCGCCAGTCTGTGAGTCACCCACCCAGCAGTTATGGGATTTGATTTTACTCTGATTGCGCCCCTCCTACCGTCTCACTGTGGCTTCTCCTCTGTCCTTGGACGTGGGGTATCCTCCTTGGTGAAGTCCAGTGTCTTCCTGTCGATGATTGTCCAGCAGCCAGTTGTGATTCTGGTGCTCTCGCAAGAGGGAGTGAGAGCACGTCAGGAGTCAGAGTTTTATTATCAGTCTAGGCAAGACCAAAAATTCAAAGCAAATTCAATTTTGCTTAAGGGAACATTGTAAGGTAACAATTCTTCATATTACATGCCTCATATGACCCATTTCAAACCATAGAGAATGACAACTTTATGTGTCACTGTCCCAAGAGACAAACAAATGTGAACAGCTAAAACATTTAAAAAGTGCACCAAGCTTTGGAAGTCTCAAACACAACTTGAATTTTCTGTACATACTCCTGTCAAATGAAGTTATTTCCTGTACACCACTCCTCTTGCAAAGTGGTCTTCTATATCCTTTCATTTGACCTAGATTGGCTAGGAGACCTAGAGAAAGATCGGGACCGCTTGTGATTTCTCTCCTGGGACAGTGATCTCTCTCTTCTCCTATATCTAGAAAGGGACCTGCTCTGGCTGAGGGAGAAGCTTCTCCGTCTTGGAGATGTGTGGCGAGGGGGAGGACTCCTCCTCCGATAATCATCTCGAAGGCAACGACCCCAAGAAGGAGGCGGTCACGATTTCGACTTCTCTTTTCCCCATTCGACAGGTCCACTCTTACTCGGCAGCCACATAGTGTTCTCCCATCTAGTTCTCGGACAGCATCGGCTGCATCTCGGGGATCTTCACGTTCAACAAGAGCGAAGCTGGGAGGGTTTTTAGCAACCCACACACTTCAGAGTGGTCCATAATAGCCTACAGCTCGTTCCAATTCAGTCTTGTTACCACTGTTTCCAAGATTCCCTACATAAACTTGACAGTCCAATGGACAGGAATCACGATGCAAGACCCTCGTGGCTCCTGGGTTTCACGGGCCACAGGGTGATCCCAGGCCTCTAGCATCTGGCAGCTGAATCTGCTCGCACAAGCTGTCCTGTGGGGATGCTTTTCCCCCTATGTGTCCAGCCCAGGGCCCTACTGGCTTGGCCCGGCCTCCCGGGTGAGAGGGTGAACCCCAGCTCCCTGGAGCAGACACTCAGAGCCCTGTTGACCGGACTCACGGGACTGGGGCAGCGGCTGGACCTGTGTGGCCAGCCTGGTGGTGTTTGGCCCCGTCTGCAGTTCCAGTTCCAGCTGAGAAAGAGCCTCGCTGTGTAATTTTCTCCTGGTTGTGTAAGGATCCCCGGTGTCATTTGACAGAAATGTAGATGGTGTGTTCTTTCTCTGTTTTCTCCCTGCTTCCTCTCCTCTCTCTCTGTCTCTGTCTGTCTGTCTCTCTCTCCCTCTCCCTCTCTGCCTCTCCTTCCCTCCTGCTCCCACTCCTTCCTGAGAGAGGATAGACAGAGTGTGAGAGAGGGAGACTCAGAGGGAGAGGGAGGGAGAGGGAGGGAGGGAGAGGGAAGAGGGAGACGAAAGAGGGAGAGGGAAGAGGGAGAGGGAAGAGGGAGAGGGAAGAGGGAGAGGGAAAAGGGAGAGGATAGAGGGAGAAGAAAGAGGGAGAGGAAAGAAGGAGAGGAAAGAGGGAGAGGGAGAGGGAGAGGGAGCGAGGGAGAGGGAGCGAGGGAGAGGGAGAGAGGGAGAGCGAGGGAGGTCTCTTCCTCCCTCGCTCTCCCTCTCTCCTCCTTCTCTCCCTCTCTCCCTCACCCTCTCTCCCTCTCCCTCCCTCCATCACCCTCCCCCCTTCTCCCTCTCCCTCTCCCTCCCTCCCTCTCTCTCCCCCCTCTCCCTCTCCCTCTCTAGAGGGAGAGACAGAGGGAGAGGGAGGGGGAAGAGAGAGGGAGGGAGGGAGGGAGAGGGAGAGAGGGAGGGGGGAGAGGGAGAGAGGGAGGGAAACAGGGAGAGAGAGGGAAGGAGAGAAGTCTCCTTCCCTCTCTCTCCCTGTTTCCCTCCCTCTCTCCCTCTCCCCTCTCTCCACTCTCCCTCTCCCTCTCTCTCTCTGCCCCCTCCCTCTCCCTCTCCCTGTCTGCCTCTCCCTCGTCTCTGCCTCTCCCTCTGCCTCTCCCTCTCTGGGAGGGAGTGAGGAGATGGAGAGACGGAGAGAGAGGGAGAGTTGGAGGGAGAGGGAGAGGGAGGAGAGGGAGAGAGGGAGAGGGAGAGGGAGAGAGGGAGGGAGAGAGGGACAGGGAAAGAAGGACAGGGAGAGAGGGAAGGAGAGAGGGAGAGGAAGGGACAGAGAGAGGCAGAGGGAGAGATGGAGGGAGAGGCAGGGAGGGAGAGGGAGGGAGGAAGAGAGGGAGAAGGGCTGAGGAGGGGGACTCCCTCCCCCTCCCATGTTCTCCCCACTGCTTTCTCTTTTTTCTCCTTCAACATACACCAGGCACCTTTTAGATCAGCCCTGAAGTCAACACTGATGCTTGGATGGCCTGACCTCCCCGCTGACTTCCAGCCCTGGACCACAGCTGGGAGATGAAGTCTACGGGGCCCTGGGCGGCGGGCTGCACAGGCCCCTTCTCTGACGCCCAATCTCTCCTCGTTTACGAGGCAGCCGCCTGCTCCCCTCCCTGACTCCCCAAAATTTGGGGCCTTTTTAATATGTGTCGATAATGTCATGAGCTACAATTTAACTTTTCTACGAGGACCCATCTCCCGAAATGCAGTGGTTTTCAGCCTTGGCTACACTAGAGAACTCCCAGGGAAGGGAGAGAAGTCTCTCCCTCCCTCTCTCTCTCCCTCTCCCTCCATATCTCCTTCTGCCTCTCTCCCTCTCCCTCTCCCTCTGGGGTGATGCCTGACGAGCTCAGATTCGCAGATGTTCCCCCCATCTCCTCTCTGTGCCTTGCGTGGGGTCTGGGCCTTCTCACTGTGGCCTGGGCACGGCCTTGACATTCAGACATCGGTTCCTGTAAGGATACTTGTGTTTGGTCCATACCGCGTGTGGCTGCAGTCTGTGCTTCTGCCGTTTAGCATCTTCAGTAGACGGGGGCTGTGCACGAGCCCTTCATCTTCCCCGCAGACACCACTGGTGCTTGCTGGGCCTCGCGGGTGATGCGGGGGGCATGGGGAACAGTCCTGTGTCCCCACCTTCTTGGGCTGCAGACAGGCCACGTTGGTCCTGTGGTGACTGGGGGCTTCCAGGAGAACCCCACTGCAGAACCGGAGAGGTGGCCCCACAGAAGGTGGCGTACGCCTGGGGCCGGGCCTCACCAGCGAGCCACGGGCCACCTGTAGCAACAGGCGTCTCGCCGTCCAGGGGCTGGGTGTTCGGGCACCGTGGGGATGAGCTGCTGTCTGCACGGCAGCCGAGTTTGTATTGTTGAGCCCGGGGAGGCCCCTGGGTGGCTCCTGGAGAGCCTGGCCGCATTTCTTCCTGCCCTTGGCCTTAGAGCCCATCACGGTTCATGCCGTTTCTGGTTCCAAAATGACCTGTGTTAATAAAGACCATGTGTTAGGACAGCACCAAAGTGTCTAGAAATCCGGGCCAGGAGGAGGAGGGAGGGGGATTGGCTGTGCCCGCCAGCGACCTGAGAGCCCTGCCCGCCCGCAGAGACATGGCCCGGGGCACCATGGGGAGGGCATGGCCCACGGTCCCCAGCGCTGGCCGTCTCTGGGTTCCAGGAGAACTGCACGATCCTCGGGGAGCTGGTGAGGTTGCAGGCCCAGAAGTCCTGCCTGCTGGGATTCAGCACGCGTGCCGACTCCGTGCTGGAGATGAACATGGCCAAGACCAGCCAGGTGGTGGCCACTTTCCTAGGTAAACCCGCCTCCACCTGAGTCCCAGTGGGGAGGGCGTCAGGCGGACCTTAACTGGACGTGGTGCTGCCTGAGACCCCACTGTGTCAGCCCTTGGGGGTTGCCTTCCCGGACCCTTCATTCTGCCTCGAGGGGCGCAGGGTGGCGGGCGGCTGAGGGGCGGCCACAGGGACGTAGCCGAGCCTCTCCCCTCCACCCGCAGATGAGCTGGCCCAGAAGCTGAAGCCCCTCGGGGAGCAGGAGCGGCCGTGATCCTGGAGCTAAAGAAGGCCGAGTGCCAGAGGCGGGGCCTGCACTTTGACGGGCCCATCAACACCTGGGACCTGCACTACTACATGAACCAGGGGGAGGAGACGTGCTACCACGAGGACCAGTACCTGCTCAATGAGTCCTTCCCCATGCAGGTGGTCACGCGCGGGCTGCTGGGCATCTCCCAGGAGCTGCTGGGGCTGACCTTCGACCTGGAGGAGGGCGCCAACGTGTGTCACGAAGACGTGAGGCTCTACAGGGTCCGGGATGCGGCCTCGGGCAAGGTCATCCATCGGCAAGTTCTACCTGGACCTCTACCCTCGGTGCGTGCGTGCGTGCGTGCGTGCGGGAACCTGTCGGCCGTGGGCCGGAGCTCCTCTGCGGAAGCTGGGCATCACCCCACGTCCCTCCCCAGGGAAGGGAAGTCCGGGCACGCGGCCTGCTTCGGCTTGCAGCCGGGCTGCCTGCAACAGGATGGGAGCCGCCAGATCGCCATCATGGCCATGGTGACCAACTTCACCAAGCCCACGCCCGACACGCCCTCCTTGCTGCAGCACGATGAGCTGGAGACCTACTTCCACGAGTTCTGGCAAGCGATGCACCAGCTCCGCTCCCAGGTGGGTGCGGGCGCCAGGGAGGGCCCGGGAGCGCATGGTCCTCAGGCAGGCCCTCGCCACGGGATTTTTCCGCTGATGTCACCCCGCACGTGGCAACGCCCTCGGTGTCAGCTTCCATCATCAAAACCCACGCACTGGGCACGTAAACAACAGAAATGGATGTCCTCGAGACTCTGGAGGCTGGAAGCCCCAGATCAAGGAGTCAGGACTGGTTCCCTGCATGTTAAGTACATGTACTCAAGAGTTGACTTTAAAAAAGACAAAAGAAAAGAAAGGTACGTTGCATGCAAGTCTGGTGACAGGCGGTTATGAGAACCAGAGGGAAGGCTCTGGGACCAGACGCGCAGTGCCCTGTGAGGCCCTGGGGCTGCTGCCAGTCTCGGTGTAGGCTCAGCAAGTCCCAGTGACTTCCCCACGAGGCGGGAGGCCCAGCTGAGCATCTGGGCCCAGGACCCACTGCTCGTTCAGTATTCCTGCGGTCAGCCCTTCGTCCTGAGAGCGATGCTCTCACAGGCTGCACCGGAGCGCGTGGGGACAGTTTCCTGAGCTGTGCAGCCATCACTACTGCCCTGTTTTGGAACATTTCCATCAGCCCAAAAATGTCCCTCACGTCCTTAGTTATCACTCCCTCCCCTCCCCAGCCCCTGACAACCAGGAACCCACTCTCTGACTCTGTGGATCTACCTGTTCCGGACGTTTCCCCTCAGTAGGGTCACACCCTGTGTGTCCTTCTGTGTCTGACTTCTCTCGCTGAGCATCGTGTTCTCAGGGTTCATCCACGTGTCAGCAAGTGTCAGGGCTTCACTCCTTTGCATGGCTGAGGGCCGGAAAAAAGAAAAAAGAAAAGAAAGGCACGTTGCCTGCGAGGCTGGTGACAGCCGGTGATGAGAACCAGAGGGAAGGCTCTGGGACCGGGGGCACCGCACCCTGTGAGGCCGTGGCGCTGCTGCCAGTCTCGGTGGGGCACGGGAAACGCCGTCCCCCAGGGGCTGCAGGCCAAGCACATCAAGTCCCGGCAGGCCAACCCAGGTGCGGCCAGGCCGAGGGAAGAGAAGGGGGCGCCCGGACTGCCCGGCTGCAAAGCGCGGCCTGGACACAGTGCCATCCCCCTGTCTCCTTCCACCCACCCCCCAGGCTTATTCAACCTGCGCCAGATTGTCCTGGCCGAGGTGGACCAGGCCCTGCACATGCAGACGCCCACAGACCCGGCCCAGGAGAATGCCCGCCTCTGCCAGGAGATCCTCGGGGGCCCAGCCATGCCAGGTAGCCAAGCGCGAGCCGGGCCCACCTTAGTGGTCGGTTGGCGGCTACTGCCCAGGTCAAGAGGATCGTCTGGTGGTGTGTGAAAGGGGACCGACTGACAGGCTCTGGCCGAGGCCCGGTGACCTCTGGCCTCTGCCTGCCTCGGTTCCTTGGCTGGTTCCTCCAGCTGTGGCCCGTGGAGTCCGAGGGTGGGGTGGGCGTATCTGCACGTGCTTTCTGGAGAGCCTGGAAGAGGCAGGAGAGGGCTCCATACCCCGGACGGAACGCGTCGACGAGGTTTGCCCGTGCGTGACGGTGCGGACACGCGGTTCACTCACTGGTGAGCGCTTTAACCCACGCTCTCCCCGTGCTGGAGGGCGAGCACTGACTCATCCCTCGGAGCCTCGGCAGCTGACCTTGTAAGAGGCTTAGGGGTGAACCCTTGTGAGCTTCAGCCGAAAGTCGGCAAAGATTGATTTGTGTCCCTCCACTGAGTTGCCCGCAAGGTCCCCATTTTCTACAAGTGTTGGGTCAATACTCCCTCTAGTGGCAGGGGACTCAGACAGGGCTGCTTGGAGGCCCCCGCTCTGGGGAAGGGGCACTGAGCGGCTGGGGGGCTGGGCAGGAGCCTCTCCGTGTGTGTCCAAGGGACCCACCTGCCTGCGACCTTTGGCCGCCTGGCAGAAAGATACAACGCCCAGTCCTATGGCTACCTGTGCAGCGAGGTGTACTCCGCGGACACGTTCCACACACGCTTCAAGCAGGAGGGCGTCCTGAGTGGCAAGGTGAGAGGCCGTCCTGCCGCGCAGACCAACACGGAGGTCCTTGGCCTGGGCCTAGATGCTTGTGCCGCCTGCCTGGGCCTGCCAGGCTCTTGAGGGCCCTGCCCTGGACCTCCTGCTCCCCTGCCTTTTGTTCAGTCACAGCAGAGGTGGCCACACCCACACCCTCAGTGAAGGCGGAGCTCCACCCTCCTGTAGCCCCGCCCCCTCTCGCCAGGTTGCCAGGGACTACAGAAGCTGCATCTTGAGGCCAGGGGGCTCCGAGGATGCCAAGGGCATGGTGAAGTTCTTCCTGGGTTGCGACCCCACGCAGGACGCATTCCTCCTGAGCAAAGGGCTGCAGGTTGAGGGCTGCAAGCCGCCGGCCTGCTGACGGCACGGGGTTCTGCCCACCCAGGCAGGCCCGGTGTCTTAGCGCCCCGCCGGGGCAGGGGAGGGGCCGCGTGTCCTCCCAGCCCCTGAGTCCCTGGCGGCCGGCCTCGGCCAAAAGTCTCACCTGGACGTGTCTGGAGAGCCTGGCGTCAAGGCTCCCCCTTGTTGCACTAATGCAATCCATTCCTGGGGAGCTTTCCTGCTTACAAAATGGTTCTTTGAAAACGCAGCCATTAATAAAAACACTCCACTCCTGTTCTCTGCCTGCGGTCCCTTCCACCACAGGAGCGGCATGGGGGCTGTCACACTGGGGGGAGTTCTGACCTTGGTCGGGGATCAGCCCAGCGGCCGGCCATTGCAGGCTGCTGTCTGCTGGTGTAGCATCTGGGTCACTGGGAGATGGCTGAACTGTGGGATGAGTTCAGACTGGGATGGCTCCCCCCACCCCGGCGGGCCAGCTCTCCAATGAGGAGGTGTCAGGTTCCTGCTGGCCTCTCGCCAGGCAGTGTTTGGCATGTTGGGGGCTGTGATTGGCTGCAGCTGGTTCTGGCGTTGGGCACAGCTGCGGGAAGCCCGGCTGTGGCTGTCCCTGTCCCCGTGCCCTGTCCTCCTGCTCACGGCCGGCCCGGCTGGCTCCCTCTGGTCATCGGCAGCTGGTGAAGTCTGGACCACAGCAAGGGGCCGCCTTCCTGGGTCCTAGCAATTCTTCCCAAAGGCCTTAGGAATGTGTTTTGGTGGCAGTAGGAATTCAGAGAGGGTGCTGCCCCACTGGAGCGCTAGGGTGGGTCTGGACCGTCCCGTGTGTCCTTCCCTGGCCTTTGAGCTCCTCGGGAGCCCTGCCTCCGGCCCTTCAACCCCACAAAGGACGCCAGGCAGCAGAGCGAGGGCTCGGGGCAGCACTCCGACCTTCTCCCTGGGGCCCAGGCGGGCAAGCTGTGCCACGTTCTGTCCTCCCCTCAGCCTGCCCGCCCGTTCTCACCCGCCCCGGGCCAGTCGGCTGTGGACCAGGCTGTGGTGTCTGCCCTTCTGCAGACCCGGCTCAGTTCCCTGCACCCAATTCTGTGCCTTCTGTGTTCTGGGCTGGTCGCAGGCCCAGAGCCAGTGGGCAGGCACCCCGTGGCCGGGAGGGCTGTTCGTGCGAATTCCCTGGGGCTCGAAAAGGAGCACAGCCGGCCTTCCATCCGGCACTTCTCGATGGATATGGGAGGGGCGTGTCGGGGCCTGGGGGCTGCTCGTCTTCCCCTGCACCGAGACCCCCGATGGTCCCCGTGCAAAATACAGGTGTGGCGTTGGCACCCCAGCCGTGTGCCGGGCAGTCTGTGGCAGGTGCCACAGGCCTTGGGCTGGTGGGCCACAGAGTTCCCGAGCGGCAGGTCAGGACTGAGATGGTGAGGCCTTTCCCCGGGTCCAGGGCCCAGACTAACGCCGGCTGGAGGCCCCTCCGCTCACCGCCCGCACCCCCCAGCCCCTGCCCTCACGTGAGCCCCCAGAGCTGAGCTCAGGTGTTGCATGCCCAGGCTCCCTGACAGCCCAGCCCGTTCCCACACCTCTGTGGTCACTGAAGGACTTGGAAGCAGGTTGCCCACAGAGACTGCTGTTCCCTGAGCCCTGGGCAGGGGGCAGGGAGGACGGGCACAGTGCCCTGCAGGGGTGTGGTCGCCGGGGCAGCCGGAGCAGCTCCACACAGTAAGTAAGAGCATCTCACCGAAAACAGTGCGTTTCTCCAGCCGCCCCGGGACCTGAGCTCAGGTCCTGGGGCAGCAAGGGGCAGCAGTGCAGCTGTTACCTGTCACTGGGGGTCGACTGTGGCCCGGTGCCACCTCTTAGATCCTCCCCCATCCCCTTCCGGGGTAGCGACCGGACCCCTGCCAATAAGGTTCTCATTCCTCCCCATCCGCTACGCCTGCTCCATGAAGGTGGAAGGAACACATTTTTTAAAAGGTTAGAGCTCGGGCTTCCCTGGTGGTGCAGTGGTTAAGAATCTGCCTCCCAATGCAGGGGACAAGGGTTCAAGCCCTGGTCTGGGAAGTTCTCACACGCTGCGGGGTAACGAAGCCCGTGCACCACAACTACTGAGCCTGCACTCTAGAGCACGCGAGCCACAAGTACGGATGCCCGCGTGCCTAGAGCCCGTGCTTCGCAACAAGAGAAGCCACCACAGTAAGAAGACCACGCACCGTAAACAATGAGAAGCCCACGCACCGCAACCAAGAGTAGCCCCCGCTCGCCGCAACTGGAGAAAGCAGGCACGCAGCAAGGAAGAGCCAACGCAGCGAAAAATAAATAAAATAAATAAATAAATAAAAATTTAAAAATCATATTAAAAACCTATTAATGAGATTTTAAAAATTAGTTAGTCAGTTAGCTACTTAGTTAATTGTGCCGGGTCTTAGTTGCCACAGGCCGGCTCCTTAGTTGTGGTAATCAGATATTTTATATTCTTTTTTGTTCCTGAACAAAGGCCTCAGAATCCAGTATCTATTTGATAACGCTCACAGCATAGCTCAGCATGGAATAGCCACATTGTTTTTCTTTGGCTGCTATGTACCAAACAGCCTTTTGTACTGTTTTACAAAATGCATGTATTTAATACCTGTTTTAAAAAACAGTGAGATCTCAAAACTTTAAATTGACTAAAGTAAGATTCTCTCTGTAGTACTACTTATTTGACCAACAAACACTACCTGATGACACTGGTGTGGTGCACTGAGCCTTACTCTAGCATATCGGGATAAACCCTGTTGTGACACGTGTTCATCCTCCAAGTCCCCAAGGCCTCTCACACACTGCCAGCGAAACTGCTTCCTGCTTGGGAAAGAGTGCCCCAGTTCGTTTCTTCAGAAGCTTGAAGCTATGGAAGCCCTCCAAAAGGTTAGAGGGCAAAGAACAACTCTAAAACTGGCACATTTGTTTAAAAAAAAACACTTGTCAATATTACAAGAGCCAGCTTGCTTTCCCTTGTGACACGGTTTCTTAGGAGGCAAGGGATGTGGCCATGGGACTTGGACAAGCTGTTCCCTCTGTCTCAGTGTCCCACCTGTGAGTGGGTAGTGTGACTCAACTTAATTACAGACATCTGAATAAGGATCATGAACAGTGGCATCTAATTTCCAAAATAAAAACAGGAGAATAAGTATGTCTTTTACAACAGGACGTCAAGTCTACCTCAATGATACTGTTAGCCTTGAGTCCAGTGCTTCTCACTCAGTGCAATTGTGCCCCCCAGGGGACATCTGGGAAAGTCTGAAAGTGATTTCGGTTGTCACAACTGGGAGGAGAGAGAGGGAATGTTATGGGCATCTAGTGAGTAGAGGTCAGGACCTTGCTAAACACTCTACGATGCACAGGACTCACATCCACAGCAAAGGTTTATCTGGCCCCAAAAGTCAATGCCTTGGTTGAGAAACCCTGCCTTAGAGCAAACCACGGATACTCATCTTTAGCAGGTAACAGGGCATTTACTACCCACCTGTAAACCTACAGACTTCCCGACTTACACAGCTAATCCTGTGGCAGGACTGAAATAGATAGCGTGTGACCATCTGGTAGTATCCAAGTTTGCCCCTCAAGTCACATGGGACAGTGCTAGAGACTGACATTTTCTATATTGGAGGCCTTTGGCAAGCCACCAGTTTTCTAACCTAAAAAGTCTAAGTAGCATTATTACAATACACATAATAACACGACAACTCTGTTTTTATAGAGAGATTAGATGTGGGAAAGGAGCTTATCTGACATCAGAAGCAAATGCTTTAAACGCATCACATCTGCTGGTTTGACTGTCAAATCTTGACAGCTGGAGAGGTAGGAAGGTAGACAGGAGAGAACACACCAAAGTTACAGGCCTGCTGAGTCCTCAGGTCTAACCATAATACACTTCGTACTGCCCTGGGTCCAGGGATATGTTCTAACACCCTCTCAGTCACCTACGGTCCATAGACTGACCAAGTGTAAAGTCACAATTACCAGCAAGTGTACCAAAATAAGGCAGAGTTAAGAAACTTAAACGCGAGCCCTACCTGGTCTTTTTCTTCTTCATCGACAGAATCACCTGATTTTGCTTTTTCAGGGTCTTCCTCAGGTTTCTGTTTGGCAGGGCTGTCACACACAGTAAGGCCAACTGGTAGCTCAGCCAGACCCTAGACTTGCAGTGGGCACAAAACAACTTATATTCCTCCCTACCAAGGGTCCCTCTGTTTGGAAAGATTCAGGGCATGGACACCCTCTTCCCTCCAAGGAGAAGCCCTTTTTGCCAGGACATTAAAACAAGCTTCGAGCTTAATGTTTCTTTGGATGACAGGTTTAGAATACCACCGTTTTGCAAACCCTAAGAAATAATGGATCTAGACTGATCAACGGCTGCTAGAATCACCGAAGAGACATTACATGACTCTGATGGACAGCCCCATACCATCAATGAAGTCTCACAAAATAAAGCTGGAATCTGATCAGGACTCTAGACCTAACTACCAGTTGACAGAAAACTGGAGACAAGGGAACACGTTAACCACCAAAACGATGCAGTCAGCCAGACCTAGAAGCTATTAGACAAAAGACCTATTTTCTTTAAATAAATGGCAAGAAAATAAGGAATCTATCATTTGAAAGGCTTAAGGAACAAATCAACCAAACTCTGTTACACAAGGGGAGGTAGGAACACTGCTATATATTTGTTAGTAAGGAACTGTTACACTTTATAAGGCATGTTTTGTCTTCTTCAAAAGACTGTTTGCTAGATGTTAGCAATTATAGCAAAATATGAATAAAAAGCTTGTCAGAGAAAGAGACCTTGTCATCTAGAAATATCGTTTTGTGGATGAGATGACATGTCCGATTTGTTTCAAAGTAATCCAACTGGGGGGACATGGGTGTGTATGGAGTTGTAATCCATTTGGAATAATTTTCACTTGGAACATATGGGGGTATAGATGAAACAACAGCCAGGAGCTGTTAACTGTTGATACTGGGTGATAGGTACACAGGGGTTCATTTTACTATCCTTGGTATTTTGTGTATGTACATTTGAAGTTTCCTATGCTAAGAGTAAAAATGGATGAGGTCTTCAGAAATGCTGTTCATGAATGTCTAAAAACAGAATATCAAAAGGAAGACCTAAGCAATGTGGAAGTCAGAATTACTAAGTTACATCCTACTAATTCTATATGTGTTTTACCAAAAACAGTTAGCCCCTAAAATGGGGGCTGCCCATTCATTATATACTGACCCCCTTGTGAAATGAGATGTGATGGTGGTCTGCCTGGTAGTTTGCCTTGTAATCCTGGGGCTACATGAGACTTCAGCTGCTTACAGAAAAGAAACAAAAAAGCCACTATGAATAAAGAGTTCACAGCCAAGGTACAGTTCTTCAGCATTAGCAAGCTGGTGCAGAGACCAGGTTCTGAGGATTAAGTATCCTTCTCTTCTTATTCTAAGCAACCACCGTCTTCATAAAGTCATCAAATTAGCACCTGCCAGTTTGCTAGGCCATTTTAACACAAACTCTTGTATGAAGGGCCCAACCCTGAGACGGACAAGGAAACAGAGCCTCCGCTTATTTCGTCAAACGATGAAGTGGCCAAGCACCTGACCTGAGCTCAAGTCCCAGGCTCTTATTTTTAAAAAATTCCAGAAGAGTTACTCTGACTACAAGCGGGGAAGGAGTCTAAGAATAAATGTTTAGCTTCAACAGGCATGTAACTTACATGTCATAAATATCAGCAGCTCCTGTTTTCTTATACCTCATAAATTCAACCACATTTGGGGATCTAATGCTCTATAACTTGGTCGAAGACAAAAATTTAAAGTATATATCTAAGCTAGTTAGAAGTATACACAAGAGGGAATTCCACGGCGGTCCAGTGGTTAAGACTCGGCACTCTCACTGCCGAGGGCCCGGGTTTGATCCCTGGTTGGAGAACTAAGATCGTACAAGCCGAGCAACACAGCCACCCCCCACCCCCCCAAAAAATAAAAAAAAAAGATACACAAAAAACAAGTACTGTCAGTGGAGGGTTTGTGTGTGGGGGGAACAGACAGACCTTATGGCACCAAGTCTGTCCTCCCCTTAGGCGGTACCAGACTCCAATGAGGTCAAACGAGTCAAGTGCTCTTACATTTTGTTTCTCCATCGGACTTGCTTCTCCTGGGCATGCAAAGTTTGGAAACAGGTTTGCGGAACATCATTTTCTCTGCTATTTCCACTCTGCACTCCTCACCACTTGTCTGGCTCCCGTTTTCTAGACATCCATTCACTTCCCGACTGAAAGCATGAGCTCCGTTCTCCAAGGACAAATCTGTATTTAAAAGGGATTTGACTTTTGCCAGGTAACCCTGCTACAGCAAGAAAGGATAATTTAAGTAGCAGTGAATGTAAACAAGTGGCCACGAGAGAATAAGGAAACACATGTGTTTCCTTTATAACTATCAGGTAACAGGGAGAGGTGGGATTATCCTGCCTCCCTGGTCACAGACAAGTTACATGGGAGGAAACGTTTTCTAGCCGCCGGGATGCTGACAACTTACCTCTGATAATTCTTCTTTATGTAATTTGGTTTCCAAGTCACATAACTGATTCTTTATTTCTGTCTGCAGAAATTCAGGCAAGAGATTCCATTTCTCCTTCACGCATTCCTAAGGGAAGGATATAGGATATAGGTTTAGAAGTCTCCACATTCCCAAGCTATGAACCAATGGACTAATACACAAATAGTTACACTGCCTGGTCACATAACAATGACTGAATGGCAGGCAACGCTGAGTTGGCCAAAAAGAAAACTAAATATTCACAAGACATGTTCCTGTTGTTTTCGTTAAGATCATATCACACCATCTCCAGAGTGGTGAAAAATGGAAAGATTAAAGGTGAAACAGACACATAATAGCATACTAGAACAAACCTGATTTTGAAAAACAGTGTGACCAGGACAAATTATAATCCAGACTTGATGGTACGGAACCCAGACTGGGAAACTCGATGAGTTACCAAAAGCTGACCAATAATAGCCTATTAGTCCAGCACATTAGACAAAAACATCCACGTTATCCTCAACTTCAGGGAAAAGAGAGCCAATTCCACTTAAATTTGTTTTTAGGAACTACATAGTGTCTGTCAAACGGTCACATTTGATCATAAATTTTGTTAAGGTGGCGATTACCTTACCTTTTCTGTTAAACTATCTCTTTCCAAATCTTTGAGCCTGGGGGAAGAAAAAGGGAAGAAACAAACGCTTGTTCAGCAACATTGTCTACCTGTAAGAATACCACAGTTTAAAGAACTTTGGAAAGAAGTTTAATGTGAATGTTAGAAAAAAATACAATGGCTTTTCCCTCCCCCAGTGTCTAGAATGCCCTAAGGTAATGCCTACACGTTAAGAAGTTAATTTCAATATGAATGAGGTCCCCCTTTTGAGGGGTGGTTTTCTGATGGTGGTAAGAGATGGTATAGGAGCTCTAGAACAACATTTTTTCTTTTTTTTTAATGTTATTTTAAAGACACTGGGAAAGGGGAAGCAGGTCACACAGTTGGGTTCCTTCCCAAGCTAATTGACCTATAGGTGGTCTTCCTCCAGTTGGACCTGACAAGATTTCATAGAAGGGCATACAGAGGTTAGAAAGAGTGTACCAGGGTGACAGGATGCTGTGGGGAACAGCCAGCTAACTTTCCCAAAGGCCAGGATGGGGTGGTGGCAGCATTCTGAGGAGGAATATACGAAAATGTAGGAGTCAAGGCATCTGGGGCAGCAGGGGGTGCCCACACACAAGCAAGAGAGATGAAGCTAGAAAAGTTGGCTGGCGCCTCACCCAAGAGCTCATCCTTGCAAATGTTTGTACCTAGTCATTCAGAAGTGCAGAACTGTCATGAGTTTAGCTGGAAAATCATGGCCTGATTTGGTTCTTGAAGATTAGTATCTTGCCTCTTTGGGGAGGAAGGCAGCGAAAAGAAGAAAGGAACAAAACTAGAAGACACCGAGGAAATGGGGAGGCTGCTGTTCCTAGCCTGGGTGCTGACTGTGGGCAGTTGGGTGAGAACAGGTCTAACCAGCTGGGCAAGCATCCCTCAGCAGAGGGGCAGCACCCTGGGCAGGCACTGGGCCTCCACCATCTATGGATCCTCCCCTCCAGCACCCAGGCTAGGTACTCAGTTACCAGCAGCCCAAAGGGCAGGAACAGAGCTCTGCCAGGCTGGCCTTCCCAGAGGGCACGTGTAAGCAGCACAGCCAGGAAGGTGAGCGACAGGCTTTGCTGGCTTGTCAGGAAGGAGGGCGACGTCTGGTTCAGCACGGCTGGAGTCAGCGCTAGCCTCCCCTCGGACATGGGCACTGGGCCCCCGGTCTCAGGCTCACACAGGCCTCCAAAGCCCTTCCCTCAGGATGGCGCTCAGACCCTCCACCCAGCCCACCCTCCCGCCCCAAACACCAGCAGGTCAAGTACCACTCAGAGAAGGGGGCCTTTAAAGGGCTTTAGAAAATCTTAGAATCCGGATATGGAAGCTACTATGTTTCACTTGTAGCTGAGAGCTCTGCTCCCAGAGCACAGGATGGCCGAGGGGGGCGAGATGGGAGGGTCTCGCTGTGACCCCCAGGCACCGCTGGCCTTTTCAGCCACATGCCTGCATTCCTTGGAAATACATTTCATTAACAGCCAAACGGAACATGCTGAGAAACAGGAGGAATTCTTGGTTCGTTTCAACCCTTAACAACAGTGAATTTTCACCACCGGCTATTTCGTCTGCTCTCTGCAATGCGCTGGAACTTTCCTTTGGGCTAAACGTGCCTCAGCTGTCCACGGCACCCGACACACTTGGCGACTCCGCCTGACCCGGGAGCGCCCTGGGCCCCAGGCACAGGGTCCCTCCTTCCTGACCACCCCCTCGTGAGAGTGCTGAGGCCAGTCAGCCGCCAGCTCTGGGGGCTCAGCCTCCCCTCAGAAGTGACTGCGAGTCAAGCTCCCCACCGCCCCCCTCCCCCCTGGTCTCCCTCACGCCAGGGCCGCTTCGTGCGCGGTGCCGGTTGGCCCCTCCTCAGGGGGGAGGAGACCCGGGCCGACTCCGCTCCACTGACCTGCCGGTGCCCATCCAGGATGTGGCCGGCTGAACAGCCGGTAGGTGTCGGGGAAGCCCCGAGGGCGGGCGCCCTCCCGCACCCTCACGACGCGGTGCTGCTCCGGGTGGAGCCCGCGGCCCGGGGGGCAAGAGGCGCGACGGGGGTGGGAACGAGACGGGGCCATGGGAAGCCCACCCCGGGCTGGGGCGCAGAGGCAGGATGCAGCGGGGAGGGCCGGCCCAGCCGCGAAGCCCGTGCCTCCGCCCCTCCCAGGCCCGAGCGGCCCTCAGACCTCCCTGCTGGCCCCTGGGCTCGGGGTGGGCGACGGGCGCGCCGAAGAAGCCATCCCGCTCGAGCCGTCCGGAGAGGCCGGCCGAGGGGTTGTGCCTGTTCCCGGCGTGGGGCGAGCACCAGGGCCTGAGGGTGTGGAGCCGTCCAGCCTCAGGTCACAGGCTTTGCCTGTCGGAAAGGAGGGCTGCGATGGGGCTGTGCCGACGGAAGGGGAGGATGGAGCCGCCCACAGTCCCCATTTGCCAGGCAGAGCTTCATCACGGACCCTGTTCTCAGCAGCTGTGCACAGCAGGGACACCCAGGCCTGGGGAGTCTGCGCCCCACCCAGGGCCGCTGGGTTCCTGTGTGGCAGCCCCGGCATCTCCTGCTGAGAAACCCCAGAGACCATGCTCCTTCCCCCGAGCCCACCGCAGCGCTGCAGAGCCCAAGGGGGCTGGGGGCTTCACCCCAAACTTGAGGAAGCCACACCTGGGGGCCGGGGCACAAGCGGGGGTCCCACCTTCCCCGCAGGAGCAGACCCCGCGGAGGGTCTATCGTTTGGAAATAAAATTAGACTAACAGGTTTTACACACAGAATCTTAGAGCTGGGAAAAGTCCTTTGTGTCATTCATGTAGCTTCGTAAGATTTTTTTTTAATTAATTAATTTTATTTATTTATTTATGGCTGTGTTGGGTCTTCGTTTCTGTGCGAGGGCTTGCTCTAGTTGTGGCAAGCGGGGGCCACTCTTCATCGCGGTGCACGGGCCTCTCACTATCGCGGCCTCCTTTGTTGCGTAGCGCAGGCTCAGTAATTATGGCTCACAGGCCCAGCTGCTTTGTGGCATTTGGGATCTTGCCAGACCAGGGCTCAAACCCGTGTCCCCTGCATTAGCAGGCAGATTCTCAACCACTGCGCCACCAGGGAAGCCCCGTAAGATGTTTTTTTAATGAGAGGATGGATTTCCTTGAGCAAGAGTTAATTTCCAGGAAAAAAAAAAAAAAAACCTTCCATATGTTTTCCTAATAAATTGTTTCCAATCCAAATTGTCACTATAATGGTTCTATGATATTAATAATTTCAGCCCTAATACCCTGCTTAAAATAATAATTTTTTGTCTTATTTATCTTATGAATAAGTTCAGGGTTCAAATGCAAAAGTTTTAAAAGGATATTCTGTGTAAAACATCTATGTCATCCCTCTGAAGGAAAGAAGGAGGGAAGAAAGGAAGGAAGGAAAAAACATTGAATTTGCCCTCAGTTTAGCTGCCACTTCCTAAGGGAAGCCCTTCCCAACTCCAGACCCCCAGACATCACAAATAAGCTCTCATGGGACACTGTCCATACTGTTGCAGGTCATGTTCCCTGAAAAGCTGATTCTGAGACAAGGACAGACTTTCAGGAAGTTTCTTGGGGTGTGTTTTTTTGGGATAAACATAGAATTACCATATGACTTAGCAATTCCGCTCCTAAATCATTGAAAACAAACACTCAAACAAACCTATGTACACACATGTTTATAGCAGCACTATTCACAGTAGAAAAATCATGGAAATAACCCAAATGTCCATCAATGGATGAATGAATAAACAAATTGTGGTATATACCTACAGTGGAATAGTAATTCAGTCATAAAAAGGAATGGAGCAATTAAATATCAAACAATTACATGGCCAAAAGCATTTTTTTAAGGAATGAAATACTAATACATATTACAGTGTGGATGACTCTCACAAACATCATGCTAAGTGAAAGATGCCAGACACAAAGGTCACACATTGTATGATTACATTTATCTGAAATATCCAGAATAAGTAAATCCATAGAGAAAGAAAGCAGATTGGTGGTCTCCAGGGCCTGATAGAGAGAGAGAAGTAGTATCTTCTCAATGGGTACAGAGTTTCCTTTTGGGGCGATAAAAATGTCTATGGGAAGTAAAATTTTTTTAATTGGAAAATGATTGATTAAAAGCAAAAGTCTGTGGGGTATTTCTTGGTACTGCCTTTCCCAATTTTCACAGCAAATGGTCAAGTACACAGTAAATGGTCAAGTACAGCAGCCATGGTTTGAGAAAGAAATGATGACCAGGGCTCAGAACACTCACTCAGGGACGAGGGTGAGGGTCACCCCACCAAGTAAGCCATCCATTTTAGCAGAGATATTATCCAAGGATGAGGGGAATTGAGAATGGATAGCACAGGAGGGAGACAATGACTACCAGTTGTGGCCTTGAGGCCACCTACAGTAACAGAGGCTATAGTTCGACACACTGACCCTCCTTTCACTAGTAGTTCATCTCACTCACCCTCTCCCCTAAAAACGATCCACGGAAACTATGAAAGACTTGTTTCCAGAACTTATGCAAAGACGTTGATCCGAGTAAAGGCAACAAAAGCAAAAATAAACAAGTGGGGCTACATCCAACTAAAAAGCACAACAAAGGAAACCAACAACAAAATGAAAAGGCAACGTACCGAATGGGAGAAAATTTTTACAAATCATATATCTTATAAGGGGTTAGTATTCAAATTATATGAAGAACTCATACCAAAAAACTAGAAAATAAATCCAACTAGGGCTTCCCTGGTGGCGCAGCGGTTGAGAATCTGCCTGCCAATGCAGGGGACACGGATTCGAGCCCTGGTCTGGGAAGATCCCACATGCCGCGGAGCGACTAGGCCCGTGATCCACAATTGCTGAGCCTGCGCATCTGGAGCCTGTGCTCCGCAACAAGAGAGGCCGCGATAGCGAGAGGCCCGCACACCGCGATGAAGAGTGGTCCCCACTTGCTGCAACTAGAGAAAGCCCTCACACAGAAACGAAGACCCAACACAGCCATAAATAAATAAATAAAAATTTTAAAAATCCAACTAAAAAATGGGCAGAGGATCTGAATAGACATTTTTACAAAGAAGATACAGAGATGGCCAGCAGGTAATTAAAAAGGCACCTATAAAATCACTAATCAGCAGAGAAATGCAAATCAAACCACAAAGAGATATCACCTCATACAGGTTAGAATGGCTAATATCAAAAAGACAGGAACTAACAAGTGTTGGCAAGGGTGTGGAGAAAAGGGAAGCCTTGTGCACTGTTGGTAGGAATGTAAATTGGTGCAGCCACTATGGAAAACAGTATGGAAGTCCTCAAAAAATTAAAAATAGAACTATCATATGATCCAGCAATTCCACTACTTGGTATTTGTATGAAGGAAACAGAAACTCTAATTCAAAATGAAATCTGTACCCCCGTATTCACTGCAGCATTATTTACAATAGCCAAGACTTGGAAACCCCTGTGTTCATCGATGGATAAATGGATAAAGGACATTTGGCATAATATGCCAAATTATTTATTTATATATGTATATAATTATATATATATATATATATATATATATATATATATATATATATATATATATAAAATTCAGCCATGAGAAAGAAGAAAATCCTGCCATTTGTGACAGCATGACTGGACTGTGAGGGCGTTATGCTAGGTGAAATATGTCAGACAGAGAAAGAAAAATCCTGTATGATCTCACTGTATATGGAATTTTTATAAAAGCTCATAGATACATAAACTGGTGGTTACCAGAGGCAGGCGGTGGAGGGTGGGTGAAATGGGTAAAGATGGTCAATATGTACAAACTGCCAGTTATAAAATAAATAAGTCCTGGGGATGTGACTATAGTTAATAATACCGTACTGCATATTTAAAAATTGCTATGCTAGTTATTTTTCTCTCCACAGTGTATGCTGATTCAGTCAAGAACCCCCTCCTCATTTCTGATGGCCGAAGAGCCTCCAATAGAGGTATATCAAAGAATGGGAAAGAGCTTCCTGAGAGATTCAGCTACTTGGTTTGTATCCTGGGGTCCTCTTGATTCACCTCCGGCCGCTCTTACTGGGAGACGGATGTGAGAACAAGCAGAGAATGGGGGCCTGGGAGTTTGCAGAGAATCTGTTCACCGACAAGGAGAGTCCAACTGTCCTCAGAACTTGGATTCTGGACACTGAGCTTGAGAAAGGGAAGCTACTTTGAGGCCAACACAGCACCTCAGACTGCCCTCTGGGTGACCACTGGGGTACACGACTGGGCATTTTTCGAAATATGAAAATTGGAAATATTTCCTTTTTTGACATTAGCGATGGAGCCCATATTTTCTCATTCACCAAAATTTCTGCTGCAGAGACTCTGTGCTCATTCTTTTCACCTTCAAATCCAAGTACGTAATAGTGATCAGGGTGCCCTGAGGATCTATCCAGTGTTGCATCCAGGTTCAGTAATCCCTCCAATGCATGCTAGGGAAGACCAGTGAAACTCTTAACCACAAACACAAACAGAATACTTGGGGGGAAAAATATGTACGTGATACAGAAGTATTCTGCTAGTTTTACAAACTAAACATGTCAGAGGACAAAAATGTATGGAACCTTTTATGAATCCTCAACCTAGATTTTAATAATTTAATAATTTGTATCTCATGAACATTCAGATCAAGAAGTTGTATTTTGTTCTAAGGACTATCTAATGTATTACAGAGATTTTTTTAACTCAAAGAAAATATTTTATAAGCTCTATGTACGTCATGATTTATTAAAATGATAGTAATATTCGGTTGGCCAAAATGTTCGTTCGGGTTTTTCTGTACAATATGAAAAACCCGAACGAACTTTTTGGCCAACCCAATATTAGGCCCTCTTATAAACCAGTAAATAAAATTTATATACTATAAAATTGAGAAATGAATAAATAGATTACAATTTATATTCATTTTTGTTTTTTTGGTCACACCACACGGCATGCAGGGATCTTAGTTCCCAGACCAGGGATCGAACCCGTGCCCCCTGCAGTGGAAACATGGAGTCTTAACCACTGAACCTCCAGAGACGTCCCTATAATTTATATTCTTAAATAAACATTTTCACCATTATGAAGTCATGGAGTTATTTTCTAATGTTTCACTACCCCTGAGTGTCTCAAGGTTAACAATGACCCTTAGGTGCTGCAGACATTGAATGCTGTTGTCTAAAGGCTACTGTTGGAAATTTCCTGGCAGTCCAGTGGTTAAGACTCTGCACTCTCACTGCTGAGGGCCCGGGTTCGATCTCTGGTCGGGAACTAAGATCCCACAAGCCACACAGTGTGGCAAAAAAAATAAATAAATAAAATAAATAAATAAAGGCTATTGTTGTCAAGTTGGATATAATCATCATTCCTTCGCCCTCTAACTTTCTGCTGTTGGCTTCCCCATTGCTGTGCCCTCCTATAATTTCCTTACTGCACCACTGGTCAATTGAAAGGTAAGATTTTGGGGGGTCATTTTTTGATACTCATTTCCCAAATTATGACCTTCCACCACAGATAAAGTGAACTCAAAGTTTTCCTTCAGATCTGCAGATATTCTTTAGAGTTTCAGAACTCTAAGAACTTTCAAATGCAAAAATTATAACTAAGAACTTTCAAATGCAAAACTCAGCTATTATTTAAGAAGAGATTTGAGATTCCTGTTTCCAGAGACCCTGAGGAGCCCGTATTTCCCGTTCACATAAGAATACTGGAGATCTATCGCTAAATTATTTAAAGATGCACTTTCGGTCAAGTCAGGGAGATACGAGGACCCAGTTACGTGCCAAGAGCTAAATGTGGAGCATTAATTATCAAGTGCTGTTGGCACGACCTTGAGCGAAGCCTGTGTGTCAGAGCAGATCAGCTCCACGCTGCAATCTTGGGTTCCAGGACACATGTTCAGGGACAGGAGGTGGGAATTTGACGCCTGCTGAGTGAGATCTTGAAACACGGGGTCCAATCAAACATAGGAGACCTTTAAAGTCCACAGCTGCCAATGAGAGCAGGCAAGGAAAGCTTTACCACTGACCCAGGGGAAGGCGGGCAAGCTCCTCTCTGTGCAAATCTCCAACCGGGAAAAATATTGTAAGTAACTCCAGGATCAAAGGGCCGAATCCCACCCACCTGGACCCTGTGAGGAGCAGGAGGTCTGATGACACAGGTGGGAGTGGTGACCCTGGTCCTCCCAGAACACATTCAACACGACCCATCATGAGACCTGCACAGTAGAAATGGGCAGAGACCTGGAATGTACCTTTTCCCCTAAAAATCATTGTTCTTTCTAACACCCCAGCCAAACTTTGCCTCTCAATTAAAAGAAAATTAATATGCTTTAATAATAAAACCATAAATGTTTAATAATAAAACCATAAATAATAAAACCATAATATGTTTAATAATAAAACCATATTCTTACTGGAATAGACTGAGTAAGGTCACAGAAGATATTGCCTTTGAAAATAGAACACAAATTATATTTGTTTTCTTTATTTACAAAATTGGAAAATAAAAGAAATGTAAGTAACTTAGAATCCTAACTCCTTAACATACCCCCAAGGTAGCATTGCTCTGAATTTCCTTCAAATTTTTGTGTTTTGTTTGATTTTTATTTGTTTATGAAAAATCAACAGAACCTCAGCCTGAGAAACGGTGCCATGAGCTAAGCCAGGCCCTCCACGGGGCTCCACAGAGGCTGAGAGGTCCGCAGGGCAATGGGAGACTCCCAGCTGGGCTTGGATCCTGCAGTGTCCCCTACTTGATGCCAGGGCTACCGTGTGCCTACAGGGATGCAGCAGCACTGGGCCAGGTGAGCTGTCTGCTTGCATGAGAAGAAGCCCCAGTGCCTCTGTCCTCATCACCCTTTACCCAGGAGGCCTAAAACAGGGGAGGTCAAGGGCATCCCACACTGTCTCACCACACTGATCAGCTGAGGTGCTCCCTGTTCACCTTGAGAGGCTTGGGAGGGCAGGATTGGGTCCTGTGGGACTAGGATGTTGAACCAATCCAGGGACACTTTCCACAAAAAACACAACGCAACTTGCACCTCCCGAAGTCATGCATATGGCAGCCCTACAGCACCTAGAGTGCTCTCTTTAGGGCCTTGTAAGGACTGGTTATCCATTCCCTGGGATACGTACTCAGTTCATCCTTCACTCGCTGGCACTGATATTAACCATCATTTATCTCCCCTGCATGGTCACATGCAGTAGTGGCCACCCCAGAGCGCTCCTCTGGTTTTTTGGTTTTCCTCAAGTGCCCTTATTTGCCCTCTGTGCTTCCTCATGCCCCCTCTACACTCACATTTCCTCTTCTTGTTCTTTTTCATCTCCTTTTACTTTCTTGATTCATTCTCTTGAATCCAGGATGAGAGGATTTCTGGAATCAGATTCCTGATGGGATAATCCTTTTTCAAAAAATTGTGTAATCTTGATAGCTGAAAGGCAGAAAACAATTGTGCATGTCCAGAGCCATCCAGTGCAGAAGAACCCCCGTAGAAGGGGTACACAGCTCTTCTGACACCCAGCCCACCTCTATGCCTGGGCCACTCAGGGTTGCTCAACATGGCTCAAGGGTGCAGACAGGGTGTCAGGAGCCAGGATGACACTGAGAGAGTCGGGAAGGAGAGCTGGAGAGAGATTTTATAGACATTGAAGTTCCCAGGACCTCAGGTGCCTGGATGAGACCAGGCCCTTCAGGATGAGAATCATAAAAAGAGGGAACAGGGAAGAGCTACAGAGAGGAGTCTACAGATTGGAAATAAACAGAATAAAAAGAGAGACATAAGTAGGAAATAAATTACGTGCCGATTGCTGGTGTCTGTATCCTAATCCTCAGAATCTGTAACACAGGCTTCTGCAGGTACCAGGGCAGTGATGGTGATGGAGTGGCCTTGGGAAGAGAAAGCACGGAGTTTAGGGTGGAGGTGAGAACTTGGGTCCCTGATGCCCCCTCTAACTTCCCCACCCCTGGCAGCGCCCTTAAACCAGGAGTAAACCTGAGGACAGGACATGAAGGTGCTGCCACAAGACCTGAACGTGCAGAGGGAGAATGTCTGCTTCTCACCCAGCACCTGGATCACACACGAGGGACTCTGCAGGTTCAAGTGTCTGTAAGGGAGTAGTGTCCAACCAGATAGCCTGCATTGTAAGTCAACCCCAAAACCCAACCCCAGAACGCTAGTGCTCAATTCCCAAGAGATGCCAACCAAACACAACCTTATTTATCTTATGACTTGAAGTTTGTACCTTTCGACCACTTTCAGCTATTTCACCCACCTCCCGCCTCTGACAACCACCAGTCTGTTCTATGTATCTGTGAGTTTTTTTTCTTTTTTTTAAAGATTCCACATATAAGTGATCTCATAAGTATTTGTGTTTCGCCGTCTGACTTAATGCACTTAGCATAATGCCCTCAAGGTCTATCTGTGTTGTCACAAATGGCAGATTTCCTTCTTTTTATGTGGCTGAATAAAATTCCATTATATATATCTCTCTCACATTTTCTTTATCCATTCACCTGTTGATGGACACTGAGTTGTTTCCTAGTCTTGCTTTGCCTATTTTATTTTATTTTTTTATCCACACTGCATGGCATGCGGGACCTTAGTTCCCTGACCAGGGATCAAACCTGTGCCCCCTGCAGTGGAAGCATGGAGTCTTAACCACTGGACCACCAGGGAAGTCCTCTGCCTTGCCTATTTTAGAATCAGATTATTTGGGGGTTTTTTGCTATGGAGTTGTGTGAATGCCTTATAGATTTGGGATATTAACCTCTTATCATATATGTGGTTTGCAAATATTTTTTTCCCATTCCTAGGTTGCCTTTTCATTTTATTAATTGTTTCTTTTGCTCTCCAGAAGCTTTTTAGTTTGGTGTAGTCACATTGGTTCCTTTTTGTTTTTGTTCCTTGTGGTTTTGTTGTCATACCCAAAAAATCATCACCAAAACCAATGTTAAGGAGCTTTCTCTTTATGGTCTCTTCTAGGAGTTTTAAAGTTTCAGGTCTTACATTTAAGTCTTTAATCCATTTCAAGTTAATTTTTACAAATGGTGTAAGATAAGGGTCCAGTTTCATTGTTTTGCATGTGGGTATCCAGTTTTCCCAACACCATTTACTGAAGAGACTATCTTTTCCCTGTTGAGTACTCTTGGATCCCTGTCAATTAGTTGCCTGTATGTGTGTGGGTTTATTTCTGGGCTCTCAATTCTATTCCATTGGTGT
Source organism: Eubalaena glacialis (assembly GCF_028564815.1). NCBI lineage: Eukaryota > Metazoa > Chordata > Mammalia > Artiodactyla > Balaenidae > Eubalaena > Eubalaena glacialis. The sequence continues at coordinate 36,329,969 of NC_083725.1, forward strand.
ATGTGTCTGTTTCCATGCGAGTACCATACCATTTTGATTACTATAGCTTTGTAGTATAATGTGAAATCAGGAAAAGTGTTGCCTCCAGCTTTGTTCTTCTTTCTCAGAATTGCAGTGGCTTTTGAAGTCTAGTGCAGTTCCATACGAATATTAGGATTGTTTTTTCTATTTATGTAAAAAAAGTCATTGGAATTTTGATAGGGATTGCACTGGATCTGTAGATTGCTTTAGGTTGTATGGACATATACTCTCTGAGTGAGACGTGTATGTAGGTGATTTGCCTAAGACTTATTAAAGCAAAACAAAAAAAGTCAAAGAAACTGTTACATTACAAAAGACTAAACGTGTAGAGTATGGGCGGCTGGTGTATGCTCGGGATGATCCAGCCCCTTCCAGGTCAGAGAGGTGGGTGAGAAGCAGCAATTACAACAGACAAGGATGATCCTCCCTGTTTACCCCTCCCCCGGGGCCCATGTTATTCTGGGCTGCATCGTTTAAATTCAAAACACACTTTTGATATAGGGCCCTTGTAGCCATCTTGTTGTGCTACTCTTCACAACCCATGAGCAGGGTCACAGGAAATGGTAAACAGGTCTGGCTTTCCATGTCACCACTCATACAAGCCAGTGCTTTTCCACACTTGATCTACAGATCACAGACAGGTGAGGATTATGAAAAAAACAAGAACAAAGCTTTATTATAAATTATGAACACAACACAAGGGTTCTGGAAGGAAAACAGGGAGAGGGGAGGAGTCAGCTACAGGCAACAGGGGGCATCCCCTTGTTCCAGGACAAGCACAGAGTTGTGCTTGATGCCACAGAGGGGGAAAGGACAGGAAGGCTGCGTGGCGCTGAGGCCCCCGATGGCCTGGGTCTCACCCTGCAGCGCACTGTTGATGCGCCGGAGCGCTGCTTCCTTCTCCGAGTCTACATCTTCAGCGGTGACCCAGAAACCCAGCTCAGGGGGTGAGGGTAGCCTCAGAGGCTCCCCTCGCCTGTGCGGCAGCAGAGGAATCCCGCATTTTTGGGGCCTGGGACTGTCAGATGTGAGTGAGCAGTTCCTCCTGGTCCGTTTCTGCCCTCTTGTTGCCTCTGCATCCTTGTCAGGCTGGCTTTTGCTCTGGGAAACCACCGGAGCTGCAGAGGGCGATGGAGGGCCCTCCTCGCTCCCTTTCTTTGAGGACTTCTGGGGCAGCCCTTGTGGTATGGCAGGACCCCTCCTTCTCTGCACTGGCGGGAAACCTCGGGTGGAGCTATATGAGCTCGTGATGGCGTTTCTTTGGGGGCAGGAGCTCATGTAAGAGGTCTGGAGTTTCCTTTTGTATCTGTCTTCTGCGCTCTTGGCGTGGAGGTTTCTCTGCAGAGGTCCAGGCCTGGGCACGAAGAAAGAGACCCCCAGGGGCCTAAATGCAGATCGTGCACCCCCGGTGCCATCGGGGCCGCTTCTCTGGTCGTCGTTCCTCCCTGTAACTGTGGGGACTTCCTCCTGCTTGGCCATCCCTTTCCAGCTCTCTCCCAGGGCCCTCAACACCGTCTTCTCTGTGCACCGACTACTGTTCGGGACACACCTGGGTGTCGTGGGCGGCACTGGCTGCCCCCGCGCCACACTGACAGTGACTGTGTCCACTGCCGACACTGAGCTGCGGGACATCGTGGAGGTGTGAGCACCCATCACCGCCTTCTTCCGATGGCCTCACCTGCAGATGGAGATAAGGAGCCCCAGAAAGGAGCGCAGGGTCTGCGGGATGCTACAATGTGGTCTCAGAGACTCTGTGGCAAAGTGCAGATGCAGAGTCACTGGACACTTGTGGGCTGGCCTGCGAGTGGATAGCAGGCCATGGACTGCTGGGTGACCCGGGCCGGCTACGGGAAGTCGGTGGGAGCAGGGAGCGGGCTGCGGGCTGGGGGTGGCCGAGCCCTCCTGGCAGGTGCTGGTCCCCCAGTGCCCTGGGCGGGGGTGAGGGGCAGGGCCTGCCTAGGTAACTGCTCCTAGAGAACTTGGGTGAGGTCGGTCCTTGGACAGAGAGCTGGGCTCCGAGCGCTCTCCTTCAGCTTCCAACTCGGCCAAAGGCGAAGTGCGCACTGTTTGGCCTGTTGCTGGGACGCAGCTCTGGAACCTGTGAGCGAAGAATGGGCGCGCGTGCCCGGGGCCCACGAGGAACAGGCGCGCGCAAAGGTTCCAGAGGGATGGCGCGTGCGCGGAGGACGCGTGAGGACCTGGGGCTGCATAGGTGCTTCCAGATCTCCCAGGGTCTGCGGGTTGCAGGTGTTTGCCTTGAGGGTGATGAGCTTCTTGGCAGGGCAGCTGCCCCTTCTTCCCCGGCCGGCTCTAACTGTACAGGATGGGTCCCCGGCCACCAGAGCGGGAAAGCTGAAGAGCAGGGTACCTGGCTCAGCAGCCGCCGCCCGAGGTGGCAGCTTTGGCATCAGCGCCTGTGCGTCCGCCTGCCCTCCCGCCTGGTAACATTGGAGGAAAGAGCCGCTAAGAACAGAAGTGCAAAAAAAAAAAACCCAGAAGCGCCTAAGCCACCCAGATCCTGCTGGGGTGACAACTGAAGGGGCAGCCAGGGCGGGCTGGGAGGGACATATATACCAGGTCCAAACCCATAAAGATCTGAAATGCACGAGTCAGAATGGAAGTCTAGAATCATCCTTGGGCTTTGGGCTGAGCTGGGAGTATAGCCAAACTTTTCAAGTTCTCCAGCTCCACCTGCAGTTTCTGCCACGCTGGGACATTGCCCCAGAGTGGGGTTAAGCTTAAGGAGTCAAAGGAGGCATACATTTCCATCCTCTAGATCACTGCTCACCAAAAAATACAAAATGCCAGGCACATATGTAATTTTGAATTTTCTAATGAACACACCAGGAAAATGAAAATGGTGAAGTCAACGTAAATAATAGATTTTTAATTCAGTATCTGCAAAATGTTAGAATTTCTACATGTGGCAGGAGAAATGTGGTCATATTTCAAGGGCTCAAGAGCCACATGGAGCTTGTTGCCTCCATATTGGGCAGCACAGATATACATCATTTCCATCACAGAAATATATATTGGACAGTCTGTTCAAGATATATACCCCAGGCTATACTTTCATTTATGAAAATAAGGAAATAATCCACTTCTTCAGGTTGGGTATTGAAAAATCTCATCTAGGCCCTGTTCCTAGGTCCTACGTTAGGAGTTCAAGAAGGGTTTCTGGGGAAAGGTTTTATTGACTGTGGAAAGAGCAGAAATAAACCAACTTAAATGCAAATGGGATATGTGGGTGCCTTCTCTGATTGGGCCAAGGATTCGGTCTACCTGCTAAATTATTTTCTCTCTCCAGTGGCTATGACCTCACATGTAGATACATCCAATGACAACTCGTGATTTCTGACAACCTGAGGAGTGTCCGAGGTTGGCATTCATTTCAAATAAAATCAGAAAACCTTCAACCTGACACATCTTTATCAACCTGCTAAAAATCAAAGAGGAAGAAAGATCTTGAATGCAGTCAGTTAAATGTAAAAGAATATCAGTTTCAAGACGTGATTTCTCATCTGAAAACAGAGGCTAGAAGAGATCGGAATAATATCTTTAAACTACTGAAAGAAAAGAACTATCACCTCAGGATACTGATGTAGCCAAGATATCCTTAAAGATTGAAGGCAAAACAAAAATGAAAATAAAACAAAGGCTGATGAAGATGAAAGAAGACAAAATAGTTAATTATCAGGTGGCTAGATATAAAATCATGGGAAAGGAACTTCTTCAGGCTGAAGTGAAATGACACAAGAGCTCCTAAAGTTGGAACTTCAGGAAGAAAGAAAGAGCCACAGAAGGGGTAGCATCTGGATAAATGAGATAGCTTAGTTTTCTCCTCTTAAATTCTTTTACTATAAGTATGACTTTTGAAGGACAAAATTATACCACAATCTCAGAAGGGCAATTCATGCTGAGGTATTACATATGACAACTATAACATAAAGAACAAAGGGTAAGAAAATCTATATTGCTGTAAGACTTCTGTAATACATTTTACTTTCATCAAAGCAAAAATTGCACCCAGGGACTTCCCTGGTGGCACAGTGGTTAAGAATCTGCCTGCCAATGCAGGGGACACGGGTTCAAGCCCTGGTCCAGGAAGATCCCACATGCCGTGGAGCAACTAAGCCCATGCGCCATGACTACTGAGCCCGCGTGCCCCAACTGCTGAAGCCCGCGTGCCTAGAAGCCTGTGCTCCACAAGGAGAGAAGCCGCCGCAATGAGAAGCCTGCGCACCGCAAGGAAGAGTAGCCCCTGCTCTCCACAACTAGACAAAGCCCAGGCACAGCAACGAAGACCCAGTGCAGCCAAAAATAAATAAATAAATAAATAAAAATTAAAAATTGCACCCAAAAGAGTTAAATAGGGAAGGAAGATGATATTGAAGACTACTGTAATAAGGGGGAAAGGCCAGGACTCAGTCTGGGCTCAGCTTCACTGAAACAAAAGGCAGGAGAGTTTCTCAGTGCTGAGGTGGGGTTGATCTATGGGGTGCTTCCAGAGCATTGAGTTATTCCTGAGTTTGCAATGGTTTTTCTCTGTGATTAGGACATCTCTGTGTGGTATTTAGTACCCATCAAAGTTAGGCTTCTACTCTCCCACAGAGACTGGGAAATATATATGGTAGAATGAACCTAAAAGTCAAATGTAACCACTGTTTCTCAATGTTGGCATTTTATGTGTTTTGTACTTGCTTTCTTTTGTTCATTTCAAGTTTGGAAATGTTTGAAAATACACAAGAATAATGATAAGTGTGGTCTTTACTTCTCAGGAAATCACAAATAATTCATATACAATCTTAATATTTCCCTTTCTCATTGTTGTACCACAACTCATATCAGTTTCCTTTGTTTTATTCTTTGTATGATGTACAGTCAAGTTTGCTTGCTACAGTTTCATAATTTTTTAAAACTCTGCACTTGTTTATTATTGCAGTTTTTAAAAGTCCATCCTACGGTAAAATCTCTAGGTACAAAAAAACCCCACATGTGTTTAAAAGATAAACTCGTCTTTAGAAAAAAAAAAATCAGATTTTTTAAAATGAGCATCAGAGGAGACAATAAATAGAAACTAATTGGCCAAAATGGGTACTTTCTAAATCAGAAAACCTTGGCATTTATATATTCTGAAAGTGTTGACTTGAAACAAATAGACTACCAGATATTTCTTCAGCAAAGACAGGTTTATTCGGGATCAGCAGAGAATTGCAGTTCAGGGTCGGCCACTATGGTGAGCTTCGTGTAAGTCCCCAAGCGGCAAGGGAAGGAGAATGCTTTTATAGAGGGGACAAAGAAGTTGGGAGGGCTCTAGTCAAGAGTTCACGGCTTTTCACTGGCTGAGTCTTGCCAGGAAAGAAGAGGAGTCTTTCTTCTTCCTGTTGGGCTCTGCTATGGTCACAGGGCACGAGAGCTCCCCCTCTGGTCTCCCAACTCTATTTAATTGAGGTTTCCCTTTATTAATTTTTTACACCATGGTCAAGCTTTGAAAACAAGCCTTGTCTTCTCTAGGCGTCTTTGATGAATTAAACAATGGACAAAGTAATGTACAGTACGTCTGTCTGGGTTATAAAATAAATATGAGTGGATAAATACCACCCACTTAATCAATGAATAAAATTACATTATTCACAATTTTTTTTTCAGCTTAAAACAATAGCCATTTTTTATAGGAGATTATTTATTTATTTATCTTTTATACAGCAGGTTCTTATTAGTTACCTATTTTATACATATTAGTGTATATATGTCAATCCCAGTCTCCCAGTTCATCCCACCTCCACCACCACCATCCCCCCCCTCCCCCGCTTCCCCCTTGGTGTCCATACGTTTGTTCTCTACATCTGTGTCTCTATTTCTGCCTTGCAAACCGGTTCATCTGAACCATTTTTCTAGATTCCACATATATACGTTAATATACGATATTTGTTTTTCTCTTTCACAATAGCCATATACTATCACACAGTTCTGTAAGTCAGAAGTCTGTTCTGGCTAACCTGGGTTCCTTACTCAGGGTCTGGAGGTGTGAGGCCAGCTGAGTTCTTTTATTGTTTTAGATGACACCTAGAGGACCAGGAGACTGTGGGGAGGATGGAAATCAGGAGAAAATATAAAGGAAGTCAGATTGATTTCAAATTATTACATACAATTGTCTATCAATCCAACGGTAATTGTTTGTTGTCTACTTTTTGCTGGATATCTTTGTATTTCATATCCAAAATCAAGGCCACAGACTCAGCTTTCTACTAAGTTCGTCTCATTAAAGAATTTTTAAGACCACACCAATCCAAATAAAAATGGTAACAGATTCTATTAGAAATGTTTATAAATTGTCCTGGGAGAGCAACATAAAGCAATGTTTTGTCTTGGGACAAAAGGAACGGTTCCTAGAAGAAGGAGCAGCTGATCCAGGCATTGGGTGCAGCGGAGTTTTGCCATGTCACTCAGGGTGAAATGTCTCCAGGAAGAAGGAAGGCTGAACATTTACCTATGAATTTAAACTGCTGTAATTTTTAATAATCTTGTGAGGAGCAGATAGTCAGGATATCCTATTTATCAAGAGACAGACATGTCTACAAAACTGAGCCATCACAGGATCAGATGGGTCCTTGCTTTCTGGTGAGCATTTCAGAAAGTGGAATCTAGGAGGCAGGAAACCTGGATCAGAACAGGGAAGAGCCAAATCCTTTCATAGACTTTGACATAGCGCCACCTAGCGGGTAGCTGTGAGATGGCTGGAGCCTTTTATGATTACTTCATTAATCAAATGTTATATATGTCTGCAACTGTCACTCAAGAACTAAAGCCACTCCAGGCTTTTTATATTTGAAGGAAAAAAGCCAAGATATGTGGGAAAAAAATTTTTTTATATTTATTTATTCATTTTTGATGCACCGGGTGTTAGTTGCGGCACGTGGGATCTTCAGCTGAGGCACCAAGGCGTCTTAGTTGCCACCTGCACGCGGGATCTAGTTCCCCCACCAGGGGTCAAACCTGGGTCCCCTGAATTGGGAGCATGGAGTCTTACCCATTGGACCACCAGGGAAGTTCCTGTGGGAAAATGTTTAACAACAACAACAAACTCTCAGATTTCGTTGAGGGTTCGGTAGCACGGATAGTTTTTAAACGTACGATTTATGACCTTCCCATATTTTGAATCTCAAAAACACTGAAAATGAGTCATGATTTTTGATCCACCTACATTTAAAAATTTCACTGTGTGGTAAAACACGATGACAGTAATAATAGATTTCTTCTTTCTAGTTATTCATTGGCAATAAAATGAAAGTGACTAGTCTATCTCATAGGATGGGAATTAAGCACGGCCAAATCCCATCTCACCTTCCCTTCTTACTACATGATTCCTTAGTAAATAGGTTGTGTGTCCATCAACCTGGTCCCACATATTCTAAATAGTTGAGGTAAAGCCAGTGAGAATTTATATCAGGTATTAGCGAAGGGTGAATATTAATCAGTAAAGCTGAGGGTTTTAGGTCTTAAGAAAATATTAGTGAAATTAAAATGAGAGTTTTACCTACCATTGAGTAGTTTAGAGATTAAGCATGAAGTTTTTACAAATATACTTACATACGCACATATATATACGCAGAGTAATATTAATGAAATTAAATGTAAAGATCTGATTTTACCTAAAAGCCAAGAAAAAATTATAATTGTTGGCCATAGACAATGTTCTTGAGATTTATAAATACTCAAATACAAAATTTCTGAAAATGCAATTCATTTTGAAATTTTGGTTCATTGTTGAATAAAAACATTCGTGATGACCTCTTAGTCATTAGCAAATCATATTTCTGCCAAAATCAAATCAAAATATGATCAGATTAAAGAGGTGAGACCTGTTGTGAATAGGGTGGGAAGAGGATGCTTCAATATAAAAGAGTCCCTTGTAGGTGACTCTCACTCCAGAACTGAGTCACTTTAAGAAGGAGAATCTAGTAGAGGAGAGGTGAGTCTAATCTTACGTAATTTCTTTTTTACCTCTCAGTTTTCTACAAAAGGCAAATATGACAGCCAAAGTTTGGGGAATGGAGTAATTTTTTTTTTTTTTTTTGGCCGCACTGCGTGGCTCGTGGATCTTAGTTCCCCAAACAGTGATTGAACCTCGGACCTTGGCAGTGAAAGTGCGGAGTCCTAACCACTGGACAGCCAGGGAAGTCCCTGGAGTAATTTATTAATACAGTAAGTGTTGCCGAGGCCAGCTCAATCCCAGACCTAGTGTGTACACTTAGGGACCCTTGGGCCCTCTGCTCCAGGAGCTGTAGGCAGGACTAGGTTTCAACACCCAGGCTGGAGAGATGATGCTCTTTTTCCTTAATCAGATCCTGGTTGGAGTCCTCTACCACATGGTGAATCGAGTTTCCCCCATTGACTGATTCAACCTCTCAGCTGCTGCTGGGGATCTGAGCCACAGCCGAGTCGGACCAGCTGGTGGAAGTTGGAGGATCTCTGAGTCTAGACCAGGATGTCCAGTAGAATGTAACCCACATATCTAATTATAAATTTTCTAGTAGCCACATTAAATGAAGTAAAAGGAAACAAGTCAAAATAATTTTAATCGGCAAAATGTTATCACTTCAACAAGTATTTACACTGACGATACAAACATTGTTTAAAAGATCTCAATGAGATAGTTTAAATTTGCTTTTTCTTATTCTGTCTTCAGAATCCATTGTGCATTTTTACACTCAGAGCACATCTCAGTTCAAATAAGCCAAATTTCAGATGGTCAGTTGCCACCTGTTGTTGGTGGCTACAGTACTGGACAACCCACGTCTAGTCCATTCACCAATTCAAGTTGAAGCTAAATGATGAATTGAGTCTTTCTTTCCTTTCCTTTTCTTTTTTTTTTAAATGTAATGCATCTCTCCATCAATGCACTTAACTTTTTTTAAAAAATAAATTTATTTATTTATGTTTGGCTGCGTTGGGTCTTCGTTGCTGTGCACAGGCTTTCTCTAGTTGCGGAGAGCGGGGGCTACTCTTGGTTGTAGTGCGCGGGCCTCTCATTGCGGTGCCTTCTCTCATTGCGGAGCACTGGCTCTAGGCGCGTGGGCTTCAATAGTTGTGGCATGCTGGCTCAGTAGTGGTGGCTCACAGGATCTAGAGCGCAGGCTCAGTAGTTGTGGCGCACAGGCTTAGTTGCTCTCGGGCATGTGGGACCTTCCCCGACCAGGGCTCGAACCCGCATCCCCTGCGTTGGCAGGTGGATTCTTCACCACTGTGCCAGCAGGGAAGTCCCTGGATCGAGTCTTTCATTCTAACTAGCATTCCAAATATCAGAAGTTCTGGGGCAAAGGTCAGTTATATTTATATTTATATTTATACTTATATTTATATTTACATTTTATGTCATTACCTAGCACAATGGATGGCACATATTAGGTACCTGATATATCTATACAAGTAAAAAGGATAGAGCCCCAAGCACTAATGGTCATTCAACTCATGGAAACATCTTGCTCATTTTTCCACAGAAAGTGACTATGGCTAAACATTTTAAAGAAGCAAGTAGAAGTCTCATCTGCCTAGGTTATCTTGAAAAACTTATGTACCTGAAATGCGGATATGTCTGCTGCCTCTGGTGCATCAATTCAACACAGAGGGAGTCCCATGGAAGCGTTCACTGTGCCCGTTCTGCTCTGTGGCCACTGAGAAGAATGAGACCAAGACAAATGGTCAGTTGAGGAAGCTGGTGTCCAAGATCAAGGACATGGAGCCCCACCTGAGTAATGTTTCACAGTTTAACCCAAGGATGCTGAAGCTCCAAGGGAAGGCATCTGTCCTAACTACACCTCCCCACGGAGGACCCAGGAAGAAGCAGCTCTGCTAAGGTCTCCATTAAATATGGGCATTATTTGAATCCTGGCGCCTAAATTTTTATCCCCTAAACAATGGTGTTTCTCACCCTGAGTATGAATTAGAACCACCTGGAGATTTTTAAGAGGATATAGTATTTAGGTCATGTCTTGATCTGTGTTGTTCAATAGGGTAGGCACTGGTGGCCATTAAGCACTCAAAACAGGGATAGTGCCATAGAGAAATGATAATATTTTGGGTATATTGAGCTTAATACATATCTTATTGAAGTCGTTTTTGAATAAGTTTACAAGAAACTTTAGAATTACACCTGTGACTCATGTTCTATTTCTATTGAGAAGCACTGCCTCAACTATGGCTTCTCAAACTTGAATGTGCATTTAATTACCTGGGGTCTTCTTAAAATGCAGATTCTGATTCTATAGGGCTGGACTAGCCTGAGAATTTGCATCTCTGACATGAGCCCAGGATGATACCTCTGGTTCCTGACCACACGTGAAGAGTAGCAAAACCGGCACTGTCTGAATCTGCAATGTTTCTGAGCCCCCAGGTGATTCTAACCCACACTGGGTGTGGGCAGCCGCTGTGATGGATAAATGTATGTTTGGTAAATATCCCAGTCCACAATATCACTTGTGAGAAAAATGAATTGTTCATTTTCTAAGTGAGTTTACTCTTTGCTCCATGCAAACTTGTATTGAGGATAGCAAAACTGGTCCCAGACATTTTGTCCTTGACAACCCACAGTCTGACTATCAGACATGTCCCAGCATCTTCCACTGAGCCAATCATCAGAGAGCCTAACAAAGTGAGTGGCACTGTTCCAGACAACAGGGGCACTTCTGAAGCTTCCTGTGCCTCCATCCACAGTCTTGTTAGAATAAGCAGTTCTGCTCCAGACTCTGATAATTAGGGCTAGCTGGAGATGCTGGCAGTCCAGAAAGCCATTCTTCTCCAGTTTCCCTTCTCGTCTGAGCAAGTTCTAACTCTAAGTTGCCGTCAAGGTCCAAAGGCATCCCTACTCATGCCCAAGGAAATCTCTGATTGGCTGGGAAAGATGCCTCTTGCTCTGTCTTGATGTTGGCCAAGATAATACTTTTAAGCTGTTAACAGACCCTAAGTGTCTCAGATGAAAGGTACTGTAGCGGGAATTGCCATCGTTAACAGCATTCCATACAGGTAACTCTTGACTGTTCCAATTTCTCAAAAATTTGGACACTTTGACTGCCTCTAGAACATCTCTGGGGTGTGTGAAAGAAAAAAAGAGGCCTGTACAATTTATTTCTCAAAATATACACAGAAATATTTTGCTCATACAAACAGGGAAACCTTATAAATAACGTATGGAGAGCAATGTAATGTCGATAACGGAACTACTCATTTCGAAAGACAACACTGTCACAAAGTGTCCCCTCACCAAAACGGACTGGGAATTTTTAGGGGCCGCCAAACCAGAGGTGGAGATTTATAGGAACCTGGGATGTTTGAAAAATGGTTTTGGACGACCTCCTTGAGGAAGGCACCAAGCGTCATCCCAAATTGCAAAAATGGCTCCAGCTTGACTCCTTGTGTCCTCACTCTTTGCAACGTGACATTCCAACTTCTCCCATCAAGAGGCAGAGTTGATTTCCCCACCCTTGAAGTTAGGTGACTTGCCATGGCCAATAGAAGGCAGCAGAAACGATGGTGTGCCAGTTCAGATCTAGGTCCCACGATGCTTCTACTCTCCCTCTCGGAGCCCTGCTACCCCCATGAGCACAAGCCCCAGTTACTAGCTGGGGCATAAGAGGCATGTGGCCCAGTCAGGCCCCCGGCCCGGCTACAGCCAGCCCCCAGCTGACCCCACTGGTGTAGCAGCAATTCCAGCCATGATAAGCAGGGTTGTGAGGAAGAATTAAGAGCATAAGCGTATGCTATAATTTACAAACCACTCTGTCAACCTACGACATTATTTTTCAAAAGCATTTTTGTTATTTTGAATCCCTGTGTGGACATATTGAAAACAGCACTCCAATGATTGTTGGAGAGCAAAGGATGCAACCTGAAATTGAGAGTAAAATATATTAGTTTATCCAGATTCACATATTTGTATAAATTACTAGAAAATCATCTGAAGAAAAACAGACACGAATGAAAAAAACAGTCCAAAGAACACGGGTCAAGAAACATGTCAATTTATCACCAACTAGTACATCAAAGATGTAATGGAAAGTATATGTTTGGTTCTCTGTATAATGCTGTATAATTTTCATCACAAAAGCATTATTTGATTTGTACATACTTGGAAGAAAACAAAGCATTAAGATTATCTGCTGGTGTGAAAACTGGCCCCTATACACAGAGGGCAACGAGAGACTGAAGAAAGAGACAGCCCGCTCCAGACTAGTCAGTGGCAGTTTTAACAAGCAAGGGAACCTGCTTACAAGGCTTGCCTTGGTCAGCTGAAAGACGAATAGATCTCAGCACCCACCCGCCAGGATCTTGAGTTTACACAGAGACCTTAACAGGGTTCAGTCACGTATACTGTCCACATGGTCTCAAGAACACATTACTCGCTCAAGGCTGAGTTCTTGAAAATGGCTCCCACTGTGGGAATGGTGGGCAGAATGTATATTCCAAGGTCAGGGGAGGGGGTGAGGAGTCTCTGATTGCCCAGGTCCAGCTCTCGGGTCAACTGGCGGTTATGCCCTCTCAATGGCCTCCTCTGACATTTCAGCAAGGAAGGATGCCAGAAAAGATAGCCTAGGGCAGAAACCACTCAACTTGTTATCACGAATGCCAGGGCAACCCAAGCAAGTGGATATACAAGCCTACGTAGGGCCTGGAAGTAGGAAGCATTTGGGGACTACACCTGGGCCGGTACTGACCTCCCTCCCCAAAGGGACAAGGAGAGCAGAAACCTGGATGGAGTCAAGACAGAGAACAAAGAAAGGCAAGGCTGGATATGGAGCAACGTGTGGATCCAGGAGCATGTGTCTCAGAATTGCCGGGGCTCTGCAGACCAGCTGCATCCCCATTCTCCTTGACCCTCATTGGTATAGTTAACTCAGGGTGGGCTCATTCCGGCTGCCAAGTCACTTGCCACCTGTCCATGGAGTTGACAGTTACTTGCTCACAGTGAACCAACCTCCCTGGACCTAACAGCTACTGCAGGAGGCGGTAGTGGAGAGCAAGGTGACGACAATGACCAGATGCGAAGGAGGAAGAGACTTTCAGTGGACCGACTGGGTGGATTGATGGTGTGGGGTTAAGTCTGCAGAGCTAAAGGGGCCAGATGTAGAAAAGGGAAGGGGAATCATGGGGATATAGTCAAGCCCCATCTTATGGATATTTCATCCATATGTTGTATACAAATTCCATTAAATTTGCTCTGAATGAAAAAGAGAGAACAAAATTATCCTTTAAACCATGTCAGTGACTTTATTTACCATCTCATTTGATGAGCTCATAGCCCAGGGTAAGAGGGAAATGGGAGCTGTGAGTCTGCCATCTCTCAGGAAATCTCAGGCCTCAGAGGCCCCTCACAGCCAAACTACCTCACCTTTCGCACTTTTCAAGCAACGTTATTCCTAAGTGCGAGTCACCCTCTTCATCGGGTTCTCCAAGAAACAGCAATCTCTCCCAATGAGAGAGGGAAAATGGGCTACTTTGGCTTTTTGAGGAACAATATGTAGTTCTCCAAAATGGTACCTGCCTGGGGGATTTTTCAAGAAAATTAACCATCAGTAGTGATTTGTTTGTCTTCACATAACGTATGACCCAGATGTGCTGAGAAATAAGAAAAGGATGAACGAATCAAGGGCAGCTGATCCAAGGACGCAAGGGGCAACTTCCACAGCCTACGTGGAAAGCTAGAGAAAGGGAACATCCAGCTGGTGGGAGCTGAAGACAGGGGCCAGTCCTCCTTGGGCTCGGGATGCCACCCTCTCTTCCTACATCTTCACGCTCTCCTTCTCTGTTGGCCCCTCCCAGCCAGAGTTAAAGAGCCACAAGGAAATGCCCTCCTCCACTCTATTCTCCTGTCCTTCTATCCACCCCTCCTTTCTTTCCCTTTGCCATCAATTTCTTGACTTGCCCCCCATTGCTCCCCTCCCATCTACACTGCGATCTGGTTTCCACCCCACTACTCTCATGAAACTGATCTCCTTGAAGCCCCCAATGATTTCTCCGTTGACAAGTCCAGGGGACTACTTCTCAATCCTTATCTATGTGACCGCCAAGCCGAGTTATATCTTAAACAACGTCTCTGTCTTGAAAATCTCTTCCCTTGGCTTCTGCGCCACCTTTTCTTTTCTTTTCATGAGACTGGTCACAACCAGCACTGCAGATTCCATCGAATTAAGGAATGCTGTTGCCGACATGCGTGAATGAGCTGTGAGTAAAGTGTTGGAGTAGAGGAGACCTAAAGTGAAACGTCTTCATGAATGTCCAAGTGGCTGAGCAGCAAGTTAACCTTTCATAGATGTGCTAAAGAAGAAGAGTTAGGTTTTATTTTATTTACTTTTCCCTGGACTGTGTTCAATGACTATCATCTACAAGTTCAGGCTACGTTTTGCTGAGGATTAATGCACTGGGAGAGCTGAGAGAAAACTGAACTGTAGAGCTGTCTTTTTCTTGACCAGTTCACCTTACTTTCCCAAACTCTAAGTCTTTCCCTAATTCTTTCTCCTTTTTATTGTAGTAAAATGAACATAACACAAAATTCACCATTTTGATCATTTTACAATTCACTGTACCATTCAGTGGAATTTAGTACTGTCACAATGTTGTGCAACTGTCACCACTGCCTAGCTGCAAAACATATTCATCACCCCAAGAGGAAACCTACACCCATTTTAAGGAGTCATTCCCTATTTCCCTCTCTTCCAAACCCCTGGCAACCACTAATGTATAATATTTTCTGTGTGTATGGATTTGCCACTGCTGGACATTTCATATAAATGGAACCATACAATATGTAGCCTTTCGTGCCTGACTTCTTTCACTTAGTTGCATCCATGATGTAACATGTATCAGTAATCCATTCACTTTTATGGCTGAATTCCCTGATCCTGTTTTCTTCATACTGTTTGAATACAAAATTAAAAATATGTTGAGAGTGAAGCTCTGTTTTAATGGCACATCTATTAGGCCAATTCATTTAAAGAAGGTGAAAATGGAGATGTTGTGAAATGATAATCGTTGAGAAGCCTCAGCTAATTTGATAATGAAAAGTTTGGGAAATGTTGCAAAAAATTATCTGCTTTATATTAAAAGCCTTTTAAACAAGGATTCAGGAGATTGTCTTTTTCTCGCAGGTAACTTAAATGAGGCAGAAGGAAATAACTGCCCTTTAAAACAGATTTTGAAAGGATTCTATTTATTCTTTTTTTTAAAAATTTATTTATTTATTTATTTATGGCTGTGTTGGGTCTTCGTTTCTTGTGAGGGCTTTCTCTAGTTGCGGCAAGCGGGGGCCCACTCTTCATCGCGGTGCGCGGGCCTCTCACTATCGCGGCCTCTCTTGTTGCGGAGCACAGGCTCCAGACGCGCAGGCTCAGTAATTGTGGCTCACGGGCCTAGTTGCTCCACGGCATGTGGGATCTTCCCAGACCAGGGCTCGAGCCCGCGTCCCCTGCATTGGCAGGCAGACTCTCAACCACTGCGCCACCAGGGAAGCCCAGGATTCTATTTATTCTTAATAGACGAATGGGAGTACAGGTAGCTCACATCCAATATGGACTCCCTGTCCAAACACTGTTTATCGTTCTAGCCACCACTATCGAATTATATTTCTTGAGAGTAAGGCAGCTCAATTCCTGCATATCACTTTTTAAAATTCTTCTATCAAATCGATTAATACAGTATAAACAGGAGATGTTCATGTTTAAGTGCAGTTCAAATATCAGGTATAAAGAAGCCACAGTAAGAAAGAGAATCCTGTATCTCTTGCCAGAATGTGGTCAGCTCTGGGGTGCTTTGCTAGCTGAAAGACACATTCATTGTTAAGAGGATAGAGGCTATTTAAGAGGGATGAGAGCCAAAAAATTTTAACTACATGTATGTGTTAAAAACAGTGCTAGGTTATCTCGTATTCTATATCAGTCAAGGCTCACCATTTTACATATGTGAAAAGCGAAGTTAAAAGTGTTCTAGTAGGGCTTCCCTGGTGGCGCAGTGGTTAAGAATCCGCCTGCCAGTGCAGGGGACACGGGTTTGAGCCCTGGTCCGGGAAGATCCCACATGCCACGGAGCAACTAAGACCATGCGCCACAACTACTGAGCCTGCGCTCTAGAGCCCGTGAACCACAACTACTGAAGCCCACGCACCTAGACCCTGTGCTCAGCAACAAAGAGAAGCCACCACAATGAGAAGCCCGCGCACTGCAACAAAGAGTAGCCTCCGCTCACCGCAACTAGAGAAAGCCCGCGCACAGCAATGAAGAACCAATGCAGCCAAAAATAAATAAACAAATAAATAAATCTATTAAAAAAAAAAGTGTTTTAGTAACTTACTAAAAGGCAGGCAATCAGTAAATTTGGGCAAGAATTCAGTCTCAAATCTGTCACACTGAAGTTTAAGCTAATACTTGAGATTAATAAAAACAGCACTAAATTAAAAGTTCAGATATTTTTTATTTCATACCCTTTCACTAATGCTCTTTGGAGATAAATCATTTCATTTATATGGGTCTTACTTTTCACAACTATAATAGTTGGAAGCTTTACTAGATGATCTGTATGTAGTCTTCCAATTCTAAAATGTTCCCCTAATTTGGATTTCTACAATAATTGCCCTTGCAATACATGCATGCTGCCACCAAGTAGCAGTAGAGACTACTAGTTCCTTTTTTATCCCTAGTGGGGAGTGCACTTTGACATCAGACTTATCCGTCAATAGTACAACCTGTTAATATAACTATAAAATAACAAAATAATCTGGTATTATTTCCTGTAAAGCAGAAGCTTTACATTGTGTCTGTGAATCATATCAGAATCACCTGTAGGTTTTTAAACATAGAGGAAATCCAGAACCTATTGAATGAGAATCTTCAGAGACAGGACTTGGGCATCTGGATTTTTGGGCTCCCATCATTTGCATATTTTATTTCATTATATTTTTTGGCTATGTACAATATTTGTCACATCCTCTTGAATCTTTAAAAGTTTCTTTTTGTTTTAAATTTTAGAATATTCTATAATCCTCACCTACTTTTCATAAGGTGTTATCTGTTATGTTTATTCGATCTTGTGCTTCTCCTGGTTAAGACTTATTTTTTTCTTTATTTTTTTCGTGGCCCTGCCTCATGGCTTGCAGGATCTTAGTTCCCTGACCTGGGATTGGACCCCAGGGACCCAGCAGTGAAAGCGCCAAGTTCTAACCACTGGACCACCAGGGAATTCCCAAGACTTCTGTTTTAAATGACTTTTTTTCCCACTCTAATTCATTCCTGGGATCAGTTTCATGTTTGAACATTAAAGCAACCTTGCATTACTAGAATAAAGCTACTTTGATTGTGATATATGATTGTTTTACATACCATGGATACAGTTTGTGCTTCTGTTTACACATTTTGCATGCATGTTCAAAAGAGAAACTGGCCTATGATTCTATTCTTGTATTATTCTTTTTAGTTTTGATCTGAAACTTATGTTGGCCTTATAAAGATTTTGAGCAATATATACTTTTCTGTTTCCTGGAAGATTTTTATGTAAGGTTACCAATATTTCTTCCCTAAATATTTGGAAGAATTTACTTGGAAAGCCATTTATCCCTGGAAATCATTTTCTGTAAAGGTACTTAATTATGCAAACAACTTTTTGAGTAGATACAGGTTTTTTAGATATCTTTTTCTTTCTTGGGTTAGTCTTGTTAGGTTGCATTTTTTAAGAATGTGTAATTTTGGATGAATTTTCAAATTTATAAATATAAAATTATCATAATTTTAACAGCTTTATTGGGATGTAATTTACATACCATAATTTCAACACTTTAATGTATACAATTCAGTGGTTCTTAGTGTAACCACTAAAAGACTTGTGTAACCATCACAACAATCCAATTTTAGATTTTTGTCCCCCCACAAAAAACCCATTACACATTAACAATGTTTTTTTCATTCTCCTCAACCCTCTCAGCCCGAGGCAACCACTAATCTACTTCCTGTCTCTACAGATTTGCTATTCTGGGCATTTCATATAAATGGGACCATACAATATGTGATCTTTTGTGAGTGGCTGCTTTTACTTTACATAATGCTTTCATGGTTCATCCATGTTGTAACATGGACCCATATTTCATTCCTTTTTATAGCTGAATGCTATTCTATTGTACGGATATTCCACATTTTGTTTATTCATTTATCAGATTGACATTTGAATTATTTCCACCTTTTGTTTTTAGAAATATGCTTCTCTGAACATTCACGTACAAGCTTTTGTGCAGACATAAGTTTTTATTTCTCTTAGGTATATATTTAGTAGTGGAACTGCTGGGTCATAGGGTAACTCAATGTTTAACACTTGCAGGAACTCTCAAGCT
Organism: Eubalaena glacialis; assembly: GCF_028564815.1. Classification (NCBI taxonomy): domain Eukaryota; kingdom Metazoa; phylum Chordata; class Mammalia; order Artiodactyla; family Balaenidae; genus Eubalaena; species Eubalaena glacialis. Next base: position 36,348,354 of record NC_083725.1, read on the forward strand.
GTTTTGTAAAATGGCCACACCATTTTACATTCCCACCAGCAATGTATGTGGGTTTCAATCTCTTGTCTTATAGCCTAGCATGTCATCTATGCTGGAAAACGTTTCACATGTAGTTGAGCAGGATGAGTATTTTACTGTTCGGTTGAGTGTTCTGTAGACATTTATTAGGTCTTGTTAATTCATAGTCTTGTCCAAGTCTTCCATATCGTTGTTGATCTTCTGCCTAATTGTTCTATCCATTATTGACCGTGGAGTACTGAAGCCTCCACCTAATGTTGTGCAATTATCTATTTCTTCCTTCAATTCTTCATGTATTTTGGTATTTTCTTCTTCATGTATTTTGGTTTTATCTTATTCAGGGCAAATATGTTAAAAATTTTTGTATCTTCCCTGTTTTTATCATAAAATGTCCCTTTTCATATCTAGTAACTTTTTTGTTTGTTTTAAAGTCTATATTTTCTGCTATTAGTATAGCCACTTCAGCATGCTTATGGTTGCTATTTGCATGATGTATATTTTTTCACCCTTATACTTTGTACACATTAGACTTTTGAATCCAAGGAGTGTCTCCTATAGAAAACACTTTTTTAAACCCAGTTTGACAATATCTGCCTTTTGATTGTACTGTTTAATTCATTTACATTTAGTTTTTATTATTGATAGGGTAGGATTTATTTCTGTCTATCATTTTACCTTTGGTTTTCTACATGTCTCATGTTTTTGTTTTTTTGTTATTGTTGTTGTTCTTCCATTTTCCTTTTATATTAAGTGGATATTTCCTACTGTAACATTTAATTCCTTTAATGATTTTTAACCACATGTTTTGAGTAATGGCTGCTCTAGGGCTTATGTAATACATCTTCTCAGAATCTCTTCAGATGTATACTAGTTTCATTCCAGTGAGAAACAGAAACTGTACTTTTATAGAGCTGTATTCCTTCCCCTCCTTTTTGTTTTTGTTACGTTTCTATATGTTACATACTTAACAACATATTATTATAATTATTACTTCTCACAAGCTTATCTTTTAAAGGAGCTTAGAGAAGAAAGTAGAGCAAATAAATAGTTTTGAGTTTGTTGGGTTAATCTATTTACCATTTCTGGTTCTCTTCCTTTCTTCCTGTGGATTCAGCTTATGATCTACTGTCATTTTTATTCTAGTACAGCTTTGTTCTCACTGCCTTCTTTGTGCCATATCATCAAATATGTGATATTCCTTTATGTTATATACAGAACAATCCAAATATAGTCATATTGTTTATGCACTTACTTTTTAAATTAGTTAAGAGAAGAAAGGAGAAGAAATTTGAAATTACATTATCTTTTATAATTCCCTACACAGCTGCTCTAGTCAGCATTCTTTGTTTTGTTTTTATGGCTTGAGTTACTGTCTGCTATCATTTGAAGAACTTCCACTAGTATTTCTTGTGAAGCCCGTCTGCTAACAATGAATTCACTCAGTTTCTCTTTCTGTTTCTGGGTTATGGTACAGTATTGATGATAAGTTGTGGAGTGGTAGGAAAAACTAAAATGCGATGTACTGTATGATGTATGTTTTACTGAAGTGGCTTGGTCAAATTATAGTGATTTATGATAGAAATCACCTAAAGCAAGTATCACAATTCTCCAGGAATGTTCTGTAGAATGCTGATGTTAATGATGAATATGTGAATCCTAAATCTTTCATTTGTATTGACCTTATCATCATTAATTCTTCTCCCAACAATGCCATAACTAGAGTTGAGTTCTAAAGCGTACCTTCCTCTTTTCCCATAGAAATGGTCCCACAATTTCAGAAAGTTCTCAAAGGTGAAAAAGTGCACATGACGTTTATCACGTTTGCAAATGCCAATGAAAATACTAAGGTAACACTGTCCAAAATGCAATATTCTTCTGTGAGAGCACCCAACTTCAAACAAATACACATATTCTTTTTTTTTTTTAATTTATTTTTTTATATTTTTTTATTTTTGGCTGTGTTGGGTCTCTTTGTTTCTGTGCGAGGGCTTTCTCTAGTTGCGGCAAGCGGGGGCACTCTTCATCGCGGTGCGCAGGCCTCTCACTATCGCGGCCTCTCGTTGCGGAGCACAGGCTCCAGAAGCGCAGGCTCAGTAGTTGTGGCTCACGGGCCCAGTTGCTCCGTGGCATGTGGGATCCTCCCAGACCAGGGCTCGAACCCGTGTCCCCTGCATTGGCAGGCAGATTCCCAACCACTGCGCCACCAGGGAGGCCCCAAATACACATATTCTAAATACAACTTAGATCTGTGACATGTTTTGGCCAATGAAGTGTGAGCAGACATGATGGCCTTAAATGAGCAGCAGAGGCCTTAAATGGGCTTTTGCAGTTGGGCTCACCTCTAATGTTTCAGTGAACTCTGTGAGAAGACAGGGCCTGGGAGCTGTGGCCTCACAGCTGTGCTCCAGAGGAAGATGCGTGGGACAGACCTCAAACTGACCCAAAACATGGAGCAAAACCAACCATCTAGAGTTCTAAAAGAGAGCCACTGCAGCTAGCCCATAGGTCCAAGAAAAATAAATTCTTGTCTATGTAACTGAGTTTGGGGCGATTTGTTCCAAAGCATTATCACAGCAAGAGCTGACTAACACAACATCCTCCAAATCATTGTTATGTAAATGGATGCCACCATGCCTACATGTAAGGCAACTGTGTACTCAAATTGTGAGAATTCTTGAACTCTTGGTGCCTCTCCAACACAATGTACGTGGCTAAATTTCCACAAATAAGTTCACTAATATACCACAAAGATCTCCCTAAACTTGTATTAAATGTAATGCAAAGTTCTTTCTTTTCATTTTCTGCTTCTACATAGTTAAAATGCTTTTTATCAATGTATAATGGCTCTTGCTGTTTGGCTTCTGTGGTTAGAGTCTTTTGAACTCTTCGGCTTTTCAGCTCCTAGGCTGTAAGATTTGAATCAGCAAATGCCCCAAGGACAAAAGCTGCACCAAATGTCAAGCTTGTGTCTGTGTTTCCCTTCTCTCCAGAACTTGGCCCACATGTCTTGGTGTCTCTCTAACATTCAGATGCCAGTGAACAGATGTTTTCCTACTTTATCCAGGTTTTCTAAAATTTCTTTAGACTTCACCTGATCTTATGTTATTATTGAACTATCATCTCAATTACCACTAGGAAGAAAATTTACAATTTTTAGAGAAAAGGGAACCCTGGTACACTGTTGGTAGGAATGTAAACTGGTGCAGCCACTGTGGAAAACAGTATGGAGGGGTCTCAAAAAACTAAAAATAGAACTACCATATGACCTCGCAACTCCACTCCTGGGTATAAATCCGAAAAAACCAAAAACACGTGTTTTCAAAAACATGAATTGGAAGAGATACATGCACCCCAATGTTCGCAGGATCATTATTTACAATTACCAAGATATGGAAGCAACCTAAGTGTCATCAAGAGACGAATGGATAAAGAAGATGTGGTACATATAACCAATGGCATACTACTCAGCCTTAAAAAAGAACAAAATTTTGCCATTTGCAGCAACATAGATGGACTTGGAGGGCATTGTGGTAAGTGAAATAAGTCAAACAAAATCAAATCTTGTAGGATATCACCTATATATGGAATCTAAAAACTACAACAAACTACCGAATATAACAAAAAAGAAGGAGAGTCACAGATATAGAGAACAAACTAATGGTTGCCAGTGCAGAGGGGGAGGAGGGGGCAATACATGGGTGGGGAAGTGAGAGATATAAACTACTGGGTGTACAATAGGCTCAAGGATGTATTGTACAACACAGGGAATATAGCCAATATGTTGTAATAAATGTAAATGTAAAGTAACCTTTAAAAAGTATATAAAAATTTTTTAAAAAAGAAAGCATACTGAAAATTGGAAACAATTTAAATGTCCATCAACAGGAGAATGCACATATAAATTATTGTATTTCCCTACATGGAATTCAACATAGCGAGGAAAGTACATGAACTAGACACATCTTTACGTGTCAGCATGGATGAACCTAGCAAAGATAACACTAAATAAAGCAAGTAACAAGAGAAAACGTAGTAGAATACTATATGCTGTTTAAGAATACTTAAAAATGTAGCCTAAATAGAAAGACATCCATGGCAGTGATGGAGACCAAGTTCAGAAGAGTGGTTACCCAGGGTCAGCTGGAGAGTGGCTGTGTTTGGGAAAGTGATCACACCAGACTCTTCAACAGGAATGGTAATGTTTCACTTCACACGCTGGCTGGAGGACGGAGGAGTGTCTGCGATGTTATAATGTGACCACGCTGCATGTGAAAGCCATTGCTGACCACATCTAGGGGATCTGATGTGCGGGAGCTGGTAGTGGGTGGAGGCATCCAGAAGGTCGTGGTAGAAGAGGAACGTTGTACACGTAACGCCTAAAGCCTGACCAGAGGACCACCACTGTTCTAGAAACTGGACACAAATCCAACTTCTACAGCCAATGTTAACAGACAAACTGAGGCATATTTAAAATTTTAAGACTTTATGTGAGCAAAAATAGATTCAATTCAGGCACCACAAAGTGGAAGTAGTGAGGAGCACTCCAGCCACAGGAGCTGAAGAGATTTTTATTTTAAAAGGGCAGAAGCAAAGCAACGAAATGACTGACTTGCTATAGCTTTGAAGCCTAGTTGGTGGTTTGTGACTGGTTGTCCTCAGCGGTGTTTGTCACCCTGAGGCGTTGACAGGCTTAGATTTTGGTTGGTTTACATAGGCGGCCGCATCACTAGAGCCACCGCAGGCTAACGGCCTCCTTGCAGGGTTAATTTACTAACACCAATAATCTGAGTCCTTCCTCTTACTCAGTCACTTCACTTCCTACGCCTCAGTTTCTCTTCTGTAAAGTGGATATTCAGTAGTAAATTCTCTGTGGAGGTGTCAGTACAAAACAAAGTGATTATTAGTAACCACGATCATGTCTTGAATGCATGGAACACGTCACCATTTGCCAACCACCGTGTCAAGTCAGCAGAAACTACAGAAATTAAGAGCTCTCCACAGAAATTCACACACCCGTGCACCAGGTAACGGACCACAGGCACATGTTCACTCAGCCTTTCATGTGTCCCTCACGGAGTGCACGCTCTCTCCTGGGCGGGGAGAGCACAGATATTTGTCAGGAGTTTAACTACTTTTAAAATGCGTTGATACAAGCAGGTCTCACTTTTGTTTGGATGAGTCAGCAAACGCTTTTTGGAAACCCCAAATTCTCCACACCTCCTACCTTTCGCTCTGCTTTAGTCTCGAACCTCCCTCCCCTGCTCCTCAGGCCGGGTCCTCATGGGAGGCAGGGCTGCGTGCGGACGCATGGCGGCGAGCGAGCAGACGTCCTCGAGCTCCGCCCCCACAGGCCCACCCGGAGCCTTAAAGGGCAGCCCCACGGCTCGCAGGGCATTGAGGCCGGCGCCAACAGCCAGGATGCGGGGGCGTGAAAGCGCGGCATGGAGGGGCTGGCCTAGCTGGGGCCCGTGGCCCTATGTCTTCTGGCTGCGACGCCGGTCCTGCGCACGCTGCGGTGCTGCAGCTGCCAGGCGGTGGGCGCCCGAGGGGCCGGGAGGCGAGCCGGGGACCCCAGGCGGGTGTGGGCATCGTGTCCGCAGCCAGCGTCCCCGAGGCCGCGCTCGGGCCATGATCACTCGGTGAAGCTGCGCCGCGACAGCGTGGCTGACTTCTTGCGCTGTGAGGACCTGTGTGCGCTGCAGGACTCGCTGCCTCTGCCCGCCATGGGCGCTTCCCTGCGGGAGGGCCTGCTGGACTTCAACGCCGACCGCCTTCGTGTCGTGGACTGGACGCCGCTCTTGAGCACCCTCTGCCCCTGATCTGTATCCAGAGTTTCTTCCAGCCACGGCCTGGAGAGACAGGTTTGTAGTTCCCGCTTCCAGGGGCCCTCGTGCGGGTGCTGCGAAGCGGGGTTTTACATGGTACAAGGTGGAGGGTGGGCACTAGAACCGGTTCACAGTGTCCGGGTGTGCGTGCAATAGACGGGGCGTGCGGCTTAGGACTCCTGCCAGCTTGGTGACGCCGGCCGAGTGCTTTAAGGCTTCTAGGTCTCAGTGTTCTCATCTGTAGCATGGGCTTAACAGGACCCACTCTCTGTGGAGGTTACAAGGTCTCACTCTGTTAATGCTTGTAGACGCTACAGTGTAGAACACTTAGCACAGTTTGGAGCATCGTTAATTGTTGCACAGATGTTACCTGGTCTGTTGAATGACTTTGCCTGGTACACACCAAAGCGATTAGGAAATGGATATATCCCAGCTTCATTTCCTTTCCATTAAAACAGGGCTCAGGAAAAAAAAAATTTTTTTTCAATAGTCGTATCATGTAGTGGAAAGAGCACCAGTGTGAAGGCAGCTTAGGGTTTGAATTAGAGGGCTTATGCTCCCTGTGGCCTTGGCAGGTTTCTTTTGCACTACAATCCCCACACTTGTAAAATGACATTAAAAACCACTTGTTTGTGGGTTCTTAGAATTAATTAAGCAGGTTATGTGTGTAAAGTATCCTGGCACTTGAATGAGTTGTCAGAACCAAGGGCTGCTGGAGACGACGCTACTGCCCTAGGTAAGATCCCCTTCTACTGGGCGGCAGGTAAACACAAGCACAGTAGTCAGTGCTCTGGAAGAAGTGAGTTCTGGTGCTACAGAGCACAGAATCTCTTTTTTCTTTAATTTAATTTTTATTTTATATTGGAGTATAGTTGATTTACAATATTGTGTTAGTTTTAGGTGTACAGCAAAGTGATTCAGTTATACATATATCCATTCTTTTTCAGATTCTTTTCCCGTGCAGTTTGTTACAGGATATGGAGTAGAGTTCCCTGTGCTATGCAGTAGGTCCTTGTTGATTATCTATTTTATATATAGTCGTGTGTATATGTTAATCCCAAACTCCTAATTTATCCCTCCCCCCCATCTTTCCCCTTTGCAGAGCACAGAATCTTGGAAGGGAAAGTTCAGGGTAGGCTTCTTGGAGGAGGTGCCATCCTTTCTAAGGATATGTAGAAGCTCCTGGGGTGGCAGGAGGGAGCAGTGTGTGTTAAAGTTTGAGAAATATAAGAAAATATGGCAAAACTAATGTACAGGACTGGAAATCAGGGTTTGGGAAAGAAATGAGAGTTGATACTGGAAACCTAGTGGGGCCCAACAGAAAGGGCCCTTGTTTGTCCTGTCAGAAGTTTGGATGTTTATCCTGAAGGCTGTGGGAAACACCAAAGAACAGTGAAATGGACTTCTGGTTTAGAGGCTCACTGGGACCTCCATGTGGAAGGCAGTTGATTGGGTGCAGGCTGAATTGTAATCTAAGGGTCCCACTTAAGTTATAAAAGGTGGGACTGGATTTTGCAGATCTGAGAGAGAACGGGTGAGGCCTGGTGACCAGTTAGAAAAGGGAAGGCAGCAAGCGTGGGTCACAGTTTACAGCTGCAACTTTTTGTGAGATACAGAGCACAGTAGAAAGGGATTGGGGGTGGGGAGAGGATCTTACTTCATCTTCAGTGCTTTAGAGGGGCCTGGTAGACAGATCTGGGCCCAAGATACAGATCTGGGCTTTTTGGGAGGACAGGTGTTTGAAGACATGGGAGAGACTTAGGTTATCCACAAGAAGATCCAAAGAATTATAGGTCTGAGAGTTTTTTAAGTGGGTATATTTGAGGATGTTTATAAGCTGAGAGAAAGTAGCCAGCAGAGGAAGGGTGTGAAGATCTGTGAGAGGAAATGATTGTTCATTTGTTTTCGAAAAGCTGAATACTTATCGTGTGCGTGGCCCTCTTCTAGGATCTGGGGTTCACACCATCTATTCTCTCTCCTTCAAGGACAGTTCAACTCATCCCCTGGTGAAGAGAACTCAGATTATTCTTTGCATCCCATTCAGGTGTAAGAACTGTTCTGTACCTCTGAAGGGACTTTACTTAACCAGAGTAGTAAGTTAGAAATCAAAAGAAATTAGAGCCTGAAGGGACCTTAAAGGCCACTGTACTTAATTTTGCCTAATATTTTACATTGAATGTAAGAAAAATTTATTGAAGAGCCCATTCTCTTCAGAGTTCCTTCACTGAACTTTCTTTATGTTTTTCATCCAGTGGGTCTAGCTTGTAGATTTTGGCCTCCTCTTAAATTTGTTTCTTCATCCATATTACATTTTGCCCGGACTATGGCAGAAGCTCCTGGGTGGTTTCGCGGCTCCTGGGCTCAGTTCCTCTAAGTTCACCTGCCTACTCGGGTTAAGTGATCTTCTAACATAAAAAGATACGCTTAAAATAATGCTGCTAATGGCTTGCCCACACAGAGTTAGTGCATACTAGCCGCCCAGCCTGTGCCCTGCCCAGAGGCGTGTAGTCTGAACTGTGCTCGGCCAAGCCTCATGGGGCTCTTTGGCCCTGAGGAAGGGGAGCTTTTTGTGATCATTCCCTTTATCTAATCGGTCCTTCAGCAGCGGGGCACCTTTTTCTAATCAGCGGAGGCACCCTTACTCAGCCAGTGGTAGTCCCAGGCCTCATCACCTGTGGGATACAAGCCATGCTCTCTCCCAGGCTTGCTTCGGCCAGCATCTCTATTTTCCTTTCTGTCTCTTCTCACACTTGGACCCCTGGCCTTTAGTCATCCTCACCTGCAGTATTTAAAGTGTCCAGCAGGAATCAGGCTTGAGTGTCTTTTCACAGATGTTCCCTCTGCAGTTAATGCACCTCCTACTCCAACTCTGCATACTCTCATCTTTTCTAGATTCTACTTCAGGGTTATCATGAAGCCGTCACTTAGATATAACTTTTTGCCTCCATAGGAACCTCTGTGCATAAAGGTTATGTTCATTTATCTCATGTGATTGAAATTTTGAGTTTATACATCTTCCTCCTTAATGAAGGCTTTAAGGGCAGGAGTCGTTTCTAATCCTTAGCACAGAGCAGATGCTTTTTTTTTTATTTAGATGCTTTTTAATGATGATAATATGTATGGTTTAAATCACTCATTTTACAATAATTTTGCTTTAGGTTGTGACAGGAATAAAGTTTACAGAAGTCGTGTTACTGCGATAAGAAATAAAGATGTGACCTTCCAGTTGTGTAAAGCTCATGAGTGCTGTGTAAGTGCGTCAGGTGCGCTAAGGAACCTGGAGCTAAATGGGCTAATTCTGAGAGAGAGAGACTTAACTATGTTAACAAAGGTAAGCCTTCATTGTGTCCTGCCAACATTTGATAGTTGCTTTTGGGGCGAACTAAACCAATAAAATTTTAAACTGTTCCTCCCCATTAAAGGGATTGAATAATTGGCTTCTTTGGTGCACCTGAGTCTTGTGAATTGTCCAGTTGGAGATAGAGGTTTAGAAAGTGAATTTCAGTCTTGTTTAAGTCTTTTCCCATCAGACTGGTCTCGTGATTTCCTACACACCATGTCTGTCTACCTTTTCCTGTCTACCTTTTCTTGGTGTTGTTCATGCCTGGATTGTCTCCTGTACCTGCTCAAACCTTGGTCAATTCTCATTTGTACCATGGAAGTTTGTCATGCTGGATACTGTCAGAATTAATCTTACTTAAGTTTGTGTTAAGCCACAAACCACACGTTTTGTATATTTTCTGTTTTTTGTGTTTGTTTATATTTTTATTGTTTCTCTTCAAGAAATATTATGGGAAGGGAAATAGCAAGATGTAAAGAGCAAAAATGTCATCATTCTCTTTAAATTGTTAGAACATGTATCTGCAATCATAATTATAATGCACTGTGGTATGTGTTAAAATAGGAAATATATGTAACGTCCCGTAGGAGCAGCAAATTCAGTGGTGCTGGTGAGGGTGTGTCATGGAAGTAACCACAAAGCAGGTGACTCTTCATTGGGGTCCTGAAATATTAGTGTCCGTGCCCTATGTTCAGTAGTGGTCTGAAGGGGTAAGGAAGCCTGCCTTTCAATTTGAGGGAAGAGAGGGTTTGAGGTCCTCTCTCTCATATTGCTCTAGTATACTGCATAGCACCTAATAAAATACTGGGTTTATAGTTGACATTTAAATCGCTGATTGATCATCAAGATTGGCATGTATCATTGGAAATGAAAATAGGAAGAGTCTTATGCTTTTTAGGTTTTTCTTTTTTTTCCTTTTTCTCAAAAGTATGTAGTACTTTACTGAGTGGTTGGCAATAAAGTTTGCAGTATTCAGTGTATTCAGTTTTAGTACCTAAATAGAATTAAACTGTTGCTGTAAACTGGAATAACACTTTGTTACTGACAAGTTTTAGAACGCATCAGTTCATCAATTACCTGTTTGGGAAGATTGTAGTTAATGATTTTAAGAATGTGGCTATAAACCTCCAATTGACTCAAGAAAAGCAAATAAGTCAAGATTGACAAATGTATAAGCTCTTCATCTTATTGTGTGTGTGGGTTTTTTTTTTCCTTTTAGTTATTTGTCAAGGTATAAAGAACTCTATCACTCTTAAGACAGTAAACTTCACGGGCTGTAATCTGACATGGCAGGGAGCAGATTACATGGCCAAGATCTTAAAGGTGATTTTATGTTTAAACTTTCATGAAAACATATGTGATTGAAGCACATTAATACATTGACACAGATGGCCGTTAATTTTTGTCTTTTGATACCTGTGAGTGCATCTTTCGTTTTGTTGAAAGAATATGACCAGTTTTCAGTTTGGGATTCTACCATTTAGTAAAGATAGTCCACTTAATTTTAGAAATAAGAGATTTAATATATAATACATAATAGTACTTTTATGTATTTTTAGTTACTGAAAACATTTATTGTGATGCTGTGAAGAAACTATGCCATTATAGTCTTCAAGATTTAAATGAATCAAGTGTCTATTAGCTGCTGTAGTTTATAAACTAAGAAAAATTACTACATCAGCAACTTGTAAATACAGTTTTTAAACTAATGCCTTAACAACTTTACAGTGGTTCTAATGAGTGTATTTAGGCCTAAAGTTATTTAATAATTTGACATGAAGCCTTTTTAATAGTTTGATGGTGCAGATCAGGGATAGGTAAACTATGGCTGGTGGGCCAGATCCAGCCCGCCGCCTGATTTTGTAAAGAAAGTTTTTTTGGAACATAGTCGCACCCATTGTTTACATGGTAGCTATGGCTACTTTCAGCCAGTTCCAGTGGGGTTGAGTAGTTGCAAAGGAAACTGTATAGCCCAGAAAGCTGGAAATGTTTAAATTTAGATTTTAAAAATTGAAGAATTCTTTGAGCCTATACAGGGCAAGTCCATTGACCCCTGGGGGAGAAAACAGTCAAGAACTTGGGTGCCGAAGCCAAATGGCCTAGGTTCAAATTCCCTTTCTCCCTTTTCATAGCATTTGACCATGGGCAAATCACTTAATGTCTATGCCTCATTATGAGGTTTAAATGAACTAAATTGTATAAATAGTGCCTGGCGCATACTAAGCACTGTGTAAGTGATTTCTGTTATTTCTGCTTGGAGCTTTATAAGCTATTGTTGATAGGAAAATGACACTAATGATTTTCCTTTTAGAGTGTCACAGGCACTTTGAGTCTTTTATTTTTTCAAGAATGTAGCAAGACTTTTTCCATTTAAAGTCAGTGTTCCCTGTTACCAGAATTTATTTTATGAATATAAAGAATTGAATGTCTATAAGACAAGACTTGTGGTTAAATGTCAAACCATTACTTTCCCAAGGCACATCCAACTGGCTGTGCATAGTCCAGGCCTCTAAAGTTTGTGTGCATACCCTAGGTAGCATGTGAGATCCATTCTGTAAATATAGTTTTTAAAATAATGCCTGGGACTTCCCTGGCGTTCCAGCAGTTAACACTTTGCGCTCCCAATGCAGGGGGCCTCGGTTCGATTCCTGCTCAAGGAACTAGATCCTACATGCAATAAGTAAAAGATCCGGCAGGCTGCAACTAAAGACCCGGCACAGCCAAACAAACAAACAAACAAATAAATAAATATTTTTTAAAAATAAATAAAATAAAATAATGCCTTAGGAGTTAGGAAAAGAAAATATTAGAACCTATTTAGCTTTGTATTATTTTAAAAATATCTGTGTAGTTTATAATGTACATAAAGTATATGTATAGAACTTCGTGTATATAATTTGTTAAAAAATAAGATGCATATTAAAAAGTTTTCTTATGGGTTGCCCAGTCAGGTGGTTGGAGACCATTGGAGAACAGAATGATGACATTTAGAGCCTCAGCAATGATAGAATTTAGAACCAATTCCCTGACTTAGAAGATAAGGAAAATAATTCTTAGACTGTAATTGAGTTGTCCAACTTTACATAACTGTTCAAAAACAGGTTATCCGGTGGCTGGAATCTAATCACTGACCGACTAGAATCTGGGTCACTGGACTCGTAAAGCAGAGCTGACCGTTTAATTTCTCAGGTTGATTCTCCTGGCATATATGCTTGATATGTGAGTGTGTAAATCTCTGACATAATAAGCCATACTCAGTAGGCACACCCTGTTTCCTTATTGAAGCATCTTAATTTTGTCCCATTAAATCTTTGAAGTATCAGACTATCAGAAGACATGAAGAAACCTGGGCTGAGAGTCTTCGTTCCAGGAGACCTGATCTTGACTGTATGCCTGGTTTGAGGCGCATCACTCTGAACTGCAACAAGCTCATTGGTGACCTGGGTGCTCGTGCTTTTGCAGAATCTCTTAGTGAGGATTTATGGCTTGGAGGTAAATTCTAAAATTGAAAATATTGAATTTTTAATATAATATATGCTTAGCTTTTGGCATGATACTGTTGTCATAGGATTTTTTTTAAAGCCTTATTTTTCTGATAGCTTTTATGTTGCTTTTAAACTTTCTCTAAGAGTTGCATATATTCTTTACAGAAAATACAGAGTAACAAGAGAACAATTACCTATAAACTTAATATCCAGACATAATCACTGTTCATTTTGGTGTATATATTTTCAGTCTTTTTTTTTCTATAAATATATTTGTACACTTAGGGATTACTAAAATAGAATTGTAGTATACTTGCTATTTCATATTCCTGCTTTTTTCACTTAATGAGGTATCATGTAGTATTCCATCATATTGATGTCCCATAGTTTAATCAATTCTTTGCAATTAGATTTAGACAGTTTGCTTTTCCCTGTCACAAGCAATGTGAATACCTTGTATATACATCTCTGTGTCCATTGGGATTACTTCTGTAGAATAAGGTACTACAAGTGGAATGACTAAGTGTGACATATTTTTAAGACTTAATACACATTGCCAAATTACCACCCAGAAAGGCTATGCCAATTTGTAATCCACCCCAAGAGTGGATGTGAAGCCTGCCTCTCACAAACACTGGCTGGTAGCACTTTTAAAAAACTGTAAGACTACAAAAATGAGTACCTCTCCCTTTTTTATGCAAGTGGGATTACTCCAAATTTTATAACTTTTTTCAGTTAATTTAGTATGACCATCTTAGCAAGTCAGTAAATTTGCATCTCCTGCATCATTTTTTTGTGACTGTTCAGTGTTCCATTATATGAATAGGCCACAGTACACATAGCTTATCCAATCTTGTATAAAATGTATGTCCAGTTTTTCAGTTACAAATAGTACTCTGATATATATCCTTACCTATATCTCTATTTCTTTTGGTTAAATTCATAGAAAGAGAGTTGTTGGGTCAAAAGGGTATAGACATTGTAAAGACTTTTCTTACAGAATCTTGGCTTAATCTGATAGGAGAATAACCACATTTTGTTTTATTTTGTATTCATTTGATTTACTGGTGAGGTTTACTGGCTGTTTGTATTAATTTAGCTAGTTGGTTAATTACACCCTGTGTCCATTCTTCTGTAGTGAGAGTTTGTAAGTGTTGTATTGTATCCTGTCAGATCCATATGTCTGACTTGCTATTTCTGTCTGTCATGGGGTGTTGAAAGACTCCAGTTATTTTAATGTGATGCTCCACACAACACTTAAATAAATGACTCATGATAGTTTCCTTTCATGTAATATTTCTTAATACCTGTGCTTTTGTGATGATCCCTTTTGTTTAAATGAGTAGGTTGTTCAGCCCCAGAGCTACTAGAATTCATGATCATTTGTTCTGGTTTTTGTCTGACTTTTTACTGCGAGAGTTCTTGACCATCATACTTTCATGATAGGTTTTTAGTATGTATTCTCTATTCACACCTTGTTTGAATTTGTTATTATTTGTATCCTAGAAAACGGTACTTTCCTAATGTTGTACATCCCTTATGTTTTTAGCAGATAATTTACTAAGTAAAGTGAGTTATACTTGTAAATTGTTCTTATCTCTACTCAGAATAGAGGTGAACCTAGATACTAAGCCTGCTTCCACCAAGAACATTATTTCCTTCTTGTGCAACCTCTGAATTCTTGCAAGGAGTACTTTATTCATTTGTCAGTTTCACAAGTAATTTTTTTAATACCTACTGTGTGCCAGATACGGGTTTAGGCACTACAGATAAAGCAGTGAACCAGACAGACAAAAGTCTTGCCCTCATGGAGCTTACATTCTAGTGAAGGAGTTCATATAGAAATGAGTAAACAGATAAGTAATATAGTTTTAGATAGTAGGAAGTGCAGAAATATCGTAATGTAAGGAGAGTGAGCGGGGGCAGGTGGGATTCCATTGGATAGGTTTGTTAGGGGTCAGGTTCACTGGAGAAGTGGCATTTGAATGGAGACCTGAATGAAGAGAGGAGCAAGCCATGGAAGATCTGGGGGTAAGCACATTCCAGGACAAGGAGGCAATGAGTATGCAGGCATGTAGGTGGGTGGAGTATTTAAGGAAAAGCAAGGAGGCCAACATGGCCAGAGTACTGAATGAAGAAGAGTGTGGTATGACATGAGGTCAAGGAGCTAGCCAGGGGTCTTATCTTGTAAAGTCTTGAAGGCCAGAGTAAATATTTGGATTATTCTAAATGAGTAGAGGGTTTTGAATTGGAAAAAGGCATGATCCAAATAGTATCTGAATAAGGTGACCTGGTATAGAGAATGGACTTGAGAGGATAAAGAAGAGAAACAGGGAGATCAGTTAGGAGACTATCACAGTGGTCCAAATAAGAGATGTTTATGGCTTAGCTTAGGCTGGAAGTTTGGAGCAAGTGAAAAGTGGCTGAATTCAGGTTGTGTTTTGAGGGTGTAGCTAACAGGGCTTGCCAATAGATTAGATGTGGGGTATGAAGGAAATAGTAACAAGGAGACAAGTCGTTGACGATTATGTGTGCAACTGGGTGGTATCACTTAGAAAAAGGGGGCTGATGGGAGGAGCAGCTTTTGAGGGAATATCAGGACTTTGGTTTGTTATCTTAGATGCCCTTTAGGTATCTAAGTGTCTGGACAGTGCTCAGACTGTACTTTCTATCCAGAGGTATCCAAAGCCAGTTTAGATGCAAAATGTTTAAAGTTGACCTTTGCTGCTGCCAAAATAGTAGCCACTGGAGGCAGTCTGCAAGATGGCATCTTAGGTGTTTGAGGAAGAAATTATAATACACAAGGGGGAAATAAGTGTATAATTATATAATGTAGATTTCATATTTAATTTTATGGGAAAAGCAATAATTAGGTGGCTTTTGGTTTTAAATGGAAATAGCCACTCACTGGGAAATAATTACTCTAATTTCAATTTATTTTACTTTAGATCATTCTGTGATGAAAGCAGTTATAAAAAATGTTCTCCAGATGGAAGGAGTGCCAAGTCAGAGGTATATAACATGTTTTAGTTCTCTCGGAAGAATTTCTCTTTAATGGCTTGTTTTTCTTTCTTTCTTAAAAGAAAATTATCAATTCTGCCATCTTAAAACTAAGTTTTTCATCAAATGAAATGGCTTTTCTGTTTTTGAAAATGTTGTGTGATGCTTTAATTTAGGTTCCCAGAAATGCAGATTGAAAACCTTTTATTAACTTAAAGTATCTTAATTTCCAATTAAGATCAAACCGTCATAAATTACCTGTAACTTAAATGGCATATTTATCATTTCTGTCTCAGTACCAGTGGATAACTTCTCCATCGTGAAGGAACCATCCAAAGCTGCTAGACAGAAAAAGAGAACTATAATTTTGGGAAGTGATCGAAAAGGAAAAGCTACTGTTAGAATTGGTAACTCTTTCTTGCTTTTAATGTTACTAGAACTTATACCCCTTATGTTTTCCAGTGTGCTAAAATTAAAACAGCCAATATTAACCACATGCATATTAGGAGACCTATGATTATTTTGATACTTATGAGAATTTATAGAATATAGATATAATAAATGAATTTAAAGAGATGTTAATATTAACCAACATTATTGTTTGGATCTCATAAAAACTTCGTTATTTTGAAAATATTTCCTGGTTGATAATTACTTCTAATACTTTGCAATTGAAATTTGGGGTGCACTTTGATGATAATTTTAGTAGTGGTGCTCTTGAGGAATGATTTTTTTTTAATGCAGAATTACCTTGTGTGCTATTAGAAACAAAATTTCTTCCCAGTTCCAACCTTCCCATTGTTTCCTGCTTCTTTCTTAGAAATGCTTATCTAAATTTCTGAATCAGGTAATACCTTGTTTCTCTCAATGATAAAAAAAACTTGAAATATGTATTATCCTTATAAAAGACTTCTACAGACAAGTTCATTGACCTAGATTGAACATTTTTGAAAAACAATGTTTACTGTAATGTATATTTAATTTTCCAAATGGTAGTTAACCCAGGATTTTACAACTAAGCCTATTATTTTGTTACCAAATGTAATAAAAAGCTTTTAAAACCCTTTAACAATCAGTGGTGTAAGTTTCACATTCTCCTGAATATAGAAATTTGCTATAATTTACTTCTACTGATAATGTTTGTATTGTTTCTAAGAGACCTTAACTTTTTATTTTCTGGAACATATTATCATTAGTCACAAATAGTCTTTTTTTTTTTTGGTGATGAGAATGAATAGTAGGAGCAGCATTTGTTAAACCAAATCTAATATGAAACTGACTCTTTCTTGCGAGTAAGTTTGAATTTTGAAACAGTAAAGCAATAAGGTTTAATATAAAGCAAAATAAATTTTTTATGTTTATGATCTGCCTATTTCCCAAAAAAAGTTTTGTGGTGACTTTAGTTATATACCAGATACATTAAAATCACCAATAGACAACACATCTTTTATTCAGATGCCCTCTGAAAGTTTTAAAAATTTGTTGACTTAATACCACTGAACGGTACACTTTAAAATGATTAAAATGATAAATTTTCTGTTTTGTGTATTTTACCACAATTTTTTTTTTTTTTAAGAATTTCACTTTTTTAAAAATAATTAATTAATTAATTAATTTATTTTTCGCTGTGTTGGGTCTTCGTTTACTGTGCGAGGGCTTTCTCTAGTTGCGGCAAGCAGGGACCACTCTTCATCGTGGTGCGCGGGCCTCTCACTATCGCGGCCTCTCTTGTTGCGGAGCACAGGCTCCAGACGCGCAGGCTCAGTAGTTGTGGCACACGGGCTTAGTTGCTTCGCGGCATGTGGGAGCTTCCTAGACCAGGGCTCGAACCCGTGTCCCCTTCATTGGCAGGCAGATTCTCAACAACTGCGCCACCAGGGAAGCCCCACAATTTTTTTTAAATGTGTTGTTTGAAGATTTTTGGGTTTTATAAAGGTATTGTATTAGCATAACAATGAAAAATTTAAAAGACCACCTCTAATCCCATTATCCTATCAAGCAATATTTACATTTTTATTTTCTCTTCCTGCTGTCTATAAACATAATTCCACATAGCTTCAATATAATTTGCCATTTTTATCTTTTCATACTAAATTTAAATTTTATGATTCATAGTTATACTTTTTAACATTGTATTCACAAGGTTTCATTGAGTTGGTCAATTTTTTAAATTGGTGAAAAATTGGAAATAACCTAAAATCAACTATTGTAAACATCTTCATAAATACAGCTTTTTTTTTCTACTTAAAGATGTATGTTTTTGATTCTCTATTAATCAACTTGCTTGGACAATAGTGTATTAAATAGAAGTTGTTAAGAGTGTTTATGAAGTCAAAAAAAAGCTTATGATCATCTGCAAATTGTTATTTCAAGAGAGTGATATTTTAATAATCAAATAGTACAAGTAAGAAGTTAAGATTTGTGATATCACACTAATTAGATATTATTATTAAAAATTTATATCATATGTAAAGTGTTCTTAAAATAGCTAAGTTGACTTTTGCTATGATATTAGAAATGTAAATATATATAAATAAAACATGTATATGTAAAACATATTAGGAATTCTGTAAAATTAGTACCTGGTGGTATATAATAGGGCATCATGGAATGAGAAGAAAACAATTTAACTTTTTTTTTAATTTAGCATGATTAAACAAAGTGGAAATGTAACTGAAGTATACAAGCTCATTGAGCTATTTTAAGAATAATTTTATTTCTTGGGATTTTTTTTGTATTTGCCTCAGTTATTTGGAGACATAGAGGTAAGCCAAATCAGTATCTGGGTATATACCTAGATCCAGGTGAGTATAGGCGTGAAATAATGGTGTGAACTGTGTCACATTTATATTGTAATTATGTATGCCTAAAAAAAGATGGGAACTTTTATTAGAAATATTTTTTATCTCCTAACAAGAAAAGTGTAATTAAAAAAAATTTTAATACAAATGTATTTGCATTAGTTTCTGAAAGTAAAGGAAGGGTATACACATACAAACCACATGCATACAAACATTTTTTTTTGACAGTAATTAAGTTAAAAAACATAATAAAATAGCACAAAATGAACTGAGCTCCTGTATATTTTTAAGAGGCATGTAAATCAAACAGGATTGTGTGGTGATTATCAATAAGCTACACTCTATGAAATATTTGTCCTATATTACCACATACACTCCATTTTACCCTGCATCCTAATGCTGCTAAAATATAGCAGAAATCAGCAGCATAGCACAGGAAGATCAGCTTGGTGCTTTGTGATGACCGAGAGGGGTGGGATAGGGAGGGTGGGAGGGAGGCTCAAGAGGGAGGGGATATGGGGACATGTGTATGCATATGGCTGATTGGCTTTGTTGTGTAACAGAAACTAACAGAATTGTGAAGCAATTATACTCCAATAAAGATCTATTAAAATAAATCAAATAACATAAAATATAGTAGATTTGAAGGATAAGTATAACAATTTTAACCTATGATGTTTGTTTTCAGTAAATTCAAATTAAATATTTAAATGTGAATTTTAATATATGGCTTGTTCTAAATAAAATATTAACACGTAGGTCTAGTTTTTGCAACCAAATATTTCATATAAAGATACTTGCCTCTTTACTACTGAAATATAGGATAAGTCTCCACATTTCACTCTTTTATCCAGTGGGTTTCATATGTTTTTTTGTGTATTTTCTATATGAAATCAAAGGAGCAGTGAAGGTTGACAGGCTTATAGGAGAGTAACATTGACTCACCTACCACCCAGCAACTTGCAGCCTTATAACTTTTATTGTTTTTACATAGAAAAATTCATCTTAAATTGAAATTTTGGTCTAATTCTGAAGATTCTGTTTGGCAGAAGTCATGGGTGTATCTGTGTTTCTGTGTCCTTGAGATTCAGAAATGCCAAAGGTGTTCCAAGATTCAGTAAACTTGAGTGTTTCTGCATGATACATGAAATGTATCATACTTTGGGATTATTTTAAAAATTTATTTTTGCATTTCTGCACATCTCAATACTTTTGTTTCAGTTAAAATAACTTCTTACTGTAGAGAACTTATATTTTTAAAAAATGCTGGCTTACGTAAAACCTTTGTACAAAATGCTCCTCTTTTTAATGGCCTTGGCATCATTGTCAAGTGCCTGTTTGATTCCTTTCAAAGTGTACACATGTGACAGTTGCTCTGTAGACCTTTGGTGCATCTTGATTCCTTCTTTTCATGCTTTGTCAGACATAGGCTTGGCCGCAAAGAAACCTGTAAGGAAACACTCTGCTGGTAAAGAATGTTATGGTCCTGAACCTCTACCACTTGGTGTGTCTGGTTTCCTGCCGTGGCGTACTGCAGAACGTGCAAAAAGCAACAGGTAATGTGTTTGCATTCCCTGTCTTTTTCAGTCGTTCAGAATTCTTTATTTTGGAACTTCTATTATGTGGGAGGTCTCTGGTGCTTTCTATAGAGGAAAAAAGATAACTCACACATGGCTTCTGCCTAATGAGCCCTCTAAGGAAGAAAAACAAAAAGTAATTGGGAGTTTCAAGTTGTTTCTCAAGTGTCACAGCAGAGGTAACCCCGTGGGAGTTTTGAGGAGACTAAAATTATCTCCAATTGTGCAGGTGAGAAAAGTTTCACTAAAGGCAGGTGTAGTTCAGCCAAGCCCTACAGCACAGAAGTAGGAATTCGGATATGTACGAATGGGAAAAAAGACATTTTAGGCATGGGAAATAGTTTAATGCAGAATGGATGAGAAATATGCATTAGACCTATTCTAAATCAACTGGCTTATTAACTCAGTAAAGCAGATTTAGTGAGTCAAACTAGCTTTACCTGATTACTTATCCAGGGGATAGCTGTTCATAGTAGTTTTTGTCACAGAACAGTAAATAAAATTGTTGAACTATAGCTTTAGGCTTGCTAAGTGAAATAGATTGCTCTAGATGATTTTTAAGTGACTTACTTGGTAGTATTCACGAAATTGGGGATTAACAATTGCTTAAGAAAACAAAGAGAATTGATTTTAAATAGTACTTGAAGTAGTTACTGTGTAAAATATCTGTTCAGTTGCTCATGTTAAATTGATGTTTATAATCCCCATTGGACAACCGACTACTTTTTTGCAAATGGTAATGTGAATTGCTGTTGCATAAACTATAGTGTTGAATCCCCAGTCTTTGCACTTGAGTTTAACAACTCTGTGGTTTCCTATCTTCTTCTTGAGACACTTAATCTCAGGTCCATCCTCGTCACACAGAGTGGTAGATTAGAGAACGATTAATATCACCATTTAAAGAAGGGAGACTGAAATCTCAACCATCCTGAACATAGGAACTGAAGGGGCCTCTCAGCAGTTCAGAGAGTTATCACCAAGCCAGTCGGCTGAATTCTGTTCAGTTTTCTCTGTAGCAGAGCCCTCCAGGTCCTTCTTTTGAGCTTATTTATTTTTATACCCAATTCTGTATGGATACTGTACATAATACTAAATAGTTGTATTAACTGAGTTTAACTGGTGATGTACTTACATCAAGATCTAACTTTGTTTTGTTGATATCTTTTTAGGGGCTTTGCATTCATCAAAGCTCGTGATGTATGTAATCAGTGGCTGGTGTGTAGCTATCATATTTATGATATATAGGGCTTGAATTGGGAAAGGTGGATGGTCATTCTTCTTGCTTTTTAAACTGACAGAGCCTTACAAGAAGCATTTCCCTCTCTGAAATAAATCCATGTAAAACATGTTTGGTCACTCTCCCAATGCAACTGTGTAGTTGTGTGGATTTGGCACACAACTGGCAGCCTTGTGGTTGTCTGTAAACAAGGAAGCCTGTTCTCCAGTCTGCAAATCAGCTGTTACCCAGTGAAACGAACTTGACTGCCATTTCTGACCCCTCACATGGAGCTGTCATACTCAAGAATGTTCATATGTTTGCAAGAAACATTGTTTGCGGGCTATATGTACAAATTCCTGATCTGAAAGCCAATATAAAGCAACATCTCCCTCACCTCTGCTCTCTCACCAAGGCCACACACATTCCCTCACTTATGGCCTCATGGCAAGCTAATACTGTCAGTATCAGATTCTCCTTCCCAGTGGTTCTGGGAGACTGCATAGTTGCTCTGTGAAAGGCACCACTGCTGAGGTTGAGAGAAGAGCATCTTGGGTATCAGTCCTGCCCTTGCATGCCCAGAGAGAGGAGTGTGTGCCTCGTTCTCCTGTTGGGATTTTCCTATGCTGCAGGTTTGCTGCTTGTTGTCAAAATGATGTCCTAGTGACTTGTCTTCTGCGTACTTACATAATGCCAGCACACTTCTTTATGATCTGTAGAATTTATGGGGTTGTGGCCAGGTCAGGTTTTAAATATTTGGAAATGTCCAGTTGAACAACATTGCAGTGGCAGTGAAGCTTGACAGGAGAATTGTATTACTGTTACCCTAGTTTTGGCTTAAGGGTGATGAGAAGGTGAAATTTTTGATGGGTCAGTTTTAGTTGTGTATGTGTATGTGATTTATTTTTTAAAAATTCTAACATCTATTATACACAGCTTAGATATGTCGACTTTCTGATTATTCTTCTGATTCTTTATCAGTCCCTTTACTGATGTATTTTTCTCCGAAAAACTACATTTTCTTCCAGACTGTTTTTGTCTGATAGTGAAGAATAAATTTTTTATTTGCAGTATAAAGTTGATCTGAGAAAAAATGTTTACCTTGGCTCTTCACTTGGCTTCTGTGAAAGAACCTTAATAAAATAATATGGGCAATTCCCATTACTAATCCTAACCATGTACAACAGAGGTCTGTACAGTAACATAGCAAAAAAAAGTTACTGTAATTTTACTTAGTCATTGCCTGTTTTAGACTAAGGAGCAGTGAGAGACATTTATAAATAATGACACCTCAGATCACTTTTGTTAAATGTCCTCTAATATTTGGATATTTGGTACCTGACTTGTGTTATCTTTTTTACAATCTTGTCTTCTTTCTTTGCACTTTAGTTTAACAACTCTGTGGTTTCCTATCTTCTTCTTGTGACACTCAGGTCCATCAGAATTTCCTGTGACTGTGACAGTAGAGAGTCCTTCCTCCTCAGAAATCGAAGAGGTCAATGATTCCTCAGAAAGTGTTCAGGAAGAGCCAGAGAAAATCAGTTTGAAACAAGAAGCATTGCTGGTACAAAGTTATCACTTTAAAGCTATAGAGAAGATTATTTTTCAAACAGAAGCCTGATTACAACACGGCACAGCTTGTGTGAGGGTTCTGTTTTCCCCTCCCATCTGCATTGTATCCCCTTGAATGGTTCCTTAAGCTTAGACCAAGGTGAATGGTGGACATTTGAACTCTAAGAAATAAAAATCAAAACATGTCGTTAGTAATATATTTTCCTTTCCTTAGAACATTAGTATATTAGATTTAGGGAGAACCTTAGTGATCATACGATAAAGAAATTGAGTTCTGAATGAATATAGTCAGCTGATTCAGTGCTCTTGTTTTACAGATGAGAAAATTGACAGTTCTAGTTGAACTCTCTTTTTATAAGAGGAAAATATGTCCTCATTTTAAATAAAAGTAAAGTTGAAAAATGTTTTGATGTTGATATTCTCCTTTCCTAAATGAAAAATATCAAGAAGCTACATTATGTTACCAAATAAACCTGACCTCTAATGTCATTCCATACTTTTGTTTGTATGGACAGAAAAGAAAAATTGATTTTCATAAGAAATTTTTACACCCCAAAAATAATATATTTATTTTATTTGAACCTTAATGCAGAGCTGAACATTTGTAGTAAATAAAGGAACACTATTTGGGGGGACATTGTCTTTGTGCTACAAAGTCCATGTTTAATTTTTAAAAATTATTTAATATGATTTTCTTTTCGTATGAAACATGAAACTTGACAGGTTTCAGAACTAATTATCCCATTATTGTAGGACTATGGTAATTACTCTTTGATTTTTCAAAAGAGAAAGTTAGATTTTTATTTTTTAAATTAAAATTAATGATAATGTAGAGAAATTTTAAGAAAAAAACTTAGAAAATTATGAAATGTTAGAGTAGGAGAAATCTATACTTCATGTAGAGTTACCCCCTTTCATTTTATAAATGAGCACCTACAATTTGTAACACGTAAGTGGTTTGTTAGTAAGTGGCAGAGTACGACAAGACCCTAGAGCATCTAACCCACATTCCTTGTCATTTTAGATGTGATGTATTCATTTCCTTCACGAGAAGACCAGGAGATTGTATTTCTAAAAGCAATGATAGACACTGGGGAAGATCAAGAAGTTTAAACACTGGGACCACAGAATAGCAGATTCAGAATGCACTGAGAACCCTTGCAGCTCTTCTCCGTTTTCACAAGACACTACAATGATGGTATCAGAGTGTTTAAGTATATAAGCCCACAACAATCAAGAGATTTCAACATAGTTTTGAAAGACGGAAGACAAGTGGAAGAGTGTGAAACTGAAGCAGTAGAACAGAGGAAAAGCATCACCTAGAATATGCACAGGGACCACCTGCAACTGAGGAGGATTCTGACCCCACCTGCAGAAGTAGCTCCATGCTCAGATGCGCATGTAGGGGAGAGGGTTGAGTTAGTTAAAAGTGTGACAGAAACAGGGGAGCTCATTGAAGGTTTGGGTTTGGAGGAGTGGACTCCCAGCCCCGCCCTCACGCTCCTGAAATGAGATGATTTCATTTTGAAAACAGTGAAACTGGCGAGAACTAGGGCAGCTAGTATGAGTTTTTACACCCTAGAAAATTGTGTTTGGGGAGGATCCTATTACAGTTACTCCCCGCTTCTTCCTGCATAAGAAACCAATCAATCGTTGACTTCAGGGAGCTTTCTGCACTCATTCTTAAATAACTGTCATTTGCCTGATAGTTGAGTAAAGTTTACAACATGAGAGAGGGGGAAAAAGAGTGAAAACATATCCTAGTAGGACCAGGGACAATTTAGGGAACAAAATAATTTAAGAAAAAACCTTAATTAGTATCCTGAGAGAGGTTTAAAAAGAGCTAGCAACTATAAAATAAGACTAGGGTGTTAATTAAAAAGAGAATGGTCAGAAAGCAAGAGAGGTGTCTTGGAAATGAAAATATGGTTGCTGAAATAAATTCAGTATGAATTAAAAAAAATTTCTCAGTATATAAAAAAGAAAGACACAATGGAAAATGTGATAGAAATATGTTAGAGAGGCTGCATCTAGGAGATCCAACATGTTACTGTTAGAAACTCCAGACCCAGAAAAAAAATGGAGGGAAGCTGTCAAAGGGCAACAAAATTCCCCACAGGTGAAAGTAGACATCAGGCCTTAGGTTGAAAATAGTTACTCAAGTTTTGAGCAAGATGAACAAGAATAGACTCATACCTAAGCACCCTTCATTGTGAAACTTTAAAATACTGAAAAAATAAATTAAAATAGAATAAAATACTGAGAGGATACATCCATTCCAGAGAGAAAAATACTGGTCACCTAAAAAAAAAAGTTAAAATCTGACTTTATCATACTTGTCATCAGCACCATGGATCCTGGAAGGCATTAGAAAGATACCTCCAAAGTGTTTCAGGCACATAATTTTCACCCTAGGGGTTTGTATCCAGCCAAACTATTAGTCATAAGTGGAGGCTGAATAAGATATTTTGTACACAAAGAAATTTGAAAAATTTACCTTCTGTGCTACACCTTAAGCTATTTATAGAAATAATCCAGCAAAATGAGGCAGTAAACCAAGAAGGAAGGTAATAGGGGATTCAGTGCAGAGAGCAGCTAGTCTAGATTGGAGAGGCTTCTATTGATTTTGTGATTGAGAGCTTAGAAACACCTTGAGGCATATTGTACTTACTAGGTATTAGGCACTGTTGGAAGGGAGGAGGAAGAGGAAGAGGAGAAGGAACTTGAACTCCAGAGGAGAAAAGGCTATACTGACATAAACATGAAGCAAACTAAACTATGGTTGATTTTTAACCTACTATTGGTGAGGAAGAGAAGAATCCACTTAAACTTGACACTATAGATGTCCCCCTTTTCAGTGACACACAGGGGTAATGACCACCTATGTAATTTGTTGTCCGAACCAGAACTTGTCCAAACTCCTTACGCTTCAATAGTGTAAGGAGACGCTCTAATGCTGTAACATCAGGACAACAGGTATAAACTGGAACAGCCCAAGGCGGCTTGGGGTATGTGGTCACCCTGCACAAGGTGCACTACACAGTATGGAACGAGGTGTAGTCTATACACAGAGATACAGTACATCTGCAGTGGGCAATATTAATTTAATTGTAATAATGGCAATACTGTCTTGGTTTGCAGCTTTTATTGTCAACTTGCATGTAATAACAAATAACTAACCTAAACTATACTTAGTATGTATTAGTATTAACTTGGTATATACTGAAATGTATTGTGTACTAGTATGTACTTAGTATATATTAGGCTCTAAGTGTTTTTGCATATATTAACTCATTTAATCCTCTGAATAGCCTTATGAGGTTGGTGCTAATATCATTCCCACTTTTGAGAAAAGGAAGCTAAGAGACAGGGAAGGAACTTGCCCAGGCTGTACCTAATTTAGGGTT
This sequence comes from Eubalaena glacialis, assembly GCF_028564815.1. NCBI lineage: Eukaryota > Metazoa > Chordata > Mammalia > Artiodactyla > Balaenidae > Eubalaena > Eubalaena glacialis. Next base: position 36,374,595 of record NC_083725.1, read on the forward strand.
GGATCGAGGCTTTGAGTTTAGGCTCTCTGCCTGTTCTCTTAAACCTTACTCCGTACTGACTCTCAAATAACAGAAGACTTAACTGCACATAGAACAAAATATAAATTTCAACTTTGACAACATAAAAGCTAGGTTTCGAAGGTAGACAGGAGGTAGAAAAAAGGGAAGATGGTATGAATGTCCTCATTTTACAAAGTGTGACATTGAGAGAGTTTATAGTTGATCAACAATGTCGGTTTTTAAGTATATCACTACAAGTCAAAGAGATCATGAGCAGTGGAATGACTAATGATGACATAACTTTACTGAGCAGTGTGGACGTAGGAAAGAGTGTAAAGGAACTAAACCCTTACTTAGTAAGTTAGAAAGTGAACAGATAATGCCTCCAATTAGTGAGAAAATAGTCATGTAAGAGTATTACTTGGAAATGGAGAAGAATTCAAAATAACAATAGTTGGGCCTCCCTGGTGGTGCAGTGGTTAAGAATCTGCCTGCCAAGGCAGGGGACACGGGTTCGAGCCCTGGTCCGGGAAGATCCCACATGCCATGGAGCAATGAAGCCCGTGCGCCACAACTACGGAGCCTGTGCTCTAGAGCCTGCGAGCCACAACTACTGAGCCCACGTGCCACAACTACTGAAGCCTGCGCGCCTAGATCCTGTGCTCCACAACAAGAAAAGCCACCGCAATGAAGAGTAGCCCCCGCTCGCCGCAACTAGAGAAAGCCTGCATGCAGCAACAAAGACCCAACACAGTCAAAAATAAATAAATAATAATAAAAAAATAAGAATAAAAAATAACAGTAGTTGACGTAAACCTCATAAAAAAGGAAATCCAAACAGCCAGTAAACACAGAAAAGTGTACAACTTCATTAAGTAATAAGAGAAAAGTGAGTCAAAACCAATGAAACTACATGCCAATCAGATTGACAGATACATAAAATCTGGTAGTATCAGGTATTGTAGACCTGGAGTACTATGGGAATCTTCTACCCTGCTTATACTGGAGTATAAATCGACGCAACTACTTTGGAAAGCATTTAGCAATCTCCATCAACTGAAGGTATATAAATAGCCTGTTACCCAGCAGCCCTCACCCCCGCCCTGTGTAAATGCACCAGAATAACCGGTACAGCAGGATTCCTGTCCACGATTTGCATTAGCACAAACTGAAAACAAACCAAATGTCCATTAAGAGTCAAAAATTAAATAATGTGTATTCGTACAGTGGGAAAACTATCAAGCAATAAAATTGAATGAACGAGATCTACAGGCAGCAATGTGGATGAATTTTTTAAACCAATGTTGAGTGAAAGAAATAAGATAGAAAAGACTTCATATACTATGATCCTCTACATAAAGTTAGATGTTGAGAAAACTAAACTCTTCTGTTAGGGATGCATGCAGGTTAAAGGAAGTGATTGTCAAGAAGTGAGGATGGTGTTTAACCGGGAAGAGGGAAGGAGCTTGTGATGAGAAAAGGATATGGGGGGGTTTTGAGATGCTGACAAGTATCAATACTTTCAGATTTGAGTAGTGGTTATGTAAGTATTCTCTTTTTATTTGTCACATTGACAGTTTTGTTCTGTGCACTTCTCAGTACGCATATCGTATTTTACAATTAAAAACCTGAGTAAAGAATCGGTCGCTTCTTGAATGCTGGATGTGGGAGTGGGATGAGACTATTTCATTTTAAGCCCTTCACTACTGCTTGCATTCACATGTTCATTCATTCAGCATTAATTGAACATATGCTGTGTACCAAACACTCTTCTAATTTTATATGTGTTTTAACTCGTAATCCTCGCAAGAGCTCTGTGATATGGGAGCTTATCTCCTCACAAGAGCTCTGTGATATGGGACCTTATCTCCATTTTATAGATGAGGAAGTTGAGGCCTAGAGTTATAGAACTTGTCCAAGGTTATATAGCTAATAGGTAGTGCCAGGCCCATTTGCCTCAGAGAATCTGAATTTTTACAATATAATCTAAAAGAGAAATTTAATTACTAATTATAAGCAAAAAAATTGCACATTAAAGAAGATGACAAGTTTTCATCTATCCAGTTAGAGAAAAACACACAGTCTGTCTTTCACACACGTACATCTTGTATTGGCAGGGATTTTCCTTATTAAGCAATTATTTATTGACTGTCTACGTTGTGCTAGGCACAGGTGCTGGGGATAAACACTTAATAAAATACACCCCCTATGAAGATAACTTGCACTCTAAGTGAGGAAGTAAGCCAACAGTTATAGTAGAGGTTATATACCAAATGATAAATCGCTGATGGCAGTTTAAAATCTCAGAAATCTTTTGGAAAGAAGTTTGGAGATAGGTACCTCAGAGCCTTAAAAATGTTCACTTGCTTTGATCTCAAACTCATTTTTATGGATTTATTGCAAGAAAGTTATTCTCAATATGGAAAAAAGCCTTCATGCATAAAAACGGTTATTTTGTCTGATAATGTTGAAAAGTTGGAAAGAATTTCAATGTGTAAAATGGTTAACCAGTAAACCCACTCAGTGGAATATTTTGTAGCCCACAAAAAAAAATCAAGGTTATGAATCCCTTGATTATATGAGAAATGATTGATTTCAATGTTAAATGGAGAAAAGTTGAACATAAAATTTGATATCCAATATGATGGGAGCTTTGTCCCAGAAAAATCACCCTAGCCAGTGTACAGAAGGGAGGAAGGAGAGCAGATGACAGGAAGGAAAATTATTCCAAAGCCTTATCATTAGTCTTACTTAAGTAATAGAATATCAAGCAATTTTACTTTCTAACTTTTTTGGTTCCATATTTCCATGTAAGGGACATGAATTATGAATACTTTGTAGGAGGAGGGTACACTTTTTCACAAAAATTTAACACTGTGTTCTAATTCCCTCCATTAGAGGGAGAAACTATTTCATGTAATTGCACTTTGATGTGCTATTTAGAACCAGTCAGGAATTTTAGTCTACTTTGCTCTGACTGTGGTGAGGGTTTTTTGTTTGTTTGCTTATTTGTTTAGAATTTCTTTGAAATCAGTTTTAGAAGATTGACTAAATCATTATATTAAAAGTAGAGGAAGTTTGCAATTTTTTTCCCTTTTTCCCAATTGAAAACTTGACTGGCTTTAGTAATGAAACATTAAAGAATTTGAAGTTCTTAGACTCTCAATTTTTTAAACATGTTCTGAATATAAAAATAGATGTTCATTGAGCAAATGTTTGAAAACAATGAACAACTTATTGAAGGAAATAAAAGCCACCTCTGCATGTACACACACCTAATCTGCTCTTTTGTCTTAAAAAAGTATCAAAAATATTTTGCCATATCCCTAAATACTCTTCTACATCAGAGAATTTGATTAAGCTTATGCATCATCTCCCAAGAAAAATGCACAGATATATTTTGAATGTAGAACTCCTGAATCCCATTCATTAACTCTGGTGGAGACCTCTTGTCATTCTTTTCTTAGTGGCTTCATAGCACATTCCTTCAGACGGTGAGCTGTTTTTATTGAAACCAATCCCAATTTGGAGGCTCGTAGCTTTCTTCTAGGGTTTGGTTATAAACAATCTTATGACATCATGTTGGTAGATAAATCTTTGCCCACATCTTTGATTTTCTTAGGGTAAACTCCTGATGTAGGATTGTTGTTAGGTACCAAAAGCTACTCTCCAGAAAGTGATAGCAGCTCCTCTCCCAATGATGGCATATAATAGAGTTCCTCATTCTTTAAGTGATTGTTCAAAGCAGTTAAAATGTATAAATATACCATACTGTTTTCATAAGTATAGGTATTCTGATTGTTTATCGCTGCATAAGAAACCACCCCGAAACAGTGGCTTAAAACAATGACAGTCATTTATTTTGTTCACAAACCTGGAGGTTGAGTAGAATATTAATTCTTTTACTACACTCTTACTGACTGAAAACAATACCTATTAGACTAGCTCACAGTTCTGCAGGTCAGAAGTCCAGGCACAGCGTGACTGGGTTTCCTGCTCAGATACACACGGGAACATGTGGTTTCCCTCCTGAGAGTGTTAAAGCATGTGAAATTTAAGTGTAAGACATTGAGCCCCAAAAGTTGGATGTTCACCATAGTTTGTGTGGGTCACAGAGCTGAAGTCAAGATGTCAGTCTGGCTGTGTTAGCATCCAGAGGCTCTGGGAAAGAATGTCTCCAAGCTTCTTCGGCTTGTTGGCATAATTCAGATTCTGCAGTTGCAGGACAGAGGTCCCCATTTCCTTGCTGGCTGTCAGTCGGGGGACAGTCTCAGCTCCTAGAGGCCTCTTGCTTGCCTTCCCTGCCACAGCATTGGACTTCTTCAGAGCCAGCAATGGAGAGTCTCCCTCTTGTCCCATTTGTACTTCAATTCAGGAAGAGTTCAGGTCCTTTTCATGGGGTGCCGGAGTAGGTCACATCCACATAGAATAATCTCCCTATCTTAAAAAAATCAACTGATTTTGAACCTTAATTCCGTCTGCAAAATCCCTTCACTACAGCACCAAGATTTAGGGTTTGATTGGATAAGTGGAACGTTTGTGTACTTCAGTAAGTAGGAGACTTAGGGGCTCTGTTAGAATTCTGCCTACTGCAAGCAGTGTCCCTACTTCAAGGACCGAAGTGTCTTAGTTCCTAAAACTCCTAAGAGAGTTTATCAGTGTTCATTTTATTTTTTTGACCTTGGTGAATGGGAAGACTACCACCTCCGTGAACAGGAATGGCACCCAGCTTCCTGAGTCTACAGTGTGGCTCTGCTACTTAGTGGTGTGACCTTGGCTGTGCTGCTCTACTTACTCTATTCCTCTGCCTCTGTTTCCCTCATCTGTAAAATAACATGGAGTTAGTTCATTAGTCACGGATTGAGTGTTAGAGGAGTGAAACAATGAGCAAGATGTAGCATTGGCCCTTTAGCAGTGGAGTGAGATGGGAAGACGCACAGCAGATGTCTCATCCTGCACGTGACATGCTGTGATGGGCATATTCAGGGGGTTTAGTCAGTGTTTGTGGAAGAAGAGGGGGAGCTGTGAGGCAAAAAAAGTCATCTAAAGAGGCAGTCCCTAAGCTAAGTCTTAAAGGACTCGTGAAAAACTGGTGAGTTAGCCGGTGAAGGGCAAGGACACTCAAGGCAGAGAGGACAACGGAAGTCCAGAGCCGTGAGTGTGCGAGGGGTGTGTTACGGAGCCACAGGTACAGGCTCTGGAGCATCAGTGCAGTGTCACCAGGCAGTGGCAAGTGCCCCTAAAGGAGGCAGCGAGGAGGAGGAGAGCGGGTCTTAGCCATCCATGTGCGTGGAGCTGGTTTCCTCAGAAAATAGCTAAGGATGGAAAGGACAAGTTCAGGTGGCATTTTAGACCACTGACGTCAGTATGGATGAGGAATTTGAAGAAGCTTGGAGACAATTATGCCCCACTCTTCTGAGGAACAGTGTTTTTTATTTTCGAGTGGGACTTTCACGCTGCCACCTCCTCTCCTGTCCCTACTGAAAGGTTTATAGGCCGGCAGAAGGGAGAACCTGGCTTAAGTAAAGTTAATCAGGTTTCTTACTGTACAGCTTCTCGGGGCTGCCGTAGGGTAATGTTCATTCTGGATCATCACAGCAGGCGTATGGTACACAGCCATCCTCAAAGCTATTTGACTCTAGAGTCCTTTTTTAATAGAAGTGTCTAACAACTGGTTCCACCAAACAGCAATTTGGTAACTTCTAGACCAGGTAATAGCAAGAAGAAAGGGGTCTGAAATAAGGTATAAATGAAGGGAGGAAATAAGTTCTAATTTTATTTAGGAAATTACAAGCAAGACTTGATCTTGGGAAGTAAGGAAGAAGTAGGAGGCGGAGGCTGAACCCCCATCTGTGTGACTAAGGTTGGGTGGTGGTATCATTGAGTTTGGAAATAGGGGATAAAGAACTGAATTGGGGGAAAGACTTTAGTTCTGCACATGTAGAATTTTAAAGCACCTGTAGAATTCAGGAGACAAACTGGTAGATAACTGGACATGCACGTGAAGACATGGAAAGATAAAAATTTGAATGTCATCAGCACTTAGCAGTCATTAAAATCATGAAAATGGATGAGATTTCAGAGAATTCTGAGTACTGACAACGTTTAAGTAATAAGCAGAGAAAGAATTCTGGGAAGGAGAGAGGTGATAGAGTTTCAAGAAGGAGGAAGTAGATGACAGTGTCATCCTTCAGAGAATGTAAGTGTCCATTGGATTTGGGCAGTTAGGTCCGCAGTGACCTTAGAGCAGTTCAGTGAAGTGGTGGACAAGAAAGCCAGATTGCAATAAATTGAGGGCGTAGGGTTGCCTGTCGGGGCCAGGCGGGGCTAGTGAAGACAGTGGGAATAGGCTGTTCTGAAGGAGTTTGGATGAAAAGAGAAAATAATTAGCAAAAAAGAATTTTTTAGAATGAGAAGGACTTATATTTTATATGTTGAAATGAAGGAACTGATAAAGGAGATCCTGAAGATGTAGATAATAATTTAGAGAATTGGGGAAACATGGGCATATGAATAAGAAAAAAACCTTGCACAGTATATAAAAATCACTTGTATCCTTCGAGTTGGATGGATACTGGTAAGTTTGGGAGGAAATAAAGGTAAGGAGATAGAAGTTAAATGAGTTTATACTGATAGCCGCAGTTTTCTTTGACACAGATTTTTCAGAGACACATATATACACATACATAATTACAGTTTTAAAATTCTTTCATAGTTACATGTTTTATTAATCATGTCTGAGAAAAGTCATTGATTTTCATTTTGTACAGCATTATCTTGTAAGTACAAGATACAGTGACAACTTCCAAGCTTTTTGCATATCAGAGGTGAAACTGAAAGTAACTCCATAATTGGATTTTCACTTCTTATTTGTAATAAGTTTATCCTTAGGAGGATACTTCATAATGTTTGATCACAGATGAGTTTGGGCATTGCTATCACTCAATAATGTTAAGCATCTGTCAGGTCTCTCCTATACTATATATTAATTTTTTCTCCATTAAGCAAATATTTATTGACGGCCTGTGGGAATAAGATACACCTAGGTCCTCTTTCCTTGGTATATTCACAAAAGCCTCTGAAACTAAATTTCCAAGTCAGGCCACACTAAGGCTTGGCACAATAAGTTTTCAGCGTTAACAGTTTTTTTGTGTTTGTGGTTTTTTTTTTTTTTTTGAAGCAAGGATAAGACACTGTCTTAACTCAGTAGTTGTCCATTGATTAATAAGTCAAAGAAGACATTGATGAAGCATGGTATTTTGAATATCCTTTCCACAGAATAGGTAATGGGCCATCTTGAAACTCTGGTGAGATGCTTATCATTTTCAGATTTTGGAGTGGCAGAGAAAACCATATTAAACCTTGAATTATCACTAGAAACATGAATTCAGCCACATAAAAACAGTGCCTCTGCCTACTGAGGTTGTCAGTTTCCATCTTAACAAAAGTGAACATTTCTCCTTTAGATTAAAATCAAGAAAATCCCCTCTGTCCAGGATGCAATAATTGGGTGCAAGAAAGAGGAAAACAAGCTATTCCCTCTTTACACCTGAACAGTGAATTCATTCTGATATCAAATATTTTTTATGATTCTGCTATAACCAGGTGTTTTATTGTGTTTAGAGATCAAGTTACTGCTCATTCTTGGTAAGTAAGAAAAATCCATGTTTTAGGACACTGAATAGTAACTTTATATATTATATATATATATAAAATAAATATATATATTATATATAATATATATTCCACCTATTCAACAAAATTGTAATTTTCATCATCTCTTACAAATGATGAACTGTATTTACTCTTTGGAAAGGGCTTATAGGGAATTAAAGTCTCCATATACTTTTTATATAAGACCATGGAAACCAAATTCTCAACTGGGAGCAAACTTAGGTTTTGCTATGAAGGTTTACGCTTGCCTGGCCTTAGAGTGGTAGGCCAGGAACTCAAGGTGGAGTTTTTTTCCTCTAAGTTACTTTCATTGATGCCACCCTGAAAAAATTTGGAGGGAGTATTTTTTGAAATAGCTTTATCTCAGTAACCCTTTAAAAATGCTTCAGGGTATGGGGAACATAACTGTCAAAATGTTCAAGCAACTCTTGTTGATTTAAGTGTAATTGATCAGGAGCAATAGAGGAAAGAGCTGGGTACAAAAGACAAAAGGCCCGAGGCTATTTCATGTATGTTTTTGGCTTATTGTACAAAACAGAGAAAGTCTCATACACTCACGCAGCCAAGGTCCCCTACTGTTCTCTCCTTTTAGTAGAAATAAAAGAGAGTTAGTTTCTCAATAGCAGCATTCTATCCTTAAGTGGGTACACAGTGATATTCTAATGGTCTCTGGAGCAGAGAATAATTCCGTGGCAGCTCTGACCTCCAGTCACCGGGTTCTCTGTAACTTAGTCTTTCATGGCCAAAGACTATAATCATTATTTCGATTTATATTTAACATCTCAAAATTGAAAGGATTCCATGGACAACAAAACAATAAGTGGCTTCATGAAGTGTTTTAGTATGGATAAAATAATAAACTATAAAAATACAAATCATCAGTAAAGCTTTTTCTTTCCGGAGAACTATATTCAGAAATTAATGTAAGCATCTAAGGTGTGCATGTGTGTTTTTTCACCCATGATCATGTTTGTGTGTGTGTATGTGTGTGTGTGTGTATGTGCATTCCACTGCTACAGGAGACATGCAAAATAATATCAGATTTGCTACTATATGAAGTACTGGTTTCTCCCAAGAACTGTGTGCTCGCAGGGTTCGTTCAGGAAGGTGAGTGCCTTACCACCACATCGCAGTCATATCTCATGACCTTCGGCGGGAATAATTTACACTTTAACCTTACATACAGGCGTATTAAATTAGTATTACTCATCAGAACTTGCTTATTAATAAAACAAGCTGAATTAGCCACTGCAGAATCATATTTGGAAATTCAATGACACTTTTACATTTTTAATAAAGGCTCAGAAATATTATTGCAGAGCAGGTGGTACAGAAAACTGTGGTCAAATTTGACATTCATTAATAATTGAACGTGACAGGTGAAAATTGATATTGATTTCTTTCCTCTAATATTTGGAAGAGTTCTAAAAGGTAAATAAAATGAGATAACAAGACATATCAAATCTCACTGATTTCTTTGATCACCTCCTCCCCACATATCACTCCTTCACCTACCATGTTTTGAATATTTCAATGCCCATAGTCTTTCCAGTTCAGTGCATTATAAAACACACTCAAGCTGGGTTTCAATCATATTAGGCTGAAAGCTGAACTTTTTATGAAGGATTATTTAAAACAAAATGCGTCTTGAGCCCAACAGCCTTTGAAACCAAACAATGCTGGGAATTCAGTAAGGAAATATCAACACTGTGGAGAACTTTTGGATTCAGAAAATTCAGTAATCCTATTTGATGTATGTTAACCGTATCAATATTAACAACTTTCTGCTTGATTTCAGCACTGATTTGAGAGCTGAGTTACTACTGGTCTTGTGTTTTAACTAGTTGTGAAAGCACTGAGAGAGTTGTCCTTGGGTTGATCTTGACCTGCCTCTGGGAATGCTCTCTGTTCTATCCATCTTGAAAATGGATAGAAACTTTATTCAAGGGCATTTCTCTGCCTTCCTTCTTCTCATCTGCACCCCTTGGGAAAACGAAAGACGCTCAAATATAGATGTTAACACTGCAGATGCTCTGTTTGGCAATGGTGTCTTTCAGCTTCCCAATAAAAAATTATATTGCTGACCACCCATTTGACTGAAAAGTGACTCATTTTACTGACAGATATCTGGATTGAGATGCCAAAAGAAATAGGTCATTTCAAATGTCCTTTTTAATTTTAAGTCATAGCTTTGTGTTGCAACACTACTTGTTCAAAAGTTAGATCATGAAGGTTCCTTCCTATGACCTCCAAATAATTAATCAAAATGTTCTTCAATAGGCTATATAAAAAGCAAGCAGAATATTCCTAATTATCAATCTTTCTCTTGAGTCATATAGTTCTTATAATTTCAAGGAAGAGAAACTCATATGTAAAGTGTTACAATAGCCAAGCATACCAGCACTGTTATCTAACCATTCAGCAATTTTCTCTGCCAGGTCACTCTGAACCTTAGACTACTGAGAATGTCTTTTTAATTAATTTTTAAGGTTCTCCTCTTTTGAGTTAAAAAATGGTCACAATTTTATAAGTAAAATTAAAGAAAAAACACAAAATAGACCATCTGAGATATTTCCATTAGGCATTATATATATATAAATATATATATATATACATAATTTTAATATCTATACATATATAAATGCACTGGGATAAATCTCCATCTTCTGTGTCAGTCGGACATAGGTCCATTTTCTTAGGAATAGGGAACTCCTTTCACAGTGGAAGTGAGGAAATTGGCTGGACCTTCCTTCTTGAATATAATTCCATGAAGCAGCCATTTAAGGTTGTCTGGATCTTGGTTCCTTCTAGCAATCTACTACTCCAACAGTGTGTAGTTCATCAAATTCAGGCCTTTCTGAAGCCAGGCTAGAAACACAAAGTGAGGTGGATGACTGAGGTAACTGACCAAAAAGGAGGAGGAAGAGAGCAAAACAATTTCTCAATTTCATTTTTTCCCATATTCTCTGTGCTTTACAAGGGAAAAAATATTTGGGTCTGAGTTCCTTTCATTCATAGCCATTGTTAGTTCAAAGTCTGAGGAAATAAAAAGGTAAAAACGAAAATATGGAGTCCAGAATTCCGTTAGCTCTCTTGCATGCAATATCACAACTTAAAAGGCCTTCCAAAATGAAGGGATAAACTTTAAAAAATATAGCCCAATCTTTTCAATCTAAACAAGTAAACACTAAAAATACATTTTAGAAATCCAGCAAACACACTAACCACAGTCAAAGCAAAGGAAGGCTTATGGCTTACCAAATGACAGTGGCTGTCTACAAGAGAGAGAAAGAGAATACTCCAAAATTCTATCTGACCTGGAAGAGCTCAGCACAGCTACTATTCTTCTTTCCTAAAATCAAGGCATAAAGAATTTGAATAAAACTTGCCAAAATGTCATCCACTGCCTCCAAAAGCAGATTAAAGAAGGGAGTGTCCAGAAATCAGGATGAAGAAAACTGCTTAGAGAAGACCATTCTCCTATCAGTGGACCACCAGGGTTTATCTGGGTAATAAAGTGATAATAGGCATTTTTGTCATCTTCTTTTTATAATTTATACATTTAAATTTCAGTTAACATTTAAAAAATATCCAATCAGAATGACAGGCATTTCCAGAAGTATCAGTTTTTTTAATCCTCACCCTTTTACACATGTGAAAACTGAGGCTCAGTATAGCTGTCAAGGAATTTTCCTAAATCATTGAAGGTGTAAATTTGGAACCTAAGTCTAAATCAGTTTCTCATTTTATCTTGGCTAACTTCTTAAAATTCTGTTTAGGGACATGGGGAGGGGGAAGGGTAAGCTGGGACGAAGTGAGAGAGTGGCATGGACATATATACACTACCAAATGTAAAATAGATAGCTAGTGGGAAGCAGCCAAATAGCACAGGAAGATCAGCTCGGGGCTTTGTGACCACCTAGAGGGGTGGGATAGGGAGGGTGGGAGGGAGACGTAAAAAGGAGGGGATATGGGGATATATATATATGTATAGCTGATGCACTGTTATACAGCAGAGACTAGCACAACATTGTAAAGCAATTATACTCCAATAAAGATGTTAAAAAAATATGAATGAAAGCTATACTATAAAATAGATACAGTGATAATATATCAGAGAGGTGAAATTATGGCTGCTTTTTAATCTATTTTTGGATTATTTGATTACATGATTTCTCTATAAAGAATATGAATCCCTTGTGTAATAAAAGTTACTCAAAACCAAAACAAAACCAAACCAAACAATTCTTTTTAGGAAGAGAAGATAGAATGAAGGTTTGAGCATAGAAATCATCTAGAAATCACTGAAGATACTGGGCCTGTAGTGCAGTTTCATTTGTAGTGGGTTTGGCTTACATTCTTATATTTAGTTTTATTTCTATACAATTATCAAAGAAGGAGAAAGAAGTTGGGTAATATTTGCATTTGCAACTAATCAAAGCAGAATTGCTTTTAGCTTTAACAAAAAGATCATTTTGTGATCTCAGATTAACATCTTTATTCTTAAATGGAGCATAAATAACATTTATTGGCAAAGATTATTTGCAATAAACAAGACTGTTTACTGTTTACCACCTAGCAGATGACTATTTGTAAGTCTCACTGAGTATGCTAAAAGCTTACACTGAGCTCTCATTTTACCAGAGTGAATTTAAATTAACTTCAGCAGACAGAATTAATGAAACCGGGTAAATGATGCAAAGATATTCCACAGGATATTCTGTTTTAATTAGAGATAGAAAATGTGAGTCATTAGAGGTTTTAAAAATGTTGCATTCTATTACTGTCTCATATTTTAAATCTAGGAATATAGATGAAAACTAAAAAAAGTTAGCCACCTTAGTTCAGTTTTTAATGTATATCAGCTCTGAATTTATATTGAGTGAATAGTAAAGAGTCTGAATGAAGAACATAATCTGGAGGCATTCAGGTACAAGTCATAAATTTTATTAGAAGTTGAGTGTTAATTAGCAGGCAGCTATATAACTTAACTATAAAGCCACTACAATTCAAACATTGTAGCATTACTACATGAATGAACACATATACAAATTAAACAGAAAAGAATATCCACAAATAGTTCTAAGTATGTCTGGGAAGTTTGATTGTGATAAAGTCAAGGTATAATCTTTAAAACTGATGCCTAGAAAACTACACACCCATTGAAAACTAAAGTCTGTACCTCACACTACATACCAAAATAAATTACACCAGTTGCACATGTAAGAAGCTTGCAAGTTGCCAGTTTATCCTAACAAGATGTGTCTTTTACAAATGTTTTCTCCCACTCTGTGGCTTTTCTTTTCATTATCTTGATAGTGATTTTCACAGAGCAGAAATTTTCTATTTTAATGAAGTCTAGCTTATCAATTCTTTCTTTCATGGATTGTGCCTTTGGTGTTATATTTTAAAAGTCATTGCCATACCCAAGGTCATCTAGGTTTTCTCCTATGTTATCTTCTGGGAGTTTTACAGTTTTGTGTTTTACATTTAGGTCTGTGGTTCATTTTGAGTTAATTTTTATGAAGGATATAAAGTCTGTGTCTAGATTTTTTTTTTTTTTTAACTATGGACATCCAGTTGTTTCAGCACTATTTGATGAACAGACTATCTTTGCTCCATTGTATTGCCTTTGTTCTTTTGCCAAAGATCAGTTGACTGTATTTATGTGGGTGTATTTTGGGGCTCTTTATTCTGTTCCATTGATCTCTTTGTTCTTTCACCAATACCACCCTGTCTTGATTACTGCACCTTCATAATAAGTCTTCAAGTTGGGTAGTGTCATTCCTTCAACTTTGTCCTTCTTCAGTGAGGTGACAGCTATTCTGGGTCTCTTGCCTCTTCATATGGACTTTAGAATCAGTTTGCCAATATCCATAAAATAACTTGCTGGGATTTTGATTGGGATTGCACTGAATTTCTAGAGATTAAGTCAGAAAGAACTGACATTTTGATAATACCGAGTCTTCCTATTCATGAACATGCAATATCTCTCCATTTATTTAGTTATTCTTTGACTTCATTCATCACGGTTTTGTAGTTTTCCTCCTATAGAGGTTGTACTTATTTTAATAGATTTATACTGAAGTATTACATTTTTGACAGTGCTAATGTAAATAGTGTGGAGTTTTTCTTATCCTATTCCACTTGTTCATTATTGGTATATAGGGAAGCAATTGCCTTTTGTATATTAACCTTGGATCCTGCAACCTTGCTATAATCACTATTAGTTACAGAAGTTTTGGGTCAACTCTTTAAGATTTTCTACATAGATGATCATGTCATCTGTGAACAAAGACAGCTTTATGTCTTCCTTCTCAATCTGTACAACTTTTATTTCCTTTTCTTGCCTTATTGCATTAGCAAGGACTTGCAGCACAATATTGAAAAGTTATAATAAAGGAGGACATCCTTGCCTTGTGCTTAATCTTACTGGGAAAGCACTGAGTTTCTCTCCAGTAAGTATGATGTTAGCTATTGGTTTTTTGTAGATCGTATTTATCACGTTAAGAAAGTCCCTCTCTATTCCTAGTTTACTGAGAGCTTTTCTCATGATTGCACGCCGGATTTTGTCAAATGCTTCTTCTGCATGTATTTATATGGTTTTTTTTTTCCTTTTTTGTCTTGGATGGATATTAATTAATTTTCAAATGTTGAACCAGCCTTACATACGTGACACAAATCCCGTTTGGTCATGGTATATAATTGTTTTTATACTTTTTTGGCTTCAATTTGCTAACATTTTGTTGAGAATCTCTGACACAATTTTTATCACATTTCTACTATAAAAGGTTTGGGATTCTAATGAATTTAAGCTATTAATTAGTCTTATCAAATTGTGCTTTTTATTCAAAGATACACCATAGCAGAACCCCGAGGGAATGGATGGTGAATGGTAAGGCCTGAATTTGCACTTCTTTTATTCTTTATACCCTGAACCCGTCTCTCAACAAGTGTTTATGGTTGATGTTTATTTTTTTGGAAATTAGATATAGCTCACTCCATTCATTCATTCAACAGATTCTACAGCAGAAGGGAGGCCTCTAACGAGGTAGGGTGTATTAGTGGGACTGCAGGTTATCACAGGGAATCCAAGCAAGGCCTCATAATGGAGACAGTGTTATTTGAGAAAAGACCTAAAAAAGTGAGTGGATGAGTATTGTAGATACTAAAGAGAACAGCAATTCAGGTAAAGGGAACAGCAAGTGAAAATGTCTGCCTACTATACTTGTTGAACATCAAGGACTAAAGAGTATAAGGTGTTTGGAAAAGAGTGAGCAAGGAGTAGAGGTGGAGGAGATGAGATCAAATACATAATGTGGAGGGTAATCATGTAGCAACTTTCCATCATTTTAAGAACTTCAGCTTCAACTATGATGAAGGGGAAGACACTGAAGTCACATAATTCTTCTGACTTAGATTCTCAAGGGGTTCTCCGGCCACTGTGTTAAGGACACATTTCAGAGGGATAATAATTAAGATGACAGACAACAAAATCTTAATCCTGAGTGGTAATAGTGGAAAAATCGAGAAATTGTCAAATTCTGGTTCTAGCTCAAAGATACGGCTGACACATTTTGCTTCTGTATTGGATGTGAAAAGAGAGAGAAAGAAAAAGGTCAAAGATGAATCACATTTTGTAACTGAGCACCAGGAAGAATGGAGCTGCCCTTTTCTGTTTTGGAAAGTCTACAGGAAAAGCATGAGTGACTATGTGTGTATTTGATTGCAAGGTATATTAAGTTTGGGATGTCTATTAAATGACAAAACAGTGATATTCTGGTAGTAACAAGTCTTGTTAGGTGGACCCAGTCCGTAAAGGACAACCATCAACCTACCTAATCTGCTCAGTTTGAAGACCCATAAAGGACTTTGGGGCATTAGTGTGAAGAGGGCTTCCTTTTGCGTTTGTGTGTATGTGTGTTATTTGCTTTGACACTGTGGTTAGGCTAAAGTAGCACTATTCTGGGCTTTCATCTTTGGCAACTATTTTCTCACCAAGAAACTTTTTTATTGGGTTGACGCCAGATGAGTATTTGCCTGATTCTTCATGTCCTGATTCTTTAACTATTTTCCTAGTTTGGACAGCCACAAATTTGGCTAGTATTTGTTAATTTCACCCTTCAGCTTGGACACACTTGAAGCCAAGTGAACTCCCACCACACTGATGGTAGACTCCATCTGAGCACGCTCAAAAGAGCACAGAAGGTTGTCCATGGGGAGGGTACTATCAGAGGCTGATTGACAGTATCTGTGTTGTAGACCAACTTAAGGGCAAACACATACGGTTCTTATGCTTTCCTGCTCCTGATAATAGGCAATGGCAGGCTTTGGATCACAATGTTTGAACCCAGCAGGAATAGTTTTACACTATATGTGGCATGACTATGATAAGGGGTATGTATCTTATCTAGCCTGTATCTTCTTTTCTATGCCGCACAAATACAAGGCTGTCACTTTCTGAGACAATAAACTTTCTCTGGCTGTGACAGATTCATAGCAGATGCCAAGTTAGAAACATTTCTGAATTAGGTGATTTGGATTCCTTGACCAGGTTAAAGAAACAAAACAAAACTCTTTTTCTTCTTGGTTTCACATTAAAACAATATGAATTAGTCTAAACTATATGACCAGAAAATAGAAATACTAAAATAACAGGCCCTTATCATTATTATTTTGATATAATAAATAATAGAGGGATATTATTTTACTAATAATTACCAGCATTTAGTAATGACAAGCCAAACATTAAGCCTTTAGGAAATTTGTGAATGCCTTCATTTCTTACAATAACTGTGTCAGATTGGAACCAGTATTTATCACCATTGATGAAGAAACTCAATTTCAAAGGAAGACACTGAGGCACAGAGAGGTTAAGTGTAACTTGTCCATAATCGCCCTAGCTGCTATGCTAGTCAGCTTCATCAACCACTATCACCACTATCACATTTCTTTAATTGGACTTTAGATTCAGATAAACAATTTTTCCTGGTTGCAAGGAAATCATTTAACAAGCCCAGATTACAATGCTTGAAATGCAAGTCTGAGCCCAAATCTGAGAACCCTAAACCATGTGATCACTAAAAATACTGAGTGTCAATTCTGAGCCTTCTAATATGAGTTTGCATTTAAAATAACAGGTCCTATTAGGAATAAGTGTACAAATGGCATTCTAGGAGGGAATATATCCAACAGGTGTTTTAAATTCCTTTAGTGGCAATGAAAAAGTATGAAGGCATTTCCTGCAATACTAAATGAGCTGATTTGCTTTTGGTGGGTAAACACTGAACTTTGTTTAAAAAACTTAACCTGAAAGTATTTTCTAAGTAGCCTGCTATTACTCTACTCAAAGTTAGCCTTGTTATCTCCTTTTACAAACAAGAATGCTAAGACACAGTCTCAGTTAGTATAGTATGGATAAATCGTTTGCAGTCTTGGGTAAATTTGTACCTTAACAAGTGTCTTCAATTTGGGGAAGACATGAATTCACAATTGCCATTCTCTATGCATATTATTGCCATCTAAACTAATTCCAGCAAAAGAAAGCTATAGTTAGGTAGATCCTTTCATAAAGTGATGCAGTTACTCAGGAATACTTTATAACCTAAAACGACTGGACAGCCAGTAACTGATGAATTATCCTAATGCTGATTCATCTGAGAGGTCCTTCATTCCAGTGACTTTCACTGCTATCCTTCTCTTTTCCTTTTGGGATTAAGAACTATGCATAAAGTCTTACTTACTCTAAAGTTCACCTTTCACTTCTGTCATACAACTTGTCACTTTCCCCATCATATGCCACCAAATGCCAAAAAGAAATCTGAGTACTCTGCGGTCATGGCACAGGTATTTCTAAAGAGATGAACACCTGTTCAAATATCACTAATCCGAGAATAAATATATGGGGAAATGAACTGGGGACATGACTGGAATCAACTGAAACTGTGAGAGGTCAGCAGGGCAGATATGCGTGTCTGTATGTGTCTTAAAGAATAATGTTCTCTATGAGAAAAAAATGCTTTATTGCCACAAACTTTAATCCAATTAATACCTGGGAATATATTTCAAGACCACTTGTGTATGTGTGTATGTACATAATGTTAGCATTGTATATTATTTGTGTTATGTTCTCCCTTCTATTCATAGGAATATGTTGCCTTTAAAGTTGAACCTTTCTTGTTGATTTTTTACATGGATGAAGGTTCACACAGTAAGATAAGTTCAAGGATTTCTTTCTCCAATACCATTGACATGAATTCCTATTACTTAATTTCTTTTTGATAGATCTTCAGATGACAGTCCAAGATAGTTCTACCAATGGAAATCATAGGACTACCAAATATGGAAAAAACTTTGGAACACTTACAGTGTGTTTTCATGGTCTGCATCAGAATTCTACAGAAGGCTTTTGGCTGAATTGGCAGTGAAATGAGAATGGAAAGTTAGTGTGTGGTATGTTTTCAGTGTGGTATGTTTTCTTTTCTACTATTCTACTATGTATTAGAAATTACATAAAAATCAGGAGAAGAGAAATGGTTAAGAAAAAATATAATCTGTCATGTTAAAGACGTTCAACACTTACCTAGACTCACAGGTAACATGAGAGAACATGAGAGCTGGCTTGTGAGAGCTAACCTTGTTCCATTTCCCTCACTGTATTGATGAATAGCTTTGAGGCTCAAAGAAGGAAGTGACCCTGCCAGAAGCATACCATGAATCAGTGATGAAAGGGAGACTCCTTGGCTTCTGTAGAGCCATGCTTCTGTGCACAAGGTATTAAAGAAGCATTAATTAAATGCCCCTTTACCTAACAACGTGGAGCTTAATCATAGGGTTTGGGCTTCTTGTCTCTTCTTTTCTTTTGCTTTCTCTTTTACATCCTTGGGGGCCTTAGTTTTTAGTCACTCTCTTGAACTGGATTTACAAGACATTTATTTTCACTAGCCCTTATTTTTTTGGATTGTAGACTGAATTTTTAAGAAGTTGGGGAAGGATACTGAACTGCCAAAAGTTAACAGATTATTGGCAAAGAAATAAAAATAATTATAATGCCAATTTCCCTGGGTATTCCCTGTGTACTTTAGGGGTAAAAATAGTATTTGTAAAGCGATTTCAAAATGTGCAAATATTACCTGTGGGACATAACCTACTAGTTAAGAGCACTAACTCTGAAATTAATTTGCCTGGATCTTTTTTCCCCAGCTCCACCACTTATTAGCGGTGGGACTTCAGGAGTGTTACTTCTTTGTGTTTCACTTCCTCTTTGAAAAACAAGGGCTTAATAACCTCACCCATTTTACAGAGCTGTGGCATGGAGTTAATACATGTAGAGTGGTTAGGAATCCATGCCACTCTTAAGTCTTCTAAAATCAATCTTACTATTGTTGTTACTACTATTATTATTTCGTTTGCTGTCCTTGAAAAAGTTTGCCAGCAGTACTCACTTGCTTTTCTTTTTGTTGTATATTCTCTACATCCCACTTAAGCGTTCTACCAAACCCTAAGAGGCTGTTTTCAGATATTTTACACCTCTTTACTTGTTTGTCACAGCAAAAGTAAAAGGAGTGTGGCTCCCCTTGATCGAACAAACCAGAACTTTGGTTTTCTCCCATTCATACACATTGGTGAACAGATGTGAAAAAACGACTCCATGGGGCTTTCAGTCTGGAGCCAAACATCCAGGCTCTGTGTAACTCGACACTATTATGCACACATGTTGGTCCCTTAGGACCCAAAAGAATCTCAGCTAAGCCCATCATTATTTCAAGAATATGAAGAATGCTTTTTGTGAAGTAGTTGAACATAACAGAAATACAAGAAAAGGCAGAGGTGTTTTGTATCACAACTTTTTGAGAAATGTTCAGAGCTCTAAGATGTAGCTGACAATTGCCCCATCAGCTAATGCTTTCAAAGTTACCATAAATTTCACCATAAATACATCTTTTCAGCAATGGCAATAACGTAGTGACTATACTGCTCAATTCCTCACAGTGTCAGCATTAAATACATTAAAAGGGTAAGTTAAAATATCTGTCTGATTGCTTCTGACATAACCCCGGGATCTATTTTATTTCTGTACTCCATCAATTATAATGTGGAACATTAAGACAAATTATTTCTAAACACTAACAAGTAATGTAGCAATAAGTGGCAGACAATCAAGGGGAATTTTGCCATAGCATGGTGCTTATTTTGTTACAAGCAGGAATGCAAACCCAAAGGATGTAATTTAGAGGAAACTCTGTCCTGTCTATTCTCTAAGAACTAGAACAAGGAGACTGAGAGAAGATGATTCTGGGTAAATCAAACCGTTTTCTCCTAATTACAGCTGAATAATAGGGAGCAAACTCCCATGGAAGGTTGTGATCTGCTTGAAGAAAGCTAGGAGGTTGCCCTGGTTAAGGTCTTTCATATACAGTTATTCAAGCTCAGACTTGATCATCTGTCAAGGATGCTACAGTAGGGAGAGTTTTGCCATAGCTGTGAGACTCAGCAAGATCAGTTCCAACTCTAAAACATACAATTTTAATTTAATCACCAACACCAGCCATCATTAAGAGCGACCTCAAATAACTCCAAATCTGTTCATCTACTCAATTATTCTTTACACAGTCAACAGGCCTCGAGTGATTACTACATGCCAGACACAGTTCTAAGACACAGAATAAGGGATAAGAAAGGTAACAACCTCTGTCACTGTGGGGCTTGAGTTCTTTGGGAAGAAGTTCATCTAAATACAAAGAGACACCAAAGATAATATTTGTTTTGATTATTATTCTGTGAAAGAAGTAAGGTAATCTGATAAATCGGGACTGAGTTATGCTAGTAGGACAATCAAGGAAAACATATCTTTAAGAGATGAGTGCTAAAGAATAGAAAGGAATCATTTATGGACAAAATTTTTCTGGAAATAATATTTCCAAAACATGGGAACAGCAAATACAAAGGCCCTGAGGCAAGATGAAGCTTAACTACAATCAAGGAACAAAAAGAGGCTAAAAGGTTAGGTCAGGAGATAACCACACAAATTTACAGCAGCTGGTCCCTAACTTCAAGTCTACGTGGATATATTCTTGAGGTGAGTTAGACATATATATCATCCAAAAAACAAAAAAAAGTTGACTCCAAAATTACCCTGGAAATTCTGAGTGAGACTCTTTACAAAGGCACAACCATGTTAAAGATCACAGCCATCATTCTCCAAACTCCACTCTGGCCATCACTTGCAGGCATTTAATGGGGATGTTTAATATCCTCTCTAAAATACTGGGCAGGAAGAACAAACATCCTAGCATGTCTGCACCGTGCACCTAGTGTCTCACAATGGAAAAGTAGCTGGAGCTCACCCTGCTGATGGCTTTGCCAGGTTTTTTAACCTTTTATTAAGAGTCCCATCTCTTTTAAGAACTGGAATATATTTTTTGAGGGAAATAAACTATAGGAAAATTCAACTGACAGAGATCATACTGTACTTGACTTTTCTGTTCTTTGCTACATTTATTTGTTGAGACAAACGTCTGTTCTTAGCCTTTTTTTAATGGCTCTGTTAAATAGAATGGACACACAGTACACTGCACATAATTAAAGAACACAATTTAAGTTCTGAAATATGCATATACCCATGGAACTGCCAACACAATCAAGAAAAGGAACATATCCATCACTTGCAAGTGTTTTTATGTCTCATTCATAAAGCCCCCTTTTTTCCCTCACATTCCACCCCTCCACATCCCCAAGTGACCACTGATATGCTTTCTATCGTTATAGATGTGTTTGCATTTTTCTAGAAATTTATATAAAGGGTTTCACACAGTGAGGACTCTTTTATCTGGCTTCTTTCACTCCATGTAATTATTTTGAGAGTAATTCATATTTTCGTGGGTATCAATAGCTTATCACTTTGTTTTGCTGAGTAGTGTTTCACTGTATGAGTATACCACAGTATGTTTATTCATTCGCCTGTTGATGGGTGCTTGAGGTTGTTACAATTCTGTCTATTAAAAATAAAGATGCTATGATGATCCATGTACAAGTCTTTGTATGAACATATGCTTTCACTTTTCTTGCATAAATATCTAGGTGCAGAAAGGCTGGATCATACGGTAGGTGTATGTTCAACTTATAAAGAAACAGCCAAACTGTTGACTGAAGTGACTGTACCATTTTCCTTCCCACTAGCAGTGTAAAAGACTTCCAGTTCCTACACTGCCTCACCAATACTTGGTGTGGTTGGACTTTTCTAATTTTAGCCATTCAATAGGTGTGTAGTGGTATCTCCTGGGGCTTTCATTTTCATTTAGCTAATAATTGATTACACTGAGCAACTTCATATGCTTATTTGCATCCGTACACCTCCTTGGAAGGATCTCTTTTTAAATATTGTTACCCATATTGTTAATTTAAAAAAAATTTTCTAATTACTGAGTTTTGAGAGTTCTATACGTGTTAGAGACACAAGTCTTTTCAGGTATATAATTTGTAAATATTTTCTTCCAACCTGTGGCTTTTCTTTTATTAATAATGGCTTCCAAAGATGAAACCCAATTTATCACTTTTCTTCTTTTATGGATCTTGTTTTTGGTGTCATCTCTAGGAAATCTTTGCTTAACCCAAGGTCAAAAAGATTTTGTCCAAGTTTTAGAGATTTATGTTTTGATGTACATTTAGTTAATTCTTTATACAGTGTGAAGTAGGGATCAAAGTTCATACTTTTGCATATGGCTATCTAGGCACAATATCCATGTACTACATGCTTCCAGCACCATTTGTCGAGAAGACTATCCTTTCTCCTCAAAATTGGCTTTGCACCTCTGTTGAAAAATCCATTGTCCTTATATGTGTGGATATGTTTCAGGGATCTACATTCTATTTCATTGACCTATTTATCTGACTCTTGGTTATAATATATTCTTTCACTGATTTCTTTTCACTTGCTCATGTAAATAGTCTCGCAGCAATATAGCCTTACCATTTTACTGGACATACCTAGGTATACCTGAAATGCATTTGATAAATCGATGGAACTTGCACTCAAACTAGGGTTACTTTCCAAAAACACTTAAAATGTTGAGGTGTAAAAACTATGTATTCTACAGCCTTCCTGCCTCAACCAAGTGTATGTTAACACATCCTCACAAGCTAGTTTGCATGTGTATGGGGCTGTAGAGTCTGGGGAGTATGAGAGTGTTATGTGCTGTCTATCCCAAAAGATCATCATATGAGGCAAAGGAAACATTAAGGAAATAGATAGGAATAGTCAAATGCCAAATGTTAAAATATTTCTCATGCATTTTTAATATTTACATTGAGATACATAAGCAAATTATTATAAAATAAAATACAAAACTTTAGAGAATATTTCAAAATGCTCTTTTTTGCCAGATGCAACAAAATACTAGGAATAAATAGAGGAATTTTCTGGAACCAGCTTGTTTTTCCTTTTTTTATCACCATCGAGTGATGGGGTTGTATTTTATTCAGTGTATTGTACATGTGAGTGTGAATAAGATGGAACTTTTCTCAAAAAGAGAAATGAGCAAAGAATATATGTTGTCAACTTGTCTAAAACATTTTTTCATGTTCTGACTCATTTTTCTTTGTATTGGCATTTCAAGGGATTTTGTTTTTTAATTTGACTATTAAAAAACCTTGATAACTTCAGTGAAATCCCATGAAAATAATATAAACAACTGTAATGGAAAATGAAAAGATGATAATAGCAACCAGCACTGTGATATTTCTTGTCAATGTTCTTTACTATTTAGAATAGTAACAAATCCCATATTAATTTGACTTTTTGAACTTTGGCCTTTACTTTGGTGGAAGAAGTTCCTTTCACTTTGCTTATTATCTGTTTGCAATGAAAAACAATTAATGACCATACTTTGATATGATCATCTTAGAGTTGTAGAGAGGGAGGATAGTTATGCAACTATTTATATATCTATGGGTTCAAGGAAGTTTAAAGGCTTGATATTTGAATCCTGTGGAACGTAGCCTCCTTTCCCAGAGGGAAATGAACATATACATGTACTTAATGTAGTTTAAAATAAAGCAACACCTTTTCGTAGAGGCACCTTCTATTCCAGGCATGTTTAGGTATAGGGAAGGGGAACAAGAGCTATAAAACATAATTCCTGTCTATAAGGAGTTTACAGTTTCGGGGGGTTGAGGGCACTCAATGACTCAACGAGGATGAGCCTGATGCAGGTGGCTACAAGGTCACCCTTGAATAAACTTTGCTTTAGGAAAGACCAGCCTACTCTTATTCTGTTAAACTCTTTAATGCGGTGTCCAATAAACCTGAATATCAAGCTCAAACGCCACTTTAGAAATGTTTCCAGGGGTGCTAACAGCCAACAAGTTAATATGATTCCTACACACTTGACACAACTCACCAGAATTCTTGAATTCGGTGAGCATATTGACCTCCTTTAAGAAAGATCACCATTTAAACTTCGAATGCTAAGTTCTAAGAGAGTGAAGTAAATAATAAGTGATATTCAGGTTCAGAGGTGGAAGAGAAAAGAGGTCTCAACTTGAGTAGAACATTTTGTTGGATTCTCCAAAGTGGCAAACAATAAGGAGAACACTAACTAAGACTCTGAATAAGTTGAGAAATAAGATGAAAGCCTAAGGTGGAGGTCAAAATGTCCCCTAGATTTAAGGATACACTTAGGCTGAAAGGGAAGCTATTGAAAAAGATGTAGAAAATGCTAAATATTTCACAAAAAATTTATTAGAACAAAAAATCTATTAGAATAAACCAACTTAGCAAAGTCTGTTTGCAGAATATGAAATCAACATACATGCATCACTTGCATTTCTGTACATTAACAATGAACAATCTGAAAAAGAAATTAGGAGAACAATTCCATTTACAATACCATCAAAAAGAATAAAATACTTAGGAATAAGCTTAACCAAAGACATGAAAGACTTATACACTGAAAACTACAGCATTATTGAAAGAAATTAAGGAAGACATAAATGGAAAGACATCCCATGTTCATGAACTATTGTTAAAATGTCCATGTTACACAAAGCTATCTACAGATTTAATGCAATGCCTATCAAAATCCCCTATTTTTGCAGAAATAGAAGAAATGACTCCAAAATTGATATGTAACCACAAAGGACCCTCAATAACCAAAGCAAACTTGAAGACCTCACACTTTCTTTTGAAATGAAGTTTTCTTATTATTGTGGGTTAAAAGTCCAAAGTCCTAAGTGTCCATAAATTATCCTCCTAAATTTATATTTTGGTTCTTTCTCAGTGACAGGGCTTTCAGTGTCTGAGTGGCATTGAGAGCTCCTTCAATATCTGTAGCTTGGACTCCTGTCACTGACATGGTGTGGGTATCTCAGAGCCTTGGCTGTTTTACCAGTTTATCAAGTCCTGCATGAACCATGCTCAGAAGGGCCCCACGCTTGCTTGGTCTCATGCTCTGATATTGCTGTCTTGAAATTCTTAATGATTTTATCTTTGAACTTACGTTTTGTAAGTAAAGTTTATGGGACAATAAAATATACGCATGAGCAGAGGAGACATGTGCAATATGTGTGTCTGCCACCATTCCTGCTGCCCCATTCACATATAGTTTTCACCCTGCTTATGGTGTGCTTTCCATGACATGCTTATTTGGTACCCATTTGGAGTCTTACTGAGTTCCACCAGCATTCTGTGCTACTGGTCACATCCAAGTGACCAGCTGTTAACACCTTCACTAAGTGAAGGTGTTAACAGCTCCGGGAGGCCATGCTTTCCATTTGAATCTGAACTTACTTCTAACACAGAAAGAAAGCAGTTGTTTTTTTAAGAAACAGGAATGTCCAAGGAATCTTATCATATCTTTTCTTACTCGTGTTACTTCCCAATATTAGCCAAACCCTTCTGCTGAAAAAGATGACATATATGAAAAAGAGAAGAGAGAACAACCCACAGAACCCATTTAGGGCTCACCCTAATCTAGTATGATGTCATCTTATCTCGAGTCTATCTGAAAAAAGAATTTACTTGGGCACATTCACAGGTTCCAGGTGAACATGAATTTGGGGAGGACACTATGCACCCCAGTGCACTATATTTTCATTTTGCACTGGAGCCCACACATTATGTCACTTTTTACCGTTACAGCCCATGTTGGAAAATGGGGCTTCATGACATAGCCAAGTGAGTCTGACAACTGAATTCTAGAATTATCCAGACTTACCCACTTTTTGTTGCAACAAGTTGGTTCCAGGCAAACCTATGTGAAAGGGGCATGTCCACAGTGGAACAGAGAACTTTGGTCTCTATATCACCAGACTCACTCCTAAGATGAAGAAGAGCTTAGCAAAGCATGGCCAGTTATTCTTCCTAACTTTGCCAGTCAAGTAGGTCACCTCACCTAGCCAGTGTCAGTGAATATAAGAGCAGGGAGGTTAAAAGTTATACTAATCAAATTCCCTTCACATGCTAGTACCATTATGAAGGAGAAGGGAAATTGTCACTAATGCTCCCCTGTTTTTTTCAATCTCTTAACCCATTCAACTATGCCTTTAAGCCTATAATTAATGGAATATGGCTCTCCCTTCAGGGAAAATAGACCTTTACCAGGACAGTCCTGCTCATACTTTTATGGGGCTACTCATTTGAGTGGTCTCCTGGAACTGCTGCTGGACGACTTAGAGTTTCATCCCAGAAGTCTCTGATATGGGTGAGAAATTGCATTAATTTAAATTAACTCCAAGGCTACTCATATCCAATGATCAGAAACAACTTTTTGTTCTACCAGCCATCCACAGCACAGCTAACCATAGAAATTTGATGGGGTTAAATGACAAACTAACATTAAATACATAAAAGCATCCAGTAATACAATTCAGAAATCATAGAAATGTTGCAAATTTGAAAGTACACCTTTGCCAGTATCAAATTCTTCAGACAGAAATTAAAAGGGCACAGATTAAACGCTCTTATGAAATAAGGTCCTAAAGTATTAAAGCCCAAATTTGAAATCAGGTGTCCTTGTTACTGTGGGTTAAAAATACAAAGTTCTAAATGTCCATAAACCATCCTCCCAAATATACATTTGGTTCATTCTCAGTGACAGGGCTTTCATTGCCTGAATGGCACTGAGGGCTCCTTCAGTATCTGTAGCTTGGACTTCTGTCACTGACACGGGTGTGGATCTCTCAGGGCCTTGGCTGTTTTATCAGTTTATCAAGTCTCTCATGAACCATGCTTTTAAAGAGTCTAAAGAGTTACTAAGATACAATTTGAATTTACAGCACTATCCCAAAAATTTTAAAACAATCTCAAAAGCAAGCCAATCCCCCACTCCTAGAAGAGTGAAACTAGGCACATTTTTGTTCCCAGAATCCAGTACAGAATTTGACCAAAGAACATAGCAGAAACTCAATGGCATTTGAGACAAAGATAAAGTCTCTTTGGTTTTAGCCTCACTAGGATGTCCATTAGTCTATGGCATTTAACTGAAATTTCTGACATGCGAACTTCGAACCAGGAGGAATCTTTTAACCTGACGTTGATTTGTCACTATGAATTTGCCATGTGCAGTGCACAGCCCTGAGCATCTGTCACACATGAACTCTTGAGTTATCCTTCCTCTTTGATGACCTTGTGGTTCACACTACAGTACTGAACTGATTATGGGTTCTGTCGAGTGACATTACACCTCCAGTTCTGATGCGTAGATTTGACAGTCCTATGCCGCCATGGCCATTTTCACTGCCTCCTGCTATGGAACTGCATAGACCAAAGG
This sequence comes from Eubalaena glacialis, assembly GCF_028564815.1. Taxonomy (NCBI): domain Eukaryota; kingdom Metazoa; phylum Chordata; class Mammalia; order Artiodactyla; family Balaenidae; genus Eubalaena; species Eubalaena glacialis. The sequence continues at coordinate 36,402,035 of NC_083725.1, forward strand.
CGGCTGCCTTTAAGAGAACATTTCTTTCTCCAACATAATTGACAAATCCATTGTCAGCTTGGGTCCACATGTAAAGGAAGTCACTTGAGCCTACGGTAGACCATATGTGTCAATGCCTACAAGTCCTACAAAACATGTTTTCCTTATAATTGAGTCTTTGTCTCAGACAAGCCTGCTTGGGAAAAACTGTACCTGGAGAGTAAGGCAAGGTGGACAGCTGCCTGAGACTTTCCTGCCCTGTAAACTCCTCCACACTCTCAAGTCAAGTGCCAGGTAAAGATCTCTGTATACTAAAGATGCTCCAGGTGCCTTATCATTCCACTCCAGGTATTGCTCAGTCACCTGCAACTCCCTAAGGCCCCTTTTCTTTATGTCAGACCTTTACTTAAGTGGACCTAAAGAAACAGCCACTCTCCCACGCCATAAGCTGCAGCCATCAGCCAAAATCAAAGTATCTTACGGCTGGTGTACTGGGTTGAATGGTGGCCCCCAAAAGGATATATCCATGTCCTAATCCTTGACCGTTACCTCATTTGAAAAAAAAGGTTTTGCAAATGTCATTAAGGATCTTGAGATGGGATTTCCATCCTATATTATCTGGATGGGTGCTAAATAGAATGACAATTGTCCTTATTATACAAGAAGGGCAGAGGGACATTTGAGACAGATAAAAGAGAAGATACAGACACAGAAAGGGGGTGATGTGAAGACAGAGACAAAAACTGAGTGATGTGGCCTCAAGCCAAGGAAGCTGGCAACCACCAGAAGCTGAAAGAGGCAAGGAATAGAATCTCCCCTAGAGCATCTGTAGGGAGAGCAGCCTTGCTGACACCTTGATATCACACTTCTGGCCTCTACAACTGTGAGATAGTAAATTTCTATTGTGTTAAGCCACCAAGTTGATTAGTCTCCCAGCAAGCACGGGACACTTATACAGCATGCATTAAACCTTTCCTAGGCTTCAGCAGTTTACTGCACAAACCTAAATATTTTCAAACAGTCAAAGGTCTCAACATCCCACCATACATTAAAGACCAAGGCACTAGACTATCTTCCTTGGCAGTACCAAAATATTTTCCACATGGACATTTTCCTCTCCAAAATGTCTGCTCCTTTCTTTTTATTTCTCAGTGTTCCCAGGTAATGCACCAAATGTTAGGGTCTTCTAATTAGCTTCCAGCAAGTACAATGCCTTAATTCCATTTGGTTTGGAATAAATTAGGAAATAAGATAAAAGAGAAAAGATGGAGGGCCAAATATTCCTGTTACTGTTGATAACCCTGGCTTGAGAATCCAGTTTGAATGAAATGATCACATAATGGAACCCCAGAATTGGGCAGATTTACTAACTAGTAATACACAGAATGAGAGAAACAGAAGACACTCACTCATACTCTCAATGGAGAGAACAGAATTAGTCAAGGCAAGCATGCTCACTTAATTCTTTTCAAGCTTTCTAAATAAGTCACTTGATCACCCTGGGGCAGAGTCAGTAAAGAAGCAGGGCTGAAATGACCCTAAGAGCTCTCTTGACGGGACTGAAACATCAGGAGCAGGAAAGGAACATTCCCTCACTCCCCACCACCACCACCCCCAGCAGTAAAAAATGATCATCCTCATTGACAATGTAAAGGAAATCAGAAACTATGCTAACTCTGATTTACTCTTAGTATACCAACAGCTAATCAGGAGCCTTGTGCAAAAGCATCTTGATTAGTTGCTAATAAAACTCTTTAGAAGCAGACCCCTCCACATGCCTCAAAGGGAAGATGCAGACCTGTGTGCTTCAGGATTTTCTCACCAAAACCCCACACAATTTCTTTACTATTCCAGCCAATTATAGCCTAGCCCTACCCTCATACCTGTTTTTCTTGGTTTAGTAATAAAAAAACATAGATGGAAATAAAGAAGAGATATCAGGTAGAAAGATATAAAATAGTGGGGAAAATAATATAAGTGAAGTCAAGTACCACCACCATTTACTAAAAGTGAACTTTCAGCACCAACATTAATATTTTTTCCTGTTATATCTGTAAATGATAATAACTAATATGTACATAACAATTTTCAATTTAATCAAATCTCATTTTTATAACTAACTACTTCACAACAAGTAACATGCTAAGGCAACATCAATAGATGAAAAAAGGTAGTCCCTGGCCCCAAGGAATGTTGCCCAGGAGAAGACAGAGATATGTAAAAAATACAATTACAATACAGTGTAGCAAGTGCAACAATCAGGCATGAAGAAGTGCAAGGGTAGCAAAAAGGAGCGTGTGATCACAACACTAAAAAGAAGACTGCACAAAAGACATAATATGTAAATTGAGTTTTGAAAAATGAAGTGGGTTTCCCAGGTGCCCCATAGGGAGAAAGGAATTCTTGGAGGAGGGAAAAGCATAAATGAAGACAGTGAATTGTTCATATAACCCAGAATTGAAGTAGGCAATGGCAGGAGAAATGATTGGACACAGGCTTCATGAATACTTCGGTGTCTGCATTTTAGCAAGTCCATTCTAAAGGAAACTTTGCGGATCAACTCGTGGGTGGGGGGCCGCGGGGGGACAGAACAAGTCATTCCTGCCAGAAACACTGAAACCAGTTTTTACCAACTCACCAAAAAAACGACTTCAAAGGCAACGTGGTATCACAGAAAGGGCTTGTTTTTTTGTTTGTTTGTTTTTAGTTCATTAGGCCTCACTTAAAATTCTGATTCCACAATGCACTTGCTTTGGGATCTTGAACAACACTCATAACCTCTGCAAGTTTCAGTATAGTAATTTTATGTGATTACCTTGATCTGTAATATCCCTGCGTTGCAATCTTAATGGAAACTCAAGTTCAGGTCAAAGACAAGTTTCTCTGTGACTTCTCCTCTGAATTGATTCAAAAGCTGTCTCTCCCGTCCTCATTTGGTTTCTCTTCTGGAATCTCATAAGAACTTCTATGACCTCTTTGGTTTTTTGTTGTTTTTGTTGTCTGTGTGTTTGTTTTTTAATTGACATATAGTTGATTTACAATGTTGTGTTACTTTCAGGTGTACAGCACACAGTGATTCCTTTTCCACATTTTTTTCCCTTATAAGTTATTACAAAATATTGAGTATAGTTCCCTGTGCCATAGAGGAGATCCTTGTTTTATCTATTCTATGCTTTCTTTGAATGACCGTAGCACTTGTTGTCTGTACCATTTTTATGTCTCTGGTTGCTTTGTGACTGAAAATGAAAAATTTCTATTTGTTCATGTCCTGGCCCTTCCTTAAAAATGTGTTCATTTATCTATTTCATATTTATTGACTACATCTTAGACACCGTGTTAACTGCTGGTTCTAGATGTTAGTAAAATATAGACCTTCCTGCTCAAAAGGTCACAGTATTTGTGGGAAAACAAAAAAATGAACAACCTATGTCTCAAAGAGCTTTGTACTTCCCAAAGAGAACACACCTAGTAGGTACAATAAGTACATGTATCATACGTGAATGTATAAATAGTTAATGGGATTAAAAACTAGAGATAACTGCTTTTCGATTCTAAGGAAATGATGATTGTATTTCACCAGGAGCTCAATGCCAGTCTGAATGAGGGCTTAACCCCCGTCCTGACTCACTGCATCGCTTTCCTATATAAAAATACACAAGTCTGTACATACGCTCTAGAAAAAGGCTTATCTGGCATGAATTTCAGATAGCAAGAAGAAAACTTCAAGAGGTTCAGAGAAGCATCCAGAAGCTCACATGATTATCTGGCACTAATACAACTCGCTTGACAGGAAAATAGAGCTGTAAATCTCACAAAATTAGATGATCTTTGAAGAATTTCAAAACCTCTTGCTATTAATTGGAAATCCTAGAAGAATAGCTTCTTTTAAAATGTACTGATAATATGCTTTACAGCTTAATATTCAGCACCCTATGTTTTGGCTAAGTGAGCTTCAGGAAAGAAGGAAACTTGTGGTTTAGCTCCATTTACTTTGGAACCTCTGGTTCCAAACATCTACTTCTGTGCTCAGTCATCTTATCATCTGTAAAATGGAGGCAACTCTAAGAAAACATAGTTACAGAGATGTTGCACAGTTTCATGTGTCATTGTCTTCATTTGTTTCAGAATACCAATAACATCTAAGCTAGGACTGAAAGAGTGCAATGTTATTTGGGGTCATCTAGTGCAGCTCTGTCAAAGTAAAAAAAAGGAAAAGGGCCTAGAATAACTATAATTTTCCCAAGAGGACACAATTATTTTATGGTAAATCTGGGACAAGGACCCTGATCTCTTTGATCCCATTCCATTGTTCTTTCATTGGGTTCTGAACAACCCTGAGAAATAAAGAGAAATAAAACTCCTATGTGCTGTGTCACTGGTACAGGACTTGGCAGGATTGGAATTGGAGCACTACATATTAAGAGGTATCTGGGAAATTCTTCAAACTAATTGAGATATACACCAGGTACATAGAAAACAGTATGTTTTCTGAAGATGATTCTGTGGCATGAACAGAACTGGTAACTGAAGGTGTGTGTGTGCTGCAGTTCCAAACAGGATGGGTGAATTCTTGTTTTCTGACACCTTGAAGACTCCACCCCAACATACACATTAAAATAAAATTAACATTTCAACTGGGTCATATTTAATTCTGCATGCTCTTGTAAGTCAGCAAAATATTCCATATATCATTTAAGTTGTCACTTACTTTTTAACTTCATTTTTAATTTCTAAAAGTCTTTCCAAACACACAACAGAGGTTGGAAAATGGTATATGGGAAGGTGCAGAGATGAAATAAGCGTATTTCATTCAGCATAAAGATGAATATCCCAACAACTTCTTCAGAGCCGAAAGTGTCCAAATCCACTGTCTTCATTTTGTAGTCAAGGCTTCTGGAAAAATACGCTAATGGATTCCTAATTACCCAAATGCCCCATATCTGTTTCAGTAAGTATCATTATATATTATGGAAATTTTTCTCAGTGACAGAGGAAGATATCCTGGCTGAACATCCCCCTGCCTGTGACACAGAGATGATGGTCTCAAGCTACCTTGAAGGCGTTGGAGCCCACTTTATCCGTTACTAATATTAATGGAGGACAAAACTCAATATTCTGTTTGCTCTGTATTTGTTAAATCACTTCTTCCCTTCATTAAAATGGATGGCCCATAATTGAGTCTGTAGTGTGTGTATCATTGGAAACTGAACACATTTTTGTTGGTTTTATTAATGTCATAGGTTTCTAGGGAGGGTCTACTCAATAACTAAGTCTAGTTTCACAGTTACAAATAAATTATAATGTAACTTTGAATAAATTAAGCTCATCATAAAGGAAGGATACTGATAGTTGCTACTACCCCTTCACTGAGGGGCTCTTGTAAAGCACTAAATAAAGTAACAGAGGTGTATATGCGTGCATATATTTTCAATGATATTTGTACACACTTAAAAAGAACTCTACAGAATGCATTATAAAACTCTTGATGCTGTGTGTCCCTAGTTCCCAGCTCTCTCATTAAAACTACTTAAATGAACAAAATCGTATCTATTAGGATAGCTATCAGAGTACTCCAAATACTACTTCTTGCAGTACCCTGTCCCAACACTTTGCCTTCCTCTTCCCATTAGTCCTCAATTCAGAAATCCCGGAGATTTGTTCATTAATTTATGAACATATTTCTTCATTCAGCCAAGAAAATTTATTGATCCCTTACCAAATTTCAGGCACCATTCTTCAGTATGTTTCGTAGGCATGTTCAGGAAACACAACAGTGATTAACACAGATGAATATACCCTCTCTCGAGATGAGGGGGGAGACAAAAGTAAAGAAGCAAATATAAAATCATAAGTATAAATATGTAAATAGAAATTAAATAAATGGATAGAATAACTAGTATATCAGGGAAGTGCTGGAGAAAAACAGCAAGCAAGGAAGGGAGATGGAGATTGTTAGCTGGTAGGATGAGGCTGCAATCTGAAACTAAGTGAGCAATGAGGGCTTTCTGGGGAAGATAAAATTTAAGAGGGAGCAAGGTGCATATCTGGGAAGTGAATAGTACAAGCAGAGGGAACAGTCAGATGGAAAGCCAATGAGGCAAGAGTAGGCTTGGAGTATCCAAGGAGCAGAAAGGATGTCAGTGTGTGGAAAACAGAGCGAGCAAAGTGGAGAGGAGAAGGAAACAGTCAGAGAGGAAACAGAGTCCCAGATTTCTAGGGATGTGGAGGAACTTTGAGTACTTTGCTTTTTCTGTGAAGAAGCCATTGAAGAGATTTGAGTGACATGATCTGACTTATGTTTTAACAGGATCTCTCTGGATGCCATGTTGATTAGAGACTGTAGGAGAATAAGCACAAGCCCCAGAAGACCAATTGTTGATTCAAAGAAGTGATTACTCAAACATGGTCCCCCTCCTCAGTGAGGACGCAGAGCAGAAATCGGCAAATAATGGCCACATATCAAATCAGGCTCTCAGCCTGGATCTGTGTGACTGTGAGCTAATAATGGTTCTCAAGCTTAGAAAGGGTTGTTGAAGAAGAAAGAGGAGGAGAAGCTCCAGAAACTGTATATGTCCCACAAAGCCTAAGATATTTAAAATCCAGAAAATGTTTTCCAACACCTGATGTAAAGCATGTGGCTGGTAGGAGGTGCTCAACAAAATTTGGAAGAGGAATACATGAGTCAATTAGTTCCTGAAAACATTGTAAAGTGATAGGTGTCAAGAAACATTTATGCCTTCACCCTTAACCTTCACAAATGATGCCATTTCCATTGAGCTATTGAAAAATATATTCTGGCTTTCAAAACAATAAACCAGAAGGCATTTTCTCACATAAGCAAGGTCATAAACAACTGTCAAGTAAAGTTGAAATAGCAACAAATCAAATAATAACAAAAAACATTTTTATAGATTTTTAAACCTTACAAAGCATTTTCATGTTCATTATCTAATTTAATCCTCACATCAACTCCATGAGATAGTTATTATTTTCCCATTAGAAATGACCACATATTAAATACTCAGTGATTGCTCAAAAAAAGCTGAAATCTTGAGTGTTACATCTATTAATGCCAAGGTTGGGTTTTTTTCCGATGGGAACACTGGATGCTAAAATCAACAGGGATTTTCAGCTCAAGATGGCAGACTAGGAAACATATTTACTTTCTGTTCCTCCTGAAACCATATTTAAATAAAACTGTAGAAATACCAAAATTAATCAACCAATAAAAACCAAGACATTGTGGAAGTCATCAACCACAGAAAGATTTCAACACATTTCGAGAAGGCAAACAATGAAATGGAGGAGCCATGAATAAAATAATTAAGAAAAGACTACCCTAAGTAAGGTCTGCACAAAGTCAGTCAGCTTTTGCTGAGCTCTGGTTATAGTAAAAGGCAGAGGAAAGAAGAGGGGCTGAAAACAAGGAGACAAAAGTCATTTTAGGAACAAAAGTTCATTTAATGAGCTCCAGGGAACACTCAGCCTACTGCCATACTAACTCATGAATTACAATGGATTATTGGTAAGCAAGACAAGAAAACAGGGAACAAACAAAACAAACGAAAATCAAGACATTGTTTCTTACTGAACTCTTCGCAAATGAGATCAAGGAATTATGGTTCAATGCCACAGCTGTAAATCATTTCTGCTCTTGGAGAGGTTAGAAAGGGCTTATAATATTTACCCTTTTTTTTCAGACAGAATTTAGGTCTGAGCAAAACCTTTTGTGTCCTCCAACCCCAAAGTTTATTGGGGATGAAAGTTCAAATTTGCTGTGACATACCATAAAAAGAATCTCATGAGCGGAGGGTCAAACTAATTTTGGAATATATGAATTATGCCCAGTGTTATTTTCAATAGATCTAAACAAAAATATATAAACACATTTTTACTGATCTATATGATTCTGGGTTCTGAAACTTCTACATGTCACATGCGTGATACATAACACATAATGTCAGCCCCAGGAGAGAGAAAACACTCCAATGAAGCAAGCCAAAGAAACAAGATTCAAAAAAGGTAAAGTGATGTGTAGAGCAGGATTGTTCAATTCATTCCTGTCATGCTGTAGCTTCCAGCTCCTGAATAACAACACACGTTTCCCTTGTCCTAGACACACAAGAGTACGTCTCCTCTCTTGGGCATAAGAACCTCTAGAGTTACATATGTGTAGTAAAGTGTGGACCCAGCTGGCATACTCACAATGACCAAATGGTGTTGATCGTACTTTAAACCAATACATCGCTCCACAATGAAGTTGCAATAAATGATATATTTGCTTTCTAGACATGAAGGAGATGCCTTACTGGATATACTCCAGAAGGCCAGAGAAACTGGCTTCTAATCCATACGGAATAATTCACTGGTGAATTTCTTTCAGGATAGCCCATGATTTATCTATAATATAATCTTTACATATCTGGATCCTTCAAACTAGACAAAGGGAAAATCTGGGCTGCAAGTCTCACTTAGAAATGTAGGGATGGTGCTATGATGACAACTGGTGGTCCCTAACGTGTATCTTCTGAGATTAGAACCCAGTGTGGTGGATGACCAATTCATGCGTTGAACAAAAGAAGACCTCCTACACGGCAGTGTATCTGTTCGTTACAGGTATGGCACTTAGGGCTAAGTACCATAAGGACTACAAGAAAAAAAAGGAACACATGAAGCATATATGATAAGGAGGCACCACAGTCCAGAGCACGAGCACGGGAATCACACAGGCTTGGTTCGAATCCCGGCTAAGCCACTACCATCTGTATACCCTGAAGAACAGTCGAAGGTTTAAATGTTGTTTTACCAAATTTCAAAAAAGAAGTGAAGAAAGAAACGATCTGCCAGGAAGGGACATCGAGGGGTGCAGCATCCAGTCGGATCAGGGCTCTGCATCTCCTGCTCAGAAACCTTCACCACCTAGCTCATGGTGATGCTGGCAGCTGAGCAGCCCTGGAGAAAGTGATCCTGTCTCCAGGCCTCGCAGAGAAGCTGGGGAGGTCCCCGGAGGGGGTGGCCCACACCCTGGCAAGCTCTGGGTGCCTCCTGCACTCAGCTCTGAGCAGGCTCTGGCCTCTGGGTCCCGGGGTGGGGAAGGACTGGCCGATACATAAGCAGGGCTGAGGGGCCTGCAGAGCCGGTGCCCAGACAGGGTGAGCTCTGGAGGAGAAGGCTTCCACAGTCCCCAACAGTCTTCGCATGGCGGCCCATCCGGTGCCAAACACCTGCCACATACAGCGAGAAGCCCCAGCCACTAGAAAGTCCAGAAGGGGCCCCGCCCTTTGCCCTTGGGCCAGGGTTTCTCCACGGGCTAGGCTTGCATGTGCCCCTCGCCTCACCCCGCTGCCCCGCCCGCCTTTTCTCTGTGACAGGTACAATGGACATGTCACAGAGCCAGGCTGACCCGTCCACTGTCCACTGCGTGTTAGACCTCGAGAGGAGTTAGAAGCTAGGGAGAAGCTCTCCCACTTTCATTCTCTGCTCTCAGATCAGGCAGGCAGCAGTTCTGATACGGAAGATATGGACACCACACCTCCTACACAGGCTGACATTTTCCATTCTGCTCCTGTTTTCCCCAGCACCCCATTTACGGTTTTGGCAGGCATCGGTGCTTCAGCAGGCAGCACCTCTGACCCCGAAACTATGGACACCACAGCTCCTTCCCAGGCTGTCATTTTCCATTCTGCTCTTGTTTTCCCCAGCACACCATTTACGGCTTTGGCGGGCATCGGTTCTTCAGCAGGCAGCATCTCTGACCCCGAACCTATGGACACCACACCTCCTTCCCAGGCCGTCATTTTCCATTCGGTTCCTGTTTTCCCCAGCACCACACTTATGACTTTGGCGGGCATCGGTGCTTCAGCAGGCAGAACTTCTGACAACAAAGATATGGACACCACACCTCCTTCCCAGGCTGTCATTTTCCAGTCTGCCCCATCTCCAAGTAGAACCACTACCCATTTCACACCGCTGTTCCAAGTTCTGGGAACACACCACCTAGTGGTAGCAATGCCTTTGCCCATGCCTTGACTCATTTACCTGCAAAGCCGGCCCAGAGATAGACCAACACTTCAAAGTTATGACAGAATGTTGAGTAAGTTATACTCTTGGAATTTCATTTATTATTATTAACAAGCACAACTGTAGTGCTTAGACTCTAACAAGTACTATTCTAAGTGCTTAGCAAATATTAACTTATTATTCCTCATAACCGCAAAACTATAGTAGGTAATATTCATAATATTCCCTTTTATGGGGGAAACTGAGGCCCAGAGAGCTTGGATAGCTTGCCTAATGCCACACAGTAAGTAGGTGGCAAAAACCCAGGATTAAAACCAGACCGTGTAGACACTTTGCAGTGTCACCTTATTATAATTTGTGATTAAGGAAGGGACTAAATTGACAAGACTCTGAACTAAAAGGAGAATGGACAAATGAGAAAATGAGTGATCCTAGAAACTAGAGAAGATTTAGGCTCAGAAATTTCTGGTGATGAGACCGGAAGAACAAGAACATGATTGGAATATTAACTTGGGGTAGTATCTGAATCCATTGAGAAATGGTTTTGTTTTCTGTAAAATTTAGAAAGGCCAGTTGGATGAAGATTAATGAATGAAAAAGTAGAAAGAAAAGAATAATGTTCCTTAAGTTAGACATAACCACTTCCCTCTAAGTACTAGGGGCGGGATCCTGTGGGAAAGGATGGATCACTCTCTACCAGGTTTGTCCCCTGGATGAACAAGGAGAAACATGGCAACCATTGTACTGGTTTTGATGAGCCCTAAAAACCAAGGCTGCAGTTTCCAAGAACGACCTAAGGTAGCATAACTACTGTGTGTCAGACATGCCACTAAGTGTGTTTGAGTCACCCATTTTAATTGGAAAAATAGTTCCTATGAGGTACGCATTAGTTTCCTATGGTTGCTGTAACAAATTACTACAAATGTGTTTGCCTAAAACAAAACACACTAATTTTCTTATGGTTCTGGAAGACAGAGGTCCAAAAACAGTTTCCCTGGGCTGAAACCAGGAGTTGACAGGGCCAACCATCCTCCTTCTAGAGGCTATAAGGGAGAATCTGTTTCCTTGCCAGCATTCCTTGACTTCTGGCCACATCAATCTAACCACAACTTCATCATCACATTCTCATTGGAGTAAAAATTCCCTCTGCCTCTCTCTTATGAGAACACTAGTTGTTATAGTTGGACCCGTCCAGGTAGTGCAGGAGAACCTCCCCATCTCAAAACGCTTACTTTCATCCCATTGGCAAAGTCCCTTCTTCCAAATAAGGTGACATTAACAGGTTCAGGAGAGTAGAATGTAGACATTTGGGGGCAAAGGTATTATTCAGTCTACTACAAGGTAGATACAATTATCTTTCTCAGATGTAGGAAATGAAGTTTAGGGAAGTAGTTTGTCTCAGGTCTACAATTTTCAGAGTAGAGATTTAAATTCTATAAGTGAGACTTTAGGACACATTCTAAACAACTTTAATCTGTGTCCTTAACTACTGCATAATTCTTGGTAAAGATTCACACTTAGGTATCAAGACCCAAATGAATACAACACAAGTACTGTCTACTCTTTCACTATGTTTGCCTGGTGTATTTATGAATCTTGCCCAGAGCAGAAGAGTTCAGAAAATTGTTATGCACGTTTACGAAGAGAAAGCATTCACTGTTTGTTGTGCACGGAGTAATGGAAGGCTTTTCAAAATAAAATAAAATATGCCACCAAATAGTCAAGTGTCACAACAGAGGTAACCCCGCGGGAGTCATGAGGAGACTAAAATTATCTCCAATTGTGCAGGTGAGAAATGTTTCACTAAAGGCAGGTGTAGTTCAGCCAAGCCCTACAGCACAAAAGTAGGAATTTCTGGAGCACGAGCTGTGCAGATCCTGAACTTCCTCTGGCGGTTTTAGCACCACTGCTACTCCCTTCCCCCCTCTGGCACGGTAGCAGAGGGCTTGTGAAAGACAAGAGATTCTGTGTGTTTGCATGTGCCCCTCGATCCACACATTGCCCCGCCTGCCCTTTCTCTGTGACAGGTAGAATGGACATGTCACAGAGCCAGGCTAAGCCTTCCAGTGTCCAGTGTGTGCTAGAACTCGAGAGGAGTTAGATGTGAGGGAGAAACTCTCGCACTTTCACTCTCTGCTCTCAGATCAGGCAGGCAGCAGCTCTGATACGGAAGCTATGGACACCACACCTCCTTCTCAGGCTGTCATTTACCATTCTTCTCCTGTTTCCCTCAGCACCCCATTTACAGCTTTGGCGGGCATCGGTGCTTCAACAGGCAGCACCTCTGACCCCGAACCTATGGACACCACACCTTCTTCCCAGGCTGTCATTTTCCATTCTGCTCCTGTTTTCCCCAGAACCCGATTTACGGCTTTGGCGCGCATCGTTGCTTCCGCAAGCAGCAACTCTTACCCTGAATCTATGGACACCACACATCCTTCACAGGCTGTCATTTCCCTTTCTGCTCCAGTTTTCCCCAGCACCCCATTTACGGCATTGGTGGGCATCGGTGCTTCAGCAGGCAGCCCCTCTGACCTCGAACCTAAGGACACCACACCTCCTTCCCAGGCTGTCATTTTCCAGTCTGCCCCGTCTCCAAGTAGAATCACTTCCCATTTCACACCGCTGTTCCAAGTTCTGGGAACACACCACCCAGTAGTAGCAATGCCTCAGCCCATGCCTCGACTCATTTACCTGCAATGCTGGTAAACAGATAGACCAAGACTTCAAGGTTATGACAGAAATTTGAGTAAGTTATACGGTTGGAATTTCATTTATTATTATAAACAAGCACAACTGTAGTGCTTAGAGTATAACAAGTACTATTCTAAGTGCTTAGCAAATATTAACTGACTTCTTCCTCATAATGGCAACCCTATAGGTACGTAATATTCATAAGATTCAACTTTTTCGGGGTAAACTGAGGCCCAGAGAGGATGGATAGCTAGCCTAATGCCACACAGTAAGTAGGTGGCAAAAACGCAGGATTAATCGCAGATCGCCCAGACTTTCATCCCTTTGCTGTGTTACCTATTATAAGTTGTGGTTAGGGAAGGGACTAAATTACAAGACTCTGAACTTAAAGGAGAAGGGAGAAATGAGAAAACCGTGATCCTAGAAACTAGAGAAGAGTTAGGCTCAGAAATTTCTGATGATGAGACCCGGAAGAAGAAGAACTTTGTTGGAATATTAACTTGGGGTAGTATCAGAATCCATAGAGAAATGGTTTTGTTTTCTGTGAAATTTAGAAAGGCCAGTTGGATGAAGATTAATGAACGAAAAATTAGAAAGAAAAGAATGAGGTGCCTTAAGTGAGACATAAGCGCTTCCCTCTAAGTACTAGGGGTGGGGTCTTGTGGGAAAGGATGGAACTCTCTCTACCAGGTTTGTCACCAGGAAAAATAAGGAGAATCTTGGCAACCATTGTAGTGGTTTTGATTATCCCTCAAAACCAAGGCTTCAGTTTCCAAGAACGACCTATGGTAGCATAACTACTGTGTGTCAGACATGCCACTAAGTGTGTTTGCAGTCACACATTTTAATTGTAGATATAGTTCCTATGAGGTACGCATTAGTTCCCTATGGTTGCTGTAAAAAATTACTACAAAACTGCTTGCTTAAAAGAAACACACTTATTTTCTTATGGTTCTGGAAGACAGAGGTCCAAAGCCAGTTTCCCTGGGCTGAAACGAGGAGTTGACAGGACCATCATCATCCTTCTAGAGGATCTAAGGGAGAATCTGTTTCCTTGCCAGCATTCCTTGACTTCTGGCCACATCAGTCCAACCCCAACTTCATCATCACATTCCCATTGGAGTAAAAGTTCCTTCTGCCTCTCTCTTATGAGAACACCAGTGGTTATAGTTGGGCCCGTCCAGGGAGTCGAGGAGAATCTCCCCATCTCAAAACCCTTACTTTCATCCCATTGGCAAAGTCCCTTCTGCCATTTAAGGTGACATTCACAGGTTCTGGAGAGTAGAATGTGGACATCTGGGGGCAATGGTATTATTTAGTTTACTACACGGTAGATACTATTATCTTTCTCAGATGTAGCAAATGAAGTTTAGGGAAGGAGTTTGTCTCAGGTTTACAATCTCCAGAGTAGAGATTTAAATTCTATCAGTGAGACTTTAGGACACACTCTAAACAACTTTAATCTGTGTCCTTAACTACTGCATAATCCTCGGTTAAGAGTGACACTTAGGTATCAAGACCCAATTGAATACAACACAAGTACTGTCTACTCTTTCACTATGTTTGCCTGGTGTATTTATGAATCTTGCCCAGAGCAGAAGAGTTCAGAAAATCGTTATGCACGTTTACTAAGAGAAAGTATTTACTGTTTGATGTGCACGGAGTAAGGGAAGGATTTTTAAAAGAAAATAAAATTGGTCACCAAATATTCAATTGTCACAACAGAGGTATCCCCGTAGGAGACATGAGGAGAGTAAAATTATCTCCAATTGTGCAGGTGAGATAAAAGTTTCACTACAGGCAGGTGTAGTTCAGCCAAGCCCTACAGCACAGAAGTAGGAATTTGTGGAGCAAGGTACTTGCAGATCCTGAACTTCCTCTGGCTGTTTTAGCACCACTGCTACTCCATCCCCCACTTTGGCATGGTAACAGAGGGCTTACTAAAGACAGGAGATTCTGTGTGTTTGCATGTGCCCCCTCCCCACCCCCTGCCCCACCCACTCTTTCCCTGTGACAGGTACAATGGACATGTCACAGAGCCAGGCTAAGCCGCCCAGTGTCCAGTGTAGGCTAGACCTCGAGAGGAGTTAGAAGCTAAGGAGAAGCTCTCCCACTTTCACTCTCTGCTCTCAGATCAGGAAGGCAGCCGCTATGATATGGAAGCTATGGACACCACAGTTTCTTCACAGGCTGTCATTTTCCATTCTGCTCCTCTTTTCTCCAGCACACCATTTACGGCTTTGGCCGGCATTAGTGCTTCAGCAGGCAGCACCTCTGACCCCGAAACTATGGACATCACACCTCCTTCCCAGGCTGTCATTTTCCATTCTGCTCCTCTTTTCCCCAGCACACCATTTACGGCTTAGGCCGGCACTGGTGCTTCAGCAGGCAATACCTCTGCCACCAAAGCTATGGACACCACACCTCCTTGGCAGGCTGTCATTTTCCAATCTACCCATCTCCAAGTAGAACCACTACCCATTACACACCGCTGTGCCAAGTTCTGGCAACACCCAAACTAATGGTAATATTGCTGCAGCCCATACCTCGACTAATTTACCTGCAATGTCGGCCAACAGATTGACCAACACTTCAAAGTTATGACAGAAAGGTGAGTAAGTTATACGCTTGGAATTTCATTTAGTATTATTAACAAGCACAACTGTAGTGCTTAGACTATAACAAGTACTATTCTAAGTGCTCTGCAAATATTAACTCACTTATTCCTCATAATGGCAAACTTATAGGTAGGTAATATTCATAGTATTCACATTTTTGAGGGAAACTGAGGCCCAGAGAGGTTGAATAGCTTGCCTAATGGCACACAGTAAGTAAGTAGGTGGCAAAACCCAAGGATTAAAACCAGACCGTCTGGACTTTCATCACTTCGTTGTGACACCTTATTATAAGTTGTGGTTAGGGAAAGGACGAAATGGACAAGACTCTGAACTAAAAGGAGAAGGAAGAAATGAGAAAACGAGTGATCCCAGAAAGTACATATATGTAGGTTCAGAAATTTCCTGGGAAGAGACCCGGAAAAACAAGAACTTGTTTGGAATATTAACTTGGGGTAGTATCTGAATACATTGAGAAATGGTTTTATTTTCTGTAAAATTTAGAAAGGCCAGTTGGCTGAAGATTAATGAACAAAAATCAGAAAGGAAAAGAATAAGGTTCCTTAAGTTAGACATAACCACTTCCCTCTAAGTACTGGGGGTGGGGTCCTGTGGGAAAGGATGGAGCTCTCTCTACCACGTTTG
The DNA here is from genome assembly GCF_028564815.1 of Eubalaena glacialis. Classification (NCBI taxonomy): domain Eukaryota; kingdom Metazoa; phylum Chordata; class Mammalia; order Artiodactyla; family Balaenidae; genus Eubalaena; species Eubalaena glacialis. Next base: position 36,417,988 of record NC_083725.1, read on the forward strand.
TCACTAGGATGAACAAGGAGAAACATGGCAACCATTGTACTGGTTTTCATGATCCCTCAAAACCAAGGCTTCAGTTTCCAAGAACGACGTACGGTAGCATAACTACAGTGTGTCAGACATGCCACTAAGTGTGTTTGCAGTCACACATTTTAATTGGAGAAATAGTTCCTCTGAGGTATGCATTAGTTCCCTATGGTTGCTGTAACAGATTACTACAAATGTGCTTGCTTAAAACAAACACACTTATTTTCTTATGGTTCTGGAATACAGAGGTCCAAAACCAGTTTCACTGGGCTGAAACCAGGAGTTGACAGGCCCATCATCATCCTTCTAGAGGCTCTAAGGGAGAATCTGTTTCCCTGCCAGCACTCCTTGACTTCTGGCCACATCAGTCCAACCCCAACTTCATCATCGCATTCCCTTTGGAGTAAAAATTCCTTCTGCCTCTCTCTTACGAGAACACCAGTGGTTATAGTTGGGCCCGTCCAGGGAGTCGAGGAGAATCTCCACATCTAAAAAACCCTTACTTTCATCCCATTAGCAAAGTCCCTTCTGCCATTTAAGGTGACATTCACAGGTTCTGGAGAGTAGAATGTGGACATTTGGGGGCAATGGTATTATTCAGTCTACTACAAAGTAGATACCATTATCTTTCTCAGACGTAGGAAATGAAGTTTAGGGAAGGAGTTTGTCTCAGGTCTACAATTTCCCGAGTAGAGATTTAAATTCTGCCAGTGAGACTTTAGGACACACTCTAAATAACTTTACTCTGTGTCCTTAACTACCGCATAATCCTCGGTTAAGAGTGACACTTAGATATCAAGACCCAATTGAATACAACACAAGTACTGTCTCCTCTTTCACTATGTTTGCCTGGTGTATTTATGAATCTTGCACACAGCAGAAGAGGTCAGAAAATCGTTATGCCCTTTAACTAAGAGAAAGCATTTACTGTTTGATGTGCAGGGAGTAAGGGAAGGCTTTTTAAAATAAAATAATATATGCCACCAAATAGTCAAGTGTCACAAAAGAGGTAACCCCGTGGGAGTTATGGGGAGACTAATATCTCCAATTGTGCAGGTGAGAAAAGATTCACTAAAGGCAGGTGTAGTTCAGCCAAGCCCTACGGCACAGAATTAGGAATTTGTGGAGCAAGGGTCTTGCAGATCCTAAACTTCCTCTGGCTGTTTTAGCACCACTGCTACTCCCTCCCCCCCTTTGGCATGGTAGCAGTGGGCTTACTAAAGACAAGAGATTCTGTGTGTTTGCATGTGCCCCCCGCCCCACCCCCTGCCCCGCCCACCCTTCCTCTGTGACAGGTACAATGGACATGTCACAGAGCCAGGCTGAGCTGCCCAGTGTCCAGTGCGGGCTAGACCTCGAGAGGAGTTAGAAGCTAAGGAGAAGCTCTCCCACTTTCACTCTCTGCTCTCAGATCAGGCAGGCAGCAGCTTTGACATGGAAGCTATGGACACCACACCTCCTTCCCATGCTGTCATTTTCCATTCTTCTCCTCTTTTCCCCAGCACACCATTTATGGCTTTAGCGGGCCTCGGTGCTTCAGCAGGCAGCACCTCTGACCCTGAACCTATGGACATCACACCTCGTTCCCAGGCTGTCAGTTTGTATTCTGCTCCTCTTTTCCCCAGCACACCTTTTACGGCTTAGGCCGGCACCGGTGTTTTAGCAGGCAGCACCTCTTACCCCGAACCTATGGACATCACACCTCCTTCCCAGGCTGTCATTTTCCATTCTGCTCCCCTTTTCCCCAGCACACCATTTACGGCTTAGGCCTGCCGCGGTGCTTCAGCAGGCAGCACCTCTGACACCAAAGCTATGGACACCACACCTCCTTCAAAGGCTGTCATTTTCCAGTCTGCCCCGTCTTGAAGTAGAACCACTACCCATTTCACACCGCTGTTCCAAGTTCTGGCAACACACCACCTAGTGGTAGCAATGCCTCAGCCCATGCCTCGACTCACTTACCTGCAACGCTGGCCTACAGATTGACCAACACTTCAAAGTTATGACAAAAAGGTGAGTAAGTTATACGCTTGGAATTTCATTTAGTATTATTAACAAGCACAACTGTAGTGCTTAGACTATAACAAGTACTATTCTAAGTGCTTAGCAAATATTAACTCACTTATTCCTCATAATGGCAACTTTATAGGTAGGTAATATTCATAATATTCAACTTTTTTGGGGGAAACTGAGGCCCAGAGAGCCGTTGAATAGCTTGCCTAATGCCACACAGTAAGTAGGCAGCAAAACCCCAGGATTAAAACCAGACCGTCTAGACTTTCATCACGTTGTTGTGTCACCTTATTATAAGTTGCGTTTAGGGAAGGGACTAAATGCACAAGACTCTGACTAAAAGGAGAAGGGAGAAATGAGAAAATGAGTGATCCTAGAAAGTACATAATTTTAGGCTCAGAAATTTCTGGTGATGAGACACGGAAGAACAAGAACTTGCTTGGAATATTAACTTGCAGTAGTATCTGAAGCCATTGAGAAATGGTTTTGTTTTCTGTAAAATTTAGAAAGACCAGTTGGATGAAGATTAATGAACATAAAAGTAGAAAGGAAAAGAATAAGGTGCCTTAAGTGAGACATAACCGCTTCCCTCTAAGTATAAGGGTTGGGCACCTGTGGGAAAGGATGGAGCTCTCTCTACCTAGTTTGTCACCAGGATGAACAAGGAGAAACATGGCAACCATTGTACTGGTTTTCATGATCCCTCAAAACCAAGGCTTCAGTTTCCAAGAACGACCTACGGTAGCATAACTACTGTGTGTCAGACATGCCACTAATTGTGTTTCCAGTCACACATTTTAAAAGGAGAAATAGTTCCTATGAGGTATGCATTAGTTCCCTATGCTTGCTGTAACAAATTACAAGAAATGTGCTTGCTAAAAAAAGAAACACACTTCTTTTCTTATAGTTCTGGAAGACTGAGGTCCAAAACCAGTTTCCCTGAGCTGAAACCAGGAGTTGACAGGGCCATCATCATCCTTCTAGAGGATCTAAGGGAGAGTCTGTTTCCTTGCCAGCATTCCTTGACTTCTGGCCACATCAGTCCAACCCCAACTTCATCATCACATTCCCTTTGGAGTAAAAGTTCCTTCTACCTCTCTCTTACGGGAACACCGGTGGTTATAGTTGGGCCCATCCAGGGAGTCGAGGAGAATCTCCCCATCTCAAAACCCTTACTTTCATCCCATTGGCAAAGTCCCTTCTGCCATTTAAGGTGACATTCACAGGTTCTGGAGAGTAGAATGTGGATATCAGGGGGCAATGGTATTATTCAGTCTACTACAAGGTAGATACTATTATCTTTCTCAGATGTAGCAAATGAAGTTTAGGGAAGGAGTTTGTCTCAGGTCTACAATTTCCAGAGTAGAGATTTAATTTCTACCAGTGAGACTTTAGGACACACTCTAAACAACTTTAATCTGTGTCCTTTACTACTGCATAATCCTCGGTTAAGAGTCACACTTAGGTGTCAAGACCCAATATAATACAACACAAGAACTGTCTCCTCTTTCCCTATGTTTGCCTGGTGTACTTATGAATCTGGCCCAGAGCAGAAGAGTTCAGAAATTCATTATGCACGTTTACTAAGAGAAAGCATTTACTGTTTGATGTGCACGGAGTAACGGAAGGCATTTTAAAATAAAATAAAATATGCCAACAAATAGTCAAGTGTCACAACAGAGGTAACCCCGTGGGATTCATGAGGAGACTAAAATTATCTCCAATTGTGCAGGTGAGAAAAGTTTCACTAAAGGCAGGTGTAGTTCAGCCAAGCCCTACAGCACAGAAGTAGGAATTTGTGGAACAGGGGTCGTGCAGATCCTGAACTTCCTCTGGCTGTTTTAGCACCATTGCTACTCCCACCCTCCCTTTGGCATGGTAGCAGAGAGCTCACTAAAGACAAGAGATTCTGTGTGTTTACATGTGTCCCCCGCCCCAGTGCCTGCCCCGCCCGCCCTTTCTCTGTGACAGGTACAATGAACATGTCACAGAGCAGGCTGAGCCGTCCAGTGTCCAGTGCGTGCTAGACCTCGAGAGGAGTTGGAAGCTAGGGAGAAGCTCTCCCACTACCAATCTCTGCTCTCAGATGAGGCAGGCAGCAGCTCTGATATGAAAACTATGGACACCACACCTCCTTCCCAGGCTGTCATTTTCCACTCTGCTCCTGTTTTCCCCAGCACCCCATTTTCGGGATTAGCGGGCATCGGTGCTTCAGCAGGCAGCACCTCTGACCCCGAACCTATGGACACCACACCTCCTTCGCAGGCTGTTATTTTCCAGTCTGCCTCGCCTCCAAGTAGATCCACTACCCATTTCACACCGCTGTTCCAAGTTGTGGCAACACACCACCTAGTGGTAGCAATGCCTCAGCCCATGCCTTGACTCATTTACCTGCAACGCCGGCCAACAGATAGACCGACACTTCAAAGTTAAGATAGAAAGTTGAGTAAGTTATACGCCTGGAATTTCATTTATTATTATTAACAGGCACAACTGTAGTGCTTAGACTATAACAAGTACTATTCTAAGTGCTTAGCAAATATTAACTAACTTATTCCTCATAATGGCAACCTTATAGGTAGGAAATATTCATAATATTCACCTGTTTTGGGGGAAACTGAGGCCCGGGGAAGTTGAAAAGCTTGCCAAATGCCACACAGTATGTAAGTAGGTGGCAAAAACCAAGGATTTTATCAGTCCATCTAGACTTTCATCACTTTGTTGTGTCAACTTATTATAAGCTGTGGTTAGGGAAGAGACTAAATGGACAAGACTCTGAAATAAAAGGAGAAGGGAGAAATGAGAAAATGAGTGATCCTAGAAAGTAGATAAGACTTAGGTCAGAAATTTCTGGTGATGAGACACGGAGGAACAAGACCTTGGTTGGAATATTAACTTGGGGTAGTATCTGAATCCATTGGGAAATGGTTTGGTTTTCTGTAAAATTTTGAAAGGCCAGTTGCATGAAGATTAATGAACAAAAAAGTAGAAAGGAAAAGAATACTGTGCCTTACGTGAGACATAACCACTTCCGTCTAAGAACTAGGGTTGGGGTCCTGTGGGAAAGGTTGGAGCTCTCTCTACCAGGTTTGTCACCAGGATGAACAAGGAGAAACATGGCAACCATTATACTGGTTTTCACGATCCCTCAAAACCAAGGCTTCAGTTTCCAAGAACGACCTATGGTAGCATAACTACTGTGTGTCAGACATGCCACTAAGTGTGTTTCCAGTCACACATTTAATTGAGGAAATAGTTCCTATGAGGTACGCATTAGTTCCCTATGCTTGCTGTAACAGATTACTACAAATGTGCTTGCTTAAAACAAACACACTTATTTTCTTATGATTCTGGAATACAGAGGTCCAAAACCAGTTTCACTGGGCTGAAACCAGGAGTTGACAGGCCCATCATCATCCTTCTAGAGGCTCTAAGGGAGACTCTGCTTCCCTGTCAGCATTCCTTGAATTCTGGCCACATCAGTCCAACCCCAACTTCATCATCACATTCCCTTTGGAGTAAAAATTCCTTCTGCCTCTCTCTTATGAGAACACCAGTGGTTATAGTTGGGCCCGTCCAGGGAGTCGAGGAGAATCTCCCCATCTCAAAACCCTTACTTTCATTCCATTGGCAAAGTCCCTTCTGCCATTTAAGGTGACATTCACAGGTTCTGGAGAGTACAATGTGGATATCTGGGGGCAATGGTATTATTCAGTCTACTATTAGGTAGATACTATTATCTGTCTCAGATGTAGGAAATAAAGTTTAGGGAAGTAGTTTGTCTCAGGTCTACAATTTCCAGAGTAGAGATTTAATTTCTACCAGTGTGACTTTAGGACACACTCTAAAGAACTTTAATTTGTGTCCTTTACTACCGCATAATCCTCGGTTAAGAGTCACACTTAGGTATCAAGACCCAATTTAATACAACACAAATACCGTCTCCCCTTCCCCTATGTTTGCCTCATGTATTTTTGAATCTTGCCCAGAGCAGAAGAGTTCAGAAATTCATTATGCACGTTTACTAAGAGAAAACATTTACTGTTTGATGTGCACGGAGTAACGGAAGGCTTTTTAAAATAAAATAAAATATGCCACCAAATAGTCAAGTGTCACAACAGAGGTAAGCCCGTGGGAGTCATGAGGAGACTTAAATTATCTCCAATTGGGCAGGTGAGATAAAAGTTTCACTAAAGGCAGGTGTAGTTCAGCCAAGCCCTACAGCACAGAAGTAGGAATTGGTGGAGCAGGGGCCGTGCAGATCCTGAACTTCCTCTAGCTGTTTTAGCACCACTGCTACTCCGTAACCCAGCTTTGTCATGGTAGTAGAGAGCTTACTAAAGACAAGAGATTCTGTGTATGTGCATGTGCCCACCGCCCAACCCCTGCCCCTCCCTCCCTTTCTCTGTGACAGGTACAATGGACATGTCACAGAGCAGGCTGAGCCGCCCAGTGTCCAGTGCGTGCTAGACCTCGAGAGGAGTTGGAAGCTAGGGAGAAGCTCTCCCACTATCAATCTCTGCTTTCAGATGAGGCAGGCAGCAGCTCTGATATGGAAACTATGGACACCACACCTCCTTACCAGGCTGTCATTTTCCATTCTGCTCCTGTATTCCCCAGCACCCCATTTTCAGGATTAGCGGGCATCGGTGCTTCAGCAGGCAGCACCTCTGACCCCGAACCTATGGACACCACACCTCCTTCCCAGGCTGTCATTTTCCATTCTGCTCCTCTTTTCCCCGGCACACCATTTATGGCTTAGGCCGGCCCCGGTGCTTCAGCAGCCAGCACCTCTGACACCAAAGCTATGGACACCACAACTCCTTCGCAGGATGATTTTCCAGTCTGCCCCATCTCCAGGTAGAACCACTACCCATTTCACACCGCTGTTCCAAGTTCTGATAACACACCACCTAGTGGTAGCAATGCCTCAGCCCATGCCTAGACTCATTTACCTGCAATGCCGGAAAACAGGGAGACCGACACTTCAAAGTTATGACAGAATGTTGAGTAATTTATACGCTTGGAATTTCATTTATTATTATTAACAAGCACAACTATAGTGCTTAGACTATAACAAGTAATATTCTAAGTGCTTAGCAAATATTAACTCAATTATTCTTCATAATGGCAACATTATAGGTAGGTAATATTCATATGTTCACCATTTTTGGTGGAAATAGAGGCCCAGAGAGGTTGAATAGCTTGCCTAAACAGAGGTCCAGAGAGGTTGAATAGCTTGCCTAAATTCACACAGTAAGTAAGTAGGTGGCAAAAACCCAGGATTAAAACAAGACCGTCTAGACTTTCACCACTTTATTGTGTCACCCTATTGCAAGATGTGGTTAGGGAAGGGACTAATGGACAAGATTCTGAACTAAAAGGAGAAGGGAGAAATGAGAAAATGAGTGAACCTAGAAAGTAGATATGATTTAGGCTCAGAAATTTCTGGTGATGAGACCCGGAAGAACAAGAACTTGGTTGGAATATTAACTTGGGGTAGTATCTGAATCCATTGAGAAATGGTTTTTTTTCTGTAAAATTCAGAAAGGCCAGATGGATGAAGTTTAATGAACAGAAAAGTAGAAAGCAAAAGAATAAGGTGCCTTAAGTGAGACATAACCGCTTCACTCTACGTATTAGGGTTGGGGACCTGTGGGAAAGGATGGAGCTCTCTTTACCTAGTTTGTCACCAGGATGAACAAGGAGAAACATGGCAACCATTGTACTGGTTTTGATGATTCCTCAAAACTAAGGCTTCAGTTTCCAAGAACGACCTACGGTAGCATAACTACTGTGTGTCAGACATGCCACTATTTGTGTTTCCAGTCACACATTTTAATATGAGAAATAGTTCCTATGTGGTATGCATTAGTTCCCTATGCTTGCTGTAACAAATTACAAGAAATGTGCTTGCTAAAAAAACACACACTTATTTTCTTATGGTTCTGGAAGACAGAGGTCCAAAACCAGTTTCCCTGGGCTGAAACCAGGAGTTGACAGGGCCATCATCATCCTTCTAGAGGATCTAAGGGAGAGTCTGTTTCCTTGCCAGCATTCCTTGACTTCTGGCCACATAAGTCCAACCCCAACTTCATCATTACATTCCCTTTGGAGTAAAAGTTCCATCTGTCTCTCTCTTACGAGAACACCAGTGGTTATAGTTGCGATCATCCAGGGAGTCGAGGAGAATCTCCCCATCTCAAAACTCTTACTTTCATCCCATTGGCAAAGTCCCTTCTGCCATTTAAGGTGACATTCACAGGTTCTGGAGAGTAGAATGTGGACATTTGGGGGCAATGGTATTATTCAGTCTACTACAAGGTAGATACTATTATCTTTCTCAGATGTAGGAAATGAATTTTAGGGAAGGAGTTTGTCTCAGGTCTACAATTTCCAGAGTAGAGATTAAAATTCTACCAGTGAGAGTTTAGGACACACTCTAAACATCTTTAATCTGTGTCCTTAACTACTGCATAATCCTCGGTTAAGAGTCACACTTAGGTATCAAGACCCAATTGAATACAACACAAGTACTGTCTCCTCCTTCACTATGTTTGCCTGGTGTACTTATGAATCTTGCCCAGACAGAAGAGTTCATAAAATCGTTATGCACGTTTACTAAGAGAAAGCATTTACTATTTGATGTGCACGGAGCAACGGAAGGCTTTTTAAAATAAAATAAAATACGCCACCAAATAGTCAAGTGTCACAACAGAGGTAACCCCGTGGGAGTCATGAGGATACTAAAATTATCTCCAATTGTGCAGGTGAGAAAAGTTTCACTAAAGGCAGGTGTAGTTCAGCCAAGCACTACAGCACAGAAGTAGGAATTGGTGGAGCAGGGGCCGTGCAGATCCTGAACTTCCTCTAGCTGTTTTAGCACCACTGCTACTCCGTAACCCAGCTTTGTCATGGTAGCAGAGAGCTTACTAAAGACAAGAGATTCTGTGTATGTGCATGTGCCCACCGCCGAACCCCTGCCCCTACCTCCCTTTCTCTGTGACAGGTACAATGGACATGTCACAGAGCCAGGCTGAGCCGTCCAGCGTCCAGTGCGTGCTAGACCTCGAGAGGAGTTAGAAGCTAGGGAGAAGCTCTCCCACTACCAATCTCTGCTCTCATATGAGGCAGGCAACAGCTGTGATACAGAAGCTAAGGACACCACACCTTCTTCCCAGGCTGTCATTTTCCATTCTTTTCCTGTTTTCCCCAGTACACCATTTACGGGTTTGGCGGGCATCGATGCTTCAGCAGGCAGCACCTCTGACCCCGAACCTATGGACATCACACCTCCTTCCCAGGCTGACATTTCCCTTCTGCTCCAGTTTTCCCCAACATCCCATTTACGGCTTAGGCCGGCACCATTGTTTCAGCAGGCAGCACCTCTGACACCAAAGCTATTGACACCACACCTCCTTCGCAGGCTGTCATTTTCCAGTCTGCCCCGTCTCCAAGTAGAACCAGTACCCAATTCACACCAGTGTTCCAAGTTCTGGCAACACCCAACCTAATGGTAACATTACCACAGCCCATGCCTCGATTCATTTACCAGCAATGTCGGCCAACAGATTGACCAACACTTCAAAGTTATGACAGAAAGGTGAGTAAGTTATATGCTTGGAATTTTATTTATTATTATTAACAAGCACAGCTGTAGTGCTTAGACTATAACAAGTACTATTCTAAGTGCTTAGCAAATATTAACTCACTTAGTCCTCATAATCGCAAACTTATAGGTAGGTAATATTCATAATATTCACTTTTAGGGGGGAACTGAGGCCCAGAGAAGTTGAATAACTTTCCTAATGCCACACAGTAAATAAGCAGGTGGCAAAACGCCAGGATTAATACCAGACCGTCTGGACTTTCATCACTTTGTTGTTACACCTTATTATAAGTTGTTGTTAGGGAAGGCACTAAATTGACAAGACTCTGAACTAAAAGAAGAAGGGAGAAATGAGAAAATGAGTGATCCTAGAAAGTACCTAGATTTAGGCTCAGAATTTTCTGGTGATGAGACACGGAAGAACAAGTACTTGCTTGGAATATTAACTTGGGGTAGTATCTGAATACATTGAGAAATGGTTTTATTTTCTGTAAAATTTAGAAAGTCCAGTTGGATGAAGATTAATGAACATAAATTAGAAAGGAAAAGAATAAGGTGCCTTAAGTGAGACATAACCACTTCCCTGTAAGAACTGGGGGGTGGGGGGGGGTGGTCCTGTGGGAAACGATGGAGATCTCTCTAGCAGGTTTGTCACCAGGATGAACAAGGAGAAACATGGCAACCATTGTACTGGTTTTCATGATACCTCAAACCAAGGCTTCAGTTTCCAAGAACGACCTATGGTAGCATAACTACTGTGTGTCAGACATGCCACTAAGTGTGTTTGCAGTCACACATTTTAATTGGAGAAATAGTTCCTATGAGGTATGCATTAGTTCCCTATGGTTGCTGTAACAGATTACTACAAATGTGCTAGCTTAAAAGAAACACACTTATTTTCTTATGGTCCTGGAAAACAGAGGTCCAAAGCCAGTTTCCCTGGACTGAAACCAGGAGTTGACAGGCCCATCATCATCCTTCTAGAGGATCTAAGGGAGAATCTGCTTCCTTGCCAGCACTCCTTGACTTTTGGCCAGATCAGTCCAACCCCAACTTCATCATTACATTCCTTTTGGAGTAAAAGTTCCTTCTGCCTCTCTCTTATGAGAACACCAGTGGTTATAGTTGGGCCCGTCCAGGGAGTCGAGGAGAATCTCCCCATCTCAAAACCCTTACTTTCATCCCATTGGCAAAGTCCCTTCTGCCATTTAAGGTGACATTCACAGGTTCTGGATAGTAGAATGTGGACATTTGGGGGCAATGTTATTATTCAGTCTACTACAAGGTAGATACTATTATCTTTCTCAGATGTAGCAAATAATGTTTAGGGAAAGAGTTTGTCTCAGGTCTACAATTTCCAGAATAGAGATTTAAATTCTATCAGTGAGACTTTAGGACACACTCTAAACAACTTTAATCTGTGTCCTTAACTACTGCATAATCCTCGGTTAAGAGTCACACTTAGGTATCAAGACCCAGTTGAATACAACACACGTACTGTCTCCTCTTTCATTATGTTTTCCTGGTGTATTTATGAATCTTGCGCAGAGCAGAAGAGTTCAGAAAATCGTTATGCACATTTACTAAGAGAAAGCATTTACTGTTTGTTGTGTAGGGAGTAACGGAAGGCTATTTAAAATAAAATAAAATATGCCACCAAAATTCAAGTGTCACAACAGAGGTAACCCCGTGGGAGTCATGAGGAGACTAAAATTATCTCCAATTGTGCAGGTGAGAAAAGTTTCACTAAAGGCAGGTGTAGTTCAGCCAAGCACTACAGCACAGAAGTAGGAATTTGTGGAGCAAGGGCCTTGCAGATCCTGAACTTCCTCTAGCTGATTTAGCACCACTGTTACTCCCTCCCCGCCTTTGGTATGGTACCAGTGGGCTTACTAAAGACAAGAGATTCTGTGTGTTTGCAGGTGCCCCCCGCCCCACCCCCTGTCCCGCCCACCCTTTCTCTGTGACAGGTACAATTTTCATGTCACAGAGCCAGGCTGAGCCGCCCAGTGTCCAATGCAGGCTAGACCTCGAGAGGAGTTAGAAGCTAGGGAGAAGCTCTCCCACTTTCACTGTCTGCTCTCAGATCAGCCAGGCAGCAGCTCTGACACCGAAGCTATGGACACCACACCTCCTTCCCAGGCTGTCATTTTCCGTTCTTCTCCTGTTTTCCCCAGCACCCCGTTTACGGCTTTGGCGGGCATCGGTGTTTCAGCAGGCAGCAACTCTGACCCCGAACCTATGGACATCTCACCTTCTTCCCAGGCTGTCATTTTCCATTCTGCTCCTCTTTTCCCCAGCACACCATTTACGGCTTAGGCTGGCACCGGTGCTTCAGAAGGCAGCACCTCTGACACCAAAGCTATGGACACCACACCTCCTTCAAAGGCTGTCATTTTCCAGTCTGCCCCGTCTCCAAGTAGAACCACTACCCATTTCACACCGCTGTTCTAAGTTCTGGCAACACACCACCTAGTGGTAGCAATGCCTCAGCCCATGCCTCGACTCATTTACCTGCAACGCCGGCCAACAGATTGACCAACACCTCAAAGTTATGACCAAAAGTTGAGTAAGTTATGCGCTTGGAATTTCATTTAGTATTATTAACAAGCACAACTGTAGTGCTTAGACTATAACAAGTACTATTCTAAGTGCTTAGCAAATATTAACTCACTTATTCCTCATAATGGCAACCTTATAGGTAGGTAATATTCCTAGTTTTCAAATTTTGGGGGAAACTGAGGCCCAGAGAGGTTGAATAGCTTGCCTAATGCCACACAGTAAGTAAGTAGGTGGCAAAACCCCAGGATTAAAACCAGACCGTCTAGACTTTCATCACGTTGTTGTGTCACCTTATTATAAGTTGTGGTTAGGGAAGGGACTAAATGCACAAGACTCTGAACTAAAAGGAGAAGGGAGAAATGAGAAAATTAGTGATCCTAGGAAGTATATAGATTTAGGCTCAGAAATCTCTGGTGATGAGACACGGAAAAACAAGAACTTGCTTGGAATATTAACTTGGGTTAGTATCTGAATCCATTGAGAAATGGTTTTGTTTTCTGTAAAATTTAGAAAGGCCCGTTGGATGAAGATTAATGAACAGAAAATTAGAAAGGAAAAGAATAAGGTGCCTTAAGTGAGACATAACCGCTTCCCTCTAAGTATTAGGGTTGTGGTCCTGTGGGAAAGGATGGAGCTCTCTCTACCTAGTTTGTCACCAGGATGAACAACGAGACACATGGCAACCATTGTACTGGTTTTGATGATCCCTCAAAACCAAGGCTTCAGTTTCAAAGAACGACCTACAGTAGCATAACTACTGTGTGTCAGACATGCCACTAAGTGTGTTTCCAGTCACAAATTTTTTTTTTTTTTTTTGTTACTGGTCTCTGATTGGACCCGAAATAATCCAACTACAAAGGCCGAATGCCTTTTCTTTTAAATTAATTAATTAATTTACTTTATTATTTTTGGCTATGTTGTGTCTTTGTTCCTGTGCGTGGGCTTCCTCTAGTTGCGGCGAGCGGGGGCCACTCTTCATCGCGTTGCGCGGGCCTCTCACTATCAAGGCCTCTCTTGTTGCAGAGCACAGGCTCCAGACGCGCTGGCTCAGTAGTTGTGGCTCACGGGCCCAGTTGCTCCGCTGCATGTGTGATCTTCCCAGACGAGGGCTCGAACCCGTGTCCCCTGCATTGGCAGGCGGATTCTAAACCACTGCACCAGCAGGGAAGACCTCCAGTCACACACTGTAATTGGAGAAACAGTTCCTATGAAATACGCATTAGTTACCTATGTTTGCTCTAACAAATTACTACAAATGTGGTTGCTTAAAACAAACACACTTATTTTCTTATGGTTCTGGAAGACAGAGGTCCAAAACCATTTCCCCTTGGCTGAAAACAGGAGTCGACAGTGCCATCATCATCCTTCTAGAGGCTCTAAGGGAGAACCTGTTTCCTTGCCAGCAATCCTTGACTTCTGGCCACATCAATCCAACCCCAACTTCATCATCACATTCTCTTTGGAGTAAAAATTCCCTCTGCCTCTCTCTTATGAGAAAACCAGCTGTTATAGTTGGGCCCGTCCAGGTAGTTCAGGAGAATTTCCCCATCTCAAAACGCTTACTTTCATCCCTTTGGCAAAGTCCCTTCTGCCATTTAAGGTGACATTCACAGGTTCTGGAGAGTACAATGTGGACATTTAGGGGCAATGGTATTATTCAGTCTACTACAAGGTAGATACTATTATCTTTCTCAGATGTAGCCAATGAAGTTTAGGGAAGGAGTTTGTCTCAGGTCTACAATTTCCAGAATAGAGATTTAAATTCTACCAGTGAGACTTTAGGACACACTGTAAACAACTTTAATCTGTGTCCTTAACTACTGCATAATCCTCGGTTAAGAGTCACACTTAGGTATCAAGACCCAATTGAATACAACACAAGTACTGTCTCCTCTTTCACTATATTTGCCTGGTGTATTTATGAATCTTGCCCAGAGCAGAAGAGTTCAGAAAATTGTTATGCCCGTTTACTAAGAGAAAGCCTTTACTGTTTGATGTGTACGGAGTAACGGAAGGCTTTCTAAAATAAAATAAAATATGCCACCAAATAGTCAAGTGTCACAACAGAGGTAACCCCGTGGCAGTCATGAGAAGACTAAAATTTTCTCCAATTGTGCAGGTGAGAAAAGTTTCACTACAGGCAGTTGTAGTTCAGCCAAGCCCCACAGCAGAGAAGTAGGAATTTGTGGAGCAGGGGCCATGCAGACCCTGAACTTCCTCTGGCAGTTTTAACACCACTGCTACTCCCTCCCCCACTTTGGCATGGTAGCAGAGGGTTTACTAAAGACAAGAGATTCTGTGTGTTTGCATGTGCCCTCCGCCCCAACCCCTGCCCTTCCCACCCTTTCTCTGTGACAGGTACAATGTACATGTCACAGAGCCAGTATGAGCCGTCCCATGTCCAGTGCGTGCTAGACCTAGAGAGGAGTTAGAAGCTAGGGAGAAGCTCTCCCACTTTGACTCTCTGCTCTCAGATCAGGCAGGCAGGAGTTCTGATACGGAAGCTAAGGACACCAAACCTCGTTCCCAGTCTGTCATTTTCCATTCGGCTCCTGTTTTCCCCAGCACACCTTTTACGGCTTTGGTGGGCATCGCTGTTTCAGCAGGCAGCACGTCTGACACAGAACCTATGGACACCACACCTCCTTCCCAGGCTGTCATTTTCCATTCTGCTCCTGTTTTCCCCAGCACCCCATTTACGACTTAGGCCGGCACAGGTTTTCAGCAGGCAGCACCTCTGACACCAAAGCTATAGACACCACACCTCCTTCAAAGGCTGTCATTTTCCAGTCTGCCCCGTCTCCAAGTAGAACCAGTACCCATTTCACACCGCTGTTCCAAGTTCTGGCAACACACCACCTAGTGGTAGCAATGCCTCAGCCCATGCCTCGACTCATTTACCTGCAACGCCGGCCAACAGATTGACCAACACCTCAAAGTTATGACCAAAAGTTGAGCAAGTTATATGCTTGGAATTTCATTTATTATTATTAACAAGCTCAACTGTAGTGCTTAGTCTATAACAAGTATTATTCTAACTGCTTAGCAAATATTAACTCACTTACTCCTCATAATGGCAACTTTATAGGTAGGTTATATTCATAATATTCAGCTTTTTGGGGGGAAACTGAGGCCCAGAGAGCCGTTGAATAGCTTGCCTAATGCCACACAGTAAGTAAGTAGGTGGCAAAACCCCAGGATTAAAACCAGACCGTCTAGACTTGCATCACTTTGTTGTGTCACCTTATTAAAAGTTGTGGTTAGGGAAGGGACTAAATGGACAAGACTCTGAACTAAAAGGAGAAGGCAGAAATGAGAAAATGAGTGATCCTAGAAAGTACATAGATTTAGGCTCAGAAATTTCTGGTGATGAGACCCGGAAGAACAAGAAGTTGGTTGGAATATTAACTTGGGTTAGTATCTGAATCCATTGAGAAATGGTTTTGTTTTCTGTAAACTTTAGTAAGGCCACTTGGATGAAGATTAATGAACAAAAAAGTAGAAAGGAAAAGAATAAGGTGCCTTAAGTGAGACATAACCGCTTCCCTCTAAGTACTAGGGTGGGGTTCTGTGGGACAGGATGGAGCTCTCTCTACCAGGTTTCTCACCAAGATGAACAAGGAGAAACATGGCAAGCATTGTACTGGTTTTGACGATCCCTCAAAACCAAGGTTTCAGTTTCCAAGAACGACCTACGGTAGCATAACTACTGTGTGTCAGACATGCCACTAAGTGTGTTTCCAGTCACACATTTTTAATTGGAGAAATAGTTCCTATGAGGTACGCATTAGTTCCCTATGGTTGCTGTAACAAATTACTACAAATGTGGTTGCTTAAAACAAAACACACTTATTTTCTTATGGTTTTGTAAGACAGAGGTCCAAAACCAGTTTCCCTGGGCTGAAACCAGAAGTTGACAAGGCCACCATCATCATTCTAGAGGCTCTAAGGGAGATTCTGTCTCCTTGCCAGCATTCCTTGACTTCCGGCCACATCAGTCCAACCCCAACTTCATCATCACATTCCTTTTGGTATAAAAATTCCTTCTGCCTCTCTCTTACGAGAACACCAGTGGTTATAGTTGGGCCCGTCCAGGGAGTCGAGGATAATCTCCCCATCTCAAAACCCTTACTTTCATTCCAATGGCAAAGTCCCTTCTGCCATTTAAGGTGACATTCACAGGTTCTGGAAAGCAGAATGTGGACATTTGGGGGCAATGGTATTATTCAGTCTACTGCAAGGTAGATACTATTATCTTTCTCAGATGTAGATAATGAAGTTTAGGTAAGTATTTTATCTCAGGTCTACAATTAGCAGAGTAAAGATTTAAATTCTTTCAGTGAGACTTTAGGACACACTCTAAACAACTTTAATCTGTGTCCTTAACTATGGCATAATCCTCGGTTAAGAGTCACACTTAGGTGTCAAGACCCAATATAATACAACACAAGAACTGTCTCCTCTTTCCCTATGTTTGCCTGGTGTATTTATGAATCTTGCCCAGAGCAGAAGAGTTCAGAAAATCGTAACGCACGTTTACTAAGAGAAAGTATTTACTGTGTGATGTGCACGGAATAACGGAAGGCTTTTTAAAATAAAATAAAATATGCCACAAAATGGTCAAGTGTCACAACAGAGGTAACCCCGTGGGAGTCATAGGGAGACTAAAATTATCTCCAATTTTGCAGGTGAGAAGAGTTTCACTAAAGGCCGGTGTAGTTCAGCCAACTCTACAGCACAGAAATAGGAATTTGTGGAGCAGGGGCCATGCTGATCCTGAACTTCCTCTGGCTGTTTTGACATCACTGCTACTCCCTCCCCCACTTTGGCATGGTAACAGAGGGCTTTCTAAAGACAAGACATTCTGTGTGTTTGCATGTGCCCGCCGCCCCACGCCCTGCCCCATCCGCCCTTTCTCTGTGACAGTTACAATGGACATGTCACAGAGCCAAGCTGAGCTGTCCAGTGTTCACTGCGTGCTAGACCTCGAGAGGAGTTAGAAGCTAGGGAGAAGCTCTCCCACTTTCACTCTCTGCTGTCAGATCAAGAACGCAGCAGCGCTGACACGGAAGCTCTGGACAACACACCTCCTTCCCAGGCTGTCATTTTCCATTCTGCTCCTGTTTTCCCCAGCACCTCATTTACGGCTTTGTGGGCATCGGTGTTTTAGTAGGCAGCACCTCTGACCCCGAACCTATGGACGTCACACCTCCTTCGCAGGCTGTCATTTTCCAGTCTGCCCCGTCTCCAAGTTGAATCACTACCCATTTCACACCGCTCTTCCAAGTTCTGGCAACCCATCACCTAGTGGTAGCAATGCCTCAGGCCATGCCTCGAGTCATTTACCTGCAATGCCGGCCAACAGATAGACCAACAGGTCAACGTTTTGACAGAAATTTGAGTAATTTATATGCTTGGAATTTCATTTAGTATTATTAACAAGCAAAACTGTAGTGCTTAGACTATAACAAGTACTATTCTAAGTGCTTAGCAAATATTAACTCACTTATTCCTGAAAATGGCAACATTATAGGTATTTAATATTCATAATATTCACCTTTTTTGGGGGGAAACTGAGGCCCAGAATGGTTGAATAGCTTTCTTAATGCCACACAGTAAGCAAGTAGGTGGCAAAAACCCAGGATTAAAACCAGACCGTATAGACGTTCATCACTTTGCTGTGTCATCTTATTATAAGTGGTTGTTAGGGAAGGCACTAAATTGACAGGAGTCTGAACTAAAAGGAGATGGGAGAAATGAGAAAATGAGTGATCCTACAAATTAGAGAAGATTTAGGCTCAGAAATTTCTGGTGATGAGACTCAGAAGAACAAGAACTTGCTTGGAATATTAACTTTGGTTAGTATCTGAATCCATTGATAAAAGGTTTTGTTTTCTGTAAAATTTAGAAAGGCCCGTTGGATGAAGATTAATGAACCAAAAAGTAGAAAGGAAAAGAATAAGGTGCCTTAAGTGAGACATAACCACTTCCCTCTAAGTATTGGGAGTGGGGTCCTGTGGGTAATGATGGAGCTCTCTCTACCACCTTTGTCACCAGGATGAACAAGGAGGAACATGGCAAACATTGTACTGGTTTTGATGATCCCTCAAAACCAAGGCTTCAGTTTCAAGAACGACCTACAATAGCATAACTTCCGTGAGTCAGGCATGCCACTAAGTGTGTTTCCAGTCACACATTTTATTTGGAGAAATAATTCCTATGAAGTACGCATTAGTTCCCCATGGTTGCTGTAACAAATTACTACAAATGTGCTTGCTTAAACAAACACACTTATTTTCTTATGGTTCTGGAAGACAGAGGTCCAAAACCAGTTTTCCTGGTTTCAGCCCAGGAGAGGCTTCTAGAGGCTCTAAGGGAGAATCTGTTTCCTTGCCAGCATTCCTTGACTTCTGGCCACATCAGTCCAACCCCAACTTCATCATCACATTCCCTTTGGAGTAAAAATTCCTTCTGCCTCTCTCTTACGAGAACACGAGTGGTTATAGTTGGGCCCGTCCAGGTAGTCCAGGAGAATCTCCCCATCTCAAAACCCTTACTTTCATCCAATTGGCAAAGTCCCTTCTGCCATTTAAGGTGACATTCACAGGTTCTGGAGAGTAGAATGTGGACATTTGGGGGCAATAGTATTATTCAGTCTACTACAAGGTAGATACTACTATCTTTCTCAGATGTAGGAAATGAAGTTTAGGGAAGTATTTTGTCTCAGGTCTACAATTTCCAGAGTAGAGATTTAAATTCTGCCAGTGAGACTTTAGGACACACTCTAAACAACTTTAATCTGCGTCCTTAAATACTGCATAATCCTCGGTTAAGAGTCACACTTAGGTATCAAGACCCAATTGAATACAACACGAGTACTGTCTTCTCTTTCACTATGTTTGCCTGGTCTATTTATGAATCTTGCCCAGAGCAGAAGAGTTCAGAAAATCATTATGCACTTTTACTAAGAGAAAGCCTTTAGTGTTTGATGTGCACGGAGTAACGGAAGGCTTCTTAAAATAAAATAAAATATGCCACCAAATAGTCAAGTGTCAAAACAGAGGTAACCCCGTGGGAGGCATGAGGAGGCTAAAATTATCTCCAATTTTGCAGGTCAGAAAAGTTTCTCTAAAGGCAGGTGTAGTTCAGCCAAACCCTACAGAACAGAAGTAGGAATTTGTGGAGCAGAGTCCGTGTAGATCCTGAACATCCTCTGGGTTTTTTAGCACCACTGCTACTCCCTCCCCCGCCTTTGGCCTGGTAGTAGAGGGCCTACTAAAGACTAGAGATTCTGTGTGTTTGCAAGTGCCCCCCACCCCACACCCTGCCCCGCATGCCCTTTCTCTGTGACAGGTACAATGGACATGTCATGGAGCCAGGCTGAGCCGTCCGTGTCCAGTGCGTGCTAGACCTCGAGAGGAGTTAGAAACTGGGGAGAAGCTCTCCCACTTTCACTATCTGCTCTCAGATCAGGCAGGCAGCAGCTCTGATACGGAAGCTATGGACACCACACCTCGTTCCCAGGCTGTCATTTTCCATTCTTCTCCTGTTTTCCCCAGCACCCCATTTCCGGCTTTGGCGGGCATTTGTGCCTCAGCAGATAGCACCTCTGACCCCGAACATCTGGACACACCTCCTTCCCAGGCTGTAATTTTCCAGTCTGCCCTGTCTCCAAGTAGAACCACTACCCATTTCACACCGCTGTTACTAGTTCTGGGAACACACCACCAAGTGGTAGCAATGCCTCAGCCCATGCCTCGACCCATTTACTTGCAATGCCGGCCAACAGTTAGACCAACACTTCAAAGTTATGACAGAAAGTTGAGTATGTTATACGCTTGGAATTTCATTTAGTATTATTAACAAGCACAACTGTAGTGCTTAGACTATAACCAGTACTATTCTAAGTGCTTAGCAAATATTAACTCACTTATTCTTCATAATGGCAACCCTATAGGTAGGTAATATTCATAAAATTCACCTTATTGGGGGGAAACTGAGACCCAGAGTGGTTGAATAGCTTGCCTAATGCCGCACAGTAAATAAGTAGGTGGCAGAAACCCACGATTAAAACCAGCCCGCCTAGACTTTCATCAGTTTGTTGTGTCACCTTAGTATAAGTTGTTGTTAGGGAAGGGTCTAAATTGACAGGACTCTGAACAAAAAGGAGAAGGGAGAAATGAGAAAATGAGTGATCCTAGAAAGTAGATAGATTTAGGCTCAGAAACTTCTGGTGATGAGACACAGAAGAAGAAGAACCTGGTTGGAATATTAACTTGAGGTAGTATCTGAATCCATTGAGAAATGGTTTTGTTTTCTGTAAAATTTAGAAAGGCCATTTGGATAAAGATTAATGAACAAAACCGTAGAAAGGAAAAGAATAAGGTACTTTAAGTGAGACATAACCGCTTCCCTCTAAGTACTAGGGTGGGGTACTGTGGGAAAGGATAGAGCTCTCTTTACCACCTTTGTCACCAGGATGAACAAGGAGAAACATGGCAACCATTGAACTGGTTTTGATGATCCCTCAAAATCAAGGCTTCAGTTTCCAAGAACGACCTACGGTAGCATAACTACTGTGTGTCAGACATGCCACTAAGTGTGTTTCCAGTCACACATTTTAATTGGAGAAATAGTTCCTATGAGTAACACATAAATTCCCTATGGTTGCTGTAACAAATTACTACAAATATGCTTGCTTAAAACAAACACACTTATTTTCTTACGGTTCTGGAAGACAGAGGTCCAAAACCAGTTCCCCTGCGCTGAAACCAGGAGTTGACAGTGCCATCATCATACTTCTAGAGGCTCTAAGGGAGAATCTGTTTCCTTGCCAGCATTTCTTGGCTTCTGGCCACATCAATCCAACCCCAACTTCATCATCACATTCTCTTTGTAGTAAAAATTCCCTCTGCCTCTCTCTTATGTGAAAACCAGTGGTTATAGTTGGGCCCGTCCAGGTAGTCCAGGAGAATCTCCCCGTCTCAAAACCCTTACTTTCATCCCATTGGCAATGTCCCTTCTGCCATTTAAGGTGACATTCACAGGTTCTGGATAGTAGAATGTGGACATTTGGGGGCAATGTTTTTATTCAGTCTACTACAAGGTAGATACTATTATCTTTCTCAGATGTAGGAAATGAAGTTTAGGGAAGGAGTTTGTCTCAGGTCTACAATTTCCAGAGTAGAGATTTAAATTCTGCCAGTGAGACTTTAGGACACACTCTAAACAACTTTAATCTTTGTCCTTAACTACTGCATAATCCTCGGTTAAGAGTCACACTTAGATATCAAGACCCCATTGAATACAACACAAGTACCGTCTCCCCTTTCACTATCTTTGCCTGGTGTATTTATGAATCTTGCACACAGCAGAAGAGGTCAGAAAATCGTTATGCCCTTTAACTAAGAGAAAGCATTTACTGTTTGATGTGCATGGAGTAACGTAAGGCTTTTTAAAATAAAATATGCCACCAAGTAGTGTTTTCGCCATTTTACGTATTTAAACAACCAGACAACAACAACGAAAAGCTACAGATGCAAAGGTGTCAGGGACATGTCTAAAGGCAACCTGCCAGAGAAAGGGCTGGTACCAGATGCCAGATGCCCAGGCCTGAATTCATCCTATCCACTCCTGATTAAGCACCTGTTCAGAGGGCTTGTGTCTCATCACTCAACACCTGAGTCTTTATAGCCCAGCTTCAAGACGGAATTTAGCCGAGGGATCACATATATTGTACTAATCACTAATTCCTAATGTGCTACCCCATCCTTTGTGGGACAGAACTGGGCACTTCTAAAATCCTTTTCTGCTTGAGAAAGAGCAGAGCAGCCTTTGGTCCTCTGGCTGTGACCTACTGTGCTTTGCAAAGGTGATTTGGCAAGTGCAGCTGCAAACCCATCTCCAATATCACACATCTGTGGAAAATTCCAGTCAGGTTTTAGACCCAGTCACAGTACAGTTTTCTGAGAATCAGTTATGATTTGCTGAGGATCAGTAATGCTCTCCGTATGTTGGCTGACAAGGGCATGATCTCTGAGCTTACTATACTCCATTTGTCAGCTCCGCTCTGACACAATTGTCCGCGGGATTCCTTAGGAATATTGGAGGTATTTAGGCACAATTTCGGGGGCTGCTCTTGCCTGTTTCCTCTCATTTCTTAATCAACATTTCCCAGTTGAGACTATAAATAATTCAACTTGGGTGCGTTATCAGAGGCATTCTTCCCTATTCTACTCCATTTGAATCTCTGTGCTCTTTAAGTTTCACATACGTGGCATCACGTATTTCCCATCATTGCTATTT
Source organism: Eubalaena glacialis (assembly GCF_028564815.1). Lineage (NCBI taxonomy): Eukaryota > Metazoa > Chordata > Mammalia > Artiodactyla > Balaenidae > Eubalaena > Eubalaena glacialis. Next base: position 36,440,501 of record NC_083725.1, read on the forward strand.
TCAACAGTCAGGGCTACAAAGGTTTTTGGCACGTTCATTAGCCTTTCCATTTCTTTCCCTCTTGATTGTTTAAGAGTGATTTGCTAAAGACTGTGCGTTTCAATGTTTTGCAAAGCTCAGTGGTACAGAGACAATATTGGATTTCTGCCCTGGAGAAATAGACATTCTGTTCATTGTTCTCCTTCTCTTATAGAACAGAAAAGAGATTCATCTATCACACAGTTAGTCAAGGTTTCTCTACTTGCATTGCCAAGGATCTGGATAAGACTGGTAATGCTCCACATTTTCTGTTGGAAGGTACTTTGCATTCCATAAAATTAAATCCAAACCATATGAGAACTTTAGTCTAACCGCTCACCTATTGATTCATGAGGTTTGGCTCACTGAGAGTTCCCCTCCCATACTATTGTGCAGAAAAGGAATTGTTGGCCAAAACCATGGTCAAATGTTTATATTACATTTCCCAGTTTGTCAGTTATTTTTGTGTTTGGGTTGCCTTTTGCTGTGCAGAATTCTTTAATTTTTATGAAGTCAAATCAACTCTCCTTTTTCCTTATGATATCTCAGTTTCATGTTCTGCTTAGGGACAGACTTCCTCATAACAAGAGTATGATTTCTCATCCTATTTTACATTCTTCTAGGTATTTGTTTCTTGCAATGGAATATTACCAAATGTATGCTACACATGCAGTCCTCACTCTGAACAGTTTGCCCATGCATAAATTTCAGTTACCATGATTTAGTTAAACAATCCCAGGACCACAACAAAACAATCAAATTTCAGTTACTGCCATATTAACTGTGAGGAAGGGCATAAAGTACAAACTTCACAGCTAGTTCTTAACTCCACAAATCACCCGGGATATAACAGATGTGTATCATGATCAGTGAACAATAAGGTCCCTTCCTTCAAAGTCTGTAGGTGCTTCGTCACTGTGCATGTTACTCAGTTCACATACAGACAGCAAGATCCATGTATTCCTTAGAATAGAACCATTTAATCTTCAAGTATTTTGGAATTTTCCTGCTTTGTTTTTGTTATTGATTTCCAGTTTGACCTCACTGCAGTCTGAGAACAGACTTTATATGATTTCTGATGTTTCAAATTTATTAGAGTGTGTTTTATGGCCCAGAATGTGTTCTGTCTTAGTGTATACTTCATGTGAGCTTGAGACAATGTGTATTCTGCTGTTGTTGGATGAAGTAGTCTGCAGATGTTTATTATAACCGTTTGGTCGATGGTGTTGTTGAATTCAGCTTTGTCTGTACTGATTTTCTGCCTGATGGATTTGTCCATTTATGATAGAGGGGTGTAGAAATCTCCAACTGTGTATGATAGTGGATTTATCTCTTTCTCCTTGCGGTTCTATCAGTTGTTGTGTCACGAATTTTGATGCTTCGGTGTTAGGCACATAAACATTAAGAATTGTTATGTCTTCTTGGAGAATTGACCCCTTTATCATCATGGAATGATAATGCCCTCTTTGTGCCTGATAATTGTCTCTGCTCTTAACTCTGCTTGGCCTGAAATTGATACAGCTTCTCAAACTTTCTTTTAATTAGTGTTAGCATGATGTAGCTTTCTCCAACACTTTACTTTTCAGCTATATGTGCCTTCATACTTAAAGTAGATTTCTTATATTTGGATATTATTTATCGATCCTCTGTGACAATCTCTGTCTTTTAATTGGTGTATTTATACCATTGGTATTTAAGATGATTATTGATATCATTGACTTAATATCTACCATATTTGTTACTGTTTCATATTTATTGCCATTGTTCTTTGTTCCTTTTTAATATTCCACTCTTTTTCTGCCATTTCTGGTTTTAATCAAGCATTTTATATGATTCACTTTTCTCTTCCTTGAAAATCCAGACACGATGTACTGGTGAAATTCACTGCAGTATATAGTCCTTTAGTGATGTGGTGTTATAGAAGAATTGCATCGTCTTATGATTAGGTCTCAGTCCGGTAATGAGCATGTGCTCCTCAGCTATGAATGTCACAAGTGCCTCTCAGTATTTTCACTCACCTTAGGTGAAACACAATGGCTGGCAGGGGTCAGGGTAGGATATTTCCCTTCCCCCAGGTCAGTTAGGCTCTGACAAAACCCCATAGGTTAGGCCTCTGGTAAACCAGTTTCTCCTGAGGGCAGGCCTTATGAATCATAGCAGAATGCTCTGGTATATTTCAAAATTGCTCCTTTCACCCTCCCCCTGCCAGAATCCCAAGGGGATTTTCCTTTGACCTTCACCTGGTAGTCACAACCTAGTAGAGCTCAAAAGCCAAAACTTGCAAAAGGATAGGGGCTTCCCTGGAGTTTTTTACCTCACAGACTTTTCCACACAAGCCTCCAGCAATCTGTCAAATACAGTTCAGGTTTTCCTACCTCACTATTGCTTTCCACAGAGATTTCTGCTCTTGGGTTTCTGTCCCGGTAAGTTGTTATTCTCTGTATCTGTCATCTGCCTCTCCAATTTTGGGCACGGTGATTTTTCCTATCACCTCACTTCTCTAATGAATCTAAGAAGAATTGTTGATTTTTCAGTGTGTTCAGATATTTACCTTTGAGGAAAGAGTGGCAATTTCCAAGCTCCTTCCATGCTGGACTCAAAACTAGAAGTCACATAAGTTTTTTACAATGGAATAAAACATGTTAATTCTCAATATTTCTAATGTTTTAGGTTGCACTGTATTAACTAAATAGAAGGTTTACTAATTTTTTAAGTCTATCTATAACTTTACAACCAACAAGAAAGTTTATAGTGTTTTTGTCAGAAAAATTTTAAGGTCATAGAACAATAATACTTTCCCCATCGATCATTAAGATCAACTTTGCACAGTTCAGCTTGGAAGATCATTTTTGTAGTTCCACAGTGAGGACAGCCTGTACTTTACTTACCCTATATTTTATTTCTCATATATACATGGGTTCGTATTCTGCCCTAATAATATACTGGTGTACTGTTATAGCTTATTAGATTTTTTTAAACTACTGAAATTTGGAGTGTGTTTTGATATTCGATACAGACATTTCTTTCCTCGTTCCAACTTTCCCCGACTCTAAAAAATCTGCTTTATGGTGATAAATCCCTCTTGATCATAATGACTTTTTAAAAATATCTTGCTGGAATCTTTTTGCTAATATGGGGCAGAACTTAAGATCTTAAAAGAAATGTACTTCTAGTTACTTTTTGGGTAAATTTTCCATATCTGCTTTTTGTATTAGGACTGTTCTAGCTTTTTAATACATTGGAAAATGACTGATGTCTTTCTAAGGTGTATACCTTTGATTATATTTTCTATTTTCATAAAGCTACTTGTATTCTCTACTTAAAATAGAAGTAAATATTGGCTGCATATAATTTATCAATAATCAGCCATTTTGTCCAGATTTTCAAATGTGTTGGTATAAAGCTAGCATAGTATTCTTTTGTAATTAAAAAAAAAAATTCTCTCTGTTTTATAGCTAGTCCCATCTCTAACATACTTGCCAAATATTGCTTATTTTACTGGTCTTTCTAAAGGACAACGTTTTGGTTTTATTTGTCAAGTTTACTGCTTTTCTTCTCTATTTTTGACTTTTCTCTTGATTAATTTTGTCCTTCCACTCTTTTGGATTTACCTTGTTCTTTTTCTATGTCTACTGTCCATTTCCTGTAGCTTCAAGAGCCATTTTCAACAACTCAACGAGCTCTGCCGGCTGTGTCATGGCCACTTCATCATATGCCATTAAAACTTAATCTCATACACTGGATGAAGACTCAGCAGTCTTATTTTGCTTTCAAAATTGTTCTATGGCCTTGGATCCTTCTTCTTCTCCTAAATTACCACTATCATCAGGGAGAATTCTACTGGGCCTCATGCTGCTTATAAGGCTTACCTTTCCTGCAGTTTCATAATAAAAGAAAAAACATTTCCACCCTTTTTTTTTGATGTTGATCGAAAATTTAGCAACACTTCTTTGCACTGTATTCAAATCCCGAAATATAAGCAAGGCTTCATGCATATGGGCTCACTGAAATGTCCTAATTTTAAACTATGTATGACCTTGAACAATGTCCTTTCCAAATACTCCATGCTCTCCCTTTCTTCCTAGGTGTTCAGACTTTTTCATTCCTACAACATCTTTTACACATGGTCAATTTGTGTCATAAGCTCTTCCTCCCTCCCACTTCTGAGTATATATCCAAAGGAAACATCATCATTATTTGAAGAGATATCTGTACTCCCATGTTCATTGTAGCATTATTCACAAGAGCCAAGGTATGGAAACAATCTAAGTGTCCATAGTAGATTATTGGATAAGGGAAATATGGTATATATATGCAATGGAATATTATTCAACCTTAAAAGAGAAGAAAATCCTATCATTTAAGACAACATGGATAAAACTGGAGGACACTATGCTAAGTGAAATAAGACAAAGACAAATAGTGCATGATGTCACTTATACGTGGACTCTAAAAAAATAACTAAATAAATCAACTCTTCTTCCCTGGACATTTTCCTCAGCAGAAGCTAGCAGCCTCTACTATGAGTCTCATCTTTTTTTTATTGTTTGTACCAGATCACAACACCAGGGAACCTATGTATTTACGAATGTACATCTAGATTATAGTGTACCGTTGTTCATTTTCTTTGCAATCCATTCCTTCCATTTCTGGCATCAGAACCTCATATTTCCTTTGGAGAAGTCCTTGTGATTCAGGTAGGAGGTGTGTCTCCTCCCTAGGCTGTGTGACTTGGGCCTGGCTAGACACAGTGTTTTACATATACTCCATATGTCTTATGTACTTATTTCTCTGTTTTCCATGCTTTTCCCTCGAAATTTTAGTGTAGTTATTTTTTGATTGACATTTGTAATACTTTGTTTGACTAACGTACTGTTAAACTGATCTTCTGAGTGCTTAATTTCAGCTTTTCTAATTCTAGAATTTTCCTTTGGTTGCATTTCACAGATAATTTTTGCTTAAATTGTATATGCTGTCCTTTTTGAATACATTAATCATAATTTTAAATAATAGTTTCATTGAGATAAAATTTACTTTCCATATTATTTAAAGTGTACAATTTAATGTGTTATGCATCTACCACCACAATCAACTGCAAAACTTTCATCCACCTCCCCAAAGAAAAAGAATCTATTATAAGTCATTCACTCCCCCACTTCTCCAAACCCTAGGCAGCCACTAATATACTTTGTCTCTACAGATTTGCCTAGTCTGGACATTGCATACAAATGGAATCATACAATTACTTAGCATGTTTTCAAGGTTTATGAATGTTGTAGCATGTATCAGTACTTGATTTCTTTTTATGGCTGAATAATATTCTATGGTGTGGATATTACTGTGTTTCATTTATCCATTCACAGTAAATGGCCATTTGGGTTAGTTCCACTTTGGGGCTCTTAAGAATAATGCTGCTATGGTTGGATTTACGTGAAAGTTTTGTATGCAGGTCTAGATTTGTTTTTTAAATTTATAGACTATTTTGGAGCAGTTTCTGGTTTACAGAAAACTTAAGCAGAAAGGAGAGAGTTCTCATACCTCCTTACCTCTCTACCCAGTTTCCCCTATTACTAACATCTTACATTAGCATAATATATTTGTTATAGTTAATGAACCAATATTGATACATTATTACTAACTAATGTCCATGCTTTACTTTAGACTTCACTCTTTGTTTTGTACATTATATGATTTTTGACAGATGTGCAATAACCCGTATCCACCATTACAGAACCATACAAAGGAATTTCTCTGCCATTAAAATTTCGGGCTTCACCCATCCTTTTCTCCCTCCCCACAACCTCTGGCAACCACTGATCTTTTGATTGTCTCCACACTTTGCCTTTTCCTAAATTTCAAATAGCTGCAATCATATAATATGCATGTAGCCTTTGCAGATTGGCTTTTTTTCACTTAGCAATATGCATTTAAGCTTCTTCCACGTCTTTACATGGCTTCATAGCCTTTTCTTTTTATTGCTGAATGCTATTCCTTTGTACGGATATACCATAGTTTGTTTATCCATTCACCTATTGAAAAACATCTTGGTTGATTTCAAGTTTTGGCAATTATGCAAGAAACTGTTATAAACATCCATGTGCAGGTTTTTATGCAGACATAACTTTTCAGTTCCTATGGGTAAATACCAGAGAGCATGATTACTAGATCACTGTATGGTAAAAGTACGTTTAGTTTTGTAAGAAAGTGCCAAGTATCCCGCTAGCTACAAATGAGAATTCCAATTGTTCTGCATCATCACCAACTTCGGTATTTCAGTTTTGGGATTTTAGCCATTTGAGTAGGTATGTAGTGGTATCTCATTATTGTTCTAATTTAAAATTCACTGATGACATGGAATGTGTAGCATCTTTTCATATGCTTATTTGCCATGTGTATATTTTCTTTGTTTAATCATAGTTGTTTTGTTGTTGTTTTTTAACCAAGGCCTGCTAACTCTTGTCCTCCTGTGTCTATTTATATTGTCTTTTTTCTTTATTTCTTATTTTTTTTTTGAGCTTTTGATCATTTCATCTTTTTCCTGGTATGTCAAATTATTTTTTATATTAAAATTGGGTTTAACTTATTTTAGGAAACTATAAAGATACCTCCACATTCTGGATGTTGTTATCTTTCTCTTGAAAAATTTCCTTTTGCCCATGGCAGACAGTTACTATAGGGACTGGTAACCTTAGTCCATTCTCAGTTTGAGCTCTTTCAAAGCTGTTTTTCAGTCTGTGTGAAGGTTGGTCTATTTCTGTCTTGTCCTTCCTCTATGGGTGTTGCCCTTTGGGATTACCATGTGAACGTTTGGATTCTCCCTATTCCCAACTACCCTTGTATTTGTTAGGCTTTAAATGTAATGGTTCCTGCAGCCCTGTGAGACTAAAGATACACTTAGCTTGTCATTCCATTAGTTGTTGCCTTTAACTTGAGCTCTTGCTGTTTGGCTTCTGTGGTTAGAGTCTTTTGATCTCCTTGGCTTTTCAGCTCCTAGGCTGTAAGATTTGAATCAGCAAATGCCCCAAGGAGAAAAGCTGCACCAAATGTCTAGCTTGCGTTTGTGTTTCCCTTCTCTCCAGAACTTGGCCCACATGTCTTGGTGTCTCTCTAACATTCTGATGCCAGCGAACAGATGTTTTCTTACTTTATCCAGGTTTTCTAAAATTTCTTTAGACTTCAACTGATCTTATGTTATTACTGAACTATCATCTCAATTACCCCTAGGAAGAAAATTTACAATATCATGTTGTATTTTTTTATTTTCTATATTACCTCAGTTTCTGTAGAGAACTTTTACCTGATTGTTCAATCTAGTTCCTGTGTTACCAGTAAGATGGAGATAAGGTGGAGGCTAAGAATATTGGGGGGAAATCACTGATGAATGGTATGTCTCATTCTTTTTGTTTTTCCTCTCCTTATTTACTCTGGCAGCCTACATTTGCCTTTCTTCATTTGACCCAGTTGCCCAAATAAGGAACCCACTCTGGCAAAGACCTGACTTTACTCTCATAAATGTCTGCATGTTAGGATTAGCTAGATGATGAACACCATGCCAAAGTTCTTTGTGTGAGACTTTTGCAGACTTTCGTTAGCCCTTTAGTTTGCCTTTTGCCAACACTGCTCAGATTGTTGAGGTTTTCTAAGTTTCTGTAGGTCAAACCTCTCTACCTGCATACCAGATGAGCCCTTCTCTCTTTCCTGAGCTCATTTGTGGGAGGTTAGCCCTCGGTTTTTCTTTTTCCCCATCCAATCATAATTGTTCATGAATTCCAAAAAGCCCTCAATTGAGGGCTGTCATCCCTTTCTCTCTTCTCTTTTTTATCAACACTGTTAAATATTAAGCATATATTTGCATACCTCTTTCTTATTTACAATGGAATATCGGAAGGCTTGAGCATTCAGTGTGAGCCCCACTGAACTAGGCCTCATACAACACTCTCCTCCGGGCCTCAACTTGTGACAGCCACTGGTTTTTTTATAATATCTTATATGTATGTAAATTTGTAATGATTTAGTTAATTCCTGAGTTATGTGACAATAAAGAATCAGTCAAATTAGCACGACAGAAGTGCAGCTTAACTCTAGGGACCAGAATCAAGGACCACAAAAACCTGTTAACCAATAAGTTTCACTTGTACTTTATGTTTAACAAGTGCTGAGGGTGAATGGGAAGCGAGGGAAAAAGAGTTTAACTCCATATCACAGAAACTTCCACTAGAATGAAGAGGAAAATGACCGAGTTCCTGGTTCCAGTCACTATAATCAGCTTAAATAAACAATAACAGCACATAAGAAAAACAAACACTATATGATAGGAACAATGGATAATTAATTACCAGATCAGGGAGGACAGATTACACTTGCTATGGGATTTCATTAAAGAAGGATTCCAAAAAGCACTGGCTTCTTCTGAGAAGACTGCTTTGAACAGGTAGCATTTAAACTGAGTCTTGAACAAGTATATAGGAAGGAGAGCAGAGGGTAGGGAACAGGCCTTCCGGACAGGGAACAGGCACAGTGTCAGGAATGGCACCGAGGGCTTATGGAATAGGGAACAAAACTGGCTGAACACAAGAGTGCTACGTGTTGGGGAATATGGGGGAAAGGCTGGCTGAGGTGGGTTAAATGAAACATAATTAGACGGAAGAGAAAGTGGGTGGAAAGACACATGGAAGAATGTAGAAAGCCCCTGAAGATGGAGGTCAGCATAATAATATTAAGAAATCAGCGGTTCTTTGACACTATATGAATGTCTAGGTTTAAAAAATCAGGGAAACACAATAAAAGAATAAACTACTGATATAATGATATGTGCCCAAATGCCAGATACCAAAGAATACACAGTGTCTTTCCATGTATGTCATATACGCTGATAGAGGTCAGTTTAGGTGTTGCCCTGGGGGAGTAGCGAACAGAAAGAAGTAACAGACAACATTGTAGGGTGTTAGAAATATTTTATAATATCTTGACCTGGTGTTGGATACATGGGTGCATAGAGATGTAAAAATTCAGTTATTAGCGATGCAATTGGTGTTTATTCTTTGTATGCATACATTAAAAAAAAACTCCAGTAGGTTAATTAGGCTGTCAGTTGTATGAAGTAAATTTTAGTCAAGGAATAGCCAAGGTAGTAATGCAGTAATAAGTTATAAATGTGCTCACTGTGCTCTAGAATGTCACGCTTGGAATACAAGAAATATGTGTAAGAAAAAAGACAAATATTCAATATTGATGGTTGAATGAGCTGAATAAATTAGATGACTCTCCTTTCAATTTAAGAAGTTTGCCAGTGTTTGGATACCTTTGAACAAAGAAAAAATGGAAATAAAATTTTTATTAAGCATATGCTATGTATCAATTCCTGACATATTTTTACACATATAAACATGGGAAATATTGCACCTTGTAACTGAGACAATGAAGATGAGCAAGGTACCTGGTTTTGACACTAGAGGCTGAGAAAACAATCAGCTCATAATCGTAAGAAGTTTGAAGTCGGAGGAAAAGAATCAAGAGGAAATAGTGGTAAGTGCCTGGAGCTCCTGGAAACTACATAAGAGATGAAGACCCCAGAATTGTTGAGCTTTCTAAGAGTCCCAGTGACTCAAGTAAAACCAGAAGGCTTAAAACTGAAACCTGGGGATATATGTATACATATAGCTGATTCACTTTGTTATACAGCAGAAACTAACACAACACTGTAAAGCAATTATACTCCAATAAAGATGTAAAAAAGAAAAACAAAAACTGAATCCTGCAAAGTAACAACTGTTATGACAAACAGTAAAGAATTATAAGAAAAATAATCACATGCCTGTCCCAACAAGAAATATCCTAAGCTCCATCTCAGCATTTCTCCAATCGGCCTTTCACAAAATACAGTCCATCAGCTGAATATAGGTTTGTCAAGTAAGTGTGAATAAGACTGAATTAAAAAAATTAAATCAATTCCTTCCTCCAAAACTTTTCAGAGTATATAATGTAACAAAGTGAAACTTGAATTTCATGTCGGGATGTAGAGTACGGCTCTTCCCAAATGCTTTTGTCTTGTAACTACATTAACATCATCTAAAATATAAATAAATAAATAAATAAATAAAACCAGTGTTCCTCAGGACAGAGATTGTGAAACGCTGCTCTCATCATGTAAGATAACAAGTCCGTCTCAAAATCCATTCTTCCTTCTGCCCTTTCTCATGTTGTCCCTGCCACCTGGAAGGTCTCTTCTAAGCTCCACCTGCCAAAATCCTACCCATCTTTTAGGATCCAAGAGATCATAAAAGGCTTACATTACTAAAAGGCAGAGAAAGAAATCCCTTCCTAGCGTTCTACATTTCCTTCCTAGGGAAAAGAAATATTGTAAAGTATACCACAGTGACCTTAAATCTATGAATGTAACTGTGCTGTGTTACTTTGAGTTCTGTAAAAGTCAATGTGCTACAATATATATGGATATGAATGTTTGATCTCTTACAAGTTGCTGATAACTTTCATCATGAGCGAGGTTAATGATTAAGGGAGCCATCGTGTTTGGCTCAGCCCTTATACCCAGGGAATATTAAAATTGGAAATGTCCCTAGATATTAGCAAATCTATCCACCTCATATTCTAAGTAAGGAAATTGAGACCTTCATAGATTGGATACTTATATTAACAAAGAATAAGGAAATAAGATATTGGCAGATCTATCTTTTAGATTAAGAATTTTGAGATTTTTGTAGAATACTAGGACATTATGTCCACTGATATTGAGACAATGTGTTTCTTAGTCATCATTTTCTATTGCAGTGACCAAGCAAGGTGGTAGTCAGTAGTTGTACAAGGGGAAAAAGAAACCTTTAGAAACTCCCAATTTATATACACAAGGAAATCCATCATTCATGTTATTTAAGCTAACTGGATGCAGTTTATCAGCTACATTGAGTAATGGTGAAGTGAAGTGTCTATACAATTAACATGTTAGTTTGTGTCATAAGCTCCCTGTTGTTCAAGTGAGTTAATGGTTAGCACTCAACTAGGCACTTAGAGTCCATGATAAAACTGGACTAAATGTTTATCTGTGGCATCTTTATTCTTCTTTGGTGCCCTTAGGCAGAATTAGCTCTCTTATGTTTTGATAAATTCAAGTATTAAACAGGGCTAAGGCTTCACAAGTTCTTTGGCCTAGACATGGGGGTAAGGAGGACCAATGAGCTGGACTGCTTCTAGTTTTAAGAATGGTCAGATTGAGGAAGAAGAGTCTTATGCCAGAGGTGAAAGAAGACTGATTATAATTACCTATTTTTAAAAATTCCAACCCTTTTCAATGTTCTAAAATGATCATGAAGTACATGGGTATGCTAGGAAGTAAGGGAGTCAACCAAGAATATTCTGTAAGAGTTTGTGGATGGCAATAAAGTGACAAGGAAGATAGAGAACATACTAGAAAAGGTTTCGGTTGGCCATAATAATGAAGTCAGAAGGAGAAGAAGAAGAAGAATGACAGTTGCAATGGGAAAGAGAAAGCAAGAATAGAGAAGCAAAAGGGAAAGTAGAAAAATGAGACAAATTTGGAGAAGGCAATGAGGGAGTAAACTGGGTGAAAGAAAGAGGGAAGCACTGATGGTAGACCAGATGACACTCAAAAATTAACATGATGCACATTTAAGATGTGCCGACAATGGCCACGGTCATTACCCTCAAATAATTGACAGTATGTGTTTCAAAGACATTTATAAATAGAAAATGCCATTAAACTAAGTGCCAGTGTAAAAGTATTCATGGAATTGTATGGGAGAATAAAACGTCCCCCGTCAAAGAACCAAAAGCAAATCTTGAAGCACCCAGTAAAAGCCAATTCAGACAAAAAAGCTTTTCCACTTAAACTTGAAAAAGTTAAGTTCCCAAGAGACCCCCTACATCAAACACCGACGCTCATTTGGCAGTAAAAACAATAACATTCAGCGAACAACAAGAAATCTAAAACAATAGTTGTTATACCAAAAAAAAAAAAAAAAAAAAGCAGCTAATTAGTGTCTTTCCTGTTTGAAAGAAGGGGGTGGGAAGTGGGCAGAAGACCTGATACGAAAGATAAAAAGAAAAGTTTCCAGTTTGACAATCAAGCTGTCTTCTGCATCCATTTCATCTCAAGACCACCAAGTCAATGTGGAGGCTTTTTCCTCCTTTCCTTTTCTTTTCATGAGACTGATCACAACCAGCACTGCAGTGTCCATGGAATTAAGGAATGCTGTTGCCTACACGTGTGAATGAGCTGTGAGTAAAGTACTGAAGTAGAGGAGACCTAAATGGAAACGTCCTCATGAATGTCCATGTGGCTGAGCAGGAAGGTAACCTGTCATAGATGTGCTAAAGAAGAAGAGTTGGGTTTTATTTTATTTACTTTTCCCTGGACTGTGTTGAATGACTATCATCTACAAGTTCAGGCTACTTTCTGCTGACGATTAATGCACTGGGAGAGCTGCAAGAAAACTGAATAATAGAGCTGTCTTTTTCTTGCCCAGTTTCCCTTACTTTCCCAAACTCAAAGTCTTTCCCTCTTTCTCCTTTTTATTGTAGTAAAATGAACATAACACAAAATTCACCATTTTGATCATTTTACAACTCACTGTACCATTCAGTGGAATTTAGTACTGTCACAATGTTGTGCAACTATCACCACTGCCTAGTTGCAAAACATTTTCATCACCCCAAAAGGAAACCTACACCCATTTTAAGCGGTCATTCCCTATTTCCCTCTCTTCCAAACCCCTGGCAACCACTAATGTATAATATTTTCTGTTTCTATGGATTTGCTACTGCTGGATATTTCGTAGAAATGGAACCATACAACATGTGGCCTTTCGTGTCTGACTTCTTTAACTTAGTTGCATCCATGATGTAGCATGTATCAGTAATCCATTCACTTTTATGGCTGAATTCCCTGATCCTGTTTTCTTCATACTGTTTGAATACAAACTTAAAAAATGTTGAGAGTGAAGCTCTGTTTTAACGGCACATCTATTAGGCCAATTCTTTAAAGAAGGTGAAAATGGAGATATTGTTGTGAAATGATAGTTGTTGAGAAGCCTCAGCCAATTTGATAATAGAAAGTTTGGGAAATGTTGCAAAAAATTATCTGCTTTATATTAAAAGCCTTTTAAACCAGGATTCAGGAGGTTGTCTTTTTCTTGCAGGTAACGTAAATGAGTCAGAAGAAAATAACTGCCCTTTAAAACAGATTTTGAAAGGATTCTATTTATTCTTAATAGATGAATGGGAGTACAGGTTGCTCATATCCAATATGGACTCCCTGTCCAAACACTGCTTATCATTCTAGCCACCCCTATCGAATTATATTTCTTTAGATTAATGCAGCTTAATTCCTACATATTACTTTTTAAAATTCATCTATCAAATCCATTAATACAGTATAAACAAGAGAAGTTCATGTTTCAGTGCAGTTCAAATATCAGGTATAAAGAACCCCCCAGTAAGAAAAAGAATCCTATATCTCTTGCCAGAATGTGGTCAGCTCTGGGGTGCTTTGTTAGCTGAAAAACACTTTTATTGTTCAGAAGATAGAGCTTGTTTAAGAGGGATGAGAGCCAAAACATTTTAAGTACTTGTATGTGTTTAGAACAGTGCTAGGCTATCTCATACACTGTATCAGTCAAGGCTCACCATTTTACATATCTGAAAAGCGAAGTTAAAAATGTTGCAGTAACTTACTAAAAGGCACAGAACGAGTAAATTCGAGCAAGAATTCAATCCCAAAACTGTCACACTGAAGTTTGAGCTAATACTTGAGATTAATAAAAATAGCACTAAATTAAAAGTTCAGAGATATTTTTTATTTCATACTCTTTCACTAACGCTCTTTGGAGATCAATCATTTCATTTATATGGGCCTTAGTTTTCACAACTATAATAGTTGGAAGCTTGACTAGATGATCTCTACGTAGTCTTCCAGTTCTAAAATGTTCCACTAATTTGGATTCCTACAATAATTGCCCTTGCAATATATGCATGCTGCCACCAAGTAGCAGTAGAGACTACTAGTTCCTTTTTTATCCCTAGTGGGGAGTGCATTTTGACATCAGACTTATCCGTCAATAGTACAACCTATTAATATAACTATAAAATAACAAAATAATCTGGTATTATGTCCTGTAAAGCAGAAACTTTACATTGTGTCTATGAATCGTATCAGAATCACCTGTAGGTTTTTAAACATAGAGGAAATGCAGAACCCATTGAATGAGAATCTTCAGAGACGGGACTTGGGCATCTGGATTTCTGGGCTCTCATCATTTGTGTATTTTATTTTATTTTATTTTTTGCCTATGTACAATATTTGCCACACCCTCTTGAATCTTTAACAATTTCTTTTTGTTTTAAAAGTTTAGAATGTTCCATAATCTTCACGTACGTTTCATAAGGTGTTATCTGTTATGATTATTCAATCTTGTGCTTCTCCTGATTAAAACTTCTTATTTTCTTTCTTTCTTTCTTTCTTTTTTTTTTGGGGGGGGGCCCTGCCTCATGGCTTGCAGCATCTTAGTTCCTGACTGGGGATTGAACCCCAGGCCCCAAGCAGTGAAAGCGCCGAGTCCTAACCACTGGACCACCAGGGAATTCCCAAGACTTCTTTTTTAAATGACTTTTCTTCCCATTCTAATTCATTCCTGGGATCACTTTCATGTTTGAACATTAAACCAACCTTGCATTACTAGAATACAGCCAATTTGATTGTGATATATTACTCTTTTACATACCATGGATACAGTTTGTGCTTTTGTTTACACATTTTGCATTCATGTTCAAAGGAGAAATGGGCCTGTGATTCTATTCTTGTAATATTCTTTTTAGTTTTCATCTGAAGCTTATGTTGGGCTTATAAAAATTTGGAGCAATATATTCTTTTCTGTTTCCTGGAAGATTTTTATGTAAGATTACCACTATTTCTTCCCTAAATATTTGGAAGAACTTACTTGGAGAGCCATTTATCCCTGGAAATCATTTTCTGTAAAGGTACTTAAGTATACAAACAACTTTCTGAGTAGATATAGATTTCTTAGATATTTTTTCTTTCTTGGGTTAGTCTTCTTAGGTTGCATTTTTTAAGAATGTGTAATTTTGGATGAATTTGCAAATTTATAAATATAAAATTATCATAATTTTAACAGCTTTATTGGGATGTAATTTACATACCATAATTTCAACACTTTAATGTATACAATTCAGTGGTTCTTAGTGTAACCACTAAAAGACGTGTGTAAGCATCACAGCAATCCAATTGTAGATTTTTGTCCCCCCACAAAAAAACCCACTACACATTAACAAGGTTTTTTCATTCTCCTCAACCCTCTCAGCCCTAGGCTACCACTAATCTCCTTTCTGTCTCTACAGATTTGCTCTTCTGAGCATTTCATATAAATGGGACCATACAATATGTGATCTTTTGTGAGTGGCTGCTTTTACTTTACATAATGCTTTCATGGTTCATCCATGTTGTAACATGGATCAATATTTCATTCCTTTTTATAGCTGAATGCTATTCTATTATATGGATATTCCACATTTTGTTTATTCATTTGTCAGATTGACATTTGAATTTTTTCCACCTTTTGTTTTTAGAAATATGCTTCTGTGAACATTCACGTACAAGCTTTTGTGCAGACAGAAGTTTTTATTTCTCTTAGGTATATATTTAGTAGTGAAACTGCTGGGTCATAGGGTAACTCTATGTGTAACACTTGGAGGAACTGTCAAGCTGTTTTGTAAAATGGCCGCACCATTTGATATTCCCACCAGCAATGTATGTGGGTTTCAATCTCTTGTCTTATAGCCTAGCATGTCATCTATGCTGGAAAACGTTTCACACGTAGTTGAGAAGGATGAGTATTTTACTGTTTGGTTGAGTGTTCTGTAGACATTTATTAGGTCTTGATAATTCATAGTGTTGTCCAATTCTTCTATATCCTTATTGATCTTCTGCCTAATTGTTCTATCCATTATTGACCGTGGAGTACTGAAGCCTCTACCTAATGTTGTGGAATGATCTATTTTTCCTTCAATTCTTCATGTATTTTGGTATTTTCTTCTTCATGTATTTTGGTTTTATCTTATTCAGGGCACATATGTTAACACTTTTTATATCTTCCCATTTTTTTAATCATAAAATGTCCCTTTTCATATATAGTAATTTTTTGTTTGTTTTAAAGTCTAGTTTTTCTGGTATTAGTATAGCCACTTCAGTATTCTTATGGTTGCTATTTGCATGATGTATATTTTTTCATCCTTTTACTTTGTTCACATCAGACCTTTGAATCCAAGGAGTGTCTCCTGTAGAAAACATGTTTTTAAACCGAGTTTGACAATATATGCCTTTTGCTTGTTTTGTTTAATTCACTACCTTTAGTTTTTATTATTGATAAGGTAGAATTTATTTATGTCTAACATTTTACCTTTGGTTTTCTACATGCCTCATGTTTTTGTTTTTTGTTATTTTTGTTGTACCTCCATTTTCCTTTTATATTCAGTGGATATTTTCTATTGTAACATTTAATTCCTTTAATGATTTTTAACCACTTTTTTGAGTAATGGCTGCACTAGGGCTTATGTAATACATCTTCACAGAATCTCTTCAGATTTATAGTAGCTTCATTCCAGTGAGAAACAGAAACTGTACTTTTAGAGAGCTGTATTCCTTCCCCACTTTTTTGTTTTTATTACATTTTTATATGTTACATACTAAACAACATATTATTATAATTATTACTTCACACAACCTTATCTTTTAAAAGAGCTTAGAGAAGAAAGTAGAGCAAATAAATATTTATAGAGTTTGCTGGGTTAATCTATTTATTTACCATTTCTGGCTCTCTTCCTTTCTTCCTGCAGATTCAGGTTATGATCTACTGTCATTTTTATTCTAATACAGCTTTGTTCTCACTGCCTTCTTTGTGCCATATCATCAAATGTATGATATTTCTTTACGTTATATACAGAACAATCGAAATATAGTCATATTGTTTATGCACTTACTTTTAAATTAGTTAAGAGAAGAAAGGAGAAGAAATTTGAAATTACATTATCTTTTATAATTCCCTACACAACTGCTCTAGTTAGCATTCTTTGTTTTGTTTCTATGGCTTGAGTTACTGCCAGCTATCATTTGAAGAACTTCCACTAGTATTGCTTGTGAAGCCCATCTGCTAACAATGAATTCACTCAGTTTCTGTTTCTGTGTTAAGGTACAGTCTTGATGATAAGTTGTGGAGTGTTAGGAAAAACTAAAATGCAGTGTACTATATGATGTATGTTTTACTGAAGTGGCTTTGTCAAATTATAATGATTTATGATAGAAATCACCTAAAGCTAGCATCACAAATCTCCAGGAATGTTCTGTAGAATGCTGCTGTTAATGATGAATATGTGAATCCCAAAGCTTTCATTTGTATTGACCTTATCATCATTAATTCTTCTCCCAACAATGCCATAGAGTTGAGTTCTCGATTTCTGGATTTAGAGTTGAGTTCTAAAGTGTACCTTCCTCTTTTCCCATAGAAATGGTCCCACAATTTCAAAAAGTTCTCAAAGGTGAAAAAGTGCACACAACGTTTATCACGTTTGCAAATGCCAATGAAAATGCTAAGGTAACACTGTGCAAAATGCAATATTCTTCTGTGAGAACACCCAATTTTAAACAAATATACATATTCTAAATACAACTTAGATCTGTGACATGTTTTGGCCAATGAAGTATGAGCAGACATGATGGCCTTAAATGAGTTGCAGAGGCCTTAAGTGGGCTTGTGTGGTTGGGCTCACCTCTTATGTTTCAGTGAACTTCATGAGAAGACAGGGCCTGGGAGCTGCAGCCTCACAGTTGGGCTCCACAGTAAGATGTGTGGGACAGACCTCAAACTGACCCAAAACATGGAGCAATACCAGCCATCTAGAGGTCTAAAAGAGAGCCACTGCAACTAGCCCATAGGTACAAGAAAAATAAATTCTTATTTATGTAACTGAGTTTGGGGGAGATTTGTTCCAAAGCATTGTCACAGCAAGAGCTGACTAATACAACATCCTCCAAATCACTGTTATGTACATGGCTGCCACCATGCCTACATGTAAGGCAACTGCGTACTCAAACTTTGAGAATTCTTGAATTCCTGGTGCCTCTCCAACACAATGTACATGGCTAAAGTTTCCCCAAATAACTTCACTAATGTACCACAAAGATCTCCTTAAACTTTTATTAAATGTAATGCAAAGTTCTTTCTATTCATTTTCTGTTTCTATGTAGTTAAAATGCTTTGTATCAATCTAAAAGGATGGAAAATTGGAAAAAAACATCTTTGTGGATAGCTGTTTTTCACAAAGGAAAATTACAAACAAAACAGGCATTTCACGGAGTGTAGAGCACTAATGCCCCTAGTGCCTCTAAATGCCAAGTGAACAAAGGCACTTAATAAATATTGAATCCTGCTCTCTCCACTTGAGAGGGAGAGCAAGCTATTCTAAAGTGGTGGAGGGATGCTCTTAGCAGCTATTTGCAACATTCTGTAAGCCTGGACACTGTGTAGCTACAAAGAAACCTTTTGTCTAAGGAAACTAACTAAAGAAACTTGACAGTGGAAAAAGAGAGAAAGAATGAGAGAATACCCTTCTCATGGTGACTCATTCACTAATTCGTTCATTTACCAAATATTTACTATGTGTATAATACTGTGCTGAGAACTGTACAGAACACAGAGATGTACACCCTTTCTCAGGGAGGTTAGATACCAGAGAGGGAGATAAGATGTAGATGCCTTATGTCAGTTCCACATATGTCTTGTTAAACTGTTTACAAGTTCAGGGGAGAGAAGGGATCCAGAAATTGCTTGGATTCTCAGTGAAGTTTTCCCAGAGAAGCAGGTGTAAAATAGATTGACTAGAAAAAAAAATTAATGTCATAGGTAGATATGAAAGGGAGCAAAGATGCAGAGACAATTAGACCCAGTTATTTCTTAAAAAGTCTAGAAAGTGAAACTAAAGCCAAATTATGGAGGGTCTTGAATGTCAATCTTAAGAGTTTGGCTGTATTGTGTTGACAATGGGTGCCATGGACGGTTTGGAAGAGGGCAATGGCATAACCCAAGAACCTTGGGAGGTGTAATAGAGGTTGTAGGGAGGAAGATAGGAAGACACGCTATTCTCCGAAGCAATCATCGCAATCCAGGTGTAAAATAATAAATGGTAGAACCGGAGTAATGGCAACACAGATGGAAGGGAGGAGTATGAGAGACACTAGAAAGAAAAACTGTCAGGGCTTGGTCCTTGATTGGATACATTCATTTCTCCATTTAACAAAGGTTATTAGTAACTGTGCTAGTCGCTGGGAATCAAGAGTAAGCAAAACAGTCATGATCTCTTCCTCACGGACCATATGGTAAACACCTATCTAAAACTGGATGTGAAATGTGATGAAGGCTATAAGCGAGAGGTACCTGGTGTTATGTGAGCTACGGTAAGGGGATGTGATGAGTTGATTAGGTAAGGGGATACTTTCTTGACAAAGTGACACATGAGAAGAGATGAGAAGGATGAGGAGGCATCTATCAGTTGCAAACTAAACAGAAGGACATTTCATGCAGAGGGACAGCATGGGCAATGTGCTGTTGTAAGTATGCAGGCCTGAAAGGAGGCCACTGTGGGCTGGATGATTGAGAATGAAAGGAAGGAGGTGCAAGATGAGGCTGCAGAGATCATGCTCCATCATGCCCAGGGGATGCCCTACCCTACAGACTAGCGCATCCAGAGTGCCAGTGCACAAGAAGATGAGAAGCTTGCTCTAGAATGCAAGTCAACACACTGCTTCTTTCATCAAGAAAGTCTTGCCTGTTAATCTAAACAGTATATCTAGTGGACATATGATTTACATTCTGAAGCAAGCTCCTTATCTTACAGAACGGCAACAGTTCTCCACCGGAAGCCAGCCCGTGACTCCACATTTTAGACCACTGTGAGGAGGTTTGTCTTTATCCTAAGAGCAATGGAAAGTCACAGAAGGATTTGAAGAGGAGATGGTGGTGTCTGCGTCATGGAACATGGATTGGAAGGCAGCCAGAGTTAGCAGAAAGAAGACGAGGAAGTTTGTGTCTGAAACTTTACTTTCTTGGTGAAATAAGAGGTATGCTCTTCAGGTGAGAGAGCAAGGACACACAACAGAGTCTAGTGGGACAAGAAAAGAGTGGAGAAAGAGTCATTGGTAACAGCCATAAGTAAGGGAGTAGAAAAAAGAAACGGGGACCACATGTCAGTTAAAATAAGACAGCCTATGTTGTTGACATAGCTCTGTGACTGGATCTAACAAAACACATTGCTCTGAAAGCAGGTCCAGAGAAGATGAATGTTAGAGATGAGCAGAATGCATCTGCAGTGAGGTTCCATGGGAAGGTAAAATGGCTTGGCAGTCTGGGTATAATGTTGTCGTGATGGGCCAGCAGTCAACTACAGGGAATCAGGGGTAAAATGATAAACTGTATTCTAGTCAAACTTACACTTACCAGAGCCCGGAAGGAGGAGAGCCCCTGTCTTGTACTGCCCAGTAGCCATGTCCCTCCCAGGTCAGGTACCTGCAGGGAAGCCGAGGCATCTTGTCACGGACCAGGCATGCACTTGGCTTGTCAGAGGGTCCCAGAGGTGTTGTGAGGAGGCAGCTTTTGCTCACCATGTTCAGGGAAGCTAGAACACACCAGATGCTGAAAGGAGAACCAAAGCCACTATTAAGCCATAATTAAATGTAAGGAGGGAAGAGATGATCAGGCAAGCCTTGACTGCCAGACAGAAAATAGGTAAGCTCGAGGAAAACACATTATAAGTTAATCTGTTACATGATTAATTAATATGATAAAGCTTCCCTGAGCTTCATCTGTGGGCAGTAGCCACAAGGTGCTAGTAATAACTTATATGGAGAATAGATGAGAAAGTTCCAGGAGTCATTAATCAGCACTTCCTCTGTACCAACACTGTGCTAGGCATAGGGAATATAAGGATGAATGAGACACGGTCCCTGCCTTCAAAGGGCTTAGAGTCTATGGAAAGAAAACTATCTAAAAAGATGCTTATCACTGGAGACATAAGTATTATGTTACAGGGATGTCAGGGAGCAGAGTAGTGAGGCACTAAACAAGCAGGGGAGGAGAGATGAGGGTTAGGGAAAGAAGGCCTCCCAGGGAAGCTGGCCCCCAAGCTGAGTCTGGGAAACAAGCGGATGTCAGCTCACTGAAGAGCAAGCAGAAGAGGAGGGTCTTAAGTAAAGAAGCAACATCTGTAAAGGCCAGGGCAGGAATGATAGAACATCAGAAACTACAAGCTGGTCCACATGCCTAGAGAAGACATTCAGGAAGGAATGTAGCCAGAAGTAAGACAAAAGAGGTAGTCCAATCGTGAAGGAGTTTATATGCCAAGCTAAGGAACACAGATCTGATGCTGAGGACAATGAGAAATATGCAGCTTTCCAGGAGGCAGTTTGATGTATGGAGAGAGTTATCTTTGTTAGAGGACATCACCCTGGAGGGGGAAGTTAAGCCTGAACAGGAAATAAGATCACCCAGAGAAACTGTGAAATGTCCAAAGGGGTGGATGCTGAGGATGGAAACCTAAAGAACACCTACACTGAAACTGGGTAAGCAAGAGACACCCAAGAGTGAGACTGAGAAGAAGGAAGTGGAGAGGGGTAAAAAAATCAAGTGGCTTGATGGAAAACGCAGAAGAGTGAGCTTCAATTAGACAGGAGATGACTACATTAAGTGATGCTGGAGACTAAAAAAAATGGATGTAGCAACACAGAAATCATACTGACAAGGATTCCCACTCTCACCACTTACATTCAACATAGTTTTGGAAGTCCCAGCTGCAGCAATCAGAGAAGAAAAAGAAATAAAAGGAATCCAAATTGGAAAGGAAGAAGTAAAACTGTACCTATTTGCAGATGCCATGATGCTACACAAAGAAAATCCCAAAGAGCCACCAGAAAACTACTAGAGCTCAACAATGAATTTGGTAAAGTTGCAGGATACAAAATTAACACTCAGAACTCTGTGGAACTTCTATACACTAACAATGAACTATCAGAAAGAGAAATTAAGGAAACAATCCCACTTACCATTGCATGAAAAAGAATAAAATACCTAGGAAAAAACCTACCTAAGGAGGCAAAAGACCTGAACTCCAAAAACTATAAGACACTCATAAAAGAAATTGAAGGTAACACAAACAGATGGAAAGATATTCCATGTTCTTGGATTGGAAGAATCAATACTGTTAACATGACCGTACTACCCAAGGCAATCTATAGATTCAATGCGATCCTTATCAAAATGCCAATGGCACTTTTCACAGAACTAGAACAAAAAAATTTTTGAATTTGTATGGAAGCACCAAAGATGCTGAATAGATAAACCAATCTTGAGAAAGAAGAACAGAGCTGGAGGAACCATGCTGCCTGACTCCAGACTCTACTACAAAGCTACAGTTATCAAAACAGTATGGTCCTGGCACAAAAACAGACATATAAATCAATGGAACAGGATAGAAAGCCCAGAAATAAACCCACGCACTTATACCAATATACGACAAAGAGGGCAAGATTATGCAATGAAGAAAAGACAGTCTCTTCAATAAGTGGTGCTAGGAAAACTGGACAGCTACATGTAAAAGAATGAAATTAGGACATTCTCTAACATCATATACAAAAATAAACTCAAAATGGATTAAAGAGCTAAATGTAAGACTGGATACTATAAAACTCCTAGAGGATAACATAGGCAGAACACTCTTTGACATAAATCACAGCAATATCTTTTTGGATCCATCTTCTCAAGTAAAGGAAATAAAAGCAAAAATAAACAAATGGGACCTAATGAAACTTAAAAGCTTTTGCAAGCAAAGGAAATGATCAAAATGAAATGACAACATACTGAATGGGAGAAAATATTTGCAATGGATAGGACCAATAAGGGATTAATAACCAACATATAGAAACAGCTCATAAAACTCAACATCAAAAAAACTAACAACCTGATTAAAACATGGGCAGAAGAACTGAATCAACATTTTTCCAAAGAGGAAATGCAGATGGCCAACAGGCACATGAAAAGATGCTCGACACTGCTAATCATCAAGGAAATGCAAATCAAAACTACACTGAGGTATCACCTCACTCCTGTCGGAATGGCTATCATCAAGAAGAGCACAAACAACAAATGTGGGCAAGGATGTAGAGAAAAGGGAACCCTGGTACAGTTGGTAAGAATGTAAATTGGTGCAGCCACTGTGGAAAACAGTATGGAGGGTTCTCAAAAAACTAAAAATAGAACTACCATATGACCCCGCAACTCCACTCCTGGGTATATATCCAAAAAAAACAGAAACACTAATTTGAAAAGATACATGCACCCCAATGTTCGCAGCAGCAGTATTTACAATTGCCAAGATATGGAAGCAACCTAAGTGTCATCAAGAGATGAATGGATAAAGAAGATGTGGTACATATAACCAATGGCATACTACGCAGCCATAAAAAAGAATGAAATTTTGCCATTTGCAGCAAAGTAGATGGACGTGGAGGGCATTATGCTAAGTGAAATAAGTCAAACAAAACAAATACTGTAGGATATCACCTATATATGGAATCTAAAAAATACAAAAAACTACTGAATATAATAAAAAAGAAGGAGACTCACAGATATAGAGAACAAACTAATGGTTGCCAGTGTGGAGGGGGAGGAGGGGACAATACAGGAGTGGGGAAGTGAGAGATATAAACTACTGGGTGTACGATAGGCTCAAGGATGTATTGTAGAACACAGGGAATATAGCCAAAATTTTGCAATAACTGTAAATGTAAAGTAACCTTTAAAAATTATATAAAAATTTTTTCAAACAGAAATCATACTGAAAATTGGAAACAAGTTAAATGTCCATCAACAGGAAAATACACATATAAATTATTGTATTTCCCTACATGGGAATCCTACATAGCAAGGAAAGTACATGAACTACACAGATCTTTACGTGTCAGCATGGATGAACCGAGCAAAGGTAACACTAAATAAAGCAAGTAACAAGAGAAAATGTAGTAGAATACTATATGCTGTCTAAGAATACTTAAAAATGTAGCCTAAATAGAAAGACATCCATGGCAGTGATGGAGACCAAGTTCAGAAGAGTGGTTACCCAGGGTCAGCTGGGGAGTGGCTGTGTTTAGGACAATGGTTACAGCAGGCTCTTCAACAGGAATGGTAATGGTTCACTTCACACGCTGGCTGGAGGACGGAGGAGTGTCTGCGATGTTATAATATGAGCACGCTGCATGTAAAAGCCATTGCTGACCACATCTAGGGGATCTGATGCGCGAGAGCTGGTAGTAGGTGGAGATATCCAGAAGGTGGTGGTAGAAGAGGAATGTTGTACACGTAACGCCTAAAGGCCTGACCAGAGGACGACCACTGTTCTAGAAACTGGACACAAATCCAACTTCTACGGCCAATGTTAAAAGACAAACCGAGGCATATTTAAAATTTTAACACTTTATGTGCGCAAAATTAGATTCAATTCAGGCACCACCAAACCGGAAGTGGTGAGGAGCACTGCAGCCACAGGAGCTGAAGAGATTTTTATTTTAAAAGGGCAGAAGCAAAGCAAGGAAATTACTGACTTGCTATAGCTTTGAAGCCTAGTTGGTGGTTTGTGACTGGTTGTCCTCAGCGGTGTTCGTCAACAGGCTTAGATTTTGGTTGGTTTACGTAGGCGACCGCATCACTAGAGCCACCACAGGCTAACGGCCTCCTTGCAGGGTTAATTTACTAACACCAATGGTCTGAGTCCTTCCTCTTACTCGGTCACTTCACTTCCTACGCCTCAGTTTCTCTTCTGTAAAGTGGATATTCTGTAGTAAATTCTCTGTGGAGGTGTCAGTACAAAACAAAGTGACTATTAGTAACCATGATCATGTCCTGAATGCATGGAACACGTCACCATTTGCCAACCACCGTGTCAAGTCAACAGAAACTACAGAAATTAAGAGCTCTCCGCAGAAATTCACACACCCGTGCACCAGGTAACGGACCACAGGCAGACGTTCACTCAGCCTTTCATGGGTCCCTCACAGAGTGCTCGCTCTCTCCTGGGCGGGGCAAGCACAGACATTTGTCAGGAGTTTAACTACTTTTAAAATGCGTTGATACAACCAGGTCTCACTTTTGTTTGGATCAGTCAGCAAACGCTTTTTGGAAACCCCAAACTCTCCACACCTCCTACCTTTCGCGCTGCCTTAGTCTGGAAGCTCCCGTCCCTGCTCCTCAGGCTGCATCCCCATGGGAGGTGGGGCTGCGGGCAGACGCATGGCGAGCGAGCAGACGTCCTCCAGCCCCGCCCCCACGGGCCCGCCCGGAGGCTTAAACGGCAGCCCCACGGCGCGCAGGGCATTGAGAACGGCGCCAACAGCCGGGATGCGGGGGCGCGAAAGCGCGGCATGGAGGGGCCGGCCTAGCTGGGACCAGTGGCCCTATGTCTTCTGGCTGCGACGCCGGTCCTGCGCACGCTGCAGGACCGCAGCCGCCGGGCGGTGGGCGCCCGAGGGGCCTGGAGGCGAGCCACTGACCCCAGGCGGGTGTGGGCATCGTGTCCACAGCCAGCGTCCCCGAGGCCGCGCTCGGGCCATGATCACTCGGTGAAGCTGCGCCGCGACAGCGTGGCTGACTTCTTGCGCTGTGAGGAGCTGTGCGCGCTGCAGGACTCGGTGCCTCTGCCCGCCGTGCGCGCTTCCCTGCGGGACGGCCTGCTGGACTTAACGCCGACCGCCTCCGCGGGGTGGACTGGACGCCGCTCTTGAGCACTCTCTGCCCCTGATCTGTATCCAGAGCTTCTTCCAGCCATGGCTTGGTGAGACAGGTTTGTACTTCCCGCTTCCAGGGGCTCTCGTGTGGGCGCTGCGAAGCGGGGTTTTAGATGGTACAAGGTGGAGGGTGGGCACTAGAACCGGTACCCAGTGCCCGGGTGTGCGTGCACTAGATGGGGCTTGTGGCCTAGGACTCCTGCCAGCTCGGTGACCCCGGCCGAGTGCCTTAAGGCTTCTAGGTCTCAGTGTTCTCATCTGTAGCATGGGCTTAACAGGACCCAGTCTCTGTGGCGGTTACAAGGATGCACTGTGTTCATGCTTGTAGGCTCTACAATGTAGAACACTTAGCACAGTTTGGAGCATCGTTAATTGTTGCACAGATGTTACCTGGTCTGTTGAATGACTTTGCGTGGTACACACCAAGGCGATTAGGAACTTGATATATCCCTGCTTCATTTCCTTTCCATTAAAACAGGGCTCAGGAAAAAAAAATCTTTTTTCGATATTCGTATCCTGTAGTGGAAAGAGCACTGGTGTGAAGGCAGCTTAGGGTCTGAATTACAGGGCTTATGCTCTCTGTGGCCTGGGCAGGTTACTTTTGAACTGCAATCCCCACACTTGTAAAATGACATTAAAAACCACTCTTTCTGTGGGTTCTTAGAATTAATTAAGCAGTTTATGTGTGTAAAGTATCCTGGCACTTGAATGAGTTGTCAGAACCATGGGCTGCTGGAGACAATGCTTCTGCCCTAGGTAATCTCCCCTTCTACTGGGCGGCAGGCAAACACAAGCACAGTAGTCAGTGCTCTGGAAGAAGTGAGTTCTGGTGCTACAGAGCACAGAATCTTTTTTTTTTAATTTAATTTTTATTTTATATTGGAGGATAGTTGATTTACAATATTGTGTTAGTTTCAGGTGTACAGCAAAGTGATTCAGTTATACATATATCCATTTTTTTTCAGATTTTTTTCCCTTACAGGTTGTTATGGGATATGGAGTAGAGTTACCTGTACTATGCAGTAGGTCCTTCTTGATTACCTATTTTATATAGAGTCGTGTGCATATGTTAATCCCAAATTCCTAATTTATCCCTCCCACTCACCTTTCCCCTTTGCAGAGCACAGAATCTTGGAAGGGAAAGTTTGGGGTAGGCTTCTTGGAGGAGGTGCCATCCTTTCTAAGGATATGTAGGAGCTCCTGGGGTAGCAGGAGGGAGAAGTGTGTGCCAAAGTTTGAGAAATATAAGAAAATATGGCAAAACTAAGGTACACGAGTGGAACTCCGGGTTTGGGAAAGAAATGAGAGTTGATACTGGAAACCGAGTGGGGCCCAACAGAAAGGGGCCTTGTTTGTCCTGTCAGAAGTTTGGATGTTTATCCTGAAGGCTGTGGGAAACACTGAAGAACAGTGAGATGGACTTCTGGTTTAGAGGCTCTCTCGGACCTCCATGTGGAAGGCAGTTGATTGGGTGCAGGGTGAATTGTAATCTAAGGGTCTCACTTAAGTTATAAAAGGTTGGACTGGATTTTGGAGATCAGAGACAGAATGGGTGGGGTCTGGTGACCAGTTAGAAAAGGGAGGGCAGCAAGCATGGGTGACAGTTTACAGCTGCATCTTTTTGTGAGATACAGAGCACAGTAGGAAGGGATTGGGGGTGGGGAGAGGATCTTACTTCATCTTCAGTGCTTTAGAGGGACCTGGTAGACGGGTCTGGGCCTAAGGTACAGATCTGGGCTTTTTGGGAGGACAGGTGTTTGAAGGCATGGGAGATACTTAGGTTACCCACAAGACGATACAGAGAATCATAGGTCTGAGATTTTTTTAAGTGGGTATATTTGAGGATGTTTATAAGCTGAGAGAAAGTAGCCAGCAGAGGAAGGGTGTGAAGATCTAGGAGAGGAAATGATTGTTCATTTGTTTTCAAAAAGCTGAATACTTATCGTGTGCCTGGCCCCTTTTCTAGGATCTGGGGTTCACACCATCTGTTATCTCTCCTGCAAGGACAGTTCAACTCATCCCCTGGTGAAGAGAAGTCAGGTTATTCTTTGCATCCCATTCAGGTGTAGGAACTGTTCTGTACCTCTGAAGGGACTTTACTTAACCAGAGTAATAACGTAGAAATGAAAAGAAATTATAGCTGGAAGGGACCTTAAAGGCCACTGTACTTAATTTTGCCTAATATTTTACATTGAATTAAAAAAAAATTTATTGCAGAGCCCATTCTCTTCAGAGTTCCTTCACTGAACTTTCTGTATGTCTTCAATCCAGTGGGTCCAGCTTGTAGATTTTGGCCTCCTCCTAAATTTGCTTCTTCATCCATATAACATTTTGCCTGGACTATGGCAGAAGTTCCTGGGTGATTTCGCGGCCCCTGGGCTCAGTTTCTCTAAGTTCCTCAGTTCCTATAAGATCACTCGGATTGAGTGATCTTCTAACATAAAAAGATACGCTTAAAATAATGCTGCTAATGGCTTGCCCACACAGAGTTAGTGCATACTAGCCGCCCAGCCTGTGCCCTGCCCAGAGGCGTGTAGTCTGAACTGTGCTCGGCCAAGCCTCATGGGGCTCTTTGGCCCTGAGGAAGGGGAGCGTTTTGTGATCATTCCCTTTATCTAATCGGTCCTTCAGCAGCGGGGCGCCTTTTTCTAATCAGCGGAGGCACTCTTACTCAGCCAGTGGTAGCCCCAGGCCTCATCACCTGTGGGATACAAGCCATGCTCTCTCCCAGGCTTGCTTCGGCCAACATCTCTATTTTCCTTTCTGTCTCTTCTCACACGTGGACCCCTGGCCTTTAGTCATCGCCACCTGCAGTATTTACTGTGCCCAGCAGGTGTCAGCCTTGAGTGTCTTTGCACAGGTGCTCCCTCTGCAGTTAAGGCACCTCCTACTCCAACTCTGCATAGCCTCATCTTTCTAGATTCTACTTCAGGGTTATCATGAAGCCATCACTTCGATATAACATTCTGCCTCCAAAGGAACCTCTGTGCATAAAGGTTATGTTTCTTTATCTCATGTGATTGAAATTTTGAGTTTACACATGTCCCTCCTTAATGAAGGCTTTAAGGGCAGGAGTCGTTTCTAATCCTTAGCACAGAGCAGATGCTTTTTTTTTTTTTAAGATACTTTTTAATGATGATAAAATGTATGGTTTAAATCACTCATTTTACAATAATTTTGCTTTAGGTTTTGACAGAAATAAAGTTTACAGAAGTCGTGTTCCTGCGATAAGAAATAAAGATGTGACCTTCCACTTGTGTAAAGCTCTTAATTGCTGTGTAAGTGCATCGGGTGCGCTAAGGAACCTGCAGCTAAATGGGCTACTTCTGAGAGAGAGAGACTTGACTGTTAACAAGGGTAACCCTTCATTGTGTTCTGCCAATATTTGATAGTTGCTTTCGGGGCAAACTAAAACAATGAACTTTTAAACTTGTTCTCCCCATTAAAGGGATTGAATAAATCGGACACTTCGGTGCACCTGTGTCTTGCGAATTGTCCAGTTGGAGATGGAGGTTTAGAAAGTGAGTTTCAGTCTTGTTTAAGTCTCTTCTCATCAGACTGGTCTCGTGATTTCCTTCACACCACGTTACATCCTGTCTACCTTTTCTTGGTGTTGTTCATGCCTCGATTGTCTCCTGTACTGCTCAAACCTTGGTCCATTCTCATTTGTACCATGGAAGTTTGTCATGCTGGATACTGTCAGAACTAATTTTACTTAGGTTTGTGTTAAGCCACAAACCACACATTTTGTAGATTTTCTGGTTTTTGTGTTTGTTTATATTTTTACGGCTTCTCTTCAAGAAATATTATGGGAAAGGAAATAGCAAGATGTAAAGAGCAAAAAAGTCATCATTATCTTTAAATTGTTAGAACATCTATCTGCAATCATAATTATAATGCACTGTGGTATGTGTTAAAAAAGGAAATATATGTAACGTCCCATAGGAGCAGCAGACTCAGTGGTGTTGGTGAGGGTGTGTCATGGAAGTAATCACAAAGCAGGTGACTGTTAATTGGGGTCCTGAAACATTAGTGTGTTTTCCCTGTGTTCAGTAGTGGTCTGGAGGGGTCAGGAAGCCTGCCTTTCAATTTGAGGGAGCAGAGAGTTTGAGGTCCTCTCTCTCATATTGCTCTAGTATACTGCATAGCACCTAATAAAATACTGGGTTTATAGTTGACATTTAAATCACTGATTGATCAAGATTGGAATGTATCATTGGAAATGAAAATCGGTAGAGTCTTATGCTTTTTAGGTTTTTCTTTTTTTCCTATGTCTCAAACGGTACGTAGTACTTTACTGAGTGGTTG
This sequence comes from Eubalaena glacialis, assembly GCF_028564815.1. Taxonomy (NCBI): domain Eukaryota; kingdom Metazoa; phylum Chordata; class Mammalia; order Artiodactyla; family Balaenidae; genus Eubalaena; species Eubalaena glacialis. The sequence continues at coordinate 36,470,694 of NC_083725.1, forward strand.
GGAATAAAGTTTGCAGTATTCAGTGTGTTCAGTTTTAGTATCTAAAAAGAATTAAACTGTTGTTGTAAACTGGAATAACACTTTTGTTACTGACAAGTTTTAGAATGCATCTGTTCGTCAATTACCTGTTTAGGAAGATTGTAGTTAATGATTTTAAGAATGTGGCTATAAACCTCCAATGGACTCAAGAAAAGCAAATAAGTCAAGACTGACAAATGTATAGGCTCTTCATCTTATTGTGTGTGTGGTTTTGTTTTTTCCTTTTAGTTATTTGTTAAGGTATAAAGAACTCTATCACTCTTAAGACAGTAGACTTCACGGGCTGTAATCTGAAATGGCAGGGAGCAGATCACATGGTCAAGATCTTAAAGCTGATTTTATGTTTAAACTTTCATGAAAACATATCTGATTGAAGCACATTAACATATTGATACAGATGGCAGTTAATTTTTGTCTTTTAATACATGTGAGTGCAGCTTTAGTTTTGTTGAAAGAATATGACCAGTTTTCAGTTTGGGATTCTACCATTTAGTTAAGATAGTCCACTTAATTTTAGAAATAAGAGATTTAATATATAATACATACTAATACTTTTATGTATTTTTAGTTACTGAGAACTTTGTGATACTGTGAAGAAAGTATGCCATTATCATCTTCAAGACTTAAATGAATCAAGTGTTTATTAGCTGCTGTAGTTTATAAAGTAATAAAAATCACTACATCAGCAATATGTAAATACAGTTTTTAAAATAATGCCTTAACAACTTTACAGTGGTTCTACTGAGTGTATTTAGGCCTAAAGTTATTTAATAATTTGACATGAAGCCTTTTGAATAGTTTGATGGTGCAGATCAGGGATAGGTAAACTATGGCTGGTGGGCCAGATCCAGCCTGTCGCCTGGTTTTGTAAAGAAAGTTTTTTTGGAACATAGTTGCACCCATTGTTTACATGGTAGTTGTGGCTACTTTCATCCTATGCAAGTGGGGCAGAGTAGTTGCAACAGAAACTGTAAAGCCCAGAAAGCTGGAAATGTTTAAATTTAGATTTGAAAAATTGAAAAATTCTTTGAGCCTATACAGGGCAAGTCCATTGACCTCTGGGATAGGAAACAGTCAAGAACTTGGGTGCCGAAGCCAAATGGCCTAGGTTCAAATTCCCTTTCTCCCTTTTCATACCATTTGACCATGGGCAAATCACTTAATGTCTATGCCTCATTATGAGGTTTAAATGAACTCATTTGTATAAATAGTGCCTGGCACATACTAAGCACTGTGTAAGTGATTGGTGTTATTTCTGCTTGGAGATTTTATAAGTTATTGTTAATAGAAAAATGACAATAATGATTTTCCTTTTAGAGTATCAAAGGCACTTTGAGTCTTTTATTTTTTCAAGAATGTAGCAAGACTTTTTCCATTTAAAGTCAGTGTTCCCTGTTACCAGAATTTATTTTATGAATATAAAGAATTGAATGTCTTTAAGACAATACTTGTGGTTAAATGTCAAACCATTACTTTCCCAAGGTACATCCAACTGGCTGTGCATAGTCCAGGCCTCTAAAGTTTGTGTGCATACCCTAGGTAGCATGTGAGATCCATTTTGTAAATATAGTTTTTAAAGTAATGCCTGAGACTTCCCTGGCGGTCCAGCAGTTAAGACTCTGCACTCCCAATGCAGGGGGCCTGGGTTCGATCCCTGCTCAAGGAACTAGATCCCACGTGCCTGCCGTAACTAAGAGCCCACATGCCACAACTAAAATATCTGGCATGCTGCAACTAAAGACCCGGCACAGCCAAACAAACAAACAAATAAATAAATATTTTTAAAAATAAATAAAATAATGCCTTAGGAGTTAGGAAAAGAAAATATTAGAACCTATTTAGCTTTGTATCATTTAAAAACTATCTGTGTAGTTTATAATGTACATACATTATATGTATAGAACTTCGTGTATATAATTTGTTAATAAATAAGATGCATATTAAAAAGTATTCTTATGGGTTGCCCAGTCAGGTGGTTGGAGACCATTGGAGGACAGAATGATGACATTTAGAGTCTCAGCAATGGTAGAATTTAGAACCAATTCCCTGACTTAGAAGATAAGGAAAATAATTCATAGACTGTAATTGAGTTGTCCAACTTTACATAACTGTTCAAAAGCAGGTCATCCAGTGGCTGGAATCTAATCACTGACCGACTAGAATCTGGGTCACTGGACTCGTAAGCCAGAAGTGACTGTTTAATTTCTCAGGTTGATTCTCCTGGCATATATGCTTGATATGTGAGTGTGTAAATCTCTGACATAATAAGCCATAATCAGTAGACACACGCTGTTTTCTTATTCAAGCATCTTAATTTCATCCCATTAAGTCTTTGAAGTATCAGACTACCAGAAGGCATGAAGAAACCTGGGCTGAGAGTCTTCGTTCCAGGAGACCTGATCTTGACTGTATGGCTGGTTTGAGGTGCATCACTCTGAACTGCAACACGCTCATTGGTGACCTAGCTGCAAGTGCTTTGGCAGAATCTCTTAGTGAGGATTTATGGCTTAGAGATAAATTCTAAAATTGAAAATATTGAATTTTTAATATTTTTACTCATTTTACTGATAGCTTTTATTTTGCTTTATTTTATTTTAGTTTTTTCTTTTATTTTGCTTTTAAACTTTCTCTAAGAGTTGCATATATTCTTTATAGAAAATACAGAGTAACAAGAGAACAATTGCCTATAATCTTGATACCCAGACATAATCACTGTTCATTTTGGTGCATACACTTTCAGTCTTTTATTTTTCTATAAATATATTTGTACACTTAGGGATTACAAAAATAGAATTGTAGTATACTTGCTATTTCATATTCTTGCTTTTTTTCACTTAATGATGTATCTTTCATGTAGTATTCCATCGTATTGATGTCCCATAGTTTAATCAATTCTTTGCAATTAGATTTACACAGTTTGCTATTCCCTGTCAGAAACAATGTGAATATGTTGTATATACGTCTCTGTGTCCATTGGGATTACTTCTGTAGAATAAGGTCCTAGAAGTGGAATGACTAAGTGTGACATATTTTTAAGACTTTTTTTTTTATACTGCAGGTTCTTATTAGTCATCAATTTTATACACATCAGTGTATACATGTCAATCCCAATTGCCCAATTCAGCACACCACCATCCCCACCCCACCATGGTTTTCCCTCCTTGGTGTCCATACGTTTGTTCTCTACATCTGTGTCTCAACTTCTGTCCTGCAAACCGGTTCATCCGTACCATTTTTCTAGGTTCCACATACATGCGTGAATATATGATATTTGTTTTTCTCTTTCTGACTTACTTCATTCTGTATGACAGTCTCTAGATCCATCCACGTCTCAACAAATGACTCAATTTCGTTCCTTTTTATGGCTGAGTAATATTCCATTGAATATATATACCACAACTTCTTTATCCATTCGTCTCTCGATGGGCATTTAGGTTGCTTCCATGCCCTGGCTATTGTAAATAATGCTTCAATGAACACTGGGGTGCATGCACCTTTTTGAATTATGGTTTTCTCTGGGTATATGCCCAGTAGTGGGATTGCTGGGTCAAATGGTACTTCTGTTTTTAGTTTTTAAAGGAACCTCCATACTGTTCTCCATAGTGACTGTATCAATTTACATTCCCACCAACAGTGCAAGAGGGTTCCCTTTTCTCCACACCCTCTCCAGCGTTTGTTGTTTGTAGATTTTCTGATGATGCCCATTCTAACTGGTGTGAGGTGATAACTCATTGTAGTTTTGATTTGCATTTCTCTAATAATTAGTGATGTTGAGCATCTTTTCATGTGCTTCTTGGCCATCTGTATGTCTTCTTTGGAGAAATGTCTATTTAGGTCTTCTGCCCATTTTTGGATTGGGTTGTTTGTTTCTTTAATATTGAGCTGCATGAGCTGTTAATATATTTTGGAGATTAATCCTTTGTCCGTTGATTCATTTGCAAATATTTTCTCCTATTCTGAGGGTTGTCTTTTCGTCTTGTTTATGGTTTCCTTTGCTGTGCAAAAGCTTTGACATTTCATTAGGTCCCATTTGTGTATTTTTGTTTTTATTTCCATTACTCTAGGAGGTGGATCAAAAAAGGTCTTGCTGTGATTTATGTCAAAGAGTGTTCTTCCTATGTTTTCCTCTAAGAGTTTTATAGTGTCCGGTCTTACATTTAGATCTCTAATCCATTTTGAGTTTATTTTTGTGTGTGGTGTTAGGGAGTGTTCTAATTTCATTCTTTTACATGTAGCTGTCCAGTTTTCCCAGCAACACTTATAAAAGAGACTGTCTTTTATCCATTGTCTATCTTTTCCTCCTTTGTCATAGATTAGTTGACCGTAGCTGTGTGGGTTTATCTCTGGGCTTTCTATCTTGTTCCATTGATCTATGTTTCTGTTTTTGTGCCAGTACCATATTGTCTTGATTACTGTAGCTTTGTAGTATAGTCTGAAGTCAGGGAGTCTGATTCCTCCAGCTCCGTTTTTTTCCCTCAAGACTGCTTTGGCTCTTCAGGGTCTTTTGTGTCTCCATACACATTTTAAGATGATTTGTTCGAGTTCCATAAAAAATGCCATTGGTAATTTGATAGGGATTGCATTGAATCTGTAGATTGCTTTGGGTAGTATAGTCATTTTCCCAATGTTGATTCTTCCAATCCAAGAACATGGTATATCTCTCCATCTGTTGGTATCATCTTTAATTTCTTTCATCATTGTCTTATGGTTTTCTGCATACAGGTCTTTTGTCTCCCTAGGTAGGTTTATTCCTAGGTATTTTATTCTTTTTGTTGCAGTGGTAAATGGGAGTGTTTCCATAATTTCTCTTTCAGATTTTTCATCATTAGTGTATAGGAATGCAAGAGATTTCTGTGCATTAATTTTGTATCCTGCAACTTTACCAAATTCATTGATTAGCTCTAGTAGTTTTCTGGTGGCATTTTTAGGATTCTCTATGTATAGTATCATGTCATCTGCAAACAGTGACAGTTTTACTTCTTCTTTTCCAATTTGTATTCCTTTTATTTATTTTTCTTCTCTGATTGCCGTGGCTAGGACTTCCAAAACTATGTTGAATAATAGTGGTGAGAGTGGACATCCTTGTATCATTCCTCATCTTAGAGGAAATGCTTTCAGTTTTTCACCATTGAGAATGATGTTTGCTGTGGATTTGTCATATATGGCCTTTATTATGTTGAGGTAGGTTCCCTCTATGCCCACTTTCTGGAGAGTTTTTATCATAAATGGGTGTTGAATTTTGTCAAAAGCTTTTTCTGCATCTATTGAGATGATCATATGGTTTTTATTCTTCAACTTGTTAATATGGTGTATCCCATTGATTGATTTGTGTATATTGAAGAATCCTTGCATCCCTGGGATAAATCTCACTTGATCATGGTGTATGATCCTTTTAATATGTTGTTGGATTCTGTTAGCTAGTATTTTGTTGAGGATTTTTGCATCTATATTCATCAGTGATATTGGTCTGTAATTTTCTTTTTTTATAGTATCTTTGTCTGGTTTTGGTGTCAGGGTGATGGTGGCCTCATAGAATGAGTTTGGCAGTGTTCCTTCGTCTGCCATTCTTTGGAAGAGTTTAAGAAGGATGGGTGTTAGCTCTTCTCTAAATGTTTGATAGAATTCACCTGTGAAGCCATCTGGTCCTGGACTTTTGTTTGTTGGAAGATTTTTAATCACAGTTTCAATTTCATTCCTTGTGATTGGTCTGTTCATATTTTCTGTTTCTTCCTGGTTTAGTCTTGGAAAGTTACACCTTTCTAAGAATTTGTCCATTTCTTCCAGGTTGTCCATTTTATTGGCATAGAGTTTCTCGTAGTAGTCTCTTAGGATGCTTTGTATTTCTGCGGTGTCTGTTGTAACTTCTCCTTTTTCATTTCTAATTTTATTGATTTGGGTCCTCTCCCTCTTTTTCTTGAGGAGTCTGGCTAATGGTTTATGAATTTTGTTTATCTTCTCAAAGAACCAGCTTTTAGTTTTATTGATCTTTGCTGTTGTTTTCTTTGTTTCTATTTCACTTATTTCTGCTCTGATCTTTATGATTTCTTTCCTTCTGCTAACTTTGGGTTTTGTTTGTTCTTCTTTCTCTAGTTCCTTTAGGTGTAAGATTAGATTGTTTACTTGAGATATTTTTCTTGTTTCTTGAGGTAGGCTTGTAAAGCTATAAACTTCCCTCTTAGAACTGCTTTTGCTGCATCCCATAGGTTTTGGATCGTCGTGTTTTCATCGTCATTTGTCTCTAGGTATTTTTTGATTTCCTCTTTGATTTCTTCAGTGATCTCTTGGTTATTTAGTAACGTATTGTTTAGCCTCCATGTGTTTGTGTTTTTTACGTTTTTTTCCCTGTAATTGATTTCTAATCTCATAGCGTTGTGGTCAGAAAAGATGCTTGATATGATTTCAATTTTCTTAACTTTACTGAGGCTTGATTTGTGACCCAAGATGTGATCTATCCTGGAGAGTGTTCTGTGCGCACTCGAGAAGAAAGTGTAATCTGCAGTTTTTGGATGGAATCTCCTATAAATATCAATTAAATCTATCTTGTCTATTGAATCATTTAGAGCTTCTGTTTCCTTATTTATTTTCATTTTGGATGATCTGTCCATTGGTGTAAGTGAGGTGTTAAAGTCCCCCACTATTATTGTGTTACTGTCTATTTCCTCTGTTATAGCTGTTAGCAGTTGCCTTATGTATTGAGGTGCTCCTATGTTGGGTGCATATATGTTTATAATTGTTATATCTGCTTCTTGGATTGATCCCTTGATCATTATGTAGTGTCCTTCCTTGTCTCTTGTAACATTCTTTATTTATTTATTTATTCATTTAATTATTAGCACCTTTAATTATTATTTATTTATTTATTTGGCTGTGTTGGGTCTTCATTTCTGTGCGAGGGCTTCCTCTATTTGTGGCAAGCGGGGGCCACTCTTCATTGCAGTGCCTGGGCCTCTCACTATCATGGCCTCTCTTGTTGCGGAGCATGGGCTCCAGATGCGCAGGCTCAGTAGTTGTGGCTCACGGGTCTAGTTGCTCTGCGGCATGTGGGATCTTCCCAGACCAGGGCTTGAACCCATGTCACCTGCATTAGCAGGCAGATTCTCAATGACTGCGCCACCAGGGAAGCCCCATTCTTTATTTTAAAGTCTATTTTATGTGATATGGGTATAGCTACTCCAGCTTTCTTTTGATTTCCATTTGCATGGAATATCTTTTTCCATCCCCTCACTTTCAGTCTGTATGTGTCCCTAGGTCTGAAGTGGGTCTCTTGTAGACAGCATATTTGTGTGTCTTGTTTTTGTATCCATTCAGCAAGCCTGTGTCTTTTTTTTTTTTTTTTTAAACATCTTTATTGAAGTATAATTGCTTTACAATGGTGTGCTAGCTTCTGCTTTACAACAAAGTGAATCAGTTACACATATACATATGTTGCCATATCTCTTCCCTCTTGCATCTCCCTCCCTCCCACCCTCCCTATCCCACCCCTCTAGGTGGTCACAAAGCACCGAGCTGATCTCCCTGTGCTATGCGGCTGCTTCCCACTAGCTATCTATTTTACATTTGGTAGTGTATATATGTCCATGACACTCTCTCACCCTGTCACATCTCACCCCTCCCCCTCCCCATATCCTCAAGTCCATTCTCTAGTAGGTCTGTGTCTTTATTCCCATCTTGCCACTAGGTTCTTCATGACCTCTTTTTTTTTTTTTTTTTTTTTCCCTTAGATTCCATATATATGTGTTAGCATACTGTATTTGTTTTTCTCTTTCTGACTTACTTCACTCTGTATGACAGACTCTAACTCCATCCACCTCATTACAAACACCTCCATTTCATTTCTTTTTATGGCTGAGTAATATTCCATTGTATATATGTGCCACATCTTCTTTATCCATTCATCCGATGATGGACACCTAGGTTGCTTCCATGTCCTGGCTATTGTAAACAGAGCTGCAATGAATATTTTGGTACATGACTCTTTCTGAATTATGGTTTTCTCAGGGTATATGCCCAGTAGTGGGATTGCTGGGTCATATGGTAGTTCTATTTTTAGTTTTTTAAGGAACCTCCATACTGTTCTCCATAGTGGCTGTATCAATTTACATTCCCACCAACAGTGCAAGAGTGTTCCCTTTTCTCCACACCCTCTCCAGCATTTATTGTTTCTAGATTTTTTGATGATGGCCATTCTGACCGGTGTGAGATGATACCTCATTGTAGTTTTGATTTGCATTTCTCTAATGATTAATGATGTTGAGCATTCTTTCATGTGTCTGTTGGCAATCTGTATCTCTTCTTTGGAGAAATGTCTATTTAGGTCTTCTGCCCATTTTTGGATTGGGTTGTTTGTTTTTTTGTTATTGAGCTGCATGAGCTGCTTGTAAATCTTGGAGATTAATCCTTTGTCCGTTGCTTCATTTGCAAATATTTTCTCCCATTCTGAGGGTTGTCTTTTGGTCTTGTTTATGGTTTCCTTTGCTGTGCAAAAGCTTTTAAGTTTCATTAGGTCCCATTTGTTTATTTGTGTTTTTATTTCCATTTCTCTAGGACCTGGGTCAAAAAGGATCTTGCTGTGACTTATGTCATACAGTGTTCTGCCTATGTTTTCCTCTAAGAGTTTGATAGTGTCTGGCCTTACACTTAGGTCTTTAATCCATTTTGAGTTTATTTTTGTGTATGGTGTTAGGGAGTGTTCTAATTTCATACTTTTACATGTACCTGTCCAATTTTCCCAGCACCACTTATTGAAGAGGCTGTCTTTTCTCCACTGTATATGCTTGCCTCCTTTATCAAAGATAAGGTGACCATATGTGCGTGGGCTTATCTCTGGGCTTTCTATCCTGTTCCATTGATCTATATTTCTGTTTTTGTGCCAGTACCAAACTGTCTTGATTACTGTAGCTTTGTAATATAGTCTGAAGTCAGGGAGCCTGATTCCTCCAGCTCCATTTTTCGTTCTCAAGATTGCTTTGGCTATTCGGGGTCTTTTGTGTTTCCATACAAATTGTGAAATTTTTTGTTCTAGTTCTGTGAAAAATGCCAGTGGTAGTTTGATAGGGATTGCATTGAATCTGTAGATTGCTTTGGGTAGCAGAGTCATTTTCACAATGTTGATTCTTCCAATCCAAGAACATGGTATATCTCTCCATCTATTTGTATCATCTTTAATTTCTTTCATCAGTGTCCTATAATTTTCTGCATACAGGTCTTTTGTCTCCTTAGGTAGGTTTATTCCTAGGTATTTTATTCTTTTTGTTGCAATGGTAAACGGGAGTGTTTTCTTAATTTCACTTTCAGATTTTTCATCATTAGTATACAGGAATGCAAGAGATTTCTGTGCATTAATTTTGTATCCTGCTACTTTACTAAATTCATTGATTAGCTAGAGTAGTTTGCTGGTAGAGTCTTTAGGATTCTCTATGTATAGTATCATGTCATCTGCAAAGAGTGACAGCTTTACTTCTTCTTTTCCGATTTGGATTCCTTTTATTTCTTTTTCGTCTCTGATTGCTGTGGCTAACACTTCCAAAACTATGTTGAATAATAGTGGTGAGAGTGGGCAACCTTGTCTTGTTCCTGATCTTAGTGGAAATGGTTTCAGTTTTTCACCATTGAGGACAATGTTGGCTGTGGGTTTGTCATATACGGCCTTTATTATGTTGAGGAAAGTTCCCTCTATGCCTACTTTCTTCAGGACTTTTATCATAAATGGGTGTTGAATTTTGTCGAAAGCTTTCTCTGCATCTATTGAGATGATCATATGGTTTTTCTCCTTCAATTTGTTAATATGATGTATCACGTTGATTGATTTGCGTATATTGAAGAATCCTTGCATTCCTGGAATAAACCCCACTTGATCATGTTGTATGATCCTTTTAATGTGCTGTTGGATTCTGTTTGCTAGTATTTTGTTGAGGATTTTTGCATCTATGTTCATCAGTGATATTGGCCTGTAGTTTTCTTTCTTTGTGACATCTTTGCCTGGTTTTGGTATCAGGGTGATGGTGGCCTCGTAGAATGAGTTGGGGAGTGTTCCTCCCTCTGCAATATTTTGGAAGAGTTTGAGAAGGATAGGTATTAGCTCTTCTCTAAATGTTTGATAGAATTCGCCTGTGAAGCCATCTGGTCCTGGGCTTTTGTGTGTTGGAAGATTTTTAATCACAGTTTCAATTTCAGTGCTTGTGATTGGTCTGTTCATATTTTCTATTTCTTCCTGGTTCAGTCTCGGCAGGTTGTGCATTTCTAAGAATCTGTCCATATCTTCCAGGTTGTCCATTTTATTAGCATAGAGTTGCTTGTAGTAATCTCTTATGATCGTTTGTATTTCTGCAGTGTCAGTGGTTACTTCTCCTTTTTCATTTCTAATTCTATTAATTGAGTCTTCTCCTTTTTTCTCTTGATGAGTCTGGCTAATGGTTTATCAATTTTGTTTATCTTCTCAAAGAACCAGCTTTTAGTTTCATTGATTTTTGCTATTGTTTCCTTCATTTCTTTTTCATTTATTTCTGATCTGATCTTTATGATTTCTTTCCTTCTGCTAGCTTTGGGGTTTTTTTGTTCTTCTTTCTCTAATTGCTTTAGGTGCAAGGTTAGGTTGTTTATTCGAGATGTTTCCTGTTTCTTGATGTAGGCTTGTATTGCTATAAACTTCCCTCTTAGAACTGCTTTTGCTGCATCCCATAGGTTTTGGATCATCGTGTCTCCATTGTCATTTGTTTCTAGGTATTTTTTGATTTCCCCTTTGATTTCTTCAGTGATCACTTCGTTATTAAGTAGTGTATTGTGTAGCCTCCATGTGTTTGTATTTTTTACAGATCTTTTCCTGTAATTGATATCTAGTCTCATAGCGTTGTGGTCGGAAAAGATACTTGATACGATTTCAATTTTTTAAAATTTACCAAGGCTTGATTTGTGACCCAAGATATGATCTATCCTGGAGAATGTTCCATGAGCACTTGAGAAAAATGTGTATTCTGTTGTTTTTGGGTGGAATGTCCTATAAATATCAATTAAGTCCATCTTGTTTAATGTATCATTTAAAGCTTGTGTTTCCTTCTTTATTTTCATTTTGGATGATCTGTCCATTGGTGAAAGTGGGGTGTTAAAGTCCCCTACTATGATTGTGTTACTGTCGATTTCCCCTTTTATGGCTGTTAGTATTTGCCTTATGTATTGAGGTGCTCCTATGTTGGGTGCATAAATATTTACAATTGTTATACCTTCCTCTTGGATCGATCCCTTGATCATTATATAGTGTCCGTCTTTGTCTCTTGTAATTGTCTTTATTTTAAAGTCTATTTTGTCTGATATGAGAATTGCTACTCCAGCTTTCTTTTGATTTCCATTTGCATGGAATATCTTTTTCCATCCCCTCACTTTCAGTCTGTATGTGTCTCTAGGTCTGAAGTGGGTCTCTTGTAGACAGCATATATATGGGTCTTGTTTTTGTATCCATTCAGCCAGTCTGTGTCTTTTGGTGGGAGAATTTAATCCATTTACATTTAAGGTAATTATCGATATGTATGTTCCTATTCCCATTTTCTTAAATGTTTTGGGTTTGTTATTGTAGGTGTTTTCCTTCTCTTGTGTTTCTTGCCTAGAGAAGTTCCTTTAGCATTTGTTGTAAAGCTGGTTTGGTGGTGCTGAACTCTCTCAGCTTTTGCTTGTCTGTAAAGGTTTTAATTTCTCCATCAAATCTGAATGAGATCCTTGCTGGGTAGAGTAATCTTGGTTGTAGGTTTTTCTCCTTCATCACTTTAAGTATATCCTGCCACTCCCTTCTGGCTTGCAGCGTTTCTGCTGAAAGATCAGCTGTTAACCTTATGGGGATGCCCTTGTGTGTTATCTGTTGTTTTTCCCTTGCTGCTTTTAATATGTTTTCTTTATATTTAATTTTTGATAGTTTGATTAATATGTGTCTTGGTGTGTTTCTCCTTGGATTTATCCTGTATGGGACTCTCTGTGCTTCCAGGACTTGATTAACTATTTCCTTTCCCATATTAGGGAAGTTTTCAACTATAATCTCTTCAAATATTTTCTCAGTCCCTTTCTTTTTCTCTTCTTCTTCTGGGACCCCTATAATTCGAATGTTGGTGCGTTTAATGTTGTCCCAGAGGTCTCTGAGACTGTCCTCAGTTCTTTTCATTCTTTTTTCTTTATTCTGGTCTGCAGTAGTTATTTCCACCATTTTATCTTCCAGGTCACTTATCCGTTCTTCTGCCTCAGTTATTCTGCTATTGATCCCATCTAGAGTATTTTTAATTTCATTTATTGTGTTTGTCATCGTTTCTTGGTTCCTCTTTAGTTCTTCTACGTCCTTGTTAAATGTTTCTTGCATTTTGTCTATTCTATTTCCAAGACTTTGGATCATCCTTACTATCATTATTCTGAATTCTTTTTCAGGTAGACTACCTATTTCCTCTTCATTTGTTAGGTCTGGTGTGTTTTGACCCTGCTCCTTCATCTGCTGTGTGTTTTTCTGTCTTCTCATTTTGCTTATCTTACTGTGTTTGGGGTCTCCTTTTCACAGGCTGCAGGTTCGTAGTTCCCGTTGTTTTTGGTATCTGTCCCCAGTGGCTAAGGTTGGTTCAGTGGGTTGTGTAGGTTTCCTGGTGGAGGGAACTAGTGCCTGTGTTCTGGTGGATAAGGCTGGATGTTGTCTTTCTGGTGGGTTCGTCCACGTCTGGTGGTGTGTTTTGGGGTGTCTGTGGCCTTATTATGATTTTAGGCAGCCTCTCTGTTAATGGATGGGGCTGTGTTCCTCTCTTGCTAGTTGTTTGGCATAGGGTGTCCAGCACTGTATCTTGCTGGTCATTGAGTGAAGCTGGGTCTTGATGTTGAGATGGAGATCTGTGAGAGATTTTCGCCGTTTGGTATTACGTGGAGCTGGGAGGTCTCTTGTGGACCAGTGTCCTGAAGTTGGCTCTCCCACCTCAGAGGCACAGCCCTGATGCCTGGCTGGAGCACCAAGAGCCTTTCATCCACACGGCTCAGAATAAAAGGGAGAAAAAATGGAAAGAAAGAAAAAAAGAGGATAAAATAAAATAAAATAAAGCAATTATAATAAAAAATAAGAAAAAAAATTATTAAGAGTAAATTTATTAAGAAAAAAATTTTTTTTTAATTTTTAAAAATAGATTTATTAATTTTTTATACTAAAAATAAGAAAAAAATTATTTAGAAAAAATTTATTAAGAAAAAAAAATTTTTTAATTTTTTAAAATAAAAAATATGAAAAAACTTATTAAAAATTTTTTTTAAAAATAGAAAATAAGGAAAAAATTATTAAGAAAACATTTATTAGGGAAAAAAAAATTTTTAAGCCAAAAAAAAAAAAAAAAACGTACAGACCTAACCCTAGGACTAACGGTGAGAGCAAAGCTATACAGACAAAATCTCACCCAGAAGCATACACATCTACACTCACAAAAAAAAAGAAAAGGGGAAAAGTTAATATATCCTGCTCCCAAAGTCCATCTCCTAAATTTGGGATGATTCGTTGTCTATTCAGGTATTCAACAGATGCAGGCACATCAAGTTGTTTGTGGAGCTTTAATCCGCTGCTTCTGAGGCTGCTGGGAGAGATTTCCCTTTCTCTTCTTTGTTCGTACAGCTCCCGGGGTTCAGCTTTGGATTTGGACCCGCCTCTGCATGTAGGTCCCCTGAGGGCGTCTGTTCCCCGCGCAGACAGAACGGGGTTAAAGGAGCAGCTGATTCGGGGGCTCTGGCTCAGTCAGGCCGGGGGGAGGGAGCGGTACGGAGGAGGCGGGGCGAGCCTGCGGCGGCAGAAGCCGGCGTGACGTTGCAGCAGCCCGAGGCGCGCCGTGCGCTCTCCCGGGGAAGTTGTCCCCGGATTACGGGAGCCTGGCCGTGGCGGGCTGCACAGGCTCCCGGGAGGGGCGGTGTGGAGAATGACCTGTGCTCGCCCACAGGCTGTTTGGTGGTGGCAGCAGCAGCCTTAGCGTCTCATGCCCGTCTCTGGGGTCCGTGCTGATAGCCGCGGCTCGCGCCCGTCTCTGGAGTTCGTTTAAGTGGCGCTCTGAATCCCCTCTCCTTGCGCGCCGCGAAACAAAGAGGCAAGAAAAAGTCTCCTGCCTCTTCGGCAGCTGCAGACTTTTTCTCGTGCACCCTCCCGGCTAGTTGTGGTGCGCTAGACCCTTCAGGCTGTGTTCACGCAGCCAACCCCAGTCCTCTCCCTGGGATCCGACCGAAGCCCGCGCCTCAGCTCCCAGCCCCTGCCCGCCCCGGCAGGTGAGCAGACAAGCCTCTTGGGCTGGTGAGTGCTGCTCGGCGCCGAGCCTCTGTGCGGGAATCTCTCCGTTTTTCCCTCTGCGTCCCTGTTGCTGTGGGATCCGCGCTGATAGCCGCGGCTCGCGCCCGTCTCTGGAGCTCGTTTAGGCGGCGCTCTGAATCCCCTCTCCTTGCGCGCCGCGAAACAAAGAGGCAAGAAAAATTCTCTTGCCTCTTTGGCAGCTGCAGTCTTTTTCCCGGACTCCCTCCCGGCTAGCACTGAAGCCCGAGCCCCAGCTCCCAGGCCCCGCCCGCCCCGGCGGCTGAGCAGACAAGCCTCTCGGGCTGGTGAGTGCTGGTCGGCACCGCTCCTCTGTGCGGGAATCTCCGCTTTGCCCTCCGCACCAATGTGGCTGCGCTCTCCTCCGTGGCTCCGAAGCTTCCCCCCTCTGCCACCCGCAGTCTCTGCCCACGAAGGGGCTTCCTAGTGTGTGGAAACCTTTCCTCCTTCACAGCTCCCTCCCACTGGTGCAGGTCCCGTCCCTATTCTTTTGTCTCTGTTATTTCTTTTTTCTTTTGCCCTACCCAAGTACGTGGGGATTTTCTTGCCTTTTGGGAGGTCTGACGTCTTCTGCCAGCGTTCAGTGGGTGTTCTGTAGGAGCAGTTCCACGTGTAGATGTATTTCTCATGTATCTGTGGGGAGGAAGGTGATCTCCGCGTCTTACTCTTCCGCCATCTTGCCCCTCCCCGATAGGTCAAGCCTGTGTCTTTTGGTTGGAGCATTTAATCCATTCACGTTTAAGGTAATTATCGATATGTATGTTCCTATGATCATTTTCTTAATTGTTTTGGATTTGTTTTTGTAGATTCTTTTCTTCTCTTGTGTTTCCCACTTAGAGAAGTTGCTTTAGCATTTGTTGTCGAGCTGTTTTGGTGGTGCTGAATTCTCTTAGCTTTTGCTTGTCTGTAAAGCTTTTGATTTCTCCATCGAATCTGAATGACATCCTTGCCAGGTAGAGTAATCTTGGTTGTAGGTTCCTCCCTTTCATCATGTCACTCGCTTCTGGCTTGTAGAGTTTCTGCTGAGAAATCAGCTGTTAACCTTATGGGAGTTCCCTTGTATGTTTTTTGTCATTTTTCCCTCGCTGCTTTCAGTAACTTTTCTTTGTCTTTTATTTTTGCCAATTTGATTACTGTGTGTCTCAGCGTGTTTCTCCTTGGGTTTATCCTGTATGGGACTCGCTGCACTTCCTGGACTTGGGTGGCTATTTCCTTTCCCATGTTAAGGAAGTTTTTGACTATAATCTCTTCAGATATTTTCTCTGGTACTTTCTCTCTCTCTTCTCCTTCTGGGACCCCTATAATGCGAATGTTGTTGCATGTAATGTTGTCCCAGAGGTCTCTTAGGCTGTCTTCATTTCTTTTCATTCTTTTTTCTTTATTCTGTTCCGCAGCAGTGAATTCCACCATTCTGTCTTCCAGGTCACTTATCCATTCTTCTGCCTCAGTTATTCTGCTATTGATTCCTTCTAGTGTACTTTTCATTTCAGTTATTGTATTGTTCATCTCTGTTTGTTTGTTCTTTAATTCTTCTAGGTCTTTGTTAAACATTTCTTGCATCTTCTCGATCTTTGCCTCCATTGTTTTTCCGAGGTCCTGGATCATCTTCACTATCATTATTCTGAATTCTTTTTCTGGAAGGTTGCCTATCTCCACTTCATTGAGTTGTTTTTCTGGGGTTTTAGCTTGTTCCTTCATCTGGTACATAGCCCTCTGCCTTTTCATCTTTTCTATCTTTCTGTGAATGTGGTTTTTGTTCCACAGGCTGCAGGATTGTAGTTCTTCTTGCTTCCACCTTTTTAAGACTTCTGATACACATTGCCAAATTACCATCCAGAAATGCTATGCCAATTTGTAGTCCATCCCAACAGTGGATGTAAAGCCTGCCTCACACAAACACTGGCTTGTAGCACTTTTTAAAAAGTGTAAAACTGCAAAAATGTGTATCTCTCCCTTTTTCATGCAAGTGGGATTACTCCAAATTTCATAACTTTTTTCAGTTAATTTAGCAAGTCAGTAAATTTGCATCTACTGCATCGTTTTTTGTGACTGTTCAGTGTTCCATTGTATGAATATGCCACAGTACACATAGCTTATCCATTCTTGTATATAAGCTATGTCCGGTTTTTCAGTTCCAAATAGTACTCTGATATGTATCCTTGCGTATGTCTCTGACTATTTCTTTTGGTTAAATACTTAGAAAGAGAGTTGTTGGATCAAAAGCGTATACACATTTTAAAGGCTTGGCTTAATCTTATAGGAGAATAACCACATTTTGTTTTATTTTGTATTCCTTTGATTTACTGGTGGGTTTACTGGCTGTTTGTATTAATTTGGCTAGTTGGTTAATTATACCCTGTGTCCATTCTTCTGTAGTGAGAGGTTGTAACGATTGTATCCTAATCTGTCAGATCCATATGTCAGACTTTCTATTTCTGTGTGTCATGGGGGTGTTGAAAGACTCCAGTTATTTTAATGTGATGCTCCATACAACACTTAAAAAAATGACTCATGATAGTTGCCTTTCATGTAATATTTTTTAATACCTGCGCTTTTGTGATGATCCCTTTTCTTTAAGTGAGTAGGTTGTTCAGCCCCAGGGCTACTAGAATTCATGATCATTTGTTCTAGTTTTTGTCTGACCTTTTACTGAGAGAGTTCTTGACCATCATACTTTCATGATAGGTTTTTATTATGTATTGTGTGTTCACACATTCTTTGAATTTGTTATTATTTGTATCCTCCTAGACTTGTCTTTTTTGCTCTAAAACTAGCAGTTATTACATTTCTTCTCTTTCGTTTTCCCCCTTTATCTAGTTTGAAGTGTGATTTGAAGCTCAAGATCATGACTAAAAGAATGCAGTGCATTTCTCAGCTCCACCAGTTTTTGCTTCTGAGGTTTACATGCCACTGCCGCCCTTGCTAATTATGAACTGAGATTCATTTTGTTATGTTTTTTTCTCATAGGTTATATACAGTTATTCTTCAGTTCTGTAATTGTAGAATATGTTGGATGACTTATTGGTACTAAAGGCAGGGTTATCATTGCACATCCAAAAAGTGGTTTGTTTTGTTTTGTTTTGTTTTTGTTTTTTGCTTTGTTGGAGTATAATTGCTTTACAATGGTGTGTTATTTTCTGCTTTGTAACATAGTGAGTCAGCTATACATTTACATATATCCCCATATCTCCTCCCTCTTGCGTTTCCCTCCCAGCCTCCCTATCCCACCCCTCTAGCTGGTCACAAAGCACCGAGCTGATCTCCCTGTGCTGTGCTGCTGCTTCTCACTAGCTGTATTACATTTGGTAGTGTATATATGTCCATGCCAGTCTCTCACTTTGTCCCAGCTTACCCTTCCCCCTGCCCATGTCCTGAAGTCCATTCTCTACACCTGTGTCTTTCTTCCTGTCCTGCCCCTACGTTCTTCATAACCATTTTTTTTTAATTCCGTATATATCTGTTAGCATACAGTATTTCTTTTTCTCTTTCTGACTTACTTCACTCTGTATGAGACTCTAGGTCCATCCACCTGACTGCAAATAACTCAATTTCGTTTCTTTTTATGGCTGAGTAATATTCCATTATATATATGTGCCACATCTTCTTTATCCATTCATCTGTCAATGGACACTTAGGTTGCTTCCATGTCCTGGCTATTGTAAATAGAGCTGCAATGAACATTCCAAGAAGAGGTTTTTAAATTGGATTATGGATTGTGTGTGTGCATATATGTTTCTGTTTTTTTCCATACCCAAAATTACAAACCTGCCATGGCTGGTCTTGCGCAGGACTCTTCCACACGTGAGAAAATGAGAGTTGTCTATATGTTAAATCTGTATAGACTTCGCAAGTGACCTTTTGTCTCTCATCAAAAGCACTTGACCTGCAGCAGTGTGGCCTCACCAGTGAAGGAGCAAAGGCTTTACTAAAGGCCCTTGAAAGCAACAGAACTCTGGTCGTTTTGGATATAAGAAAAAATCCGTTTGTTGGTATGTGGTCACTTTTTTTTTTTTAATTGATGAACACATAGCAAAACAAAAAGAGTTCACGTATTGACAGTTTTTAAAACTTAATGTATTTCACTTTCCTCATTGTATACAGTTGGCCCTTGAACAGCTTGGGGGTTAGGGGTGCCGCCCCCCATGCAGTTGAAAATCTGGGTATAAGTTTATAGTCAGTGGTTCCACATCTGTGGATTCAACCAACCTTGGCTCGTGTAGGACGATAGTACATATTTATTGAAAAATATCCGTGTGTCAATGGACCCGCAAGGTTCAAACCCATGTTGTTCAAGCATCAACTGTATTTTTCTAATGTTGCACTTCCCTTATGTTTTTAGCAGATAATGTACTAATTAAAAGTGAGTTATACCTTTAAATTGTTCTTATCTCTACTCTGAATAGAGGTGAACCTAGATACTAAGCCTGCTTCCACCAAGAGCATTATTTCCTTGTTGTGTAACCTCTGAATTCTTGCAAGGAGTACTTTATTCATTTGTCAGTTTCACAAGTAATTTTTTTAATACCTTCTGTGTGCCAGATATGGGTCAGGCACTAGGGATAAAGCAGTGAACCAGACAGACAAAAGTCTTGCCCTCATGGAGCTTACATTCTAGTGAAGGAGTTCAGATAGAAATAAGTAAACAGATAAGTAATATAATTTTAGATAGTAGAAAGTGCGAAAATATCTTAATGTAAGGAGAGTGAGGGGGAGCAGGTAGGACTCCATTGGATAGGTTTGTTAGGGGATAGCTTCACTGGAGAAGTGGCATTTGAACGGAGACCTGAATGAAGAGAGGAGCAAGCCATGGAAGATCTGGGGTAAGCACATTCCAGGACAAGGAGGCAATGAGTATGCTGGCATGTAGGTGGTGGAGTATTTAAGGAAAAGCAAGGAGGCCAACATGGCCAGAGTACTGAGTGAAGAAGAGTGTGGTATGACATGAGGTCAAGGAGCTAGCCAGGGGTCTGATCTTGTAAAGTCTTGAAGGCCAAAGTAAAGATGTGGATTATTCTAAATGAGCAGAGGGTTTTGAACTGGAAAAAGGCATGATCCAAATCGTATCTGAATAAGATGACCTGGTATAGAGAATAGACTTGGGGGGATAAAGAAGAGAAACAGGGAGACCAGTTAGGAGACTGTCACAGTGGTCCAAATAAGAGATGTTTATGGCGTAGCTTAGGTTGGAAGTTTGGAGCAAGTGAAAAGTGGTTGAATTCAGGTTGTGTTTTGAGGGTGTAGCTAACAGGGCTTGCCGATAGATTATATGCGGGGTATGAAGGAAATACTAACACGGAGACAAGTCGTTGATGATTATGTGTGCAACTGGGTGGTATCACTTAGAAAAAGGTGGCTGATGGGAGGAGCAGCTTTTGAGGGAATATCAGGACTTTGGTTTGTTATCTTAGATGCCCTTTAGGTATCTAAGTGTCTGGACAGTGCTCAGACTGTACTTTCTATCCAAAGGTATCCAAAGCCACTTTAGATGCAAAATGTTTAAAGTTGACCTTTGCTGCTGCCAAAATAGTAGCCACTGGAGGCAGTCTGCAAGATGGCATCTTAGGTGTTTGAGGAAGAAATTAGAATACACAAAGGGGGAAATAAGTGTATAATTGCATAATGTAGATTTCATATTTAATTTTATGGGAAAAGCAATAATTAGTTGGCTTTTGGTTTTAAATGGAAATAGCCACTCACTGGGAAATAATTACTCTAATTTCAATTTATTTTACTTTAGATCATTCTGTGATGAAAGCAGTTATCAAAAAAGTTCTCCAGATGGAAGGAGTGCCAAGTCAGAGGTATATAACATGTTTTAGTCCTCTCGGAAGAATTTCTCTTTAATGGCTTGTTTTTCTTTCTTTCTTAAAAGAAAATTATCAAGGTACTTTCTGCCATCTTAAAACTAAGTTTTTAGTCAAATGAAATGGCTTTTCTGTTTTTGAAAATGTTGTGTGATGCTTTAATTTAGGTTCCCAGAAATGCAGATTGAAAACCTTTTATTAACTTAAAGTATCTTAATTTCCAATTAAGATCAAACCCTCCTAAATTACCTGTAACTTAAATGGCATATTTATCATTTCTGTCTCAGTACCAGTGGATAACTTCTCCATCGGTGAAGGAACCATCCACAACTGCTAGACAGAAAAAGAGAACTATAATTTTGGGAAGTGGTCGAAAAGGAAAAACTATTATTAGAATTGGTTAACTCTTTCTTGTTTTTAATGCTACTAGAACTTATACCCCTTATGTTTTCTGATGTGCTGAAATTAAAACAGCCAGTATTAACCACATGCATATTAGGAGGCCTATAATTATTTTGATACTTATGAGAATTTATAGAATATAGATATAATAAATGACTTTAAAGAGATGTTAATATTAACCAACATTATTGTTTGGATCTCATAAAAACTTCGTTATTTTGAAAATATTTCCTGGTGGATGATTACTTTTAATACTTTGCAACTGAAATTTGGGGTGCACTTTGATGATAATTTTAGTAGTGGCGCTTTTGAGGAATGATTTTTTTTAATGCAGAATTACCTTTTGTGCCATAAGAAACAAAATTTCTTCCCAGTTGCAACCTTCCCATTGTTCCCTGCTTCTTTCTTCAAAATTCTTACATAAATTTTTGAATCAGGTAATACCTTGTTTCTCTCAATGATAAAAAAACTTGAAATATGTATTATCTTTATAAAAGACTTCTACAGACAAGTTTATTGACCTAGATTGAACATTTTAGAAAAACATTTTCTAAATGTTTACTGTAATGTATATTTAATTTTCCAAATAGTAGTTAACCCAGGATTTTACAACTAAGCCTATAATTTTGTTACCAAATGTAATAAAAAGCTTTTAAAACCCTTTAACAATCAGTGGTATAAGTTTCACATTCTCCTGAATATATAAATTTGCTATAATTTACTTCTACTGATAACGTTTGTATTGTTTCTAAGAGACCTTAACTTTTTATTTTCTGGAACATATTATTGTTAGTCACAAATAGTCTTTTTTTTTTGGTGATAAGAATGAATAGCAGGAGCAGCATTTGTTAAACCAAATCTAATATGAAACTGACTCTTTCTTGTCAGTGAATTTTGAAACAGTAAAACAATAAGGTTTAATATAAAGCAAAATAAATTTTTTATGTTTATGATCTGCCAATTTCCCAGAAAAAGTTTTGTGGTGACTTTAGTTCTGTACCAGATACATTAAAATCACCAATGGACAACACATCTTTTATTCAGGTACCCTCTGAAAGTTTTAAAAATTTGTTGACTTAATATCACTGAACTGTCCACTTTAAAATGGTTAAAATAATAAATTTTCTGTTTTGTGTATTTTACCACAATTTTTTAAAAATGTGTTGTTTGAAGATTTTGGGGTTTCATAAAGGTATTGTATTAGCATAACAAGGAAAAATTTAAGAGACCACCTCTAATCTCATTATCCTGTCAAGCAATATTTACATTTTTATTTTCTCTTCCTGCTGTCTATAAACATAATTCCACATAGCTTCAATAAAATTTGCCATTCTTATCTTTTCATACTAAATTTAAATTTTATGATTCATAGTTATACTTTTTAACATTGTATTCACAAGGTTTCATTGAGTTGGTCAATTTTTTTAATTGGTGAAAAATTGGAAATAACCTAAAATAAACTATTGTAAACATCTTCATAAATATAGCTTTTGTTTTTTTCAACTTCAAGATGTATGTTTTTGATTCTCTATTAATCAACTTGCTTGGACAATAGTGTATTAAATAGAAGTTGTCAAGAGTATTTATGAAGTCAAAAAAAAAGCTTATGATTGTCTGCCAATTGTTATTTCAAGAGAGTGATATTTTAATAATCAAATAGTACATACAAAGAAGTTAAGATTTGTGATATCACACTAATTAGATATTATTAAAAATTTATATCATATGTAAAACATTCTTAAAATAGCTAAGTTGACCTTGCTATGATATTAGAAATGGAAATACATATAAATAAAACATGTATATGTAAAACATATTAGGAATTCTGTAAAATTAGTACCTGGTGGTATATAATAGGGCATCATGGAATGAGAAGAAAACAATTAAACTTTTTTTTTTATTTATCATGATTAAACAAAGTGGAAATGTAACTGAAGTATACAAGCTCATTGAGCTATTTTAAGAGTAATTTTATTTCTTGGGCTTTTTTTTTGTATTTGCCTCAGTTATTTGGAGACATAGAGATAAGCCAAATCAGTATCTGGGTATATACCTAGATCCAGGTGAGTATAGGGGTGAAATAATGGTGTGAATTGTGTCACATTTATATTGTAATTATGTATGCCTAAAAAAAGATGGGAACTTTTATTAGAAATTTTTTTTATCTCCTAACAAGAAAAGTGTAATTAAAAAAAATTTTAATACAAATGTATTTGCATTAGTTTCTGAAAGTAAAGGAAGGGTATACACATACAAACCACATGCATGCAAACATTTTTTTTGACGGTAATTAAGTTAAAAAACACAATAAAATAGCACAAAATGAACTGAGCTCCTATATATTTTTAAGACGCATGTAAATCACACAGGATCGTGTGGTGATTATCAATAACCTACACTCTATGAAATATTTGTCCTATATTACCACATACACTCCATTTTACCCGGCATCCTAATGCTGCTAAAATATAGTAGAAATCAGCAGCATAGCACAGGGAGATCAGCTCGGTGCTTTGCGATGACCTAGAGGAGTAGGATAGGGAGGGTGGGAGGGAGGCTCAAGAGGGAGGGGATATGGGGACATGTGTATGCATATGGCTGATTGGCTTTGTTGTGTAACAGAAACTAACAGAATTGTGAAGCAATTATACTCCAATAAATATCTATTAAAATAAATAAAATAACATAAAATATAGTAGATTTGAAGGATAAATATAACAATTTTAACCTATGATGTTTGTTTTCAGTAAATTCAAATTAAATATTTAAATGTGAATTTTAATATATGGCTTGTTCTAAATAAACTATTAACACGTAGGTCTAGTTTTTGCAACCAAATATTTCATATAAAGATACTTGCCTCTTTACTACTGAAATATAGGATAAGTCTCCACATTTCACTCTTTTATCCAGTGGGTTTCATTTGTTTTTTTGTGTGTTTTCTATATGAAATCAAAGGAGCAGTGAAGGTTGACAGGCTTATAGGAGAGTAACATTGACTCACCTACCACCCAGCAACTTGCAGCCTTATAACTTTTATTGTTTTTACATAGGAAAATTCATCTTAAATTGAAATTTTGGTCTAATTCTGAAGATTCTGTTTGGCAGAAGTCATGGGTATATCTGTGTTTCTGTGTCCTTGAGATTCAGAAATGCCAAAGGTGTTCTAAGATTCAGTAAACTTGAGTGTTTCTGCATGATACATAAAATGTATCATACTTTGGGATTATTTTAAAAATTTATTTTTGCATTTCTGCACATCTCAATACTTTTGTTTTAGTTAAAATAACTTGTTACTGTAGAGAACTTATACTTTTTAAAAATGCTGGCTTATGTAAAACCTTTGTACAAAACGATCCTCTTTTTAATGGGCTTGGCATCATTGTCAAGTGCCTGTTTGATTCCTTTCAAAGTGTAACCGTGTGACAGTTGCTCTGTAGACCTTTGGTACATCTTCATTCCTTCTTTTCATGCTTTGTCAAACATAGGCTTGGCCGCGAAGAAACCTATAAGTAATGGAAGGAAACACTCTGCTGGTAAAGAATGTTATGCTCCTGAACCTCTACCACCTGGTGTGTCTGGTTTCCTGCTGTGGCTTACTGCAGACGTGCAAAAAGGAACAGGTAACATGCTGGCATTCCCTGTCTTTTTCAGTCGTTCACAATTCTTTATTTTGGAACTTCTATTATGTGGGCGGCCTCTGGTGCTTTCTATAGAGGAAAAAAGATAACTCACACATGGCTTCTGCCTAATGAGCCCTATCAGCTGTTACCCAGTGAAACGAACTTGACTGCCATTTCTGACCCCTCACATGGAGCTGTCATACTCAAGAATGTTCATATGTTTTCAAGAAATGTTGTTTGCGGGCTATATGTACAAATTCCTGATCTGAAAGCCAACATAAAGCAGCATCTCCCAAACCTCTGCTCTCTCACTAAGGCCACACACATTCCCTCTCTTATGGCCTCATGGCAAGCTAATACTGTCAGTATCAGATTCTCCTTCCCAGTTGTCTTGGGAGACTGCATAGTTGCTCTGTGAAAGGCACCACTGCTGAGGTTGAGAGAAGAGCATCTTGGATATCAGTCCTGCCCTTGCATGCCCAGAGGGAGGGGTGTGTGCCTCGTTCTCCTGTTGGGATTTTCCTATGCTGCAGTTTGCTGCTTGTTGTCAAAATGATGTCCTAGTAACTTGTCTTCTGCGTAGTTATATAATCCCAGCACACTTCTTTATGATCTGTAGACTTTTATGGGGTTGTGACCAGGTCAGTTTTTAAATGTTTAGAAATGTCCTGTTGAACAACTTTGCAGTGGCAGTGAAGCTTGATGGGAGAATTGTATTACTATTACCCTAGTTTTGGCTTAAGGGTGATGAGAAGATGAAATTTTTGATGGGTCAGTTTTAGTTGTGTATGTGTATGTGATTTATTTTTTAAAATTCTAACGTCTATTATTCACAGCTTAGATATGTTGACTTTCTGATTATTCTTCTGATTCTTTATCAGTCCCTTTACTGATGTATTTTCCTCCAAAAAACTACATTTTCTTCCAGACTGTTTTTGTCTGATGGTGAAGAATAAAATTTTCATTTTCAGTATAAAGTTGATCTGAGAAAAAATGTTTACCTTGGCTCTTCACTTGGCTTCTGTGAAAGAAACTTAAAAAAATAATATGGGCAATTCCCATTACTAATCCTAACCAGGTACAACAGAGGTCTGTACAGTAACATAGCAAAAATAAGTTACTGTACTTTTACTTAGTCATTGCCTGTTTCAGACTAAGGAGCAGTGAGAGACATTTATAAATAATGATACCTCAGATCACTTTTGTTAAATGTCATCTAATATTTGGATATTTGGTATCTGGCTTGTGTTATCTTTTATACAATCTTGTCTTCTTTCTTTGCACTTTAGTTTAACAACTCTGTGGTTTCCTATCTTCTTCTTGAGACACTCAAGTCCATCAGAATTTCCTGTGACTGTGACAGTAGAGAGTCCTTCCTCCTCAGAAATCAAAGAGGTCGAAGATTCCTCAGAAAGTGTTCAGGGAGAGCCAGAGAAAATCAGTTTGAAACAAGAAGCATTGCAGGTACAAAGTTATCACTTTAAAGCTATAGAGAAGATTATTTTTCAAATGGAAGCCTGGTTGCAACACTGCACAGCTTGAGTGAGGGTTTTGTTTTCTCCTCCCATCTGCATTGTATCCCCTTGAATGGTTCCTTAAGCTTAGACCAAGGTGAATGGTGGACATTTGAACTCTAAGAAATAAAAATCAAAACATGTCGTTAGTAATGTAGTTTCCTTTCCTTAGAAACTTAGGGTATTAGATTTAGGGAGAACCTTAGTGACCATAAGATAAAGAAATTGAGATCTGAATGAATATAGTCAGCTGATTCAGTGTTCTTGTTTTACAAATGAGAAAATTGACAGTTCTAGTTGAACTCTCTTTTTATAAGAGGAAAATATGGCCTCATTTTAAATAAAAGTAAAGTTGAAAAAAGTTTTGATGTTAATATTCTCCTTTCCTAAAATAAAAAACATCAAGAAGCTACATTATATTCCCTAATAAACCTGACATCTAATGTGATTCCATACTTTTGTTTGTATGGACAGAAAAGAAAAATTGATTTTCATAAGAAATTTTTGCACCTCAAAAGTAATGTATTTGTTTTATTTCAACTTTAATGCAGAGCTGAACATTTCTAGTAAATAAGGGAATACCATTTGGGGGAACCTTGTCTTTGTGCTACAAAGTCCATGTTTAGTTTTTTAAAATTATTTAATATGATTTTCTTTTCGTATGAAACATGAAAGTTGACAGGTTTCAGAACTAATTATCCCATTATTGTAGGACTATGGTAATTACTCTTTGATTTTCAAAAGAGAAAGTTAGATTTTTATTTTTTTAATTAAAATTATTGATAATATAGAGAAATTTTCAGAAAACTTAGAAAATTATGAAATGTTACAGTAGGAGAAATCTATAGTTCATGTAGAGTTACACCCTTTCGTTTTATAAATGAGCACCTACAATTTGTAGCACATTAGTGGTTTCTTCGTAAATTGCAGAGTACGACAAGACCCTAGAGCAACTAACCCGCATTCTTTGTCATTTTAGATGTGTTGTATTCATTTCCTTCATGAGTAGACCAGGAGATTGTATTTCTAAAAGCAGTGATAGACACTGGGGAAGACCAAGAACTTTAAACACTGGGACCACAGAATAGCAGATTCAGAATGCACTGAGAACCCTTGCAGCTCTTCTTCGTTTTGACAAGACACTACAAAGATGGTATCAAAGTGTTTAAGTACATAAGCCAACAACAGTCAAGAGATTTCAACATAGTTTTGAAAGACGGAAGACAAGTGGAAGAGTGTGAAACTGAAGCAGTAGAACAGAGGAAAAGCATCACCTAGAATATGCACAGGGACCACCTGCAACTGAAGAGGATTCTGACCCCACCTGCAGAAGTAGCTTCATGCTTTGATGCGCATTAGGAGAGAGGGTGGAGTTAGTTAAAAGTGTGACTGAAATAGGGGCGCTCATTGAAGGGAAGTGTTTGGAGGAGTGGACTCCCAGCCCTGCCCTCATGCTCCTGAAATGAGATGATTTCATTTTGAAAACAGTGAAACTGGGGAGAACTAGGGCAGGTAGTATGAGTTTTTACACCCTAGAAAAGAGTGTTTGGGGAGGATCCTATTACAGTCACTCCCCACTTCTTCGTGCCTGGCTTGAACTCCTATTCCATTTCAGAACACCGAGTTTGGCATAGCATTGAAATGACCCCTTCCCTCAATGCCGTACACATCTCTTAAAGAATATACTCCATGTGTCCCCATTCATTACATCTTACCTCCTATGAAACACAAAGGAGTTGTAGCTTGATGGGAGGAAACAATGGCCTCCTTCCCCTTCTATGAATATCCCGTTTCCAAAGGCACCGTGAAAGGCTGTTGCTTTCAAGGGTGTAGATCATATCGAAGGGTGTCAAACACCGCTAAAAGAGGAGAAATAAGAGATACAGAACATGCTCCTGAGAAACACATTTAGTGCACGAAAAGCATGCCTCTTCGTGGAGACCGATATCCTCCCAGGCTCAGCGTTTTTGCCATGGGGCAGAGTGCTAAACGCTGCTTACATGGACAGCTAGGAAAACTAGGTTTGCAGGCCTCGCCTGCCTTTCAGCGCCTGTCCAAATTGCGTGGACAATATCCACAGCCTGCCTGAACGTCCTGCAGTAAACCGAGTGTTACTAGATTGTAGCAAACGCTTCCATGTTCCCTCAGGGTAAAGAGGCCTTTGCTGTGGTGTGGATGGCCTTCATTCCCACTCTTTTGGAGCACAATGCCCTCTGGGCAGGCTTGAAATTTCCTATAGGAGAAGCAGTTGAACAGACGTCTGCCCTGGTATACTTAACTGCATCCACACTTCGAGTGCATCTTACACTCCAGGAACTAACGCGGAGCACAGAACTCCTTTCTGATGCTAAGAAACAAGAGACAACATTTCTTCTGGAGACTCATGCGTGATGAGGCCTCCTGAGATTTTGTTCCTTCCAATCCCGTTGACACCACATTGATTGATTGCCATGCGATGGTAGCGACACAATGACTGCCTTTACAAGTGCATGGAACCGCATTCAATGGGACATGAGTGAAGAAACACTAATGCTACACTGACAGGGCTAGGCTGAAATGCCTCTGACCCCCTCCAAAAAGTAACTTTCCAAGAGACAGCACACGGTCACATCCCCAGAACATCTCTGCTGTGTGCTAGGATATATTAAAGGAAATCTGGAGACTCTGGGAGACTCTGAGCTGAACGCAGCTTGAAAAAGCTTATAGCCTCTTCGGTGGTCAGTGTGGCACTTCTGGACAGTGAGACACCAGGTCTCCTAATGGAACCCTAGTGTAACATTACTGGGCCTTAAGGCACAACATTAATCAGCTGCTTGGGTTACGGGCCTTGTCCAGAAGCAACGGTTGCCAAAGATTTCTTTTCTTTGAGCTCGTGAGACTGCATATCATGTAGTACCACAGAGAAGGAGACCTGTCTCTCTCCGGGTGTGAAGAGGTTAGCTTTTCTACTAAGCCTTTGAGCACAAAGATCCAGTTAATTCCCAATGACAGTTTAGAAGGTTATTGTTGCAGGTCTCTCTGCGCTTAGCCCTCTGTTCAGCTACAGTCTGTAAAGTGCATTCAGGGAAGAACCAGAAACTCTACAACACCCCGCATCTTGTTGGGAAGGAACAGCACATTGTCTCCTCGGTGAAGACGTCTTTTCTTGCAGAATGCCAGGCTCGGACTCCTATTCCTTTTCAGAACACCGAGTTTGGCATAGCGTTCAAATGAACCCTTCCCTCAATGCCGTACACATCTCTTTAAAAATATAATCCCTGTGTGTCCGTTCGTTATGTCTCACCCCCTATGAAACAGACAAGAGCTGTGGCTTGATGGTAGCAAATAATGGCCGTAATGATCCTTCGATAAATATCCCGTTCCAAAGGCCCAGTGAAAATCTCTGCTTTCAAGGGTCTAGCGCATACCAAGGGCTGCCAAACACAGCTAAAGGAGGAGAAATAAGAGAAACAGAACTTGCTCCTGAAAAACCCGTACGTATTCTGAATGAAAAGCATGCCTCTTCGTGGAGATCAAAGGCCTCCCCAGCTCAGATTTTTGGTGCTGGAACACAGTGCTAACCGCTGCCTTCAAGGAGAGGAAGGAAAGGGATGTTTGCAAGTCTCCCCTGCCTTTCAGCGCCTGTTCAGCTTGAGTGGACAATATCCACAACCTGCCCGAACAGCCTGCAGAACACCGAGTTTTACTGGAGTGTAGTAAACGCTTCCAAGTTCTCTGAGGGGAAAGAGGCCATTGCTGTGGTGTGAACGGCCTTCAGTGCCACTGTTTTGGAGCACAATGCTCTCTGGGCAGGCAGGATAGTTCCTATAGGAGAAGCATTTGAACAGACGTTTGCCCTGGTATAGTTACTGCATCCCCACTCCGAGTGTATCTTATGCTCCGGGCACCAACACGGTGCACAGGACTCCTTTTGATGGTAAGATACAAGATGCATCATTTCTTCTAGGAGGCTCATGCAGGATGAGGCCTCTTGAGGATGTGGACCTTTGAATCCCACTGAAACCAATGAGATTGATTGCCATGTTATGTTAGTGCCACAATGAGAGCATTTAAAGTTCATGGAACCACGTTCTGTGTGACATGAGAGAATAAACACAAATGCTGCCTTGACACAGTTAGATTGAATTGTATCTGTCCCCCACCAAAAAGTAACTTTCCAAGAGACAGCAGACGGTCACATCCACAAAAACATCTCTGCTGTGTGCTATGATAAATTAAAGCAAATCTGGGGAATCTGGGAGACTCTGATCTTTACGCGCCTTGAAAAAGCTTCTAGACTTTTCATTGGTCAGTGTGGTAATTCTGGACAATGAGACACCATGTGTCCTAATGGAAACCTAATGTTACATTTTGTGAACTTAAAGCAAAACTTTCCTCAGCCGCTTAAGTTAATGTCCTTGTCCAGAAGCAACAGTTGCCAGTGAGTTGTTTTCCAGGAGCTCCTGAGACAGCATATCATGGCGACACGCCGAGAAGGAGACCAGCCTTTCTCCGTGTTTTAAGAGGTTAGCTTTTCTGCTAAGCCTTGAACACAAAGATCCAGTCAGCTCCCAATGATAATTTAGAACTTTATTATTGACGGTCTCTCTGCCATTAGCCCCCTGCTCAGCTACCGTCTCTCAGGTGCATTTAGTGAAGTACCATAAACTCTACAGCCTCCTGCACCATGTTGTTTAGGAACAGCACATTTCCTCTTCACTAAAGAAGTCTTTTCTTGCAGCCTGCCAGGCTCAGACTCCTATTCCTTTTCTGAACAGTGAGTTTGGCATGGCGTTCAAATGACCCCTTCCCTCAACGCCGTACACATCTCTTAAAGAATATACTCCATGTGTCCCCATTCATTACATCTTACCTCCTGTGAAACACAAAGGAGTTGCAGCTTGATGGGAGGAAATAACAGCCGTCCTTCTTCTATGAATATCCCATTTCCAAAGGCCCCCTGAAAGGCTCTTACTTTTAAGGGTGTATATCATACCGACGGGTGCCAAACACCGCTAAAATGAGAGAAATAAGAGATACAGAATATGCTCCTGTGAAACCGGTACATTTAATGCACGAAACGCATGCCTCTTCATGGAGTCCGAAATCCTCCCCAGCTCAGCTTTTTTGCCATGGGGCAGGGTGATAACCGCTGCTTACATAGACAGCTAGGAAAAGCAGGTTTGCAAGTCTTGCATACGTTTCAGAACCTGTCCAAATTGCATGGACAATATCCACAGCCTGCCTGAACGTCCTGCAGAAAACCGAGTTTTACTAGAATGTAGGAAGGGCTTCCATATTCTCTCAGGGTAAAGAGGACATTGCTGCGGTGTGAACGGCCTTCATTCCCACTCTTTTGGAGCACAATGCCCTCTGGCAGACTTGATAATTACTATAGGAGAAGCAGTTGAACAGACGTCTGCCCTGGTATACTTAACTGCATCCACACTTCGAGTGTATCTTACGCTCCAGGAACCAACACGGTTCACAGAACTCCTTTCTGATGGTAAGAAACAAGAGGCAACATTTCTTCTGGAGACTCGTGCGTGATGAGGCCTCCTGAGATTTTGTTCCTTCCAATCCCGTTGACACCACATCGATTGATTGCCATGCGATGGTAGCGACACAATGACTGCCTTTACAAGTGCATGGAACCGCGTTCAATGGGACATGAGTGAAGAAACACTAATGCTACATTGACAGGGTTAGCATGAAATGCATCTGACCCTCTCCAAAAAGTAACTTTCTAAGAGACAGCACACGGTCACATCCCGAAGAACATCTCTGCCATGTGCTAGGATAAATAAATGAAAACTGGTGACTCTTGTAGGCTCTTAGCTGCAGGCGGCTTGAAAAAGCTTATAGCCTCTTCGGTGGTTAGTGTGGAACTTCTGGACAGTGAGACACCAGGTTTCCAAATGGAACCCTAGTGTTACATTTCGGGGACTTTATGCACAACCTTTCTCAGCCGCTTAGGTTATTGTCCTTGTCCATAAGCAACAGTTGCCAAAGAGTTCTTTTCCAGGGGCTCGTGAGACAGCATATCATGCAGAACTGCAGAGAAGGAGACCAGCCTTTCCCCGTGTTTTAAGAGGTTAGCTTTTCTGCTAAGCCCTTGAACACAAAGATCCAGTCAGCTCCCAATGATAATTTAGAACTTTAGTATTGATGGTCTCTCTGCCATTAGCCCCCTGCTCAGCTACTGTCTCTCAGGTGCATTTAGTGAAGTATCATAAACTCTACAGCCTCCTGCCCCATGTTGTTTAGGAATAGCAAATTTCCTCTTCAGTAAAGAAGTCTTTTCTTGCAGCCTGCCAGGCTCGGACTCCTATTCTTTTTCAGAACACAGAGTTTGGCATAGCTTTCAAATTACCCTTTCCCTCAATGCCGTACACATTTCTTAAAGATTATATTCCATGTGTCCCCATTCATTACCTCTTACCTCCTGTGAAACACAAAGCAGTTGTAGCTTGATCGGAGGGAACAATGGCCGTCCTTCTCCTTCTATGAATATCCCATTTCCAAAGGCCCCGTGAAAGGCTCTTGCTTTCAAGGCTGTAGAGCATACCGACGGTCGCCAAACCCCACTAAAAGAGGAGAAATAAGAGATACAGAACATGCTCCTGTGAAACCCATACATTTACTGCACGAAAAGCATGCCTCTTCTTGGAGTCCGAAATCCTCCACATCTCAGCTTTTTTGCCATGGGACACAGTGCTAACAGCTGCTTACATGGACAGCTTGGAAAAGCAGGTTTACAGGTCTCGCCTATCTTTCAGCACCTGTCCAAATTGCGTGGACAATATCCACAGCCTGTCTGAACGTCCTGCAGAAAACCGAGTTTTACTAGAGTGTAGGAAATGCTTCCATGTTCTCTCAGGGTATAGCGGCCATTGCTGTGGTTGAATGGCCTTCATTCCCACTCTTTCCGAGCACAGTGCTCTCTGGGCAGGCTTGATAGTTGCTATAGGAGAAGCAGTTGAACAGACGTCTGCCCCGGTATACTTAACTGCATCCACACTTCGAGTGTATCTTATGCTCCAGGAACCAATACAGTGCACAGAACTCCTTTCTGATGGTAAGAAACAAGAGTCAACATTTATTCTGGAGATTCATACGTGATGAGGCGTCCTGAGATTTTTTTCCTTCCAATCCCTTTGACACCCTGTAGATTGATTGCCACGTGATGGTAGCGACACAAGGACTGCCTTTACAAGTGCATGGAACCACGTTCAGTGGGACGTGAGCAATGAAACACTAATGCTACATTGACAGGGTTAGGATGAAGTGCCCCTGACCCCCTCCAAAAAGTAACTGTCCAAGAGACAGCACACGGTTCCATCCCCAAGAACATCTCTGCCGTGTGCTAGGATAAGTTAAAGGAAATCTGTTGACTCTGGGAGACTCTGAGCTGTAAGTGGCTTGAAAAAGCTTATAGCCTCTTCGGTGGTCTTTGGGGCACTTCTGGACAGTGAGACACCAGGTCTCCTAATGTTACCCTAGTGTTACATTACTGAGACTGAAGGCACAACATTAATCAGCCGCTTGAGTTATGGTCCTTGTCCAGAAGCAAGAGTTGTCAAAGATTTCTTTTTTTAGATCTCGTGAGACAGCATATCACGTAGTACAGCAGAGTAGGAGACCTGCCTCTCTCTGGGTTTGAAGAGGTTAGCTTTTCTACTATGCCTTTGAGTACAAAAATCCAGTTAATTCCCACTGACAGTTTAGAAGGTTATTGTTGCAGGTTTCTCTGCCCTTAGCCCACTGTTCAGCTACAGTCTGTAAAGTGCATTCAGGGAAGAACCAGAAACTCTACATCACCCCACATCTTGTTGGGAAGGAACAGCACATTCTCTCCTCGGTGAAGACGTCTTTCCTTGCAGAATGCCAGGCTCAGAATCCTATTCCTTTTCAGAACACCGAGTTTGGCATAGTGTTCAAATGAACCCTTCCCTCAACACCGTACACATTGCTTAAAGAATATAAGCCCTGTATGCTCATTCGTTACATATTACCCTCTTTGAAACACACAAGAGTTGTGGCTTGAGGTAGGATCCTCTTGAAATGTCTTCCTATCAGCCTATCACTGATACCAGATTTACTGCCATTTGTAATTCCTTCATTTGGGTTAAGTAATATAATAATATCATTATCAGCACCCACATAATAAGATATTATTAGGTTCCCAAACTTTAGAGTATGTAAGAATACTGTGGATCATTTTTTAAATTGATATTACTCATCCTTTATTCTTTAGAATCAATTTTGGAGGGTGTGCCTCAGAAATCTGAATTTTCACAGTCTTCAGGTTATTCTTAAGTAGGCAGCTGGAGGGCCACAGTTTTTAATATTATGGCCTATTTGTTTTGTTCACTACGTGGTTACAATCTACTGCAAAGTGTATAACACATAATGAGATTTAAACAAATGACTGCTGAATGAAAGAATGAGGTAGTACTATTAGGTGTGGAGGGTAGAGAATCTTAGACACTTCCTGGTGAGTCTGATTTCAAGAGGAATGTGAGGATATTGAAGTCCAGTATCCAGGAAAACTTGAGGACATTTCAAGTCTCAAGAAGGAAGGGGAAGGAGATCAGGGAACAGAGAAGGAGATGAGTAGAACCAATATTAGTTACTGAATCCTTACTGTAGGTCTGACATTATGCTAAGATTTTACACATTTCACCTTATCTTAATTTTCACAACCTTGAGAAAAAGTATCGTCTCCATTTTGTTGTCACATATATTCTCTCCCCACCTCCTCCCTCCAGGCTAAACTGGAAATACATAGGTGAGACGCTTGACTGAAAAAAATAAAAAATAAAACATCTACTCAGATGAGTGGAAGATGGCGGAAGAGTAAGATGCAGAGATCACCTTCCTCCCCACAGATACATCAGAAATACATCTAAACGTGGAACTGCTCCTACAGAACATCTACTGATCGCTGGCAGAAGACGTCAGACCTCCCAAAAGGCAAGAAACTCCCCATGTACCTGGGTAGGGCAAAAGAAAAAAGAAATAACAGAGACAAAAGAATAGGGACGGGACCTGCACCAGTGGGAGGGAGCTGTGAAGGAGGAAAGGTTTCCACACACTAGGAAGCCCCTTCGCAGGCGGAGACTGCAAGTGGCAGAGGGGGGAAGCTTCGGAGCCACGGAGGAGAACGCAGCAACAGGGGTGCAGAGGGCAAAGATTCCGGCACAGAGGACCGGTGCCAGTCAGCACTCACCAGCCCGAGAGGCTTGTCTGCTCACCCGCCAGGGTGGGCGGGGACTGGGAGCTGAGGCTCGGGCTTCTGTCGCATTGCAGGGAGAGGACTGGGTTCGGCAGCCTGAACACAGCCTGAAGGGGTTAGCGCACCACAGCTAGCCGGGAGGGAGTCCGGGAAAAAGTCTGGAGCTGCCGAACAGGCAAGAGACTTTTTCTTGTCTCTTTGTTTCCTGGTGCACGAGGAGAGGGAATTAAGAGCGCCACCTAAACGAACTCCAGAGACGGGCGTGAGCCGCGTCTATCAGCGTGGACCCTAGAGACGGGCATGAGACTCTAAGGCTGCTGCTTCTGCCACCAAGAAGCCTGTGTGCAAGCACAGGTCACTATCCACACCGCCCCTCCCGGGAGCCTGAGCAGCCCGCCACAGCCAGGGTCCCGTGATCCAGGGATAACGTCCCTGGGAGAACAAACAGCGTTCCTCAGGCTGCTGCAACGTCACACAGGCCTCTGCCACAGCAGGCTCGCCCCGCATCAGTACCCTGCCCTCCCCCCAGCCTGAGTGAACCAGAGCCCCCAAAGTAGCTGCTCCTTTAACCTCGTCCTGTCTGAGCGAAGAACAGATGCCCTCAGGCGACCTACACGCAGAGGCGGGTCCAAATCCAAAGCTGAAACCCGGGAGCTGTGTGAACAAAGAGAAAGGGAAATCTCTCACAGCAGCCTCAGGAGCAGCAGATTAAATCTCCACAATCAACTTTATGTACCTGCATCTGTGGAATACATGAATAGACAATGAATCATCCCAAATTGAGGAGGTGGACTTTGGGAGCAAGATATATTATTTTTTCCCCTTTTCCTCTTTTTGTGACTGTGTATGTGTATGCTTCTGTGTGAGATTTTGTCTGTATAGCTTTGCTTTCACCATTTGTCCTAGGGTTCTGTCCGTCCGTTTTTTTTTTTTTCTAACGTTAAAATTTTTTTTCTTAATAATTTTTTTTATTTTAATAACTTTATTTTATTTTATCTTACTTTATTTTATTTTATCCTCTTTCTTTCCTTCTTTCTTTCTTTCTATTTTTTCTCCCTTTTATTCTGAGCCGTGTGGATGAAGGGCTCTTGGTGCTCCAGCCAGGCATCAGGGCTGTGCCTCTGGGGTGGGAGAGCCAACTTCAGGACACTGGTCCACAAGAGACCTCCCAACTCCATGTAATACCAAATGGTGAAAATCTCCCAGAGATCTCCATCTCAACACCAAGACCCAGTTTCACTCAACAAACAGCAAGCTACAGTGCTGGACACCCTATGCCAAACAACTAGCAAGACAGGAACACAGCCCCACCCATTAGCAGAGAGGCTGCCTAAAATCATAATAAGGCCACAGACACCCCAAAACACACCACCAGACGTGGACCTGCCCACCAGAAAGACAAGATCCAGCCTCATCCACCAGAACACAGACACTAGTCCCCTTCACCAGGAAGCCTACACAACCCACTGAACCAACCTTAGCCACTGGAGACAGATACCAAAAACAACAGGAACTACGAACCTGCAGCCTGCAAAAAGGAGACCCCAAACACAGTAAGATAAGCAAAATGAGAAGACAGAAAAACACACAGCAGATGAAGGAGCAAGGTAAAAACACACCAGACCTAACAAATGAAGAGAAATAGGCAGTCTACCTGAAAAAGAATTCAGAATAATGATAGTAAAGATGATCCAAAATCTTGGAAATAGAATAGACAAAATTCAAGAAACATTTAACAAGGACCTAGAAAAACTAAAGAGGAAACAAGCAATGATGAACAACACAATAAATGAAATTAAAAATAGAAGGGATCAATAGCAGAATAACTGAGGCAGAAGAACGGATAAGTGAGCTGGAAGGTAAAATATTGAAAATAACTACTGCAGAGCAGAATAAAGAAAAAAGATGAAAAGAACTGAGGACAGTCTCAGAGACCTCTGGGACAACATTAAACGCACCAACATTCGAATTATAGGGGTCGCAGAAGAAGAAGAGAAAAAGAAAGGGACTGAGAAAATATTTGAAGAGATTATAGTTGAAAGCTTCCCTAATATGGGAAAGGAAATAGTTAATCAAGTCCTGGAAGCACAGAGAGTCCCATACAGGATAAATCCAAGGAGAAACAGGCCAAGACACATATTAATCAAACTATCAAAAATTAAATATAAAGAAAACATATTAAAAGCAGCAAGGAAAAACAACAAATAACACACAAGGGAATCCCCATAAGGTTAACAGCTGATCTTCCAGCAGAAACTCTGCCAGCCAAAAGGGAGTGGCAGGACATATTTAAAGTGATGAAGGAGAAAAACCTACCACCAAGATTACTCTATCTCATTCAGATTTGATGGAGAAATTAAAACTTTTACAGACAAGCAAAAGCTGAGAGCGTTCAGCACCACCAAACCAGCTTTGCAACAAATGCTAAAGGAACTTCTCTAGGCAAGAGACACAAGAGAAGGAAAACACCTACAATAACAAACCCAAAACATTAAAGAAAATGGGAATAGGAACATACATATCGATAATTACCTTAAATGTAAATGGATTAAATGCTCTCACCAAAAGACACAGACTGGCTGAATGGATACAAAAACAAGACCTGTATATAGGCTGTCTACAAGAGACCCACTTCAGACCCAGGGACACATACAGACTGAAAGTGAGAGGATAGAAAAAGATATTCCATGCAAATGGAAATCAAAAGAAAGCTGGAATAGCAATTCTCATATCAGACAAAATAGACTTTAAAATAAAGACTATTACAAGAGACAAAGAAGGACACTACATAATGATCAAGGGATCGATTCAAGAAGAAGATATAACAATTGTAAATATTTATGCACCCAACATAGGAGCACCTCAATACATAAGGCAAATACTAACAGCCATAAAAGGGGAAATCAAAAGTAACACAATCATAGTAGGGGACTTTAACACCCCACTTTGACGAATGGACAGATCATCCAAAATGAAAATAAACAAGGAAACACAAGCTTTAAATGATACATTAAACAAGATGGACTTCATTGTTATTTATAGGACATTCCACCCCAAAACAACAGAATACACAGTTTTCTCAAGTGCTCATAGAACATTCTCCATGATAGATCATATCTTGGGTCACAAATCAAGCCTTGGTAAATTTCAGAAAATTGATATCATATCAAGTATCTTTTCCGAACACAACGCTATGAGACTAGATATCAATTACAGGAAAAGATCTGTAAAAAAATACAAACACATGGAGGCTAAACAATACACTACTTAATAACGAAGTGATCTCTGAAGAGATCAAAGGGGAAATCAGAAAATACCTAAAAACACATGGCAAAGGAGACACGACGACCCAAAACCTATGGGATGCAGCAAAAGCAGTTCTAAGAGGGAAGTTTATAGCAATACAACCTACCTCAAGAAACAGGAAACATCTCGAATAAACAACCTAACATTGCACCTAAAGCAATTAGAGAAAGAAGAACAAAAAAATCCCAAAGTTAGCAGAAGGGAAGAAATCATAAAGATCAGATCAGACATAAATGAAAAAGAAGTGAAGGAAACAATAGCAAAAATCAATGAAACTAAAAGCTGGTTCTTTGAGAAGATAAACAAAATTGATAAACCATTAGTCAGACACATCAGGAAAAAAAGGGAGAAGACTCAAATCAATAGAATTAGAAATGAAAAAGGAGAAGTAACAACTGACACTGCAGAAATACAAATGATCATGAGAGATTACTACAAGCAACTCTATGCCAATAAAATGGACAACTTGGAAGAAATGGACAAATTCTTAAAAATGCACAACCTGCCAAGACTGAACCAGGAAGAAATTGAAAATATGAACAGACCAATCACAACACTGAAATTGAAACTGTGATTAAAAATCTTCCAACAAACAAAAACCTCGGACCAGATGGCTTCACAGGCGAATTCTATCAAACATTTAGAGAATAGCTAACACCTATCCTTCTCAAACTCTTCCAAAATATTGCAGAGGGAGGAACACTCCCAAACTCATTCTACGAGGCCACCGTCACCCTGATACCAAAACCAGACAAAGATGTCACAAAGAAAGAAAACTACAGGCCAATATCACTGATGAACATAGATGCAAAACTCCTCGACAAAATACTAGCAAACAGAATCCAACAGCACATTAAAAGGATCATACACCATGATCAAGTGGGGTTTATTCCAGGAATGCAAAGATTCTTCAATATACACAAATAAATCAACGTGATACACCATATTAAAAAATTGAAGGAGAAAAACCATATGATCATCTCAATAGATGCAGAGAAAGCTCTTGACAAAATTCAACAGCCATTTATGATAAAAGTCCTGCAGAAAATAGGCATAGAGGGAACTTTCCGCAACATAATAAAGGCCATATATGAAAAACCCACAGCCAACATCATCCTCTGTGGTGAGAAATTGAAAAAATTTCCACTAAGTTCAGGAAAAAGACAAGGTTGCCCACTCTCACCACTATTATTCAACATAGTTCTGGAAGTTTTAGCCACAGCAATCAGAGAAGAAAAAGAAATAAAAGGAATCCAAATCGGAAAAGAAGAAGTAAAGCTTTCTCTGTTTGCAGATGACATGATACTATACATAGAGAATCCTAAAGATGCTACCAGAAAACTACTAGAGCTAATCAATGAATTTGGTAAAGTAGCAGGATACAAAATTAATGCACAGAAATCTCTTGCATTCCTATACACTAATGATGAAAAATCTGAAAGTGAAATTAAGAAAACACTCCCATTTACCATTGC
The DNA here is from genome assembly GCF_028564815.1 of Eubalaena glacialis. Lineage (NCBI taxonomy): Eukaryota > Metazoa > Chordata > Mammalia > Artiodactyla > Balaenidae > Eubalaena > Eubalaena glacialis. Next base: position 36,510,361 of record NC_083725.1, read on the forward strand.
AACAAAAAAGAATAAAATATCTAGGAATAAACCTACCTAAGGAGACAAAAGACCTGTATGCAGAAAATTATAAGACACTGATGAAAGAAATTAAAGATGATACAAATAGATGGAGAGATATACCATGTTCTTGGATTGGAAGAATCAACATTGGGAAAATGACTCTACTACCCAAGCAATTTACAGATTGAATGCAATCCCTATTGAACTATGACAGGCATTTTTCACAGAACTAGAACAAGAAATTTCACCATTTGTATGGAAACACAAAAGACCCTGAATAGCCTAAGCAATCTTGAGAACAAAAGATGGAGCTGGAGGAATCAGGCTCTCTGACTTCAGACTATACTACAAAGCTACAGTAATCAAGACAGTATGGTACTGGCACAAAAACCGAAACATAGATCAATGGAACAGGATAGAAAGCCCAGAGATAAGCCCACGCACATATGGTCACCTTATCTTTGATAAAGGAGGCAAGCATATACAGTGGAGAAAAGACAGCCTCTTCAATAAGTGGTGCTGGGAAAACTGGACAGGTACATGTAAAAGTATGAAATTAGATCACTCCCTAACACCATACACAAAAATAAACTCAAAATGGATTAAAGACCTATATGTAAGGCCAGACACTATCAAACTCTTAGAGGAAAACATAGGCAGAACACTCTATGACATAAATCACAGCAAGATCCTTTTTGACCCAGCTCCTAGAGAAATGGAAATAAAAACAAAAATAAACAAATGGGACCTAATGAAACTTAAAAGCTTTTGCACAGCAAAGGAAACCATAAACAGGATCAAAAGACAATCTTCAGAATGGGAGAAAATATTTGCAAATGAAGCAACTGACAAAGGATTAATCTCCAAAATTTACAAGCTGCTCATGCAGCTCAATAACAAAAAAACAAACAACCCAATCCAAACATGGGCAGAAGACCTAAATAGACATTTCTCCAAAGAAGATATACAGATGGCCAACAAACAATTGAAAGAATGCTCAACATCATTAATCATTAGAGAAATGCAAATCAAAACTACAATGAGATATCATCTCACACTGGTCAGAATGGCCATCATCAAAAAATCTAGAAACAATAAATGTTCGAGAGGGTGTGGAGAAAAGGGAACCCTCTTGCACTGTTGGTGGGAATGTAAATTGATACAGCCACTATGGAGAACAGTATGGAGGTTCCTTAAAAAACTAAAAATAGATCTACCTTACGACCCAGTCATCCCACTACTGGGCATATACCCTGAGAAAACCATAATTCAAAAAGAGTCATGTACCAAAATGTTCATTGCAGCTCTATTTACAATAGCCAGGACATGGAAACAACCTAAGTGTCCATCATCGGATGAATGGATAAAGAAGGTGTGGCACATATATACAATGGAATATCACTGAGCCATAAAAAGAAACGAAATTGAGTTATTTGTAGTGAGGTGGATGGAGTTAGAGTCTTTCATACAGTGTGAAGTAAGTCAGAAAGGGAAAAACAAATACAGTATGCTAACACATATATATGGAATCTAAGGGGGAAAAAAAAGGTCATGAAGAACCTAGTGGTAAGACGGGAATAAAGACACAGACCTACTAGAGAATGGACTTGAGGATATGGGGAGGGGGAAGGGTAAGATGTGACAAAGTGAGAGAGTGGCATGGATATATATACACTACCAAATGTAAAATAGATAGCTAATGGGAAGCAACCGCATAGCACAGGGAGATCAACTCTGTGCTTTGTGACCACCTAGAGGGGTGGGATAGGGAGGGTGGGAGGGAGGGAGATGCAAGAAGGAAGAGATATGGGAACATATGTATATGTATAACTGATCCACTTTGTTATAAAGCAGAAACTAACATGCCATTGTAAAGCAATTATACTCCAATAAAGATATTAAAAAAATTAAAAATAAAAAAATAAAGTGTATTTCGTAGGTTAAAAAAAAACAACCTTATGAGTGTTCTCAATGTTTGAAAGCATTCTCTCAGAAACTCATCTTGTAAGACATCTGTTAATTCATATTGTTGAGAAAGCTTATGACAGCAAAAGATGTGAGAAAGCCTTCAGAAGTAAGACAACATTCATTATACATCAGAGGGAAATAAATATGGGAGATAAAGCCAATGAATGTACAGAATGTGGAAAAGGCTTTTCTCATAAGGTAAATCTCAAGACACATCAGAAAATTCACACTTGGGAGAAACCCTATGAATGTACTAAGTGTGGGAAAAACTTCTTATGTAAGCTAGATCTCTGCAAGCCCTGGACAATTCATACTGGAGAGAAACCCTATGAATGTACCAAATGTAGAAAAGCGTTGTCCCTAAAAGCACCCCTCATCAGGCATCAGAGAATTCATACCGGATAGAAACCCTGTGAATGTAATGACTGTGGGAAAGCTTTCACATTGAAGCCAGAACTCATCAGACATCAGAAGTTTCATTCTGAGGAGAAAGCCTATGAGAGTACTGTATGTTGGAAAGCCTTCTCCCAGAAAGGACACCTCATTAAGCATCAGTTAATTCACACTGGTTAAAAACCACATGAATGTAAATAGTGTAGAAGACCATTCAGAAGTAAAACAGAACTTACTATTCATCAGAAGATTCATACTGGGGAGATACCCCATGAATGTGCAGAATGTAGAAAAGCCTTATCTTGTAAGGCAGGTCCCAAGACACATCAGAAATGTCATACTGGGGAGAAGCCCCATGAATGTATTGAATATTGGAAAGCCTTCAGCAGGAAATCAAAACTCATCCAATGTCAGAGGATTCATTCTGAAGAGAAACCCCATGAGTGTAATGAAAGTTGGAAAGCCTTCTCTCAGTAATCATACCTCATTAATACCTAATGGTGAGAAGCACCATGAATATAATTATGGGAGACACTTCATTAGGAAGGAATAACTCATTAGACAGAAGAATATTTGTGCTGAAGAAAATCCCTCTGAACATACTGGATGTTGAAAAGTCTTTTCCTGTAATGCACAATTTGTTAAGGATCACTTAATTCATACTAGTGAAAAACCTCATTCAAGCAATTAATATGGAAAAGACTGAAAAGCCAGAACTCATACATAAGAGGATTCAATGTAGGGAAAACCTGTGCTTAACACAGGATGGCTTTTGCGTGGCAGTGGGAGCTAATTACACATTATAGAGCTCCCACAAGGGAGAAAAACCTATAAATTTACTGAATGTGGAACAGTGAACAATATGGCTGAGGTCTTCTTAAACTAGAAAATTCGTAAAAAGAGGAAGCTATTATGTTGATATATTTTAAAAGCAGTTTTGTAGAAATTCTTGTTAGGCATGTAATTCCAAAATTGTTATGGAAAACTAAGGAAAGCAATTTAAAATCACAATTGTGTTCACTGTGGAGTATGAAGCTTGGCAAAGTGAAAACAAACGAACTACACAGTAACCAAATTCATATATGGATGGTTCCAAATAATGTAGTGTTTATGCTGCTGAACACATTATATAAAACTAACTATCATAATGCAGGGAATTTCTTATGTAAATTTAATGTGATTCTGACAATAAATGTTTTCTTCTCTGGAAAAACAAAACAAAACAAAACAAAAAACTTCTACTCATTCCTCTGTACCCATCCTGTTCAACTGTCAAATGGGAAGGGGGTTCAGAAGCAGGTAGAGGAATTCTGGAACTCCTCTGGAATTTATCCCAAACATTTGTTTGTTTCTTTGTTTGTTTTTCATTTTTCCCTAAACTTGTGTGCTAGCTTTCTAGTTGCAAATCTGTGCATCACTGATACCAAACTTGTTTGTTCCTAACACTGTTTTGAGTCCATTCTTGTCTGTTTGGTTAGACTGACTTCTTTCACTGCTGCAGGGGCCAGTTGTCTCCTCAGTTGTGGCTCAAGACAATCCAAAGGAATCTTCTTTCTTTTCTTCTTCAGATAAGGTTGCCATATTTAGCAAAAAGAAATAAACAACAAAATTATGATGGTCTATTTAGGCCATTGTTTCAGATAAACAATACATACTTTTTTAGTATAACTTTGTACCATGCAATATTTGAAACATACTCTTATTTAAAAAATTATTCATTGTTCATCTGAAATTCAAATTTAACTGGATGTCCTGTATTTTACCTGGCAATCCTTCTGAAAAAAAAAATAGTGCTTCACAATTTTTAATGTTACTCCCAAGAGCAGCATCAATTTCCTCTCTTTGTTATGCACCTTCTAGAAAGGACCTACACATTTTGGGGGAGAGACATTTACCACATTATTGCTGGCGAGACTGAGGATCACAGAGGTGAACATGCCCAAAATCAGACAGTTTGTGGTAGACCTTGGATCTAAACCTGGGTGTGCCTGCCTCCAAAGCTTATTTCCTTCCAGTACTCTTCCTCCGTACCATCGTATGCAATGGAGAAAACAGAGTGTGTCAGTCAGACTTTACCTATTTTTCATAAATTTTCCCTTGTTTCTCTATGTTAATTAGGGCGTATATCAAGTTGCTCAAAGAGACCAAAATAAAACATTACAATTATGGTTGAGCATTACAAGAGGCTGGTCCAGCAGGTTGGCTTTAGGAGACTGTTCTAAAATCCAGGTTTCTTCCATTGTGTGGATTCTTCTTCCTCTGGGTCAACTCTATGCCGAAGTTCCAATTCAGGAAAGGACAAAAGAGTGAGCAAGTCCAGAGCAATCAATTTTATTTTAAAAAGTGGTAAAGAAATTGCACTTTCCACTTAGGAGACACTCCATCTAGTTATGTATGACTATCCTCTTTAATCTGTTAATATTGTTAAGTTAATTAATATATTTTCCATCATTAAACCAATCTTGTATTACAGGAATGAACTCAAATTAATCATGATTGTATTGTACATTTTTTATACAGTTTCAAAGTTAAACTGTTGCATTTATGTACATGAGTTAGAATACTCTGTAATTTTCCTTTCTCATGTTGTTTATAACGAATTTTGGTATCAAGTTAAACCAACCTTATAAAGGTGTGGTAGAATATTTTCTTTTTCTTGTCTTAGAAAGTGTTTGTGTAACTTGCATTTATTTTGAAAATTTAGTATAACTCAGTGGTAAATCCTTTTGGACAGTTTTTGAATGGCTGATTTTCTTTAATATCATATAAAAATTTAGGTTTTTCTGTTAATATTGAGTCAATTTTAGAAGTTTATATTTTTCTTAGAATGTGTCCATTTTGTCTGTCTTCTGATTTATGTCGTAAAACTTGTATGTATAAACTTATTTTTTAAATCTTTTACATCATTATTATAGCATCATTTATATGTGTTATTTCTATCTCTCTTTATCGTTTCTTTTCAAAATCAATCTTGCCTGAGATTTGAGTGTTTTCAACATATCAACTTTGGTTCCTTGATGTTCTCCATTTAGACTTAGGCTTTTTTATTCATTAATTTTTACCTTTCTCTTTTTTCTATTGCTTATACTACTTTATTGTAGTAAAGAAACATTTAAAATAGGGTAAAAATAATTGAAATTTTTCTTTGTAATGACAATCTTTGGTTCCAAGTAATTCTCTGAATTTTGAATCATTTACACAGGAAATATTCTTGTATTTTTGAACCAATAGTGTGTTTTCTATAAGGTTGTAAAGCTCTTGTTGCATGGTAGTAAAACTGCTTTTCAAAAAGTTGATACTAATTTACACACACACTTGTTTTCTATAAGCCTGCCTATGTTTCTCCCAAAACACACAGGGAATATTTTATCTTTTTTTTTTTTAACATCTTTATTGGAGTATAATTGCTTTACAATGGTGTGTTAGTTTCTGCTTTATAACAAAGTGAATCAGATATACATATACATATATTCCCATATCTCTTCCCTCTTGCATCTCCCTCCCTCCCACCCTCCCTTTCCCACCCCTCTAGGTGGTCACAAAGCACAGAGCTGATCTCCCTGTGCTATGCGGTTGCTTCCCACTAGCTATCTATTTTACATTTGGTAGTGTATATATGTCCATGCCACTCTCTCACTTTGTCACATCTTACCCTTCCCCCTCCCCATATCCTCAAGTCCATTCTCTAGTAGGTCTGTGTCTTTATTCCCGTCTTACCACTAGGTTCTTCATGACCTTTTTTTTTTCCCTTAGATTCCATATATATGTGTTAGCATACTGTATTTGTTTTTCTCTTTCTGATTTACTTCACTCTGTATGACACACTAACTCCATCCACCTCACTACAAATAACTCCATTTTGATTCTTTTTATGGCTGAGTAATATTCTATTGTACATATGTGCCACATCTTCTTTATCCATTCATCCGATGATGGACATTTAGGTTGTTTCCATGTCCTGGCTATTGTAAATAGAGCTGCAATGAACATTTTGGTACATGACTCTTTTTGAATTATGGTTTTCTCAGGGTATATGCCCAGTAGTGGGATTGCTGGGTCGTATGGTAGATCTATTTTTAGTTTTTTAAGGAACCTCCATACTGTTCTCCATAGTGGCTGTATCAATTTACATTCCCACCAACAGTGCAAGAGAGTTCCCTTTTCCCAACACCCTCTCCAGCATTTATTGTTTCTAGACTTTTTGATGATGGCCATTCTGACCGGTGTGAGATGATATCTCATTGTAGTTTTGATTTGCATTTCTCTAATGATTAATGATGTTGAGCATTCTTTCATGTGTCTGTTGGCAATCTGTATATCTTCTTTGGAGAAATGTCTATTTAGGTCTTCTGCCCATGTTTGGATTGGGGTGTTTGTTTTTTTGTTATTGAGCTGCATGAGCTGCTTGTAACTCTTGGAGATAAATCCTTTGTCAGTTGCTTCATTTGCAAATATTTTCTCCCATTCTGAGGGTTGTCTTTTGATCCTGTTTATGGTTTCCTTTGCTGTGCAAAAGCTTTTAAGTTTCATTAGGTCCCATTTGTTTATTTTTGTTTTTATTTCCATTTCTCTAGGAGCTGGGTCAAAAAGGATCTTGCTGTGATTTATGTCATAGAGTGTTCTGCCTATGTTTTCCTCTAAGAGTTTGATAGTGTCTGGCCTTACATATAAGTCTTTAATCCATTTTGAGTTTATTTTTGTGTATGGTGTTAGGGAGTGATCTAATTTCATACTTTTACATGTACCTGTCCAGTTTTCCCAGCACCACTTATTGAAGAGGCTGTCTTTTCTCCACTGTATATGCTTGCCTCCTTTATCAAAGATAAGGTGACCATATGTGCGTGGGCTTATCTCTGGGCTTTCTATCCTGTTCCATTGATCTATGTTTCAGTTTTTGTGCCAGTACCATACTGATTGATTACTGTAGCTTTGTAGTATAGTCTGAAGTCAGAGAGCCTGATTCCTCCAGCTCCATCTTTCATTCTCAAGATTGCTTAGGCTATTCAGGGTCTTTTGTGTTTCCATACAAATGGTGAAATTTCTTGTTCTAGTTCTGTGAAAAATGCCTGTCGTAGTTTGATAGGGATTGCATTCAATCTGTAAATTGCTTGGGTAGTAGAGTCATTTTCACAATGTTGATTCTTCCAATCCAAGAACATGGTATATCTCTCCATCTATTTGTATCATCTTTAATTTCTTTCATCAGTGTCTTATAATTTTCTGCATACAGGTCTTTTGTCTCCTTAGGTAGGTTTATTCCTAGATATTTTATTCTTTTTGTTGCAATGGTAAATGGGAGTGTTTTCTTAATTTCACTTTCAGATTTTTCATCATTAGTGTATAGGAATGCAAGAGATTTCTGTGCATTAATTTTGTATCCTGCTACTTTACCAAATTTATTGATTAGCTCTAGTAGTTTTCTGGTAGCATCTTTAGGATTCTCTATGTATAGTATCATGTCATCTGCAAACAGTGACAGCTTTACTTTTTCTTTTCCGATTTGGATACATTTTATTTCTTTTTCTTCTCTGATTGCTGTGGCTAAAACTTCCAAAACTGTGTTGAATAACAGTGGTGAGAGTGGGCAACCTTGTCTTGTTCCTGATCTTAGTGGAAATTTTTTCAGTTTTTCACCACTGAGGACGATGTTAGCTGTCGGTTTGTCATATATGGCCTTTATAATGTTGAGGAAAGTTCCCTCTATGCCTACTTTCTCCAGGGCTTTTATCATAAATGGGTGTTGAATTTTGTCGAAAGCTTTCTCTGCATCTATTGAGATGATCATATGGTTTTTCTCCTTCAATTTGTTAATATGGTGTATCACGTTGATTGATTTGCGTATATTGAAACGGACGGACAGAACCCTAGGACAAATGGTGAAAGCAAAGCTATACAGACAAAATCTCACACAGAAGCATACACATACACAGTCACAAAAAGAGGAAAAGGGGAAAAAATAATATATCTTGCTCCCAAAGTCCACCTCCTCAATTTGGGATGATTCGTTGTCTATTCAGGTATTCCACAGATGCAGGTACATAAAGTTGATTGTGGAGATTTAATCCACTGCTGCTGAGGCTGCTGTGAGAGATTTCCCTTTCTCTTCTTTGTTCACAGGGCTCCTGGGTTTCAGCTTTGGATTTGGACCCGCCTCTGCCTGTAGGTCACCTGAGGGCATCTGTTCTTGCCCAGACAGGATGAGGTTAAAGGAGCAGCTGCTTCGGGGGCTCTGGCTCACTCAGGCTGGGGGGAGGGCAGGGTACTGATGCGGGGCGAGCCTGCAGCGGCAGAGGCCTGCGTGACGTTGCAGCAGCCTGAGGAGCGCTGTGCATTCTCCTGGGGAAGTTATCCCTGGATCACGGGACCCTGGCTGTGGCGGGCTGCTCAGGCTCCCGGGAGGGGCGGTGTGGATAGTGACCTGTGCTTGCACACAGGCTTCTTGGTGGCAGAAGCAGCAGCCTTAGAATCTCATGCCCGTCCCTGGGGTCCACGCTGATAGCCGCGGCTCGCGCCCGTCTCTGGAGCTCGTTTAGGCGGCGCTCTTAATTCCCTCTTCTCGCGCACCAGGAAACAAAGAGACAAGAAAAAGTCTCTTGCTTGTTCGGCAGCTCCAGACTTTTTCCCAGACTCCCTCCCGGCTAGCTGTGTTGCGCTAACCCCTTCAGGCTGTGTTCAGGCTGCCAACCCCAGTCCTCTCCCTGCAATGCGACAGAAGCCCGAGCCTCAGCTCCCAGCCCCCGCCCGCCCCGGCGGGTGAGCAGACAAGCCTCTCAGGCAGGTGAGTGTTGGTCGGCACCGGTCCTCTGTACGGGAATATTTGCCCTCCACACCCCTGTTGCTGCACTCTCCTTCATGGCTCTGAAGCTTCCCTCCTCTGCCACCCGCAGTCTCCGCCCGCGAAGGGGCTTCCTAGTGTGTGGAAACCTTTCCTCCTTCACAGCTCCCTCCCACTGGTGCAGGTCCCGTCCCTATTCTTTTGTCTCTGTTATTTCTTTTTTCTTTTGCCCTACCCAGGTACATGGGGAGTTTCTTGCCTTTTGGGAGGTCTGAGGTCTTCTGCCAGCATTCAGTGGGTGTTCTATAGGAGCAGTTCCACGTGTAGATGTATTTCTGATGTATCTGTGGGGAGGAAGGTGATCTCTGTGTCTTACTCTTCCGCCATCTTCTCCTCTCTCTCCGAAGACTTTATTTTTAAAAAATTTTTCTGTGTTGAAAAACACAAACAGAAACAAAAAAAAGGGCTCCTTTACATTTTTTTCCATTTCCTTTCCCAAATACAATGATTAAAGTTGAACTACTTTTCATATGCTTATTATTCTTTTGTAGTTCTTATGCTTTGAAATCTCTTTACTATTGTAGACCATTAAATAAAAAAGACTTTAGAGTTTTTAAAATTCTTTATTTTTACCTTCTGTATTTTGGAGAAGTATTTCCACAGTTTCTTATTTATCATTTAATATCACTAATAATGACTTTTGATGTATAAACATTTTTAAATTTTAATTCAAATACATTGATCTTACCCTTGGTGATTGTCTCTGTTGATTTCAAACTTTAAAAGTTTGTTTATGCCTAGAAGACCACATATCACAAAAAGTAATTATCCAAATTGTCATTTCATTTTTATAAGATTTTAGCTTTACATTTACCCTAAATTGACTTTCCATTAATTTATGATTTTAGCTTCTGTGCTTCTCTGTTGAATTTATTTTCATATATGATGTAAAATGAGGATCTAAATTATTGTTCCCTCCTAAAGATAGCCAATAACTTTAATTCAATTTATTAAGTAATCCTTCTTTTGTAAATGGTTTGTGATCTTTTTCTTTTTCTTTTGTTTTCCATTTTGGTTTATTACAAGATATTGAATACAGTTCTCTCTGCTATACAGTAGGACCTTGTTGTTTATTTTATATATAGTAGTTTTTATCTGCTAATCCTAAACTCCTAATTTATCCCTCCCCCGACCTTTCCCCTTTGGTAACCATAAGTTTGTTTTCTATGTTTGTGAGTCTGTTTCTGTTTTGTAAATAAGTTCATTTGTATCATATTTTAGATTCCACATATAAGTGATATATGATATTTGTCTTTGTCCAACTTACTTCTCTTAGTATGGTAATCTCTAAGTCCATCCATGTTGCTTCTGATGGCATTATTTCATTCTTTTAATGGCTGAGTAGTATTCCATTGTATATATATACCACATCTTCTTTATCCATTCATCTGTCAATGGACATTTAGGTTGCTTCCATGTCTTGGATAGATGCTATGAACATTGGGGTGCAAGTATCTTTTCAAATTAGAGTTTTCTCCAGAAGTACACTCAGGAGTGGGATTTCTGGATCATATGGTAGCTCTATTTTTAGGAACTTCCATACTGTTTTCCATAGTGGCTACACTAATTTACATTCCCACCAGCAGTGTAAGAGGGTTCCCTTTTCTCCACACCCTCACTAGAATTTATTATTTATAGACTTTCTAACGATGGCCATTCTGACCAGTGTGAGGTGATACCTCATTGTAGTTTTGATTTGCATTTCACTGATAATAAGCAATGTTGAGCATCATATCATGTGTTTATTGGTCATCTGTATGTCTTCTTTGGAGAAATGTCTATTTAGGTCTTGTGCCTGTTTTTTGATTGGGTTGTCTTTTTGTTTTTGAGTTAGACTTTCTCTATTTTATTCTTTCTATCTTTTTAGTTGATATTTTTCTAAATTCTCAAAGTGTATGCTTAGCTTACTGACTTTCATCCTTTCTTGCTTTCTAATATAAGCATTTTAGGTTATAAATGTCCTTTAATATTGATTTAGCTACAATTCCAAAGTTTTGATATAAAGTTTTTTATCTTTCAGTTCTAAGTGTTTTGTAATTTATTTTATAGTTTCTTCTTGGCCTTTGAGTCATTTGGTTGTGTTTTGAAATTTCCAAATTGTCAAGGTTTTAAATCTTTTTCTTATTAATGTATACCTCACTTGTATAAAAAGCAGAGTTTATGGAGTGCATGATATTAGATCTTTAAAATCTTTTCAGATTTTGACCCAAACTTTTACTTTATCATTTGTTGTTATTGTTTTTGTTTTTGTTTCTGTTTTTTAATGGCTCTGCTTCTTTTGGAAACACATATCTCAAGAAATTAAAGGCATCATTTCAAACTCCTGCAAAACAGTTGTGTTAAGTGCCTGGGTTGTGCAAATAATCTTCCCTGATATTATGTATTACATCTCCTTTCTTTCTTTTAGCAATTCCTCAGTAGCTATCTAGTTCTTGACACATCTGAGATCTAAGCAATTCTCTATTACTATCTCAGTGACAATGTGCTGAATCACACCCCCTCCAATATAACTAACCATTCACTTGCCATTCAGGATTCTCAGGGCAGTTATTCCTGTCTGTGCCTTCAATCCTTGGTACCACTGAAAAGCACAACTCCTGATACCCTTTTCTTCAATCCTCATTACATTTTGCTTCCTCTCATTCTCTGATTCCCCTACTAACTCTTACCATTATTCCTTCCTGAATCCCAGGATTCCCTTTAAACCTAAATGATGAACTTCTTCAGAGTCCTCTTGTTAATCCTTATCACTCTCCTAAAACTGTAAATGAAGAAGACTTTGGGTCTAAAAACTAGAAGGTTGTTGGTTTTCCCTTTGTAGTCTACAACTTGAGTCTGTTTATTGTTCCTTTCTATCCTTTATCCAGAGTTATTGAAACATAATTGCCATATAACATTTTGTGAGTTTAAGATGTATGATGTGTTATTTGATACACTTACATATTGCAATATAATTATCACCATAACTTTATCTAACACCTCCATTATATCACATAATTACCATTTCTTTTTTGTGCTAGGAACATTTAAGATTTACTCTCCTATAATTTTTCAAAATGGTACTGTCAATTATAATCATAATGCTATGCATTAAATTCCCAGAATTTATTCATCTTCTAACTGGAAGTTTGTACCCTTTGACTGATATCTCCTCATTTCCACTACCCCCTAGCCCCAGGAAACCAAAAATATACTCTGTTTCTATGAATTTGGCTTTTTTAGATTCCATATATTAGTGAGATCATACAGTATTTGTCTTTCTCTAAGTTTTTCCACTTCGCATAATGCCCTTGAGTTTCATTCATGTTGCCCAAGTGACAGAATTTCCTTCTTTCTCATGGCTGAATATATGTGTATATATAGTATATATAATATATATTATATATATAACATCTTTATCCATTAATCTGTTGACAGATACTTAGTTTTTTCCATATCCTGGTTTTTGTGAATAATGCTGCAACAAACACAGGAGTTCAGATGTCTTTTCTATATCCTGTTTTTACTTCCTTTGGATATATAACCATAAGAGTGATTGCATGGACCATATAGTAGTTCTATTTCAATTTTTGGGGGGAATAGCTATACTATTTTCCATAGTGGCTGCACCAATATACATTTCCACCAACACTGCACAAATATTCCTTTTACTGTACACCCTCACCAACACCTGTTATCTTTTGTCTTTAATAATAGGCATTCTAACAGGTGTGAGTTGATATATCACTGTGGTATTGATTTGCATTCCCCTGATGATTAGTGACACTTAACACCTTTTCATGTACCTGTTGGCTATTTATATGTCTTCTTTGGAAAAATGTCTATTCTGTTCCTCTGTCTATTTTAAAATTTGATTGTTTGCTTTTTTATTATTGAGTTGTATGAGTTCCTTATATATTTGGGATTATAGCCTTAATCAGATATATGATTTGATCTCTCCCATTATGTAAGTTGTCTTTTAATTTTGTTGAGTGTTTCTTTTGCTGTGCAGAAGCGTTTTAGTTTGATGTCATCCCATTTATTTATTTTTACCTTTGTTTCTTGTGCTTTTGGTGTAATATCCCAAAAAAACTGTTGCTGAGACCAATGTCAAGGAGCTTTCCTCCTATGTTTTCCTCCAGGAGTTTTACAGTTTCAGGTCTTATGTTTAAGTCTGCAATCCATTTCAAGTTAATTTTTGTGAGTGTTTTAAGATAGGGATAGATCCAATTTCATTTTTCTGTATGTGGTTATCTAGTTTTCCCAATACCATTTATTGTAAAGACTCAAGGGTGCACCACTCTCACCACTCTTGTTCAACATAGTATTGGAAGTTCCAGCCAGAGTAATCAGGTAAGATAAAGAAATAAAAGGCATCTGAATCAGAAAGGAAGAAGTAAAATTGTCTTTATTTGTACATGATATGATCTTATATATGGAAAATCCTAAATACTCAACCAAAAAACTACTGGAACTAATCAATGAATTCAGTAAAGTTGCAGGTTATAAAATTAACATACACGAATCAGTTGCATTTCTATACACACAAAAAATGAAATATCTGAAAAAGAAATTAATAAAATAATCCCATTCACAATAGCATCAAAACAATAAAATACTAAGAATAAATTTAACCAAGGAAGTGAAAGACCTTTACACTGAAACTATAAGACTTTTATGAAAAGAATTTGAAGAAGACACAAACAAATGGAAAGATATCCTGTGTCCATAGATCAGAAAAATTAATATTGTTAAAATATTTATACTACCCAAAGCCATCTATAGGTTTAATGCCTGTCAAAATTCCAATGGCATTTTCCACAGAAATAGAATAACAATCCTAAAATTAGTATGGAATCACAAAAAATCCCTTATCACCAAAGGAATCCTGAGGAAGAAGGCATCACACTTCCTGATTTCAAACTATACTGCAAAGCCATAGTAATCAAAACAGTATGGTATTGGTATAAAAAATAGATACATAGACAAATGGAACAGAATAGAGAGTCCAGAAATAAACTCCCACATATACAGTCAACTAATATTTCACAAGGGAGCCAAGAATACTCAATGGGGAAAAGATAGTCTCCTTCCAATCCTTTTTCAAACCATTGTAACAGAGCTTCAGTTCTCACTTGTCTCTGCAGAGAGATAAGGAATTCTCCTGACTGTGGCCAGAGCAACACAGTCTGTCCATAGATAATCAAATTATGGGCAGCACAGGAATCATGTCCTCTTGTATCAGTCCCCAGGTCCTGGGTCAATCTGCAGACCTGTCCCAGAAGACTGAGCTAAAATCAGTGTTCTGCCAATTCTGCCAATTTACATAAAGTTCAGATGCAGTTTATTCCAACATGTTTTATTTCCAGAGACTTCTGTGAATTAAATCTATTTACTATAAAGCATACCATATTATCTTTCTTAAATGTAAATCTAATTATTTCTCCTTACTACTTCAAACTTTTAAAAAGTTTCCTAAGGACCCCATGGTAAATTTCAAATCCCTTAAGAATAGTTTACAAGCTACTGCACCATCTAATCAGGCTTCTTTCTCAGACTCAACTCTACTCCATAGTTCTATGCTTTTGCTCCATCCCTGTTGAACTCTCTGTAGTACAACTTCAACACCTGACTTTTTCTTCTGGGCTTGCACATACTGGTCCCTCAGGCTGGAATGCCTCTCTCTATTTGTCTACCTGATTACCTCCCATTAATTCATTAGGTCTAGACTTATATATTATTTCCTGCAGGAAGCTTCTCTGAAACCACTTTCTCCCCACCAGGTCTGGAACAGATGCCTCTCCTATGCAATCCAAAAATACCCTGGATATCCCATATAAGTGCACTTATTGCACTTATTGCACTTATGAAAATTGAATGCTCATGTGTCTGTATCCCCCACTGAACTCTAAATTCTATAAAGGCATGTTGTTTCTCCTGTGTTTGGCACACAATAGACAAAAATATGTATAACTATTATGTTGAAAATTCTAATAGTTTAATATAGATTGGTAAAGATTTGGTTAATCAACGTTTATGTATTTCACAGTGAGGGTACTTTTATTCTGGCTCAGTTAGATTTAGTTTTTAATTACCTAACCACTGTGAGTCTCAGTTTACTAATCCATACAATAAGGAAATAATTGACTTTCTCACAGGGATACTGAGAGAATTGAATGAGGCAATGAATATGAGATAATGAATAGGTAGTGTTTTGTAAAGTACACGACACTACAACTGGAAAGTGTTATTGTAACAAGATATTTATTGTAGTTGATTGACTAATTTCATTCAAACTAAAGATTATTTATACTTATATGCTTCAAAAAACAAGCATTTCTTTTTTTTTTTAATTACCAGTTAAGAAATTAAATATTTAACCCTTTGCTTAAAGGAATCTCAGGCATTAGAGAGCTTGTATTGTTTGTTTTTAGTTTTTGTTTTTGTTTTTTAAGTAGGAAGAATGGATCATGGGGTGAGAACTGGGAAATTGATTAAGCCCAGTAGAGCCAGATACTAGAATCTTTTGAGGAGAAGAAGCTCTGTCCATTCGGAAAACTGCCTTTGTTCTGTCTAAGCACTGATGGGTCAGCAGACTTCTTGTGTACTTGAGAACTTTCTCAATCTTTCTCTTCCTGAGTAGGAGAGCATAGTTTCCCCTCACGTCACTTAACTGTAACTCACCTATTATTTTTCCTCTTTACCCTTATTTCATCTCTATCTTCATCCCCAAATTTTCTGAGATATCAATATCTGTATCCATGTGGTATTATTTAAGATAGAATTTCAAGTTTTTTATATTGTTAACTCCCACATTTGATATCCTAGAATGTACTCCCATTCTGAGTTCTTTAATTTTTTTCCAAGGATTGCTTTCCTTCATAAAATAATTATAATATAGCATTTTAAACCTTCATCACTTAGAGCCACGTGCAGGCTTCTGTGTCACTGTAAAAGCAAAATCCATTTTTGGCCTTTTCTTTCATCACAGAAACTCCAGTGAGAAAAGCATGACAACCGGCTTACTCTACTTTTATCCCCCTCTCCTTCCCTCACTGATTCAAATAAGGGGAAGCTGGACATGGGAAGTATGGCCTTCCCCCTTTAGTCCATGCCTATCACTTTAGGACTACCAATTTCTGTGAGACCATCTCTACCCTTCAATTCTATGACTTCTCTCTCTAAGTCAGAGTTTAACAACCAATGGTCTATGGTACAGTCATCAACCTTGAAACAAATGGCTTATGGGTGTGCAAACATGGTTTTTCTTCAGCCTACATGGTGGCTAGGAAGGGCCTAGGGTTTTCAGAGACTTTTTACTTTTTGGTGCTCTGTACACATAATATTTTTTCAATTTTTTTTATTGAAGTATAGTAGATTTACAATGTTGTGTTAATGTCTGCTGTACAACAAAGTGATTCAGTTATACATATATATACATTATTTTTTTAATATTGTTTTCCATTATGGTTTATCATAGGATACTGAATACAGTTCTCTGTGCTATACAGTAGGACCCTGTTTTTTATCCATTCTATACATAAAAGCTTACATCTGCTAAACTCAACCTCGCACTTCATCTCTCCCCCCAACCTCCTCCCCCGTGGCAACCACCAGTCTGTTCTCTATGTCTGTTATTCTGGTTATATTTCATAGATAAATTCATTTGTGTCATATTTTAGATTCCACATATAAGTGATATAATATGATGTTTGTCTTTCTTTTTCTGACTTACTTCATTTAGTATGATAATATCTAGTTTCATCTATGTTGCTGCAAATGGCATTATTTCATTCTTTTTTATGTCTGGGTAGTTTTCCATTGTATATATTCACCACATCTTCTTTATCCATTCATATGTTGATGGACATTTAGGTTTTTTCCATGTTTTGGTTATTGTGAATAGTGCTACTATGAACATAGGGGTGCATGTATCTTTTTGAATTATAGTTTTGTCTGGATAAATGCCCAGGCATAGTGTTGGGAAAGTTGGACAGCCAAATGTAAATCAATGAAATTAGAAAACACCCTCTCATCATACACAAAAACAAACTCAAAATGTCTTAAAGACTTAAACATAAAACATGACACCATAAAACCCTAGAAGAAAGCATAAGCAAAATATTCTCAGACATAAATTATATCAATGTTTTCTTAGGTCAGTCTCCCAAGACAATAGAAATAAAAACAAGAATAAACAAATGGGACATAATCAAACTTACAAGTTTTTACACAGCAAAGGAAACATAAACAAAATGAAAAGACAACTTACAGAATGGGAGAAAATATTTGCAAACAATAAGGGCTTAATTTCCAAAATATACAATCGGTTCATACAACTCAAGAGCAAAAAAAAAATAACCCAATCAAAAAAATGGGCAAAGTACCTAAATAGACATTTCTCCAAAGAAGAAATACAGATAGCCAATAGGCACATGAAAAGATGCATAACATCACTAATTAGAGAAATGCAAATCAAAACTACAATGAGGTACTACCTCACACCTGTCAGAATGGCCATCATTAGAAAGTCTATAAATAATAAATGCTAGTGAGGGTGTAGACAAAAGAGAACACACCTACCCTGTTGGTGGGAATGCAAGTTGGTGCAGCCACTGTGGAAAACTGTATGGAGGTTCCTCAGAAAACTAAAAATATTGGGTGGGCCAAAAAGTGCCTTCAGTTTTTAAAGTAAAAATAAAAGACACATTTTTCATTTTCACAAAGAACTTTATTGAACAATGTATTCACCCTTTTGTTCCACTACCTTCTGCCATTTTTCAGACAACTAACTTCATCTTCCCAAAACTTTTTATCTTTTTGAGCAAAGAAATGTTCCAGGTGTTTTACAGTCTTCCAGGGAATTGAAATTTTTCCATTAAGAGAACTTTGTAAAGACAGAAATAAATGCAAATCTGAAGGTGTAATGTCTGGTGAATATGGTGGAAGAATCAGAACTTCCCAGACAAGCTGTAACAGTTTTTGCCTGGTCATCAAAGAAACATGCAGTCTTGTGTTATCCTGATGGAAGGTTACGTGTTTTCCGTTGACTAGTTCTGGATGCTTTTCATCAAGTGCTGCTTTCAGTTGGTCTAATTGGGAGCAATACTTGTTGGAATTAATCATTTGGTTTTCCGGAAGGAGCTCATAATAGAGGACTCCCTTCCAATCCCACCATATAAAAAACATCACCTTCTTTGGATGAAGACCGACCTTTGGTGTGGTTGGTGGTGGTTCATTTCATTTGCCCCATGATCTCTTCCATTTCACATTGTTATACAGTATCAACTTTTCACAGCCTATTACAATTTGTTTTAAAAATGAAACATTTTCATTATGTTTCAGTAGAGAATCACGTGTGGAAATATAGTCAAGAAGGTTTTTTTTTTGCTTAACTTATGTGGAACCCAAACATCAAAGTGGTTAACATAACCAAGCTGGTGCAAATGATTTTCAGCACTTGATTGGGATATTTTGATTATGTCAGCTATCTCCCACGTAGTATAATGTTGATTGTTCTCAGTGTCTTGATTTGATCACTATCAACTTCAACTGGTCTACCCCACCGTATATCACCATCCAGTAAGAAATCTCTAGCACGAAACTTTGCAAACCTCTTTTGACAACGTTCGATCAGTCACAACACCTTCTCCATACACTACACAAATCTTTTTGTTTGTTTGTTTCAGTTGAGTTTTTACCTTTCTTGAAATAATAACACATAATATGCTGAAGATGTTGCTTTTTTCTTCCATCTTCAATATTAAAGTAGTTACACAAAAATTCACCAATTTTGTCTTTTTTTAAATGCACGCTGATATGACGGCTATCACATACAATCTAACAAAATTGTTTCAAATGAAGTTAAAGACAACTAAGTTCTACTAGAGCCATCTTACAGAAAACCTGAATGAACATTTTGGCCACCCAATAGAATTACCATATGATCCAGCAATCTCACTCCATACACATACATCATTTTTTATGTGTTTCTTGAGAATGATTGCAGAGCCATACTTAATGGACAGTACTAATATGACATGTGACTCAGGAGATCCTAATTGGTATTTCCATTTCAGCAAGTCTGCAACATTACAATAGGAAGCCAGGTGTTCTATTTTTTTAAGAATCCTAAATGTTGGCTAGAAGAAATACTGAAGCAGCATTTAGGACTATAGGCTGAGCCTTTGAACACTTGGGTTTAAAATCATACATAAAGAGGTTACTAGACTTACCACAGTGATCAATTTGTAATGTATATAAATGTCTAATTACTGTGTTGTGCACCTGAAAAGTAATATAATATAATATTGTATGTCAACAATACTCCAATAAAAATTAAAAAGAAGAAAATAAAATCATACATAAAGATCAATCATGAACCAATGGTAAAAATAAAGACTGTTTTTAATATATTGGGTAGGCAGGGAATTTATCTCAATGTTTAATAAACATTGATCTCTGTCTTGGTCAATTGTTTGGGCCAATAAAAGAGGTTCTATTTAGTTAGACACTTGGTGATATAAAATTAATATTCTATAACTCAGGCCTGGGAGATTTTTCCTAAATTGTGTGGGAAATAAAATGCTATGAGGAAACTTACAGAGTCAGACTATCTTTGGGAAACCAAATAAAAGTAATACAGTGTTTATAGGAATGACACTGTCTTTCATCTTAAAGGTGGTTTCTCACCCTTAGCTCTTGTGACATTTTTTGCCACGTAACTGTTGTGGGGGCTGAGCTGTGCATGGTACGATGTTTAGCAGCATCACTGGCCTACTCACTAGATGCCAATAACATCTGTATTTGTGTCGGCCAAAAATGCTTCCAGAAATTGGCGTCTGTCTCGTAGGGGGCAAAGTTGGCACTCTACTGAGAAACACTGCTGTAAACAGTATGTGGCAAAGCCAGCATCCTTGGGGAAGTGTTTTCAGTGGTGGCAGCCATAGTGGTCAGTGCTGACTGAGATTACCACATAATAGAGGTGAGAGGGACAACAGCCATAGCATCAGGGGCAATTTCAATGGCACTGAGAGAAATACGTGAGCCACAAAAAAACACTGTAGGGCAAGAAGGGACACCCTGAGATTGAGGTCCCAATAACCATTCTAGGTGAGGTTCTGAAATCAAATACCTATGACCTTGACTGACAGCCTATGGCCTTCCCCACCAGCAGTGTGGGTGGGGGCTCAAAGTCATATACTTCCCTTCTTCACTCATTTATTGACTATTGAATACCACTATAGTCCAGCCACTGTATTAAAGACTAAGGTCAAAATTAATGAATAGGATTTTTGCTCCTAATGTAGCCCTGAAAATAATTATAATATATATTAATACTTGACATTATGGCAACATGTATAAGGTGCAACGGTAGAACAGGTTCAATACCCCATTATGCTTAAGGACATCAGGAAAGTGTTTGAAGACAATGTAATTCTTAACCTGAGACTTGAAGGAGGATAAATGGTGATAATTTGGCATGTAGATTTAGAAGATATGATAGAGGGAACAATGTATAAATAGCCCATAGAGGTGGCAAAACACCCTACATTCTTGGGTCAACACATAGTTACACACTGCAAAATGGTTATCTTTATGAGGAAAGTTTAAAAGATTTAGGGTTAGATAAGTAAAGAGTGTTAGCTTTTGCAATTATTATTCAAGCTTTCACTGTGCCAACTAAAAATGTCACTCACCATCCCACTGTACAAGGATTGAATCATTAACCACTGCAGTCACTGACCTTTAACAAACCCTGTAAGGAGCTCAAGGCAGGGAACAGGAATGAGGCTCTCTCTGCTCTGAGAAAACTGGCAGAACAGGTCTTCAGATAGTTAGATATTTTCAGGAGAAATTATTTTTATGAACTAGATTTTTGCATCTTCCCAAACTTAGAAAAGCACTGAAACAATTAACTAAGATATCTGTTCCTCATGGCCAGTAGCAACCTTCTACAAGATGTGTGTTTGGTTGCAGATACCACCTTTACCAAAATCACTTGTATACTGATCTCCCCCATTACCTCTTTGGAACAGTTTCTCAGAGCTGTCTCAAAAGCTGTCTCCCAGGCTATAGTCCTCAGTAAAACACTGAATAAGCTTGACTCACAGCATTTACTTTTTTTTTTTTTTTTTTAAGTCAACAAATGTTTCTGTGTTCCTGGAAACATGTGGTCTGCTGAAAAGAAGTATATACATAAACTCAATTCTCTCTGGGTAATGAAGTACTGGGTATTTACTTTGTGTGGGTGTGAAATGTGTGGGCAAAGGTAGGAAAGCCAAGATTCTGGTGTGACCTAGTCACTGGAGTTACTGTGTTCTGAGCTTGTTACATGATTCATATACAGGGACAGTGGGAGACCAAGGAGTAAAAGATCAAGACAAAGTCATCTCCACAGAGAAAAAGATCACATGAACATATAAGCCCTTAGTGACAGCATGCAAGGGTTCCAGTTTTCTATGCAGCAGTTTACTTTCTAACCAGTGTTTTTAATATTATTAAAGACATTATTACTATTAATGTTTTTTAATGAGGACCTAACACTGCTGTCTTAAAAAACTGTAGAATAACTTGCCAACTTTCCCTTTTTCCTAAGTGACCCTCTTCCTTTTATTCACTTTGCATTGGTGTTTACATTTCTTCCTAAAATGAGTCAATAAAGATGGAAATGTTAAGTTAGTTGAAAAGACATATATACATGACTCTGAAGAAAAGTACTGGTATCTTGAATCAGGACAGAACTTGAAGAAAAAAAAGATCACTGTTTTTATTCACCCTGATGAGTGGAAAATTATAAAGAATATTCTAACAATGAAACAGGAAAATATACTGAATACAATAAAGTCAAATAGTAATCCATTTCATGTTATTCAGATCATCCTGCAGGATCCTCATGATTCCTATTTGATCAGGGATGGAAAAACAAGAGGGGCTTATAAAGCAGGTGTTGTTTCTGATCTACTGTTCTGGTTGGGAAGATATTCATGCTTATTTGGATCCTGACTGATTATCTCTACCCTGCTTCGATTATGTTTCCCTCTGACAGTTAAAAAGGAAAGTATTCCAATACCCCATTCTGATGCTGAATATAATTCAGGTTGGATTTTCTCATAAAATTTTATTTTAAGCATAAACCTCAGGTTAATTTCCAAATCAGTTTCTCCACATAAATATTAAAATGTAAAAATGTAAAAGAATGTAGAATGTAAAAGAATGAAAAGGCTTAAATGAACAAAAATAAGAAAAGGAAAAAGAAAACCTCACAAGGTTAAAAGTTAATTAGGTTTTACTAATAGTTGTCATGTTTCTATGTTAACATCATATTTTCAGACAATTTTCACAATAAAATTGTCATTACAATATTTATTTTAGAAGAATTTTTACAATATACTTAATTAATTTTAATATTCTGCTTCCAAAAGTATTTCCATATTTGTTCAGAAGGTTTTGAAGGCTCTGCCACATAGTCAACTTTTTCCATCTTATAGTTGTACTTGCTAAGGCTATAGCCTTCCCATGCTCTCCTTCTGAGATGTCCTTATTGCATGTGTGTTCTAGACTTCCAGGATTTTCTTGCCATTTTAATTCTCTTAAATGAGCATCTCTCCTAAAAAATAGAATCTGCTTCTTGCCTATGAAAAGCTGCAGGCATGTGTGCTGCTCCAAATTCGCTCCTGAGGGCTCTGAAGTATTTATTGCTGTATTTATTGTATTTATTGCAGGCTGCTTTTGAGTTGCTCTGTACCAGAGGCGGAGTGAATAAGATACTATTGTTTTGTGGAGGGAGACATATGCACATTGCAAATACATACTGCCTGGACGGGAAACTGATCTCTTTTACTTATCTGAGCAGCCACTGATAAGGATTCCCTCAGATTCCTGCTGGTGAATCCCTAGCACCTGGTTAGAATAAAGACAATAATTTCCTGTGTGTGTGACTAGTTCCATGATTTGAGAGATAGACACATTCATTCTTCATTCTGTAACAGAATAGTAAATAGGAAGTTTCAACTGAAGTATCCAGGTATAAGGATATGAAATTACAACATGTGGTGCCAGGCCAGGATGCAGATTTTCAAAGAAATATATGAGAATTTGTTTTACATCTCTAGAAATTTCTCATTCACAAGAGAGAGATAAAAGGTGTAGAAAGTGGAGATTAAAAGAGCATCTTGGCTACACCAATTTACATTCCCATCAACAGTGTACGAGGACTCTCTTTTCTCCACATCCTCACCAACATTTTCTGGTCTTTTTGATAATAGCCATTTTGACACATGCCAGGTGATATCTCATTACGGTTTTGATTTGTGTTTTCTGATGGTTAGTAATGTTGAGCATCTTTTCATGTGCCTATTGGCTATCTGTATACCTTCTTTGGAAAAATATCTATCTAGGTATCCTGCCCATTTTTTGACTGGGTTGTTTGGGGTTTTTTGATATTGTGTTATATGAGCTGTTCGTATATTTTGGATATTAACCACTTTTTAGCTCTATCCTTTACAAATATTTTCTCACATTCAGTAGGTTGTCTTTTCATTTGTTGATGGTTTCCTTTGCTGTGCAAAAGCTTTTAAGTTTAATTAGGTCCTTTTTTTTTTTTTTTTTTGCCTTTGTTTCCTTTGCCTTAGGAGCAAGATCCAAAAAATATTGCTACAGTTTATGTCAAAGAATGTTCTGCCTATGTGTTCTTCTAGGAATTTTATG
Organism: Eubalaena glacialis; assembly: GCF_028564815.1. Taxonomy (NCBI): domain Eukaryota; kingdom Metazoa; phylum Chordata; class Mammalia; order Artiodactyla; family Balaenidae; genus Eubalaena; species Eubalaena glacialis. Next base: position 36,534,248 of record NC_083725.1, read on the forward strand.
GTTTCCAGTCTTATATTTAGGTCTTTAAATCACTTGAGTTTATTTTTGTATATGATGTGAGAAATTTTTCTAATTTCACTCTTTTATATTAAGTGTTCAGTTTTCCCAGCACCACTTATTGAAGAGACTGTCTTTTCTCCGTCACATATTCTTGCTTCCTTTGTCATAGGCCATAATTGTGTGGGTTTATTTCTGTCCTCTCTATTCTGTTCCATTGATCTGTCTCTGCTTTTGTGCCAGTACCATACTGTTTTTGATTGCTGTAGCTTTGTAGAATACTTTGAAGTCAGGGAGGGTTATACCTCTAGTTCTGTTCTTCTTTCTCAAGATTGTTTTGGGTATTTGGGATCTTTTGTGTTTTCATACAAATTTTTAAATTATTTGTTCTAGTTTAGTGAAAAATGCCATTTGTATTTTGATAGGGATTGCATTGAATCTGTAGATTGCCTTGGGTAGTGTCAGTGTGGCAGTTCCTCAAAAAAACTAAAAATCAAACTACCATATGATCCAGCAATTCCACTCCTGGGTATATAGCCAAAGAAAATAAAAATACTCGTTCAAAAAGATACATGCACTCCAATGTTCATAGCAGCATTATTTACAACTGCCAATATATGGAAACAACCTAAGTGCCCATCAACAGATCAATGGATAAAGCAGATGTGGTAATATATATACTACAGAATACTACTCAGTCATAAAAAAGAATGAAATTTTGCCATATGCAACAACATGAAAGGACTTGGAGGGTATTATGCTTAGTGAAATAAGTTAGAGAGAGAAAGATAAATACTTTATGGTATCACATATGTAGAATCTAAAAAAATAAAACAAACTAGTGAATATAAAAAAAGAAACAGACTCACAGATATAGAGAACAAACTAGTGCTTACCACTGGGGAGAGGGAAGGGGGAGGGGCAAAAAAGGGTTAATGGGGTTAAGAGGTACAAACTACTATGTATAAAATAAATAAGCTAAAAGGATATTGTATAGTACAAGGAATATAGCCATTTTTATAATACCTATAAAATGAGTATAATCTTTAAAAATTGTTAATCACTATATTGTACACCTGAAACATATAATATTATAAATTGACTATACCTCAATTAAAAAAATGAAAAAGAAGAGTATCTTGGAAGGTGATTTATTAGGTGAGGTAGCTGTGGAGAGTAGAAGGAGCAAGGCCACTTAGTTCAAGCCTGGTGATGTGATAAGCATGTCATTTGAAAATGCTCATTGAAACACTTGAAAAGTGTTCCCTGCAGTTGGCAGATGCAGGGTATTGGTGCTCGTCTCATGCCTGCCTACAGTGGCTGCAGAAAGGATGTGCTGGAGAAGATCTTACTGCAAAGTTAACTGAATTCTCCTGTGACTGTGGGTCAAAAGCATGTATGTTCCAGAGAGCAGATATGGAGATAACAATGGGAAGTTTAAGACTGAAGTCTGGGGAGAAGACCTTCAAAATGGTAGAGGAGTAAGACGTGGAGATCACCTTCCTCCCCACAAATACATCACCTACTGAACACTGGAAGAGGACCTCAGACTTCCCAAAATGCAAGAAACTCCCCACGTACCTGGGTAGGGCAAAAGAAAAAGAAAAAACAGAGATAAAAGAATAGGTATGGGATCTGCCCCTCTGAGAGGGAGCTGTGAAGGAGGAAAAGTTTCCACACACTAGGAAGACCCTTCAGTGGTGGAGACTAGGGATGGGAGGGGGGAAGCTTCAGAGCCACTGAGGAGAGCACAGCAACAGGGGTGCAGAGGGCAAAGAGGAGAGATTCCTGCACAGAGGATTGGAGTCGACTAGCACTCACCAGCCTGAAGGGCTTGTCTGCTCATCTGCTGGGGCGAGTGGGGGCTGGGAGTTGAGGTTCCGGCTTCGGAGGTCAGATCCCAGTGAGAGGACTGGGTTTGCCTGTGTGAACACAGCCTGAAGGGGGCTAGTGCGCCACAGCTAGCCAAAAGGGAGTCCAGGGAAAAGTCTGGAGCTGCTAAGAGGCAAGAGACCATTGTTTTGGGGTGCGTGAGAAGAGGGGATGCATAGCACTGCTTAAATGAGCTCCAGAGATGGGCGTGAGCCACGGCTACCAATGCAGACACCAGAGACTGGCATGAAATGCTAAGGCTGCTGCTGCAGCCAACAAGAAACCTGTGTGCAAGTACAGGCCAATATCCACACCTCCCTGCCCAGGAGCCTGTGCAGCTTGCCACTTCCAGGGTCCTGTGATCCAGGGACAACTTCAGCGGGAGAACACATGGTGCGCCTCAGGCTGCTGCAACAACATCATGTTGGCCTCTGTCACCGCAGGCTCGCCCCGCATTCAATAACCCTCACTCCCCCAGCCTGAGTGAGCCAGAGCCACCTAATCAGTTGCTACTTTAACCCCGTCCTGTCTGAGTGAAGAATAGATACCGTCAGGCGACCTACATGCAGAGGCAGGGCCAGATCCAAAGCTGAACCCCAAGAGTTGTGCCAACAAAGAAGAAAAAGGGAAATTCCTCCCAGCAGCCTCAGGAGCAGCAGATTAAATCTCCACAATCAACTGATGTACCTGCATCTCTGGAATAACTGAATAGACAACAAATCATCCCAAAATTGATACAGTGGACTTTGGGAGCAACTGTAGACTTGGGGATTGCTTTTTACATCTAAATTGTTTCTAGTTATATGTGTATCTTAGTTTAGTATTTAGATTTTCTTATCATTGGTAGATTTGTTTATTGATTTCGTTGCTCTCTTCCTCCTTTTTTTAAATATATAGATATATTTTTTCCATTTATTTGTGATTGTGTACGTGTATGCTTCTTTGTGTAATTTTCTCTGTATATCTTTGATTTTATTATTTGTCCTAGGGTTTTGTCTGTCTGATATTTATTTATTTATTTATTTATTTATTTATTTATTTATTTATTTAGTATAGTTTTTAGTGCTTGTTATCATTGGTGAGTTTGTTTTTTGGTTGGTTGTTCTCTTCTTTGTATTTTTCTTTTTTTATTAATTTTTAATTTTTTAATTTTTAATAATTATCCTTATTCTTTATATTAAAACCTTTATTTTACTCTTTCTTTCTTTCTTTCTTTCTTTCTTTCTTTCTTTCTTTCTTTCTTTCTTTCTTTCTTTCTTTCTTTCTCCCTTTTCTTCTGAGCTGTGTGGCTGACAGGGTCTTGCTGCTCTGGCCGGGTGTCAGGCCTGTGCCTCTGAGGTGGGAGAACCAAGTTCAGGACATTGGTCGACCAGAGACCTCCCAGCTCCTTGTAATATCAAACAGCAAAAACTCTCCCAGAGATCTCCATCTCATGCTAAAATCCAGGTCCACTTAAGGACCAGCAAGCTACAGTGCTGAACACCCTGTGCCAAACAACTAGAAAGACTGGAACACAACCTCATTAGCAGAGAGGCTGCCTAAAATCATAAAAAGGTCACAGACAACCCAAAACACACCACCGGACGCAGTCATACCCACCAGAAAGACAAGATCCAGCCTCATCAACCAGAACACAGGCACTAGTCCCCTGACCAGGAAGCCTACACCACCCACTAAACCAACCTTAGCCACGGTGAGCAGACACCAAAAACAATGGGAAGTACAAACCTGCAGCCTGCAAAAAGGAGACCCCAAACACAGTAAGTTAAGCAAAATGAGAGAACAGAGAAACACACAGCAGATGAAGGAGCAAGGTAAAAAACCACCAGACCAAACAAATGAAGAGGAAATAGCAGTCTACTTGAAACAGAATTTAGAGTAATTATAGTAAAGATGATCCAAAATCTTGGACATAGAATGGAGAAACTACAAGAAAAGTTTAACAAGGACCTAGAAGAACTAAAGAGCAAACAATGATGAACAACACAATATATGAAATAAAAATTCTCCAGAAGGAATCAATAGTAGAACAACCAAGGCAGAAGAAAGGATAAGTGACCTGGAAGATAAAATAGTGGAAATAACTATGCAGAGCAGAATAAAGAAAAAAGAATGAAAAGAATTGAGGACAGTCTTAGAGACATCTGAGACAAATTAAACACACCAACATTCAAATTATAGGTGGCCAAGAAGAAGAAGAGAAAAAAAAGGGACTGAGAAAATATTTGAAGAGATTATAGTTGAAAACTTCCCTAATAAGGGAAAGGAAATAGTTATTCAAGTTCCAGGAAGCACAGACAGTCCCATAGAGGAAAAATCCAAGGAGATACACGACAAGGCACATATTAATCAAACTATCAAAAATTATATACAAAGAAAAAATATTAAAAGCAACAAGGGAAAAACAACAAACAATATACAAGGGAATCCCCATCACGATAACAGCTGATCTTTCAGCAGAAACTCTGCAAGCCAGAAGGGAGTGGCAGGACATATTTAATATGATGAAAGGGAAAAACCTACAACCAAAATTACTCTACCCAGCAAGGGTCTCATTCAGATTTGGTGAAGAAATTAAAAACCTTACAGACAAGCAAAAGCTAAGAGAATACAGCACCACTAAACCAGCTTTACAACAAATGCTAAAGGAACTTCTCTAGGCAAGAAACACAAGAGAAGGAAAACACCTACAATAACAAACACAAAACATTTAAGAAAATGGTAATAGGAACATACATATCAATAATAACCTTAAATGTAAATGGATTAAATGCTCCAACCAAAAGACATAGACTGGCTGAATGGATACAAAAACAAGACCTGTATATATGCTGTCTACAAGAGACCCACTTCAGACCTAGGGACACATACAGACTGAAAGTGAGGGGATGAAAAAAGATATTCCATGCAAATGGAAATCAAAAGAAAGCTGGAGTAGCAATTCTCATAACAGACAAAATAGACTGTAAAATAAAGACTATTACAAGGGACAAAGAAGGACAATCCATAGTGATCAAGGGATCAGTCCAAGAAGAAGATATAACAATTGTAAATATTTATGCACCCAACATAGGAGCACCTCAATACATAAGGCAAATGCTAACAGCCATAAAAGGGGAAATCGACAGTAACAAAATCATAGTAGGGGACTTTAACACCACACTTCCACCAAAGGACAGATCATCCAAAATGAAAATAAATAAGGAAGCACAAGTTTTAAATGATACATTAAACAAGATGGACTTAATTGATATTTATAGGACGTTCCATTCAAAAACAACAGGATATGCTTTCTTCTCAAGTGCTCATGGAACATTCTCCAGGATAGATCATATCTTGGGTCACAAATCAAGCCTTGGTAAATTCAAGAAAATTGAAATCGTATCCAGTACCTTTTCCGACCACAATGCTATGAGACTAGATATCAATTACAGGATAAAATCTGAAAAAATATAAACACTTGGGGGCTAAACAATAAACTACTCAATAGCCAAGAGATCACTGAAAAAATCAAAGAGGAAATAAAAAAAATCTAGAAACAAATGACAATAAAAACACAACGACCCCAAACCTATGAGATGCAGCAAAAGCAGTTATAACAGTGAAGTTTATAACAATACAATCCTATATCAAGAAACAAGAAACATCTCAAATAAACAACCTAACCTTACACCTAAAGCAACTAGAGAAGGAAGAACAAAAAACCCTAAAGTTAGCAGAAGGAAAGAAATAATAAAGATCAAATCAGAAATAAATGAAAAAGAAATGAAGGAAACAATAGCAAAGATCAATAAAACTAAAGCTGGTTCTTTGAGAAGATAAACAAAATTGATAAACCATTAGCCAGACTCATCAAGAAAAAAAGGGAGAAGACTCAAATCAATAGGATTAGAAATGAAAAAGGAGAAGTAACAACTGACACTGCAGAAATACAAAGTATCATGAGAGATTACTAGAAGCATCTATAAGCCAAGAAAGTGGACAGCCTGGAAGAAGTGGACAAATTCTTAGAAAAGCACAAACTTCCAAGACAGAACCAGGAAGAAATAGAAAATATAAACACACCAATCACAAGCGCTGAAATTGAGACTGTGATTAAAAATCTTCCAACAAACAAAAGCCCAGGACCTGATTGCTTCACAGGCGAATTCTATCAAACATTTAGAGAAGAGCTAACACCTATCCTCTCAAACTCTTCCAAAATATAGCAGAGCAAGTAACACTCTCAAACTCATTCTATGAGGCCACGAGCACCCTGCTACCAAAATCAGACAAAATTGTCACAAAGAAAGAAAACTACAGGCCAATATCAGTATTGAACATAGATGTAAAAATCCTCAACAAAATACTAGCAAACAGAATCCAACAGCATATGAAAGCATCATACACTATGATGAAGTGGGGTTTATCCCAGATATACAAGGATTCTTCAATATACTCAAATCAGTTAATGTGGTGAAAACACATTATGATAAAAACCCTACAGAAAGTAGGCATAGAGGGAACTTACCTCAACATAATAAAGGCCATATATGACAAACCCACAGCCAACATCATTCTCAATGGTGAAAAACTGTAATTATTTCCTCTAAGATCAGGAACAAGACAAGGTTGTCCACTCTCACCACTGTTATTCAACACAGTTTTGGAAGATTTAGGCACAGTAATCAGAGAAGAAAAAGAAATAAAAGGAATCCAAATTTGAAAAGAAAAAGTAAAACTGTCATTGTTTGCAGATGACATGATACTATACATAGAGAATCTTAAAGATGCCACCAGAAAATTACTAGAGCTAATCAATGAATTTGGTAAAGTAGCAGGATACAAAATTAATACACGGAAATCTCTTGCACTCCTATACACTAATGATGAAAAATCTGAAAGAGAAATTAAGGAAACCCTCTTATTTACCATTGCAATAAAAAGAATAAAATACCTAGGACTAAACCTAACTAAGGAGACAAAAGACCTGTATACAGAAAACTGTAAGACACTGATGAAAGAAATTTAAGATGATACAAACAGATGGAGTGATATACCATGTTCTTGGGTTGGAAGAATCAACATTTGAAAATGACTATACTACCCAATGCAATCTACAGATTAAATGCAATCTGTATCAAACTACCAATGGCATTTTTAACAGAAATAGAATAAAAAATTTCCAAATTTGCAAGAGACACAAAAGACCCCGAATAGCCAAAGCAATCTTGAGAAGAAAAACGGAGCTGGAAGAATCAGGCTCCCACACTTCAGAGTATACTACAAAGCTACAGTAATCAAGACAGTATGGTAGTGGCACAAAAACCAAAATATAGATCAATAGAACAGGATACAAAGCCCAGAGATAAGCCCACACACATAAGGTCACCTTATTTTTGACAAAGGAAGAAAGAGTATACAATGGAGAAAAGACAGCCCTTTCAATAAGTGGTGCTGGGAAAACTGGACAGCTACACTTAAAAGAATGAAATTAGAACACTCCCTAACACCATACACAAAAATAAACTCAAAATGGATTAAAGACCTAAATGTAAGGCCAGACACTATCAAATTCTTAGAGGAAAACATAGGCAAAACACTCTATGACATAAATCACAGCAAGATCCTTTTTGACCCACCTCCTAGAGAAATGGAAATAAAAACAAAAATAAAAAAAATGGGCCTCATGAAACTTCAAGGCTTTTGCACAGCAAAGGAAACCATAAACCAGATGAAAAGACAACCCTCAAAATGGGAGAAAACATTTGCCAATGAAGCAACTAACACAGGATTAATCTCCAAATTTACAAGCAGCTCATGAAGCTCAATATAAAAAAAAACCAGACAACCCAATCCTAAAATGGGCAGAAGACTTAAATAGACCTTTCTCCAAAGAAATTATACAGATTGCCAGCAAATGCATGAAAGAATGCTCAACATCACTAATCATTAGAGAAATGCAATTCAAAACTACAATCAGCTATCACCTCACACCAGTCAGAAAAACCATCATCAAAAATTCTACAGGGGGGGAGAAGAAGATGGCGGAAGAGTAAGACGTGGAGATCACCTTCCTTCCCACAGATACATTAGAAATACATCTACACGTGGAACTGCTCCTACAGAACACCCACTGAACGCTGGCAGAAAACGTCAGACCTCCCAAAAGGCAAGAAACTCCCCACGTACTTGGGTAGGGCAAAAGAAAAAAGAAATAACAGAGACAAAAGAATAGGGATGGGACCTGCACCTGTGGGAGGGAGCCGTGAAGGAGGAAAGGTCTCCATGCACTAGGAAGCCCCTTCGCAGGCAGAGACTGTGGGTGGCAGAGGGGGGAAGCTTCGGAGCCACGGAGGAGAGCGCAGCCACAGGGGTGCAGAGGGCAAAGCGGAGAGACTCCCGCACAGAGGCTCGGCGCCGAACAGCACTCACCAGCCCCAGAGGCTTGTCTGCTCACCCGCCAGGGCGTGCGGGGGCTGGGAGCTGAGGCTCGGGCTTCAGTCAGATCGCAGGGAGAAGACTGGGGTTGGCGGCGTGAACACAGCCTGAAGGGGTTAGTGCACCACAGCTAGCCGAGAGGGAGTCCGGGAAAAAGTCTGCAGCTGCCGAAGAGGCAAGAGACTTTTTCTTACCTCTTTGTTTCACGGCGCGCAAGGAGAGGGGATTCAGAGCACCGCCTAAACGAGCTCCTGAGACGGGCGCGAGCCGCGGCTATAAGCGGGGATCCCACAGCAACAGGGGCGCAGAGGGAAAAGTGGAGAGATTCCCGCACAGAGGAGCGGTGCCGACCTGCACTCACCAGCCCGAGAGGCTTGTCTGCTCACCCGCCTGGGCAGGCGGGAGCTGGGAGCTGAGGCTCGGGCTTCGGTCGGATCGCAGGGAGAGGACTGGGGTTGACGGCGGGAACACAGCCTAAAGGGGTTAGCGCACCACAGCTAACCGGGAGGGAGTCCGAGAAAAAGTCTGCAGCTGCCGAAGAGGCAAGAGACTTTTTCTTGCCTCTTTGTTTCGCGGCGCGCAAAAGAGGGGATTCAGAGCGCCGCCTAAACGAGCTCCAGAGACGGGCGCGAGCCACGGCTATCAGCGCGGACCCCAGAGACGGGCATGAGACGCTAAGGCTGCTGCTGCCGCCACCAAAAAGCCTGTGTGCGAGCACAGGTCACTCTCCACAGTGCCCCTCCCGGGAGCCTGTGCAGCCCGCCACGGCCAGGCTCCCGTGATCAGGGGACAACTTCCCCAGGAGAACCCACGGCACACCTCGGGCTGGTGCAACGTCACGCTGGCCTCTGCTGCCGCAGGCTGGCCCCGCATCCGTATCCCTCCCTCCCCCTGCCTGAGTGAGCCAGAGCCCCCGAAGCAGCTGCTCCTTTAACCCCGTTCGGTCTGGGCAGGGAACAGATGCCCTCAGGCGACCTACACGCAGAGGCGGCTCCAAATCCAAAGCTGAACCCCGGGAGCTGTGCGAACAAAGAAGAGAAAGGGAAATCTCTCCCAGCAGCCTCAGAAGCAGCGGATTAAAACTTCACAAACAACTTGATGTGCCTGCATCTGTTGAATACCTGAATAGACAACGAATCATCCCAAATTCAGGAGGTGGACTTTGGGAGCAGGATATATTAATTTTTCCCCTTTCCTTTTTTTTTTTTTTTTTTGACTGTATATGTATATGCTTCTGGGTGAGATTTTGTCTGTATAGCTTTGCTTTATAATAGCTTTATTTTACTTCACTATATTTTATCCTCTTTCTTTCTTTCTTTCTTTCTACTTTTTCTCCCTTTTACTCTGAGCCGTGTGGATGAAAGGCTCTTCGTGCTCCAGCCAGGCATCAGGGCTGTGCCTCTGAGGTGGGAGAGCCAACTTCAGGACACTGGTCCACAAGAGACCTCCCAGCTCCACGTAATACCAAATGGTGAAAATCTCCCAGAGATCTCCATCTCAACATCAAGACCCAGCTTCACTCAACGACCAGCAAGCTACAGTGCTGGACACCCTATGCCAAACAACTAGCAAAACAGGAACACAGCCACATCCATTAGCAGAGAGGCTGCCTAAAATCATAATAAGGCCACAGACACCCCAAAACACACCACCAGACGTGGACCTGCCCACCAGAAAGACAAGATCCAGCCTCATCCACCAGAACACAGGCACTAGTCTCCTCCACCAGGGAGCCTACACAACCCACTGAACCAACCTTAGCCACTGGGGACAGATACCAAAAACAACAGGAACAATGAACCAGCAGCCTGCAAAAAGGAGACCCCAAACACAGTAAGATAAGCAAAATGAGACGACAGAAAAACACACAGCAGATGAAGGAGCAGGGTCAAAACACACCAGACCTAACAAATGAAGAGGAAGTAGGTAGTCTATCTGAAAAAGAATTCAGAATAATGATAGTAAGGATGATCCAAAATCTTGGAAATAGAATAGACAAAATGCAAGGAACATTTAACAAGGACGTAGAAGAACTAAAGAGGAACCAAGCAACGATGAAAAACACAATAAATGAAATTAAAAATACTCTAGATGGGATCAATAGCAGAATAACTGAGGCAGAAGAAAGGATAAGTGACCTGGAAGATAAAATGGTGGAAATAACTACTACAGAGCAGGATAAAGAAAAAAGAATGAAAAGAACTGAGGACAGTCTCAGAGACCTCTGGGACAACATTAAATGCACCAACATTCGAATTATAGGGGTCCCAGAAGAAGAAGAGAAAAAGAAAGGGACTGAGAACATATTTGAAGAGATTATAGTTTAAAACTTCCCTAATATAGGAAAGGAAATAGTTAATCAAGTCCTGGAAGCACAGAGTGTCCCATACAGGATAAATCCAAGGAGAAACACGCCAAGACACATATTAATCAAACTGTCAAAAATTAAATATAAAGAAAACATATTAAAAGCAGCAAGGGAAAAACAACAAATAACACACAAGGGAATCCCCATAAGGTTAACAGCTGATCTTTCAGCAGAAACGCTGCAAGCCAGAAGGGAGTGGCAGGATATACTTAAAGTGATGAAGGAGAAAAACCTACAACCAAGATTAATCTACCCAGCAAGGATCTCATTCAGATTTGATGGAGAAATTAAAACCTTTACAGACAAGCAAAAGCTGAGAGAGTTCAGCACCACCAAACCAGCTTTACAACAAATGCTAAAGGAACTTCTCTAGGCAAGAAACACAAGAGAAGGAAAACACCTACAATAACAAACCCAAAACATTTAAGAAAATGAGAATAGGAACATACATATCGATAATTACCTTAAATGTAAATGGATTAAATGCTCCCACCAAAAGACACAGAGTGGCTGAATGGATACAAAAACAAGACCCATATATATGCTGTCTACAAGAGACCCACTTCAGACCTAGAGACACATACAGACTGAAAGTGAGGGGATGGAAAAAGATATTCCATGCAAATGGAAATCAAAAGAAAGCTGGAGTAGCAATTCTCATATCAGACAAAATAGACTTTAAAATAAAGACTATTACAAGAGACAAAGAAGGACACTATATAATGATCAAGGGATCGATCCAAAAGGAAGGTATAACAATTGTAAATATTTATGCACCCAACATAGGAGCACCTCAATACATAAGGCAAATACTAACAGCCATAAAAGGGGAAATCGACAGTAACACAATCATAGTAGGGGACTTTAACACCCCACTTTCACCAATGGACAGATCATCCAAAATGAAAATAAATAAGGAAACACAAGCTTTAAATGATACATTAAACAAGATGGACTTAATTGATATTTATAGGACATTCCACCCAAAAACAACAGAATACACATTCTTCTCAAGTGCTCATGGAACATTCTCCAGGATAGATCATATCTTGGGTCACAAATCAAGCCTTGGAAAATTTAAGAAAATTGAAATCGTATCAAGTATCTTTTCCGACCACAACGTTTTGATACTAGATATCAATTACAGGAAAAGATCTGTAAAAAATACAAACACATGGAGGCTACACAATACACTACTTAATAACGAAGTGATCACTGAAGAAATCAAAGGGGAAATCAAAAAATACCTAGAAACAAATGACAATGGAGACACAACAACCCAAAACCTATGGGACACAGCAAAAGCAGTGCTAAGAGGGAAGTTTATAGCCATACAAACCTACCTCAAGAAACAGGAAACATCTCGAATAAACAACCTATCCTTGCACCTGAAGCAATTAGAGAAAGAAGAACAAAAAAACCCCAAAGCTAGCAGAAGGAAAGAAATCATAAAGATCAGGTCAGAAATAAATGAAAAAGAAATGAAGGAAACAATAGCAAAAATCAATGAAACTAAAAGCTGGTTCTTTGAGAAGATAAACAAAATTGATAAACCATTAGCCAGACTCATCAAGAGAAAAAGGGAGAAGACTCAAATCAATAGAGTTAGAAATGAAAAAGAAGTAACCAATGACACCGCAGAAATACAAACGATCATGAGAGATTACTACAAGCAACTCTATGCCAATAAAATGGACAACCTGGAAGAAATGGACAGATTCTTAGAAATGCACAACCTGCCGAGACTGAACCAGGAAGAAATAGAAAATATGAACAGACCAATCACAAGCACTGAAATTGAAACTGTGATTAAAAATCTTCCAACACACAAAAGCCCAGGACCAGATGGCTTCACAGGCGAATTCTATCAAACATTTAGAGAAGAGCTAACACCTATCCTTCTCAAACTCTTCCAAAATATTGCAGAGGGAGGAACACTCCCAAACTCATTCTACGAGGCCACCATCACCCTGATACCAAAACCAGACAAAGATGTCACAAAGAAAGAAAACTACAAACCAATACCACTGATGAACATAGATGCAAAAATCCTCAACAAAATACTAGCAAACAGAATCCAACAGCACATGAAAAGGATCATACACCATGATCAAGTGGGGTTTATCCCAGGAATGCAAGGATTCTTCAATATACGCAAATCAATCAACGTGATACACCATATTAACAAATTGAAGGAGAAAAACCATATGATCATCTCAATAGATGCAGAGAAAGCTTTCGACAAAATTCAACACCCATTTATGATAAAAGCCCTGGAGAAAGTAGGCATAGAGGGAACTTTCCTCAACATAATAAAGGCCATATATGACAAACCCACAGCCAATATTGTCCTCAATGGTGAAAAACTGAAACCATTTCCACTAAGATCAGGAACAAGACAAGGTTGCCCACTCTCACCACTATTATTCAACATAGTTTTGGAAGTGTTAGCCACAGCAATCAGAGAAGAAAAAGAAATAAAAGGAATCCAAATCGGAAAAGAAGAAGTAAAACTGTCACTGTTTGCAGATGACATGATACTATACATAGAGAATCCTAAAGATGCTACCAGAAAACTACTAGAGCTAATCAATGAATTTGGTAAAGTAGCAGGATACAAAATTAATGCACAGAAATCTCTTACATTCCTATACACTAATGATGAAAATCGGAAAGTGAAATTAAGAAAACACTCCCGTTTACCATTGCAACAAAAAGAATAAAATATCTAGGAATAAACCTACCTAAGGAGACAAAAGACCTGTATGCAGAAAATTGTAAGACACTGATGAAAGAAATTAAAGATGATACAAATAGATGGAGAGATATACCATGTTCTTGGATTGGAAGAATCAACATTGTGAAAATGACTCTACTACCCAAAGCAATCTACAGATTCAATGCAATCCCTATCAAACTACCACTGGCATTTTTCACAGAACTAGAACAAAAAATTTCACAATTTGTATGGAAACACAAAAGACCCCGAATAGCCAAAGCAATCTTGAGAACGAAAAATGGAGCTGGAGGAATCAGGCTCCCTGACTTCAGACTATATTACAAAGCTACAGTAATCAAGACAGTTTGGTACTGGCACAAAAACAGAAATATAGATCAATGGAACAGGATAGAAAGCCCAGAGATAAACCCACGCACATATGGTCACCTTATCTTTGATAAAGGAGGCAAGCATATACAGTGGAGAAAAGACAGCCTCTTCAATAAGTGGTACTGGGAAATTTGGACAGATATATGTAAAAGTATGAAATTAGAACACTCCCTGACACCATACACAAAAATAAACTCAAAATGGATTAAAGACCTAAGTGTAAGGCCAGACACTATCAAACTCTTAGAGGAAAACATAGGCAGAACACTGTATGACATAAATCACAGCAAGATCCTTTTTGACCCAGCTCATAGAGAAATGGAAATAAAAACACAAATAAACAAATGGGACCTAATGAAACTTAAAAGCTTTTGCACAGCAAAGGAAACCATAAACAAGACCAAAAGACAACCCTCAGAATGGGAGAAAATATTTGCAAATGAAGCAACTGACAAAGGATTAATCTCCAAGAGTTACAAGCAGCTCATGCAGCTCAATAACAAAAAACCAAACAACCCAATCCAAAAATGGGCAGAAGACCTAAATAGACATTTCTCCAAAGAAGATATACAGATTGCCAACAAACACATGAAAGAATGCTCAACATCATTAATCATTAGAGAAATGCATATCAAAACTACAATGAGATATCATCTCACACCGGTCAGATTGGCCATCATCAAAAAAATCTAGAAACAATAAATGCTGGAGAGGGTGTTGGGAAAAGGGAACTCTCTTGCACTGTTGGTGGGAATGTAAATTGATACAGCCACTATGGAGAACAGTATGGAGGTTCCTTAAAAAACTACAAATAGAACTACCATACGACCCAGCAATTCCACTACTGGGCATATACCCTGAGAAAACCATAGTTCAAAAAGAGTCATGTACCAAAATGTTCATTGCAGCTCTATTTACAATAGCCAGGACATGGAAGCAACCTAAGTGTCCATCATCAGATGAATGCATAAAGAAGATGTGGCACATATATACAATGGAATATTACTCAGCCATAAAAAGAAATGAAATGGAGGTATTTGTAATGAGGTGGATGGAGTTAGAGTCTGTCATACAGAGTGAAGTAAGTCAGAAAGAGAAAAACAAATACAGTATGCTAACACATATATACGGAATCTAAGGGAAAAAAAAAATAAATAAAGGCCATGAAGAACCTAGTGGCAAGACGGGAATAAAGACACAGACCTACTAGAGAATGGACTTGAGGATATGGGGAGGGGGAAGGGTGAGATGTGACAGGGTGAGAGAGTGTCATGGACATATATACACTACCAGATGTACAATAGATAGCTAGTGGGAAGCAGCCGCATAGCACAGGGAGGTCAGCTCGGTGCTTTGTGACCACCTAGAGGGGTGGGATGGGGAGGGTGGGAGGGAGGGAGATGCAAGAGGGAAGAGATATGGGAACATATGTATATGTATATCTGATTCACTTTGTTATAAAGCAGAAGCTAACACACCATTGTAAAGCAATTATACTTCAATAAAGATGTTTTTTAAAAAAAAATTCTACAAACAAAAAATGCTGGAGAGGGTGTGGATAAAAGGGAATCCTCTTGCACTGTTGGTGGGTATGTAAATGGGTACAGCTACTATGGAGAACAGTATGATGGTTCCTTAAAAAACTAAAAATAGAACTACTGTATGACCCAGCAATCCCACTACTGGGCATATACCCTGAGAAAACCATAATTCAAAAAGAGTCATGTACCACAGTGTTCATTGCAGCAGTATTTACAATAGCCAGGACATGGAAGCAACCTAAGTGTCCATCGACAGATGAAAGGTAAAGAAGATGTGGCACATATATACAATGGAATATTACTCAGCTGTAAAAAGATACGGAATTGAGTTTTTTTTAGTGAGGTGGATGGACTAGAATCTGTCATACAGAGTGAAGTAAGTCAGAAAGAGAAAAAGAAATACCTTATGCTAACACATATATATGGAATCTAAAAAAAAAAAAGGAGGGGTTCTGAAGAACCTAGGGGCAGGACAAGAATAGAGATGCAGACGTAGAGAATGAACTTGAAGACACAGGGAGGGGGAATGGTAAGCTGGGACCAAGAGAGAGAGTTGCATGGACATATATACACTACCAAATGTAAAACCGATAGTTAGTGGGAAGCAGCCACATAGTACAGGGAGATCAGCTCAGTGCTTTGTGACCACCTAGACGCGTGGGATAGGGAGGATGGGAGGGAGACGCAAGAAGGAGGAGATATGCGATATATGTATATGTATAGTTGATTCAGTTTGTTATAAATCAGAAACTAACACAGCATTGTAAAGCAATTATACTCCAATAAAGATGTTAAAAAAAAAAAAAGACTGACGTCTGCTTAAATGGTCATATTTTATGAGTGTGGCTGCTGGGGTTAGGTGTTCTCAGAAACTAGGGGCATTTTCAATGCCGAGTGGGTGGAGGAATGACCAGCTGACTGAGAGGCACCTGCTACATCAGAGGAGGGCCCAGAATCTAAGAATTTTGAGATGCAGCCATGTGACAGTCAGAGCCAGAAATGAAACTTAGAGATGAAGCTGCCTTGCTCCTCTCAGAAGGCTCCTCTGAAGTTATGGTGGGGAGGCCTGGAGAGGTCTTACCTTTGAATGAAGGTTGAAATTTGGATTGTGTCAGATTGAAGTCTTAATTTCTAAATTAAAAGTGAATTCTCTGATAAAGTGTTGATAGTGACTTAACTGACATAAGAGTGACCAGAAAAGTCATTGGACAATCGCTTCTTGGCCTTTTGGCTAAGATCAAGTGTGGAGAAGTCTTTGGATAGCCCAAGTTTCCATCTAAAATACAGGGGAAGGATAACCATTCTTATAAAGGTTTAGAAGGAAAGTGGGGTCGTGGGAAGGAGGGTGTAAAATAAATGTGTTTTGATGGTTTTACCATAGGAATCCACTACATCTTTTTTTCTTTTTATAAAAACTTGCATTCTCTTTCTTGCATGTTAACATCTCAAGGGGCAGGGACATGGGTTCCTAGCCTTTCTGAAACCTTGCACTGAGCAAGACAGAGTGACATGTGCATAAACCAAGGCCCATAACACTCACAGAGTATAAACCATACTCAACGAGCAGTGCTTGCTCTCAGGAGCAAAAGGCCCAGGAAGGTCTTAAGTGCAGAGTCAGAACCAGTTGTTATTGATTAGCAGCCCTCTGGGGAAGAGTGATATGGATTAAAAAAAAAAATCAAAAAAAAAAACAAAACAAAAACTCTGAGAATTTCATGATTGTAGATGAAATCTAAGTACACACTGTGAATCACTGAAAAATACCTTCCCCTGTAAGATGGCATTTTCCTTAGACAAGTTTCTTGCCCTTACTTTCCACCCCTTCCTTTATTTTCCCTTCCCTAGTCTCTCTCCCTCCTTCTCCCCACACTAATTTGGTGTCCAAAAGGGCATAGCAGGGCCTAGAAATCAAAGGTGAGGTAGAAAAATGATGGTGAACTAATCATCTCTGCATTTATTTTCTTTTCAACAAGTTTAAACACCTTATAAAATTTTGTCATGTCTATGAGAGGAATTTTATTCTTAACTTTAATAAGTAAAAATTCTTATAAATATTTAGTGACAGAATACTTTTGAAGGTAAGGTGGACACAATGTCTCCAACTACTGGAGTTCTAGTATTTTGAAGGGCACTGAGAGATCTCTTAAGGATGCAGCCATTGTGGATTTGGGTGACAAAAGCTTCAGGTGTTCCCTACCCCAGCCCAGGATGCTGGAAAGAACTAGAGTCACTATGGGAGACCATGGAGTGTGTGGCTAAAAGTTTGGGTACCAGAGTGCTACTGGGAGTGTCAAATTCTGGTTCCACAACATACTTCTATAATTTATATAAACTGTGCCTCAGTTTCCTCATTTGCAAAATGGGTGTAGTAACAGTACTACATATGATTGTTAAGAAGTTTAAATGAAATATGTATTTAGAATGCTCTGGCACATGGCACTCCTAAAATGTTCTTTTGTCATAATTCTGTAGCATCCTCTCTCTTTTGACCAAGAGAGCTAAGAGAGGAGGAATTGCCTGCCAGCTTTTGACAAAATTTAACTCTAAGGAAAGAAGGAGAAAAAGAGAAGCTCTAGGATTAATTATAGAGTCAAGTGGACTATAGGGTTTGGTATTTATTTCCCTCTTAAGGGAGATCTGAGGCCACACCAAGATGAATGGAGTCACAGATTCCTTCAGTGGAGTGGTTAGGGTCTTCTGAGAAAGGACAACAACTTGTGTCAACCTAATGAGCGGGAAGTGGCTAGGCTTGCCCAGGGTCTTCCCAGGCATTGACACAGGGGAATTCTGGGACCTGTCTAATACCACATCATTGCATCTTAAACTCAACTTTGAAATAATTTGTTGTATTTTCCTTTTGCAAGAAGATTCATCTGCTGCTCTTATTATTGCTTCCATGGGATGGTACTGATGCTTTCTCCAAAGTACCAGTTAAAAGGTCCAGGTGCCTTTTGTTTTTATTGTAACTGCCATGGTTCAAGCACTGATTGATTGATGTCAACAGGATAGCCTGGAGGTAAGAAAAACTGAGTACACTGAGAAGTTTCAGAAAGAAAGAAAAATGAAGGTTTGGAACTAGCAACATCTGTTTGAGCTCATTTGGAAAAGCCAAACTGGAGCTGCACGAGGGGAGAGATTTATAACTCTGTCTTTTCCTTCAGTGCCTGGCATGTCACTGCTCAACAAATATTTGCTGTATACATGAGTAATTCAGAAAAGAAGAATAAAAAGGGATGGAGGTGGGGGTAGACTAGGAAGATTTCAGGGCATGGGGAGAGAATGAAGAAAATGGAAACCATGTCACATGAGAAAGATGTTTATGTCAAAAAGTGTAGGACATTGAATACTTCTGCTGAGGGCAGTATGAAGAGCAGAAGAACTTCCCAGGAGTCTATAGAGGAAGAATGACAAGGAAAGCAATGGGAAGGAGAAGGCAAAGAGGAAAAAACAAACCAACTCCATTTGTTGAAGATCTCTGAAAGATCTGCATGAATTTGAAATCTGAGAAAATAATAGTACAGATTCTGTGACAACAACAAGATTACTTAAGGCAGAAACTCAATAGTCAATGAAGGAGAGGGTGAGAGCATTTCCTTGCAGCAAGAAAAGACTAATAAAATTTACACAAAGCTCCATCTTGTGGAGCTGCTCTGAAAGGAGGAGTGCATAGCAGACACAGTGCTCCCTCTAGAGAAGGCCACCAGTAGAGAACACAAAGAGAACCATCAAAAGAGAAGAATTAAAGAAACAAGAATGGAAAGAAATGGAACCAGTCTTTTATTATATTTATTTTGTACTGTCACTGAGGGTTAGTGGATAAAGTATTTCCCTCCTTCCCTCCCTCCCTTCCTTTCTTTCTTTTTTGGGAGGTTTATAAGCTTCATTTAAAAAATATATCATAGAAATTTAGCTTCTTATAGTAACCTATGAGCTCATGAGGCCATGTGTACGAAATGACTTTTGTGAGTATAAATCAAATGTAAAGAGTGTAAAGCCAAGTCCAAAGACTGAGGGTCTTCTCATCTCTCTCTCTAGCTCCCAGAGAAGAGGTGTCTTGGGTTAAGTCCACAGTAACCCAAGGAGAGTTAAATGTAAAGTGCTGTTTTTTCACTGCAAAAATTACTTCAGAGTGAAATTGTAAAACCAAAGGCTGAGCTCCAAAAAGACCTCTGGGTGTAATATTATCAGTGTGATGGTTTATGGAAATACTTTGGGGCATCTGCATTCTGGCCAGCTGCCTGAATCCAAATGTCTCCCCTTGGGTCTCTGACTTGGACCTGACTAAACTAATTTACCCTGAGCATGAGGCACACTATTCACATCAAAAAGATATACTTAAATAGATATAACGCAGCCTTCCCCTGGGGCTAGTTTTGCTTTGCTCAAGACGGGAGCTTGGCTGCTCTCTGGAAAGATGGCCTAATTTAACTTTTGAGCCAGTAAAGCCCAAATCATCTGTAATGGCATAAGCTTTTAAATAAGTCCACTGGAGAGGAAAGCCTGCAGTAAGGCGTTTATCAGTAGGTGAGTGGCAGTGGGACACTAGAAATGTAGTCCCAGTCAGGGCGGGCCCTTAATTGAATTCCACAAATGGTATCACTCCTGAATAGAAGAATGGTGCACTGATTATGGCAATAGGCTGTCAAGTCATTAAGATGCAGTTCAAATGCCCAGCTTGGCCCCTTAGTCAAGTTATTTAACCTCTCTGAATCAGTATCCTCATACATAAAGTGAGGAAAACAATGCTAGCCTCAGTGGGTTTTTCTAAAGTTTAAATAAAACACATATATAAAGCATTTAGTGCATAGTGATTTTCAACTCTGGCTGCACACTGGAATGAACAGGGGAAGGTTTAAAAGCAAACCCAATGCCCCACCAAAATTATATAATCCTTTATGTTAATTGTGATGCATAAACTACATTTCCATTCTGCAGCAGTATGTGAATCATGAATGCCTCAAGATAGAAAAAATTACTAAAAATAATTTGGTAAAAATTCACTGAAATGATATTTCAATCCTACCACTGTGAAGAAGTCCACCCTACCTGGTCCATGTTGTATGCCCATCCTTCCTTGCCAAAAATTAGTCATGCTGAACCTTTGGAATATGCGAAATTACTTTTTCCTTTAAAGATGACACAATCAACATTTATTTATCTTAAAATTAATATTCAAGTGCTTCCCTGGTGGTGCAGTGGTTAAGAATCTGCCTGCCAATGCAGAGGACATGGGTTCGAGCCCTGGTCTGGGAAGATCCCACATGCTGTGGAGCAACTAAGCCCGTGCACCACAACTATTGAGCCTGCTCTCTGGAGCCCATGAGCCACAACTACTGAAGCCCATGTGCCTAGAGCCTGTGCTCCACAACAAGAGAAGCCACTGCAATGAGAAACCTGCACACTACAACGAAGAGTAGCCCCCACTCACAGCAACTAGAGAAAGCCCACGTGTAGCAACAAAGACCCAACACAGCCAAAAATAAATTTAAAAAATTAAATAAATTTTAAAAATTAATATTCAATATGACTTTAATAAATTTCATTGAAATTTCTGATATATTATATTTTAATGTTTTATTTTATTTTAATGTTATTATTTTATAATTTTACATTTATAATCTCATATGGGGTTGTAATATATTCATTTTACTGATTTTGAATCTTTTATTCAATATTTTATCACCGTATGTATTTTCTTTTTCTTCTATTTTTTTCAAATTCTGAAGGTCACAGGATTTTCATTAAATTCTTTCAAAAAGCCAAGCACCACCCTTTACTCTGCTTATCTTTGAGGTTCTCTTTGCTCCTCCTCCTGAACCCTAGAAGGTGGTGCCCTTCCTATATTCACATTTGATTTGAAAATGTTTATTCTTGTTTTGTTAGAATCTTATGATTCCTGAAAAAGTAGCAATTTAACACTTGACTTCTTGTTGCAGCCAGCTCAGGGAAGGTTATAAAAATAAGAGAGAAGTTGATGGATCACAGAACTTCATGTAAAAATTCTGATAAATCTGTAAAATCTGTAAAAAAGAAAATGGTGAGTATTCTAAGTAGAGTCAAAACACCAGCCCAGATAAGAAGAAAGCAGAGCCGCACGAATGTCAATAGTCTGGGGAAAGCCTTCTTGTTCTTACCTTTTTCCTTTCCCGCATTGCCCTGGGCAGAATTGTGCCCGCTGCCACTATGATAAAAACAAAAAACAAAAAAAAACCCCAGCAGCCCCAGCCCATGCCTGGAGCTGGGCTGGGCTGGAAATTAGTTAACAATGAGTAGTGATGATTTGCCCACTCACACTCAATCCTCCTGTTGTTGGGAGAGTTGGGAGCTGACATCTCACAGCCAAGTCCCTCTAGGGCTTTTCTCAATTGGATACTCACCTCTGTCTCAGAATCTGCTTCATAAGGAAACTGACCTGGTTGCATTTTGATCTGCTATCTCTTGAACTAGCCCCTCTACCACTTCTACTCCTTGGGCCTAGGGATTACAAATCAGGGAAGTATTTTATTGGGAAAAGGAAGGTGTAGGGAGTTCCTCTGAGGTGCTGGGTAAAGGTTGCCTGGTTATTTAAGCACAAACAAGAAGTTGTTGAGCCCTGACTAAACCTAGACCTTCTGAGTGGAGGCACATCTTCTACTCTCACATCCCATATCCTTTTTGGAGGAAAAATACATTTCAATACAGAAAATCAGTCTGAGTACAGTTTACTAAAGATTGTTATTTTTCACAGAAGCGATGGTAGATTCCAAATTATTCTATTGGTCCATTATTACAAAATCATAAGAATGGAGAAGCCACCAACCTCAGAAAATCTTCATACAAATGAATGTCATCATTTGGAGTTCATGCCCTGTCATTTGGAGTATTAGGTCAGATTACCTCACACCTGCATTTTTGAAGGTGGTAGTGTCAGATAGACATCAAATTAAGCATTTCAAGCCCTTTACTTGAAGGGACACTGCTAGAAGCAGGTTGGTTATATCAAATGTTATGTAATTACCAAACTGGAATAGGCATTACCAGGTCCCTCTATAATGAGCTGTGTGTAGACAATCTGCCCACTCTAGTGGTTGGGTTTCCAAAAGATATTTATCACAAGACTCTAAATGAATATTCAGTAAAGTATATTATGAGTATGACTAAACTTACGTTGTACAAATGCTGTATACTTTACTAAACAGTACATTTTTTTAAATGTACAAATAAATGGATAAAACTAAACTGTATAATTGAGTTATCGGCTGAAGTATTTTTTTTTAATGTAATAAAACAGTTGAGAGAAGCTATAGAAATAGTTTAAATGTTTTATTTGTTTTATTTATTCTTTTAAAATGAGCTTTGAGGCATAATTTACATACAAAAAATGTATCCATTTTTAAAGTACAGTTCAATTAATGTCAAAAAATGTATAATCTGTGTAACCATCACCCACAAAGTTCCAGTTTGGCCCTTTGCAGTCAATCTCCTCCCACTCCCAGCCCCAGGAAACCACTGCTCTACTCTCTTTCATCATAAATTTGCTTAGTATTTTATAAACATTTGCTTACATTTCATACAAATCTAAAAATAGTATGCATTCATTTGTGTCTGGCTTCCTTTGCTCAACATGGGTTTTTGAGATTTATTCACACTGTTGCATATATCAGTGGTTTATTTTAATTGCTGAATGGTATTCAGTTGTTTTGAATATTCCACATTTTGTTTATCTATTCATGTGTTAATGTATATTTGGATTTTTACCAGGTTTTGGCTAATATGGCTAAATCTGTTATGTACAGTCTTTATGTGAACATATTTTAAAAATAATTTTAAACATTTATTTTGGAATAATTTTAGATTTGCAGAAAAGTTATGATAGTACAAGTGTTCTTATGCAGACTTACCCCATCTTTCCTTAAGGCTAACATCTTACATAAACATGGTACTTCATTAAAACTAAGAAATTAACATTATATAGTACGATTAACTAGACTATAGACTTTATTCAAACTTCACCAGTTTTCCACTGACATCCTTTTTCTTTTCTAGGATCCAATCCAGGGTACCACATTGCATTTAGTAATCATGTCTTCCTAGTCTCCTTCAATCTATGACAGTTTATCAGTCTTTCTTTTCTTTCATAATTTTGACAGTTTTGAATAGTACTGGCCAGGTACTTAATGTAATATCTCTCAAATAGGGGACATTGTCTGATGTTTTCTCATGATCAGACTATGGTTCTGAGTTTTGTGAAAAATGCCAGAGAGGCAAATTGCTCTTTTTACAGTATCACATCAGGGATCATACGATATCGACATGACATCATTGGAGTTGTTAATCTTGATCACTTGGTGTCTGCCAGATTTCTCCATTGAAAAGTTACTATTTTCCCCTTTCCATACTCTATTGTTTGAAATCAAGTCACTAAGTCTAACTCAAGGGTAGAAGAATTAAGCTTCACCTCCTTGAGGGGGGATTATACACACATATTACTTAGAATTCACCAACAAGGAATATTTGCCCCCTTTCACCCATTCACTTATTTAATAATTTATATCAGTATGCACTCATTGTATTTATTTTATTCTTTAGGTTTATATTAATTTCCAGTTGGTGCTGTAAAACGTTACCACCAACTTAGTAGCTTAAAACAACACAAAGTGATTATCTTATAGTTATGGAGGTCAGAAGTCTGAGATGGGTCTCATTGGGCTCAAATCAAAGTCTTGGCAGGGCTAATTCTTTCTGGAAACTCTAGCAGAGAATCCATTTTCTTGCCTTTTGTAGCTTCTAGAGGCCATCCACATTTCTTTGCTCCTAGTCCACTTCCATCTTTAAGGCAACAAAATCCAGTGAGCCTTTTTTATACTGCAGTACTCAGACACTGAGACTCCTTCTTCCTTTTTCCACTGATAAGGACCTTTGTGATTGCATTGAGCCTACCCACAAAATCCACAATAACTTCTTCATCTCAAGGTTAGCTGATTAGCAACCATAAACCTGTCTGAAATATTAATTCAGTTTGCTATGTAATGTAACATATACATTTTATTGCCTCTCTCAGGATTATTATCTACTACATCATTTATTTTGCTGCTTAAATTGCTCCAGCTTTGGCTTTCTTAGGTTAGCTCCTGTGTTCTTTGGACATATCCCAATTCTTTTTTTAAAAGTAATTCCTTTCTTTTTGCCATGACAAGA
Organism: Eubalaena glacialis; assembly: GCF_028564815.1. Taxonomy (NCBI): domain Eukaryota; kingdom Metazoa; phylum Chordata; class Mammalia; order Artiodactyla; family Balaenidae; genus Eubalaena; species Eubalaena glacialis. The sequence goes on from NC_083725.1 coordinate 36,558,732, forward strand.
TGTACTAGGTGTGTGTCTTGTTTTTTCCCTATTCCAGCCTTAGAATCAGCCACTTCTCCAAGGTGTCTTGATTTTCTTTATTGGAGAATGGTATTTAGAAACCAAGATCTGGAAACTGGGTGTGCTTATAGCTACTGGGGTATAACTGCTTCTAAGCCCTCAGTGGGCAAATCTGGTATATATATGTATGTATAGTACCCCATGTGTACACACTCATCTATAAGTATTTCTGCATCTGACTATCTGTACATATATTAAAATAAGCATGCATTCATATTTATTTCTTCAACTCTAATCCAGCAGTGCATGCCTTGTTCTAGACTTCTCCCTTTGCTTATTTGTAACTTCTTTCTTGGACAGTGAGAAATCTGGTTCCCATTATCTACAATTTATTTACTTATTTCTTTAGTCCTAGTATACATATAAAGTAGTTTTAGAATTGCTAACCTAGACCTCTATGGGAAACAAATTTATTAGATAAAGTAGTGTTTATATACACTTCTTTGGTCTTCAGCCATACAGTTCCTAGTCAAAATATCATATCCAAAGTTTCTTAGATCAGATCTTTCTTCCTCAACATTTTCCATGAGATTGTATCATGCATGTTTTTGTAATACAGTTAAATTCATTTCTTACTGTTTGCATCCCACCCTGGGATATCCTGACTTTGCAGCTGATATTTTAAAAGTTGCATACAACAATGTTCACTTTTTAAAAAATAGATTTTATATTTTAGATCCATTTTAGGTTCACACCAAAATTGAACAGAAAGTACAAAGTTCCCATATACCCCCCACCCCCCACACATACTAAGCATCCCCCACTTTCATTATCCTATACAAGAGTGATGCATTAGTTTTTTTTTTTTTTAATTTGCATTGGAGTATAGTTGATCTATAATGTTGTGTTAGTTTCTGCTGCACAGTAAAGTGAATCAGTTATTCATATACAATATATATCTACTCTTTTTTAGATTTCCTTCCAATTTAGGTCACCTCAGATCATTGAGTAGAGTTGCCTGTGCTAAACAGTAGGTTCTATTAGTTATCTATTTTATACATAGTAGTGTATATATGTCAATCACAATCTCCCATTTCGTCCCCCTTTCCCCTTTGGTAACCATAAGTTTGTTCTTTACATCTGTGACTCTATTTCTACTTTGCCAATAAATTCATCTGTACCACCTTTCTAGATTCCACATATAAGTAATATCATATGATATTTGTTTTTCTCTTTCTGACTTACTTCACTCTGTATGACCGTCTTTAGGTCCATCCACATCTCTGCAAATGGCATTATTTTGTTCCTTCTTATGGCTAATATTCCATTGTATATATGTACCACATCTTCTTTATCCATTCCTCTGTTGATGGACATTTGGGTTGCTTCCACGTCCTGGCTATTGTAAATAGTGTTGCAATGAACATCGGGGTGTCTGCATCTTTTCGAATTATCATTTTCTCTGGATATATGCCTAGAAGTGGGATTACTATGTCATATTGTAGCTCTATTTTTATTTTTATATTTTTAGGCCACACCACACGGCATGCAGGATCTTATTTCCCCGACCAGAATGAACCTGTGCCCCCTGCATTGGGAGCTCGGAGACTTGTAGCTCTATTTTTAGCTTTTAAAATCATATCAAACATTTTTTCCAACCACAATGCTATGAAATTAAAAATGTTCACTCATTTTAATACATAAATCTATGCGTTTTAATAAATTCATAAAGTTATATATCCATCGACTCAGTACCATACAGAGCTGTTGCATCACTGTAAAAATTCCCCTATAGTAGTCCATCACACCTTCTCTCCTCCAACCCCTGACAACCACTAATTAATTTTCCATCCCTATAGCTTGCCTTTCAATAATGTATAAATAGAATCATATAAAATATAGCTTTTGGGTCTAGCATCTTTCTCTTATTAAAGAGCATTTAAGATTTTTCCATCTGAAACTGAGCAGAACCCTGTGGGGTCCTCCTAATTATAAAGGCTCCTCCATGTACCCTGCCTCTTGCTTGCAGAAAAGCTGAAGTCTCCTAAGCCTTCCCTGAGTCGCAAAAGAACAAGCTCAAGCAGTTAATGATTAGGACAATAGAGTCATAGAATCTTTAGTTCCTCCCTAAAGGACATAGATAACAGAGTCTAATGCACTTTCCTGACTTATTTTACAGATACTATAACTGCCACCAGAGTGAAAAAGCTAACTGCATGGTGACAGACAGTAGCCATGACATAAACTGCTCCATCCTGAGCAGTACTGAATCTATGGCTAGCACAATTCCAAGAACTGGTCTCAAGAGAATGGGATTAACACTATTGCTCATAATAATCTGTATCTTTGTGGGCATCAAAATAGTTGTGGTTTATTCTGCCCATATATGTAAGGGAGTAACAGATGTTGTCAGCAAAGAGATGCTACAGATGCATGTTGACATTTTTCTCCCGAAGACCTCAACACCATTTCTCAGACTGAAGCAGTTACAGAATATGGACATTTGCCCCTGATCCCATAGAAATGGAATGATGTCTGACAGTGGAGATTTGTAAGCAGCCCATAAAAGCTAACAGATAATAGACTTCAATAAGCTATATTTTAACTTAACCTTTATGCCTGGAGCACCCATGCTTCACTAACCTCTAGCCCTAGAATAATACCTTTCAAATCTTTTGATTACACAATGCCTTGCCTAAAATGTTGATGATTTTCTAAGATTAAAGAAGTAGGAATGAAGAATAAGTAGTTAACAGATGACTAGATCTATCTCCTAGCTTCCAACTGAGTGAAAAAGATAACATCTAAAGAAAGATTACAAGGAGTTAGCACACAGTGAAAGATGACAAAGACTGTGACCTCCTCCCCAAATGATTAGCTGCAACTAGCTTCCCCTTTCTCTCTTTAAAACTTCTCATGGTCAAGCAGAATCTTCAGAGTTGGTTCTTGGACATGAATCCATCTTCTTCTCAGGTTGCTGGGCTCCTGAATAAAGCAACTTTTCCTTTCCAACTAACACTTGTCTCTCCAGTATTGGCTTTTGAGCTGTGAACAGCTGAACCTGAGTTCAGTAATACCTTGTTGTGTGAATCAATAGCTTTTTCCTTTTTACTGCTAATACTCCATAACGTGATTCATTATGGTTTGTCTATCCATTCACGTATAGAAGAATTTCTAGATTGTTTCCAGTTTGGTGTGATTATGAAAAAAAAGCTGCCATGAACATTGAACGTAAGGTTATTTTATTTTATTTTATTTTATTATTTTATTTTATTTTCTGTGAACGTAAGTTTTCAATTCATTTGGATAAATGCCTAGATGCACGTTTGTTGGTTCATATAGTAAGTGTACATTTAACTTTATAAAAACTTCTAACCTGTCTTCCAAAGTGTCTGTACCATTTTACATTCCCAATTACTAAGCCTTTTGTTTTTTTCGGCTTCACATCCTTGACAGCATTTGGTATTGTCAGTTTTTAAAATTACTTAACAAATTTAATAGGTATATAGCAGTGTCTCATGCTGATTTTAATCTGCATTTCCCTAATGATAACTGATCATGAGTGTTCCTTCATAGGTCTATTTTCATTTCCATACGATCTTTAGTGAAGTCTGTGTTTATGTCTTTTGCCCTCATTTTAATTGTATTGTTTGTTTTCTTATTGTTGAGCTATAAGTGTTCTTAATATATTCTGCATACAAATCCTTACTCAGATATTTGATTTGCAAATGGTTTCTCCCAATCTGTGGCTTGTCTTTTCATTTTCTTAACAGTGCATTTTGTAAAAAAAAAAAAAAAATTGATTTTAAAGAGGTTCAATTAATGATTTTTTTACTTTTGTGAATCATTCTTGCTTTTGGTGGCATATCTAACAACTTAACTGCCAAACTTAAGGCCACAGAGATTTTGTTTTGTTTTTTCCCACAAATGTTTAAATTTAGGATTTACATTTAGGTCTATAATTCATTTTGAGTTAATTCTTCGTATGAGATGTGAGATATGTGTCAAGACTTATTTATTTATCTTTGTATGAGGATGTCCAATTATTCCAACACCATTTGTTGAAATGATTGTTCTTTCTCCATTGTGTTGCCTTGTGCCTTTGTCAGAAATCAGTTGACTATGTTTACGTGGGTCTATTTCTGGGTTGTCTGTTTTATACCATTTATATATATTTCTATATATTAGTATCACACTGTTTGATTAAAGTAGCTTTAAAATAAGTCTTAGAATTTGGCAGTGTAACTTCTCCAATTTTGTTCTCCTTTTTCAGAATTTTTTGCTCATTATACTTCTTTGTCTTGCTGCATAAATTTTAGGATCAGCTTCTCAATACCTACAAATCCTTCTTGAGAATTTTACTCTATAATCAATACAATACAAATTAGTAAGAACTGGCATCTTGACTATACTGAATCTTTCAATCCATGAACAAAGTATATCTCTTCATTTAGATTCTTTTAAAAATTTTCTTTCATTGGTATTTTATAGTTTGCAGCATGCATATTATGATCATATTTTTTTAATACCCTTAAAATTCTGCAGGGCAGTTACCTAAGTGAAATCAGGATACATGACTAGACAAAGATTTAGTAATCAGGATCTTGGCCACAATAAAATCTCTTACTCTTAAACTTTCAATAGTTCTCCATTATACTGTAGGAAGACTTCAAACTCATTAGCATGAAATTTATATTATAACCTGTAATGAACTTTCCATTCTTAACTTCTACCACACTTTTATAACCTTAGTTATAGTTAATATAATAGTTAATTCAATAAATAAATTGGAGTGTTAGTGTTATGTGTTAAACACTGTGCAAATTCTGGAGTTACAAGTCTTCATCTTCTATCATTTCAATTCTGTGACTAAACAGACGAGTCAACAGATAAAAAAATTTTAATATTATTAATGATAACAATTTATTTACTGTGAAGCTTCAATGAAAAATTATACTTAATTCTTACCATAATCCTGCAAAATATCTAATTTCAAAAATTTTGGGAGAATTCTCTGGTGATTCAGTGGTTAGGACTCCATGTTTCCACTGCAGGGGCCCCAGGTCTGATCCCTGGTTGGGGAACTAAGATCTCAAAAGCCAAGTGGCACGTTCAAAAAAAAAAATTGTTGAAACCAAAAAACATACTTGTCAATTTGAAAATGATACAAAGAAATGGAAAGATACCCAGTGTTCTTGGATTGGAAGGATTAATGTTGTTAAAATGTCCATACTACCCAAAACAATCTACAAATTTAATGCAATCTCTATCAAAATACCCATGACATTTTTCACAGAACTAGAACAAATAATTCTAAAACTTTTATGGAGCCACAAAAGACCCACATTTCTGACATACAATTTTCTGACAAGTTTGGGAGAGACTAAATGACATTTCCATGACACATTTTTGAAATCCTGTTATATGCTAATAGGGTGACCAACAGCATCTCAGGAAAGCCCGAGGTCCCAGCAAACTTGGACACGTGGTCACACTATATACTAGGTATTGTTCTGCAGAAAAGAAACTAAGATTCAGAAAAGTTTATTTATCCAAAGTTACCACTGATACACTGCATTTATTAAGACAACTACAACACTTGAGAAGGCAGATAGTGACAGAGCTGAGATTCAAATAGAGCTCAAATTCTTTCAATATATTTTCTATTTGCTGATCAAATGTGGTCACACTTCTTTTGAAGTGCATTTGTTATTTATTTATTTACTTACTTATTCGACAATATATCATATACAGTCAGTCATATTCATACACTTGTATTTTCTCCTGTTCTGGGTTACATGTTCTTTTTTAGGAAGAGATTTTCTTAATCTCGAGATGTCTACTTGGAACCTTACAGAATATCTTTTTTAATTGAAATGAACATCACTAACCATATGCCAAGTAGTTCCAAGTCTTAAATAACTGTTCTCTATAGACCTGGTCTCTTTTTTTTAAAACAACGTTTTTGAAGTATAATTGCTTTACAATGGTGTGTTAGCTTCTGCTTTATAACAATGTGAATCAGCTATACATATACATATATCCCCATATCTCCTCCCTCTTGCATCTCCCTCCCATCTTCCTTATCCTACACCTCTAGGTGGTCACAAAGCACTGAGTTAATCTTCCTGTGCTATGTGGCTGCTCCCCACTAGCTATCTATTTTACATTTGGTAGTGTACATATGTCCATGCCACTCTCTCACTTCGTCCCAGCTTAACTTTCCCCCTCCCCATGTCCTCAAGTCCATCCTCTACGTCTGCGTTTTTATTCCTGTCCTGACCCAAGGTTCTTCAGAACCTTTTTTTTTTTTTTAGATTCCATATATATGTGTTAGCATATGGTATTTGTTTTTCACTTTCTGACTTACTTTACTCTGTATGACAGATTCTAAGTCCACCTACCTCACTACAAATAACTCAATTTTGTTTCTTTTTATGACTAATATCCCATTGTATATATGTGCCACATCTTCTCTATCCATTCATCTGTTGAAGGACACTTAGGTTGCTTCCATGTCTTGGCTATTGTAAATAGTGCTGCAATGAACACTGTGGTACATGACACTGTTTGAATTATGGTTTTCTCAGGGTATATGCCTAGTAGTGAGATTGCTGGGTCACATGGTACTTCTATTTTTAGTTTTTGTAAGGAACCTCCATACTGTTCTCCATAGTGGCTGTATCAATTTACATTCCCACCAAAAGTGCAAGAGGGTTCCCTTTTCTACACACCCTCTCCAGAATTTATTGTTTGCAGATTTTTTGATGATGGCTATTCCGACTGGTGTGAGGTGAACCTCATTGTAGTTTTGATTTGCATTTCTCTAATGATTATTGATGCTGAGCATCTTTTAATGTGTTCATTGGAAATCTGTATATCTTCTTTGGAGAAATGTCCATTTAGTACTTCTGCCAATTTTTGGATTGGATTGTTTGGGGTTTTTTTTGATATTGAGCTACATTAGCTGCTTGTAAATTTCAGACATTAATCCTTTGTCAGTTGCTTCATTTGCAGATATTTTCTCTCATTCTGAGGGTTGTCTTTTTTTCATGATATGGTTTCCTTTACTGTGGAAAAGCTTTTAGTTTCATTAGGTCCCATTTATTTTTGTTTTTATTTCCATTTCTCTAGGAGGTGGGTCAAAAAGTATCTTGCTGTGATTTATGTCATAGAGTGTTCTGCCTATGTTTTCCTCCAAGAGTTTTATAGGGTCTGGACTTACATTTAGGTCTTTAATCCATTTGGAGTTCATTTTTGTGTATGGTGTTAGGGAATTTTCTAATTTCATTCTTTTACATGTAGCTGTCCAGTTTTCCCAGCACCACTTATTGAAGAGGCTGTCTTTTCTCCATTGTATATCCTTGCCTCCTTTATCAAAGATAACTTGACCATATGTGCATGGCTTTATCTCTGGGCTTTCTATCCTGTTCCATTGATCTATATTTCTGTTTTTGTGCCAGTACCATACTGTCTTGATTACTGTAGCTTTGTAGTATAGTCTGAAGTCAGGGAGCCTGATTCCTCCAGCACCATTTTTCTTTCTCAAGATTGCTTTGGCTATTCGGGGTCTTTTGTGTTTCCACATAAATTGTGAAATTTGTAGTTCTAGTTCTGTGAAAAATGTCATTGGTAGTTTGATAGGGATTGCACTGAATCTGTAGATTGCTTTGGGTAGTATAGTCATTTTCACAATGTTGATTCATCCAATCCATGAACATGGTATTCTCTCCAATTATTTGTATAATCTTTAATTTCTTTCAACAGTGTCTTATAATTTTCTGCATACAGGTGTTTTGTCTCCTTAGGTACGTTTATTCCTAGATATTTTATTCTTTTTGTTGCGATATTTTATTCTTTTTGTTGCAATGGTAAATGGGAGTGTTTCCTTAATTTCACTTTCAGATTTTTCATCATTAGTGTATAGGAATGCTAGAGATTTCTGTGCATTAATTTTGTATCCTGCCACTTTACCAAATTCATTGATTAGCTCTAGAAGTTTTCTGGTAGCATCTTTAGGATTCTCTATTTATAGTATCATGTCATCTGCAAACAGTGACAGTTTTACTTCTTTTCCAATTTGGATTCCTTTTATTTCTTTTTCTTCTCTGATTACTGTGGCTAAAACTTCTAAAACTATGTTGAATAATACTGCTGAGAGTGGACAACGTTGACTTGTTCTTGATCTTAGAGGAAATGGTTTCAGTATTTCACCATGGAGAATGATGTTGGCTGAGGGTTTGTCATATATGGCCTTTATTATGTTGAGGTAAGTTCCCTCTATGCCTACTTTGTGGAGTGTTTTTATCATAACTGGTGTTGAATTTTGTCAAAAGCTTTTTCTGCATCTATTGAGATGATCATATGGTTTTTCTCCTTCAATTTGTTAATATGGTTTATCACATTGATTGATTTGCATATATTGAAGAATCCTTGCATTCCTGGGATAAACCATACTTGATCATGGTGTATGATCTTTTTAATATGCTGTTGGATTCTGTTTGCTAGCATTTTGTTGAGGATTTTTGCATCTATATTCATAAGTGATATTGGCCTGTAGTTTTCTTTCTTTGTGACATCTTTGTCTGGTTTTGGTATCAGGGTGATGGTGGCCTCATAGAATGAGTTTGGGAGTGTTCCTTCCTCTGCTATATTTTGGAGGATTTTGAGAATGGTAGATGTTAGCTGTTCTCTAAATGTTTGAAAGAATTCACCTGTGAAGCCATCTGGCCCCAGGCTTTTGTTTGTTGGAAGATTTTTAATCTCAGTCTCAATTTTCATGCTTGTGATTGGGCTGTTTATATTTTCTATTTCTTCCTGGTTCAGTCTCGGAAGGTTGTGCTTTTCTAAGAATTTGTCCATTTCTTCCAGGTTGTCTATTTTATTGGCATACAGTTGCTTGTAGTAAACTCCCATGATCCTTTGTATTTCTTCAGTGTCAGTTGTTACTTCTTTTTCAGTTCTAATTCTGTTGATTTGAATCTTCTCCCTTTTTTTCTTCATGAGTCTGGCTAATAGTTATCAATTTTTGTTTTATCTTCTCAATGAACCAGCTTTTAGCATTATTGATCTTTCTATTATTTTCTTCATTTCTTTTTCACTTATTTCTGATCTGATCTTTATGATTTCTTTCCTTCTGCTAACTTTGGGGTATTTTTGTTCTTCCTTCTCTAATTGCTTTAGGTGTAAGTTTAGGTTGTTTATTTGAGATGTATGTTTCTTATTTCTTGAGGTAGGATTTTATTGCTATAATCTTCCCTCCTAGAACTGCTTTTGCTGCATCCCATAGGTTTTGGTTCGTCGTATTGTCATTGTCATTTTTTCTAGGTATTTTTTAATTTCCTTTTTGATTTCTTCAGTGATCTCTTTGTTGTTTAGTAGTGTTTTGTTGAGCCTCCATGTGTTTGTATTTTTTACAAAGTTTTTCCTGTAGTTGATATCTCATCTCATAGTGTTGTGGTCGGAAAAATACTTGATATGATTTCAATTTTCTTAAATTTACCAAGGCTTGATTTGTGACCCAAGATATGATCTATCCTGGAGAATGTTCCATGAGCACTTGAGAAGAAGTGTATTCTGTTGTGTTTGAATGGAACGTCCTATAAATATCAATTAAGTCCATCTTGTTTTATGTCATTTAAAGTATGTGTTTCCTTATTTATTTTCATTTTGGATGATCTGCCCTTTGGTGAAAGTGGGGTGTTAAAGTCCCCTTCTCTGTTTGTGTTACTGTCAATTTCCCCTTTTATGGCTTTTAGCATTTGCCTTATGTATTGAGGTGCTCCTATGTTGGGTGCATAAATATTTACCATGTTATATCTTCTTCTTAGATTGATCCCTTTATCATTATGGAGTGTCCTTCTTTGTCTCTAGTAATAATCTTTATTTTAAAGTCTATTGTGTCTGATATGAGAATTGCTACTCCAGCTTCCTTTTGATTTCCATTTGCATGGAATATCTTTTTCCATCCCCTCACTTTCAGTCTGTATGTGTCCCTAGGTCTGAAGTGGGTCTCTTGTAGACAGCATATATACAGGTCTTGTCTTTGTATCCATTCAGCCAGTCTATGTCTTTTGGTTGGAGAATTTAATCCATTTACATTTAAGGTAGTTATTGATATGTATGTTCGTATTACCATTTTCTTAATTGTTTTGGGTTTCTTAATGTAGTTCTTTTCCTTCTTTTGTGTTTCCTGTCTAGAGAAGTTCCTTTAGCAGTTGTTGTAAAGCTGGTTTGGTGGTGCTGTATTCTCTTAACTTTTGCTTGTCTCTAAAGGTTTTAATTTCTCTGTCTAATATGAATGAGATCCTTGCTGAGTAGAGTAATCTTGGTTGTAGTTTTTTCCCTTTCATCACTTTAAATATGTCCTGCCACTCCCTTCTGGCTTGCAGAGTTTCTGCTGAAAGATCAGATCTTAACCTTATGGGAATCCCCTTTTATGTTATTTGTTGTTTTTCCCTTGCTGCTTTTAATATTTTGTCTTTGTATTTAATTTTTGACAGTTTGATTAGTATGTGCCTTGGCCTGTTTCTCCTCGGATTTATCCTGTTTGGGACTCTCTGCACTTCCTGGACTTGACTGACTCTTTACTTTCCCATATTAGGGAAGTTTTCAACTATAACCTCTTCAAATATTTTCTCAGTCCCTTTCTTTTTCTCTTCTTCTTCTGGGACCCTTATAATTCAAACATTGGTGGGTTTAATATTGCCCCAGAGGTCTCTGAGTCTGCCTTCAATTCTTTTCATTCTTTTTTCTTTATTCTGCTCTGTGGTAGTTATTTCCACTATTTTATCTTCCAGGTCACTTATCCGTTCTTCTGCCTCAGTTATTCTGCTATTGATTCTCTCTAGAGAATTTTTAATTTCATTTATTGTGTTGTTCATCATTGTTTGTTTGCTCTTTAGTTCTTCTAGGTCTTTCTTAAACGTTTCTTGTATTTTCTCCATTCTATTTCCAAGATTTTGGATCATCTTTACTATCATTACTCTGAATTCCTTTTTAGGTAGACTGCCTATTTCCTCTTCATTTGTTTGGTCTGGTGGGTTTTTACCTTGCTCCTTCATCTGCTGTGTGTTTATCTGTCCTCTCATTTTGCTTAACTTACTGTGTTTAGGGTCTCCTTTTCTCAGGTTACAGGTTCGTGGTTCCCATTGTTTTTGGTGTCTGCCCCCAGTGCGTAAGGTTGGTTCTGTGGGGTGTGTAAGCCTCCTGTTGGAGGGGACTGGTTCCTGTGTTCTGGTGGATGAAGTTGGATCTTGTCTTTCTGTTGGGTAGGACTGCCTCTGGTGGTGTGTTTTGGGGTGTCTGTGACTTTATTATGATTTTAGGTAGCCTCCCTGCTTATGGGTTGTGTTGTTTTCCTGTCTTGCTAGTTGTTTGGCATAGGGTGTCCATCACTGTAGCTCGCCAGTCATTGATTGGAACTGGGTCTTCCCGTTGAGTTGGAGATCTCTTGGAGAGCTTTTGCTATTTGTTATTACATACAGTCAGGAGGGCTCTGGTGGGCCAATGTCCTGAACTTAGCTCTCCCACCTCAGAGGCACTGGCCTGACCCCTGGCCATAGCATGAAGACCCTGTCAGCCACACGGCTTGGGCACCATGATATGGTCCATGACCGAGGTTCCTCCCGCCCAAATCCCTCAGCACTGCTCAGGCTGCTGCCTTCTCCACTGTTCTGCTTGCCTTCTTCCATGCCTGGCCTCTTAATAACAAATTTATTCCTACAGGTAACAGGGAGGATTATCTTTATTTCTAAAGTCTTTCTTGGATGCATTCCTTTCCTTCTCTTCCCACAATCACTCCCTTCTTTCATCATTTCTCATCTGGAGTAGGAGAACAATGGTCTGCTCCTACATCCCCACATCTCAAAACTCTTTCTTCTGATTAATGTTTACTGGAAGAACAATTATTATAAGGCCTTTTACAATTTTTCTCACCATCACCACCACCACTGCCACCACCATTTTAGCCTCATTCCTCCTTCTACCCCCATACATCTCACCTTCCATCCACACTAAATTGTTCCCTTTCCTTGAATGCGCCTTGTTCCTTCATGTCTCTATATGTTGTCTCTTGTTCTCCCATTTTCCAAGAATGCTCTTTGTCATTTTTTTCTTGGACCTAGAGAGCCTTTTCTTTCTTCAGTTCCCTGGTCAAATGCCATTGCTCCATAGAAGCTCTCCCTATTGCCCATCCATAGTCAATGGCTTAAATGCTTTTTCCTCTTTTCGTATTTCTATAGCAATTTAAAAATATTTTATTTAAGTATCAATCATTTTTAACATTTTTATTTTCTTGTTATCACTAAAATATGAACACTTAAAGCACAGGGGCAATGTTTGATCATCTTTGGTCTCTCCATTATGGAACACACACAGGGTGAACAAGGAACATCATTCGTGATTGTGATGTGTTTATCTCTTCCCCAGCTACCATTCCTTGGGTACCTTGTGTTTTTCCTCTCAGTCTGAAGAACTATAGGAATGAAGAAAAAATAAATAAAATCATTAATGAAAAGTAGCATTAGAATGATACCCAGTATAAACTTGCTACAGATCATGTAATGCTCCAGAGATCAATGTCATCTGAAATATTGCTATTAGTTTTTAATTACTATTTTTCTTTCAAATAACCTGTCTGCATTTTCTTAAAAATAATAAGCACATAGAAACATTGCAAAACCATATTACTCTCCCCATCTTTTATCTGTATGGATTAAATCATCTTACATGAGACTAACTTTATGAAATAGACATAATTTTTGGTGAAGTAATACATTTTCTTAATTGGGAGGTTTACTCAAGATATATATGTAAATGGAATTTGAATTGAAACTTTGAAGAATTTCCACTAGTTTAGGGTTAATTGTGTTTTATTTTGTAAACATTTGTCAGTTGTCAGATACTCTCCTTCTTTTCTTATAGTGTTTAACATTTATTCTGAGTACTTACAGCTAAACAAAAGAATAAAGCACCACAAACAACTTCATCCTCATTTAAAGTTACTGTTGCTGGATGAGGTATTGTTGAATTTGATCACATAATCTTGTAATACACAGGGGCCCTTGGCCACCAGCATTTGGTTAGACTATTACTTCCATATCACAGAATAACCCATTTCAATCAAGGTCATTGAGTTCCTACGTGCCATGTGAGGGGTTAGGATGGGGACACAAAGACAAAGAAGCCCAGGAATTTTCTTAAAGAGCTTAATACCTACTGTGGGAGGAAGATATGCAAACAAGTCATAGCAAGGCAGTATGAAGCTTCTCTTTGCCTGCCTGAAAGTGGGTCAGTAGCTCAAGAAAAGACAGAAGTAACCTTTAACCAGAGAGGAGAGAAAAGCATCTTATTTGGTGAAAGGATGAGCAATGTGATTCAGGACTAGAAAAAGAAAGATAAACTGAGAACCTGGTGAAAGCAGATTCTCAAAAGAATAGCATGATCCTAATCAGATAAATTTGGGAAAGAAAACCACCAAGGAGTCTGCAAAGATAAAGAACAACAGAGAAGCATAATTATATAAAATGACCTCAGGGAGATATGTAAACTACTGAAATTAGGACTAGGCTTTTGGAAAAAAGGGTATATTCTGGAAAGAAATAATTGTGTTACTGAAGCACAACTTCTATTCTGAATAAATAGGAATCCACAGCAGTGTTTCAGCAAGCGTAGGATGAAGGAAAGTAGTTCAGTGAGTTGGAGAGCCCAAAGACCCATCTTTAGTAGAAAAAGTTTTAAGAGAGAAATGTTTTCATGAACTAAAAAAATAATCATAATTCCAGATACAACAAAGACAGAAAACTGTTATTTCCTTCACACATTGTGTAAAAGAGCAAGAACTTTCCTTCTTAAGTAGGATCATACTTGCCCATTGTGCTATCCAGAAAGCCCTTGATCTTTTGATTTGCACATCTTTTTGGAAGGGGAGCTGAAATTTAAATTCATCCCTCAATTGTATTATTTTGTAATTCAGGCTATTCTCCACTAGGCCCTTTGTCATATGTTGCCCTTGATAATTAAATCATTTCACAATTATGCCTGAACTAGATGGGACTAGGAGTGTCCACAGGTGTTTTCAAATTTTAAAATTAAACCTTTTCTTAAACTTTTAATTGGGTCCCATTGGACTTAGAAAAACACAATTTTGGCAAAGTTATTCTTACTTTCTAAATCTGAAAAATGCGATTGTCAATTATTTTTGATTGAAAATAATAGGACCAGTTCTCCCTACATAGAGCGTTAGAGTTTAACATAATCAGCTCTTGGTGTCCTGTTCTCAAAGATGGTAGAAACTCATACAGCTGCAGTCTGTGCTGAGTGTCTCAGGTGATGCTCAGGATAAGGAGAGCATGGTGGTAGGCTGACAGGAGCAGAGAGCTAGTCAATCACCATTCACCAGAGCCACTCTCCTGATTTGTTGTTTTAACCTGTGCAGTATTACTCTGTTTACTTAAGAAAAGTGGGTCTACAGGGATTTTAGAGCCAGAACTCAGGGCTATGAGGCAAAGAAAAAAAAAAAACAATTCAGAGACTCTTTCTGTGCAGAAGAGCTAGCCTAGTAATTAAATAAAATATTGCTGAGCTTTTATGTGCCAGGTACTATATTAGGCACTGGAAACAAAACAAATATGGCAGAGTTTCTGCCCCAAGGATCTTAAGTGTAGTAAACTACATAGGTAAGAAACCAAGAAATTATATTGTAGCATAAAAATACAAGGTACCAGGAGATCAGCCAGGTGAGACTCTTAAATGAGTCTTTAGGTAATGAAGGAAATAGTAGCATCCAAGACAAAACCTAAAGGATGTGTAGTCAGTGAGAGGTGGGAAGAGGGTGCTAAGCAAGTCAAAGATGAAGAGGAGAGAGAAATCATGACACCTAGAGTCAAGGAACCTAGTACAAGTAGACCACTGCAGCTAAAACTAAGAAAGAGTGTGAACGTCAAGCCTGGGTTTTACAGCTTCTAGTATGTGTCACTTCTCTTCTTAAAATAACCTAGGAATGCCTGGCTTTAGGTGCTGATTGCTAAACGTGAGCTAAGAGTTGGATTCAGCGTGCATGAATCAAAGCACATTGGAGGAGTACGTCTGACACAAAGAAAAGCAGAATACTTATAATAAACCAGAGTCTTTAAAAAAAGATGAGCCTCAAAAGGCAGGAAGCTGCAATGAACATTTTGGTACATGACTCTTTTTGAATTATGGTTTTCTCAGGGTATATGCCCAGTAGTGGGATTGCTGGGTCGTATGGTAGTTCTATTTGTAGTTTTTTAAGGAACCTCCATACTGTTCTCCATAGTGGCTGTATCAATTTACATTCCCACCAACAGTGCAAGAGAGTTCCCTTTTCTCCACACCCTCTCCAGCATTTATTGTTTGTAGATTTTTTGGTGATGGCCATTCTGACCGGTGTGAGATGGTATCTCATTGTAGTTTTGATTTGCATTTCTCTAATGATTAATGATGTTGAGCATTCTTTCATGTGTCTGTTGGCAATCTGTATATCTTCTTTGGAGAAATGTCTATTTATGTCTTCTGCCCGTTTTTGGATTGGGTTGTTTGTTTTTTTGGTATTGAGCTGCATGAGCTGCTTGTAAATTTTGGAGATTAATCCTTTGTCAGTCGCTTCATTTGCAAATATTTTCTTCCATTCTGAGGGTTGTCTTTTCGTCTTGTTTATGGTTTCCTTTGTTGTGCAAAAGGTTTTAAGTTTCATTAGGTCCCATTTTTTAATTTTTGTTTTTATTTCCATTTCTCTAGGAGCTGGGTCAAAAAGGATCTTGCTGTGATTTATGTCATAGAGTGTTCTGCCTATGTTTTCCTCTAAGAGTTTGATAGTGTCTGGCCTTACATTTAGGTCTTTAATCCATTCTGAGTTTATTTTTGTGTATGGTGTTAGGGAGTGTTCTAATATTGCAGCTCTATTTACAATAGCCAGGACAAGGAAGCAACCTAAGTGTCCATCAACAGATGAATGGATAAAGAAGATGTGGCACATATATACAATGGAATATTACCCAGCCATAAAAAGAAACGAAATTGAGTTATTTGCAGTGAGGTGGATGGACCTAGAGTCTGTCATACAGAGTGAAGTAAGTCAGAAAGAGAAAAACAAATACCATATGCTAACGCATATATATGGAATCTAAGGGAAAAAAAAGTCATGAAGAACCTAGGTGTAAGACGGGAATAAAGACACAGACTTACTAGAGAATGGACTTGAGGATATGGGGAGGGGGAAGGGTAAGCTGTGACAAAGTGAGAGTGGCATGGACATATATACACTACCAAACGTAAAATAGCTAGCTAGTGGGAAGCAGCCGCATAGCACAGGGAGATCAGCTTGGTGGTTTGTGACCACCTAGAGGAGTGAGATAGGGAAGGTGTGAGGGAGGGAGACGCAAGAGGGAAGAGATATGAGAACATACGTATATGTATAACTGATTCACGTGGTTATAAAGCAGAAACTAACACACTATTGTAAAGCAATTATACGCCAATAAAGATGTTTAAAAAAAAAAGCAGAAACTAACACACCATTGTAAAGCAATTATACTCCAATAAAGATGTTAAAAAAAAAACCAAACAAACAAAAAACAAAACAAAAAAAAGCCAACTCTCAAAATCAGGATAGTGAAAAATGGGAAATGGAGGCAAAATCAGGAAACTTAAGAAGTAAGGCAGGTTAGGAACACTTGTAGAGGGTTTGGTATGATTCCAAAAATCATAGTCTTCATTTTCTTGGCTTCTAGGATGGCAAGTGCAGGCTCTATATATGTGTTAAGCTGAGATTGAGATGGACACTGTTAACTGTTTAATATCTGGTATTGTGTTGATTTCATTACTTTTATTAGTTTGCCTTTTTAATAGAATATGTCCTCTTGTTTAGTAGTTAAACATCATCAGTGGTGGATTGGAGCTGGCTCATAGATGTTCATGTGAGGCATTTGTTAAATATTAAGGATTGTTTAGAGCCAGCTTAAACAATGGGCAGCTTAGAATTAGCGATGGTGGGAGTATTTGCCATGGAAACTGGCAAACCCAACAAATCAGGATTTTTGTTTGTTTATTCATTTGCTTGTTTTCTACAAAGCTGCTTTATCAGTAGTATAGTACTGATATTGCACCATACATGAATTTATTTTTTACAGTAATCTTGTGAGGTTCATACTCTTAGGATCCACATTTTTAGGTGAGGAAATCGAGCCAGCAAGAGTTTACGTATTGTTTCCAATGTCATACCTTGTGAGTGAGAGTTAGGCATCATACCCAGGTGGTCTGACTCCAGAACCTATTGTTTTTAACTACAGAGCTAGGACATCTCTACATTTTAAACTCACATTTTCTACATTATTTTTTTCATGGAGAAAGTATTTTATGAGAAAGGTTTTCTCTTGTGCACTCTGTGTTTTTTGTTTTGTTTTGTGAGGAGAAATGTTTTTAATGGACTCTCTCTCTCTCTCTCTCTCTCTCTATATATATATATATGTATGTATATATATATATACATACATACATATATATATATATATATATATATATATATATATATATATATATATATAATTTTTTTAACCTTTAAGTGAAGTGACTGGATAGGAAAAGACCTGGATGCATGAATTGCCTTCCACTCACTTTATGCATAACTAGGTGAATTAATTTCTTTATAAATCAATTCTGTTTAGCACCCTTTTTGTGCTAGGTATTATTCTAAGTGCTAGAGAAAGATTTGAAGCTTACATTTCAGTATGGTAAGAAAGATATGTACCAAATAAATTATGTTATTTATATATTAAGCTGTTTAGGACAATATGGTTAAGACTGCGGGGAGGGAGATAAAAGTAAATCGATGAAGGCAGCCACGTGAAGATCTAGGAAAGATGTTTCAGGCACTGAAAACATCAAGTGGAAATAGCCCAGGCAGGCTACAAGATTAAGAAGTGTGAGGGCTTTAATAGAGGCCAGTGTCATGAAGACAACTGCAGTAGAAGACGCAGTGAGGAGAGGTGATGGAGTAACCCAAAGGGGATGAGGGATGACTTTGGGCTTTATTCTACACTTGTGGGAAACCACTGAAAGGTTTTATGCAGGATCTGATATGATATGTTTAGTACTTTGAGAAGATCACTCTGTTTACTATGTAGAAAATGAACTTTCAGGGTTAGTATGGAAGCAGGGTTCATCAAAATAGTTCAGTTGAGAGATGATGATGGTTTTAATGAGGTGGGGTTTTGCAGTGGAGATGGTAAATCCTAACTTCACACTTTATAAGATGTCAGACATTGGGAAAATTACCTACTTTCTCTGAGTCTCTAATTCCTCAGGTATAACATAGGATATAATACTGTGTCTCCCTCACAGAGATATGGTGACAGTTAAATAAGGTAATGTATGTTAGATAGCTAAAAACAGTGTCTGACAAACAACAGTCTTTAATCTACAACCATTCTTCCCTCTAATTGTGTATTCTCTTTTACCTTCTCACAGAGCTCTTAGGTTTATTATGGAGAAAATGCCTAGTGAAGCACAGTCCTAATCAAGAGGACACTAAGAAGAGCCCTGATAATTATGGATACTGTTCCCAAGATTTCTAAATACCTGGCCCAACCAGCAATTTTCTCAGAACATTTTTATGAATAAATGAAATAGGAAGCTATCATTCAAGAACAAATTCGAGATTCTGAGAGCATAAAGGGAGTTCATTCAAATGCCTATTTTAAGAAATGAAAAAAACTATGGCCCAGAGTGATTGTGATAGAATAGCAGAAAAATAAATAAATAAAAACTGATTAATCCAGATCCTGTACTGTATGAAAGGGTATACTGCTACACAAGGTAAGTGAGTAAATTTTGTTTACATCTGCTAAGCATATGTAATGTATGCTTGAAATTATTTAAGTTTTCTAATAATAATTCAAAAAATGAGAAAATAGAGTTTAGTGTTTTCTCCCATTTCCCTAGCCATACTCCAAGTTGCCCACTTGTTCTTATTTATACCATTCCTTCATAGATCACTAAATCCATAACCTTTTATCTAGACTACAGATATTTCTCCATTGATTGCCACTCATCAGTCCTAGGTGACCAGCTGGTCATCACTGTGAGTGCTATCACTTGATTCACTCTGTTCCATTCTGTCTCAACTAGAATAAGCACTGAAAACAACACCAAATGATGGGCAGTATCTAACTTAGTTTCTAGAGACTTCTTAAAAACTATATTTGGATGAACACTGAAGTGTTCAGTCATCTTAATTTAAGCATTTTGTACAAAATTAGGTTGGGATGAGTATGATCTCTAGGAGATATTGCCTTGAACCAGAATAAATTTGGAATTTGACCTAAAATGGATCCAACTACTCACCAGGGAATTTAAGCTTATGGATACATGTCATCAAAAAACTTCTTTGTTTGCTTGAAAACTCTGGTGATTTGAAAGCTAATGTCTTGATCCTCTAGGGGGAACATAATTTGATAGTAAAGGGGATTAGCTGACATTCCATTCTTACTTCTACAGTACATGTTAGGAGGCCCATTGTTGCTGGGAGTGCTTATGTGGCCTGGCAACTGGTTGAGATTTTCTCCTTGTTATACGTCCCAGAAAATCCCAAACAAATAAATAAAAATACCCACTAAAAAGAAGGCATACATATACATCTGGCTAGATGTTAGACCTCATCCAGAAACCAAGCAATAAGTTCAAAGTAAGGCATCTGTATCATAAAGCTTTTGCTGATAACAAACCACCTCAAAACTTGGTGGCTTAAAACAAGTAATTTTTATGCATTATGCTCCTGAAACCTTCCAGCAGAGATGAATGAAATGGCTGGAATGGCTGGGACCTCTTTCCATATGGTCTTTCATCAACTAGCAGGCTAGTTTGGGTTTGTTCACATACTATAAAAGAGTTCCCAGCATAAGAGAAGAAGCAGTAAAATTTCTTGAGACCCAGGCTTGGAAGCTGTACTATGTTGCTTGTGATGCATTTTATTGGTCAAAGAAAGTCACAAGGCCACCTATATTTTAGAAGTGGGAAAAGAGACTTCACTTATTGATTGAACGGGCTATAGGGAATTTAGGCCAAGTTTGCAATCTACAACAGTAACTATAATTTATGCCCTTTAACACAGATGCTCAAGACCAGGGAAAATCATTCTCTTTTTGTGGATAATTTACATATATATTCAAGTTGATTATCATAAAATTTTTTCCACAGGCTAGTAAATATTTCTGAAAATATTGGAACATAACTCCTGCATAATTGGCATGTCTTCCCAGTGCAATAGCTTTGCACCTCAACAGATTATGAAGATGAAGCAGACATACTTTTGGAGCATAGCGTGGATTCCATTCCTCCAATGACATTCTCAGGATGATAGCCATACTGTTAATGAAATAATGAATCCAGAATCAATATTCTGCCAAAAAAAGAACTCTTGGAAGAATTCTGTTTTTTCCTTAGTGAACTTTGTTAAAGAAGATCTCTTGGCTGTATTCTTTGTAAACCAGACCAAGATACATTTAAAAATATAAAGTTAGCATTTTCAGCTTCAGGCATTATATCGTTGGTGCTCATAGGACAAAAGAACCAGTTTTCTAACTTGTTGAAATTCTTCTCCTTTATCATTCCTAGGCTTGGTCAGCATTTCTGGCATCTCATTGCCTTCAAATTGTTGAGACTAAACACCAAACTCTTCAAAAGTTGTTCTCAGGTCTTTTTGATGGAAGATCTCCTTTAGCACTTTAGGATATGTTTACAAGTCACTTCTCCTCAATTAAAAATATATTTTTTCCAATCTTAACCTCCCCAGTGAAGCACAGAATGTCTTTGTAATCCACATTAATCAAGGTCTCATTAACGCAGAATGATGTTAGGTATTAAATAGGAATTTGCCTGTTTAGTGAGATTTGAGGGCGTCATTATCTCTTGATATCTTTTTTGGTATTTCTGGTATTTCTGCCATTAGAGAAGTGTTATTTCTTTTGGAGTAGTCTGGCTCATTGCATGGTCTAAGATATTATATGTTAAGTAATCCAGGCAGCAAAAGGGACACACACACAAAAAAAGTGATGTGGAGAGTGTGAAGAGATTGGAATTGAAAACAGTGGGACTGGGCTCTATGTTCAGTAGAGCCAATAACTGTCTAGGTGACCTTGAGTGAGTGCCCACCTCTCTGGGTCATTTGCAAAATCAGGCCATGAACAAGGAAAGTATTAATTTTCTTAACCATCTAAGTAATGAGAATGTGCATAAGAAGATGAACCAAGAATGGGGTCATTGGCATGGCAAGATGTGCAGTGAGTCTTGGTGAATCCCCTGGCAATCAGTAGCCACAACCAATTACCTGACCCTAAAGACAGGAATTCTAATAAGAAAAGTAACGGGGAAGAAAAGTCATTAAAGGTAAATGGGAGAATTTAATCCATTTACATACAAGGAAATAATTGACATGTATGTTCCTATTACCATTTTCTTAATTGTTTTGGGTTTGTTGTTGTAGGTTCTTTTCCTTCTCTTGTGTTTCCTGCCTAGAGAAGTTCCCTTAGCATTTGTTGTAAAGCTGGTTTGGTGATGCTGAATTTTCTTAACTTTTGCTTGTCTGTAAAGGTTTTAATTTCTCCATCAAATTTGAATGAGATCCTTGCTGTGTAGAGAAATCCTGGCAGTAGGTTTTTCCCTTTCATCACTTTAAATGCTCCAACCAAAAGACATAGACTGGCTGAATGGATATAAAAACAAGATCCATATATATGCTATCTACAAGAGACCCACTTCACACCTAGGGACACATACAGACTGAAAGTAAGGGGATGAAAAAGATATTCCATGTAAATGGAAATTAAAAGAAAGATGGAGTAGCAATTCTCATGTCAGTCAAAATAGACTTTAAAAAAAGACTATTACAAGAGACAAAGAAGGACACTTCATAATGATCAAGAGATCAATCCAAGAAAAAGATATAATTGTAAATATTTATACAACCAACATAGGAGGACCTCAATACATAAGGCAAATGCTAACAGCCATAAAAGGAGAAATCAACAGTAACAAAGAATAGTACAGGACTTTAACACACAACTTTAACCAATGGACAGATCATCCAAAATGAAAATAAAAAAGGAAACAAAAGCTTTAAATGACACATTAAACAAGATGGACTTAATTGATATTTATAGGACATTCCATCCAAAAACAACAGAATACACATTCTTCTCAAGTGCTCATGGAACATTATCCAGGATAGATCATATCTTGGGTCACAAAGCAAGCCTTGGTAAACTTAAGAAAATTGAAATCATATCAAGCATGTTTTCTGACCACAACACTATGAGATTAGATATCACTTACAGGAAGAAAAAAAAAAACAGTAAAAAGTACAAACACATGGAGGCTAAACAATACGTTAATAAATAACCAAGAGATCACTGAAGAAATCAAAGAGGAAATCAAAAAATACCTAGAAACAAATGACAATGAAAACAGGAAGACCCAAAACCTACGGGATACAGCAAAAACTGTTCTAACAGGGAAGTTTATAAAAATAAAATCTTACATGAAGAAACAACAAAAATCTCCAATAAACAACCTAACTTTACACCTAAAGCAATTAGAGAAAGAAGAACAAAAATAAAAACCCAAAGTTAGCAGAAGGAAAGAAACCATAAAAATCAGAGCAGAAATAAATGAAAAAGAAATGAAGAAAACAAAAGTAAGATCAATGAAACTAAAAGCTGGTTCTTTGAGAAGATAAACAAAATTGATAAACCATTAGCCAGACTCGTCAAGAAAAAAAGGGAGAAGACTCAAATCAATAGAATTAGAAATGAAAAAGGAGAAGTAACAACTGACATTGCAGAAATACAAACGATCATGAGAGATTACTACAAGCAACTATAAGCCAGTAAAATGGACAACCTAGAAGAAATGGACAAATTCTTAGAAAAGCACAACCTCCTGAGTCTGAACCAGGAAGAAATAGAAAATATAATCAGACCAATCACAAGCACTGAAATTGAGCCTGTGTTTAAAAATCTTCAAACAAACAAAAGCCCAGGACCAAATGACTTCACAAGTGAATTCTATCAAACATTTAGAGAAGAGATAACACCTATCCTTCTCACACTCTTCCAAAATATAGAAGATGGAGGAACACTCCCAAACTCATTCTATGAGGCCAACATCACCCTGATACCTAAACCAGACAAAGATGTCACAAAAAAATAAAACTACAGGCCAATATCACTGATGAACATAGATGCAAAAATTCTCAACAAAATACTAGCAAACAGAATCCAACAGAACATTAAAAGGATCATACACCATGAGCAAGTGGGGTTTATCCCAGGAATGCAAGGATTCTTCAGTATATGCAAATAAATCAATATGATACATCATATTAACAAATTGAAGGATAAAAACCATATGATAACTCAATAGATGCAGAAAAAAGTTTTGACAAAATTCAACACCCATTTATGATAAAAACTCTCTGGAAAATAAGCATAGAGTGAACATACCTCAGCATAATAAAGGCCATATATGAAAAACCCACAGCAAACATCATTCTCAATGGTGAAAAACAAAAACCATTTTCTCTAGGATCAGGAACAAGACAAGGTTGCCCACTCTCACTGCTATTACTCAACATAGATTTGGAAGTTTTAGCCACAGCAATAGAGAAGAAAAAGAGATAAAAGGAATCCAAATCGGAAAAGAAGAAGTAAAACTGTTACTGTTTGTGATGATACTATACATATAGAATCCTAAAGATGCTACCAGAAGACTACTAGTGCTAATCAGTGAATTTGGTAAAGTAGCAGGACATAAAATTAATGTACAGAAATCTCTTTTATTCCTATACACTAACAACAAAATCTGAAAGAGGAATTAAGGAAACACTCCCATTTACCTTTACCACAAAAAGAATAAAATACCTAGGGATAAACCTACCTAAGGAGACAAAAGACCTGTATGCAGAAAACTATCAGGCACTGATGAAAGAAATTAAAGAAGATACAATGAGATGGAGAGATATACAATGCTCTTGGATTGGAAGAATCAACATTGTGAAAATGACTATACTACCTAAAGCAATCTACAGGTTCAATGCAATCCCTATCAAACTACCAATGGCATTTTTCACAGAGCTAGAACAAAAAGTTTCACAATTCGTATGGAAACACAAAAGACCCTGAATAGCCAAAGCAATCTTGAGAAAGAAAAACGGAGCTGGAGGAATCAGGCACCCTGACTTCAGACTATAATACAAAGCTACAGTAATCAAGACAGTTTGGTACTGGCACAAAAACAGAAATATAGATCAATGGAACAAGATAGAAAGCCCAGAGATAAACCCACGCACATATGGTCACCTTATCTTTGTTAAAGTAGGCAAGAATATACAATGGAGAAGACAGCCTCTTCAATAAGTGGTGCTGGGAAAACTGGACAGCTACATGTAAAAGAATTAAATTAGAACACTTCCTAATATCACACACAAAAATAAACTCAAAATGGATTAAAGACCTAAATGTAAAGCCAGACACTATAAAACTCTTATAGGAAAACATAGGCAGAACACTCTTTGACATAAATTAAAGCAAGATCCTTTTTCACCCACCTCCTAGAGAAATGAAAATAAAAGGAAAAATAAAGAAATGAGGTCTAATGATACTTAAAAGCTTTTGCACAGCAAAGGAAGCCATTAACAAGACGAAAAGACAACCCTCAGAATGGGAGAAAATATTTGCAAATGAAGCAACTGATAAAGGGTTAATCTCCAAAATGTACAAGCAGGTCATGCAGCTCAGTGTCAAAAAAACAAGCAACCCAATCCAAAACTGGGCAGAAGACCTAAACAGACATTTCTCCAAAGAAGATATACAGATTGCCAACAAACACATGAAAGGCTGCTCAACATCGCTAATCATTAGAGAAATGCAAATCAAAACTACAGTGAGGTATCAGCTCACACCAGTCAGTATGACCATCATTAAAAAATCTAGAAACAACAAACGCTAGAGAGGGTGTGGAGAAAAGTGAACCCCATTGCACTGTTGGTGGGAATGTAAACTGATACAGCCACTATGGAGAACAGTATGGAGGTTCCTTAAAAAACTAAAAATAGAACTACCATATGACCCAGCAATCCCACTCCTGGACATATACCCTGAGACAACCATAATTCAAAAAGTCATGTACCACAGTGTTCATTGCAGCACTGTTTAGAATAACCAGGACATGGAAGCAACCTAAATGTCCATTGACAGATGAATTGATAAAGAGGATGTGGCACATACATACAATGGAATATTACTCAGCCATAAAAAGAAACGAAATTGAGTTATTTGTAGTGAGGTGGATGCATCATGTGTCTGTCATACAGAGTGAAGTAAGTTAGAAAGAGAAAAACAATACCATATGCTAACATATATATATGGAATCTAAAAAAAGAAAAAAATTGTTCTGATGAACCTAGGGACAGGACAGGAATAAAGACGCAGATCTAGAGAATGGACTTAAGGCCATGGAGAGGGGGAAGGGTAAGCTGGGACGAAGTGAGAGAGTAGCATTGACATATATACACTACCAAATGTAAAGTAGATAGCTAGTGGGAAGCAGCTGCATAGCACAGGGAGATCAACTCGGTGCTTTGTGACCACCTAGAGGGGTGGTATAGGGAGGGTGGGAGGGAGATGCAAGAGGGAGGGTTTATGGGGATATATGTATACATATAGCAAATTCACTTTTTTATACAGCATAAACTAACACAACATTGTAAGCAACTATACTCCAATAAAGATGTTAAAAAGGAAAAAAGGTAAATGGGAAATTTTCTATTGTCCAGTGCAGCTTTTATTGAACACCTACACTGTGCTGGGTGATGAAAAGAACCTGTGACTTAGAAAGAGCAGAGAAAAACTTACAAAAATAGATAATGGCACACTCCTACTGCTATACATTTAGCCAGTCGTTTATTTGGGGTATTATAAAAGCCTGGAGGAGGGAACAGAGAAAGATTCTGGGAAGACTTAACAACTTAACTAAGTCTTGAAGGCTCAGTGGGAATTATTTAGAGAAATAAAGGAGGAAAGAATATTCTAGAAGAGCATTCCACAGAATGGAAAGGACAGAAGCCAACGTGCTAAGATTTGAAAAGCACAGTGTAGTGGGAAACAGCCCTCTGACAGTAGGCATACAGTTTAGATCAGCTTCTAGTCAAAGGACACCATGGCTTTGAGTATGGGTGGTAGAAGAGAACCTGTTCTTTTTCAAAATTTCCTCGTTCCTGGAAAACATCACCATATGCTTCTTACACATGAGATGCTTTGACTCAGGTCTTAAGATTCCAACCCTTTATTTCTAGTATATAGATAGAAGAGTTAGCCACATGGTACAGTCTCAAAATCCTTATATCTAATTTATAGATGAAAATATTTGTCTGGAGAATTGGGACATACTTTAAAATCTCTGGCTGGTCTCTGATCTCCCAAGCAGTTAAGCCAGAGACAGAATTGAGCGTGAAAGAGAGGTCAGGCCTCATTTCCCTGGTTTCAGCAGCCTAATTATCACTACACAATAATGGGTTGGGCAAAAAGTTCGTTTGTTTTTTTCTGTAAGATGGCTCTAGTAGTGCTTAGTTGTCTTTAACTTCATTCCAAACAATTTTGTTAGACTGCATTGTGACAGCAGTCATATCAGCATGCATTTCCAAATTGTGTTGCCATATTAATATTGAAGATGGAAAAAAAAGAAACATTTTCGGCATATTATGCTTTAATATTTCAAGAAAAACACGACTGAAATGCAAAAAAAAGATTTGTGCAGTGTATGGAGAAGGTGCTGTTACTGATCGAACATGTCAAAAGTGATTTGCGATGTTTCATGCTGGAGATTTCTCACTGGATGATGCTCCACCGTCAGGTAGAAAAGTTGAAGTTGATAGTGACCAAATTGAGACATTAATTAAGAACAACCAACGTTATATCACACGAGAGATAGCCTACATACTCAAAATATCCAAAACAAGCACTGAAAATCATTTGCACCAGCTTGGTTATGTTAACCACTTTGGGTTCCACATAAGTTAAGCGAAAAAAAATTCTTGACCATATTTCTCATGCGATTCTCTACTGAAACGTGATGAAAATGTTCCATTTTTAAAACAAATTGTGACAGACGATGAAAACTGGATACTGTACAATAATGTGGAATGGAAGAGATCATGAGGCAAGCAAAATGAACCACCACCAACCACAACAAAGGCTGGTCTCATCCAAAGAAGGTGATGTTATGTATATGGTGGGATTGAAAGGGAGTCCTCTATTATGAGCTCCTTCTGGAAAACCAAACAATTAATTCCAACAAGTACTGCTCCCAATTATACCAACAGAAAGCAGCACTCAACAAAAAGCATCCAGAATGAGTCAACAGAAAACACATAATCTTCCATCAGGATAACGCAAAACCGCATGTTTTTTGATGACCAGGCAAAAACTGTTACAGCTTGTCTGGGAAGTTTTGATTCATCCACCATATTCACCAGACATTGCACCTTCGGATTTCAATTTACTTCAGTTTTTACAAAATTCTGTTAATGGAAAAAAATTCAATTCCCTGGAAGACTTTAAAAGGCACCTGGAACAGTTCTTTGCTCAAAAAGATAAAAGTTTTGGGAAGATGGAATTATGAAGTTGCCTGAAAAATGGCAGAAGGTAGTGGAACAAAACAGTGAATATGTTGTTCAATAAAATAACTGGTGAAAATGAAAAATGTGCCTTTATTTTTACTTAAAAACTAAAGGAACTTATTGGCCAGCCCAATATCAGTTTAATTCAAACTTAAAATTTAATAACCTCTATCATATTAAAGACATTTAAATTTGCATCTTAACTTTCATTTCACCTCCATTGCATAGATAAATTTAAAAATTCATTTCCAGTTGGCTGCATCATTCAGGGTGTGCTCTCAGAAGCAGCCTGGCAATCTGGAATTTGGAGTTTATTAAATATGCTAAGACTAACATAAAACATAATATTTATCTTGTTATAGGACAAAGTAAGCCTTGCCCACCTTAAGACAAAAATTAAAGAAAACAAAAAAGCTTCAGTGAGTTGCTGTGTAATATCACTTAGGCCTTTAAAAGGAACCTCTTTTACTGGTTGGTGAGAAACCCATAACAGAAACTGAAAAAAAAAAAAAAAAGGTCAGCTATGTATTATTTCACTGTTTAGCACACTGAATCTGAGCCAGGTGGGGTCCACAGGTAAAAGGGAGCAATGTGATGTTTTTCGTTTTGTTTTTATTTTGATTGAGAAGTGAGGTCTATCTTTAGATGTTGATGGAAGGAATGGGCAACAAAGACACATTTCGTGTTACCTGACACCACTACCTCCCAAGTTCACTTAAAATGTTTACCTTAATTACTACTTTGAACCACTCATTTAACCATTTATCTAATAACTGTTTGTTTAGTGCACTCTGAACACTGCCAAGTGCTGAAAATACCAGAATAATAAACACAGTATTTAGCATCAAGGATCTTACATTCTAGAGACCCACTTCAGAACTAGGAATACATACAGACTGAAAGCAAGGGGATGGAAAAAGGTACTCCATGAAAGTAGAAATCAAAATAAAGCTGGAATAGCTATACTCATATCTCATATCAGAAAAAAATATACTTTAAAATAAAGACTGTTACAAGAGACAAGGAAAAAGACTACATAATGATCAAGAGATCAATCCAAGAGAGCTAACAAATGTAAATAGTTATACACCCAACAGAGGAGTACCTCAATACATAAGGCAAATGCTAACAGCCGTGAAAGGGGAAATCAACAGTAAAACAATAATGGGATATTTAACACCCCATTTACACCAATGGGCAGATCATCCAGACAGAAAATTAATAAGGAAACACAAGCCTTAAATGACACACTATACCAGATAGACTTAATTGATATATATAGGACATTCCACAGAAAAGCAGCAGAATACACTTTCTTCTCAACTGCACATAGAACATTCTTCAGGATAGATCACATCTTGGGTCACAAATCAAGCCTTGGTAAATTTAAGAAAATTGAAATCATATCAAGCACCTTTTCTGACCACAATGCTTTGAGATTAGAAATCAATTACAGGAGAAAAAAACTGTAAAAAACACAAACACATAGAGGCTAAACAATATGCTACTAAATAACTAAGAGATCACCAAAGAAATCAAAGAGGAAATAAAAAAATACCTAGAAACAAATGGCAATGAAACATGATGACCCAAAACCTATGTGATGCAGCAAAAGCAGATGTAAAAGGGAAGTTTGTAGCAATACAATCTTACCTCAAGAAACAAGAAAAATCTCAAAAACAAACAACTTAACCTTACATTTAAGCAATAGAGAAAGAAACAAAACCCAAAGTTAGTAGAAGGAAAAAAATCATAAAGATCAGAACACAAATAAATGAAATAGAAACAAAGGAAACAATAGAAAAGATCAATAAAACTAAAAGCTGGTTCTTTGAGAAGATAAACAAATTGATAAAGATAAACCTTTAGCCAGATCCATCAAGAAAAAAAGGGAGAAGACTCAAATCAATAAACTAATAAATGAAAAAGGAGAAGTTACAATGGACACCACAGAAATACAAAGGAACATAAGGCACTACTACAAGCAACTATATGCCAATAAAATGGACAACCTGGAAGAAATGGACAAACATTTAGAAAGGTACAGTCTTCCAAAACTGAACCAGGAAGAAATAGAAAATATGAACAGACCAATCACAAGTAATGAAATTGGAACTATGATTAAACATCTTCCAACAAATAAAAGCCCAGGACCAGATGGCATCACAGGTAAATTCTATCAAACATTTAGAGAAGAGCTAACACCTATCCTTCTCACACTCTTCCAAAAACTTGCAGAAGGAAGAGCACTCTCAATCACAATCTATGAGGGCAACATAACCCTGATACCAAAACCAGACAAATATATCACAAAGAAAGAAAATTACAGACCAATATCACTGATGAACATAGACATAAAAATCCACAGCAAAATAATAGCAAATAGAATCCAGCAACACATTAAAAGGTTCATACACCACGATCAAGTGGGATTTACCCCAGGGATACACGGATTCTTCAATATATGCAAATGAATCAATGTGATACACCATATTAACAAATTGAAAAATAAAAACCATATGATCATCTCAATAGATGCAGAAAAAGCTTTTGACAACATTCAACACCCATTTATGATAAAAACTCTCCAGAAAGTATAGAGGGCATAGAGGGAACATACCTCAACATAATAAAGGCCATATATGATAAACCCACAGCAAACATCATTCTCAATTGTGAAAAACTGAAAGCATTTCCCGTATGATCAAGAACAAGAGAAGGATGTCCACTCTCACCACTATTATTCAACATAGTTTTGGAAGTTCTAGCCATGGCAATCAGAGAAGAAAAAGAAATAAAAGAAATACAAATTGGAAAAGAAGAAGTAAAACTGTCACTGTTTGCAGATGACCTGATACTATACATAGAAAATCCTAAAGAAGCCACCAGAAAACTACTAGAGCTAATCAATGAACTTGGTAAAGTTGCAAGATATAAAATTAATGCACAGAAATTTCTTTCATTCTTGACACTAAAAACAAAAGATCAGAAAGAGAGACTAAGGAAACCATCTCATTTACCATTGCAACAAAAAGAATAAAATACCTAGAAATAAACCTATCTAAAGAATCACAAGACCTGTACTAAGAAAACTATAAGGTACTGATGGAAGAAATCAAAGATGACACACAGATGGAGAGATATACCATGTTCTTTGGAAGAATCAGTATTGTCAAAATGGCCTTACTACCCATAGCAATCTACAGATTCAGTGCAATCCCTATCAAATTATCAATGGCATTTTTCACACAATTAGAATAAAAAAATTTACAATTTGTATGGAAACACAAAAGACCCCGAATAGCCAAAGCAATCTTGAGAAAGAAAAACGGAGCTGGAGGAATCAGGCTCCCTGACTTCAGAGTATACTACAAAGCTACAGTAACCAAGACAGTATGGTAATTGGAACAAAAACAGAAATATAGATCAATGGAATAAGATAGAAAGCCCAGAGATAATCCCAGACACCTATGGTCACCTAATCTTTGACAAAGGAGGCAAGAATATACAATGGAGAAAAGACAGCCTCTTCAATAAGTGGTGCTGGGAAAACTGGACAGCTACATGTAAAAGAATGAAATTAGAACACTCCCTAACACCATGCACAAAAATAAACTCAAAATGGATTTAAGAGCTAAATGTAAGACCAGACACTATAAAAATTCTTAGAAGAAAACATAGGCAGAACACTCTTTGACAAAAATCACAGCAAGATCTTTTTGACCCACCTCCTTGAGTAATGAAAATAAGAACAAAAATTAACAAATGGGACCCAATGAAACTTAAAGTTTTTGCACAGCAAAGGAAACCATAAGCAAGATGAACAGACAACCCTCAGAATTGGAGAAAATATTTGCAAACGAAACAACAGACAAGGGATTAATCTCCAAAATATTCAAACAGCTCATGGAGCTCAATAACAAAAAAACAAACAACCTACTAAAAAAATGGGCAGAAGAGCTAAATAGACAGTTCTCCAAAGAAGACATACAGATGGCCAATAAACACATGAAAAGATGCTCAACTTCATTATTAGAGAAAGCAAATCAAAGCTACATTGAGGTATCACCTCACACATGTCAAAATGGCCATCATCAAAAAATCTACAAAAAATAAATGCTGGAGAGGGTGTGGAGAAAAGGGAGCCCTGTTACACTGTTGGTGGGAATGTAAATTGATACAGCTACTATGGAGAACAGTACTTGCTGTTCCTTAAAAAATTAAAAATAGAATTACCATATGCCCAAACAATCCCACTCCTGGGCATATACGTGGAGAAAACCATAATTCAAAATGATACATGCACCCCAATATCCATTGCAGCACTATTTACTATAGCCAGGACATAGAAGCAACCTAAATGTCCATCAACAGAGGAATGGATAAAGAATATGTGGTACATATATACAATGGAATATTACTCAGCCATAAAAAGAAACAAAATTGGATCATTTGTACAGACGTGGATAAACCTAGAGTCTGTCATACAGAGTGAAGTAAGTCAGAAAGAGAAAATCAAATATTGTATATTAATGCACATGTGTGGAATCTAGAAAAATTGTATAGATGAACTATTTGCAAAGCAGAAATAGAGACACAGAAGTAGAAGACAATCTTATGGATACCATGGTGGGGGGGGGAAGGGGGGATGGGATGGATTGGGAGATTTGGATAGACATACATACAGTACTATGTATAAAATAGATAACTAATGAGAACCTGCTGAATAGCACAGGGATCTTTACTCAATGCTCTGTGGTGACCTAAATGGGACGGAAATCCAGGAGGGGATATATGTATATGTGTGGCTGATTCATTTTGCTGTACAGCAGAAACTAACACAACATTGTAAAGCAACAATACTGCAATAAAAAGATAATAATAAATAAAAAAATTTTTAAAGTATATACAAGTAATAAACCACAAAGACAGTAATAGATGAGAACAACAAAATTTCAGAAAATGGAAAGCAGCTGAAAAATTCCAACTGACTAACAAAGATGAGAAAGCTGAAATATGCGATTATATAAATAAAGACAAAATAAAACAAGTCCATATATACTGGAGAATATTTCTAAAATTTACTAATTTATGTATTGTAGGAAGAAAACAAATTAAATATATTACCATTTTGAAAAAAAAGGGTCTTACATTCTAGTAGGGGTGAAAGACAAGCAAATGGTAAGCATAGTACAGTATGAAAAGCACTACAATAAACATATAATACCAGGTCTGGTAATACAGAGAGGAATGTCTTCTGAAGCCCACGTAGTCAGTCACAGGTAATGATTACCTTAGGGGGTGATACAGTGTTTGAGCTGAGAAAAATTAACTAAGCAGAGGAAGATGTTCTAGACTCAGAAATGAGACAAGACACACTCTGGGAATTTCACTTAGTTCAGGATTGGTTGGAGTGTGGGTGTATGGAGGTGTGGCAAAAATGAGGTTGAAAACCAAGTTGGCATGGCCCATGTCATGATTAAGGCACTAAAGTCCCTTCTAAAATGCAAATGTTTGGTGGGAGAAAGAAACATGAATTAATTACAATTCACTTACACTTTGCATCAAATCAGCAAACATCTTAACTTCTGTTAAAAGATTGACAAATAGGATAGATATGTTTCCATGTAGACTTAGAAAGGATTAGAGACTGGTAGGGCCTTACACACCAAGGGGACTGTTTGAAGACACTGAGCCACTGGTGTCTAAGACGGAATGGCCTCCAAGGAAAGAAGAAATACAACTCTGCTCCCTTTACTATTGGAACCAACATATCTGTTGTCCAATCATTTCAGAAAATAGACACCGTATCATCTATATAATGGGAACATTTCTATTGGTAAATGACTTCTCTGCTCATTCATTGACTTAAAAATTTCTTTTAATATCCTCTTTATACTAGGCTCTAAGGTGTAAGGCTCAGGGAACCTCATTCCAAATCAGTGAAAACCTATGGTGGAGCACGTGTTCATGTACAAACAAGAATTCTGGTACAAAGCAATTTGGGCTATAAAAATATACTGGATGATTTGGAAAACAGGGTGGAGAGAATGAAAGCAAGGAGACCAGCCAGCAGGCTGACAAACCAGTCAAGACGTAAGGTCATGAAAGAGGGTGGGAATGGAGAGAACAGGGTGAATCTTAGACTTTTAAAGTTGTCTCGCTTTAGATCATGGCCCTAACTCAATGCTTACTAATACACGGATCACATTTATCTGCTAGTGAATTTTTTGGCCAAGTGCCAAAGTATTAAATTGCAAGGAGTAGAAATCAGCACAGATTTATCAATGTTTTTCTCTAAAAATTGTCAAGCTAGGAGATCCAAATTTATAGAAGAACTGTGGAAGTTCCTAGAACTGACTGGTAGAGAACACAAAACACCAGATCTAGAGTTTTCTATAGTGTCATTCTTAAGTAACTGAACAGCCCACAGCCATACAGCTGTGACTTTTTTTTACAGCATTATTTTGGTCAATTCTATCTTTTTTACACTGTTGGAGGTTTATAATCTCCTTGGAGAATTTAACGTCTCTTATCTTAACTTTCCCAACTCAAAACTTCAAAAAGGTTTTATTTAGTGGGAATTAATGTAATACCATATGCCACCCAAGTCTCTAACATTTGCTAAACATTCTCTGCTGAGGATTTCCTAAGTCACAACCTGCCATTGTGGATGGTGTAGCCCTTAATTCAGTTTTTGTTGTGGGGCACTGGTATGTGTTTGTGTGTGTATTTAGCAATGCTACTAGTGTACTGTTTGTAGTGGAAAGATGCTTTGAATTCCACCAGCCCATATTTCATACACCTAGATTAATTTCTGATTGAGCAAGAACAAGTGGTTCATACTCAGCACAGGGTATAATAGGAAGATAATTACATGTTCTTAAGACTTTACTATTGTTTTTATCAATGGATTGTCATTTTAAAAGTTAAACCCAAGATGACATATATCCTTTCTTCTCTGCTAGTTTTCTCTTTTGGATTTTCCATACATTTTAATGTTATATTAAATGGGGAATGTATATTATATGTATATTAACTAAATTTAATCAAATATTAATTAAATATATATTAAGTGGAGGATGTAGAATGGGTACTGTGCTGAAATATATATGATCATTCTTTCTAGCTGTGTCTCTGAGCTTGACATACAATGTCATACATGACACAGGAGCTATCAAGCAGCATTTAAATGCATTTGCATAGAGTGCAAGGTTCTTTTTCACAAATCATGTCTCCTCATGTGAGCTTCCCTCTGATCTGTCACAATGGCTAATCTTCTGCATCATAATAACCCACCTGCTACAATTAGGACAGTTTGCAGCAATATTACACTGGGATAATACATTTTGTTTTTCTAACATCTTGTGCTAATTCTTTTATTGCTAAACTTATGGTTATTAAATATATAACACTGTAATTGTTTTATATATATATATCTAAATGCTTTAGAGATACTAAAAATTACCCCCTTTTTGGCACAATGGTGATGTCAGTTATTCTTTAGTTTGTATATCATTTCATAAAATCTCTTCATTGTTTATTGTTTTCCAAAATATGTAAATTGTTAATAATCTGGTGCATATTGCTACCATTTAAAAAACATTAAATAAAACAAAATTGAGGAGAATAGCACAGAAAAGGCAAATAGAGTTTAACAATGAGAAGAACACTAGTGAGTGTTACTGAGCAGAAAACAGCCTGGAGCGGTAAAAGAGAGAATGTGAAAAATAACTCATTATTTAAATTCCCGTCACATTTTCATGATAACTTTGCTTTCAGTAAAATAATTGTTTTGTTTGCATTTCCTTGATTTTTTTGTATGAGAAGAAACTGCTCGCATCTTTATTCATGTTGGAATATCTTGAAGTAAAATTCAGTATCACTATTTCAGTTTTTCATATTTTGACTAGATGTCACTCCCTATTCATTTGATGGTTTTGTGTGTGTATTTGACAGATGGACACTCACGAAGCTTTTGTTTTGTAGTATAATAGTCATGAATTGGAAATTAAAATATTATGCATGGGAATCCCCTTAGTGAACAATTACAGAGTGATCTCATTCTGATACTTAGCTTAAAAGTAATTGAATTCTTATTGTATATGGAAAAACAATTTTAAAACTTTGATTATCTAAAGAACATGTATATATTGTTTACTCAGTCATGTTTTTCTCCCTTAGGCTGGGTTACTTGGAAATAGACTTGAGAGGGGCGTGTGCATGAAAATTGTATATTAGGATGTGGTTTAAGAGCAAAACCTATGAAGAATTGAGGGAAGCCTGAAAGGGTATAAGGAGAAATTGAATTCTGGTACAATGATAGTAGACACTAGTCACACAAGGAGCTCTGGAACTGGGATGGATTTTCAGAGTTTTCCCAATTGGCCCTTGGTACCTCCACTTCCACCATTCATTGGATGTAGACTTCCCTTGGGAATGGGTGTGATCATGGGCTAGGTAGCTCCATTTGGTTGATGGCAACTCCCAAGGAGAGATACAGCTGAAAATTTCCAGAAGCCAATACTCCTTTGTCTTGAAGGGGGGATCTAGGCAGCTTATCACAGCATTTGGTACACCCACTGAAAACCACAGACTCGATATTGTTCCTTTTGGAGGACTTCTATTAAAGCTTGTAGACATTTGAGACTGAAAATATTTAACTAAAAAATGGTATGGCATTGTATATTCCAATATTGATTATTTTTAAAAATATGGTCTGTTAGAGACTCCTGTAAGGTTTATGGTGGCTTGAAGTTCTTATTCTTGTTTTCCTCTTGACTGACTTCAGTGCCTTAGTCACAGCTACCTCTACCTTGAGAAATGCTTGAGGCATTAAAAAAGTTAGTACTGTACAAGATTAGTTCTGAATAAAATGGAGTCTAATTTTTTTTACTGAATAATGTCATGGTATAGGCATTATTAGTATAAAATAATAATAACTAATAATTAATGATAATTCTGATAAATCTAGAAGTGAGTTTAAGAAATCAGTTTTAAACTCACTAATTTTATTTGGTCTGAACAACAGGCAAATTTCTGGTCATTGAACAAACATTTAATGAATATGTTATGAGGGAATCAGAAATTATTTCTTCTTGAAGAGTGTACAAGATATTTGTTATCATGACAGATTATGTCACCACTGAAAGACAGGATTGTATCATATTTAGGTACAAATTCTATGATAGTTCAGAGGAGGAATTGATAAGCCAGTTTATTTTGAATCAGCAAGAAAATCTTTGTGGAAAACATGGCCTTGGTGGATGGAAAGGAATTGCTTGTTTGGAGTTGGGGAAAGGTCAGTCTTTCTAGATTTGGGAAAGAACTTGAACAGAAACATGGAGATAGAGGTATGGGATTTTCAAATCAGCTGGACTTTAGAATATTTAAGGAAGAAAATGTTAGACAAGGAAAGGAACGCTAGATCATTGAAAGCCTTGAATGTCAGGCTCTGAATTCAGAGATTTTAACAGACAGCTGGGAACTATTTATGACTTCTGACCTGAGGAGTGAACTGAATCCTCTTGGATTAACTTTTTCTAGTAATGTTTGCTTTCCCCAATAATGCTCAGTCATCTGAAACACAGAACTCTTAATTTTAAACCACTAGACTAGCATTTGTCGTTCACTTATTATGTTCTTAGTGTCTCAGAATCAATGTCTTGTATAGTTTATGGGGCTACTTAAAAAACAAAAAGAACACATATTTCCAACCTAAAAGCCTTCTGAACAATTTTGTAAAGCAACACTGCTGGCATTTGAAACTCAACATGTCCCAGCTATTCATAATTTTTACATATCTAGAAAATATTTACACACACATTCATTCCATTCTTCTGATTCTCAGATTAATAGTGTAGTGGTGGACAATATTCTACTAAGAAAGCCGACAAGTAAGTCTAGAAATTGTGACAAATGTGTGGGTATATGTGTTGTGTGTACGAGAGTGGAGAAGAGTCTGCTTTTTTTCTGCGAGAACATTGAAATGTGTTTTCTGGTTTTGCCAGCATAAGTCTCAAACTGAGACAAAGAAGACCGAAATTTCTCTACACATTAAAGTAAGAGGTTGTCTTCTATAGGTGGAAATACTGTTATGACTTTAATAATTCTTTTCCAAGAGACAAAGTATTTGGGAATTTGATACAGTGAGCACTCTGTAGGTGATCATTAAATATTTGTGGAGTGAATTAATGAACAGCCCAGTAAGGTAAGTACAATGATTTATCACCATTTTATAGTTGAGGAAAGTGAGGCATAGAGATATTTTTTTAAATTATTTTTTTTGATGTGAACCATTTTTAAAGTCTTTATTGAATTTGTTACAATGTTGCTTCTGTCTTATGTTTTTTTGGGGTTTTTTTTTGTTGCAAAACATGTGGGATCTTAGCTCCCTGACCAGGGATTGAACCCACATCCCCTGCATTGGAAGGCAAAGTCTTAACCACTGGAAAACCAGGGAAGTTCCAAGACATAGAGAGATTAAATAATTTTCCCAGGAGTGTTTAGTTAGGAAGTGGCAGCTACAATATTGGAATTAGTTGATCTGATTCCCCAGACCATATGCGTAATCACGTTGCAATACCACTTCTGATGATAAGGCAGGAGTCAATAGAGCTGGTCTAAGCAGCAGTCCTGATACAGATATGACAAGTTTGAGGATGGGATTTTCTGCAGTTAGGCATCATGGATTCTTCAGGTATTTTATTTTGTTATTAAATGAAAGGATAATTCTTGAATGATAGGACACTTGGGACCCCAGGATTATCCAGGCCAGAGTACTGATGTCATATTTAATATTTTGTTCACCTCACATATTCAGTCATTTGCCAAGCCAATCCACTGTTTTACCCTGTCTTTGCAATCTATCATTTTTCTCCTAGTTTCATAATCACAATTATAAAGTTAATGCATTAAGATGATTTTAATGGCAGACTAAGTGTCTATCTTCAGAGTCATTTGAATTGTAAAGACTTCTCTCAGATTAGTCTTCCTTTCCTACAATCCCTGAGTTCATTCCACATATAATCCCAGGTTTGTATCTTCTCCTCCTTTACTAAGTTTTTTAAAGTTTTTCAAAAATTTCAATCATGCTTTCCTTTCCTTGCTTTTTATAGGAAAAGGAATTCTTTCTATCCAGGGAATTCCTCTACCTATGTCTTTGCTTATCATCGATTATTGCCATCTATCTTAAACTTAAGGTAAAATAAAATCCTTAAGTTAGGTGTGTTGCTGCTAAACCACATATCTATCATTTTTTGTTTTGATAATTCTTTTTGTAAACCAAAGTTTTTTGTCTTTTATTTCCCCCTTTAAGTTTTATCGTATTAGATTTAGTCTATTACTTTAGCCTGCTAAAATTTTTGATAATCTTGATTTTGTTATGCAATAAACTCACTACCCTACTCAGCTCTGAGTTATTTGATAAGAATTCTATTTATACATGCATTCAGATTATCTAATAAAATTACCAAGATTCTGGGGCAATGGACTAGGAACTGGAGATATAACCAGTATGTGTACAGTACAATGGGGAGGCTGGTTAGAAAAATGCTCTTAGTTCTTTTCTTCTTTCCTTTCTTACCACTTGTCATTCTTATCACAAACATTATTTGTCCCTGTTTCCTCATCCATAGACTGGAGATTTTGATAGTAGCCACTTTATATGTATTGTGAAAATCGAATGAAAGAATGCAGGTAAATAATTCATGTCAACTATTTTTTTAATCACTGATCTTACTATTAATCAATACAAATGACTTGGAAAATCTGGCACACATGGGAATCATGGTTATAGCAGGAGGCATTTAGCCAAAAAGCTTATAAAGAGTTTAGCTTGTTTTTATTTTCATGTGACTTTTATGCCCCTTGCACAGCCAGCAGAAATCATTTGCTCCCTAGCTCACTGGACATGCAAAGTCAAAGGACATAGAAAAGAAATTGGCCACTACCTTTTTGCAAAGCTTCTCTGTTACCTGAATTTAAAGTCTTTCTTTTGAGGAAGATAGCTAATTTGGTAAATAATCTCAATCACAATTCTTTGAGGTCAGAGTTATCTCTATATTTACAGCATAAGCCTATTCTATGGATTATTCTGTCAAAATTGTCATTTTGAATTTTGATTAAACATACAACAGAAAACATGACTGCAATGTGAATGATACCTTCAGTTCACAACTAGATTATATTCATTCTTTTATTTACCAGGGAGAGGAAAATTGTTACTGAATAATAATGTGATCACCTAATTATTTATCTGTTACTCAAGTTATTATGGAAGAAAAAATCTACAAGGAAGGCTAACATAGTAGGCATCTAAGGGATTATTTTTGGGATTTTAATATTTCCATATTAATATTATTTTAAACTGATATATAAGACCCAGATTTAGGGAGTATACAGATATGTGAATTAGAGTGGAAAATTGATCTCTTTTTCTCTCTCATTCAATACAGCAGCTAAAGAAAAACACTCAATCTTTTTGCATACTATATTCTAATTTACTCTAACAGTATTCCAACTAATTATAGTCCACAAATTAATGTTAGATAATACAACTAAACAACCCAATTCTATACAGCATGCAGAGAAAAATAATTACTATTTGTAAAGATGTCTACCATTTATCATCTATAGGCCAGATTATACATATACATGTATAATTATACACATATGTATATGGAGAAAGAGTGTATATTCTCAAATCATCATAACATGAGATAACCTTTATTTCTATTTCTACTTATAAGTGAGAAAATTGTAACTTGGGGACTATAAGTAATTTGCTCAAAGTCACAAATCAAAGATTTAAGATGTTCATATGAATTTAAATTTTGCATATGAAAGCATGATGCTTCTACCAATTTCTTTTACAACCCTCTGGAACAGTGTTCATTAGGATGTAGCTAAAGCTTTTCTAAATTTATATCTTTCTGACTTTTACCAGTGGTAATAAGAATTGGAAGAATTATAAAAATAGGAGGTGGGCAGAAGGACAGACTGAATTTGCCAAGAATGCACCTGGTACAAAACACCCACATTTAGCATAAAATATGTTTTATTGTTATGCTGGGCTCCAAATGTAAAGGAGATTGTAAAGGGGTTAATAAGCAAAGCAAGAGGTTGATTCTTGAGCAGTAGCTCTAAATCAGGTTTTTTCTTAAAGGTAAATACTGATAGAACTGTAATCAAGTGGCTAGCATTGAATTAGCTACAAAGCAGGCGAACTGAACTTGAGCCTCCTGGAATGGACTCAAAAGGATAATAAAATAGTCCCAGTCTGTAGCAAAACTAGCCTTCAAAGGAAACAAAAGTAAATCTCCACTGGAAGAAAACATCATTACTCTAGTCCTCCAGGTTATCCACAGATTAATATCTATGTCCCCCAAGTCACATGCACCATACACAGAAAATAAACTACCATGAATGACACTCAGCAGGAAATAAATAAATAAATAAATAAATGTAGATAGCCAAAAGGAATTTAGACACTAGAATTTTCAAATAAATAATACAAAATAATTCTGTATAAAATACTTTGGGGCATAAAAGATTTACAAGAAAGAATATGCAAAAAATAAGATGATCAAAACTGACACCTGACATATTTGAAAAATAAATAATAGAACTTTCATCAAAGAACAATCTTCCTGCATCACAATTTGGTAGCACATCTCAAATTTGGGTCTATCTTTTGACCCAGAAATTTTACAATTAAGAATTTATCCTAGAGATCCTTCAAGATGGTGGAGGATTAAGATGTGGAGCTCACCTTCTCTCCACAGATACATCAAAAATACATCTACATGTGGAACGACTACCACAGAACATCTACTGAATGCTGGCAGAAGACCTCAGACTTCCAAAAAGGCAAGAGAATGTCCATATAACTGGGTAGGGCAAAAGAAAAAAGAAAGAGACAAAGAAATCAGGACAGGACCTACACCTCTGGGAGGGAGTTGTGAAGGAGGAAAAGTTTCCACACACTAGGAAGCCCCCTTACTGGCAAGGATGGGGTAGGGGAGCTTTGGAGCCATGGAGGAGAATGCAGCAACAGGGGTGCAGAAGGCAAAGTGAAGAGAGAGAGTCCCACACAGAGGGTCAGTGTTGACTGGCACTGCCCAGCCTGGGACACTTGTCTGCTTGCCTGCCAGGGCAGGTGGGGACTGGGTACTGAGGCTTGGGCTTCAGAGGTCAGACCCCAGGGAGGACTGCAGTTGGCTGCATGAAGACAGCCTGAGTGGGCTAGTGCACCATGGCTGAGAAAGTCCGGGAGAAGCCTGGGCCTGCCAGAGAGGCAAGGGACCATTGTTGGGGGTTGCATGAGGAGAGGGGCAGGCCTGCCATAGGAGCTTCCTTCTCCATGCTCTCACAGACAACAGGGCACCACCTACATGAACTCTGGGGGTGGGTGTGAGCCACAGCTGCTATCTTGGACCCTAGAGGTGAGCTACCACTGCCGCCGCTGCCACCAAGGGTCCTGTGAGCAACACAGGTCACTGCCCACACCTTCCCAGGGCGTGTGCAGCCCACCACTGCTTAGGGTCCTACAATCTGGGGCCAACTTCCCTAGGAAAACACATGGCGCACCCCAGACTATTGCAAATTCCTGCCAGCCTCTGCTGCCACAGGCATTCCCTGCACATTCTAATTGTGGCTGTCATATCCATCTCTCTCCCCAGCCTGAGTTAGTAAGTATGTCCTAATCAGCTGCTGCTTTCAACCCCTCTTGCCTAGGCAGGGAACAGATGCCTGAGGGTGGCCCACATGCAGAGGTGGGACCAAAAGCAAAGTTAAGCCCCAGAGGCAGTGCGACCAAAGAAGAGGAACAGAAATCTCTCCATGCAGCCTCATGGGAAGCAGATTAAATACCGAAATTGGATTGATAAACCTGTATCTGTGGAATATCTGAATAGACAATAGAGTGTTCCCACAAATCAGGCTGTGGACTTGGGGGAAACTGTGGACTTTGGGGGCAAGTACACATGGGAGTTGGGCCAGGTCAGAGTCTGAGTTGGCCCCACACTGCCCACAGCAGGTCCAGAGAACTACTTACAGGTATTGGAGGACTTCCAGGGGAGGCAGGGATTGGCTATGACTCACTGTGGGGGCAAGGAAACTGACAGCTGAGGTCCCAGGAAAATATAATTATTATTACTATTATTTTATGGTTTTGTTTTGTTCTGTTGTTGTTCTCTTTTTATTATTCTTTTAATTTTAATTTTTTCTGTTTTTTCTTTTTTCTGCTTTTATTCTTAACATAATTTTTAATATTTTTTCAATTTTTACTTTACATTTTTGTTATATTGTGTTTTTTCCTCGTTTTTGTTTTTCATTTGTTTTGTCTTGTTTTTACTTTTTAACGTATTTTATATTTTTCAATTTTTACTTTACTTTTTGTTGTTTTGTCCTTTTTCCTTCTTTCTTTTGTATTGTTTTTATCCTTTGTTTAATCATATTTGTGTGTTTGTTTTATGTTTTGTTTGTCTTTTTTTACTTTGCTTTCTGCTTTTGATTTTTTTAAAATTTTTGTTACTTTACCTTTTACTGTTTGTTTTCACTATTGGGTTCGTTTATTTGCTTGGTTGCTTTTTTCTCTTTTGTTTTCTCTTTTTTTTCTGTTTCTGTGTGTGTGTCCCTCTGTGGGTTTTTGTGTTTGGTTTTGTTTTTACCATTTGTCTTGGACTTTGTCTGTTCGTTTTCTTTTTTTTTTTTTCTTCCTCACCATACAGCTTGCAGGGTCTTGTTGCTCCAGGCAGGGGTCAGGCCAGAGCCTCTTAGGTGGGAGAGTCGAGTCCAGGACACTGGACCACCAGAGAACTCCCAGTCCCAGGGAATATTAATAGGCGAGAGCTCTCCCAGAGGTCTCATCGAAAAACCAAGACCCAGCTCCATGCAAATGCCTACAGGTTCCATTTCTGAATGCCTCACACTAAACAACTAACAAGACAGGAACACAACCCCACCCATTAGCAGAAATGTTGCCTAAAGTCATACTAAGCTCACAGATACCCCAAAACACACCACATGATATGGCCCTGTCCATCAGAGGGACAAGATCCAGCTCCACCCACCAGAACACAGACACCAGGCCCCACACAGGAAACCTACACAAGTCACTGGACAAACCTCACCGACTGGGAAAGACACCAGAAGTAAAAGGAAATACAACCCTGCAGCCTGCGGAAAGGAGACCCCCAAAAAAGTAAGTTAAGCAAAATGAGAAGACAGAGAAATATGCTGCAGATGAAGGATCAAGGTAAAAACCCACAAGACCAGACAATTGAAGAAGAAATAGGAAATCTACCTGAAAAAGAATTCAGAGTAATGATAGTAAAGATGATCCAAAATCTCGGAAATAGAATGGAGAAAATAGAAGAACGATTTGACAAGGATTTAGAAGAACTAAAGAACAAGAAAACAGAGATG
Organism: Eubalaena glacialis; assembly: GCF_028564815.1. Lineage (NCBI taxonomy): Eukaryota > Metazoa > Chordata > Mammalia > Artiodactyla > Balaenidae > Eubalaena > Eubalaena glacialis. The sequence continues at coordinate 36,602,848 of NC_083725.1, forward strand.
AACAAAACAATAACTGAAATTTAAAATACTCTAGAAGGAGTAAATAGCAGAAAAACTGAGGCTGAAGAATGGATAAGTGAACTGGAAATAACTGCCATGGAACAGAATAAAGAAAAAAGAATGCAAAGAATTGAGGACAGTCTCAGAGACCTCTGGGACAACATTAAACACACCAACATTTGAATTATAGGAGTCCCAGAAGAAGAAAAGAAAGAGAAAGGAGCTGACAAAATATTTGAAGACATTATGTTTGAAAACTTCCCTAACATGGGAAAGGAAATAGTCCATCAAGTCCAGTAAGTGCAGACTCCCTCTTGCGAGAACACCAGAATCACAATTAACTGCTGAACAATCATCGACAGGAAGACAATGGAACTCACCAAAAAAGATACCCCACATTCAAGGACACAGGAGAAGCCACAATGAGATGGTAGGAGGGGCGCAATCACAATAAAATCAAATCCCATAACTGCTGGGTGGGTGACTCAAAAACTGGAGAACACTTATACCACAGAAGTCTACCCACTGGAGTGAAGATTCTGAGCCCCACGTCAGGCTTCCCAATCTGGGGGTCTGGCAATGGGAGAAGGAATACCTAGAGAATCAGACTTTGAAGGCTAGCGGGATTTGATTGCAGGACTTCAACAGGACTGGGGAAAACAGAGACTCCACTCTTGGAGGGCACACACAAAACAGGTTGTAAATCAGACCCAGGGGAAGGAGCAGTGAACCCATAGGAGACTGAACCAGGCCTACCTGTTAGTGTTGAAAGGTCTCCTGCAGAGGCAGGGGGTGGCTGTGTCTCACCATGCGGACAAGGACACTGGCTGCAGAAGTTGTGGGAAGTACTCCTTGGTGTGAGCCCTCCCAGAGTCCACCATTAGCCCAAACAAAGATCCCGGATGGGCTCCAGTGTTGGGTCACCTCAGGCCAAACAACCAACAACAAGGGAACCCAGCCCCACCCATCAGCAGACAAGCAGATTAAAGTTTTACTGAGCGCTGCCCACCAGAGCAACAGCCATCTCTACCCAACACCAGTCCCTCATATCAGGAAACTTGCACAAACCTCTTAGATAGCCTCATCCACCAGAGGGCAGACAGCAGAAGTAAGAAGAACTACAATCCTGCAGCCTATGGAACAAAAACCACATTCACAGATAGATAGACAAGATGAAAAGGCAGAGGGCTATGTACCAGATGAAGGAAAAAGATAAAACCCCAGAAAAACAACTAAATGAAGTGGACATAGGCAACCTTCCAGAAAAAGAATTCAGAATAATGATAGTGAAATGATCCAGGACCTCGGAAAACGAATGGAGGCAAAGATCGAGAAGATGCAAGAAATGTTTAACATAGACCTAGAAAAATTAAAGAACAAACAAGCAGAGATGAACAACACAATAACTGAAACGAAAAATACACTAGAAGGAATCAATAGCAGAATAACCAAGGCAAAAGAACGGATAAGTGACCTGGAAGACAGAATGGTGGAATTCACTGCTGCAAAACAGAATAAAGAAAAAAGAATGAAAAGAAATGAAGACACCCTAAGAGACCCCTGGGACAACATTAAATGCAAAAAAATTTCGCATTAGAAGGGTCCCAGAAGGAGAAGAGAGAGAGAAAGGACCCGAGAAAATATTTGCAGAGATTATAGTCAAAAACTTCCCTAACATGGGAAATGAAATAGCCACCCAAGTCCATGAAGCGCAGCGAGTCCCATGCAGGATAAACCCAAAGAGAAACAGGACAAGACACATAGTAATCAAATTGGCAAAAAATAGAGACAAAGAAAAATTATTGAAGGCAGCAAAGGAAAAATGACAAATAACATACAAGGGAACTCCCATAAGGTTAACAGCTGATTTCTCAGCAGAAACTCTACAAGCCAGAAGGGAGTGGCATGATATACTTAAAGTGATGAAAGGGAAGGAACTACAAACAAGATTACTCTACCCGGCAAGGATCTCATTCAGATTCAATGCAGAAATCAAAAGCTTTACAGACAAGCAAAAGCTAAGAGAATTCAACACCACCAAACCAGCTCTACAACAAATGCTAAAGGAACTTCTCTAAGTGGGAAACATAAAAGAAGAAAAGGACCTACAAAAACAAACCCAAAACAATAAAGAAAATGGTCATAGGAACATACATATTGATAATTACCTTAAACGTGAATGGATTAAATGCTCCAAACAAAAGTCACAAGCTTGCTGAATGGATACAAAAGCAAGACCCATATATACACTGTCTACAAGAGACCCACTTCATACATAGGGACACATTCAGACTGATAGTGAGGGGATGGAAAAAGATATTCCATGCAAATGGAAATCAAAAGAAAGCTGGAATAGCAATACTCATATCAGATAAAATAGACTTTAAAATAAAGAATGTCACAAGAGACAAGGAAAGACACTATATAATGATCAAGGGATCAATCCAAGAAGAAGATATAACAATTACGAATATATATGCTCCCAACATAGGGGCACGTCAATACATAAGGCAACTGCTAACAGCTATAAAAGAGGAAATCGACAGTAACACAATAATAGTGGGGGAATTTAACACCTCACTTACACCAATGGACAGATCATCCAAACAGAAAATTAATAAGGAAACACAAGCTTTAAATGACACAATAGACCAGATATATTTAATCGGTATTCATAGGACATTCTATCCAGAGGCAGCAGATTACACTTTCTTCTCAAGTGCGCACGGAACATTCTCCAGGATAGATCACACCTTGGATCACAAATCAAGCCTCAGTAAATTTAAGAAAATTGAAATCATACCAAACATCTTTTCTGACAACAACGCTATGAGATTAGAAATGAATTACAGGGAATAAAACGTAAAAAACACAAACACATGGAGACTAAAAAATACGTTACTAAATAACGAAGAGATCACTGAAGAAATCAAAGAGGAAATCAAAAAATACCTAGAGACAAATGATAATGAAAACACGATGATCCAAAACCTATGGGATGCGGAAAAAACAGTTCTAAGAAGGAAGTTTACAGCTATACAAGCTTACCTCAAGAAACAAGAAAAATATCAAGTAAACAATCTAACATTACACCTAAAGGAACTAGAGAAAGAAGAACAAACAAAATGCAAAGTTAGCAGAAGGAGAGAAATCATAAAGATCAGAGCAGAAATAAATGAAATAGAAACAAAGAAAACAATAGCAAAGATCAATAAAACTAAAAGCTGGTTCTTTGCGAAGATAAACAGTATTGATAAACCATTAGCCAAACTCATCAAGAAAAAGAGGGAAAGGACTCAAATCAATAAAATTAAAATTGAAAAAGGAGAAGTTACAACAGACACCGCGGAAATACAAAGCATCCTAAGAGACTACTACAAGCAACTCTATGCCAATAAAATGGACAACCTGGAAGAAATGGACAAATTCTTCGAAAGGTATAACCTTCAAAGACTGAACCAGGAAGAAATAAAAAATATGAACAGACCAATCACAAGTAATGAAATTGAAACTGTGATTAAAAATCTTCCAACAAACAGAAGTCCAGGACCAGATGGCTTCACAGGTGAATTCCATCAAACATTTAGAGAAGAGCTAACACCCATCCTTCTCAAACTCTTCCAAAAAATTTCAGAGGAAGGAACACTCCCAAACTCATTCTATGAGGCCACTATCACCTTGATACCAAAAGCAAAGATACTACAAAAAAAGAAAATTACAGACCAATATCACTGATGAATATAGATGCAAAGATCCTCAAGAAAATACTAGCAAAGAGCATCCAACAGCACATTAAAAGGATCATACACCATGATTATGTGGGATTTATCCCAAGGATGCAAGGATTCTTCAACATACACAAATGAATCAATGTGATACACCATATTAACAAATTGAAGGAGAAAACTCTTATGATCATCTGAATAGATGCAGAAAAAGCTTTTGACAAAATTCAACACTCACTTATGATAAAAAACTCTCCAGAATGTGGGCATAGAGGGAACGTACCTCAACATAATAAAGGCCATATATGACAAACCCACAGCAAACATCATTCTCAATGGGGAAAAACTGAAGGCATTTCCTCAAAGATCAGGAAGAAGACAAGGATGTCCACTCTCGCCACTGTTATTCAACATAGTTCTGGAAGTCCTAGCCATGGCAATCAGAGAAGGAAAAGAAAGAAAAGAAATCCAAATTGGAAAAGAAGAAGTAAAGCTGTCACTGTTTCCAGATGACTTAATACTGTACATAGAAAATCCTAAATATGCCACCAGCAAACTACTAGAGCTAAACAATGAATTTGGTAAAGTTGCAGGATACAAAATTAATGCACAAAATTTCTTGCATTCCTATACACTAATGATGAAAAATCTGAAAGAGAAATTAAGGAAATACTCCCATTTACCATTGCAGCAAAAAGAATAAAATACCTAGGAATAAACCTACCTAGGGAGACAAAAGACCTGTATGCAGAAATCTATAAGACACTGTTGAAAGAAATTAAAGATGATACCAACAGATGGAGAGATATACCATGTTCTTTGATTGGAAGAATCAATATTGTGAAAATGACTATACCACCCAAAACAATCTACAGATTCAATGCAATCCCTATCAAACTACCAATGACATTTTTTTACAAAACTAGAACAAAAAATCTTAAAATTTATATGGGGACACAAAAGACCCCGAATAGCAAAATCAGCCTTGAGGGAAAAAAACGGAGCTGGAGGAATCAGACTCCCTGACTTCAGACTATACTACAAAGCTACAGTAATCAAGACAATATGGTACTGGCACAAAAACAGAAATATAGATCAATGGAACAAGATAGAGAGCCCAGAGATAAACCCACACACCTAAGGTCAACTAATCTATGACAAAGGAGACAAGGATATACAATGGAGAAAAGACAGTCTCTTCAATAAGTGGTGCTGGGAAAACTGGACAGCTACATGTAAAAGGATGAAATTAGAACACTCCCTAACACCATACACAAAAATAAACTCAAAATAGATTAGAGACTTAAATGTAAGACCGGACACTATAAAACTCTTAGAGGAAAACATAGGAAGAACACTCTTTGACATAAACCACAGCAAGATCTTTTTTTGATCCACCTCCTAGAGTAATGGAAATAAAAACAAAAATAAACAAATGGGATCTAATGAAACTTAAAAGCTTTTGCAAAGCAAAGGAAACTACAAACATGACGAAAAGACAACCCTCAGAATGGGAGAAAATATTTGGAAATGAATCAATGGACAAAGGATTAATCTCCAAAATATATAAACAGCTCATGCAGCTCAATATTAAAAAAAGAAACAACCCAATTAAAAAATGGGCAGAAGACCTAAATAGACATTTCTCCAAAGAGAACATACAGATGGCCAAGAAGCACATGAAAACTGCTCAACATCTCTAATTATTAGAGAAATGTAAATCAAAACTACAATGAGGTATCACCTCACACCAGTTAGAATGAGCCTCATCAGAAAATCTACAAACAACAAATGCTGGAGAGGGTGTGGAGAAAAGGGAACCCTCTTGCACTGTTGGTGGGAATGTAAATTGATACAGTCACTATGGAGAACAGTATGGAGGTTCCTTTAAAAACTAAAAATAGAAGTACCATTTGACCCAGCAATCCCACTACTGGGCATATACCCAGAGAAAACCATAATTCAAAAAGGTGCATGCACCCCAGTGTTCATTGCAGCACTATTTACAGTAGCCAGGTCATGGAAGCAACCTAAATACCCATTGACAGACAAATGGATAAAGAAGATATGGTACATATATACAATGAAATATTACTCAGCCATAAAAAGGAATGAAATTGGGTCATTTGTAGATATGTTGATGAATCTAGAGACTGTCATACAGAGTGAAGTAAGTCAGAAAGAGAAAAACAAATATCGCATATTAACGCATATATGTGGAACCTAAAAATATGGTACAGATGAACCAGTTTGCAGGGCAGAAATTGAAACACAGATGTAGAGAACAAACGTATGGACACCAAGGGGGGAAAGCAGGGGTGGGTTGTGGTGGTGATGTGATGAATTGGGAGATTAGAATCGACATGTATACACTGATGTGTATAAAGTGGATGAGTAAAAAGAACCTGCTGTATAAAAAAATAAATAAAATAAAATTCAAAAATTCAAAAATAAATGGGCAGAGGAACTGAATACACATTTTTTCAAAGAGGATATGCAGTTGGCCAACAGGCACATGAAAAGATGCGCAACATCACTAATCATCAAGGAAATGCAAATCAAAACCACAATTAGATATCACCTCACATGTGTCAGAATGTCTATTGTCAACAAGAACATAGATAACAAATGTTTTTGAGGATGTGGAGAAAAGTGAATTCTTGTGTACTGTTGGTGGGAATATAAATTGGTGCATCCACTGTGGATAACAGTATGGAGGTTTCTCAAAAAAATGAAAAATAATACTGCCACATGACTCTGCAATTCCACACCCGGGTACACATACAAGGAAAACAAAACCACTAATTTGAAAAGATACATGCACCCCAATGTTCATAGCAGCATTATTTACAATTGCCAAGATGTGGAAACAACATAAGTGTCCATCAACAGATGAATGGATAAAGAAAATGTATATATATGTACAATGGAATACTACCCAGCCATAAAATAGAATGAAATTTTGCCATTTGCAGCAACATGGATGGCCTTGGAGAGCATTATGCTCAGTGAAATAAGTCAGACAGAGAAAGAAAAATAATGTATGTTATCACTTATATGTGTAATCTAAGAAATACAGTAAGCTAGTGAATATAACAAAAAAGAAGTAGACTCACAGATATGGAGAACAAGCTAGTGGTTACCAGTGGGGAGAAGGAACGGGGAGGAGAAATAGAGGGATGCGGGAGCAGCAGGTACAAACTACTGGTTGTAAGATGGTCTCAAGGTTGTATTGTACAACACAAGGAATATAGTTAATATTTTGTAACAACTGTAAATGGAAAGTAACCTTTAAAAATTGTATACAAAATTTGTTTTAATCTAAATTTTTTTTTAAAAAGCCAAAAAAAAAAAAAAAGTTCAGTAAGTGCAGAGAGTCCCACACAGGATAAAACCAAGGAGAAAAATGCCAAGACACATATTAGTCACACTATCAAAAATTAAATACAAAGAAAAAATATTAAAAGCAGCAAGGGAAAAACAACAAATAATGTACAAGGGAATCCCCATAAGGTTATGTACTGATTTTTCAGCAGAAACTCTGCAGGCCAGAAGGAGTGACAGAATATATTTAAAGTGATGAAAGGGAAAAAACTACAACCAAGATTACTCTACCCAGCAAGGATCTCATTCAGATTCGATGGAGGAATCAAAAGCTTTATGACAAGAGAAAGCTGCGAGAATTCAGCACCACCAAACCAGTTCTACAACAAATGCTAGAGGAACTTCTCTAAGCAGGAAACACAAGAGAAGGAAAAGACCTACAAGAACAAACCCAAAACAATTAAGAAAATGGTAATAGGAACATACATATTGATAATTACCTTAACAGTGAATGGATTAAATGCTCCAACCAAAAGACATAGACTGGCTGAACAGATACCAAAAAAAAAAAAAAAAAAAGACCCATATATACGCTGTCTAAAAGAGTCCCAATTCAGACCTACAGAAAATAAAGACTGAAAGTGAGGGGATGGTAAAACCTATTCCATGCAAGTGGAAATCAAAAGAAAGCTGGAGTAGCATTGCTCATATCAGATAAAATAGACTTTAAAATAAGGATTGTTACAAGAGACAAGGAAGGACATTACATAATGATCCAAGGGATCATTCCAAGAGGAAGATATAACAATTATAAATAAATATGCACCCAACATAGGAACACCTGGGTATATAGGAAAATGCTAACACCTAAAAAAGGGGAAATTGACAGTAATACAATAATAGTGGGGTACTTTAACACCTCACTTACATCAATGGTTAGATGATCCAGAGAGAAAATTAATAAGGAAACACAACCATTAAATGACACAATAGCCCAGATAGATTTAATTAATATTTATAGGACATTATATTTGAAGGCAGCAGAATACACTTCCTTCTCAAGTGCAGATGGAACATTCTTCAGGATAGATCACATCTTGGGTCACAAATCAAGCCTCGGTAAATTTAAGAAAATTGAAATCATATTAAGCATCTTTTCTGACCAAAACACTATGAGATAAGAAATCAATTACAGGAAAAAAAAAACCTGTAAAAAACACAAACACATGGAGGCTAAACAGTATGCTACTAAGTGACCAAAAGATCACTGAAGAAATCAAAGAGGAGATGAAAAATTACCTAGAAAAAAATGGCAATGAAAACATGATGACCCAAAACCTATGGCATGCAGTAGAAGCAGTTCTAAGAGGGAAATTTATAGCAATACAATCCTACCTCAAGAAACAAGAAAAATCTCCAATAAGCAACTTAAGAACCTAAAGCAACTAGAGAAAGAAGAACAAACAAAACCCAAAGTTAGTAGATGGAAAGAAATCATAAAGATCGGAACAGAAATAAATGAAATAGAAGCAAAGAAAACAATAACAAAAATCAGTAAAACTAAAAGTTGGTCCCTTGAGAAGATAAACAAAATTGATAAACCTTTAGCCAGACTCATCAAGAAAAAGACGAGAGGACTCAAATCAATAAAATTAGAAATGAAAAAGGAGAAAGTACAACTGACACCACAGAAATACAAAGGATCCTGAGACTACTAAAAGCAACTATATGCCAATAAAATGGACAACCTGGAAGAAATGGACAAATTCTTAGAAAAGTACAACCTTCCAAGACTGAACCAGAAAGGAATAGGAAATATAAAGAGACCAATCACATGTAATGAAATTGAAATTGAAATTGTGATTAAGAATCTTCAAACAAACAAAAGTCCAGAACCAGATGGCTTCATAGACGAATTCTATCAAATATTTAGACAAGAGTTAACACCCATCCTTCTCAAACTTTTCCAAAAAACTGTGAGGGAGGAACACTCCCAAGCTCATTCTATGAGGCCACAATAACCCTGATACTAAAACCAGACAAATATATCACAAAGAAAGAAAATTACAGGCCAATATCACTGGTGAACATATAAAATGTGGTATAAAAATCCACAACAAAATAATAGCAAATAGAATCCAGCAACACATTAAAAGGATTATACACCATGATCAAGTGGAATTTATCTCAGGGATGAAAGGATTCTTCAATATATGCAAATCAATCAGTGTGATACACCATATTAACAAGTTGAAGAATAAAAACCATATGATCATCTCAATAGATGCAGCAAAAGTTTTGTTAATATTCAACACCCATTTATGATAAAAACTCTCCAGAAATAGGAATAGAGGGAACCTACCTCAACATAATAAAGGTCATATATGACGAACCCACAGCAAATATCATTCTCAATGGTGAAAAATTGAAAGCATTTCCTCTATGATCAGGAAAAAGAGAAAGACTTCCACTCTTGCCATTATTATTCAACATAGTTTTGGGAGTCCTAGCAATGGCAATCAGAGAAGTAAAAGAAATACAAATTGGAAAAGAAGAAGTAAAACTGTCACTGTTTGCAGATAACATGATACTATACATAGAAAATCCTAAAGAAGCCACCAGAAAACTACTAGAGCTAATCAATGAATTTGGTAAAGTTGCCTGGTACAATATTAATGCACAGAAATCTCTTGCATTCCTATACACTGGCAACAAAAGATCGGAAAGAGAGACTAAGAAACAATCCCATTTACCATTGCAACAAAAAGAATAAAATACCTAGAAATAAACAAACCTAAAGAGGCAAAAGACCTATAGGATACTATGATACTATAGGATACTGATGAAAGAAATCAAAGATGACAGAAAAAAAGAGATATACCATGTTTTTGGATTGGAATAATCATTATTGTCAAAATGACTATACTACCCAAAGCAATCCAGATTCAATGCAATCCCTATGAAATTACCAATGACATTTTTCACAGAATTAGAACAAAAAGATTTACAACTTGTATGGAAACATAAACGACCCCAAATACCCAAAGCAATTTTGAGAAAGAAATACCTAGCTGGAGGAATCAGGCTCTCTGATTTTAGACTATACTACAAAGCTACAGTAATCAAGACAGTATGGTAGTGGCATAAAAACAGAAATATAGATCAGTGGAACAGGATAGAAAGCCCAGGGATAAACCCACACACCTATGGTCACCTAATCTTTGACAAAGGAGGCAAGAATGTATATTGGATAAAAGACAGTGTCTTCAATAATTTTTGCTGGGAAAACTGAACAGCTAAATATAAAAGAATGAAATTAGAACACTCTGTAACACCATACACAAAAGTAAACTAAAAATGGATTAAAGACCTAAATGTAAGGCTGAACTCCATAAAACTCTTAGAGGAAAACTTAGGCAGAACACTCTTTGCCATCAATCGCAGCAAGATCTATTTTGACCCACTTCCTAGAGTAATGAAAATAGAAACAAAAATAAAGAAATAAAAACTAAAAATAAAGGACTGGGACCTAATTAAACTTAAAAGTTTTTGCACAGCAAAGGAAACCATAAACAAGATGAAAAGACAACCCTCCCGAAATATTTTCCCCCAATGGGAAAAATAATTGCAAATGAAGTAACTAACAAGGGATTAATTTCTAAAATATACAAACAGCGCATGCAGCTCAATGTCAAAAAACCAAACAACCCAATCAAAAAATGGGCAGAAGACCTAAATAGACATTTCTCTAAGGAAGACATACAGATGGCCAACAAACACATGAAAAGATGCTCAACATCACTAATTATTAGAGAAATGCAAATCAAAACTACAATGAGGTATCACCTCACACCAGTCAGAATGGCCATCATCAAAAAATCTACAAACAATAAATGCTGGAGAGGGTGTGGAGAAAAGGGAACCCTCCTACACTGTTGGTTTGAATATAATTTCGTACAGCCACTATGGAGAACAGTATTGGCAGTTCCTCAAAAATCTAAAAATAGAACTACCATATGACCCATCAATCCCACTCATAGGCATATACCAGGAGAAAACCATAATTTAAAAAATTGATGCACCCCAATATTCATTGCAGTACTATTTATACTAGCCAGGACATGGAAGCAACCTAAATGTCTATCAGCAGAGGAATGGATAAAGATGTGATACATACCTGCAATGGAATATTTCTCAGCTTTAAAATGGAACAAAATAGTGCCATTTGCAGAGATGTGTATAGACCTAGAGACTGTCATACAGAGTGAAGTAAGTCAAAAAGAGAAAAACAAATGTCATGTAATATTGATTGTATGTGGAATCTAGAAAAATGGTACAGATGAACTTATTTGCAAAGCAGAAATAGAGACCCAGATTTAGAGAACAAACTTATGGATACCATGGGGGGAAGAACTCTACTCAATGCTCTGTGGTGACCTAAATGGGAAGGACATCTATAAAAGAGGGGATATATATATATATATATATATATATATATATTTGTGTGTGTGTATGTATAACTGATTCACTTTGCTGTACAGCAGAAAGTAACACAACATTGTAAAGCAAATATATCCCAATGAAAATTAAAAAAAAGAAAAAGAAGCCAATGAACTTGTTACAGGAGTGGTAGAAGCATAGGCAAGTACTAGTTTTTGATAGGCCTTTTACGTTATGTTAAAGGATTTGAACTCTCTTAAGTGATGGACAATGACTAAGGATTTTAATAGCATAAGGTTATGATCTGGTTTATTTATTAGCTATCATTCTGGCGTCAATATTGAGAATGTATAGGAGGAGGAAAGCCTGACAACATGACCAGTAGAAAGAGTAGTTGTCAAACTTTACAGACCATAAGAATTATTTGAAGACCTTGTGTAAAAATATAAATTGTCTAACCCTATCCCCAAATATTTCTGATTTAGCCGAACTAGGATAGGGCCTTGAATAAGCATTTTCAGGAAATTTTACTGTTAATGGTTGACAGTCACACACTGAAATAGAAGGTCATTTTAATTCTCCAGGTAATACTTTGTTGAAGCTGCTGTATGTCAGAATGGAGAGCAGAAATATTTATATATGTATATCCCAAAAGTTTTAGTGTAGATTTATGCTTTAATAAACACTAAAAACTTACAAACATCTTTTGACAGTTTATTTATATCTCTTCTATACTAAGTTAGTTTGGAAAATTTTTAATAATACATCCTTAACTTTATTTTTTGTTTTAGTTCCAGGACCAAATGTCAATGGCACAGATTAGCTACTAGAGGTATTGTTGAAAGAGAAAGGTAAAATTGAATAGAAAAAGGGAATAAGATCTGTCATTACCAGAAAAAGGGAATGTAAAAGAAAGATGAGGTTTGCAGAAGATGAGTTATCTTCCAGTCATAGTGAGTTTAAAGTGTAAAGTTGTTTAGAGCCATTCAGGAAGCCTTCAGCAGGCATTATCGATCTAGGTCTTGAACTCAGAGAAGAGATCCAGCCTGGGCATAAAGCTCAGAAATGATCAGCTTATTATTGGTGTTAACTGAAACCACAAGAGTGGACAACAATACCCAGGGAAAGTAAGAGTGAGAAGAATAGAAGACCCAGGAAAATATGTTGGAAAACATCAGAGGCAGCAAGGAGGAGAGTGTGCAAAGAAGAGGATAAATACAAGTAGGTTTAGGTATAAAAAATATAAATAGCATGAGTGTTGTTATAAAAGCCAAGGGAGCAATGGAATGTCGAGAGACAAAGCAGTGGTGGAGGGTGTCAGATGCCTCAGAGAGGTCAGTAAGTGAGAACCGCGGAAGCTCCAAGTTACAGACTAGGTGGCTGCTGCTGACATTCAGAGAGCAGTTTCAGTGGAATGTTGAAAGCACAGCCAGCTTCTCATAGTTGATGAACAAAGGAAGGAGTGTAAGCAAGAGAAGGTACAACATATTAATAAACAATTGCTTCAAATTGCTGCAAATTGGAGGAAGGAGATAGGGTGAAACCTTGAGAGGGATGTGGCTTATTTTCAAAGATAGAAGAGACCTGAGTCTATATTATAAGCTGAGAATCCACTGGTAGGGAGGAATAAAAGAGAATGAGAATAGTTGTAGAGGTAACATTAGATAAAACCCAGGGCAGGGCAGAAAGTCTTTTATTCTGAAACTAGCATAAAGAACACAAGTGGGTATGTGAGTACAGATTTGTGTGAGGATTAGGGTTCTGGGAAATAGTGAGTTTGTGCCTGACATTCTTCTTTGCTTCTCTCCAGTAAAATGGACTAGAGTCATATGTTGAGAGGGAAAGGATTGAAGCCTTTAAAGGCACTAGTGCTGAAAAATTTATGGTTTACCTCTCTCACCCCACTCTGTTTAATTGTGGGGGGGTGTGGAAATCAATTTTGTAAAACAAATTTGTCTTGAAATGATATAAAGCTTATAATATTTGATGAGACTAAAGTAGGCCTTTCTGCAGATTTTCTGATTTTCTCTTTTCTTTATTGGTGCTGCAGCTCTGCTGGTGTGCTAAGCATGTGCTCAGCCTTCTTATTGAGTCATCCAGCAATGAAAGTTTGGAGCAAAGCCATGAAGGTCCAGAACAGGTGCATTCAAAAATGGAAAATTCATCGGGGGAAAGAACATGTAAAGGCAGTGCAGAAGGCCTCAATAAAATATGCAACTTAACCTTTTTGCTACTAAAAACCTCATGGTTCTGTGACTCTCCTCAAATTATGGTTGGCAACTCTTACACGAATATCATCACAGGATAGGTTGGTTGGGGAAAACCGAGCCATTGGCTCAGGCCTCTCATTGAGGGATCATCTCATGCTTGTCCAGTTTGAGTTCCTGTAAGCCACCACGGTCTTAGGGAGACACTCAGAGGGGATCAAAATAAGGTTATGCTAAATAATAGGTTTAATTAAGCTGTGCTAATTATTAGCCTTATTTTAAAGACTTTACAAGTAATAACCCCTTCAGTATACATAACAACCCTATGAGACAGACACTAATATTAGCTTCATTTTAATAAAAGGAAACAGAGAAGTGAAAATATTAAGTAATTTGCCCAAGGCCAGAACTGTTAAATGACAGAGCTAGGATTTAAATCCAGAAATTCTTCTTTTCCTTGTTAAAGTGAAAAAGGAATGAAAAATGTGAACTAGTATGGGATGGTTAAAGATAAAAGTCTTTTTCAACAGAGACATACATGTGCATGAGATAGGGAGGATGAATCTTCCAGAGTAGCAAGAACATAGCTTTGACATTGTCCTTAAAATGAACAAGTCATTTACATCACAGGCAGAAGATTCAGAGGTCTAGTAATGTTAATTTCTCCCTGTAAAAAAAGTCAGTAAAAAAATAATGAGTGTTTAATAACTTTAATGTCCTATGACAATTACCTGGTGTTCAATAGCCCTGAACAATTTTGATTACTTGCTGTGGAACAGAGATTGCCTATTTGGATTAGGTGTATGCTTCACACATAGAGAGAATGCTCAACTGCTCCAAATGGCAGTTGCATATTACTATTTTTCTGCAAAAATTCCATTGGTTTGTCCACTCAGGTATTGATTATTATTTTGCTTATGTTTAGCTAATTAGAAAGAGAGAGAGGGCCAGATTGGGAGAAAAGAGTAAAATAAAAAATTATAACTCATATATTTCTCTTTTTAAATTGAATTACAGTTGATTTACAATGTTGTGTCAGTTTCAGGGGTACAGAAAAGTGATTGAGTTATACGTACATATATATCTCTTTTCTTTTCAGATTCTTTTCCCTTATGGGTCATTACAAAATATGGAGTATATTTTCCTGTGCTATACAGTAGGTCCTGGTTGGTTATCTATTTCATATATAGTAGTGTGTATATGGTAATCCCAAACTCCTAATTTATCTCTCCCCGCTTTTCACCTTTGGTAACCATAAGTTTGTTTTCTCTGTCTGTGGGTCTATGTCTGTTTTGTATATAAGTATATTTACATCATTTTTTTAGATTCCATATATAAGTGATATCATATGATATTTGTCTCTGTCTGGCTTACTTCACTTAGTATGGTAATCTCTAAGTCCATCCATGTTACCTCAAATGACATTACTTCATTCTTTTTATGGCTGAGTAATATTTCATTGTATAAATATACCACATCTTTTTTTTTTTTAAAAAACATCTTTATTGAAGTATAATTGCTTTACAATGGTGTGTTAGTTTCTGCTTTATAACAAAGTGAATCAGTTATACGTATACATATGTTCCCATATCTCTTCCCTCTTGCATCTCCCTCCCTCCCACCCTCCCCATCCCACCCCTCTAGGTGGTCACAAAGCACCGAGCTGATCTCCCTGTGCTACGCGACTGCTTCCCACTAGCTATCTATTGTACATTTGGTAGTGTATATATGTCCATGACACTCTCTCACCCTGTCACATCTCACCCTTCCCCCTCCCCATATCCTCAAGTCCATTCTCTAGTAGGTCTGTGTCTTTATTCCTGTCTTCCCACTAGGTTCTTCATGGCTTTTTTTTTTTTTCCCTTAGATTCCATATATATGTGTTAGCATACTGTATTTGTTTTTCTCTTTCTGACTTACTTCACTCTGTATGACAGACTCTAACTCCATCCACCTCATTACAAATACCTCCATTTCATTTCTTTTTATGGCTGAGTAATATTCCATTGTATATATGTGCCACATCTTCTTTATCCATTCATCCGATGATGGACACTTACGTTGCTTCCATGTCCTGGCTATTGGAGATAGAGCTGCAATGAACATTTTGGTACATGACTTTGAACTATGGTTTTCTCAGGGTATATGCCCAGTAGTGGAATTGCTGGGTCGTATGGTAGTTCTATTTGTAGTTTTTTAAGGAACCTCCATACTGTTCTCCATAGTGGCTGTATCAATTTACATTCCCACCAACAGTGCAAGAGGGTTCACTTTCCTCCACACCCTCTCCAGCATTTATTGTTTCTAGATTTTTTGATGATGGCCAATCTGACCGGTGTGAGATGATACCTCATTGTAGTTTTGATTTGCATTTCTCTAATGATTAATGATGTTGAGCATTCTTTCATGTGTCTGTTGGCAATCTGTATATCTTCTTTGGAGAAATGTCTATTTAGGTCTTCTGCCCATTTTTGGATTGGGTTGTTCGTTTTTTCATTATTGAGCTGCATGAGCTGCTTGTAAATCTTGGAGATTAATTCTTTGTCCGTTGATTCGTTTGCAAATATTTTCCCCCCATTCTGAGGGTTGTCTTTTGGTCTTGTTTATGGTTTCCTTTGCTGTGCAAAAGGTTTTAAGTTTCATTAGGTCCCATTTGTTTATTTGTGTTTTTATTTCCATTTCTCTAGGAGCTGGGTCAAAAAGAATCTTGCTGTGATTTATGTCATAGAGTGTTCTGCCTATGTTTTCCTCTAAGAGTTTGATAGTGTCTGGCCTTACACTTAGGTCTTTAATCTATTTTGAGTTTATTTTTGTGTATGGTGTCAGGGAGTGTTCTAATTTCATACTTTTACATGTATCTGTGCAAATTTCCCAGCACCACTTATTGAAGAGGCTGTCTTTTCTCCACTGTATATGCTTGCCTCCTTTATCAAAGATAAGGTGACCATATGTGTGTGGGTTTATCTCTGGGCTTTCTATCCTGTTCCATTGATCTATATTTCTGTTTTTGTGTCAGTACCATACTGTCTTGATTACTGTAGCTTTGTAGTATAGTCTGAAGTCAGGGAGCCTGATTCCTCCAGCTCCATTTTTCATTCTCAAGATTGCTTTGGCTATTCGGGGTCTTTTGTGTTTCCATACAAATTGTTAAATTTTTTGTTCTAGTTCTGTGAAAAATGCCAGTGGTAGTTTGATAGGGATTGCATTGAATCTGTAGAGTGCTTTGGGTAGTAGAGTCATTTTCACAATGTTGATTCTTCCAATCCAAGAACATGGTATATCTCTCCATCTATTTGTATCATCTTTAATTTCTTTCATCAGTGTCTTATAATTTTCTGCATACAGGTCTTTTGTCTCCTTAGGTAGGTTTATTCCTAGATATTTTATTCTTTATGTTGCAATGGTAAATGGGAGGGTTTTCTTAATTTCACTTTCCGATTTTTCATCATTAGTGTTTAGAAATGCAAGAGATTTCTGTGCATTAATTTTGTATCCTGCTACTTTACCAAATTCATTGATTAGCTCTAGTAGTTTTCTGGTAGCATCTTTAGGATTCTCTATGTATAGTATCATGTCATCTGCAAACAGTGACAGCTTTACTTCTTCTTTTCCGATTTGGATTCCTTTTATTTCTTTTTCTTCTCTGATTGCTGTGGCTAACACTTCCAAAACTATGTTGAATAATATTGGTGAGAGTGGGCAACCTTGTCTTGTTCCTGATCTTAGTGGAAATGGTTTCAGTTTTTCACCACTGAGGACAATATTGGCTGTGGGTTTGTCATATATGGCCTTTATTATGTTGAGGAAAGTTCCCTCTATGCCTACTTTCTGCAGGGCTTTTATCATAAATGGCTGTTGAATTTTGTCAAAAGCTTTCTCTGCATCTATTGAGATGATCATATGGTTTTTCTCTTTCAATTTGTTAATATGGTGTATCACATTGATTGATTTGCGTATACTGAAGAATCCTTGCATACCTGGGATAAACCCCACTTGATCATGGTGTATGATCCTTTTCATGTGCTGTTGGATTCTGTTTGCTAGTATTTGTTGAGGATTTTTGCATCTATGTTCATCAGTGATATTGGCCTGTAGTTTTCTTTCTTTGTGACATCTTTGTCTGGTTTTGGTATCAGGGTGATGGTGGCCTCGTAGAATGAGTTGGGGAGTGTTCCTCCCTCTGCAATATTTTGGAAGAGTTTGAGAAGGATAGGTGTTAGCTCTTCTCTAAATGTTTGATAGAATTCGCCTGTGAAGCCATCTGGTCCTGGGCTTTTGTGTGTTGGAAGATTTTTAATCACAGTTTCAATTTCAGTGCTTGTGATTGGTCTGTTCATATTTTCTATTTCTTCCTGGTTCAGTCTTGGCAGGTTGTGCATTTCTAAGAATCTGTCCATTTCTTCCAGGTTGTCCATTTTATTGGCATAGAGTTGCTTGTAGTAATCTCTCATGATCGTTTGTATTTCTGCGGTGTCAGTGGTTACTTCTCCTTTTTCATTTCTAATTCTATTGATTTGAGTCTTCTCCCTTTTTCTCTTGATGAGTCTGGCTAATGGTTTATCAATTTTGTTTATCTTCTCAAAGAACCAGCTTTTAGTTTCATTGATTTTTGCTATTGTTTCCTTCATTTCTTTTTCATTTATTTCTGACCTGATCTTTATGATTTCTTTCCTTCTGCTAGCTTTGGGGATTTTTTGTTCTTCTTTCTCTAATTGCTTCAGGTGCAAGGTTAGGTTGTTTATTCGAGATGTTTCCTGTTTCTTGAGGTAGGCTTGTATGGCTATAAACTTCCCTCTTAGCACTGCTTTTGCTGCGTCCCATAGGTTTTGGGTTCTTGCATCTCCATTGTCATTTGTTTCTAGGTATTTTTTGATTTCCCCTTTGATTTCTTCAGTGATCACTTCGTTATTAAGTAGTGTATTGTGTAGCCTCCATGTGTTTGTATTTTTTACAGATCTTTTCCTGTAATTGATATCTAGTATCATAACGTTGTGGTCGGAAAAGATACTTGATACGATTTCAATTTTCTTAAATTTACCAAGGCTTGATTTGTGACCCAAGATATGATCTATCCTGGAGAATGTTCCATGAGCACTTGAGAAAACTGTGTATTCTGTTGTTTTTGGGTGGAATGTCCTATAAATATCAATTAAGTCCATCTTGTTTAATGTATCATTTAAAGCTTGTGTTTCCTTATTTATTTTCATTTTGAATGATCTGTCCATTGGTGAAAGTGGGGTGTTAAAGTCTCCTACTATGATTGTGTTGCTGTCGATTTCCCCTTTTATGGCTGTTAGTATTTGCCTTATGTATTGAGGTGCTCCTATGTTGGGTGCATAAATATTTACAATTGTTATACCTTCCTCTTGGATCGATCCCTTGATCATTATATAGTGTCCTTCTTTGTCTCTTGTAATAGTCTTTATTTTAAAGTCTATTTTGTCTGATATGAGAATTGCTACTCCAGCTTTCTTTTGATTTCCATTTGCATGGAATATCTTTTTCCATCCCCTCACTTTCAGTCTGTATGTGTCTCTAGGTCTGAAGTGGGTCTCTTGTAGACAGCATATATATGGGTCTTGTTTTTGTCTCCATTCAGCCAGTCTGTGTCTTTTGGTGGGAGCATTTAATCCATTTACATTTAAGGTAATTATCGATATGTATGTTCCTATTCCCATTTTCTTAAATGTTTTGGGTTTGTTATTGTAGGTGTTTTCCTTCTCTTGTGTTTCTTGCCAAGAGAAGTTCCTTTAGCATTTGTTGTAAAGCTGGTTTGGTGGTGCTGAACTCTCTCAGCTTTTGCTTGTCTGTAAAGGTTTTAATTTCTCCATCAAATCTGAATGAGATCCTTGCTGGCTAGATTAATCTTGGTTGTAGGTTTTTCTCCTTCATCACTTTAAGTATATCCTGCCACTCCCTTCTGGCTTGCAGAGTTTCTGCTGAAAGATCACCTGTTAACCTTATGGGGATTCCCTTGTGTGTTATTTGTTGTTTTTCCCTTGCTGCTTTTAATATGTTTTCTTTATACTTAATTTTTGACAGTTTGATTAATATGTGTCTTGGCGTGTTTCTCCTTGGATTTATCCTGTATGGGACTCTCTGTGCTTCCAGGACTTGATTAACTATTTCCTTTCCCATATTAGGGAAGTTTTCAACTATAATCTCTTCAAATATTTTCTCAGTCCCTTTCTTTTTCTCTTCTTCTTCTGGGACCCCTATAATTCGAATGTTAGTGCATTTAATGTTGTCCCAGAGGTCTCTGAGACTGTCCTCAGTTCTTTTCATTCTTTTTTCTTTATCCTGCTCTGCAGTAGTTATTTCCACCATTTTATCTTCCAGGTCACTTATCCGTTCTTCTGCCTCAGTTATTCTGCTATTGATCCCGTCTAGAGTATTTTCAATTTCATTTATTGTGTTTTTCATCTTTGCTTGGTTCCTCTTTAGTTCTTCTAGGTCCTTGTTAAATGTTTCTTGCATTTTGTCTATTCTATTTCCAAGATTTTAGATCATCCTTACTATCATTATTCTGAATTCTTTTTCAGGTAGACTACCTATTTCCTCTTCATTTGTTAGGTCTGGTGTGTTTTGACCCTGCTCCTTCATCTGCTGTGTGTTTTTCTGTCTTCTCATTTTGCTTATCTTACTGTGTTTGGGGTCTCCTTTTCACAGGCTGCAGGTTCGTAGTTCCTGTTGTTTTTGGTATCTGTCTCCAGTGGCTAAGGTTGGTTCAGTGGGTTGTGTATGCTTCCTGGTGGAGGGGACTAGTGCCTGTGTTCTGGTGGATGAGGCTGGATCTTGTCTTTCTGGTGGGCACGTCCATGTCTGGTGGTGTATTTTGGGGT
The DNA here is from genome assembly GCF_028564815.1 of Eubalaena glacialis. NCBI lineage: Eukaryota > Metazoa > Chordata > Mammalia > Artiodactyla > Balaenidae > Eubalaena > Eubalaena glacialis. Next base: position 36,623,386 of record NC_083725.1, read on the forward strand.
GTCTGTGGCCTTATTATGATTTTAGGCAGCCTCTCTGCTAATGGATGTGGCTGTGTTCCTGTTTTGCTAGTTGTTTGGCATAGGGTGTCCAGCACTGTAGCTTGCTGGTCGTTGAGTGAAGCTGGGTCTTGATGTTGAGACGGAGATCTCTGAGAGATTTTCGCCATTTGGTATTATGTGGAGCTGGGAGGTCTCTTGTGGACAAGTGTCCTGAAGTTGGCTCTCCCACCTCAGAGACACAGCCCTGATGCCTGGCTGGAGCACCAAGAGCCTTTCATCCACACGGCTCAGAGTAAAAGGGAGAAAAAATAGAAAGAAAGAAAGAAAGAGGATAAAATATAGTGAAGTAAAATAAAGCTATTATAAAGCAAAGCTATACAGACAAATCTCACCCAGAAGCATATACATATACACTCACAAAAAAAGGAAAAGGGGAAAAATTAATATATCCTTCTCCCAAAGTCCACCTCCTGAATTTGGGATGACTCATTGTCTATTCAGGTATTCAACAGATGCAGGCACATCAAGTTGTTTGTGGAGTTTTAATCCGCTGCTTCTGAGGCTGCTGGAAGAGATTTCTCTTTCTCTTCTTTGTTCGCACAGCTCCCGGGGTTCAGCTTTGGATTTGGACCTGCCTCTGCGTGTAGGTCGCCTGAGGCCGTCTTCCCCGCCCAGACAGAACGGGCTTAAAGGAGCAGCTGCTTCGGGGGCTCTGGTTCACTCAGGCCGGGGGGAGGGAGGGATACGGATGTGGGGCGAGCCTGCGGCGGCAGAGGCCGGCGTGACGTTGCACCAGCCCGAGGCGCGCCGTGCCTTTTCCCAGGGAAGTTGTCCCCGGATCACAGGAGCCTGGCCGTGGCGGGCTGCACCGGCTCCCGGGAGGGGTGGTGTGGAGAGGGACCTGTGCTCGCACACAGGCTTTTTGGTGGCGGCAGCAGCAACCTTAGCGTCTCATGCCCGTCTCTGGGGTCCGCGCTGATCGCCGCGGCTCGCGCCCGTCTCTGGAGCTCATTTAGGCGGCGCTCTCAATCCCCTCTCCTTGCGCGCCGCGAAGCAAAGAGGCACGAAAAAGTCTCTTGCCTCTTCGGCAGCTGCAGACTTTTTCCTGGACTCTCTCCCAGCTAGCTGTGGTGCACTAACCCCTTCACGCTGTGTTCACGCCGCCAACCCCAGTCCTCTCCCTGCAATCCGACCGAAGCCCGAGTCTCAGCTCCCAGCCCCTGCCCGCCCTGGCGGGTGAGCAGACAAGCCTCTCGGGCTGGTGAGTGCTGCTCGGCACAGATCCTCTGTGAGGGAATCTCTCCGCTTTGCCCTCCGCACCCCTGTGGCTGTGCTCTTCTCCGTGGCTCCGAAGCTTCCCCCCTCTGCCACCCGCAGTCTCTGCCCGCGAAGGGGCTTCCTAGTGCGTGGAAACCTTTCCTCCTTCACGGCTCCCTCCCACAGGTGCAGGTCCCATCCCTATTCTTTTGTCTCTGTTATTTCTTTTTTCTTTTGCCCTACCCAAGTACGTGGGGAGTTTCTTGCCTTTTGGGAGGTCTGACGTTTTCTGCCAGCGTTCAGTGGGTGTTCTGTAGGAGCAGTTCCACGTGTAGATGTATTTCTAATGTATCTGTGGGAAGGAAGGTGATCTCCACGTCTTACTCTTCCACCATCTTCCCAGAATCCTCCCACATCTTCTTAATCCATTCATCTGTCAAAGGACATTGGGTTGTTTCCATATCCTGGCTATTGTAAATAGTGCTTCAATGAACATTGAGGTGCATTTTGTTTGTTTATTTGTTTGTTTAACATCATTATTGGAGTATAATTGCTTTAAAATGGTGTGTTAGTTTCTGCTTTATAACAATGTGAATCAGCTATACATATACATATATCCCCATATCTCCTCCCTCTTGTGTCTCCCTCCCACCCTCCCTATCCCACTCCTCTAGGTGGTCACAAAGCACTGAGCTGATCTCCCTGTGCTATGCCGCTGCTTCCCACTAGCTATCTATTTTACATTTTGTAGTATATATAAGTCCATGCCACCATATCAATTACAGGAAAAAATCTGTAAAAAATACAAACACATAGAGGCTAAACTATAGACTACTTAATATCCAAGAGATCACCGAAGAAGTCAAAGAGGAAATCAAAAAATACCTAGAAACAAATGACAATGAAAACACAACGACCCAAAACCTATGGGATGCAGCAAAAGCAGTTCTAAGAGGGAAGTTTATAGCAATACAATCCTACCTCAAGAAACCAGAAACATCTCAAATAAACAACCTAACCTTACACCTAAAGCAATTAGAGAAAGAACAAAAAAAACCCCAAAGTTAGCAGAAGGAAAGAAATCACAAACATCAGATAAGAAATGAAGGAAACAATAGCAAAGATCAATAAAACTAAAAGCTGGTTCTTTGAGAGGATAAACAAAATTGATAAATTATGTTTCTTTTGAATTATGGTTTTCTCTGGATATGTGCCCAGGAGTGGGATTGCAGAATCATATGGATGCTCTATTTTTAATTTTTTAAGGAATCTCCATACTGTTCTCCATAGTGGATGTACCAGTTTACATTCCCACCAACAGTGTGGGAGGGATCGTTTTCTCCACACCCTCTCCAGCCTTTATTACTTGTAGACTTTTTGATGATGGCCACTCTGACTGGTGTGAGGTGATACTTCATTGTAGTTTTGATTTGCATTTCTCTAATCATTATTGATGCTGAGCACATTTTCATGTGCCTTTTGGCCATCTGTATGTTTTCTTTGAAGAAATGTCTATTTTGATCTCTGCTAATTTTTTGATTGGGTTGTTTATTTTTTTGATATTGAGCTTTATGAGCTGTTTGTATATTTTGGAGATTAATTCCTTGTCAGTAACATTGTTGCACATATTTTCTCCCATTCTGTAGGTTGTCTTTTTGTTTTGTTTATGGTTTCCTTTGCTGTGCAAAAGCTTTTAAGTTAAATTAGGTTCCAATTGTTTACATTTGCTTTTATTCCCATTACTTTAGGAGATGAATTCAAATTGGATATTGCTGTGATCTAAGTCAAAAAGTGTTCTGCCTGTATTTTCCTCTAGCAGTTTTATAATATCTGGTATTATATTTAGGTCTTTAATCCAGTTTGAGTTCATTTTTGTGTGTAGTGTTAGAGAATGTTCTAATTTCATCCTTTTACATGTAGCTGTCCAGTTTTCCCAGCACCACTTATTGAAGAGGCTGTCTTTTCTCCACTGTATATTCTTGCCTCCTTTGTCATAGATTAATTGATTATAGGTGCATTGATATATTTCTGGGCTTTCTATCCAGTTCCATTGATCTATATGTCTGTTTTTGTGCCATTACCATACTGTCTTGATTACTGTAGCTTTGTAGTATTGTCTGAAATCAGGGAGCCTGATTCCTCCTGCTCCATTTTTCTTTCTCAAGATTGCTTTGGCTATTCAGAGTCTTTTGTGTTTCCATACAAATTGTAAAATTTTTAATTCTAGTTCTGTGAAAAATGCCATTGGTAAAATGATAGGAATTGCATTGAATCTGTAAATTGCCTTGGGTAGTACAATCATTTTGACAATTTTGATTGTTCCAATCCAAGAACATGGTATATCTTTCCATCTGTTTGTCATCTTCAATTTCCTTCATCAGCATCTTATAATTTTCAGAGTACAGGTCTTTTGCCTCTTTAATAAGGTTTATTCTATGTATTTTATCCTTTTGGAATTAATGGTAAATGGGATCGTTTCCTTAATTTCTCTTTCTGAACTTTTGTTGTTAGTGTATAGAAATGCAACAGTCTCTGTGTATTAATTTTCTATCCTGTGGCTTTACAGGATGAGTTCTAGTAGTTTTCTGGTAACATCTTTAGGATCATGTCATCTGCAACAGTGACAGTTTTAGTTCTTCTTTTCCAATTTGGATCCCTTTTATTTCTTTCCCTTCTCTGATTGCTGTGGCTAGAACTTCCAAAACTATGTTGAATAAAAATGGCAAGAGTGGACATCCTTGTCTTTTTCCTGATCTTACAGGAAATGCTTTCAGCTTTTCACCATTGAGTATGATGTAGGATGTTAGCTGAGGGTTTGTCACATATGGCATTTATTATGTTAAGCTAGGTTCCCTCTATGTCCACTCTGAAGAGTTTTTGCTATAAATCGGTGTTGAATTTTTTTTTGATTTGATTTGATTTGATTTGATTTGATTTATTTTTTTAACATTTTTATTGGAGTATAATTGCTTTACAATGGTGTGTTAGTTTCTGCTTTATAACAAAGTGAATCAGCTATACATATACAGATATCCCCATATCTCTTCCCTCTTGTGTCTCCCTTCCTCCCACCCTCCCTATCCCACCACTCTAGGTGGTCACAAAAGCTTTTTCTGCACCTATTGAGATAATCATACAGTTTTTATTGTTCAGTTTGTTAATGTGGTATATCACATTGATTGATTTGTGGATACTGAAAAATTATCACATCCCTGGGATAAATCCCACTTCATCATGGTGTATGATCCTTTTAAGGTACTGTTGCTTTCATTTTGCTAGTATTTTGTTGAGAATTTTTGGGTCCATGTTCATCAGTGATTATTGGCCTGTAAAACTCTTTTTCTGTGATATCTTTGTCTGGTTTTGGTATCAGGGTGTTGGTGGCCTTGCAGAATGAGTTTGGAAGTGTTCCTTCTTCTACAATTTTTTGGAATAGTTTCAGAAGGGTAGTTGTTAACTCTTCTCTAAATGTTTGATAGAATTCACCTGTGAAGCCATATGGTCCTGGACTTTTGTTTCTTGGGAGTTTTTTAATCATAGATTCGATTTTAGTACTTGTAATTGGTCTGTTCATATTTTTTATTTCTTCCTGGTTCATTCTTGGGAGATTGTACCTTTCTAAGAATTTGCCCATTTCTTTGAGGTTGTCCAATTTACTGGCGTATAGTTGCTTATAGTAGTCTCTCATGGTCCTTTGTATTTCTGTGGTGTCAGTTATAACTTCTTTTTTATTTCTAATCTTATTGATTTGAGCCCTCTCCCTTTTTATTCTTGATGAGTCTGGCTAAATGTTTACCAACTCTGTTTATCTTTTCAAAGAACCAGATTTTAGCTTTATTCACATTTTCTATTTTTTTCTTAGTCTCTATTTTATTTACTTCAGTTCTTGAACTTCTTGATTTCTTTCCTTCTACTAACTTTGGCTTTTTTTTTTTGTTCTTCTTTGTCTAGTTGATTTAGGTGTAAGGTTAGTTTGTTTATTTGAGATTTTTTTGTTTCCTGAGGTAAGATTTTATTGCTATAAACTTCCCTCTTAGAACTGTTTTTGCTGCATCCTATAGGTTTTTGATCATCCTGTTTTCAATTTCCTTTGTCTCTAGGTATTTTTTTTATTTCCTCTTTGATTTCTTCATTAATCTATTGGTTGTTTAGTAGTATTTTTTTTTAGCCCCCACATGTTTGTGTGTTTGCAGTTTTTTTGTTGTTGTTGTAGTTGATTTCTACTCTCATAGCATTGTGGTCAGAACAGATGCTGGATATGATTTCAATTTTCTTAAATTTACAGAGGTTTGCTTTGTAGCCCAGCATGTGATCTATTCTGGAGAATGTTCCATGTGCACTTGAAAAGAATGTGTGTCCTCCTGCTTTAAGATGGAATGCTCTGTAAGTATCAATGAAGTTCACCTGATCTAATGTATCATTTAAGGTCCAGGGACCACCTTGTCCCAGGATATGTTCTGATCTGCATTTGTAGAATCAATTCCACAGTGAGCTGGATCAAAATTTTCTTGTTTCTGGTGTCTGCCCTTTGATGGTTAATGCTGGTCTAGAGGCTCATGCAGGTTTCCTGGTGGGAGGTCCAATGCTTGCCCACTGGTGTGTGGAGCTGGGTCTTGGCCCTCTGGTGGGCAGGGCTCTGTCAAGCAGTGGGTTTAGATGTTGATGTGGGCTCAGGAAGCATTTAGGCAGCCTGCCTCTTGATGGATGGGGCTGTATTCTGACCCTGTTGGTTGTTTGGCCTGAGGCATCCCAGAACTGGAGCCTATAGGCTGTTAAGAGGGGTCAGGTCTTGGTGCCAAAATGGTGGCTTCCAGGAGAGCTCACGCTGAAGAATATTCACTGATACATCCACCACCAGTGTCCTTGTCTGCACAGTGAGCTACATCTGCCTCCCACCTCCCCAGGAGAGCCTACAAGACCAGCAGGTAAGTCTGCCCCAGGATCCTATGAAGTCACTGCTTTTTCCTTGGGTCCTGGTGCACACAAGAATTTGTGTGCACCCTCCAAGAGTGGAGTCTCTGTTTCCCCCAGTCCTGTGGAGCTCCTGCACTCAAGCCCTACTGACCTTCAAAGCCAAATATTCTGGGGGCTCCTTCTCCCAATTCCAGACACCCAGACTGATGTGGGGCTCAGAACACTCACTCTTCTGGGAGAACTTCTGTGATATATTTGTTCTCCAGTTTGTGGGTCACCCACCCAGGGGGTATGAGATTTGATTATATCATGAGTGTACCCCTCTTACCATCTAGTTCGGTGTCTTCTTTATGTCTTTGGATGTAGAATATCTTTTTGGGTAGGTTCCACTCTTTTTTTTTTTTAATCAGTGGTTGTTCAGCATTTAGCTGTGATTTTGGTGTGCTGGTGAGAGTAGGTGAGCTCAAGATCCTTCTATTCCGCTGTCTTGTCCCTCAGGGAGCCTGATAGTAAGAATTCTTAACAACTGATTTTTTCTTCCTTACTACATATTTTGAAGTGTGTATTCTTGTCACATGAAGAGATGCTTCTTTCTCAGAAGTAACTGAGATCCTCAAACCTTATTCCCACTCCACTCACTCTTCCCCTCAAAAGAAGAGGTTCTCTTATCAAATCATTCAATGGAGAGGCGAATCACTGCCCACACCTGAAACTCACATATATTCCTTATTATAAAAAAAGAAGTAAGTTCCCAGGAGCTCAGCAATGGGAATGGTTCTCTGTCTTTCCTTTTTTGCCTCCTCAACAATCCCCATCTCCATTTTGATTACACTAGATATCCTGACTACATGAAGTCTGTCATGTCCTTTTACACACCCTGCGAAATACCACATTAACAGAATTTCTCTGTGTAGAATTTAATTCTCCCCTCACACCTGCTTAAAGTTTATATTGGATTTCATTTCAGTTCTAAAATAAAATCTTACCTCTTTATCAAGTTTTACTGATATTTACAGTCAAAAGAGATTATCTGCTCCTATGAACTCCACTAATATTTCTTTATACCATTAGTGCAGCAGTTAACAAATTCTTCCTTTTACATTAATTTGCATAACTTACACAGCTGTCTTTGAAGTTGAAGTGGTAATATGGTTTTTTCTTGTCCAATATGCTGGAACTGCCTGCCAATCATGGTGTCTTGACCCTCTCTACCTTTCCCCATTCACATGCTTGCCACTAACAACTTCACAAAGAGGATGAGCACATGACTCAGGCTCACTGGAAACTATACTGGAATCAACTTATTAACTTTTCAAGAGAGGAGAAATACCTGAAAATACATGAGTATGGAGCTGTTAGCAGCAATTGAAGTGCCATAAACCAAAAGAGAGAAAAGGGAAACTGAGCCCTGACAACACTGAGCTTTTGAAGTGAGGCCTGCCTGGTTCAATTATCTTGGGTTTCCCAGTCCCTGAATCATACATTTGCTTTTTTTCCCCTTAAGACCTTTAGAGTCAAAGTTTGAAGGTTTTTAGTTTTATCAAGAATCATGGTTAATAAACTCCTACAGACTTGTAAGTATCTTAAGATCAAGATTGATGTCTGGGAGAGGAGCTTCAAGATGGCGGAAGACTAAGATGCGGAGATCACCTTTCTCTCCACAAATACATGAGAAATACATCTACATGTGGAACAGCTCCTATAGAACACCTACTGAACGCTGGCAGAAGACCTCAGACCTCCCAAAAGGCAAGAAATTCCCCACATACCTTGGTAGGGCAAAAGAAAAAAGAAGTAACAGAAACAAAAGAATAGGGACGGGACCTGCACCAGTGGGAGGGAACTGTGAAGGAGGAAAGGTTTCCACACACTAGGAAGCCCCTTCACGGGGGGAGACTGTGGGTAGTGGAGGGCGGGAGCTTTGGAGCCACGGAGGAGAGTGCAACAACAAGGGTGCGGAGGGTGAAGTGGAGAGATTTCCGCACAGAGGATCAGTGCCGACCAGCACTCACCAGCCCGAGAGGCTTGTCTGCTCACCCTCTGGGGCAGGCAGGGGCTGGGAGCTGAGGCTCGGGCTTCGGTCGGATCCCAGGGAGAGGACTGGGGTTGGCTGCGTGAATACAGCCTGAAGGGACTAGTGCACCACAGCTAGCCGACAGGGAGTCCGGGAAAATGTCTGGACCTGCTGAAGAGGCAAGAGACTTTTTCTTCCCTCTTGGTTTCCTGGTGCGCGAGGAGAGGGGATTAAGAGCGCCGCTTAAAGGAGCTCCAGAGACGACCGCGAGCCGCGGCTATCAGCGTGGACCCCAGAGAGGGGTATGGGACGCTAAGGCTGCTGCTGTCACCACCAAGAAGCCTGTGTGCAAGCACAGGTCACTATCCACACCTCCCCTCCCGGAAGCCTGTGCAGCCCACCACTGCCAGGGTCCCATGATCGAGGGACAACTTCCCCGGGAGAATACACAGCACGCCTCATGCTGTTGCAACGTCATGCTGGCCTCTGCCGCTGCAGGCTCGCCCGACATCCGTACCACTCCCTCCCCCCAGCCTGAGTGAGTCAGAGACCCCGAATCAGCTGCTCCTTTAACCCCGTCCTGTCTGAACGAAGAACAGACGACCTCAGGCAACCTACACACAGAGGCGGGTCTAAATACAAAGCTGAACCCCGGGAGCTGTGTGAACAAAGAAGAGAAAGGGAAATTTCTCGAGCAGCCTCAGGAGCAGCAGATTAAATCTCCACAATCAACTTGATGTACCCTGCATCTGTGGAATACCTGAATAGACAATGAATCATCCCAGACTGAGGAGGTAGACTTTGGGAGCAAAGATATATATATATTTTTCCCTTTTTCTCTTTTTGTGACTGTGTATGTGTATGCTTCTGTGTGTGATTTTGTCTGTATAGCTTTGCTTTTACCATTTGTCCTAGGGTTCTGTCCATCCGTTTTTTTTTTACTTTTGAAAATTTTTTTCTTAATAATTATTTTTTATTTTAGTAACTTTATTTTATTTTATTTTATCTTCTTTCTTTCTTTCTTTCTTTCTATTTTTTCTCCCTTTTATTCTGAGCTGTGTGGATGAAAGGCTCTTGGTTCTCCAGCCAGGCATCAGAGCTGTGCCACTGAGGTGGGAGAGCCAACTTCAGGACACAGGTCCACAAGAGACTTCCCAGCTCCATGTAATATCAAATGGGGAAAATTTCCCAGATATCTCCATATCAATGCCAAGACCCAGCTTCACTCAATGACTAGCAAGCTACAGTGCTAGACACCCTAGGCCAAACAACTAGCAGGACAGGAACACAGCCCATCCATTAGCAGAGAGGCTACCTAAAATCATAATAAGGCCACAGACACCCCAAAACACACTACCAGACGTGGACCTGCCCACCAGAAAGACAAGATCCAATCTCATCTACCACAACACAGGCACTAATCCCCTACATCCGGAAGCATACACAACCCACTGAACCAACCTTAGCCACTGGGGACAGGCACCAAAAACAACGGGAACTACAAACCTGCAGCCTGTGAAAAGGAGACCCCAAAAACAGTAAGCTAAGCAAAATGAGAAGACAGAGAAATACACAGCAGATGAAGGAGCAAGGTAAAAACCCACCAGAGCAAACAAATGAAGAGGAAAAGGGCAGTCTACCTGAAAAATAATTCAGAGTAATGATAGTAAAGATGATCCAAAATCTTGGAAATAGAATGGAGAAAGTACAAGAAATGTTTAACAAGGACCTACAAGAACTAAAGAGCAAACAAACAATGATGAACAACACAATAAGTGAAATTAAAAATTCTATGGAAGGGAACAATAGCAGAATAACTGAGACAGAAGAACGGATAAGTGACCTGGAAGGTAAAATAGTGGAAATAACTACCACAGAGCAGAATAAAGAAAAAAGAATGAAAAGAACTGAGGACAGTCTTACAGACCATTGGGACAACCTTAAACGCAGCAACATTTGAATTATAGGGGTCCCAGAAGAAGAAGAGAAAAAGAAAGGGACTGAGAAAATATTTGAAGAGATTATAGTTGGAAACTTCCCTAGTATGGGAAAGGAAATAATGAATCAAGTCCAGGAAGCACAGAGAGTCCCATACAGAAAATCCAAGGAGAAACACGCCAAGACACATATTAATCAAATTATCAAAAATTAAATACAAAATAAAAATATTAAAAGGAGCAAGGGAAAAACAAGAAATAACACACAAGGAAATCCACATAAGGTTAACAGCTGATCTTTCAGCAGAAACTCTGCGAGCCAGAAGGGAGTGGCAGGACATATTTAAAGTGATGAAGGAGAAAAACCTACAACCAAGATAACTCTACCCAGCGAGGATCTCATTCAGATTTGATGGAGAAATTAAAAGCTTTACAGACAAGCAAAACCTAAGAGAATTCAGCACCACCAAACCAGCTTTACAATAAATGCTAAAGGAACTTCTCTAGGCAGGAAACACAAGAGAAGTAAAAGAACTACAATAACAAACCCCAAACAATTAAGAAAATGGTAATAGGAACATACATATCGATAATTACCTTAAATGTAAATGTATTAAATGTTCCAACCAAAAGACATAGACTGGCTGAATGGAAACAAAAACAAGACCCATATATATGCTGTCTGCAAGAGACCCACTTCAGACCTAGGGACACATACAGACTGAAAGTGAGGGGATGGAAAAAGATATTCCATGCTAATGGAAATCAAAAGAAAGCTGGAGTAGCAATTCTCATATCAGACAAAATAGACTTTAAAATAAAGACTATTACAAGAGACAAAGAAGGACACTACATAATGATCAAGGGATCAATCCAAGAAAAAGATTTAACAATGTAAATATTTATGCACCCAACACAGGAGCACCTCAATACATAAGGCAAATGCTAACAGCCATAAAAGGGGAGATCGACAGTAACACAATCATAGTAGGGGACTTTAAGACCCCACTTTCACCAATGGACAGATCATCCAAAATGAAAATAAATAAGGAAACACAAGCCTTAAATGATACATTAAACAAGACGGACTTCATTGATATTTATAGGACATTCTATCCAAAAACAACAGGATACACATTCTTCTCAAGTGCTCATGGAACATTCTCCAGGATAGATCATATCTTGGGTCACAAATCAAGCCTTGGTAAATTTAAGAAAATTGAAATCATACCAAACATCTTTTCGGATCACTACACTATGAGACTAGATATCAATTACACGAACAAATCTGTAAAAAATACAAGCACATGGAGGCTAAACAATACATTACTTAATAACCAATAGATCACTGAAGAAATAAAAGAGGAAAACAAAAAATACCTAGAAACAAATGGCAATGACAACACAATGACCCAAAACCTATGGGATGCATCAAAAGCAGTTCTAAGAGGGAAGTTTATAGCAATACATTCTACCTTAAGAAACAAGAAACATCTCAAATAAACAACCTAACCTTACAACTAAAGCAAATAGAGAAAGAAGAACCAAAAACCCCCAGACTTAGCAGAAGGAAATAAATCATAAAGATCAGATCAGAAATATATGAAAAAGAAATGAAGGACACGATAGCAAAGATCAATAAAACTAAAAGCTGATTCTTTGAGAAGATAAGAAAAATTGATAAACCATTAGCCAGACTCATCAAGAAAAAAGGGAGAAGACTCAAATCAATAGAATTAGAAATGAAAAAGGAGAAGTAACAACTGACACTGTAGAAATACAAAGGATCATGAGAGATTACTAAAAGCAACACTATGCCAATAAAATGGACAACCTGGAAGAAATGGACAAATTCTTAGAAATGAACACCCTTCCGAGACTGAATCAGGAAGTAATAGAAAATATGAACAGACCAATCACAAGCACTGAAATTGAAACTGTGATTAAAAATCTTCCAATAAACAAAAGCTCAAGACCAGATGGCTTCACAGGTGAATTCTATCAAACATTTAGAGCAGAGCTAACACTTACCGTTCCCAAACTCTTCCAAAATATAGCAAAGGGAGGAACACTCCCCAACTCATTCTACGAGGCCACCATCACCCTGATACCAAAACCAGACAAAGATGTCACAAAGAAAGAAAACTACAGGCCAATATCACTGATGAACATAGATGCAAAAATCCTCAACATAATACTAGCAAACAGAATCCACAGTACATTAAAAGGATCATACACCATGATCAAGTGGGGTTTATCCCAGGAATACAAGGATTCTTCAATATATGCAAATCAATCAATGTGATACACCATATTAACAAACTGGAAGAGAAAAACCATATGATCATCTCAATCGATGCAGAGAAAGCTTTTCACAAAATACAACACTGATTTATGATAAAAACCCTGCAGAAAGTAGACAGAGAGGGAACTTTCCTCAACATAATAAAGGCCATATATGACAAACCCACAGCCAACATCGTTCTTAATGGTGAAAAAGTGAAACCATTTCCACTAAGATCAGGAACAAGACAAGGTTGCCCACTCTCACTATTATTCAACATAGTTTTGGAAGTTTTTGCCACAGCAATCAGAGAAGAAAAAGAAATAAAAGGAATCTAAATCAGAAAAGAAGAAGTAAAGCTGTCACTGTTTGCAGATGACATGATACGATACATAGAAAATCCTAAAGATGCTACCAGAAAACCACTAGAGCTAATCAATGAACTTGGTAAAGTAGCAGGATACAAAGTTAATGCACAGAAATCTCTTACATTCCTATACACTAATGATGAAAAATCTGAGAGTGAAATTAAGAAAACACTCCCGTTTACCATTGCAACAAAAAGAATAAAATATCTAGGAATAAACCTACCTAAGTAGACAAAAGACCTGTATGCAGAAAATTATAAGACAATGTTGAAAGAAATTAAAGATGATACAAATAGATGGAGAGATATATGATGTTCTTGGGTTGGAAGAATCAAAATTGTGAAATTGACTCTACTACCCAAGGCAATCTACAGATTCAATGAAATCCCTTTCAAACTACCACTGGCATTTTTCACAGAACTAGAACAAAAAATTTCACAATTTGTATTGAAATGCAAAAGACCCTGAATAGCCAAAGCAATCTTGAGAAAGAAAAAAGAAGCTGGAGGAATCAGGCTCCCTGACTTCAGACTATACTACAAAGCTACAGTAATCAAGACAGTATGGTAGTGACACAAAAACAGAAATATAGATCAGTGGAACAGGATAGAAAGCCCAGAGAAAAACCCACACACATATGGTCACCTTTTCTTTGATAAAGGCGGCAAGAATATACAGTGGAGAAAAGACAGCCTATTCAATAAGTGGTGCTGGGAAAACTGGACAGGTACATGTAAAAGTATGAAATTAGAACACTCCCTAACACCATACACAAAAATAAATTCAAAATGGATTAGAGCTTGGTATTTGTCTTACTAAGAATCTAGCCTATTTGATTGATACTCTCCCTTCTGATATATTTTCCACACTAATAGTTTATTAGTGAAATATGAAGGAGCAAACAGTTCAGCTGGTTGTTTTCAAGGCCCAGGAGTAAGAAAGAGAAATGGCAGGCATTCCAACAGGATGTGAGTAAGTCACAGATGCTCAGATGCATGATGGCACACACCATACACATATTCAAGGCCTCATATATATTATACTTCTCTTCACCACTTACATATTTCAAGACCTCATATATGTTATACTTCTATCACTTAGTTTTTCCTAGTTTCTTTGGTTCTTAAATGTTTTTAATTTTCCACATGTTAGTCTTTATTACAATTTTATGAACTATATTTCACATACCACAAAATTCACCCATTTAAAGTGTACAATTCAGTGCTTTTTAATATATTTGTTGTTGTGGAGCCATCACCACTATCTAATTTTAGAATATCTTCAGGACCCTAAAAAGAAACCCTATACATATTAACAGTCATACCCCATCCTTCAACACCCTTAGGCTCTGGAAACTACTAATCTACTTTCTGTCTCTGGATTTGCCTATTGTGGACACTTCACATACATAGAATCATACAAGTGATCTTTTGTGACTGTCTTCTTTCACTTATAATGTTTCCAAAGTTCATCCACATGCAGCATGTATAAGCACGTCATTCATTTTATTGCCTAACAACATTCCACTGTATGAAAATACTACTTTTTTAAATCAATTCATCAGTTGATAGAAATTTAAGTTGTTTCTGCATTTTGCTATTATAAATAATGTTTCTATAAATGTTCATGTACAAGTTTTTGTGTAGACATGTGTTTTCATTTATCTTGGTTATTACCAAGAAATGGACTTACTGAGTCATATGGTAACTCTGTTTTTCACTTTTTGAGGAACTGTCAGACTCTTTTCCAAAGTGGCTATACAATTTTACATTATCACTGGCAATGTATGTATGAAGATTCCAATTTGTCTCCTAAGCAACAATTGTTCTTGTCTGTCTTTTTTATTTTAGACATTCTGGTGGTTGTGAAGTAGTATCTCATTTTGGTTTTGATTTACATTTCCCTAATGACTAATGATGTTGAACATATTCTCATTTGTTCCTTGGCCATGTCTATATCATCTTTAAAGATATGCTTATTCAAATCCTTTACCTGTTTAATACATTAGGCTATTTATCTTTTTATTGTTAAAGTTAAAGAGTTCTTTATACACACTGGATACAGGTCCCGTGGCAGATGTACAATTTTCAAATATTCTCTTCCTTTCTGTAGGTTGTCTTTCATCTTTCTTGATGATGTCCTTTGATGTATAAGTTTTCAATTTAAATGAAATCAAATGTATGTATTTCTTCTTTTTTGTGCTTTTGGTGTCATTTCTAGGAAACCATTGCCTAAGCCAAGGTCATGAAGATTATTCCTTTATTTTCTTCTAGGAGTTTCATAGTTTTCAATCTTACATTTAGATCTATATCCATTTGAGTTAATGTTTTCATATGGTATGATGTAAGGACCCAAATTTATTAATTTCCATGTGAATATTCAGTTGTCTGGGAACCATTTGTATAAAAGATTATTTTCCCATTTAATTTCTTGACTTATTGTAAAAAATTAATTGCCCATAAACATGGGTATTTGTTTTTAGACTCCCAATCAATTCCATTGATCTTTTATGTCTATCCTTATGCCAGTACCACACTCTCCTAATTACTATAGATTTATAGTAATTTTGAAATTGGGACTTGTGAACCCTCCAACTTTGTTCTTCCTTTTTAAGATTGTTTTGTCTATTCTGGGTCACCTTCATTTTCATATAAACTAGGATCATCTTGTCAATTTCTGAAAAAAAAAGCTGGGATTTTGATAGAGATTGCATTGAATCTGTAGATCAATTTGGGGAATATTATAACCTTAACAATGTTAAGTCTTCTGGTCTATGAATATGGGATATTTTCTCACTTATTTAGATCATTAATTTCTTTCAATAATGTTTATAGTTTTCAGTGTACACATTTTGCTCCTTTGTTAAATTTAATTCCTGTTACTTTAGTCTTTTGCTTCAATTATAAATGGGATAGTTTTCATAATTTCATTTTCAGATTGTTCATTTGTAGTGTATAGAAATACCATTGATTTTTGTACCTTGCTCTCATATCCTACCATACTGCTGAACTCATTTATTAGTTCTAATAGGTTCTTAGTAAATTCCTTAGTATTTTGATCATGACATCTGCAAATAGAGTTTTACTTCCTTCCAATCTGTATGCCTTTATTTCTTTTTCTTGAACAATCATCCTGGAAAGAACATCCAGTACAATGTTGAATAGAAGTAGTGAGTGGACTTTCTTGTCTTGTTACTGACCATAGTGGCAACATGCTCAATTTTTCTTTATTATATACGATGTTAACTATGGGTTTTTCATAGATGTACTTTATCAGGTTTGAGGATAAGCTGATAGATGATTGATGACAAACTAAGGAAGCTCAATCTTCTATTAGTTTGTCAGTTCTTTTATAATGAAAATGTATTGAATTTTATCAAATGCTTTCCCTGCATCTGTTGATTGATTTTCATATACTAAACCAACATTGATAAATCTCACATAGTCATGGTGTATAATCCTTTTTTATGTTGTGGGATTTAATGTACTAGAATTTTACTGTGAATTTTTGCATATATATTTATAGGGATATTGGTCTGTCATTTTCTTTTCTTGTGGTATCTTTCTCTGATTCTGGTAACAGTGTAATACTGGGCTAAGAATGAACTGGAAAGTGTTCTCTCTCCTATTTTTGGAAGAGTTTGTGAAGAATTAGTATTAATTCTTTATTAATTGCTTGGAATGGATAGAATTCATTAGTGAAACCATCTGTCCTGTGCTTTCCTTTGTTGGAAGTTTTAAAATTACTAATTCAATCTCTTTGTTATACATGTATTTAAATTTTCTACCCCTTTTGAGCCGCTCTCAGGAGTTTGTAACTTTCTAGGATTTTGTCCACATTATCTAACTTACACTATTTGTTTTCATACAGTTATTCATAATCCTTTTTTATTTATGTAAGGTCAGTAGTAATGTCCAGTCTTTATTTCCTGATTCTAGTAATTTGAGTCTTCTCCTGCTTCCCTTTGTTTTTTCTTTCTTGGTTAATCTAGTTAAACGTATGTCCATTTGATTTTTTAAAATTTATTATGGTTTTTAATTCTCTCTTTCACTTATTTCCACTCTAATTTCCTTCCTTCATGTTGCTTTGGGTTTAATTTGCTCATTGTTTTTTCTAGTTTCCTGGGTAAAATGTTAGGTTATTGATTTGGATTTTTTTTTACTATTGACATGTACAATTATAAATTTTCCTACAAAGACTGCTTAGCTTCATCCCATAAGTTTTGGTATGTTTTGCTTTTGTTTTAATTCATCTCAAAGTATTTTCTAACTTCCCTTGTGATAAACCTTTGGTTATTTAGGAATGTGTTATTTCTCATATATTTATGAATTTCCCAAGTTTTCTTCTGTTGTTGATTTCTAATTTTATTTTACTGTGGTCAGAGAACATACTTTACATGACTTTAGTCCTTTAAAATTTATTATAGTTTTTTTTTTCTAGTATATTATCTATCCTGGAGAATGTTTCTGAAGAATGTTTCATTTATAATTGAGAAGAATGTGTATTCTGTTTCTGCTGAGTGGTGAGTTCTATATCTAGTTGATTTATAGTGTACTTTAAATTTTCCACTTTCTTGTTCATAATCAGCTTTCTCATTCAATCCATGGTTGAAAGTGGAATATTGAAATCTCTGATTATTTTTGTTAAATTGTCTATTGTTCTCTTCAATTCTGTCAGGATTTGTTTCATGCACTTTGGTACACTGTTGTTAGTTATATATATGTTTATAATCCTTATATCATCCTGATGAATTGACCCTCTTATTATTATAAAATGTCATTTGTCTCTAGCAACAATTTTTATCTTAAAATTTATTTTGTATGATATTAGCATTGTTACCACATCTGTCTTTTGGTTATTGTGTGCATAATATATCTTTTTCCATTCTTTTACATTTAACTGATTTCTGACTTTGAATCTAAAGTGTGTCTCTTGTAGACAACATAGAGTTGGAACATATTTTAGAATACATTCTTCCAATTCTGCTTTTTGATTGGGGTGTTTAATCCACTTACATTTAATATAATTACATTTAATGTAATAAGGTAGGATTACTATGTCTTTTTTGTTCCTCTGTTCCTCAATTTGTGCCCTTCAAACGTTAAATACTTATTATCTAGTGTATCTTTTTAATTCCCTCTTTATTTTCTTTAATATATTTTTCGAGTTATTTCTCAGTTGCCCTGGGAGTTGCAATTAGCATCTTCATTTAAAAAATTTAATTTAGAATATTATTTAGTTTCAATTATATACAAAAAAACACTTTGTTCTAATATAACTTCATTCCCTCACTCCTCTTTTGTACTAATATTATCATACAAACTGTATCTTTATGTAAACCCATCAATACAAATTTGTAATTTTTGCTTTATGCAGTTGTCTTTTAAAATAGGACAAGAAAAGAGTTACAAACAAAATACCTTTATATTGTCATTTATAATACCTATATAGTTAACTTACTAATGCTCTTATGGCTTCATGTGGATCCAAGTTAACATCCTGTCCTTTTATTTCATTCTGAAGTTCTCCTTTTAGTATTTCTTTTAAAACACGTCTGCTAGCAGTAAAGTCTCTTAGTTTTTATTTATCTGGTAATGGCTTAATTTTCCTTCACTTTTAAAGAAGGGTTTATCTGTATATAAAATTGTTGGCTGATAGTCTTTCACCACTTTAAAAATACCATTGTATTGTTTTCTGGGTTCCATGGTTTCTGATGAGGAAGTAATGTGTTACTTTTATTCAGAATCTCTTATGCTTCATATGTTTTTTCTACTGCTATTTTCAAGCTTTTCTCTTTGTCTTTTGATAAATGTCTTTGTCTTTATTCTTAAGCCTGATTTCCTGGAAGTGACTCCTTGATCAGTATAATTTAGTCATCAGTCGATGATCAGAAGACTTCTTTAAATGCCTTTCCTATATGTCTTTTTTTTTTTTTTTTTGCTAAGGGTTTAGCTTTTGTTTCTTGCTTGATCATGGCCTTAAAGTCAGGAAGAAATGAGTGATTAATGACTTCCTTTCTCAAGTCTTTCCTAGGTATGCACAGAGCCTTGCCCAGGCTCAGTCTTTTTCATTCCCAGGGATATGTAGGAGCTTTACAAAGTTTCCCACTTTGCCCTGTTCCCCTGCTGAGTTAAGCTCTGAGTCAAATCAAATAGCCATCCATACTAGACAAAAGTTTAATTTTGCTCTAGGATGCTTTTCACAGAGCTCAAAAAAGCAATCAGCTCTCTCTGTCCTCTGTAATTCTGCTGGCTTTTGACCAGTGAGTTCCTGTGCTGGGGAAGGAAGGGAGATAGAAACGTCCCTAAGGTAAAATGTTATAGAATGTTATTGAGGTTCAGCAGTTCTCTTGGATAGATGATTCTCAGTTTGTTTTGGGGTTTTGGTTAATTGCCCACATTCTAAAATGGTTTATTTCTAGGTTTTTTGGTTTTTGTATTTTTGTTTGTTTGTTTTTTGCGGTTTTGTGTGTGTGTGTGTGTGTGTGTGTGTTTCACATTTTCATTGTTTTAGAGAGAAAGTTCACTGAGGTAACTGCCATTCTGGAAATTGATCACAACTTCTTGTTTCTTAATCATATATTTTTCCACTGAACTACTACTAAACTCTTATTTTATCATTTAGTATTTTCCAATATAATTATGATGTCAGGGACTAAATAATACTTTGTATTTTCCTTATATACAATATATGCTTACAGTAAATGTTCAACAAATAATTTAATGTGACTATACTATATATCAATATTATCAAATTACCTTGATTGGTTTCAATTAATTGTCACACTTGATCCAGAACTACTGATATACATTATTTGATTTAATCCTTGCCAAAATTCTGCTGGGTCATTATTATTATTTCTAGTCTACAGTGGTCTAGAGAGCTACTTATATACTTTACCAATGTCACAGAGCTAGTTAAGTGGCAAAGGTTGAATTTCAATCCATGTTTTTCTGACTCCAAGGTCAATCTTAGCTATAGTTCATAAAGCAAGAGGAAGTATTTCGTTATTTTTATTTTTCTAGATTATGAAAACCTTAGATCTTGTCAGCTTCCAGAACATTACATTTTATTTATTCTGTAATTTTGGTATCAGCTTTTGAACATTGTAAAACATTTGACTAACTTTTTATGGCCCCATTAATTGGACAATCAGTAATGACACTGGGTTAACTTGGCTATTTTTACAATGCAATGACCTTGAACTCAGAATGACTGGGTTTGTGGAATGCAGGGTAAAAATTAGTGAAGTTATTCTTCCATACTTTCTCTTGCTTTAACAGTAAACTCTCAGAGGTGGCTGACTTTGAGTTGTACACACTCCACCCACATCCTGTTTGTCTTGTCAATAGAATATCCAGGCAGGCTTCCTCACATCCTGTTGCCAAGGCAACAGTGACATGATTTTCTATGTTCTATGGTTAAGATAGAAGAAGGCTGGCACCCAAGGAAACTCCGTATGCCCACCTGTGTCCTACTATCTTGGGAGAACCTAAGGGAAACTGTGCTTGAGTTGACCGTGGTTCAGTAGTATTTATAACTAAGCTTATATTTAG
This sequence comes from Eubalaena glacialis, assembly GCF_028564815.1. NCBI lineage: Eukaryota > Metazoa > Chordata > Mammalia > Artiodactyla > Balaenidae > Eubalaena > Eubalaena glacialis. The sequence goes on from NC_083725.1 coordinate 36,643,716, forward strand.
ATAACTGATGCTTTTTTTTATATATATACAAAGTTCTATTGACAAAATAATGTACCTAACCAAATAGCTGCTAAAGGGCTCCTTGGAGCCCAAGGATATGTACTGAAACACTAATATTGACATTAACTGAGTATGCAGTCTTTTTTTAATTAAAATATTTTAATAACAGCTTTATTGAGATATAATTAATATACCAAAGGTTCACACTTTTTTGAGGTATGCAAATCTGTGTTCTTTTAGTATATTCACAGAATTGTGTAACTATCATCACTATCTACTTTCAAAATATTTTCATCACCCCAAAAAGAAATACTGTGACCTTTAACAATCACTCATAATTTCTCCTGTCCTCCCCAGCCATAGGAAACCACTAATCTATTTTCTGTTCTCTATGGATTTGCCTTTTCTGGACATTTCATATACATGGGATTATACAATATATGGTCTCTCTCTAAGCCTCAGATTTCCCTTCTGAGGGAAATATAATTATTAACATCAATTATCTCATTAAGTCACACTAAAGATAAAGAGGTAGCATACATGAAATCAGTTCATAAAGTTATTCAAGTAATCATTTTAATTGTTTTAAAACCCATGCTTCAATTTTGATATTGATTTATCCCCATATGAAAAAAGTAATCACGATAAAGGAGAAGGGATGTTGAACTGTCTGAAGTCAGGAATCTCATTTATAAGGAGCATAAAGCAGCTCCTCAATTAATGATTATTCATGCATGGATGTGGGTCCTCTAAGCTCACCTATGTATCTTGAAGAGCCAGACTCAGCAGAACTCACCGGTGAATATTACAGTCATGAATACTATATTCTTCTTGTTTTTGGTGTACCTCAGGAGTAGTCCCTCATTTTCAATGAAAGTTTTGTAGTCATGAATATAATAATTTATGGTAGATTTTCTTGTCATTTTTTAGGAAGGTTTGTGTGTGTGCTTAAAGTTCTATCATTATGACATGCTCTAATATTTTATTCTGTTAGATTAAGGATGAGCTGTATTTTATGAATAATCTTTGACAAACACACACACAACTGTGTTTATCCTAAGTACTACAAATTATATTTGAAGTAAAATGAATAAAGGCTTCCATGCCATGAAGCAAAGAGCAACCCCAGCTTTCTCCTTTATACCGTCTAAACCGTTTCCACTGTCAAGAGCAGGTCAGAGTAACTTTATCTGGAGTCAATATGAGTCAATTATTAGGATGGACAAATTCTACTGGGTTAGGAAACAAGAGAGGGAATCTGAGCAATGAGAGATTTTCACTTTATCCTTGGAAATTATGTGGATATCATTCTCAAGTAAAGTATCATTGCCTATCTGATCTTTAATATATTTTTTCTTTCATGACAATGGAAAATAACATTTATAAAATACAAAAATCTAAAAAGATGCACAATTTCAAAAAATCTATTAAAAAATTAACCATATTATATATGACCCTTTTTGCATTCATCACTCTATTGAGGGTGAATTATGCTTTGCCTATAGATCAAGGTAAACCCTTGCTGTATCCATTTGATAAACTCTGAGACAGTAAAGACCATTGAAAATTCACTCAACTTGATGTCTAGTAAAGCATCAAGTACAGATGAATAAGCATTCAATGATTTTTTTTTTTATTATGAATCGTGTCAGCACTACCTATATTTCTTAAAAAGGCAAACAGAGTATCCATGCCTAGATTAAAAGTAGGTTCTCAATAAATATTTTCTCAATAAAAATGTAATGCACAAATTTAAAAGCTTCAGCAGAATGAAAATATTGAATCAATGCCTGCATAAACAATAACACATATATCTTCATCAGTGATCTGCAAATGTCCATACATATCAGCAAAAAAAGTCATCTCAAATCTCTAAATAAATAAAATTTCTCACAAATACTATTTTGCCAATATGTAGATCTGTGAAAGAGGTTTCACCTGAAGCATTGGTTACAATGTTTTAAATATTAATATTTTAATATAGGATTAAGTGAAAATTTTAATCAGAATGTATAATATATATATGGGCAGACATAAACATTGCTTTTCAAAACCTTAACATCAGGAACTATATTTGCCTTAACATTTTTCTCTTGTGCTGTCCACCAAAGAATCATATTATTTCCTGTCAGGGAACAGGCAAGTAGTCACCAATTTCAATTCATCTGGAATCAGGATACTTCAAGTAATTTAGAATGATTTTGCTTTATTAGATATTTCAGTGGCACTTGGAACTTTCCTTTTAATGTCTTCAGAATGATTTAACATTATTATTTTTGAATAGATCCCCACATTCAAATTGAATGTCCCCTGTTAGGGAAAAGAACCAGCACAAACCTTTTTCTTCTGACCCACGAACCAACCAGATCCAGAATCATAGTAGCATCTAAAATAAGTCCACTTACACCCAAACACAGAAAAAAAAATGTTGTGGCCATAAGGATTTTCTATGAGTAAATGTTAAAATATCATATAAAATCCACTTTCCCATGACATCATGTTTCCATCTACTCTGGTTAATTAATGTTTATTGAGTAAGTAATGTTTAAACATTTTGAGAGAGCACATAAACTATTGAAGGTTTCTTCAGAAGGTTGCCTTTGAAGCATTTGGTACATATACATCACATCTCTAACAAGATGAACTGTACAAAGATATTCTGGTATCTTATGAATTTATCTTGAAATAAATCCATATTTCATTTAATGTAGATCATATAGAAAGGACAATTTCTTCCTTGTTGCCTGGGAATGATAATTCTGATTCTCTTAACCTAGCTAAAGATACTTCTCTGTTGAAAGTAGCATGTTGAGGAAAGTATGAAATGAGATTATAGGGATTTTTATTAATGGAAGATGTAAGGTTATCCAAGCTGAGTGAGTGTGAAATGGAGGATAGTTTGGAATCTAAAGTGAAAAAATATATACACAGTAGAACCTTAAAAGAGGCTTGCTCTATTTAAGAAAACCGTAAAATCATGGATCATAGTTCTCACTAGTTTACTGAAATATATGGCCTCTAAAGAAAGATACCTTTGTTTGTTGAAGGCACTACTGTATTCTCAGTGCTGAAGAGAGTGCTGGGCACATAGTAAGTGCTCAATTAATATGTGTGTAACGAGAGACTTAACTGAGGCCAAGAGGTAGCCCTAATCAGAGGCTTCCTCTAGGACTAGTGACTCAGTGTAAGTATGAGGAAAGTAAGAGAGATAGGATCCAGAGTTGGGAAAACTGGTCTAGGATAAATATGCCACTGATGAGGTCAATTTCTCTCCTGCATTTTATTCCTATATGTTGTTATAATCAAAATTTTTTCACTACAAGTTATCTGTAAATATTCCTTCTCTGCCAGTGCATGAACTAGAGATTTGATGTTGGAAATAAGAAGATAATATGCACTGAAAGAAGAAACACTTGGGTTTGGAGGAAGAAGGAACAAAATATAGGTAAAAAATGACCTGCATCTGAGTAAAGAAGTAAGTTGCAAATTCTGTTCTTAAATTTACCTTCAACCCTTTTCCAAAGATTACCAAAAATAAATCTCTAGATGAAAATTGTGCAATAGAATTTTCTTTGATGATGAAAATATTCTTTAGTCTGCACATTTCAGTACAATAAGGACTAGCTGTATTTACCTACTGATCACTTTCAATGTAGCTAATGAAACCAAAGAAGTGAATTTTCAATTTTATTTAATATTAATTAATTTGAGCTTAAATAGCCACATATGACCATTGGACAGTGCAGGTCTAGATTTATGTTGTCTATAGTTGGGTGTTTATCGCTGAAGTGGAAGACAGGAGACAAATGACCCTGGTAATTGATGCCAGGGTCAAAGAGGGCTGGTGCTGGGAGGTACTGCAGCTCACAGCTCTCAGAGTAGATGCTTTTTCAAATAGGAAAGTTGTGTTTTCTCTTACAAGAGGAAAGCAAAATCAGTCTTTTCCTTATCACATAGTAGCAGCCATTATACAAGACCTAAAGGATATAATAAATCAAGGGTTCCCAGAAATTCTTTAAGTAAGAGAAAACGATGAGGGTTTGTGATGTTTCAGATGAACAGGGAATGTTTGTCTTCAAGTATAAAAAATAGCACTTGGATTTGCAGCCTTACTTCTGACCTTCAGATCTGAAAAACAAGATAAGGGGATTTTATTGCCAAACCCCAGAGCTGACAAGTCAGAGTCAGATGAAGCATTGCATTCATCTCTAATAAAGAATAAAGTGTCTGCAGGGCAAAGGTCCAGCTCTATTAGACCACACACAGAGAATTAGGTGGGAAGAATTTCAACTAGCAGTCTGAGAGGGGGTAGGATAAGAGAACAAGCAAGGGAAAAATGAGCAAGAGTTGGTATGTGTTTGTGCATAAGAAGTAAGAAATAAAATGAAAATAACTGTGGTTTTATTTAGAACATGTCCCCAAGACATGTGGATTCTCATAGACTGTGCTGGTAAGAGGGAAAATAAGTACCACTTCTGCAGAGAAATTTGGCAGTAATTATCCAAGAGCCATTCAATAAGTACATTTTTGACCCAGAAACTTCATTTTTAGAAAGGTAGCATAAAAATAATCATAATTGTGCAATGATACAGCTAAAGGCAGTTCATTGAAACAGTAGTTATTGCAGCATTGATTATAATGGAGAATAATTATAATTGAATGTCTATCAATAGAAGTTTGGTTAATTAAATTATGTTACTTCCATACAAAGGAACATTATGCAATCATAAAACAAACATGTTGGTAGATGCCTATAAAAGAATGAGGGTTTATACATTTATACACATTGTTTTTCTTCTTGTATATCTGTATTTTTAAAATAGTTTTCCATAAATTTCCAAATTTTCTTAAATATTCTTACAAATATTTAAAATACATTAATTTTAAATACATTAATTTTATAATTAAAAAGTTGTTTTTTAAAATGGTCATGATGTTTTTGTTCTACCAAACATGTTTTTAGCTATTCTGTGTATTCTTTCCTATCTTGGTTGTCAAGGAGATCCACTGTATCTGTAAACAGGTGGAGATTATACTATACAAAAAATAACCCTCTTTGGTACCTCTAGGAAGCTCTCCTGCCCACAGATCTAGGAGAACTTTAAATTACACAAGCAGTCACTAAGAACTATAGCTAGTGTGTAAACTGTTTTATCCACTAATGGTTTCATTTGGCTCATGAGATTTACATTCCTGGCTACTCATCAACTTTAATAAGCAGGGAGCTATTTCACAGCTGTTATCCTACAATTGATCAGTGCTGTTTCTTATTTCTCCTTAGAGAGATCCATAATTGGATGAGTGGATGAAACTGTCCCCAGAGTGCATGTCCATTGCTCCATATTGGTCATTGAAAATTTGCAACAGATTTTCCAGCGAGTATGAAGTCAAGGTGTTGTAGATCCATTGTCTCTGTCTCTACAATTCCATTCCTGAGGATAAAGAATTTTGCTTCTCAATTATTACCAACAGTACTAAAGTAACAACAAAAAGGGAAAGAGAGACAAAAGTAAAGCCAAGAAAAGAAGAAAAAAAAAAAGAGAAAATAAATCCAACCTGTAGTGTAGAGGTAAGGATCATGGGAACAACTAAAAGCAGAAGCCTGGATTCACCCTCATGAACACAACAAGAAAACCTGCTAAGCATTTTAGTACCTTATTGATGGGAGTGAGGAACAGCAACCCAGCAGCCCAGTGGTTCAGACCAAGAACCCTCAAAGCAACAACAAGGATGTGGTAGAAGTATTAAGACATGGCTGATGCCAAGAGCACATTTGAGGAAGAGAAGGAACGGTTGTGGGAAAATGACCTCAGTTAGGCTCAGCTGAATATCAGAGGCAAACACTCAGAGCTAGGGGACAAGTTCTTGACATCAGCATGTGATTAGTTGGATTTGTCATTTTTCTTTAATTCAATTTATTTAAACTAAAAAAAACCTAAATAACAAAAATAGTTCTACAATTTCTCCCCCCCACCCCACCCCCACCTACCACCACTGCCGACCGCCAATCTGTTTTCTGTATCTATGATCTTAGTGGATTTTTTTAATTAAAAAAAAATTTAGATTCTACCTATAAGACAGATCATACAGTATTTGTCTTTCTCTGTCTGACTTCTTTCTGTTAGCATAATGTCCTCAAGAGCCATCCATATTGTTGCAAATGGCAAGATTTCATTCTTTTTCGTGGTTGAATAATATTCCATTATGTACAATTTCTTTAACCACTCATCATCAGTGGATGTTTAGGCTCTTTCCAGATTTGTCATTTACTGGGCACTGGTGGGCTTGCCGTCAGTAGGATTAGGGAAATGTGAAATTCCTGGTAGGCTCTGACACTGACACACTGAGACCTGGTTCTTGGACTCTGAAAACTTGTTTGGAAAAAAGCTGACTCTGAAAACGTGGGTGATTTGAGGCAGAAATTTGGCTTCTATTGGTTGGGGTAAAGTGAACTTAATTTCTTTATTTATTTTTCCTCCATGCTTAGCTCTAAGTTATTGAAATGTGCTTATAGGAAAGAAATGATCCTTAGCAGGGTTGGGTCTCTGTGCTCCCCTTAGTGATTGAGCTTACCACCTCATCCCAGTCCCCTTGCAAGAGATGAATAACAGTGAAAGAATTCAATGCTTACCAAGGCTGACTTGAAACAGAGACAAAGGACTAATAGATGAACTAAATTCAGTACTTGTTATGGACTGAATTGTGTTCCCCCAAATTCATATGTTGAAGTCTTAATCCCCAGTACCTCAGAAAGGAACCATATTGGGAGATAAGGTTTTAAAGAGGTAATTAATTTAAAAAGAAGACTTTAGGGTGAACCCTAATCGTATATAAATGGTATCCTCAAAATAAGAGGAGATTTGGACACAGACATGTTTAGAAGGAAGACCCTGTGAAGACACTGGAAGAAGACAGTCAACTATGAACCAAGGAGAGGATCCTTAATAGAAACCAACCCATCAACAACTTGATATTGTACTTCTAGACTACAGAACTGTGAGAAAATAAATTTCTGTTGTTGAAGTCACCCACTCTGTGGTACTTTGTTATGACAACTGTAACAGACTAGTACACTGGTCCAAGGTTCTGAAGATATTGCATACAGTTATACAGTAGATGGAAAAGGAATGACAGGGAATTGTGGACAAGTAGCCTCATGGCAACCACAAAGCGTGATATAAGCCTGCAGTAATCCTTAACTACTGCCTCATAAGCCCAGCTGATGCTTAATTTTTATTGCAATCAGCAGTGTAGAAATGTTTTTTTAATTTTTCAGACTAAGTAAACGTATGAATCAGGACCAATATAGATCAAAGTCTGTTTGAAGATTGTTTTCAATTAAAAAGCATGAGTTCTATGATATTATGGGAAAACAAAAAGGAGAAGAAAAGCAAGGGCCCTTATCTAAAATTCATTCAGGTGCCCTCATGTTTAAATGTCTAAATAAATTGTTACAGAATTGGGAAATTGTATATGAAAGGGTCTTCTAGATGCACCTGTGTTAAAACACAAGCACACACATACGGGGAAAGAAGCTTATAAGAACAAATATTTGTTTTCACTAACGATAAGACATTTGTTGAAACTTAATCACCAAACACAATAAAAGTGAGCTTGAAGATGACAGATTTTTTTTTTAATAACAAAAAAGAAGCAGACACACAGATATATTTAGAAAACAAACTAGTGGTTACCACTAGGAGAGGAAAGGGGACGGGGTCAATATAAGCGTAGGGGATAAAGAGATAAAAACTATTATGTATAAAATGAGCTACAAGGGAGGATGACAGATTTTTTTAAATGGATGTATCTTAATCCTTATTTGTGTGACAGAACAATTGCAGTGCAATCATGAGTCCTATAGAAATCTTTCAAACTTGGACTGACCTTTCAACTATATATTTATTAATTTATTTAATCTTCTATTCATTCATTCAAACATATTTATTACTGATGTACTCGTGCTCAGAACTGAAGATACAGCAATGAATATGACAAAACATGGTTCATCTGCCCAAATATCTTAGAATTTAGAGATGCAGTGAGTCATCAAATAATCATAGGAATGCAATGTTGATGAATATCATGAAGGAGAAGTAAATGGTTCTCTAAATACAAAACAGCTGGTTCTAACTAACACCAAATCTAGAATTATTTCCCAGATGCGTTTGAAGAGGTAAGATGAAATGCCAAAAAATAAGGATGAAAGTTTAAAAAGAATAATCACACATTTGTGTTAGAAATATATCCTTTCACTACATTTAGCTTTGGGTTTATTATTTTATAGAACTTATTTTGTATCTACCTGAAGAAATAGAATATTCTAGCTCAGTGGTCTTACAAATTGCTTATTCACTACTATTTACACTGCCATCAAGCTCACATTAAACCAAGAGGAGGAGTAATTTAAATTTTTCTCTTTCTTTTTTGTCTTCTAGGCACCCAATGCCATCCTTAAGATCTGTCAGAGCACCTTCATCAGAAGAGAAATCAGGAGTAGAATGAAAAATCCAACTGCTCTCAGCCCTTTCCAGACTCCATTTATTGTTCTCAGATCTGTTCCTCCTCATTGAGCTGTTGGTTTTATGGGGGTTGTGCAGTGTTTGTCCCTGACTCAAGTGTATGGTTCAGGAAAAGTGAGCTGTTTCCTCAGAGTTGAAAGTTAATTTAGACTTTTTGAAAACTAAATTAATATCTTTTATGTGGAAATAATGAGTACTTTCCTACTCAGCTTATGAGTAGAAAGTCATTTAATGACTATAAAGTCAGCTAGTAAATGCAGGAAGCTCTAAAATTGTGTAAGGGAAGTAAAGATGGGAGAGAGTAAGAAAGAAAGGAAGAGAAATAAAGATTTCAAAAATCAATAAAACTTCTATAAGCAAAAGCATTTAATTAGCTGACTTTACTGTGCCAAACTAAGCTCTAGCAAGATAATCATAGTTACTATACAGCAGCAGAAATACTTTTATAGTGCTGTGGCATCTGTGAAATAAATTTTATTAAAATTTGTTATTACAGTGCTACAATAAGTAATAAGAAAATAATGAAAGGAAAAGAATATCATTGGTAAAGTCAAACATACAGTAAAGGTAGTGGATCAACCACTTATAAAACTAGTAAGAAGGTTAAAAGAAAAATTTAGTAAAGTCATTTATATCTACACTAAGGAGTTAAGTGATACACAAAATAAAATTTGTAAAATTAAATGTCAAAAACATAAAATGTGAGCATAGGGAGTAAAAATGTAGGGTTAGAATAAATTCAAACTTAAGAGATCATGAGCAGGGGATTAGCTCAAGATGGAGAAGTAGAAGGACGTGTGCTCACCACTTCTTATGAGAACAGTGGAATCACAACTAACGGCTGAACAACCATCGACAAAGAAACACTGGAACCTACCAAAAAAGAAACCCTACATCTAAGGACAAAGGGGAAGCCATGGCCAGATGCTATGAGGGACACAATTGTGATAGAATCAAGTCCCATACCCCCCAGGTTGGCGACCCAGAGAATGGAGAACAATTGTACCACAGAATTTCCCCCACTAGAGTGAAAGATCTGAGCCCCACATCAGGCTTCACAGCCTGGGGGTCCAGCAACAGGAGGAGGAGTCCCCAGAGAGTCTGGCTTTGAAAGCCAGCAGGATTTGATTGCAGAACTGGGGGAAAAAGAAACTCTACTCTTGGAGGACACACACAGGGTCTTGTGCACACCAGGACCCTGGAAGAAAGAGCAGTGACCCCATAGGAGACTGGGTCAGACCTGCCTGCTGGTGTTGGAGCATCTCCTGCAGAGGTGGGGGTATGCTGTGGCTCACTGCAGGGACAAACAGTCTGGCAACAGAAGTTCTGGGAAGTACTCATAGGCATGAGCCCCCCTGGAGGTCACCATTAGCCCCACCAAACAGCCTGTAAGCTCCAGTAATGGGTCACTTCAGGCCAAACAACAAACAGGGAAGGAACACAGCCCCACCCATCAGCAGACAAGTGGATTAAATTTTTACTGAGAATGGCCCTGTCCACCAGAGGGAAAAGACACAGCTCTACCCACTGCCAGTCCCTCCCATCAGGAAGCTTGTACAAACCTCTTAGCCTCATCCACTAGAGGGCAGACAGTGGAAGCAAGAAGAACTACAATCCTACAGCCTGCAGAATGAAAACCACAATCAGAGAAAATTAGATGAAATGAAACAGCAGAGGATTATGTCCCAGATGAAGGAAAAAGAAAAAAAACCCAGAAAAACAAAAAACTGAACCTAAGATAGGCAACTTTCTGGGAAAAAAACTCAGAACAATGATAAGGAAGATGATCCAGGATCTCGGAAATAGAATGGAGGCAAGGATTGAGAAGATGCAAGAAATGATTAAGAAAGACTTAGAAGAACTAAAGAACAAACAAATGGAGATGAACAACACAATAAATGAAATGAAAAATACACTAGCAGGAATCAATAGCAGAATAACTGAGGCGGAAGAACGGATAAGTGACCTGGAAGACAGAATGGTGGAATTCACTGCCATGGAACAGAATAGAGAAAAAAGAATGAAAAGAAATGAAGACAGCCTAAGAGACCTCTGGGACAACATTAAACACACCAATATTCAAATGATAGGGGTCGCAGAAGGAGAAGAGAGAGAAAAAGGACCAGAGAAAATATTTGAAGAGATAAGAGTTGAAAACCTCCCTAACATGGGAAAGGAAACCCAAGTCCAGGAAGTGCAGAGAGTCCCAAGCAGGATAAACCCATGGAGGAACAGGCCAAGACACAGGAATCAAATTGGCAAAAATTAAAGGCAAAGAAAAAATATTAAAAGCAACAAGGAAAAAACAACAAATAACATACAAAGGAACTCCTGTAAGGTTATCAGCTGATTTCTCAGCAGAAACTCTTCAGGTAAGAAGAGAGTGGCAGGATATATTTAAAGTGACGAAAAGGAAGAACCTACAATCAAGAATTCTCTATCCAGCAAGGCACTAATTCCAATGTGATGGAGAAATCAATAGCTTTACAGACAGAAAAACCTAAGAGAATTCAGCACCAACAGACCTGCTTTGCAACAAATGCTGAAAGATCTCCTCTAGGTGGGAAAGAGACCAGCAACCTAAAACAACATTGTATATATATATAGACTGCTATGTCAAAACCTCATGGGAACAGCAACCCCCAAAATTACAATAAATACACACTCAAAGAAGAAAAAGCAACCCAAACACAACACTAAAAATGGTCATGAAGCCACAAGAGAAGAGAACAAAAGAAGAAGGGAAGAAACAAGACCTATAAAAAGAAACCCAAACCAATTAAGAAAATGGCATTAGAAACATGCATATCAACAATTAACTTAAATGTAGATGGATTAAATGCTCCAACCAAAAGACATAGGCTGGCTGAATGGATACAATAACAAGACCTGGATATATGCTTTCTATAAGTGACCCACTTCAGACCTAGGGACACATAGACACTGAAAGTGAAGGGTTAAAAGAAGGTATTCCATGCAAATGGAAACCAAAAAAAGGTGGAGTAGCAATATTCGTATCAGACAAAATAGACTTTAAAATAAAGACTGTTAAAAGAGACAAAGAAGGACACTACATAATGATCAAGGGATCAATCCAAGAAGAAGACATAATAACTGTAAATATATACGCATCCAACATAGGAGCACCTCAATATATAAGGCAAATACTAACAGCCATAAAAGGAGAAATAGACAGTAACACAATAATAATAGGGGGTTCTAACACCCAACTTTCATCAGTGGACAAATAATTCATACAGAGAATCAACAAGGAAACACAGGCCATCCAAAAGCAGCAGAATACACATTCTTCTCAAGTTTACAGTGAACATTCTCCAGGTTTGACCACATGTTGGGCCACAAAGAGAGCCTCAAATGTAAGAAAATTGAAATCATGTCAAGCATCTTTTCCTACCACATCACTATGAGATTGGAAATAAACTACAAGAAAAAAACTGTAAAAAACACAAACATGTGGAGGCTAAATGATATGCTACTAAACAACCAATGGATCACTGAAGAAATCAAAGAGGAAATGCAAAAATATCTAGAGACAAATGAAAATGAAAGCACACTGATCCAAACCCTGTGGGATACAGCAAAAGCAATTCTAAGAAGAAATTTTATAGCAATACAATCTTACCTCAGGAAACAAGAAAAATCTCAAATAAACAACCTAACCTTACACCTAAAACAAGTAGGGAAGGAAGAACAACCAAAACCGAAAGTTAGTAGAAGGAAAGAAATCATAAAGATCAGAGCAGATAAATGAAATAGAGACAAAGAAAAAAATAGCAAAGATCAATGAAACTAAAAGCTGGTTCTTTGACAAGATAAACAAAATTGATAAACATTTAACAAGACTCATCAAGAAAAAAAGGGAGAGGACTCAAATCAATAAAATTAGAAATGAAAAAGAAGAAGTTACAAAGGACACCACAGAAATACAAAAGATCCTAAGAGACTACTATAAGCAACAATGTGCTAATAAACTGGACAACCTGGAAGAAATGGACAAATTCTTAGAAAGGTACAATCTCCCAGGACTGAACCAGGAACAAATAGAAAATATGAACAGACAAATCACAAGCACTGAAATTGAAACTATGATTTAAAAAACTCCCAACACACAAAAGTCCAGAATTTGATGGCTTCACAGGCAAATTCTATCAAACATATAGAGGAGAGCTAACACCTATCCTTCTGAAACTGTTCCAAAAAATTGCAGAGGAAGGAAAAGTCCCAAACTTATTCTATGAGGCCACCATCACCCTGATACCAAAACTAAAGATATCACAAAAAAATAATTTACAGGCCAATATCACTGATGAACATAGATGCAAAAATCCTCAAAAAAATACTAGCAAAATGAAATCAGCAATACATTAAAAAGATCATACACCATGATCAAGTGGGATTTATGCCCGTGATGCAAGAATTTTTCAATATCCACAAATTAATCAGTGTGATACACCACATCAACAAACTGAAGAATAAAAACGATATGATCATCTCAATAGATGCAGAAAAAGCTTTTGTCAAGATTCAACACCATTTATGAAAAAACTCTCTAGAAAGTGGGCATAGAGGGAACAAACCTCAACATAATGAAGGCCATATACGACAAACCTATAGCTAACATCATATTCAGTGGTGAAAAACTAAAAGCATTTCCTCTAAGATCAGAAACATGACAAGGATGTCCACCCTTGTTACCTTTATTCAATTTAGTTTTGGAAGTCCTAGCCATGTGAATAAAAGAAGAAAAAGAAATAAAAGGAATTCAGTTAGGAAAAGAAGAAGTTAAACTGTCACTGTTTGCAGATGACATGATACTATACACAGAAAATCCTAAAGATGCTACCAAAAAACTACTAGAGCTCATCAATAAATTTGGTAAATTTGCAGGTTACAAAATTAATACACAGAAATCTGTTGCATTTCTATACACTAACAATGAAAGATCAAAATGACAAATTCAGGAAACAATCCCATTTACCATCACATCAAAAATAATAGAATACATGGAAATAAACCTACCTAAAGAGACAAAAGACCTTTACTCTGAAAACTATAAGATGCTGTTGAAAGTAAATGAGGATGACACAAATGGATGAAAACATATACCATGTTCTTGGATTGGAAAAATCAATATTGTCAAAATAACTTTACTACCCAAGACAATCTACAGATTCAATGATCCCTATCAAATTACCAGTGGCATTTTTCACAGAACCAGAACCAAAAATCTTAAAATTTGTATGGAGACACAAAAGACCCACAATAGCCAAAGCAATCTTGAGAAAGAAAAATAAAGCTGGAGGAATCAGGCTCCTTGACATCAGATTATACTACAAAGCTATAGTCATCAAAACATTATGGTACTGGCACAAAAATAAAAATATAGATCAATGGAACAGGATAGAAAGTTCAGAAATAAACCCAGATTTTTATGGTTAATTAATCTATGGCAAAGAGACAAGAATATACAATGAAGGAAAAACAGTCTCTTCAACAAATTGTGCTGGGAAAACTGGACAACTATATGTAAAAGAAATGAAATTAGAACATTCTTTAACACCATACACAAAAATAAGCTCAAACTGGATTAAAAACCTAAATGTGAGACAGGACACTATAAAACTCTTAGAGGAGAACATAGACAGAACACTCTCTGATATAAATCACAGTAATATCTTTTCTGATCTGTCTTCCAGAATAATGGAAATAAACAAAAATAAGCAAATGGGACTTAAATAAACTCAAAAGCTTTTGAACAGTAAAGGAAACCATAAACAAAACAAAAAGGCACACACAGAATGGGAGAAAATATTTACAAATGATGTGACCAACAAGGGATTAGTCTCCAAAATTTACCAACAGCTCATGCGGCTTAATATTGTCTAAACAAACAACCCAATCAAATGGTGGGCAGAAGACCTAAATAGACATTTCTCCAAAGAAGATGTACAAATGACCATGAAGCATATGTAAAAATGGTCAACATCACTAAGTATTAGAGAAATGCAAATCAGAACTACAATGAGATACCACCTCATACCAGTCAAAATGACTATCATCAAAAAATCCACACACAACAAATGCTGGAGAAGGTGTAGAGAGAAAGGAACCCTCCTACACTGTTGATGGGAATGTAAATTGGTACAGCCACTATGGAGAACAGTATGGAGGTTCCTTAAAAAACTAAAAATAGAGCTACCATATGATCCTGCAATCCCACTCCTGAGCATATATCTAGAGAAAAACATGGTCCGAAAGGATACATGCACCCCAGTGTTCCTTACAGCACACTTTACAACAGCCAAGACATGGAAGCAACCTAAATGTCCATCAACAGAGGAATGGATAAAGAAGATGTGGCACATATATACAATGGAATGTTATTCAGCCATCAAAAAGAATAAAATAATACATTTGCAGCAACATGGATGGACCTAGAGATTGTCATACTGAGTAAAGTAAGTCAGACAGAGAAATATCATATGATATCACTTATATGTGGAATCTAAAAAGAAATGATACAGATGAAGTTATTTACAAAACAGAAACAGACTTATAGACTTAGGGAACAAAGTTATGGCTACCAGGGGCAATGGGTGGGGGGAAGGGATAGTTAGGGAGTTTGGCATTGACATGTACACACTGCTATATTTAAAGTGGATAACAAACAGGACCTAGTATATAACACAGGGAACTCTGCTCAATATTATGTAACAACCTAAATGGGAAAAGAATTTGAAAAAGAATAGATACATGTATATGCATAACTCAATCACTTTGCTGAGCACCTGAAACTATCACAACATTGTTAATCAACTATACTCCAATGTAAAATAAAAAGTTTAAAAAAAGAGATCATGAGCTTAAAATCGTCACCAATAAATACAAGTTGTATTTATGTGTGTATATATATATATGTATATTCCTCATGGTGACAATATCATGGTAACACAAGCCAAAAATCAGTAATGGATATGCACACACACACAGAGAGAAAAGGAAAGGTATCCAAACATAACACTAAAGACAGTCATTAAATGCCAAAGGAAGGGAGCAAAAGAAGAAAGGAACAAAAAAGGAACTACAAAAACAACCAGAGAACAATTAACAAAATGGCAATAAATACATACCTATCAATAATTACTTTAAATGTAGGGAATTTCCTGGCAGTCCAGTGGTTAGGACTTTGTGCTCTCACTGCTGAGGGCCCAGGTTCAATCCCTGGTGGGGGAACTAATATCCCACAAGCTGCACAGAATGACGAAAATATATATACTTTAAATGTTAATGGACTAAATGCTTTAATCAAAAGACATAGAGTGCTCCAAAGAAGACATACAGATGGCCAACAGGCACATGAAAAGGTGCTCAATATCACTCATTATAAGAGAAATGCAAATCAAATCTACAATGAGGTACCACCTCACACCAGTCAGAATGGCCATCATTAAAATGTCTAAAAATAGTAAATCCTGCAGAGGGTGTGGAGAAAAAGGAACCCTCCTACACTGTTGGAATGTAAAATTGGTGCACCCAGCCCTTATGGAGAACAGGATGGAATTTACTCAAAAAAATAAAAGTAGAACTAAAGTATGATCCAGCAATCCCAGTTCTGGGCATATATCTGGAGAAAACTCTAAGTCAAAATAGATACATGCACCCCCATGCAGCACTATTTACAATAGCCAAGACATGAAAGCAACCTAAATGTCTGTCGACAGATGAATGGATAAAGGAGATGTGGCACATATACAATGGAATATTACTCAGCTGTAAAAATGAATGAAATAATGCCATTTGCAGCAAGATGGATGAGCCTAGAGATTATATTAAGTGAAAGAGAAATACAGCATATGATACCACTTACATGTGGAATCTAAAAACATAATACAAGAGAACTTATTAACAAAACATAAATAAACTCACAGACATAGCAAACAAACTTATGGGTACCAGAGGGAATAGTGGGGCAGTCAGGAGATAAATTAAGAGTTTGGGATTAAGATATATACACTGCTGTATAAAATAAGTAAACAACAAGGACCTACTGTATAGCACAGGGAACTCAATAGGTTATAACAACCTATAATGGAAAATAATCGGATAGTCTGAATCTGTCATATCACACAAAATAGACTTTAAAACAGACTGCAACAAGAGACAAAGAAGGAAATTACAAAATGATAAAAGAATCACTCCAACAAGAAAATGTAATAATTGTAAATATACATGCACCCAACATAGGAACACCTAAATACATAAAGTAAATATTAACAAACATAAAGGGAAAATTGACAGTAATACAATAATTGGGGTCTTTAACATCCCACTTACATCAATGGACAGATTATCCAGACAGAAAATCAGTAAGGAAACATTGGCCTTAAATGACACAATATACCAGAGTGACTTAATAGATATATACAAAACATTCAATCCAAAAACAGCAGAATATAAGTTCTTTTCAAGGGCACATAGAACATTCTCTAGGATAGATCACATTCTAGACCAAAAATCAAGTCTCAATAAATTTAAGAAGACTCAGTCATATCAAACATATTTTCTGATCACAATGCTATGAGACAATAAATCAACTACAAGAAAAATGCTGCAAAAACATAAACATTTAGAGTCTAAACAATATGCTACTAAATAATCAATGTGTCACTTAAATCAAAGAGAAAATCACAGAAACAAATGAAAATGGAAACACAGCAATTCAAAATCTATGAGACACAGGAAAGGCAGTACTTTTTTTTTTTTCTTTTAGGAAAAGCAATTCTTAGGAGGGAAGTTTATAGCAATACAGGCCTTTTCAGTAAACAAGAAAAAATACAAATAAACTAATCTAACCTTACATGTAATGAAACTAGAAAAAGAACAAACAAAACCCAAAGCTACTAGAAGGAAGGGAATAAAAACAATCAGAGTGGAAATAAATGAAACAGAGACTAAAAAAAAAATCAGTTAAACTAACAGCTGGTTTTTTGAAATGATAAACAAAATTGGTAAAACTGTAGTCAGACTCATCAAGATATAAAAGGAGAGTGCCCAAATAAACAAAATCAGAAATGAAAGAGAAGTTATAACGGAGACAACAGAAATACAAAGCATCATACGAGATTACTATGAATTCCAATAAAATGGACAACCTAGAAGAGATGGATAAATTCCCAGTAATGTACAATTTCCCAAGACTGAATCAGGAATAAATAGAAAATATTAACAGACTGATAACCAGTAAAGAAATTAAATCAGTAATTTTAAAACTCCCAACAAACAAAAGTCCAAGGTGAGACAGCTCCACGGGTAAATTCTACTAAACATTTAAAGAAGAGTTAACACATATTCTTCTCAAACTATTCCAAAAAATTGAAGAGAGAGGAATGCTTCCAAACTCATTCTATGAGATCATCATTACACTAATACCAAAACCAAAGACACCACTAAAAAAAGAAAATTACAGTCCAATATCACTGATGAACATAGATGCAAAAAAATCAACAAAATATTAGCAAACCAAATTTAACAATACACTAAAAAAATCGTAGACCATGATCAAGTGAGATTTATCCTGAGAATACAAGAATGATTCAATATCTGGAAATCAGTCTATGTGATACACCATATTAACAAATTGTAAAATCATATGATCATCTCAGTAGATGTAGAAAAACCTTCAAAATTCAATATCCATTTATGACAAAAACTCTCAACAAGGTAGGTATAAACATACCTCAACATAATAAAGGTCACATATGACAAACCCACAGCCAATATCATACTCCATGGTGAAAAGCTGCAAGCATTTCCTCTAAAATCAGGAACAAGACAAGGATGCCAACTCTTGCCACTTTTATTCAACATAGTATTGGAAGTCCTAGCCACAGCAATCAGAATTTGCCTGAATTAAATAAAAACACTGATTTGAAAAGATATATGCACCCTTATGTTCCTTGCAGTAAGTATTATTTACAATAGCCAAGATATGGTAGCAACCTAAGTATTCATTTATAGATGAATAGAGAAGATTGTGTGTGTGTGTGTGTGTATATATATATATATATATATATATATATATATATATATATATATATATATATATATATATATATATAAATATGTAATGGAATATTTTATATATAATATATTATATATATAATGGAATATTATTCAACCTTAAAAACAAATGAAATCTTGCCCTTTGTGACAACATGGATGGTATCTTGTTAAGTAAAATGAGTCAGACAAAGACAAATACCATATAATCTCACTTATATGTGGAATTTAAAAAAACAGACAAATACAAAACAAAACAAAAACAGACTGATAGTTTCAGAGAACAAATGGGTGATCACCAGAGCGGAAGAGGGTGGTGGGTTGGACAAATAAGTGAAGGAGTTTAAGAGGTACAAACTTCCAGTTATAAAATAAATGAGCCACAAAGTATGCAGCATAAGCAATATGTTCAACAATATTTTAAAAACTGCATAGGGACAGATGGTTACTAGAGTTATTGTGGTGATCATTTCATAATGTATGTAAATGTTGAATCACTATGCAGTTCACCTGAAACTAACATACTATTTTACATCAACTATATTTCAGTTAAAAAAAAAGAATGTTTTTATTGATATGCAACTTAAGTATCAGGAGAAGCTTAAGCTGTAAAAAGCCAATATTTTTCTCATTTTTTAGAGCACTAGTATCCTTTATCAATATAAATATCTGAGACCTATCTATTGAGAAAATAAGCAAGCAAAAGAGAGCAGAAGTTAAATATGATATTTCCGTTTGATAATCAGTTTGTAATTTTAACAACAACTAAGTATAGAAAATAAGACTTCTAGGTTTTTTTAATTCTCTGAAGTCTGATACTGAATCCTTTCTAAATAGTTACCACATGGCTTATAAGAGGGACTGATAAATAATTTACACTTCTTGGGGGAAAATGAGGAAATATTTAGCCTTTAGCTTTCAGTAGATTGGAGATGTATTTTTACATTGGTTAACCTTTAATCAACATTAAATTAGAAAATTAGACGTACATTTTTAGACAACAAAAGAAAATCAATACAAGATACCAAGAATGTAAATGTGTGAAATTCAAGCAAAACTGTATTTTTATGCTGAAAATTTAGCCACATGTCAATTAAATAAAGTAATTATTTTATATGAATTGAATAAACTTGTAGTTTATTCAATATTCAGCATTGTTGAAAATGCCAAGCATTAAAAATTACTGTTGTAGTCTCTGTTTTGCTCCAAAAGAAGACAATTAAACAAGAGTGATGAAGTTTAGAAATAGAACATTTTGAGGACCAATGATTATATAATAAAATTAATAAGTGAAGTGGAATAAAATACATCCTGGACTGGAACTCAAGAATAGAAGGATCTAGACAGTAGTAGAGAGCCTGAACCAAGATGGCGGAATAGAAGGACGTGCTCTCACTCCCTCTTGTGAGAACACCAGAATCACAACTAGCTGCTGGACAATCATCGACAGGAAGACACTGGAACTCACCAAAAAAGATACCTCACATTCAAAGACAAAGGAGAAGCCACAATGAGACGGTAGGAGGGGCGCAATCACAGTAAAATCAAATCCCATAACTGCTGGGTGGGTGACTCAGACAGACTGGAGAACACTTATACACAGAAGTCCACCCACTGGAGTGAAGGTTCTGAGCCCCAGGTCAGGCTTCCCAAACTGGGGGTCTGGCAACAGGAGGAGGAATTCATAGAGAATCAAACTTTGAAGGCTAGTGGGATTTGATTGCAGAACTTTGAAAACACTTGGGGAAAGAGAGACTCCACTCTTGGAGGGCACACACAAAGTAGTGTGTGCATCGGGACCAAGGGGAGGAACAGTGATCCCAGGGGAGACTGAACCAGACCAACCTGCTAGTATTGGAGGGTCTCCTGCAGAGGCAGGGGGTGGTTGTGGCTCACCGTGGGGACAAGGACACTGGCAACAGAAGTTCTGGGAAGTACTCCTTGGTGTGAGCCCTCCCAGAGTCTGCCATTAGCCCCACCAAAGAGCCCAGGTAGGCTCCAGTGTTGCATTGCCTCAGGCCAAACAACCAACAGGGAGGGAACCCAGCCACACCCATCAGCAGTTAAGAGGATTAAAGTTTTACTGAGCTCAGCCCACCAGAACAACAGTCAGCTCTACCCACCACCAGTCCCTCCCGTCAGGAAACTTGCACAAGCCTCTTAGATAGCCTCATCCACCAGAGGGCAGACAGCAGAAGCAAGAAGAACTACAATCCTGCAGCCTGTGGAACAAAAACCACATTCACAGATAGATAGACAAGATGAAAAGGCAGAGGGTTATGTAAAAGATGAAGGAACAAGATAAAACCATAGAAAAACAACTAAATTAAGTGGAGATAGGCAACCTGCCAGAAAAAGAATCCAGAATAATGATAGTGAAGATGATCCAGGACCTCGGAAAAAGAATGGAGGCAAAGATCGAGAAGATGCAAGAAATGTTTAATAAAGACCTAGAAGAATTAAAGAACAAACAAACAGAGATGAACAATAAAATAACTGAAATGAAAACTATACTAGAAGGAATCAATAGCATAATAACTGAGGCAGAAGAACGGATAAGTGACATGGAAGACAGAATAGTGGAATTCACTGCTGCGGAACAGACTAAAGAAAAAAGAATGAAAAGAAATGAAGACAGCCTAAGAGACCTCTGGGACAACATTAAATGCAACAACACTTGCATTATAGGGGTCCCAGAAGGAGAAGAGAGAGAGAAAACACCAGAGAAAACATTTGAAAAGATAATAGTCGAAAATTTCCCTAACATGGGAAAGGAAATAGCCACCCAAGTTCACGAAGCACAGCGAGTCCCATACAGGATAAACCCAAGGAGAAACACGCCGAGACACATAGTAATAAAATTGGCAAAAATTAAAGACAAAGACAAATTATTGAAAGCAGCAAGGGAAAAATGACAAATAACAGACAAGGGAACTCCCAAAAGGTTAACAGCTGATTTCTCAGCAGAAACATTGCAAGCCAGAAGGGAGTGGCTTGACATATTTAAAGTGATGAAAGAGAAGAACCTACAACCAAGATTACTCTACCCGGCTAGGATCTCATTCAGATTCGATGGAGAAATCAAAAGCTTTACAGACAAGCAAAAGATAAGAGAATTCAGCACCACCAAACCAGCTCTACAACAAACGCTAAAGGAAATTCTCTAAGTGGGAAACAGAAGAGAGGAAAAGGACCTACAAAAACAAACCCAAAACAAGTAAGAAAATTGTCATAGGAACATACATATCGATAATTACCTTAAACGTGAATGGATTAAATGCTCCAAACAAAAGACACAGGCTTGCTGATGGATACAAAAACAAGACACATATATCTGCTGTCTACAAGAGACCCACTTCAGACCTAGGGACACATACAGACTGAAAGTGAGGGGATGGAAAAAGATACTCCATGCAAATGGAAATCAAAAGAAAGCTGGAGTAGCAATACTCATATCAGATAACACAGACTTTAAAATAAAGAATGTCACAAGAGACAAGGAAGGACACTACATCATGATCAAGGGATCAATCCAAAAAGAAGATATAACAATTGTAAATATATATGCACCCAACATAGGGGTACCTCAATACATAAAGCAACTGCTAACAGCTATAAAAGAGGAAATCTACAGTAACACCATAATAGTGGGGGAATTTAACACCTCACACCAATGGACAGATCATCGAAAATGAAAATAAATAAGGAAACAGAAGCTTTAAATGACACAATAGACCAGATAGATTTAACTGATATTTATAGGACATTCCATCCAAAAGCACCAGTTTACACTTTCTTCTCAAGTACACACAGAACATTCTCCAGGATAGATCACATCTTGGGTCACAAATCAAGCCTCAGTAAATTTAAGAAAACTGAAATCATATCAAGCATCTTTTCTGACCACAATGCTATGAGATTAGAAATGAATTACAGGGAAAAAAACATAAAAAACACAAACACATGGAGGCTAAACAATACGTTACTAAATAACCAAGAGATCACTGAAGAAATCAAAGAGGAAATCAAAAAATACCTAGAAACAAATGACAATGAAAACACGACGACCCAAAACCTATGGGATGCATCAAAACCAGTTCTAAGAGGGAAGTTTATAGCAACACATCCTACCTTAAGAAACAAGAAACATCTCAAATAAAGAACCTAACCTTACACCTAAAGCAATTAGAGAAAGAAGAACCAAAAACCCCCAAAGTTAGCAGAAGGAAAGAAATCATAAAGATCAGAGCAGAAATAAATGAAATAGAAACAAAGAAAACAAGAGCAGAGATCAATAAAACTAAAAGCTGGTTCTTTGAGAAGGTAAACAAAATTGATAAACCATTAGCCAGACTCATCAAGAAAAAGAGGGAGAGGACTCAAAACAATAAAATTAGAAATGAAAAAGGAGAAGTTACAACAGACACCGCAGAAATACAAAGCATCCTAAGAGACTACTACAAGCAACTCTATGCCAATAAAATGGACAACCTGGAAGAAATGGACAAACTCTTAGAAAGGTATAACCTTCCAAGACTGAACCAGGAAGAAATAGAAAATATGAACAGACCAATCGCAAGTAATGAAATTGAAACTGCGATTAAAAATCTTCCAACAAACAAAAGTCCAGGACAATATGGCTTCACAGGTGAATTTTATCAAACATTTAGAGAAGAGCTAACACCCATCCTTCTCAAACTCTTCCAAAATATTGTGGAGGAAGGAACACTCCAAAACTCATTCTATGAGGCCACCATCACCCTGACACCAAAACCAGACAAAGATACTATAAAAAAAGAAAATTACAGACCAATATCACTGATGAATATAGATGCAAAAATCTTCAACAAAATAGCAGCAAACAGAATCCAACAACACATTAAAAAGATCATACACCATGATCAAGTGGGATTTATCCCAGGGATGCAAGGATTCTTCAACATATGCAAATCAATCAATGTGATACACTATATTAACAAATTGAAGGAGAAAAACCATATGATCATCTCAATAGATGCAGAAAAAGCTTTTGACAAAATTCAACACCCATTTATGATAAAAACTCTCCAGAAAGTGGGCATAGAGGGAACCTACCTCAACATAATAAAGGCCATATGCAACAAATCCACAGCAAACATCATTCTCAATGGTGAAAAACTGAAAGCATTTCCTCTAAGATCAGGAACAAGACAAGGATGCCCACTCTCACCACTATTATTCAACATAGTTTCGGAAGTCCTAGCTAAGGGAATCAGAGAATAAAAAGAAATAAAATGAATACCAATTGGAAAAGAAGATGTAAAACTGTCACTGTTTGCAGATGACATGATGCTATACATAGAGAATCCTAAAGATGCCACCAGAAAACTACTAGAGCTAATCAATGAATTTGGTAAAGTTGCAGGATACAAAATTAATGCACAGAAATCTCTTGCATTCCTATACACTAATGAAGAAAAATCTGAAAGAGAAATTAAGGGAACACTCCAATTTATCACTGCAATAAAAAGAATAAAATACCTAGGAATAAACTTACCTAGGGAGACAAAAGACCTGTATGCAGAAAACTATAAGACACTGAAGAAAGATATTAAAGATGATACCAACAGATGGAGAGATAGACCATGTTCTTGGATTGGAAGAACCAATATTGTGAAAATGACTATACTACCCAAAGCAATCTACAGATTCAATGCAATCCCTATCAAATTACGAATGGCATTTTTTATGGAACTAGAACAAAAAATCTTACAATTTGTATGGAGACACAAAAGACCCGAATAGTCAAAGCAGTCTTGAGGGAAAAAAACGGAGATGGAGGAATCAGACTCCCTGACTTCAGACTATACTACAAAGCTACAGTAATCAAGACAATATGGTACTGGTACAAGAACAGAAACATAGATCAATGGAACATGATAGAAAGCCCAGAGGTAAACCCACACACCTATGGTCAACTAATCTCTGACAAAGGAGGTAAGGATATACAATGGAGAAAAGACAGTCTCTTCAATAAGTGGTGCTGGGAAAACTGGACAGCTACATGTAAAAGAATGAAATTAGAACACTCCCTAACACCATACACAAAAATAAACTCAAAATGGATTAGAGACCTAAATGTAAGACCTGACACTATAAAAGTCTTAGAGGAAAACATAGGAAGAACACTCTTTGACATAAATCACAGCAAGATCTTTTTTGATACACCTCCTAGAGTAATGGAAATAAAAACAAAAATAAACAAATGGGACCTAATGAAGCTTCAAAGCTTTTGCACAGCAAAGGAAACCATAAACAATACGAAAATACAACCCTCAGATTGGGGAAAAATATTTGAAAATGAATCAATGGACAAAGGATTAATCTCCAAAATATATAAACAGCACATGCAGCTCAATATTAAGAAAGCAAACAACCCAATCCAAAAATAGGCAGAAGACGTAAATAGACATTCCTCCAAATAGACATTCCTTCCAAAGAAGACAAACAGATGGCCAAGAAGCACATGAAAAGCTGCTCAACATCACTAATTATTAGAGAAATGCAAATCAAAACTACAATGAGGTATCACTTCACACCAGTTAGAATGGGCATCATCAGAAAATCTACAAACAACTAATGCTGGAGAGGGTGTGGAGAAAAGGGAACCCTCTTGCACTGTTGGTGGGAATGTAAATTGATACAGCCACTCTGGAGAACAGCATGGAGGTTCCTTAAAAAACTAAAAATAGAATTACCATATGATCCAGTAATCCCACTACTGGGCATATACCCAGAGAAAACCATAATTCAAAAAGACACATGCACCCCAATGTTCATTGCAGCACTATTTACAATAGCCAGGTCATGGAAGCAACATAAGTGCCCATCAACAGATGAATGGATAAAGAAGATGTGGTATATATATATACAATGGAATATTACTCAGCCATAAAAAGGAACGAAATTGGGTCATTTGTTGAGACGTGGATGGATCTAGAGACTATCATACAGAGTGAAGTAAGTCAGAAAGAGAAAAACAAATATCGTATATTAACACATATATGTGGAACCTAGAAAAATTGTAGAGATGAACCTGTTTGTAGGGCAGAAATTGAAACTCAGATGTAGAGAACAAACGTATGGACACCAAGGGGGGAAAGCCGTGGGGGGATGGTGGTGGTGGTGTGATGAGTTGGGTTATTGGGATTGACATGTATACACTGATGTGTATAAAATTGATGACTAATAAGAACCTGCTGTATAAAAAAATAAATAAAATGCAAAAATTAAATAAATAAATAAGTTAAAAAAAAAGAGAATAGAAGAATCTAAATACTAGCTAGTGTTTTGGGATCTCTAAGTTCACTCCAGTAAACATTAAAAATGGAGATATTTATGTCTTTCCACCCCCAATCACACCAAGGACAAACTAATCAATATATTAGAAGCTCTTCATGGTCCTCAGGGTAACGTAATATAAATTCACAGCATAACTTTCAGTCCTAAGTCCAGGGTAAATGGAAACACACTAGGTTTTTTTAACTGGGAGTCCTGGTAAGGTGTTCTCTGGGAATAGCCTTCAGGATTGAGAAATGTCATGGACTTTAGGACCAGAAACATGAAAACATTTATCATCAAAATCTTAGAAAATCTTTTGCAAGGCTTGAAAATTTTCTCCAAGTTATGTAGCCATATGGGCAGCTAAAGGTAGGAAGTTATTTTTGTTACTGTCTCCTATCATCTCCTCCTATCATCTGGTTACCATTCTATGTTTGCAAAAATGTGACCCCACATTGTCTTTCTCTACTGTCTCTTAGAAGCTCTAAATCTTCTTGCAGTCACATGCAGGCCTGAAGGTAGTTAAGTAAATAAGGCCATATCTTACGATTTTCTCAACACCTGATAGCACCTACCTATTTCTCAACACCATTATCACCTACCATGTGGAGGAATGAAAATAGATGTTCCTCTACCCTCATTGCTGGAGATAATTGAGAATACATGAACACTGAAGAAAGAAAAGTATCTAATGAGTTATGAATGCTATGAGCAAAAAGACTTTGCATCACATCTTCAGTTAAATTGTCAGTTAAATTATTATAACTCTTTCTGAAAGGAATTTTTTGCTATGAATCAAAGATCTTAAAAATATTTCAATCCATTGATTTAGTCATCTCATTTACTCTAAAGAAATAGTTCTGAAAAAGAAAAAAAATCATATGCAAAAAGGTGTTAAATTATATGCTTATTATAATTTTTAGTATAATAATAAACAAATGGGAAATCAATTAGATATCCAGAAATAGCAGTACCCTCATGGCTCTCAACTGAAAAGAATGCTAAGCAGTCATTTAAATATATCATTCTAAAGGTTTTTTGGCTTTATAAGTGCTTACAATACTTAGTAGAAAAAATATAAAAATTATATATATTTGACAATTGCAAATATATATAAAAACACATATGAGGAGGAAAAAATGGAAGAGAAACACAAAAAAAATTACTGAATGCTTGTTTTGTTCTTTGTCCTGTTCTAAAAATTCAGAGAAAGCAGTGAAAAATACAGACAAGTGCACAGTTCTCTTGATATTTACATATAGTGGAAGGAAATAACAAACAAACAAATAAATAAGAACATATTAGATAATGACAAGTGAATGAAGAAAATTAATTAGATAGTGTCTAGGGAAGGGGTTATTTTAGACTGAAGAGTAAGGTAGGACCTCTCTGAGGAGATGGACTGAGGTCTGACCTTGACTGTCTGAGTAACAAGTCTTGTTACCTCTCACTCTTTCATGTCCTCCTCAAGCTGCCAAATGGGAATAATAATCTAATGTACCTCTGAGAGGAGATTACTGAAAAGTGGTATCATTCTTGTGGTTCAGGGACTAAGGTTCTTGTGGGAACAGAGTGACTGGAACGTTGGCTTTTTTGCTGCAAGTTCTACCCTTCCATTTTGCATTCCTTGGGAGAAGTTAACTGGTCAGTCAGCTTTTGGAGGCCCATCCAAATGGGGCTGCTGGCCTGAGTGCAAGTTCTTGAATCTCCAGTTCACCAAGTCTCCAATTAGTATCAGAACTAAAATTTTAACCCTGTGTGGTGAACACTGAACCTTTTACTGCATTTGAGATCACTTCCCTTTCCTCCTATCTCTCTCCTATTCTCATTGAATTCTTCTCTTTCTGTCCTGTTTCCTCCAATGGAAAGCTGGGGAATTCAGTATTGAGGAATCCCTCACAGAGGACTCAGATGTTAGAACTAGCTGTCAGCTTCCCTTACTGGAAGACTATGCACAGTGCTTGGGGTGGAAGGAGGAGATGTGATGCAGTTTGCCCTGCTGAGCTTTCCCAGCAGGAGAAGTAGAAAGCAAGCCATTTTTCATACTAACATTTGTAAGGTTTTGTTTTTGTTTTTGTTTTTAGTTTTTCTAATGTTAATCCTGGATTCCCCCCTTCCTCACTTTCCCACAAATAGCAAATTCAAAAGCCATGTGGTCATAAATAAATTCTAACTGCTAAAGTCAAGAAGTGAGATGGCCTTGATTTGGGCTCTTGTCCAGAGTGTGTATGTGGCAGCACCCTAGATGTCTATATCTTAACAAACTCACAAACATTTCTCTCTGTCTTTATCACTATAATGGGCCTGAAGTTCTGCAAAGAGAGAGCTGATGAAACAGTGGTTTATGCCCACTGAATAGACTGGGAGTTCACATAGAGCTGTGAGCTGAGTGGGCAGTGAGTTGATGATATTGCCAAATGCAGGCTTGATCCCTCATTTGCCTTGAGACTCACATAACATTTAAAGAGCATCTAACATGTTGGGGAAGAGACACGGCACTCTTGGCAAACCGGCAGTATTAAAATGAGGATGTTCTCTACAACTGTCCCAGTCACAGGCTCTCTGTAGCCAAACCAGTGGGTGTCTTAGCCACATAGACAGATTGTTCTCAGCTTGCACAGCACCTTGGAGGAGGATAGAATATATGGATAGGGATTGGAGTGGAGAAGGTATGACAGGAGTGTTGTTATTTGGTGGTCTTATGTTCTAGAGGAGGCAGATAGACCTCACCAGAGAGGTCTGGAAGGATCTGTCTTGTGTAGGAGTTCACTGTAGATAAATTACTGACCCCCACCTCCTCTCTCTGGTATGTAATGTCTGAATGAATGTGTAATCAATTGCATTGCATTGAAAGCCATAAAACTAGTCAGGTGCTCCTCCCACCACATACCATTTGTCACTCTCTAATCCTACCTAATCTTTAACAAAACAGTAACAATTCTACCAAGAATCTCTATTTTGCTGGACTTTTTTATAGCTGTTTTTTAAAAAGTTAATTTACTGCAATAAATAAATAATTAGAAATTTCATACACTTTCTGTGTGTAGAGCATCTGGTTCTTAAATGAGATTTGAGACTGAATCTGCTCAAAAGTATCCACCATGGGTAATTTTATTCATTTCTTTGTTTTTCCTCCCTCTCTTTTCTTTGCCCTCATATCTGGTTGGTTCCAAGACCATGCTTGCTTGTCTCCCTCATATCTGGTTGTTTCCAAGTCTCATGCTTGCATGCCTGCCTGGTATTCCAGCTCTGTCCTATCTTATCAAAATGCTAAAGCTGGACTTACTGCAGCCTCAGACCATGAATTTTAAGTAACCATATGGAATTGCTACAAGGATATGTGCTATAATGTATTGTGCAAAAATTTTCCCCATAGAAGATACTCTTTTGGCAAATATAGAGCTGTTTTATTTTATTGTGACTATAATGTAGTTTATAAATCCATGAGTCATTTTCAGTCATTAGACAGTCTGTGTATTTAAAAGTTATTTGGCAAGGACCCAATGCAATGCATTTTCAGTTATCTGGTCCACCATCTGTCACACATACATTATTTGGTTACCATTAAAACGTTGATTCAGATTGATTCATAGGGCTTTATAAGAATCAACCGTAGAAGCTTAAAATAGAGTCTGTCTGATTTGCTACAGCTTGTCTACAATAAAACTCAGATACAGAGATATGCTGCTTTTTCTATGCTCAAAACATCAACTTGGGCAAGTATCACTATTATGTATTATAGTCTGGTTTGCTTGTATTGCATAAACATAAGCTGAGTATTATCTCACTAAGGTGGTTTAATCTGTGTATATACCATCTCAGTCAGATTAGGTTTGAAACCTCTCCTCCTCCAAAATGTCCTCTATATGTTTTACCTGTTTCTAATAACTTTTGGCTTTATATGAACAGGGCACTTGTTACATTGAGTTCATATAATATTTACCAAGTGTCCCCTAATGGGAAGATTTGGGGGGCATTCTTAAATGGTCATATCTATAGCTTCTCTACTTACCAAAGATGTAACCTTTCTTGGGAACTTGAATCCAAACATCGTCTTCCACAATTTTTTTTTCTCTGTATGTTCATGCTGATGGTCACATCAAGATGTAGAACTTATTTTTTTTCTCCCTACATCTGGACTAGCCAACAGAAAGCAGGGGAAGTGGCACATTGGGACTAAACCTGGGCATTAGAGGGCTGGTGGCTTCGTTTTGAAATACTTGCTATCAGGATGCTCCCTCTTAGAAACCATCTTCCATGATGTGAGAAGGCCAAGCTGCATGAATAAGCCATGTTACTCCAGGTGACATCCCCAGATGAACTCCCAAATGACCCAGTCAACATCTACTGCCAGCCCACTTGACATTCCAGCTAAATAAGCCCCAGAGGACTATGCCATTGTCAAATTCACATGGAGGAGAAGAACCATCTGGCTGAGGCTAGTCAACACAAAGACCCATGAGAAATAATGAAATCGTTGTTCTTTTGTTACCAAATTAGACATGAGGCCAACGTCTTGGGGCCCTAGATTAACCACCCTCCCCCCCCAACCCCAGCTCTGTCAGGGAGTTCTTTCCCACTCAAGTTCATGCTGCCAATAATGAAACTGAGTTTGGTACAAGCATGACATGCTTTTATTCAATGGCCAGAGAATGGACAAAGGGAGCTCATATTTTAAATGAACCTTCTACCTGAAGGAGGGAGAGTTAAGGAATTTTAAGGGTTAGGAGGCAGACAGTTCATCAGGGACCTAGAAAAGAGGCAGAGATTATCAGGGTTAGCTGGGGGCAGCTGGTGTAAATGAGCAGGATCCTATGGGGTCTTCCCAGGACAGACCCTTCCCCAATATCCTCTGCTTTAACTCCTCTCTGAAGTAGTTACATAACAGGATCTGATGCACATTTCCTGAGTTGTTTTACAGATGTGAACACCCCCATAAAGTGGAAGAGTTTAACTACTTGATAACCATGACCACATAGCCCCCAGGCCTCTTGGAGCCTAAGGATTGATAACACCACCCTGTTACCTCACCATCAACCAATCAGAGAATTGTGCATGAGCTGATCACATACCCTGTGACCCTCTTCCCTCACCTTTCCTTTAAAAATGTTTTGCTAAGGGACTTTCCTGGTGGTCCAGTGGTTAAGACTCTGCATTCCCAATACAGGGGATGCAGATTCAATCCCTAGTCGGGGAACTAAGATCACACATGCCGTGGTGTGTGGCCAAAACAAAATTTTTTTTTAACTCTCCCCTTTGGAGAGTTTGGGGTTTTGGGGGCATGAGCCATCTCCTTGAATAGCCCTGCAATAAAACTTTCTGTGCTCCAAACTACATCGTTTTGCTTTGTTTGCCCTCACTGTGTGTCCAGCACATGAACTTGGTTTGGTGACAATTTTGGCAACCAAGCCAGGAGTCTGTGCCCATGGCAGCTTAACCTTGATCAGTGGTAGCTCCTTCCCTGAGTCCCCAGCAGCTGCTGGAGCTCATTTTGCTCTGCAGATCTCGAAAGAACTGTCCCTAACAGGTGCCACCTGCCCCATGGCACAAGGCTGTTTGAGGCTGAGAAACGTTTCCTAGGGTGAAATATTAGGTTATTGATTTGGATTTTTTTTTAATATTGACATTTACAATGATAAATTTTCCTACACAAACTGCTTAGTTTCATCCCATAAGTTTTGGTATGTTTTGCTTTTGTTTTAATTTGTCTCAAAGTATTTTCTAACTTCCCTTGTGATTGACCCTTTGGTTATTTAGAAATGTGTTATTTCTCACATATTTGTGAATTTCCAAGTTTTCTTCTGTTGTTGATTTCTAATTTAATATCATTGTGGTCAGAGAACATACTTTATATGATTTTAGTCCTTTAAAATTTATTATAGTTTTTTCTTTTTCTAGTATATGATCTACCCTGGAGAATGTTTCTAAAGAATGTCTCATTTACAATTGAGAAGAATGTGTATTCTGCTGCTGCTGAGTGGTGTGTTCTATATTTGTCAGTTAGATCTAGTTGGTTTATAGTGTACTTTAAATTTTCCATTTTCTTGTTCATAATTAGCCTTTTTGTTCAATCCATTGTTGAACAACAGTTGTCCACATTTGGTGGCACTTGGAGGTGAGTTGCTCCAGCTTGTGCAAGCTGGGAATTCTCTCCACTCTATTTGGGCTGTGGTCCCTTTCAAGAGCTGGGCCGATCTGTTTGGAATCCTTGGTTTGGGAGTGGAAGTGGAATATTAGATTACACCTCCCCTGATTTTCTGTCTGTGTGACAGTAGCTTATTTGTTTTTTGTGGTTTTGTGTGTACTGTATGTTTGTACTGTATGTTTGATGTTTGTATGTATGTGTATTTGTACTTGGCACTGGCCAGTTGAGACATGAATAATGGGGCTCACATGTGACAATGCCAGAGTATCCTTCCCTATTGCATTGGGCTTCGCCTGTAGAGCATTGGTTGAGATTTTCCCTTTTGCACTAGCCTTGGTCATTCATTCAGCTTCATTTCTGATGGGGCATTGGTTGGGGTTCTCCCCTTTTGGACTGACTGGGCATTGGTTGGGAACCTCCCTTTTTGGGGCTAGGGAACTGTGATCCACAGAGATCAGTTTGAATTGTTGTTTGCTTGACATTTGATAACACCAGCTGTGAATAATTAAATATGAATGATCAGAGCTCTGTTCCATCTTATAGTCCCCTAGGGGATATTTTTGCAAAACTGGGAGATCTTCAGCTATGTTACACTCTCATAAATGAAAGAAAATGATATTTTTATTGTAACACTGTATGACCTCAATACTCCCTGAGGTCTGGAAAACAATGGCCCCTAATGGCTCTGCTATTATATCAAAGTGGGCCTTTTGCATTTGATTTGGCTTTTAACTTGTGTGTGTGTGTGTGTGTGTGTGTGTGCGTGTGCGTGTGTGTGTGTGTGTGTGTCTCAGTGCCTGAGTCAAATCCTGTTCTCTCTTCCTGGTTTTGCTGAAAGTGAGGCATATGAATGTGAGTGAATTATATATATATATATATATATATATATATATATATATATAAAATTGTCTATTACTATTATTTCTTTAAACTGAAATGAATATTTGGGAAGTGAAATAAAAATTCCCTGAAAATAGCCAAGATGGTTATGTATAAGTAATTAGAGGAGGAATTTGCATTTCTCTTCCTGTGCCTTTGAGATGTAAATGATCTCTCCAGATGTTTGGTGACTTGAAAATTTACAGTTGTGCTAAATTAAGTTAAATGATGGATGTTTATTAAATTACTAGGTCATTCCCACATAAAGGAAGATATTGAAACATGAATTACTGAACATCGATGTCCCTTTTTCAGAGAAACTAAAGGTGTTTAGGACTGTTATTAAGTATGTTAATAACATACTTAATGGCGGAGGAGAAGATGGCGGAAGAGTAAGACGCGGAGATCACCTTCCTCCCCACAGATACATCAGAAATACATCTACACGTGGAACTCCTCCTATAGAACACTTACTGAACGCTGGCAGAAGACCTCAGACCTTCTAAAAGGCAAGAAACTCCCCACGTACCTGGGTAGGGCAAAAGAAAAAAGAAAAAACAGAGACAAAAGAATAGGGATGGGACCTGCACCAGTGGGAGGGAGCCGTGAAGGAGGAAAGGTTTCCACAAACTAGGAAGCCCCTTCGCAGGCGGAGACTGTGGGTGGCAGAGGGGGGAGCTTCGGAGCTGCGGAGGAGAGTGCAGCAACAGGGGTGCGGAGGGCAAAGATTCCCACACAGAGGACCAGTGCCGACCAGCACTCACCAGCCCAAGAGGCTTGTCTGCTCACCCGCCGGGGCGGGCGGGAGCTGGGAGCTGAGGCTCAGGCTTCAGTTGGATCACAGGGAGAGGACTGGGGTTGGCGGCATGAACACAGCCTGAAGGGGGCAAGTGCGCCACAGCTAGCCAGGAGGGAGTCCAGGAAAAAGTCTGGACCTGCCGAGGAGGCAAGAGACTTTTTCTTCCCTCTTTGTTTCCTGGTGCAGGAGGAGAGGGGATTAAGAGCGCTGCATAAAGGAGCTCCAGAGATGGGCGCAAGCCGCGGCTATCAGCACGGACTCAAGAGACGGGCATGAGACGCTAAGGCTGCTACTGCAGCCACCAAGAAGCCTGTGTGCGAGCACAGGTCACTATCCACACCTCCCCTCCTGGGAGCCTGTGCAGCCTGCCACTGCCAGGGTCCCATGATCCAGGGACAACTTTCCCGGGAGAACGCACGGCATGCAACAGGCTGGTGCAATGTCACGCCAGGCTCTGCCACCGCAGGCTCGCCCCGCATCCGTACCCCTCCCTTCCCTGACCTGAGTGAGCTAGAGCCCCTGAATCAGCTGCTCCTCTAACCCCATCCTGTCTGAGCGAAGAACAGACGCCCTCAGGTGACCTACACACAGAGGCGGGGCAAAATCCAAAGCTGAACCCTGGGAGCTGTGTGAACAAAGAAGAGAAAGGGAAATCTCTCCCAGCAGCCTCAGAAGCAGTGGATTAAAGCTCCACAATCAACTTGATGTACCCTGCATCTGTGGAATACCTGAAAAGACAACGAATCATCCCAAATTGAGGAGGTGGAACTTTGGGAGCAAGATATATTATTTTTTCCCCTTTTCCTCTTTTTGTGAGTGTGTATGTGTATGCTTCTGTGTGAGATTTTGTCTGTATAGCTTTGCTTTCACCATTTGTCCTAGGATTCTGTCTGTCCGTTCTTTTTTTCTTTTTTCTTTTTTTTTAATTTTAAAAATATTTTTCATAATAATTATATTTTATTTTAATAACTTTATTTTATTTTATCTTACTTTATTTTATTTTATTTTATTTTATCCTCTTTGTTTCTATTTTTTCTCTCTTTTATTCTGAGCTGGGTGAATGAAAGGCTCTTGGTGCTCCAGCCAGGAGTCAGTGCTGTACCTCTGAGGTGGGAGAGCCAACTTCAGGACACTGGTCCACAAGAGACCTCACAACTCCATGTAATATCAAATGGTGAAAATCTCCCAGAGATCTCCATCTCAACACCAAGACCCAGCTTCACTCAACGACCAGCAAGCTACAGTGCTGGACACCCTATGCCAAACAACTAGCAACACAGGAACACAGCCCCATCCATTAGCAGAGAGGCTGCCTAAAATCATAAAAAGGCCACAGACATCCTAAAACACACCACCAGACGTGGACCTGCCCACCAGAAAGACAAGATCCAGCCTCATCCACCAGAACACAGGCACTAGTCCCCTCCACCAGGAAACCTACACAACCCACTGAACCAATCTTAGCCACTGGGGACAGACACTGAAAACAATGGGAACAACGAACTTGCAGCCTGCAAAAAGGAGACCCCAAACACAGTAAGATAAGCAAAATGAGAAGACAGAAAAACACACAGCACATGAAGGAGCAAGGTAAAAACCCATCAGACCTAACACATGAAGAGGAAATAGGCAGTCTACCTGAAAAAGAATTCAGAATAATGATAGTAAACATGATCCAAAATCTTGGAAATAGAATAGACAAAGTGCAAGAAACATTTAACAAGGACGTAGAAGAACTAAAGAGGAACCAAGCAACGAAGAAAAACACAATAAATGAAATTAAAAATACTCTAGACGGGATCAATAGCAGAATAACTGAGGCAGAAGAACGGATAGGTGACCTGGAAGATAAAAGGGTGGAAATAACTACTGCAGAGCAGAATAAAGAAAAAAGAATGAAAAGAACTGAGGACAGTCTCAGAGACTTCTGGGACAACATTAAACGCACCAACATTCGAATTATAGGGGTCCCAGAAGAAGAAGAGAAAAAGAAAGGGACTGAGAAAATATTTGAAGAGATTATAGTTGAAAACTTCCCTAATATGGGAAAGGAAATAGTTAATCAAGTCCTGGAAGCACAGAGAGTCCCATACAGGATAAATTCAAGGAGAAACACGCCAAGACACATATTAATCAAACTGTCAAAAATTAAATATAAAGAAAACATATTAAAAGCAGCAAGGGAAAAACAACAAATAACACACAAGGGAATCCCCATAAGGTTAACAGGTGATCTTTCAACAGAAACTCTGCAAGCCAGAAGGGAGTGGCAGGATATACTTAAAGTGATGAAGGAGAAAAACCTACAACCAAGATTAATCTAGCCAGCAAGGATCTCATTCAGATTTGATGGAGAAATTAAAACCTTTACAGACAAGCAAAAGCTGAGAGAGTTCAGCACCACCAAACCAGCTTTACAACAAATGCTAAAGGAACTTCTCTAGGCAAGAAACACAAGAGAAGGAAAACACCTACAATAACAAACCCAAAACATTTAAGAAAATGAGAATAGGAACATACATATCGATAATTACCTTAAATGTAAATGGATTAAATTCTCCCACCGAAAGACACAGAGTGGCTGAATGGATACAAAAACAAAACCCATATATATGCTGTCTACAAGAGACCCACTTCAGACCTAGAGACACATACAGACTGAAAGTGAGGGGATGGAAAAAGATATTCCATGCAAATGGAAATCAAAAGAAAGCTGGAGTAGCAATTCTCATATCAGACAAAATAGACTTTAAAATAAAGACTATTACAAGAGACAAAGAAGGACACTATATAATGATCAAGGGATCGATCCAAGAGGAAGGTATAACAATTGTAAATATTTATGCACCCAACATAGGAGCACCTCAATACATAAGGCAAATACTAACAGCCATAAAAGGGGAAATCAACAGTAACACAATCATAGTAGGGGACTTTAACACCCCACTTTCACCAATGGACAGATCATCCAAAATGAAAATAAATAAGGAAACACAAGCTTTAAATGATACATTAAATAAGATGGACTTCATTGATATTTATAGGACATTCCACCCAAAAATAACAGAATACACATTCTTCTCAAGTGCTCATGGAACATTCTCCAGGATAGATAATATCTTGGGTCAGAAATCAAGCCTTGGTAAATTTAAGAAAATTGAAATCGTATCAAGTATCTTTTCCGACCACAACACTATGAGACTAGATATCAATTACAGGAAAAGATCTGTAAAAAATACAAACACATGGAGGCTACACAATACACTGCTTAATAACGAAGTGATCACTGAAGAAATCAAAGGGGAAATCAAAAAATACCTAGAAACAAATGACAATGGAGACACAACAACCCAAAACCTATGGGACACAGCAAAAGCAGTGCTAAGAGGGAAGTTTATAGCCATACAAACCTACCTCAAGAAACAGGAAACATCTCGAATAAACAACCTATCCTTGCACCTGAAGCAATTAGAGAAAGAAGAACAAAAAAACCCCAAAGCTAGCAGAAGGAAAGAAATCATAAAGATCAGGTCAGAAATAAATGAAAAAGAAATGAAGGAAACAATAGCAAAAAATCAATGAAACTAAAAGCTGGTTCTTTGAGAAGATAAACAAAATTGATAAACCATTAGCCAGACTCATCAAGAGAAAAAGGGAGAAGACTCAAATCAATAGAGTTAGAAATGAAAAAGAAGTAACCACTGACACCGCAGAAATACAAACGATCATGAGAGATTACTACAAGCAACTCTATGCCAATAAAATGGACAACCTGGAAGAAATGGACAGATTCTTAGAAATGCACAACCTGCTGAGACTGAACCAGGAAGAAATAGAAAATATGAACAGACCAATCACAAGCACTGAAATTGAAACTGTGATTAAAAATCTTCCAACACACAAAAGCCCAGGACCAGATGGCTTCACAGGCGAATTCTATCAAACATTTAGAGAAGAGCTAACACCTATCCTTCTCAAACTCTTCCAAGATATTGCAGAGGGAGGAACACTCCCAAACTCATTCTACGAGGCCACCATCACCCTGATACCAAAACCAGACAAAGATGTCACAAAGAAAGAAAACTACAGGCCAATATCACTGATGAACATAGATGCAAAAATCCTCAACAAATACTAGCAAACAGAATCCAACAGCACGTGAAAAGGATCATACACCATGATCAAGTGGGGTTTATCCCAGGAATGCAAGGATTCTTCAGTATATGCAAATCAATCAACGTGATACACCATATTAACAAATTGAAGGAGAAAAACCATATGATCATCTCAATAGATGCAGAGAAAGCTTTCGACAAAATTCAACAGCCATTTATGATAAAAGCCCTGTAGAAAGTAGGCATAGAGGGAACTTTCCTCAACATAGTAAAGGTCATATATGACAAACCCACAGCCAACATTGTCCTCAATGGTGAAAAACTGAAACCATTTCCACTAAGATCAGGAACAAGACAAGGTTGCCCACTCTCAACACTATTATTCAACATAGTTTTGGAAGTTTTAGCCACAGCAATCAGAGAAGTAAAAGAAATAAAAGGAATCCAAATCGGAAAAGAAGAAGTAAAACTGTCACTGTTTGCAGATGACATGATACTCTACATAGAGAATCCTAAAGATGCTACCAGAAAACTACTAGAGCTAATCAATGAATTTGGTAAAGTAGCAGGATAAAAATTAATGCACAGAAATCTCTTGCATTTCTATACACTAATGATGAAAAATCGGAAAGTGAAATTAAGTAAACACTCCCATATACCATTGCAACGAAAAGAATAAAATATCTAGGAATAAACCTACCTAAGGAGACAAAAGACCTGTATGCAGAAAATTATAAGACACTGATGAAAGAAATTAAAGATGATACAAATAGATGGAGAGATATATGATGTTCTTGGATTGGAAGAATCAACATTGTGAAAATGACTCTACTACCCAAAGCAATCTACAGATTCAATGCAATCCCTATCAAACTACCACTGGCATTTTTCACAGAACTAGAACAAAAAATTTCACAATTTGTATGGAAACACAAAAGACCCCGAATAGCCAAAGCAATCTTGAGAACGAAAATTGGAGCTGGAGGAATCAGGCTCCCTGACTTCAGACTATATTACAAAGCTACAGTAATCAAACAGTTTGGTACTGGCACAAAAACAGAAATATAGATCAATGGAACAGGATAGAAAGCCCAGAGATAAGCCCACGCACATATGGTCACCTTATCTTTGATAAAGGAGGGAAGAATAAACAATGGAGAAAAGACAGCCTCTTCAATAAGTGGTGCTGGGAAAATTGGACAGGTACATGTAAAAGTATGAAATTAGAACACTCCCTTACACCATACACAAAAATAAACTCAAAATGGATTAAAGACCTAAGTGTAAGGCCAGACACTATCAAACTCTTAGAGGAAAACATAGGCAGAACACTCTATGACATAAATCACAGCAAGATCCTTTTTGACCCAGCTCCTAGAGAAATGGAAATAAAAACAAAAATAAACAAATGGGACCTAATGAAACTTAAAAGCTTTTGCACAGCAAAGTAAACCATAAACAAGACCAAAAGACAACCCTCAGAATGGGAGAAAATATTTGCAAATGAAGCAATCTGACAAAGGATTAATCTCCAAGATTTACAAGCAGCTCATGCAGCTCAATAACAAAAAAACAAACAACCCAATCCAAAAATGGGCAGAAGACCTAAATAGACATTTCTCCAAAGACGATATACAGATTGCCAACAGACACATGAAAGAATGCTCAACATCATTAATCATTAGAGAAATGCAAATCAAAACTACAATGAGATATCATCTCACACCGGTCAGAATGGCCATCATCAAAAAATCTAGAAACAATAAATGCTGGAGAGGGTGTGAGGAAAAGGGAACTCTCTTGCACTGTTGGTGGGAATGTAAATTGATACAGCCGCTATGGAGAACAGTATGGAGGTTCCTTAAAAAACTACAAATAGAACTACCATACGACCCAGCAATTCCACTACTGGGCATATACCCTGAGAAAACCATAATTCAAAAAGAGTCATGTACCAAAATGTTCATTTCAGCTCTATTTACAATAGCCAGGACATGGAAGCAACCTAAGTGTCCATCATCGGATGAATGGATAAAGAAGATGTGGCACATATATACAATGGAATATTACTCAGCCATAAAAAGAAATGAAATGGAGGTATTTGTAGTGAGGTGGATGGAGTTAGAGTCTGTCATACAGCGTGAAGTAAGTCAGAAAGAGAAAAACAAATACAGTATGCTAACACATATATATGGAATCTAAGGGAAAATAAAGGTCATGAAGAACCTAGTGGCAAGACGGGAACAAAGACACAGACCTACTAGAGAATGGACTTGAGAATATGGGGAGGGGGAGGGGTAAGATGTGACAGGATGAGAGAGTGGCATAGACATATATACACTACCAAATGTAAAATAGATAGCTAGTGGGAAGCAGCCACATAGCACAGGGAGATCAGCTCTGTGCTTTGTGACCACCTAGAGGGGTGGGATAGGGAGCGTGGGAGGGAGGGAGATGCAAGAGGGACGAGATATGAGAACATATGTATATGTATAACTGATTCACTTTGTTATAAAGCAGAAACTAACACACCATTGTAAAGTAATTATACTCCAATAAAGATGTTTAAAATAAATAAATAAACAAATAAATAAATAAATAAATAAATATGTAATTAAAGCTATTAAAATAATAAAGGAATTTTATGCATGGTCAGGCTGAAATTAGATTAAACTTAATTATGTAAATGGATTTCATTGTTAAAAGTAGGCTGGTGCAGGACTAGATTTGGTTCCTCTCTGCTAAGAGAAAAAGTTTATTTAGAATGCTTCTTTTGATAATAGATTGTGTGAACTTTCTTGCCTTTAAGTAATCTGTATTTGTTTTTAAATATTCACAGTGACCTATGATGCTATCTGACCAAATGTTTTTAAAACTTTATGACAAACTTTCTATCAATTTCTAATTAAAGTTCTTTTGACTTCAGCTAACTTTGGGATGCTTCAGAGGGTCCCTGAGTCATCTCAGGGAAAAAAATATTAAACTATCTAAGATTGGTTGGTATGTTAAATTACACGGGAAGTATTGCCAAATGAGTGATAAGGCTCCTCAGATTATACAGTATAGATAAATGTTATTAATATAGACATTCTAGAAATTATATAAAGTTTCTGAAATTTAGATATGTCCTGGTATAATGCTATAATTTTAATTGTTATCTTAAAATGTTTTATATCACAGCAACCTGGTTAAACTTCTTTGTCAGAAACATTGTAATCAGATCTTTAAACTTTTTAAATCTTTTTATCATTCATAGACAGTTAAACTTATGCTTTGCAAAACTGCTTCATCTTCAAGAAGATTCATAGAGAGGACTTTTTGACAAGTACATGTTTTTGATGACTTTTAAATCATACTGCTAAACTAGTTAAGAAATTTTAAAGTCTAATGGGAACTCTGACTCATAAAATTCTTAATAAAACAGGATTAGTTACACAGGACTGAGTAAAGCGATGAATATGCTTATAATTTTTGGTTTTGTCTGAAATATTACTGACTTTTAATCGGTGTATTTATAGGTATAAGGAAACATTTCCCCTTAAGTTGATTATGACTTACAGCAATTTGGTAAATTATACCTTTGTAAGCAGAACTGAAACATTTATCTCTTCTTTCTACCAGAGATTGGAAACTTCTTAGGTTCCCAACAGCTTTATCAGGTAAATTAGGAAGGCCACCTCCTAATAGGTGCAAAACCCTCAAGGTATTTTGGGGACCTCAAAAAGGGAGGAATCACCCAAACCTGTAAGACAAAATCTGTGACAAGTCCTTGGCATGGCTTTCCTGACCCTGAGAGACCTTTTAAAATTTCTGTCTGAGACTTTATGAAAAGTTCTGGCATAACCAATTTAAACAAGAAAATATTATCAATTAATCAGATTTAATTTGTGGACAAATTAATCTTGATTTGGCTACCTTTGATAAAATATTAGGTTGATTTTAGAGAGAAAGAGATGTTTCAGTGGATATCAAATTCTTATTCTGTTAATTGATATCTGTATTTACTGCCTAAAACTCACTTCTCAGACAGCTGCTTGCTGTTAGGTTATATTATGGTAAAGTTTAATTGAATTATTAAAAGGACACCCTAAGTTTGGTCCTGAAGCTTATCTCAGTAATCTCTCTTTGGATGAAGATCAGATGCCCCATGAACTGTAATCAGGGGAGTATGCATACTGGAAAAGATATAATTTAAAAGATAATCTCCAACCTAGATGAAAGGACCCTTATCAGGTACTCTTAACTAGCTCATGCACAGCAAAACTGAAGGGAATTGACCTTGGATTATTATTTCTACTTAGAATGGGCCTCCTGAACACGATTAGTTTATCGAGAGGACTGCTGACCTCAAAATCACCTTAAAACAATTCTCAAGCAGTGGAGAAACTATCAGACCAGGATGAGAAAAAGATGACATCTGAATTAGACAGCTGACACAAGATGCTGGACCAGACCTGTAAATGAATTACTTTGATAATTGCTCACACCTTTGCTTTTGACCAAATGTATTTCATAATCTTATGCAGAGTTAAAGTTAATCCAATTGTTAGGTTTATGGTCAATTACATATATCAAGTTCTTCTGGGTTACCTTTGTGGATTTCTCCACCCTAATTGGATGACCCTTAGGAAATTTATGCTAGAAGAAAGAAATTATAGTTCTGTTCAGGCCACTTTTGATATTACTAGGTGGGATCTTTTTACCTGGCCAATTAATATTACCTGCTCTTACCCTGGCCATAAACATGAATTTTCTTCTAAAGTTACTCAAGCTCAGTCAGAGCAATAAGCAAAATTTCAGCCAGATAATATTACCTCCCACAATTATGGGATAGATTTATGTGGCTAACACCAGGCTATGGTCATTTAAGTTTAAAGATTCCCTTAAGTTGGGGACAATGAAACCATACTAAGGATAAGCAGCTTAGTAACACTAGAAAATTGGGCTGGGTGCCTTATGGACAATGCCAATATATCATTTCCCTTAACGATAAGGATTGGTACAGAACAGACTAAGTCAGATGATCTGGGGATATTCTGGCTCCATCTAAAGGAAGTTCTTGACTTAAATTCTTACTTATGACTTTACTAATACTGCTAACTATATTATTTGCACATTGCCTGTTTTACAAAATCGTTGTTTCTTGTATTACCAAATGTGTGGCTGACCCTCCAATTAAAATAGGTGACTTGAAACAGTTGACCAGATATATAGTTCTATATAAGATCAATGATTGTAATAGTGTTGCTCTAGATATGGGAAGAAACAACAAGTGGGGATATTTTCCTGGACCATAAGAAACTAGTAAGACAAGTGGTCCAGAGACATTTGACTACTGTTAATAAGTTCTAGTCCAGTAATAACATATTGAGTGACCCATCAATGAAATCCTCACCTGACCTAGGAATGAACATTCCTAGCACTGTGGAATGCAATGGTCATGAAATGCCTCCCAAACCATGGTCAAATTTATGACCATGAAGGAGCCCTGCCAACTAAAAATTGGCACTTGCCATCTTCCTCTACAAGGATTAAGTTACAAGCCACTGTGGTTGTTGACCTTTAACACC
Source organism: Eubalaena glacialis (assembly GCF_028564815.1). Taxonomy (NCBI): domain Eukaryota; kingdom Metazoa; phylum Chordata; class Mammalia; order Artiodactyla; family Balaenidae; genus Eubalaena; species Eubalaena glacialis. The sequence goes on from NC_083725.1 coordinate 36,687,146, forward strand.
CTCTGAAAGGAGTTCAGGGTGGAGATCAGGAATGAGGCACTCAGTGCTCTGCAAAAAGCTGGAAGTACAGGTCTTCAGATATTTAGATATTTTCAGGACAAGATTTTATGAGCCTAAATTCTTGTATCTCCTCATATCTAAAAAAGCACTAAAATCACTAACAGTGATAGCTGCTTTGGCTATTAAGGAGAGAAATGCATTTGAAAGTCAAAATGGAATAGTTATGGTTCAGACATCAAAGGCAAAACTGGGTGGCCATTATAGATGTGATTTCAGACATGTCAAGTATTGCCAAGAACTTGAACTTTCTGAGCTGTGTCAGACTCAGACACCGCCAGCCATTCTCAAAGCAGTGTCTGCTGGTGAAACCGAGCAGGACACTGCGGGTTCCTCTGTCAAGTTTATGAATAACCTCCTTATCTGAAACTTTATTCTTTTTCTTGTCCAACACCCGTTCTCCTCAAGATTGAGACGTGTCAAAGAAAGGGGGGAAATTGTAACCAGGCAGAACCCTATGGGGCCTTCCCATGACAGGCCGTTTCCCAATATTCTCTGCTTTAGCTCCTCTCTGAAGTACTTAGATAACAGTATCTGATGCATATTTCCTGAGTTGTTTTACAGATGTGAACAACCCCCACCAAATGGAAGATGTTAACTATTTGATGACCACGAGCATATAGCTCCCAGGCCTCCTGGAGCCTAAGGATTGATAATGTTAACCCCTGTGACACCACACTGTTACCTCACTATCAACCAATCAGAGAATTGTGCATGAGCTGATCACATACCCTGTGAAACCCCTCCTTCACCTTGCCTTTAAAAATGCTTTGCAGAAACCTTTTGGGGAGTTCAGGGGTTTGGGGGGCATAAGCCACTCATCTCCTTGCATGGCCCTGCGATAAATCTTTCTCTGCTCCAAACTGCAATATTTTGGTCTGTTTGGCCTCACTCTGTGTCAGGCACACAAACTTGTGTTCAGTGACACTAGCACACGTGCAGTTTTCCACACTCCTTTGCACATGGCACAAATTGTGCCTAGCAGAGAATGAATCCCCTCTTTGGGTGGAGATCTTAGCATGGTAACGAAGTGAAAGTAGCTTTCAGACATCTCCAGGTTTCATCTGCACAGGTGCATCCCTGTGGTCAAGTCAGAGCCAGTTTGGGGCAGTTGACCACTGTATATCTCTCAAAGCATATATCTCTCAAAGTACATAATCTCTGCCAAACACCAGGTAATTTTGAAACAAACTCAGAGGTAAATCAAGACAAGTGTCCTTCAGTTCTCAGGGGTTGGTATGAAAACACAAAGATAAATCAAAGCAAGGAAAGTGGTGACAGTTAGCCTACTTTGCTCACTTTCTTGGATCTAGCCTGTTCTTTCTGGCTTTATCTCAGGCCTTTGTGGCATCCTGTTGATAAAACACAACAAACCTGTATGGTTAAAAACAGTTTCTGTGCCTGGGGCCTGGGATGCATAGCATGGGTGACAATTACCCCCTGTCTTTACATCCTGCTCCTCATTCTTGAGAGGTGCTGAGGAAGGAAGATCCATCTTCTGTAGCTTCTTCAAGCTGAGTCTAGGCACTGACATGGGGCCTATTAAAGGAGCAGAATAATTCCTTAACTACTTTAATATATGTCTGATTGTCACCTGGCTGTAACCCAAGCTGTTCATACCCCTGGACAAAAACCATTTGGAGCTTAATAGCCTCAATTCTCAGATTGGATGATGGTGAGGTATCATGCTGGTATAACAGGAGTTAACATCCATCAATACTCAGGCTCAGTAAGTAGTCTGGGGGTTACTTACTCATGGTCATCGTGCAGTTAGTTTCTTCCATCTGATGGGGGTTTTTGTATTTGCAAAACAATTTAGGAATGTGTATCGGACACTGTTATCTATGTCCTTCAGGGAGGAACTATTGATATTATTCTGTGACTCTACTCTATGTCTGATCTATTGTTTACATTGTTATAATTTCTTGTAGCTCAACTACTATCTTTTGTTACTACATGTTCACTTTCTTCCAATCAACTCTTGAGCCAGCCTTTTGTGACTCAGGGAGACCTGGGAGGCTAAAGATTTTCTACAGACAAGAAGCAGGTGGAGGACATTGGCAGGGAAGGGTCTGTCCCAGGATGGCCCCATAGGGTCCTTTTTGGTTACACTTTTACACTATTAACCTGGATGCTGGATAGAATTAGATAAATAAAATGCCCTGTAAGGACACTATGCCTACCAAAAGACAAGGTCTCCAGTAGACAGATATCTTCTGAGGGGAAAAAAAAATATTACCAGTCCTGAGAATAAAATTTACCAAGGGACTTCCCTATGGACCTATTAATAGTCTGGGTTTCCCAGAGGACCACAGCTCTATCAAAGTTTCTCACTCTGGGATAGGGAAAAGCAAATGGAGATTCTATGAATATCTTCCTTCCTCTTAGCAATATTATTCCTACACTTATATATTATTTTTATGTTTGTTTTGTAACTTTTTGCATTTTCTTATCTATTTGCATTATAAGCTATTCAGAGTAATGAAAACAAGTACGTGCTTTTTCTCAGAGTATAATCTTGGCACTATACTTGGGTCTCCTGTAACCTGTTTCTCTTCCTCTAAGACGGTGATAACGATACCTACTTTGTAAGACTGTTGTAAGGAATAAGTAAACAAACTTGTGTTTTCTGTAATATTTTATATACACTTTCAAATGTATGTATTATATCTAAGCTTTTGTTATATCTCTTTTCTTTCCCCCTTTTTTCCTGTCTTGTATATTACAGGGACTTGGCATGTTTACATGATAAAATAGTTGATTTAGGTTTGGAAACAATGTGATATTTAGCTCCTTTTTTTTTTTCCTGGAGGATTTTCTGTCAGTGTATAAATGGACACTTTCCCTCATATGATAAATTATAGCACCACAACAAACTGAAGAGTTGCAGGGCAAATTGTTCCCTGAAGTGAATATGATTAAAATCAGTAGTAGGGTGACGGATCACTGACTCTCCTAAAAGTTGGGATACACAACTGTTAGAATGGCCTTCCTAGTCAGAAGGTTCCAGTATATAAATAATGAAACTAACCAGAATAAGTCTTTTCAGGAATCGGTGATTTGAAATGGTATCTTTTTGTAACCAAGTACAACACTGAGACTTGTAGCTTCTGATTGTCTCCTATTTTCTCATTATTTAAAAATAGAATATATTTGAATAAATTCAGATAATGGTGTCTTGTGAACTTGAGTATTGCACCTTTAAAAATAAAGTTTGAGATACTAGTATTCCTTTGACTTAATATAGAATGCAGGAAATCTGCACAGCTAGGAAGTAGAAGAAAGCTTCAGAGTGTTTTGACTATTTTTCTTGTATCTATCCTTAAGTATCCCTTTTGGCTTAAGAAGGAAAGAAACCTGATGCATAAGAAATTTTGTACTGTGGCTTCCTCTTCAGAGAAACATATATAGGAAAACTGCACTTTTTTATTAGAAGTGAAATGTGTAAGTTTCTATTTATCCATAAGTTTTGGGGGCTATGTGCTTATTTAACCAAACATTTAGCAATAGGAAATTTTAGTTGTTCAAACCATTAGAACATGATAAATACATTTACTGCAAAAATAATTCACATTATTTACTTTTCTGAATTGATGGCCTAAAATATATTAGGACTTACAGAGGTAGTAGTCATTACATAAGCATTACATTTTACTTAAGATTGTGGATGTCAAAGGAATGAAATGTTGGAATGAGAGATCTGTATTAACAATAATACCCACTCTGCAAGAAGCTTGTTTGAATAAATCCTTGCTACTGCTCATATTTTTTCATTAAAATATGTGAAATATATATAAAGACATCTGGTTCTTTGCACTTTCTGGTTGCTTAGATTCCAGGTAAATATTAAGAAAATCCTAAAGTGAAAAAATCAAGATAAGGACTTAGATTATTAGAGAAGAAATATAATAATGATAATAAAACAGTTACATGATAGAATAATAATAATACATTTTTGAATATTTACTACTTTTCAGGCATTGACCAGTAAATGATGGAGCTGTGATTTGAATCCAATATACCTTGATGGTCTGTCATAGATAGTAGTTTCCTTGAGTTTTTAACCTGGCCTCCTAAGACCTGAGCTCTTATTTTGCTGGCCTAATGTGGGCCCACACAATGGCTTAATTTTGTCAATTAATTGCCATCATTTTAAAATCATGTTACTTGACACACATTCTTGAATTTCTAGCTGCTTTTAGAAAATTGTGAGATCTGACCTAAGCTTCTTGCAGAAAAGCAATCAGTTGGAGTTCAGCTTCACTATAGTAGAGTATGGTACAGTACAGTACAGCATAACATAGCACACTATAGTATAAAGTTTATACTTTGTACTCTGCAGTTTACCATAATTCTCACTATTTCCTATCGCCTTTCTATCACTGAAGCCAGTGTCAGTTGCCAGTGGTGATGAACACTTGCCTTATAACTTTGTTTAAGATAGAATTTAAAAGATTTATGTATTCATATTTCTCTAAAGTTAAAACACTAAATGGTAACCCAAGAGGGCTGCACGCTTAAAGAAAAATGATAGAAAATATACTTCTTGGAGGCTTTGAAAAATTCTACTTATTTACATGAACTTCCTGGTCCATCAAATTTGATACCTGTCCAATCTTCTTATTTTATTACAGCTTTAGAATGGAGGCCCCAAGAGGCCCAAAATGGACGCCTGAGTTTTTAAAGGCTCCTAGGAATCTCAAAGTAGGTTGAGAATCACTGGGTTAACAACACAGCTGGTTAGTGCTAGATCCTGTTCTCCTGCCCTAACTATGGAATAAATGAGTGGGTGGTTCATATCAGAGCAGAGAAACATGGTTTACTATAAAGCTCACCCCAGTAGCAAGACAAAGCCCTCTGTTGAAGTGAAAAGAAAGGCCTTTTATGTTTTACTTTCATTTTACATTTTCTAAGTTTTGCTTGCTTCTGTTGTGACGAATATTTTGACAAACTCTTTTTTGACAAATATTTTTAAAAATCTTTCTGACTTAACATAGCCACTAGCCTACTTGTAACAACATTGCAATTGGAAATAGCCATGTCTGGTATTGGCAAGTCATCATCGCCCTCCAGCAGGAAAGGCATAATTCACATAATGAGGATTGATGGAAAAGAGAATCATTTCCTACTCAATTAGAAGTCAGAAAGTTACTGGGTCATTTCTTTTCCTGAAAATCAAATGAAAGTAAACTAGAATAAGTCTTCCAGGGCCCCCACTATAGACAACAGAGAGAAGCAAGAGTAAGAATATGTAGAAATTGAAACTGAATGAAGAGCCCAATTTTCCTATAGGCAGCAAGTGCACAAGGCATAACAGAGCCTTGCTTCCTCAAGAATTTCACATATCAGTATGGGAGATACACTGACAACAAAGGGAATTAAATGAGGAATCTGTCTTACGAGTGGCTTACCTCAGTAGACTTCTGATCTAGCATTTCTCTATAAAATTGACCTCTTCATATGACTGACAGAGCATATAATGAAGATCTGAGAATTTATGGTCTAAAAAATGAGGCATATCAAATTAATACCCGTTTGAGTAAACATTTAGCAACCTGGAGATAAAGCCCTTGAACTTGGTATCTAATTATCAGTTCAGTTATGAGCAAATTATCAACCAGTCAACGTCTTTCAGTATTGATTGATCACTCAATTTGGAGAAAACACAGAACTAGGTAATCTGAGTTAGCTTCAACTAGTAAATGCTTGAGCTGATTTCTGAAGATCCTTGAAATCTTGGAACAGGTTTTATTTTAGTGGAGAGTCTTTATTTGGTGGAGGGAGTAAGTTGAATTTGTGAACACACATAGTAGAACACTTTACAATGTTAGTGAACTTTAAAAAAAATCCGTGTTGTATGGTATACCTCATATCTCCTGTACTTCAAGTGTTTGGGTGGAGAAGACAAGATTTAGCAAGTGAATGACCACATCTTTGATTTTTATGGGTTTTTATAAAGGGTTCTCCTTTACTTATGTTTAATTTGTGGACCTAATTGATCCATACGTAAGTAGTGATTTCTCTGAGTATTTTTCTATGCATTTGTACCCATGCCAATTATATAATGATTAAGAATCAATTAGAGTTTATCTGAATCTCTACCCAAGTATGTACAAGTTATGTGACTTAGGACAGCTTGCTTGGTGTTTCTAAATCTTGGTATCCTCATATGTAAAATTGAAATCAAAGTCTCCACTCCATAAAGCTATGATGAACTCTAAATTCGATAATGTATGTTTAAAACAAACAAACAAACAGTGTCTGGATCACAATCTGCACTTATTGTTAAATATTATCATCATTATCATCAGATCTTCACCAATCAAATACAATTTATGTATAAGAATATAGCTTTTGCAGCTTCTCCTATTTGAACTCTCTAATCTTTGCAGTTAGAATTTGTGTCTCTCACGTCAACTTTCCTTAGCACTTCATTTAAACCTTTATTATTCTAAAACTAAATTACAGTCTGGCTTGTTGCAGAGAATTTATTTCTCTAATATACAATGAATTCCTTCAGAGCAGTTTCTATATCGGATTAATTTTTATTTCCCCCGGACATATTAAAATGACTCATATCCAGAATATGTTTGTTGTATTAAGTGCTTCTAGGTGACTAGTTACTGTTTCTAATTGGCCTCATCCTTCTAGTGCTTAGCAACACTGTGATTAAAGATATATATTATTTGATGAGGACACAAAAGAAAACAAAATTAGGAAAAAAACCCAGAAAGCAACAACTAAAATATTTATACATTTTAATAATATTTTTCCTAGTTTCCTAATAGAAAGTCCCAGAAAACGTCAAGGAGTAGGAAAAATATTTACCAATGATCCCTTCAATACAAGGCAATTAAAACATGTGTATTTTGGCTTATGTATTTTTTACTATTTTAATATATTTTAACAAAGGTAAAGTCTGTATATTCATACACACATAAGAAAATGTTTCATTCTTCCCATTTCACTTAATGTTAGATTATTAAATCCTTCCTAAAAGTTTAAAACCTTTTTGCAAACATTATTTTTAATGTCTACACAATCATGTCATCTGTGCATAGGAATTATTTTATTTCTTCTTTTCCAATCTGTATACTATTTATTTCCTTCTTCTACCTCATTGTTCTAGCTAAAACTTCCAGTACTATGTGAAAAGTAGTAGTAAGAGGGACATCCTTTTTGGTTTTGATCTTAGGGGAAAACCTTTCAATCTCCACACCTTTAAGTATGATGGATGTTAGCTATAAGGGTTTTTTTCTTTTTAAATCAAGTTGAAGACATTCTCTTCTATTCCTCGTCTTCTGAGAGATTTTATCATGAACATATATTGATTTTTTTCCAATGCTTTGTGTGTGGGGGGGGGTGTGTTTGTATCAGTTATGATCAGGTGATTTTTTTTTTCTTTAGAAAGACTGAATTGATTTATTTTCAAATATTGAACCCCACTTGCATCTCTGGAATGAATCCAATTTGTTATTGCCTGTTAATTCTTTTTATATATTGCAAAATTCCATTTGTTAATATTTTGTTAAGAATCTTTACATCTATATCTGTGAGGGTTATTGGTTTATAGTTTTTGTGTGTGTGTGTACTATGCTTGTCTGGTTTTTAGTACCAGGGTTATTCTCGCTTCATAAAATGAACTGGCAATCGTTCTCTCTTCTTGCATTTTCTTGAGGAGATTTCATAGAATTGATGTTAATTCTTCTTTAAATGTTTGGTAGAATTCTCCAGTGAAACCACATCAGCCTGGAGATGTCATTTGGAGATTTCAAGTTTTTAAATTATGAATTCAATGTCCTTAATAGTTATAGCGTTATTCAAAATAAATGTTCATATTATGTATATTGTCCTTTTAAAAAAATATGTCCATTTAATCTAGGTTGTCAAATTTATATATGTGGAGTTGTTTGTGGTATTTCCTTAATATCATTTAGATGTCTGCAAGGTCTGTATTGATATCCTCTGTCTTATTCCTGATATTGGTAATATGTTTCTTTTTTTTTTCCTTGTCAGTCTTGCAAGAGTTTTGCCAATTTTATTGATCTTTTCAAAGAAGAAGACTTTTTGATACTTTGATTTTTCTCTATTATTTTTATTTATTTTTGCTTTTAACTTTATTGTTTATTTTCTTCTTTACATCATCTTGCTTTTATTTTTCTATAGCTTGAGTTGAGACTTTCCTCTTTTCTAGTGTCAAAATTAAGTGCTGTTAATTCCTTTCTTAACATTGCTTTAATTGGCCCACAAATTTTAATATGTTGTTTTCTTAATTTTTATTTAATTAAATGTATTTTTTATTTCTCTTGAAACTTCCTCTTTGACCCATGGAATATTTGGAATTGTGTTCACTATGTCCCAACTGTTTCATAATTTTCTTTTTATCTTCCTATTATTAATATCTAGTTTGAGTCCATTGAGATTGGAGAACACATTCCATGATTTTAATTATTTTGTATTTATTGAAGTTTGTTTTGTGACCCAGGATATTGCCTATCTTGGTATTTGTCTGTAATACTTGAAAAGAATATGTCTTCCTCTGTTGTTGTGTAGAGAGTTCTATAAATAATAATTAGACCCCACTTGCTAATAGTGATGTTGCATTATATATACTTGCTGATTTTATGTCTATTGTTACATAAATTGTTGCTATGGAGTGTTGAAGTCTTCACTTATAACTGTGGATTTTTCTATTTCCCCATTCAATTTTATCAGTTTTTTCTTCACGTAGTTTGCAGCTCTACTGTTTTGTTCATTTAGTATGAACAAAATACTAATACGAACAAAATGTGTTCATTTAGTATGGGTTTTTCTTCTTAGTGGATTGACTCTTTCATCATTATAAAATATCCCTCTCTCTGTCTCTGGTAATTTTCTTTGTTCTAAAGTCTACTTTACCTGGTATTGATAGGGATAGAGTACAACAATTAAATAATAGTTTAAAAATCCCACTAGGGGATTAAATACAGAGAGGAAATTTTAAGGGAGCTTTGGAGACTGCTGTAAGCTAATGACCACCTAAGAGAAGAATCCAGTAACCTAGCAATAATCTATGCTACCTTGAAGGAAGATGAGGTGCATTCAAGTGCCAGGCACACTCAGGCCACAAATTCTGATAGTTAAAACACAAGACAATAGATACAGGGTCTGAATCTTGTTACATAAAGTCAGGGTCCTTGCAATTCTGCATGTAGCCAAGACAGGAATATAGGTGAAGGGGGAAAGAAACTAAGTGAAAGGGGACATATATCAAAACCTGAGAGGAATTACCATATTTTAGTATATTGTTACCACCTTTTTGCTAATATACATATGATTTAAATAGTACCATCACAGTTCTGGTTAAGCCAAGTAGGGTCAAAGGAGGAACTAATGATGTAAGTCTTGTTGTCTGTGCAAGAATGAGGAAGAAGATGGTCTTCTCTCCCTCCCCACTTTTCTTTTGTTTATAAAAATAAAGCCCTCTCTGTCCCCAGGGCAGAGCCCTCTCACCTGCTCACTTGTATCTCTCACAAGCATCCTATGCTAATAAACTCAATCTTTGCCTGCTGCTTTGCCTCTCGCTGAATTCTTTCTGTGCTGAGACAAAAGAACTTGAGTTTCAGTAAATCCTGGCACTGGGTGAGCAGTTTTAATTAAAAGACAGTGGATACTAGTCCCCTCCTAAGTCAGGTTTTGTGGGTTCAAGTCCCAGTCTGAGGTGCAGGTGGGTTTGAGTACCATCTGAAGGAATGCAGTTTCAATATTATCATAGCCACTCTAGTCTTTCAGTTTAGTTTTTCTTTGTTTTTTTCCTTGACTTTCTATAAGTTATTTAAACATTTATTTAGAATTCCATTTTAATTTATCTATAATGAATTTGTATCTCTTATGTATAGCTTTTTAGTGATTACTCTAGGTATTGCATTGTTGATACATAATTTATTGCACACTAATTGTGTCAACATTTACTGGTTCAAGTAAAATGTAGAGATTGTACCTCCTTAAATCTCTTTACTCTCCACTATTTATAAAATAATCATCCTAAATTTTTCCTCTACATACCTTTAAGACTATATCAGATAATGTTATAATTGTTGCTTCAACCATCAACCATAATTTGAAAAACTCAAAAAGAGAAAGAAAATGTATGACACATACCCATATTTTTACTGTATTTATTGTTTTTTCTTCTTTCCTGATGTGTATAGAACTTTCTGTGTAGAATTTTGAGTAGAGAACTCTCTGTGTAGAGAACGTTCTTTAGCTATTCTTTTAGAGTAGATCTGCTGGCAAAAAAATTCTTTAGTTTTTATTCATTTGAGAATCTTGATTTCTATTTGCTCCTGAAGGATACTTTCATCATATATAGAATTCTTGTTTTACAGTTATTTTCTTTCAGCACTTAAGAAACTTTGTGCCACTATCTTCTGGCTTCCATCTATGTTTGCTGATGAGAAATTCAGTCATTTGGATTTTCCCCCCATAGGTAAAGAGTTGTTTCTCTCTTGTGGTTTTTAAGAGTTTGTTTGTTTTTAGTTTCCTGAGGTTATACTATGATTTGTCTTGATGTGAATTTTCTAGGGATTATCCTGTTTGGGATTTACTCAACTTCTTGAATCTGGAAGTAATGTATTTTTCCAAATTTAGGAAGTTTTCAGTCTTTATTTCTTGAGGTACTTTTCTAACACTAATTTCTTTCTTTTCTCTTTCTGGGACTCTGAAGACATAATGTTATATTTCTGTTTTAAATAGTTTTACTATTTGCAAACAAAGTAACTGACAAAGGATTAATCTCCAAAATATACAAACAGTTCATGCAGCTCAGTATCAAAAAAAACAAACAACCCAATCAAAAAATGAGTGGAATACCTAAATAGACATTTCTCCAAAGAAGACATACAGATGGCCAAAAAGCACATGAAAAGATGCACAACATCATTAATTATTAGAGAAATGAAAATCTAAACTACACTGTGACTCACACCAGTCACAATGGCCATCATCAAAAAATCCATAAACAATAAATGTTGGAGAGGGTGTGGAGAAAAGGGAACCCTCTTGTATTGTTGGTGGGAATGTAAGTTGATACAACCACTATGGAGAACAGTATGGAGGTTCCTTAAAAAACTAAAAATAGAACTACCATATGACCCAGCAAGCCCACTCCTGGGCATATACCCCAGAGAAAACCAAAATTCAAAATGATACATACACCCCAATGTTCACTGCAACACTATTTACAACAGCCAGGACACGTAAGCAACTTAAATGTCCATCAACAGAGGATGGATAAAGATGTGGTACATATATACAATGGAATATTAGCCATTAAAAGGAACAAAACTGGGTATTTTGTAGAGATGTAGATCAACCTAGAGACTGTTATACAGAGTGAAGCAAGTCAGAAAGAGAAAAACAAATATTGTATACTAACGAATATATGTAGAATCTTAAAAAATGGTATAGATGATCTAATTTGCAGAGCAGAAATAAGAGACACAGATGTAGAGAACAAACGTATGGATTTGTTCATATATTCCCCCAAGGGGGAAGGGGGCGTGGGATGAATTGGGCATGGAGATTGACATATATACCCTATTGATACTATGTATAAAATAGATAACAAATGAGAACCTACTGTATAGCATCAGGAACTCTATTCAATGCTCTGTGGTGACCTAAATGGGAAGGAAATCCAAAAACAGAGGGGATATATGTATATGTATAGCTGATACACTTTGTTGTACAGTAGAAACCAGCACAACATTGTAAAGTGACTACACTCCAATTAAAAAAAAAGAATAGTTCTACAGGTTTCTGAGACTGTTCGTTTTTTTTGCAGTCCTTCTATTATTCAGATTGGATGATTTCTTTTGTTCCATCTTCCAGTTTACTTACTAATTTTTTCCTTTGTTTCCTCCATTTTTCTGTTTAGCCCCTCCACTGAGTTTTTGAATTTCAATTATTGTATTTTTTTTGGTTCTAAAATTTCCATTTAGTTCTGCCAGTTGGATTTTTTATCTGTTTCAAGTATGTTTATAATTTATAATTAAAACATTTTTATTATGACTACTTTAAAATCTTTTTCAGATAATTCTAACATCTCTTTCATTTTGACGCTGATATTTATTGGTTACATTTTTGCATTCTGTTTGAGATCTTCCTGTTTTTTGGTATGATACATGATATTGATTGAAACTTTCCCATTTTAGTTATCATGTTATAAGACTCTGAATCTTATTTAAATCTCTGTTTTAGATGATTTCATCTGATGCCAATCCATTGAGATGAGACACAGCCTTATTACTGCCAGGTGGGGATAGATATCCAGGTTCCCCACTGAGCCTCTCCTGACACCAGAGGTGAGTTGATGGACTCATTATTGCTGGTTGGTGGTTATAACCTCAACTCTTTAATATATATCTTCTGACACCACATGAGAAGGAGGCAGAGGGTCATCCTATTCTGTCAGATGGGGAATGAAAGTCATTCTCCTTATATTTATCTTAACTGACACTACGAGGAGTAGGGGAATTTGTTACCTCACAGAATAAAAGTCCTGGCTTGCTCTTTTCTGACATTACTTTGGCAGGAGATTTGGGGGTGTCTCTTTACAGCATGGTGAGTATGGAAGTCTAAGCTTTCCACTTGACCTTTGTTGGCATGGCTGGAATTAGGATCACAGTTTCCCACTATACCCTGTGTTGTTTGGCTGAAGCATAGCAGTTATTATCTAAAAGTTTTGTATCTTATCATGCTATCTCTTTCCTGGTCCTTTAGATAGCAGACTTTATTTGTGCTTTTTTTCTGAGTCCATTAGTGTTTTTGGTTCGCCAGAATTTTCAGCTCCAAGTTGAGGATATACAAGGCAAAAAAAAAATCTGAGGATCTCGTCACCATGTTGTTCGTTGGATCCCAAGTTCCATAGCTTATCCACATTCTTCTCTCCACATTTCAGAGTTTTCTTATGTTTATTTTATTCATAATGCCCAAAGATTTTAGTTGTGTTTTATGAGATGAACAGGAAAAAGTACATCTATCCACCTTCCTAGACATGGAAATCTAAACACAAGTATTTATAAGTACAAGATCTGTGCACTTAGATTAACAACTACAAAAGATGAATGAAAAAACTAAGATCTAAGTAAATGGAGAATTATACAGTGTTCACAGATTAGAAGACTTAATATTGCTAAGATCAATTCTCTCCAAACAAATCTATAGATTCAAAGCAACCCCATTCAAAATACCAGCAAAATTTTTAATAAAAATGAAGCAAGCTCTTTCTAAGAATTATATTTAAAAAAATCTAGAATATCCAAATAAATTTAGAAAAAAAACAAAGTTGAGGAATTTACACTATTGATTTCAAGCCTTGAGATAAAGCTAGGATAATCAAGACAGAGTTGGCAAAAGGAAAGATACATACATAAATGGGAAATAATAAAAAGCCTAGAAATAGATGCACTCATATATGAACAGTTGATTTTCATATAAGTTTACATGCAAATTAATGCAGAAAGAATAATCTTTTTCACAACTAATGCTGGAAGATGTATATAAAAAAGTTAACCTCAATCCATATCTCACATCACATACAAAAATCAATTCAAGAGGTCGGCGCCAACGGCCCACGCTGCGGGCGGAGGGCCGCGTGGCAGGCCGCGCGGGAGAGCGGCATCGAGGGGTCAGCCTAGCTGAGTCCCGTGGCCCTGCATCTTCTGGCTGCGACGCCATTCCTGAGCACGCTGCGGGGCCACAGCCACGGGGCGGTGGGCGTCCGAGGGGCCGGGAGGCCAGCCGGGGCCCCCAGGCGGGTGTGGGCATCGTATCCCAGCCAGCATCCCCGAGGCCGCGTTCGGGCCATGATCACTCGGTGAAGCTGCGCCGCGACAGCGCGGCCGACTTCTTCTGGCGCTGTGAGGACCTGTGCGCATTGCAGGATTCGGTGCCTCTGCCCACCATGCGCGCCTCCCTGCGGGAGGGCCTGCTGGACTTCAACGCTGACCACCTCCGCGGGGTGAAATGGGCGCCGCTCCTGAGCACCCTCTGCCCCTCATCTGTATCCAGAGTTTCTTCCAGCCAAGGCTTGGCGAGATGGGTTCTGACAGAAATAAAGTTTACAGCAGTTGTGTTCCTGCGATAAGAAATAAAGATGTGACCTTCCAGTTGTGTAAAGCTCTTAAATGCTATGTAAGTGCGTCGGGTGCGCTAAGGAACCTGGAGCTAAATGGGCTAGTTCTGAGAGAAAGAGACTTAACTATGTTAACAAAGGGATTGAATAAATCGGCCACTTTGGTGCAACTGTGTCTTGCGAATTGTCCAATTGGAGATGGAGGTTTAGAAATTATTTGTCAAGGTATAAAGAACTCTATCACTCTTAAGACAGTAAACTTCACGGGGTGTAATTTGACAGGGCAGGGAGCAGATCACATGGCTAAGATCTTAAAGTATCAGACTATCAGAAGGCATGAAGAAACCTGGGCTGAGAGTCTTCGTTACACGAGACCTGATCTTGACTGTATGGCTGGTTTGAGACGCATCACTCTGAACTGCAACACGCTCATTGGTGACTTGGGTGCAAGTGCTTTTGCAGAGTCTCTCAGTGAGGATTTGTGGCTTAGAGCTGTTCTTGCTTAGTTACTCTGCATGTGAACTCTCGAATCAGCTCCTCTAAGCCCCGAAACAGCTGGCAGGACATCTTGCGACTCCTCCATGTCGTCGACTCAGGTCGCGCACGTCCTCGGGGCGTGGCACCCTGTGTGGTCTCTCACTCCCCCCTGGCTGTGGGGAGGGGTCGGCAGGCTGGGCACATGGTCAAGTTCCTGCGAGGAGGGCATTCGGGGGTCTCTGTAACTTCTCAGAATGAAGACCCTACTAAAGCAGAGCAACGTGAATCAGGTCCTGCGTGGGCACCACACCAGCCTCTGTGTGCTGTCAGCCTGGTTCCACCAACGTCACCTGGCACAGGTGTCCCCCTCCAGCTCTGGCTCCCAAGGAGGCCTGTGTGTGCCTGTGGCGGAGGGACATCCCACTCCTCCTCTGCACCCAGAGGGGCTGGAGCAGATGGGTGCCCCCAGATTTGCTCCCCATCTCTGTCTAGGGGTGGCTGGGGGTACAGACTGAGGGGTGGGGGCACAGGCTGCAGGACTGCCCAGAAGGGCAGAAGCAGCAGACTTTCCCATTCCTCACTCGTGCCTTCCGCCCTCATGACAGGAAGGGCCAGAGCCCAAGCCTGTGGGACTGGGTGGACCCTCCGCGCCAGGCGCCCCTGACCAGGCCCAGGCATCAGGGTGGCTGAACTCACTGCTCGCTGTCAGCTTCTGCCCTGCAGTCAGGGTGTCAGGTGGAGCCCCAGAGGACAGGAAACAGGAGAGAACTGGGAATGACTGTGGCCTTGGCCTGTTCTGTGCCCACGGCCCTCCCCCTGCACAGCCCCCGACCCAGAGGGATGGCTGGGCAGTGACAGTCCAGGTCCTCACTCCCCAGGGGCAGGGATGAGGGGCGGCTCCCCCAGGGCCCGGACCCTGCTCATCCGGCGCCCTTCTGCCTCCTGCTCCCGCCCTTGAACCCTGGCCCCAGCACTGCAGCCACCCTGGCCTGGGGACCTCACAAGCCATGGCCCCGTCCCTCCTGCCCCACCCCTGGGTGTCTGAGCCTCCTCCCCAGATGGAAAGACGGACAGCCCCGCCTGCCTGCCCCCACTCCCCTGCTCCAGTTTTCTCTTGAGCACTTAGCACAGTAAAGCATCTGAAAACATTTTACTGATTCGCCTTGTTTCCTGAAGTTCACATGGGCAGGGTGACATCTGTTCTAGTCCCTGTGCCCTGGACAGTGCCTGGACACACAGCAGAAGCTCCAGAATGAAAATAAGTTTAAAAATGCATGACTGGTAAATTTTAAAAATTGTGAATCACTGTGCTGTACACCTGAAATGAATATAATATTGTGAATCAACTCTACTGCAATAAGAAAGTTCAAACTAAAAAAAAAAAAAAAAAAAAAATCAATTCAGAATGTATCCTACACTTAAATGCAAAAATCTAAACCTACAAAACTTATTAAAGGAAATATAGAAGGAAAAAATTTTATCTTGGATTAAGCAAAGATATCCAGGTAAAACAAAAAATGCACAATAAAAATTAATAAAATTTAGATTTTTTCAAAATTAAAAACGTTTGCTTCTCAAAACACACAAGAGAATGAAAGCCAAATAACAGACTGAGAAAAGACATTTGCAAAACACATATCTAGTAAAGGTCTTATATCAAAAATAAAGAACTCTAAAAGCTCAATAACTAGAAATCAAAAAACCCATAAAAAATAGACAAAGTATTTGAATAGGCACTTTATCAAAGAAGATATAAAGTTGAAAAACCATATGAAAACAATCTCAGTGTCATTAGATTAAGAAATGCAAACCATGAAAATTACCGTAAGAAAAACTCATCAGTAAAGACAAACATACAGTAAAGGTAGGAAATCATCCACACACAAAGCTAGTAGAAAGAGTAAAAGATGAAAACAGTAAAATAATCTATAAATACAATTAGCAGTTAAGGGATACACAAAAGAGAAAGATATAAAATATGATATTAAAAACAGTAATCATGAGGGAAGGGGAGTACAAATGCAGAGTTAATAAAATAGATTTGAAACTAAGGAATCAGCAACTTAAAATAATCACATATATCTAGATAGATAGATAGATAGATAGATAGATAGATAGATAGATAGATAGATAGGTAGATAGATAGACAGACAGATAGATATAGCTATAGATTGCTATATAAAAACCTCATGGTAACCACAGACCAAAACTCTGTAATAGACATACACACACACAAAAATAATCCAAACATAACATTAAAGAAAGTTATCAAATCACAAGAGAACATAAGAAGAAGAAAGGGGGGAAAAAAGACCTAAACAAACAACCCCCAAAGAATTAACAAAATGGCAACAAGAACATATGTATCAATAATTACCTCAAATTTAAATGAACTCAATGCTCTAAGCAAAAGACAAGAGTGGTTGAATGGATAAAAAATAATAAAAAGGCCCATATATTTGCTGCCTACAAGATACTCAAATAAACAACCTAACCTTACACTTAAAGGAACAGAAAGAAGAACAAACAAAACACAAAGTTAGTTACTACAACTGGTTCTTTGAAAAGATAAACAAAATTGATAAACTTTTAGCCAGGCTCAGCAAGTGAAAAAGGGAGAGAGTTTAAATCAATAAAATCAGACATAAAGAAAGAGAACTTACAACTGGCACCACAGAAATACAGAGGATCATAAGAGATTACAGCAAACAATTATATGCTAACAAAATGGGCAACCAAGAAGAAATGGACAAATTCTTAGAAATGTACAATCTCCCAAGACTGAACCAGGAAGAAATAGAAAATATAAACAGACCAATTACCAGTAATGAAATTGATTTGGTAATTTAAAAATTTCCAACAAACCAAAGTCCAGGAGCAGATGGTTTCATAGGTGAATTCTACCAAATATTTGGAGAAGAATTAACACCTATTCTTCTCGAACTATTCCAAAAAATGGCAAAGGAACACTTCCAAACTCAGTCTATGAGGAGAGTATCATCCTGATACCAAAACCAGACAAGGATATTACAAAAAAAGGAAAGGAAACAAAAATTACAGGCCAATATCACTGATGAACATAGATACAAAAATCCTCAACAAAATATTAGCAAACCAAATCCAACAATACATTAAAAGGATCATACACCATGATCAAGTAGGATTCATACCAGGGTTGTAAGGATGGCTCAGTGTCTGTAAATCTATGTGTTATATACCACATTAAAAAAACAAAAAATAAATATCATATTATCCTCTCAATAGACACAGAAAAATCTATTGACAAAATTCAAACAACCATTTATAATTTAAAAGGAACTCTCAACAAAGTAGGTATAAAGGGAACATACCTCAACTTAATAAAGGCCATATATGACAAACCCACTGTTAACATTATATTTAACAGTGAAAAGCTGAAAGCATTTTCTCTAAGATCAGAAACAAGAAAAGGATATTCACTCTTGCCTCTTTTACTTGTGTAATATTGGAAGTCATAGCTACAGCAATCAGACAAGAAAAAAGAATCAAGTTGAAAGGAAGAAGTAAAACTGTCACTGTTTGCAGATGACATGAAATTATTCATAAAAATATCCTAAAGATGCCACCAGAAAACTATCCAAGCTCATCAACAAATTTTGTAAATTTGCAGCATACAAAATTAATACACAGGAATCTGTTACCTTTCTATACACTAAAAACAAATTATCAGAAAGAGAAATTAAGGAAACAATACCACTTACCATTGCATCAAAAAGGATAAAATATCTAGGATGATAACTACCTAAGGAGGTAAGAGACCTGTACTCAGAAAACTAAGATATTGATGAAAAAACTGAAGTCAACACAAACAGATACAAAGACATACAATGTTCTTGGATTGAAAGAATTAACATTTTTCAAAAGATCATATTATGAAAGGCAATCTACATATTCAATGCAATGCTTATAAATATACCAATGACATTTTTCACAGAAATAGAACAAATAACTTTTAAATTTGTATGGAAACACAAAAGATCCTGAATAGCCAAAACAATCTTGAGAAAGAAAAGGGCTGGAGGAATCAAGTTCCCTGACTTCAGACTATACTACAAAACTACAGTATGGTACTGGTACAAATACAGACAAATAGATCAATGGAACAGAATAGAGAGCCCAGAAATAAACCCATGCACTTATGGTCAGTTAAACTACCACAAAAGACATAAGAATATACAATATAGAAAAGAAAGTCGCTTCTATAAGAGGTGCTGGGAAAAGTGGACAGCTATATGTGAAAGAATAAAATTGGAACATTCTCTAAGACCATATAAAAAACAAAAAACTCAAAATGGATTAAAGACCTAAATGTAAGACTGGAAACCATAAAACTCCAAGAAGAATACATAAGTAGAACACCCTTTGACATAAATCATGATAATTTTTTTGATCTGTCTCCTGATGCAAAAGAAATAAAAGCAAAAATAAACAAATGGAACCTGATTAAACTTAAAAGCTTTTGCACAGCAAAGGAAATCATCAGAGCCAAAGGCAACCTACTGAATGGGAGAAGGTATTTGCAACTGATATGAACAATAAGGAGTTAATATCCAAAATATATAAACAGCTCACCCTAGTCAACATCAAAAAACAAACAAAAACCCCAAAAAACAGGAAACAAAAAACAAAACAACAACAACCCGTTACAAAATGGGCAGAAGACCTGAATAGACACGATTTTCAAAGAGGATAGGCACATGGCACATGACAAGATGTGCCAATCACTAATAATCATGAAAATGCAAATCAACACCATATTGACTTATTACCTCACACATGTCAGGATTGCTATCATCAAAAAGAACACAAATAACAAATGTTGGTGAGGATGTCGAAAAAATGGAACACTTGTACGCGCCATTGGTGGGAATGCAAATGGGTGCAGCTACTGTGGAAAAGCTTATGGAGATTTCTCAAATAACGAAAAATAGAACTACCATATGACCCAGTAGTTTCACTCCTGGGTATATATCTGAAAGGAAAAAACCAAAAAACAAAACACTAATTCAAAAGGAAATATGCATCCAATGTTCATAGCAGCATTATTTACAATAACCAAGACATGGAAGCAAACTAAGTGTCTATCAACAGATGAATGATTAAAGAAGATGTGGTAACCATATAGATAGGAATACTACTTAGCCATAAAAACTGAAATTTTGCCATTTGCAAAAACATCTTTGGACTTGGAGGGTATTATGCTAAGTGAAATAAGTCAGAGAGAGAAAGACAAATACTGTGTGATATCACTTATATGTGGAATCTAAAAAATACAACAAACTAGTTAATATAAAAACAGCAACAACAAAAATTACTCTAGGAGACAGATTCAAAAAGATATTGCTGTGATTTACGTCAAAGAGTGTTGTGCCTATGTTTTTCTCTAAGAGTTTTTAAATGTCTGGCCTTAAATTTAGGTCTTTGATCCATTTTGAGTTTATTTTTGTGTATGGTGCTAGGGAGTGTTCTAATTTCATTCTTTTATATGTAGCTAGCCAGTTTTCCCATCACCACTTCTTTAAGACACTGTCTTTTCTCCATTGTATGTTCTTGCATCCTTTGTCATAGTTTAATTGACCTAGGTGTGTGGTTTCACTTCTGGGCTTTCTATCCTCTTCCATTGATCTATATTTCTGTTTTTGTGCCAGTACCATACTGCTTTGATTACTGTAGCTTATAGTGTAGTCTGTAGGCAAGGAACCTCATTCCTCTTGCTCCATTTTTCTTTCTTAAGATTGCTTTGGCTATTCGGGGTCTTCTGTGTTTCCACACAAATTAATATGTTTTTTGTTCTAGTTCTGTGAAGAATGCCATTGGTAATTTGATAGAAATTTCACTGAATCTGTAGATTGCCTTGGGTAGTATAGTCATTTTGACAATATTGATTGTTCCAGTTCAAGAACACAATATATCTTTTCATCTGTTTGTGTCACCTTTGATTTCTTTCATCAACGTCTTATAATTTTGAGTATGAGGCTTTTGCTTTTCTAGGTAGATTTATTCCTAGGTATTTTATTCTTTTTGATGCAATGGTAAAAGGGATTGTTTCCTTAATTTCTCTTTTTGATCTTTTGTTGTTAGTGTATAGAAATGTGACAGATTTCTGTGTATTAATTTTGTGTCCTGCAAATTTACTGAATTCATTGATGAGCTCTAGTAATTTTCTGGTAGTGTATTTAGAATTTTCTATGTATAGTATCATGTAATCTGCAAAAATGACAGTTTTATAAATGGGACCTAATTATACTTAAAAGCAATTGCATAGCAAAGGAAACCATAAACAAAACAAAAAGACAACCTACAGAATGGGACAAAATATTTGCAAACAATGAGACCAACAAGGCATTAATCTCCAAAATATGCATACAGCTCATGCAGCTGAATATCAATAAAACAAACAACCCAATCAAAAAAATGGGCAGATCTAAATAGACATTTCTCCAAAGAAGACATACAGATGGCCAAAAGGTACATGAAAAGATGCTCAACATCACTAATCATTAGAGAAATGCAAATCAAAACTACAGTGAGGTATCACTCCATGTTGGTCACAATGGCCATCACTAAAAATCTGTGAATAATAACTGCTGGAGAGGGTGTGGAGAAAAGGGAGCCCTCCTACATTGTTGTTGAGAATGTAAATTGGTACAGCCACCATGGAGAACAGTCTGCAGTTCCTTAAAAAACTAAATATAGAGCTATCATATGATCCTGCAATCCCACTATTGGACATATATCCAAAGAAATCTATAAATTGAAAAGATATATGCCCCCCAATATACATAGCAGCATTACTTACATAACCAAGACATGGACACAACCTAAGTGTCCATCAACAGTTGAATGGATAAAGATGTGGTATATATACACAATGGAATATTATTCAACTATAAAGAAGAAATAATCCCATTTGCATCAACATGGACAGAGCTAGAGATTATTATACTAAGTGAAGTCAGCCAGACAGAAAAATACAAATATCATATATTGCTTATATGTGGAATCTAAAAAAATCATACAATTAACTTATTTCTGAAACAGAAAGAGACTCACAGACATAGAAAACAAACATATGGCTACCAAAGGGGAGAGAGTGGGGAGAGGGATAAATCAGGAATTTGGGATTAAAACATACACACTCCTATATATAAAATAACTAAAAAAGATCTACTTTATAGCACAGGGAAATATACTCAATAACATGTATTAACCTATAATGTCAGAGAATATAAGAATATATGTATTTACATTTCAGTATAACTGAATATATAATATAAAATAACTAACAAAGATCTACTTTATAGCACAGGGAAATATACTCAATATCATGTATTAACCTATAATGGCAGAGAATATAATTAACCTATAATGGCAGAGAATATAAGAATATATGTATTTACATTTCAGTATAACTGAATCACTTTGCTTTACACCTGAAACTAACACATCATTGTAAATAAACTATATTTCAATTAAAAAAAACAGACTCACAGATGTAGAGAACAAACTAGTGGTTACCAGTGGGGAGAGGGATGGGTGGAGGGGAAGTATAAGGGTATGGGATTAAGAGGTACAAAATATTTTGTACAAAATAAGTTACGAGTATATACTGTGCAGCACAGATAATATAGCCAATATTTTATAATAACTATAAATGGAGCATAACCGTCAAAATTTGGGAATCGCTATATTGTATACCTGTAATTTTTATAATATTGTACACCAACTATACTTCAATAAAGAAAAAAACTGGTAAAGTTACAGAGCAACTTGAACTCACATACATTGATTTGGAAATGCAAAATTGTACAGCAACTTTGAAAATCAATGTGACATGGACTTCCCAGCTGGTGTAGTGGTTAAGAATCTGCCTGCCAATGCAGGGGACACAGGTTCGATCACTGGTCTGGGAAGATCCCACATGCCACGGAGCAACTAAGCCTGTGGGCCACAACTACTGAGCCCGTGTGCTGCAACTACTGAAGCCCGCGTGCCTAGAGCCCATGCTAAGCAATGAGAGAAGCCACCGCAATGAGAAGCCCGTGCACCGCAATGAAGAGTAGCTCCCACTCGCTGCAACCAGAGAAAGCCCACATGCAGCAACGAAGACACAACACAGCCAAAAATGAATAAATGAATAAATAAATTTATTTTTTAAAAAAAGTAAATCAGTGTGATAGTTTCTTATAAAGTTAAATATATATTTAGGTATGTCCCCGCAATCTCACCTCTGGGTAATTACTCAAGTGAAATGAAAACATATGTTCATACTAAAACTTGGGCATAAATGTTCATAGAAGTTTATTCATAATAATGCCCAAACCTGCAAACAATACAAATGTTTATAACTAATGAATAGATAAGGAAATAATAGTATAATAGATGACTAGTCAGCAATAAAAGGAATGAATTACTGATACACACAATGTGGAGTAATCTTAAAAGCTTAATGCCATTTCAAATTAGTCTGACTGAAAACTTTACACACCGTGTGATTGCATTTATATTTATAGAAAGAAAAAAATTGATGAGTGGTTTCCAGGGGCTGGGATAGGGATATTAAAGTATCTTTATTCAAGGGAAGTGTTTAGTATCTTTATTATGGTGGTAGTTCTTATGGAACTGTATGTGATTATCAAAACTATATAATTATACACTTAAAAATGATTGAATATTAAACATCAATTAAAATAAGATTTAATAGTCTCAGTATTATAGAAAAATTGATTTTACAGAATTTTAAAGATACATGAAATTACAGAGTTGAAGCATTGTATTTGTAACCTGCAGTGTACAGTTCCTTAAAAATCACTCAGTAACTCAGTAACTTGAATGAAGTTGTTGATTGGGACACAGTTCTCAATATTTTCTTCTCAGAGCAGCATCTTATAAGCAAAAACATCTCTCTAACCCTCTTATCTGTCTCTCTGAGAGTAGGAAATAAGTCTGTCCTGTGAAAGGTGCACCCCCTGCGTCTGGAGATAGAAAGAAGCCCTTATTGCCTGAGATAGTGAAATCGAGCAGAGAAGCCTATATAAACATTTTTACTTCTTTAATTTAGTACTCTAAGCCCAAAATATGTTTAGATTCTTCACTAACTAAGCACCCAAAACATATTCTTTGTCCTGTCATTTCCTCACAAATTGATGGTTTCTTTGTCTTAAAAGTACAAAAGCTTTGGTCACTTCTTAGGTCCCATTTTCATGAGACCTCTGTGCACACTAATTTAACTTTATTTCTTTTTCTCCTGTTGATCAGTCTTGTGTCAAGACACAGAACTCAAGTGGGGTGAAGGGGAGAATTTTCCCCTCCCCAGCAATGGTTAAACTGAATATGCAGATGACTACTGGAAAAAATATTTTACAGAATGGGAATCATTTTCAAAGTAAAACAATTTGTGACAGCATTATGATTATAAATTATGAATTTCTACTCATTGTTCACATTTTTATTGATTGGAACATCTGTATTAATTTCTGTTTTTAAAATTACATGTGTCAGAAGTAAGTTATAAGTACAAAAATAAATTTACCAGTTTTTAAAAGTAGTAGCATAGATAGCTTTTTAAACCCAAGAATATTTTTAGTTCCACTGTAGTTTTCATGAGTTATTTATCATCACTGGGATTTATTTTATTTTATCGTAGTGCCTTAGTATAAAAAATATTAACACTGATAAAGTGGAGTATTGCATTAGGGTCTACTTAGCTCAAAGAGTGCCCCTTTGCTATCCTTGGAACTGTCAGTGAAGTGTTGTATACATAACTGAGGAACAGACAATGCTAACTGGTAATAGGTTATTCAATAGTCATTCAACATATATTTACTGAGTTTCTTCTCTGTAAATTCTGCAACATGGGCCTCTAAAGACTTCATCCCCATAGGCATAAATGTCTGCTCAAGCTGTCTATTGGAGTTGCTCACTACCACATGTGACTGTCTGCATGACTCAACTGCCACTGCTTATGTAAATTATTTTTCATTTTATACCCTAGGAATGAAAATGATCAAAATAGCAATTTCATCTCCACGAACATTTGAGTGTCCAGGAAATCCTGGAACCTGATAAGGGGAAGTATAATATCGTAAAGAAAATGGGCTTTGGAATGAGACCAAATTGGATCCAAACTCTAAGCTATGTGATTATATTTTTATTCTATAATTTTCAGTTTCCTCATTTAAAGAGAGAGAGAGGAAATGATTTTATTTTCTTCATAGTAGTGTTAATATCAAATATGAAATTTTTAAAACATGTATAAATATACAGCACATAAGCAATAAATTGTAGTTCTATTTCCCTTTCTTCAGGCTTGATTTGTGAGTTAAGTAGGTGTAATTCCTATCATTATGGACTTTATGACTTGTAACCTAGAATAATCACATGGTTATTTAAGAAGTCAATATAGTCTATAGGAGCCTCTCTATAAGATGTCGGCCCTAACATGCATTCCATGTCTCTCTGGAATGATCCCAGTGTCTGTATATGTATTTTTGAACCTACTAAGTTTTTACAGGACTTTCTCCAGCTACATTTTTTTCTGTTGGCTCAGAGGGGGTCTTGACCCCAAGATCTTTTGAATTGGAATAGTCAGTCCTCTCTGTGGTGGAAGCTATATGATACGAAACCCGGAAGTTGTTCTGTTGTTTAACCCTTCCAAAATTCTATAGCTGATTTGGTTGAATTTCTGTCACTTTTCAACTGAAGTCATACCCTAGTTATAGGTAGGAATCATTTAAGAGAGAGGTAATATTTTCAAAGATTGCTTTTTTGAATAGTAGATAAGAGATTGGATTTGAGTGAAGAAGCTGGTCCAGAGAGTATATGTGAATTTCCTAGGTCACAAAGAAAGTTCTTAAAGTTAAGACTAATTTTTTGTCTAGTCATATTTATTATACCATATTTCTGAGCATCATTTAATGGAGGGCCACAAAATTCTAGAACAGGGAGTTCTGTGGCTAAACCAAAATAACATTTTTACAAAATAACCTCAAAAAATTCCCCACAGTTTACTCAGTTATAACAGTTTTACCTCCTCAGTGATTATATTGTGAGGAGTTATGGCCTGTAGAGGAGGGTGAGAAGGCCTCACTGAGAATGCCCCACTTAAGCAAGGTTTTTTCTATAATTGAGTCACACAATTTTATTTTTATTTTTCTTACACTATAAGAAGTTTAAAAATATCAAATATATAGAATTGACAGGAATGAGTTATTGATTATATAGTGAAGATGAGGATAAAAAGTAGTAGAAATGATACCCATGAAACTGGCCTGAGTTGAAACGGATTAAAATTCACTGAGATAATACATACAGGTGGGGGCAGGCTTTAGGATAGAACAATCTCTCTCCAGTTGCTGCTTTGCTCTGTCTCTGAATACTACTACCATTCCCACTCATGGAAGGTATGCTTATAGTATGTTACCCTGTCTCCCTGAGCCATAGTATATTGAACAGGGATTAATATTTGACTAAAACAGAGCCAGTGGTATTCTTTCTCTAAGAAATTTGGACTTGGACTGTACTTGTTGCTGAAACTGGGAACACACAAATTCAAATGCAGGGGGTGATATCATCTATCATATGCAGAGAGAAACAAAGGAAGTTGGTTCTCAGAGTGATAAGAGATGAATATGTATAGTGAAGCAGAAGAAAGATGATGGTGAGAGAGAGAGAACACAAAAACCTGGCTTGGTTTATGGCAGATTTTCTTTTCCTGGCTTTAGACAACTGCTGTGCCTGGCTACTCTCTCTAATCATAGTCTCTGTGAAATATATATTCTATCTCTGAGAGCTAATGGTTAATTTGTCCAAGACTGATTTCTTGCAGGCTGGATTCATAAAAGGAGTTGGCTTCATGCAGACATCCATGGAAACCCATTATGGACTAGTGCTTGAAGTAATTAATTCTAGTCAAAAGAAAAGCTTGGACCTAGCCCCTGATCACACCAGGAGAGGGGCTGGTATTTTCCAATCCACACTGTTGTGAAAACCAAGCTGCTAAATTGCCATATTATATGGCTGCAACCAAAGGGACCTATCCAGTCTGTGGTCATACTAGAGAGAGGCCATTGTTCACCCAGCATGAGTATTGAGTTGGCAGGATGAGAAAACACAGCCAAAGGTTTGAAGTGCCTCCTCTGCAGACTGTCATTTGAGTTTGCCTTATATTTCAGTACTGACTTAGAATGTTATGAGCAAGAGGGAATTGTCTCAGTGGCGACGGCTTCTGTGTTCAAGAGCTTTCCTCATTTAATACTGCTGCTTCAAGCTTGGTATGCTCTTCTCTATGAATTTGGCCTTGTTTTTATGACAATCCTCATAATACATCTCACACTTTTTGCTTAAGATACCGTATGGTTTCTATTATTATCTTCCAAAAGTTTAAAGAGATCAGGGCATACATATAAATGTTCATTCTAATATTCCATATTTAATAAAGGTCACTTCTGTGAATGGGTCTGACTCTTAACTAAAGCCAAGAAAAAAGAAACCTAACTCTTGATAGTCACAAAGCAGATACAATAGGGGCCCCAAATGTGCTTCTCTACAGTGCTTTTTTTTTTTTTTTGGATATTTAAAAACTTTTTTATTACGGATTTTTAAAACATTCAAGAGACGAGAGAATAATACAGGGAATTCCTGTGTAAACATAATCTTAGATTTGAAAAGTATCAGCATTCTACATTTCTTGTTTCATCTGTCTCCCCAGATGAAATCTTTTGGGGGTGAGGAAGCACTGGAATATTTCAAATCAAATAACAAATAGTATCATTTTATCCATGAATACTTGTGTATATAACAAGTAAGAACATTTTCAAAATTGAATGCCTCCTCCCAGCACTTTGCATATATTTTTAAAATTTTTAATAGGATTTTTAATTGAAGTATAATTGCTTTACAATATTATTTTTCAGTTTTAAAGCATAGTGATTCAGTATTTTTTTAGATTATACTCCATTGTAAGTTATTACAAGATAATGGCTATAATTCCCTGTGCTATGCAATATATCCTTGTCAATTACCTATTTTATACATAGTAGTTTATATCTGTTACTCTCATACCCTTAATTTTTCCTTCCCCCCACCCGTCTCCTTTTTTATAGCCACAAGTTACTTTTCTATATCTGTGAATCCATTTCTATTTTGCATATACATTAATTTGTATTATTTTTAGATTCCATATATAAGTGATATTATACAGCATTTGTCTTTCTCTGTCCGACTTATTTCACTAAGCATAATATGCTCTAGGTTCATCCAAATTGCTGCAAATGACAGACTTTCATTCTTTTTTATTTATTTATTTTTTTGAGGTTTTATTTTCTTTCATTTTTTCTGACTAATAACCTGAAACCATGACTCAAGGAGGTGCAAAGTTGTCTGCATGGATTTGCACCTCCACAAAAAACCACAGAAAGTATTACAATTTAGCACTCTTTTTCTAGTATTAAAAGGCCTGGTTGACTTCATGATAGGCTGTGATTCAGGGTTCATGATAGGGATTGCTTAGTACACCCACAATTCTATGAAATATTTCCTCACCAATCATGAACCCTTAGCATGGTAACATCCCAGGCTATAAGCAAGGCATTTTCTTATGTATTTATTCTATCTCCTGTGAAGTATCTCAAGGGTAATATTTTATCCAAGTATTTTATATTTTATTGTAGAGCTACCTCTATCCTTTGATACTAGGATAACTTCTCTGTGATTGTGATTCTCTTTTTACTTTCATGATAGATAAATTTGAAATTCATCCGTATGTCAATTTTGATTTATCACCTAAGCAGTACCAGTGGTACTAGATAAACCCTTCTCAGAGAACTAATAGAATTTCCAAGGTGATAGGCCTGTGAGCAGAGGCTGAAAATTACCAATGTTAGTCTCTCTTTCAAGTTTTAAAAGACATTTTTACTGTTTTACTTATTAGAAAATAATATGCTTATAGTAAAAATTATAAACGTAAAGAATTTAAAAACTTTTAATACTTTATCACTAAAAATAGATGAATTGATAGTATTTTTAGGGGAAAAATATATGTAATTATAGCCTCTTATTAGTTGCCTCTTGAAATCTATTTCTCCTTTGTGTTGACTTTCCTTCTTGCTGTTGTGTATTCTTGAGGACTTCTTCTGTGATAGTCTATTTGCAATAGACCCATTATTATTTGCTTGAAAAAATTTGTTTTCCCATTCACATCCACTTATAAATAATAATTTATTTGAGTACAGAATTATAATTTTTGAGCATGTTTAAGATTTTACAATGTCATTTTCTGTCATTCACTCTTTTGCATAAGAAACATGCCATCCTTCTGATAGTCCTCCATTTGTCCTCTTTACTCTGGCAGTTTTTAAAGATTGTCTGTTGTTTTGTTACTTTTAAGTTAGGGAACTGTTGCATGTGACAATTTTTTTTCTCCTTACATTTTGGCATCTTCCTCCAAGGATTTAATCTTTCATTAAATTTCTCCATGGTTAATTTTTAAATATGGTTTTTTCTTCTGAAATATTATTAGATGTATCTTGGAGATACTCTATTTTCCATGCTTTATACTCTTTCATATTTTTAAAAGATGACCAAAATATCTCTCTGTGCTGGTTTCTGAGTGCTGTTCACAGATCTATTTTTCAATTCAATAATTCTGTCTTCAGTTGTATCAACTCTACTCTGTAATGAACCAAAGTTATTTTCTTAAATTTTAATTTTTACATTTTTCATTTCTAGGCTTCCATTTCATTATGCTTTAAATTTGCCATTATTACTTCATTAATTCTACTTTATGATCGTTTTGAACATTCTGAAGTACTTATCTCAAAGTCTCTTTCTAATAGCTCTATTTTCCTTTGGTTCCATTGGTTTGACTCTTATATCAGCTGTCTATATCTCATGGCAATAGATTTCACTGCATACTTTGTAACTTTTCTCTATGGACTCACCTTTATTGGAAATTATCTGTTTCAGGGGCCTTTTGTGAGCCATGGATTGTGGAAGTATTCCATGGTATGGTTTCATGGGGGTTAGACTAGGATTCTTTGAGGGTCATTGTTTTTGGTTCATTTTTAAAAAAAATTTTATTGGAGTATAGTTGATTTATAATGTTGTGTTAGTTTCAGATGTACAGCAAAGAGATTCAATTATACATACATATATATCCACTCTTTTTTTTTTTTTAAGATTCTTTTCCCATATAGGCCATTACAGAGTATTGAGTAGAGTTCCTGTGCTATACAGCAGGTTCTTATAAGTCATCTATTTTATATATGCTAGCGTGTATATGTCAGTCCCAATCTACCAATTTATCCCCCCCCATCCCCTGGTAACCATAAGTTTGTTTTCTACATCCATGAGTCTACTTCTGTTTTGTAAATAGGTTTATTTGTACCCCCCCTTTTTTTAGATTCCACATATAAGTGATATCATGTGATGTTTTTTCTTTCTGTGTCTTCACTCAGTATGACAGTATCTAGGTCCATCCATGTTGCTGCAAAAGGCAGTACTTTGTTCTCTTTTTAATTTCTGATTAATAGTCCATTGTATAAATGTACCACATTTTTTATCCATTCCTCTGTGGACATTTAGGTTGCTTCCATGCCCTGGCTATTGTAAATAGTGCCACAATGACCATTGGCCTGCATGTATCCTTTTGAATTATGGTTTTCTCTGGGTATATGCCCAGAAGTGGGATTGCTGAGTCATATGGAAGTTCTATTTCTAGTTTTTTAATGAAACTTCACATTGTTCCCCAGAGTAGTTGTACCAATTTACATTCCCACCAACAGTGCGAGAGGGTTCCCTTTTCTCCTCACCCTCTCTAGCATTTATTGTTCGAAGGTTTTTTGTTAATGGACATTCTGGATGGTGTGAGGTGATAGCTCATTGTAGTTTTGATTTGCATTTCTCTAATAATCAGTGATGTTGAACATCTTTTCATGTGCTTTTTGTCTCCTGCTTTTCATCTGTATGCTTTCTTTGGAGAAATGTCTATTTAGGTCTTCTGTCCATTTTTAGATTGGGTTGTTTGTTTTTTTGATATTGAGCTACATGAGCTGCTTGTATATTCTGGACATTAATCCTTTGTCAGTTGCTTCATTTGCAAATATTTTCTCCCATTGTGAGGGTTGTCTTTTCATCTTGTTTATGGTTTCCTTTGTTGTACAAAAAATTTTATGTTTCATTAGGTCCCATTTGTTTATTTTTGTTTTTATTTCCATTTCTTTAAGAGGTGGGTCAAAAAGGATCTTGCTGTGATTTATGTCATAGAGTGTTCTGCCCAGGCTTTCCTCTAAGAGTTTTATAGTGTCTGGCCTTATATTTATGTCTGTAATCCAGTTTGACTTTATTTTTGTGTATGGTGTTAGGGAGTGATCTAATTTCATTCTTTTACATGTGGCTGTCCATTTTTCCCAGCACCACTTATTGAAGAGGCTGTCTTTTCTCCATTGTTTATTCTTCCCTCCTTTATCAAAGATAAGGTGACCATATGTGCGTGGGTTTATCTCTGGGCTTTCTATCCTGTTCCATTGATCTATATTTCTGTTTTTGTACCAGTACCATACTGTCTTGATTACTATAGCTTTGTAGTATAGTCTGAAGTCAGGGAGCCTGATTCCTCCAGCTCCATTTTTCATTCTCAAGATTGTTTTGGCTCTTCGGGGTCTTTTGTGTTTCCATATAAGTTGTGAAATTTTCTGTTCTAGTTCTGTGAAAAATGCCGTTAGTAGTTTGATAGGGATTGCATTAATCTGTAGATTGCTTTGAGTAGTATAGTCATTTTGACAATGTTGATTCTTCCAAACCAAGAACATGGTATATCTCTCCATCTATCTGTATCATCTTTAATTTCTTTCATCAGTGTCTTATAGCTTTTTGCATACAGGTCTTTTGTCTCCTTAGGGAAGTTTATTCCTAGGTATTTTATTCTTTTTGTTGCAATGGTATATGGGAGTGTTTTCTTAATTTCACTTTCAGATTTTTCATCATTAGTGTATAGGAATTCAAGAGGTTTCTGTGCATTAATTTTGTATCCTGCAACTTTACCAGATTCATTGATTAGCTCTAGTAGTTTTCTGGTGGCATCTTTAGGATTCTCTGTGTATAGTATCATGTCATCTGCAAACAGTGACAGCTTTAGTTTTTCTTTTTCAATTTGGATTCCCTTTATTTCTTTTTCTTCTCTAATTGCTGTGACTATAACTTCCAAAACTATGTTGAGTAATAGTGGTGAGTGTGGGCAACCTTGTCTTTTTCCTTATCTTAGTGGAAATGGTTTCAGTTTTTCACCATTGAGAACGATGTTGGCTGTGGTTTTGTCATATATGGCCTTTATTATGATGAGGTAAGTTCCCTCTATGCCTACTTTCTGCAGGGTTTTTATCAAAAATCGGTGTTGAATTTTGTCGAAAGCTTTTTCTGCCTCTATTGAGATGATCACATGGTTTTTATTCTGCAATATGTTAATAGAGTGTATCATATTGATTGATATCTGTATATTGAAGAATCTGTGCATTCCTGGGTTAAACCCCACTTGATCATGGTTTATGATCCTTTTAATGTGCTGTTGGATTCTGGTTGCTAGTATTTTTTTGAGGATTTTTCCATCTATGTTCATCAGTGATATTGGCTTGTAGTTTTCTTTGTGACATCTTTCTCTGGTTTTGGTATCAGGGTGATGGTGGCCTCGTAGAATGAGTTTGGGTGTGTTCCCCCTCTGCTATAGTTTGGTAGATTTTGAGAAGGATAAGTGTTAGCTCTTCTCTAAATGTTTGATAGAATTGGCCTGTGAAGCCATCTGGTCCTGGTCTTTTGTTTGTTGGACGATTTTTCATCACAGTTTCAATTTCAGTGCTTGTGATTTGTCTGTTCATCTTTTCTGTTTCTTCCTGATTCAGTCTTGGAAGGTTATACCTTTCTAAGAATTTGTTCATTTCTTCCAGGTTGTCCATTTTATTGGCATAGAGTTGCTTGTAGTAATCTCTCATGTATTTCTGCAGTGTCAGTTGTTACTTCTCCTTTTTCATTTCTAATTCTATTGATTTGCGTCTTCTCCCTTTTTTTCTTGATGAGTCTGGCTAAGGGTTTTTCAATTTTGTTTACCTTCTCAAAGAACCAACTTTTAGTTTTATTGATGTTTGCTATTGTTTCCTCCATTTCTTTTTTATTTATTTCTGATCTGATCTTTTTGATTTCTCTCCTTCTGCTAACTTTGGGGTTTTTTTGTTCTTCTTTCTCTAATTGCTTTAGGTGTAAGTTTAGGTTGTTTATTTGAGATTTTTTTTGTTTGTTGCGGTAGGATGGTATTGGTATGAACTTCCCTCTTAAATCTTCTTTTTCTGTATCCCATAGGTTTTGCATCATTATGTTTTCCTTGTCATTTGTTTCTGGGTACTTTTTAATTTCCTCTTTGATTTCCTCAGTGATCTTTGGTTATTTAGTACTGTATTGTTAACCTCCATGTGTTTGTACTTTTTGCAGTTTTTTTCCTGTAATTGATATCTAGTCTCATAATGTTCTGGTCAGAAAAGATACTTGATAGGATTTCAATTTTCTTGAACTTACCAAGGCTTGATTTGTGACACAAGATATGATCTATCCTGGAGAATGTTCCATGAGCACTTGGGAAGAAAGTGGATTCTGTTGTTCTGAGATGGAACATCCTATAAATATCAATTAAGCCTATCTTTTTTAATGTGTCATTTAAAGTTTTTGTTTCCTTATTTATTTTCATTTTGGATGATTTGTCCATTGGTGAAAGTGTGGTGTTAAAGTCCCCTACTATGATTGTGTTACTCTCAATTTCCCCTTTTATGGCTGTTAGTATTTGCCTTATGTATTGAGGTGCTCCTATGCTGGGTGCATAAATATTTGCAATTGTTATATCTTCCTGGATTTGTCCCTTGATCATTATGTAGTTTCCTTCTTTGTCTCTTGTAATGGTCTTTATTTTAAAGTCTGTTTTGTCTGATATGAGAATTGCTACTCCAGCTTTCTTTTGATTTCCATTTACATGAAACATCTTTTTCCATCCCCTCACTTTCAGTCTGTATGTGTCCCTAGGTCTGAAGTGGGTCTCTTGTAGACAGCATATATACAGGTCTTGTTTTTGTATCCATTCAGCAAGCTTGTGTCTTTTGGTTGGAGCATTTAATCCATTCACGTTTAAGGTAATTATCAAATTGTATGTTCCTATGACCATTTTCTTAATTGTTCTGGGTTTGTTTTTGTAGGTTCTTTTCTTCTCTTGTGTTCCCCACTTAGAGAAGTTCCTTCAGCTTTTGTTGTAGAGCTGGTTTGGTGGTGCTGAATTCTCTTAGCTTTTGCTTGTCTGTAAAGTTTTTAATTTCTCTGTCAAATCTGAATGAAATCCTTGATGGTTATAGTATTCTTGGCTGTAGGTTTTTCCCTTTCATCACTTTAAATATGTCCTGCCACTCCCTTCTGCTTTGCAGAGTTTCTGCTGAAATATCACCTGTTAACCTTATGGGGATTCCCTTGTATGTTATTTGTTGTCTTTCCCTTGCTGCTTTTAATATTTTTTCTTCGTAGTTAATTTTTGATAGTTTGATTAATATATGTCTTGGCGTGTTTCTCCTTGGATTTATCCTGTATAGGACTCTTCTGTTTCTCCTGGACTTGATTAACTATTTCCTATCCCATATTAAGGAAGTTTTCAACTACAATCTCTTCAAATATTTTCTCAGTCCCTTTCTTTTTGTCTTCTTCTTCTGGGACCCCTATATTTCAAATGTTGGTGCATTTAATATTGTCCCAGAGGTCCTTGAGACTCTCCTCAATTCTTTTCATTCTTTTTTCTTTTTTCTGCTCTGCATTTGTTTTTAATTTTGATAGTTTGCTTAATATGTGTCTTGGCATATTTCTCCTTGGATTGATCCTGTATGTGACTCTCTGCACTTCTGGGACTTGATTGACTATTTCTTTTCCCATGTTAGGGAGGTTTTCAACTATAATCTCTTCAAATACTTTCTCAGTCCCTTTCTTTTTCTCTTCTTCTTCTGGGACCCCTATAATTCGAGTGTTGGTGTGCTTAATGTTGTCCCAGAGGTCTCTGAGACTGTCCTCAATTCTTTTCATTCCTTTTTCTTTATTCTGCTCTGCCTTAGTTATTTCCACTATTTTATATTCCAGGTCACTTATCCGTTCTTCTACCTCAGTTATTCTGCTATTGATTCCTTCTAGAGAATTTTTAATTTCATTTATTGTGTTGTTCATCATTGTTTGTTTGCTCTTTAGTTCTTCTATGTCCTTGTTAAACATTTCTTCTATTTTCTCCATTCTATTTCCAAGATTTTGGATCATCTTTACTATCATTGCTCTGAATTCTTTTTCAGGTAGACTATTTCCTCTTCATTTGTTTGGTCCAGTGGGTTTTTTACTTTGCTCCTTCTTTAAAGATTATTAAAATAAAAAGTTTTAAACTAATACTAATAAAAAAAGAAGAGAGCAAACAAAGCAATAAACAAAGCCAACAACGATAACAGGCACTAAATACTATAGTAAGATAAACATAAAAATCATAAATAAGTCAGTTGCAGGCAGCAAACCCCAAGTCTACAATTTCTTCCAAAGTCCACAGCCTCAATTTTAGATTTTGGTAAAGTGGTTCCTTTGTTTGCAATTATGCTTGTCATCTTGATCCTAGGTTATTATCAATTGTTCTTTTATTAAACTACCAAGTAACCTGGAAGAGAATAAAGTTGGTATTTGAAATCTTATGTTTGATTCTTGGCTCTTCTCACCAGCTATTTTTGTTCAAGTCATTGGACTAGCAATATTATATATTTTCCTTTGGTCAAGTGTGTGCTTTTGTGCACTTATTTGTATGTATGGTATATTTCAATAAAATATTAACAAAAATTCCCTTGGTCATTTTTTTAAAATTATTATTTATTTATTTATCCATCCTTGGCTGCGCTGGATCTCCGCCTCTGTGCGAGGGCTCTCTCCAGTTGCGGCAAGCAGGGCCACTCCTCATTGCGGTGCGCGGGCCTCCCACCATCGCGGCCTCTCCCGCTTCGGAGCACAGGCTCCAGACGCGCAGGCTCAGCAGTTGTGGCTCACGGGCCTAGTTGCTCTGCGGCACGTGAGATCCTCCCAGACCAGGGCCCGAACCCGCATCCCTCGCATCGGCAGGCAGACTCTCAACCACTGCGCCACCAGGGAAGTCCCCCTTGGTCATTTTTAAATGACAAAGATTTATTGTATAAAATTTATATAGTATTATTCAATTTTAATTAAACATTTTAGAAGCTTATATCCTTATCTATGGTACATTATTGTACACATACAGAGAAAGTAGTAGAATAGATACAAAGCTGAGGATTTATGTGTTTTTTGGGGGAGTAGGAAGAAAAAAATTGAGAAATTTAAAGAAAATGTTTTATCACATATTGATCTATGTATATGTTCATGTGTGCACACACATACACAGATACATAAACATATAATATATGAAATGTGTGAATACATATAAACACACATATGCACATGTATGTAATTTTTTATAAATTGTTTCATATATTCCTGCCACTTAATTCTATATTAAAAGTATGTGTCTGAGATATCTTCATGTTAGTACATATAAATTTACCTCCTTTTTTGAAACTACTACAAATTATCTATGAGAATGGTGAATCATATTTTATTCAACAAATCACTCATTGATGTACTTTGAAATAATTTTCCTTTTTGTTTTGCTACTACAAACACTATTTAATGTACACTGTTGTATATATGCTTTTCTAGGGTAGGTTCCAAAAAATGATTGGAATGATTAATGGGGCATAATGATTGGATTATTAATGGGGTATAAATATATTCCACAAACTGTACCAAATTACATGTCTACAAGAAATAGATAGCAATATCTTTTTCCTCACTTCCTGTCAATAGTGATTTTGTCACTTTTAATTTTTTATCTGAAAGTTAAAAAATAACTTTTGTTTCAGTTTGCATTTGTTTCATTCTAGAAAATTACTACATATTTCTACATAATAGATATTGAGATAATGTCCACCTTTGTAAATTATGTCTTCATATTGTTTTCCCCTTTTTGTTGGGTTGTTCATATTTTTCTTATTTGCCTAATATATTCTTTCGCAAATAAATAATTTTCTGCTATCTTGTTGCCTGTCTTTTAACTCTGGTAATGTTTTTCTATCCTACAGAGATTTTAAAATATAATCATATAACATAATCAAATACCAACTTGCTTTTTTTATAAATTTGTATTGTGTACATTATTTAACAAGGTCTTTCCACCAATAAAGTTCAGAAAATGATTATTATACTTTCTTCCAATAGATTAATAACTTTGTTTTTAATATTTGTATTAATTTGTTTTGCATTTATTTTCATGAAAGATGTTAGATAGGTATCTGACATTTTATGCATTTATTTTTTTCTGGACCTTAATTGACCATAATTACATTAATTATAATCCTTGGTTCATCATACCTTTAAACATTGGCCCAAGCATTTTATTTGTATGTTTATTGTTTTTTAGTAATACAGTTGACCCTTGAATAACATAGGTTTGAACTGCACAGGTCTACTTATACTCAGGTCCACTTATACACACTTCGTTTTTTCAGTAAATGGTACTACAGTACTACAAGATCCAGGCATGGTTGAATCTGTGGATGTATCTCTGGATATGGAGGGCCAGTTGTAAAATTATATGCAGATATTCAACTGCACAAGCATCGGGCCCCTAGCCCCCTCATGTTGTTCAAGGATTAACTGTACATAAGCACTTCTGAATCAACTCCCTCAACAAGAAGGGGATCTTGAAAATAACCTATATCTTACCATATGCCTTCTCCCACCATCTCATCCTTTGCCACAAGACAAACATTATTCCAAATTCTGAGGTCATTCTTTATTCTTCTAGTATATTTTTAAAATTAACTTCAATGATGTATAATTTATAAACAACACAATCACACTTTTAAATGCACAGGTCAATAATTTTTGATAAATGCATGTGCTCACATACTCATCTCCTCAAACAATCTAATTATAGACCATTTGCAACTCCTCAGAGAGTTCCATCAGGCCCCTTGGTAATCACATTCCCCCCTGACCATACTCTGACACAGGGAACCACTGGTTTAATTTCTATTGTATTAAATTAGATGTGCATGTCCAAAAATGTTGTATAAATTTCTTCTTTCTCTCAGATAATGTGTATGAGATTCATCTATATTGTATGTCACAGAATTTTGTTCACTTTTATTGCTGAATAATCTTTTATTATATAAATATATATTTGAATATGTGTAAAACATATTGTATAAATATATTACTTGTTGAATTTTTTTCCCAATCCAGGACAATTAGGAATAAAACTGCTCTGAATAGTCGCATACATTGGTGACTATTTGTGGATAAATGTTTTCATTTCTCCTGTGTAAGATTCAAGATGTAGAATTGCTGGGTTACACACTGTTTTCTTTAACTTTATAAGGAACTATCGAAGAGTTTTCCAGGGTTGTTGTACCATTTACACTCTTACCAGCAATATATGAGTGTTCTAGTTATTCTAAAGCCCTGCCAACCCCTGGAATTGCTACTCTTTTGAATTTTAGTCATTCTCATAGGTCAAGTCCCATACATTAAGATGCAAGAGGCAGCTGATTTTTTTTTCCTTTTCTCTTTTAAAGAGAAATACCTTTGATTTCACTTGTAAGAAATCATGAGGGACAATCCTAAGGGTGGTACAATCCTGTCTATGTCACATCAGAAAACACTGAGTTGGAAAACACTGAGATGCCAATGGTGAATCTGAGGATAGGACAGTATCTCAGAGGTCATGCAAGTGTTACTTTAAAGCAAGTAGAGGGGAAAATTCAGGATACAAAAAACCCATAAGTGGCCTAAGTCAATCAAGGTGCCTTGTCTCTCAAAGAGAAGTGGCCTATTCCTTTATGGCTCTTTTTGCTCTCTTGAAATACACCTGCTTCCAGTCTCATTCCTTTTATTTTTTTAAATTAACACATTTGTTAATTTAATGTTTCTTTCCTTTTTTGTTTTTTGGGGTTTTTTTGGCCTCAGCTTGCAGCATGTGGAACTTCCCCAACTGGGGATTGAACCCGTGCCCCCTGCAGTGGAAGCATGGAGTCTTAACCACTGGACCACCAAGAAAGTCCCATGTGTCATTCCTTTTAAAGCTTCTCTCTGAAATAAAAGCTTTTTCTTTTTGACATTCATTCAATATTGAAATAATTTATATATTTATCATCAACTTCTTTGCTATGTACCAGCTATGCTTAATTGTCCAGTCCTCCTTAGATTGGCTCTCAGGGAAGTTCACTCTTCAGCTCTCTTCAGCTCATTCTGTATTCTGGACTCTTTTCCTCACACAATTGTAACCACTTTCACCATGGTGGCCAACGTCTAGTTAATTGTTAAATACAGTGGACATTGTTTACCATGTCTTACCTAACATCTTAGAGGAGATTACCGCCTCCTAGGAATTCTCTCTTCAGTATTTGTGACTCTTCCTTGGTGTTCTATTCTGTAGTCATTTCTCAGGTTTATCTCTTGGACTCTTTGTCCTTTTCTAACATTAATATTCTTCAAAAAATATTTTAGGCCTTTTTCACACTACTCTTTCCTGAGCTATTTTATTCAACTTAGCTATATGTTGATGACTCCATAACCCTCATATGAGTGCCAGATCCATGTATCCAGCTGCCTATTAGATTTTCTTAGTTTAAGGTTTCCAGCAGAAAAAGCTTAACTTGTTCAAACCTAAACTCATCATTTCTTGCACTACTTCAAAACACTTTCTTTTCCTGTATTTTGTACTTAAATGATTTACTGTACTCAGCAATACAAGATTTTTCATTCTCTAGTATTTCCAACCTGTTAAGGCCTTTCAAACTACTTTCTGAATAATCTTAAATTGCTTCCCTCCTTTAAACTCCTGCTACTCTCTAGAACACATCTTCCTCATTTCTATCCTTAATTACTGTCATGGCTTAGTTACTGTTTTCCTGCCTTTAGTCGGTCTTCTATTTTACTGCCAAGGTAAGCTTTCAAAAATGGAAATACAGTCAGATTCCATTCCTTCTGGAAATCGTTCAGTGGTTCCCATTTTCTTTGATATAATTCAAACCCTATAGTGTAGTGTTCAAGGCTTTTCATTGATTGGTGCCCACCAAACTCTCCAACGTCATCTCCTGCTTTTATCACTGCACTTTACACTCCGACAGTTGAAGTTCTCAGACTTTTTCAGGATTCTGTCCTTGAAGAAAAGGCAGAGTATAGCTGTTGCTTCTCACTATATACAATTTTATTTTAAAGTGAAGAGCCTGGCTTATTTTTGCAGGTGTGTTTCTTTCTGTAATTCAAAATATATTTCAAAATGTAATGTATATTGATTCTAAGAAATTTTCTGAGTATCTAAATTGTTCTGGAAAGATAATATCATAAACCAGTACTATGTTATTCCAATTTTGCTGAAATACATTAACAAGCAGTTAATATGTGTGATTGAAACAGTATTTTGCCTACTTTAATTGTATAAATTTACAAAATGTATTCTTCATCATCAACATCATCATCCACTTACAAAGAGAGAGAGATGAAGTGAAATAACTGGAGTAATAGGTTATGCTTATGGACATGTTTTTGTTGGATATGTGTTGGGATCATGGAAGAATTTACTGAAATGAAGAAGGGAACAGTCTGAAAATACATAAAGGTGTACATTTTATTTATAATTTTGTAATTTTGAACTTAAAATATACTGTTTATATTTGAGAGTATCCTAAATTGGCTATTAGCAGCCAAAATAAATACAAAGTGTATTCATGTCAACAAAGCAAGTATAGTCCATAAAGGTTAAAATATTTTAAAAAAATGATTTCTTGCATTTTAAACAAATTAGAATAATAAAAATAACAATTTATTATTAATAATAACAATACTGGAATTATGGAGAATTTATTATATCCTGTGTTTATATTTAAAACTTTCAAGATTTAAATCTCAAAACTTTCATAGATTTTGAAACTGACCTTTAGATAAGTAAAATTATATTCCAAAGATCCACATAACTAGAAGTGACAAATCCAGGTTTCCCCTAACTTCCCAAAGCACTACTTATAGGATAACAACTATTATTCATCTCTTCATGAATGTTGGAAAACCCCGTGGGTAAGAAGAGATAAATATGAGAAGCAGAAGTCAAGAAAAGATTTGCCAAGAGTGAGTGTTGAACTGTATATGCTGAATCGGTACATGATCATTTCTGATACAGCCATTTTGAGACAATAACTATGTCATCCGTAAGTGAGGCCTATGTCCATTTACTTCTGTAATCCCAAAGAGGTTTTAGCTGTGATGCAAATTGTATATTAGAAAGATAGAACACCACACTAACTACACAAACAAAAGCTCTTGTGCTAAAAATATTTTTTATTATAGCATAAATAACCTGTAGAGAGCAGAATGTCTGATGAGAGATGGATCTCTGCTTACTATGTCTTTAGGAAGAGAACATTGGTTTTCAACTTCACAACACTGGATTCAGTTCCTCCTGTCAAGATCTTCCTTCTACAAGCTCTGAAATTAAATTATTCTACTTCTTTTTATCATAGGCATCATTTTTTTCTGTGGCTTTAAAAAACAAAATCAGTAATGGAAGTAAAATTGGAAATTACCCTTCACTTCCTATTCTGAATTGAGAACAAAGAATTATTCTTGGAAATGCCACCATAGAATTGAATTCATTGTACTGTGTGAATTGCTCATTTTAAGCTTTTAAAAGATGTGACATTTTAATTTAGCACCAATCCAGAAGTGATCAAAAAATAATTATCTTTCTGGTTTTGCAGCATTTTATCATTACAATATAAAAGTTTTCAGAATTATTGCTAACTGAGGAATCAAAACATATATAAGTAAAGGGCTTCATCTCTGGGTTTTCAAATCTTTTTATCCATGCAACTCTTTCTTTAGACTCCTTTTTCAATTCTTCCTGAGGAAGTCAACATATAAAGCAATTAAGACCTATACTCCCCTGACAAAAGTGAAAGTGCCAGATGAGTGTAGAAGAATGCATTCCTCCTCTTTACATTCCTCTGCCTTTTTTTTGGCTTCTGAAAGAACTCAGCAGAACTCCCGGGTGTCAAGGAGCACAGGTTATAATACATTGGACCTCTAAAACTAACAAAAAGAGAATCTATAGGGAATTCTAGCTAGTTTCTTCACAGATTTATAATACTCTTTGTAGCTTCCTTGATATGTGGTCAACTAAGGTCTGTTTGAATATTTCCAGAGCCATAATGTTTTTCACCTAACCCTTTACATATGTGTTTAAATCTGCTAGTATATTTTTGCTTATACTGAGCAAAAGCTGTTAAGTCTATCTTATGATACACACTAAGTCTATTCCTTCTTCCACAGTCCTTCTTGATATTATGCTTTTCTTAAACCATATCTTATCAAAAACAAATGCCATTAACTGTATTTAGTTTTGTAAACCACTCTCATTTTTAGCAATTCTTCCCCAGAACTGCTTCTGTTGTCAATGCTATTTTTGAAACTAGACTTCCTTGAATAGAACATAAGACTCCAGATATGATCTTGCTAGGGTAAAATACACTAGGACATTACTTCTCTTGGTATGTATAATATATATTTATAAATTATGTCCAAGATTGGATTATCCATTTAGGAAAAGATGTGAAATGTGAATTGGGAACAAGAAACACTTGAGGGATTATTAAAGACTATCACTTAAAAGTAATGTTCCCAGTCTGAGTGTTTTTTTTAATACTTCTAAGATTCAAGTTTTTATTGCACTTTTATTTTACTCACTTTGGTTCATTTAGATGTTTTTATGCTGATAGTTCCATTGGTTCTTTTACAATTTGCCATCTTCACAAGTGATAATCTGCCCTCTATGTAGCCACATACCTTATTTGATTAAAATAATAAGAGGACTCTTCTATTCATCAAGATGGAATAAAAGTGAACAGATTTACCCTCCACCATAAGACTACTAAAAAAACAAACAAAATATATGAAACAATAATACTCAAGACATTAGGCAGCAAACAACATAAAATAATAAAACTGTGAGATGAAAACAAAAATAGGTGAGCCCCACAATCACCTAAGCTTACTTCTTGGGGAGGAGATCAATAAGGCAGACTAGGAGGACACTGAAATCACCTGTCCCCATGAACATATAAAAAATACATCCACATGTGGAGCAATTATCACTGAAAACAAACTGGAGTCCAAGAGAAAAACTTTTCTACAACCAAGGTCGTTAAGAAAGATCCACAGAGAATTGGATAGGAAGAGAAGGGAAGCAATCATGCTGGGACCCACACCCATAGGAAGGGATACAGAAAAGAATGGGGATATCACAGGCTCGTATATTCTCCCTGGGGAATGCACAATTTGAACAATATATTGAGCACCCCAGACCTGGGGTCAGACACCAGGAAGATAAGTCCCCTTAGCTGGTTTGAAAATCATTGCGACTTACAGGAGGGCTGTAGAAACCTAGATTCTGATTGTGAAGAATGCACACACACTTGCTTATTTCCAGGAACAAGGCAAAGGAAGCAAATTGGAACTGCCTAAGGCTCTGGCCAGTTTCCCATGACTACCCCAACATGAACTCTGGCACACTCTCAGTGTCTGCTGTGGCCCCTCTAGGTCTGACACAGCTCCCCCTAGAGTGAATGTTGCCTTTGCAGAAGCGAGTGTGCAGTTTGGGGGAATACAGAAGCCTTGACCCAGCACTACATCTGAACAGGACAAGGGCAGCCATTGTTGGTCCTCATAGAAGTGGCAGATTGAAAGCTGTCTTGAGCTCTGAATAGCATGCTGGGACCACCACTGGGTGCCCAGTCTAAACTCTCTTGTTCCAGCACTGCTCTCCCCTTGGATGAAGGTGTCATAGCTGGGAAGGGGAAAGTGCACACTTACAACAAAACTAGCTCAGATCAGTACTTCTACTCCAGCACTAAGGACCAACCCCACCACTGATAGGGCAGCGATGACCACTGACCATAGGAGAAGCTTCTGGCTCTCCTGCTCACACCTGGCTCTGGCTCTAACCCCACCATCTCCAGCCCTACCTCCCACCAAGGTGATAGCTGCCAGCACACCCTGGGGAAAGACATGATCTATGTTTACTTCAAATCCAGCTCTCCCATCAAAGCCGCTGTGCAAATGCAGACTGCATAGGGGTGCTCTCACACAAGGACACTTCTTCAAGACCAGGATAGGTAACTGTTTCACTTAATTTCATAGAGACATAGAAAGTTAAACAAAATGAAAATACAGAGTAAACTGTCTCAAATGAAAGAACAAGAAAAAACCGTGAAAAGTCAACTAATGAAACATAGCTATTTACCAGATAAAAAACTGAAAACATTAGTAATACAAATGCTAACTGAACGCGGGAAAAAATAGATGAACACAGTGAGAACAAAGGTACAGTAAGCACAGAGAGTCCCAAATAAGATGGCCCAAAGAGACCAACACTAAGGCATAGCATAATTAAAATGGCAAAACTTGAGAGAATTCTAAAGGCAACAAGAACAAAATAAAGAGTTACATACAAAGGAATCAGCATAAGGCTATAAGCTGATTTTTTGGCAGAATCTTTACAGGACAGAAGGGAGTGACATGATATATTTTAAGTGCTGAAATTGAAAGACCGTCAAAGAAACATACTCTATCCAGCAAGATTATCACTCAGAAATTGAGAAATAAAGAACTTAGACAAAAACTAAAACTGTTCATCAATACTAAACTGACCATAAAATG
This sequence comes from Eubalaena glacialis, assembly GCF_028564815.1. Taxonomy (NCBI): domain Eukaryota; kingdom Metazoa; phylum Chordata; class Mammalia; order Artiodactyla; family Balaenidae; genus Eubalaena; species Eubalaena glacialis. Next base: position 36,731,652 of record NC_083725.1, read on the forward strand.
AACATTAGAGTCTTCTCTAAGTGGAACAGAAAAGGCTACAAGAAGTAAAAATTTATAGAAAAGGAAAAATCTCACTAGTAATGGCAAATATAGAGTAAAGGTTGTGGATCAACAAATTAAATGAGCTAGTACAAAAATTGAAAGATGAAAAGTGTAAAATCAACCATACCTATGATAAACAGTTAAGGGATAAACATGAACATGTCAAATATAACATCAAAAACATAAAACGTGGAGGAGGGGAGTAAATGTAGATCTTTTAGAATGTGCTTGAACTAAAATGACTATCACTTTAAAACTAGTAGATATTTTTATGACAACATATGTAAATACCATGGTAATTACAAATCAAAATTCCTATAATAGATACACAAAAATAGACAGAAAGAAACACACATAAAAAATAGAGAGAATCATATCACTAAAGAAAATCATCAAACTACAAGGGAAGAAACTAAAAAATGAAGAAAAGAACAGAAAAGTTATACAAAAACAACAAGAAAACAAGTAACAAAATGACAATAAACACATACAACAAACATTTTAAATGTCAATGAACTAAATATTCCAATCAAAAGACATAGGGTGGCAGATCAGACAGAAAAACACACCCATCTGTGTACTGCTTACAAGAGACTCACTTCAAAAATAAAGACACACACAGAATGAAAGTGAGGGCATGGAAAAAAATGTCATGCAAATGGAAATGACAAGAAAGCTGGGATAGCAATACCCACATCAGACAAAGTAGACTTTAAAACAAAGTCTATAACAAAAGACAAAGAATAGCATTATATAATGATAAAGAGATCAACACAAGAATGGTATATAATGTGTTAATATATATGCACCTAATATAGGAGCACTTAAATATATAAAGCAAACATTAACAGACATAAAGAGAGAAACTGACATAATAGAATAATAGTAGAGGACTTCAACACCTCACTTACATCAATGGACAGATTGTCCAGACAGAAAATCAATAAAGAAACAGGAATCTTAAATGACATGTTAGACCACTTGTTCTTAATAGATATCTATTGGACATTACATCCCCAAACAGCAGAATAAACATCCTTGCCAAGTGCATGTGGAATGTTCTCCAGGATAGACAACATTCTAGGCCAGAAAAAAAGTCTCAACAAGTTTAAGAAGATAGAAATTATATCAAGCATTTTTTCATATCACAAAAATATGAAAGTATAAATCAATTACAGGAATAAAGGTGGAAAAACACAAACATGCTACTAAAAAGCCAGTGGGTCAATGAAGAAATCAAAGAGGAAATCAGAAAATACCTTGAGGCAAATGAATATAAAAACACAATTTTCCAAAATGTATGGAACACAGAAAAAGTAATTCTAAGAGTGAAGTTTATAGTGATAGAGATCTAACTCAAGAAACAAGAAAAATCTCAAAATAAACCCCTAACTTACCATTTAAAGGAACAATAACAACAACAAAAAACAACCAAAAAAGCTCAAAGTCAGCAGAAGAAAGGAAATAGTGAATACTTGAAAGGAAATAAAAAAGAGACTGAAAAAACCATAGAAAAGATCAATGAAACCAAAAGGTAGTTTTTTGAAAAGATAAACAAAATTGATAAGCCTTTATCCAGGCTCATTAAAAAAACACATGAGAGAACTCAAATAAAAAAAATAAGAAACAGAAGAGGAGACATTACAACTGATATCACAGAGACACATAAAATCATAAAAGAACACTACAAACAGTTATATGCCAACAAGTTGGACAACCTAGAATAAATGGACAAATTTCTAGAAATATACAATCTTCCAAGACTGAATTAGGTAGAAAGAGACAATCCAAACAGACCAATTACTAATAGTGAATTTAAAACTCCCCAAAATTTCAGAAATGGTTGGCTTCACAGGGGAATTTTAGCAAAGAAATAAAGAAGAGCTAATACTTTTTCTCCTCAAACCATTCAAAAAAATCCCAATTCATTCTCCAAGGCAACCATTACTCTAATACCAAAACCAGACAAAGATACTACAAAAAAAGAAAGTTAAGTTATAGACCAATATCTCTGATGAATATAGATGTTAAAGTCTTCAACAAAATACTTACAACTAAATTCAACAATATATAAAAAAGGATTATACACAATAATCAAGTAAGATATATTCCAGGGATGCATAGATGGTTTAATAACTGTAACTCAAAGAATGAGAAACACAATACTAGCAAAATTAAGGATAAAAGTCATGATCATCTCAATAGGTGCAAAAAAAAGCATTTGACAAAATTCAACATCCATTCATGATAATAAAAAAAAACTCTCATCAAAGTGGGTATAGAGGGAACAGAATCAACATATTAAAGGCTATTTATTACAAAGCCACAGCTAACATCATACTGAATGTTGAAAAGCTGAAAGCTTGTCCTCTAAAATCAGGAACAAGGCAAGGATGTCCACTCTTACAATTTCTATTTAACATAGAATTGAAGGTACTAGCCACAACAACCAAATAACAAAAATGAATAAAATACATATAAAATGAATGGGAAGCAGTAAAACTGTCACTCTTTGTAGATTTCATGATACTATACATAGAAAACCTAAAGTCTCCACCAAAAAAATATATATATTAGAACTAATAAATTAATTTAGTAAATTTGCAGGATACAAGATTAATGTAACTTTTCTATATGTTAATAACAAGCTATCAGAAAGAGAAAGCAAGAAAACAATCTTGTTTAAAATTATAACTATCACAAAGAATAAAATACCTAGGAATAAACTTAATAAGGGAGGTGAAAGACTTGAAAATATTGATGAAGGAAATTAAAGATAATATATATAAATACAAAAATATCTGTGTTCATGAATTGGAAGAATTAATATTGTTAAAATGTCAATAATACCCAAAGCAATCTAAAGATTTAGTGCAATCTCTACAAAATAACCATGACTTTTTTTACATAACTGGAACAAATAATCCAAATATTTATATAGAACCAGAAAAGACCACAAAACGTTAAAGTGATCTTGAGGAAGAAGAACAAAGCTGTAGACATCACATTCTTGGCTTCAGACTATACTACAAATCTCCAAGTTATCAAAACAGTGTGACACAAAAACAGACACATAAATCAATAGAACAGAACAGAGAGTTCAGAAATAAACCCAAACACCATGGTCAATTAATCTATGAAAAAAGAGATGAGAATATACAATAAGAAAAAGACAGTCTCTTCCATAAGTGATCTTGGAAAACTGGACAGCTACATGTAAAAGAATGAAATTAAAACATTCTCTAATACCATATACAAAAATAAACTCAAAATGGATTAAATACCTAAATGTAAGACCAGAAATCATAAAACTCCTAGAAGAAAACATAGGTGAAACACTCTTCGGAATAAATTGTAGCAATATTTTTTTTTTTTGGTTCTGTCACCTCAGGCAAAGAAAACAAGAGCAAAAATAAACAGTTGGAACCAAACTAAACTTAAAGGTTTTTGCACAGCAAAGGAAACCATGGACAAAATGAAAGGACAATCTACTGAATGTGAGAAAATGTTTCCAAATGATAATACCAATAAGAGGTTAATATCCAAAATATATATAGAGCTCATACAACTCAACATCAAAAATAAAAACCTGATTATAAAATGGGCAGAAGGCCTGAATAGACCTTGTTACAAATAAGACATACAGATGGTCAACAGGCACATGAAAAGATGCTTAACATTGATAATTATCAGAGAAATGCAAATCAGACCAACAATGAGATATCACCTCACACCTGCCAGAATGGCTACCATCAAAAAGACCACATGTAACAAATGTTGATGAAGATATGGAGAAAAGGGAATCCTTGTGCATGGTGTGAATGTAAATTGGTGCAGCCACTATTGAAAACATTATAGAGTTTCCTCCAAAAACTAAAATTAGAATTGCCATATGATCCAGCAATTCCACTTCAAGGTATGTATCCAAAAAAATTGAAATACTAATTTGAAAAGATACATGTACCCCATTATTCATAGCAGCATTATCTACAATTGCCAAGATATGGAAGAAACCTAAATGTCCATCAACAGATGAACGGATAAAGAAGACATAGTCAATATATACAATGGAATATTTTTCACCCATAAATAAGAATGAAATTTTGCCATTTGCAAAAACATGTGTAGTCCTGGAGGATATTATTCTTAGTGCAATAAGTCAGATAGACAAGGCAAATACTGTATGTTGTCACTTACATGTGGAATCTAAAAAATAAAACAAATGAATATAACAAAACAGAAAATGATTCACAGATATAAAGAACAAACTTGGCTACCAGTGTAGCAAGGGAAGTGAGAAAGAGCAAGATAGAGGTAGGCGATTAAGAATTACAAACTACACTATGTAAAATAAATAAGCTACAAAGATATATTGTACAGCACAGGGAATATTGCCAATATTTTATAATAACTTTAATGGATTATAATCTATAAAAATATTGAATTACTACATTGTAAACCTGAAACACACATAATAGTGAAAATCAATTATACTTCAATTTAAAAAAAGAAAGTACACCATAAAATAAAATCATAAAATAAAATCATAATAATAACTCAACAAAAAGAATGAAGGAAAAAGAGGAATAAATTACAAATAAAAAACATATAGCAGTATATTAGTCACGATATATGTGATGTCTGTGTGTGTGTGTAATCAGCTTATACATTTATGGAAGCTGGGAAATCCAGACCCCAGGAGACCAAAGTATAGGCCCAATCTGAGTCCAAAGGCCTGAGAGCCAGACTAGCTAGTGGTGAAAATTCCAATCTAAATCCAATGATAGGAGAAGACTGATGTCCCAGCTTGAAGACAATTAGAGAGAGAGTAAATTCTTTCATACTCAGTCTTTTATTCTACACAGGCCTCAATGGATTGGATGATGTATATCCACATTGAGGAGGCCAATCTTCTATACCTAGTCTACTCATTCAAATATTATACTCATCCAGAAGCACACTTACAGACTTACCAAAACATAATGTTTAAACAAATATCGGTATTCCATGTCTGTGTCCAGTTGACATATAAAATTAACCATCGCTAGCAGGATGGTGTTATTTCAACATCAATTATCATATTAAATAATATTCCATACCTTATTTAAAAGGTAGAGATTGTCAGATTGGATTAAAAAGGCAAGACCCAATTAAATGGTACCTACAATGAACCCACTTTAAATGTAAAAACACAAATAGGTAAAATGCAAAAGATAAAAGATAAAGCATACTAACATAAATCAAAAACAAGCTGGTTTGGTTACACTATATTAGACAAAGTAAATCTGGTAGGCAGAATAATGGCTCACCAGAGGTGTCCACATTGTAATCCCTATCAATCCCTATATGTTAGTTTACATAACAAAAGATAATTAAGTTTGCAGATGTAGTTAAGGTTACTAATCACCTGACCTGATATTGCATCTTGGTGGGCCAAATGTAATCATAAGGATTCTTAAAAGCGGAAGAGGGAGGAAAAAGAAGGAAGTCAGTGAGAGACGTGACTATGAAAGAATGATCAGAGAGTTGTAACATTGCTGGCACTGATTTATAGAGAAATGTGGCCATGAGTCTAGGAATGTGGGTGACTTCTAGAAGCTTGAAAGGCAAGGAAATGGATTTCCCCCTACAACATACAGAAATTACAGCCCTACTGGCACATTGATTAATCTAATAAGACTTACTTGGAATTCTTACATTCAGAACTCTAAGATAATTAGTTTGTGTTATTTACACCAATACAACTGTAGTAATTTGTTACAGCTGCAGAAAAAAAAAGTAATATGGTAGACTTCAAAGTAAAGAAAATTATCAGCAGTAAAGAACATAATTTCATGAAGATAAAAGTATCAGTTCATACAGAGAACCTAAAATTCTTAAAATTATAACACCTAATCTCAGGGCTTTAAAATACATGAAACAAACAAGCAAAAACTTAAGGATAGCAAAACAAAAGAGAAAAAATGATCACTATCAATAATTGATAGAAAAATTAGAAAGAAAAATCAATAAGGATATAGAATACCTGAACAGCACTAGTAAACAACTTGGCCTAATTGACATACAACCTTCCATTCAACAATAGCAGAATACATATTTTTTTCAAGAGCACAGTGTATATTTAATATAGCAGACCTTATTCTGGGCTAAAAAGTAAGTATTAACAAATTTTAAGGTGTTTAAGCCACAAAGTATGATATTTTATCACAATAAAACTAAATTAAAAACTACAGAGATATATCTGAAAAAATTAACTATTTGGAAAGTAACAGACTTCTAAATAACACTTGCATCAAAGACAAATCAATAGGAAAATAAGAAAGTATTTTAACTGAATGAAAATGAAACCACAATATATCAATATTTCTGATTTCTTGCTAAAGGTGAACTTGGAAATTTACAGCATTAAGTACCTTCTTAGGAAAAAAAGGTGTTAATTTAATGATCTTAAATTCTGACTTAAGAAACTAGAAAAAGGAGAGTAATAAAACACAAAGCAGAAAAAAATGGGTAAGAAAGATCACGGTACAACCAATAAAATAGAAAAAAAGAACAATAGAGAAAATTGATAAAGTTGAAAAGTTTACTAAAAATTAATAATTTTTAGCCTCAGAGATCAGAGAAAAAGAAAACACAATTTTTTTTTAAACAACAGGTTCTTATCATCAATTTTATACACATCAGTGTATACAGGTCAACCCCAATCGCCCAATTCATCACAGCACCCCCCCCCCCCACTGCTTTCCCCCTTTGGTGTACATACGTTTGTTCTCTACATCTGTGTCTCAATTTCTGCCCTGCAAACTGGTTCATCTGTATCATTTTTCTAGGTTCCACATATATGTACTAATATACTATATTTGTTTTTCTCTTTCTGACTTACTTCACTCTGTATGACAGTCTCTAGATCCATCCACGTCTCAACAAATGACCCAATTTCATTCCTTTCTATGGCTGAGTAATATTCCATTGTATATATGTACCATATCTTCTTTATCTATTCATCTGTCAGTGGGCATTTAGGTTGCTTCCATGACCTGGCTATTGTAAATAGTGCTGCAATGAACATTGGGGTGCATGTGTCTTTTTGAATTATGGTTTTCTCTGGGTATATGCCCAGTAGTGGGATTGCTGGATCATATGGTAACTCTATTTTTAGTTTTTTAAGGAACCTCCATACTGTTCTCCATAGTGGCTGTATCAATTTACGTTCCCATCAACAGTGCAAGAGGGTTCCCTTTTCTCCACACCCTCTCCAGCATTTGTTGTTTGTAGATTTTCTGATGATGCCCATTCTAACTGGTGTGAGGTGATACCTCATTGTAGTTTTGATTTGCATTTCTCTAATAATTAGTGATGTTGAGCAGCTTTTCATGTGCTTCTTAGCCATGTCTTCTTTGGAGAAATGTCTATTTAGGTCTTCTGCACATTTTTGGATTGGGTTTTTTGTTTTTTTAATATCGAGCTGCATGAGCTGCTTATATATTTTGGAGATTAATTCTTTGTCCGTTGATTCGTTTGCAAATATTTTCCCCCATTCTGAGGGTTGTCTTTTGGTCTTGTTTATGGTTTCCTTTGCTGTGCAAAGCTTTTAAGTTTCATTAGGTCCCATTTGTTTATTTTTGTTTTTATTTCCATTACTCTAGGAGGTGGATCAAAAAAGATCTTGCTGTTATTTATGTCACAGAGTGCTCTTCCTATATTTTCCTCTAAGAGTTTTATAGTGTCTGGTCTTACATTTAGGTCTCTAATCCATTTTGAGTTTATTTTTGTGTATGGTGTGAGGGAGTGTTCTAATTTCACTCTTTTACATGTAGTTGTCCAGTTTTCCCAGCACCACTTATTGAAGACACTGTCTTTTCTCCATTGTATAACTTTGCCTACCTTGTCATACATTAGTTGACCATAGGTGAGTGAGTTTACCTCTGGGCTTTCTATCTTGTTCCATTGATCTATGTTTCTGTTTTTCTGCCAGTACCATATTGTATTGATTACTGTAGTTTGTAGTATAGTCTGAAGTCAGGGAGTCTGATTCCTCTGGCTCCGTTTTTTTCCCTCAAGACTGCTTTGGCTATTCTGGGTCATTTGTTTCTCCACACAAATTGTAAAATTTTTTGTTCTAGTTCTGTAAAAAATGCCATTGGTAATTTGATAAGGATTGCATTGAATCTGTAGATTGCTTTGGGTAGTATAGTCATTTTCACAATATTGATTCTTCCAATCCAAGAACATGGTATACCTCTCCATCTGTTGGTATCATCTTTAATTTCTTTCTTCAGTGTCTTATAGTTTTCTGCATACAGGTCTTTTGTCTCCCTAGGTAGGTTTATTCATAGGTATTTTATTCTTTTTGTTGCAATGGTAAATGGGAGTGTTTCCTTAATTTCTCTTTCAGTTTTTTCATCATTAGTGTATAGGAATGCAAGAGATTTCTGTGCATTAATTTTGTATCCTGTAACTTAACAAATTCATTGATTAGCTCTAGTAGTTTTCTGGTGGCATCTTTAGGATTCTCCATGTAGAGTATCATGTCATCTGCAAACAGTGACAGTTTTACTTCTTCTTTTCCAGTTTCTTTTCCTTTTATTTCTTTTTCTTCTCTGATTGCCATGGCTCGGACTTCAAAAACTATGTTGAATAATAGCAGTGAGAGTGGACATCCTTGTCTTGTTCCTGATCTTAGAGGAAATGCTTTCAGTTTTTCACCAGTGAGAATGATGTTTGCTGTGGGTTTGTCATATATGGCCTTTATTATGTTGAGGTAGGTTCCCTCTGTGCCCACTTTCGGAAGAATTTTTATTGTAAATGGGTGTTGAATTTTGTCAAAAGCTTTTTCTGCATCTATTGAGATGATCATATGATTTTTTTTCTTCAGTTTGTTAATATGGTGTATGACATTGATTGATTTGCATATATTGAAGAAGCCTTGCATCCCTGGGATAAATCCCACTTGATCATGGTGTATGATCCTTTTAATGTGTTGTTGGATTCTGTTGGCTAGTATTTTGTTGAGGATTTTTGCATCTATATTTATCAGTGATATTGGTCTGTAATTTTCTTTTTTTGTAGTATCTTTGTCTGGTTTTGGTATCAGGGTGATGGTGGCCTCATAGAATGAGTTTGGGAGTGTTCCTTCCTCCATAATTTTTTGGAAGAGTTTGAGAAGGATGGGTGTTAGCTCTTCTCTAAATGTTTGATAAAATTCACCTGTGAAGCCATATTGTCCTGGACTTTTGTTTCTTGGAAGATTTTTAATCACAGTTTCAATTACTAGTGATTGGTCTGTTCATATTTTCTATTTCTTCCTGGTTCAGTCTTGGAAGGTTATACCTTTCTAAGAATTTGTCCATTTCTTCCAGGTTGTCCATTTTATTGGCATAGAGTTGCTTGTTGTAGTCTCTTAGGATGCTTTGTATTTCTGCAGTGTCTGTTGCAACTTCTCCTTTTTCATTTCTAATTTTATTGATTTGAGTCCTCTCCCTCCTTTTCTTGAAGAGTCTGGCTAAAGGTTTATCAATTTTGTTTATCTTCTCAAAGAACCAGCTTTTAGTATTATTGATCTTTGCTATTGTTTTCTTTGTTTCTATTTCAGTTATTTCTGCTCTGATCTTTATGATTTCTTTCCTTCTGCTAACTTTGGGTTTTGTTTGTTCTTCTTTCTCTAGTTCCTTTAGGTGTAAGGTTAGATTATTTATTTGAGATTTTTCTTGTTTCTTGAGGTAGGCTTGTATAGCTATAAACTTCCCTCTTAGAACTGCTTTTGCTGTATCCCATAGGTTTTGGATTGTCAGAAAACACAAATTTTAATATCAGAGATTATAGAGTTGATATCATTACAGATTCTACATATATTTTTAAGAATTAGTAAGGGAATATTAACTTTTGTGAATAATCTAAAAAAACTTAATAGACACATTCCTTGAAAGACACAGGCTATCAAAGCTCACTGAAGAAAAATTAGATAACATGAGCAGTCCTGTATCTACTAACAAAATTGAATTGATAGTTAAATACTTTTCTACAAAGAAAATCCAGGATCAGATGACTTCAATGGTAAATTCTACCAAACATTTAAAGGAAAAATGGAGTTGACCCTTGAACAACAACAGGTTTGAACTACATGGTTCCACTTTCACATGAATTTTTCCAATAAATATGTTGGAAAAAATTTTGGAGATGTACAACAACTTGAAAAACTCACAGATAATGAGTGTAGCCTAGAAGTATTAAAAAAATTAAGAAAAAGACTACATCATGACTACATAAAATGTATGTAGATACTAATGTATCCTTACATAGGCATAAGGTGAATGGTATTTAATATAAAATTAATAATGCATTAGTTTTCTTATTATTTATAACTTTGCTTTTAAAGAATTACATTACTGTAAGTATGCCTCTCTCTTGTAATTGGAGAAACTGCTCATCAGCCTATCATCACAGATTTTTTTTTTAATGCAAGTTTTTCATACTTTATTGTGAACAAGACTGTAATACCGTATGCTATAAAAAAAATTAAAATGGAGCAGGGATATCAAGATAGTAGATTAGGAGGATGTGGAGCTCACCTCTGCTCACCAACACATCAAAAATTCATCTACATATGGAACAATTCTAACGGAAAACTAATTAGAAACTGGAAGAACTTCTATACAATGAAAGTTACAAGAAATAACTGGGTAAGATGGAAAAAATAAAGCATTTGTTCAAGACCTGTGCCCTGGGAGGGATCTGTAAAGAAGAGAAGGTTCACATGGGTGGAACCTCACCCTGTGGAGTGAGCACGTTGATTCACAATCTGGGCATCCCAGTCCTAGGGTCCTGCATAGAAGAGACAAGCCACCTTTCCTGATGGGAAATCCACTGAAACAGATAGAAGGTATGGAGAAACCTTGACTCTACTTGTGAAGAGTATGCATAGCCTGGCTTGCTTACAATCAAGGCAGAGAGAACATTGTACTGGTGGCCGCCACCTCCCTGCAATTTCCAATCAGGCCTCGCCCACTGCACATCACAGACTGCTGCAAGATCAGGGCAAACATTTCATCTAGCTCTTCAGAGACAGACTGAGTCACCTGGGGTGTGATCTGGGCAGAACTGTGGAGACAATTGCCAGCACATGCACCAGGTGGTGGATCTAGATGGGCAGACATTGTCAGTGCAAGCACTAGGTGATGCCACAAGAATACACAGCAGCTAAGCACTAAATCTTGGACAGAGAGGCCCTGGGAGAGGACTCCATCTAGCTATACAGAGATAGCCAGGAGAATCTGGGTTGTGATCTGGGTGGAGCCATGGAGCCCATTGTCAACAAGTTCATGAGGGCTGCAGGTTTAGCTGCTGCAGACATTGTCAGAACACACACCAGGCAGTGCTGCAAGAATGTGCACACTGATTCTTGGGCAGAGAGGCCAAGAGTACACAGTGGTTTGTTTCCCAGTGAGAATGACCCAGCTCTGCCACTCCACATTTCAGCATAGCACTGAAGACAGATCTGGGGCAGACAAGTCCTGGGAGAAATCTGCTACAGAGGGAGCTCAGATCTCAGGTGGCAGCACAGCCATCACAATTCCTGCAGTCACAGTGCCCTGAATCCCAGCCCCAGCCTACTCCACCTCAGAGATTTGCACTAGATCTGAGACCAATACAATATAGAAAGGGATATGACCTTGGGCTGCTTCTGAGCAGAAACACAGACACAGACACAGGGAGTTCATAGGATGGTTGTGACCACACGGACCTCACTTGCTTCAGCAATAACCTCCATTGGGGCAGGGCACACACTCAAGACCTGACCTTCCAGGATTCCACTCCAACAACTCTGGAACAGACACCACACCAAAAAGAGTGGTGATAGCCACGAATCAAAGAGGAAGACCTGCCTCACTTCCAGAACAGATTTTAGAAACTAAAACACAAATCACACCCATATCAAAGGGACATGGCCAGCATACTCTGATATAAAACATGACAGGCATCCACACCAAAACCAGCTTTCACACCAAAAACACTGGACACACACATTCTAAATGGGGATGCTGCCACATAAAAACACCCCTTCAAGACCACAGTGGATAACTGTTTCCCCTAAATTCATAGAGACAGAGAAAATTAAGTAAAATGAAAAGGTAGAGGAACTACTAATTAAAAGAACAAGAGAAATTCCCTGAAAGAACGAATAATGAAACAGAGCTCACCAGTCAACCAGACACCAAATTCAAAAAGGAATTAATAAAAATGCTAAAGGAATTAAGAAAGACTATCAATAGAAATGCAGATCACTGTAACAGTGAACTAGAAACTATTAAGATGAACTAATCAAAAATAGGTAATTCAATTGCCATGATAAAAATCAATCTAAAAGCAATGAATAGCAGACTTGAAATAACCCAATTGGAAGAGCACACAGAAAAACAAATAAAAAAAAAAAAGAAAAGAAAATAAAAGAACATGTGATATATATGGGATAATATAAAACATGCCACCCTACACATAATAAGGGTTCCAGAAGGAGAAGAGGGAGAGAAGGAGAATGAAAATGTATTTGAAGAAATTATGACCAAAACCTTTCCAAACTTAAAGGACACAGATATGCAGGTACAGGAAGCACAGAGGGTCCCAAACAAATTGAACCCAAATAGACCCAAACTAAGATATATCATAATTAAAATGGCAAAAGTTAAAGATAAACAAAGGACTCTAAAGACAGCAAGAGAAAAAACAAGGAGTCAGTTACAAGGGAACCCCTATAAAGCTTATCAGCTGATTTCTCTGCATAAACTTTTCCATATGGAAGAGAGTGGCATAATATATTCAAAGATCTGAAAGGTAAAAACTTGCAGCCTGGGATACACCACCCAAGAGATTATTATTTGGAGTACAAGCAAAGATAAGGAATATCTCAGACAAGCAAAAACTAAAAGAGTTCAACATTACTAAACCTACCTTAAAAGAAATCTTGAAGGCTCTTCTCCAAATAGAAAACAAGCAAGAATCTATAGGAAAGGGGAAATCGCAATAGGCATGGTAAATATATAAAAAGATTGACGATCACTTAAATAAGCCAGTACATAGATTAAAAAACAATTTAAAAATTGTAAAAGTGATCATACCTACAGTTAACAGTAAAAGGATAAGCATGAAGATGTAAAATAGGACAACAAAATCAAAAAATTTAGGGAAAAGTTATAGAAATATAGATCTTTTAGAATGTGTTTGAACTTGTATGACATCAGTTTAAAGAAAGTAAATATACTTATGGGTCACATGCTTGAACTCCATGGTAACCAAAAATTAAAAACATACAATAGATTCACAAAAACCAAAAAGAAAGGAACTCAAGCATACTACAAAAGAAAATTATCAAACCACAAAAGGAAAAAAAATAAAAAGAATCGAACAAAGAAGAACTACAAAAACAACTGAAAAATGAGGATTAAAATGGCTATAAGTATATATCTTTGATAATTACTTTAAATGTCAATGAATAAATGCTCATATCCAAATATGTAGAGTGGCAGATTGGATTAAAAAACAAAAACCTACAATATGCTGCCTACAAGAGACTCACTTTAGGGTGAAAGACACACAAAGACTAAAAGTTAGGGAAAGGAAAAAGACAATTTTTGCAAATGGAAACAAGAAGAAAGTGTGAGTAGCAATATTAACATTAGACAAAATAGACTTTAAAACAAATTCTCTAAAGAAGGACAAAAAAGGGCATTATATAATGATAAAGGGATCAATATAAGAAGAGGATACACTCATTAACTAACATGCACCCAATATGGAGCACCCAAATACATACAACAAATAGTAACGGACATAACAGGAAAAATAGAAAGGAATACAATACTAGTAGGAGACTTTAACACCCCACTGATATCAATGGACAAATCATCCAGATGGAAAATCAATAAGGCAACAAGAGGTCCTAAATGACATAATAGACCAGTTGAACTTAATATTAAAAAGAAAAAAGAAAAAAACAGAATACATATTCTTTTCAGGAGCACATGCAACATTCTCTAGCATAGATGACATACTAGGTCACAACACAAGCCTTAACAAATGTAAGAGGGTAGAAATTATTTCAAGCATCTTTTCTGACAACAACAGTATGAAACAAGAAATCAACCACAGAAAGAAAAACGAGAAAAGAATAAACACATGGGGACTAAAAAAGGTGCTACTAAAAAACCAATGTGTCAACAATGAAATCAAAAAGGAAATCAAAAAATACCTTAAGAGAAATGAAAATGAGATGACATTACAAAATCTATGGGGCACCACAAAAGCAGTTCTAAGAGGGAAGTTCATAGTGATACAAGCTTTCCTCAAGAAACTAGAAAAATCTCAAATAAACAATCTAACCTACCACCTAAAAGAATTAGAAAAAGAATTACAAACAAAACCCAAAGTCAGGAGACGGAAGGAAACAATAACAATCAGAGAGGAAATAATTAAATAGACATCAAAAAAAAAAGAAAAGAACAAAATAGCCAACTGGTTTTTTGAAAAGATAAAAGTAACATTCCTCTAGCCATGCTCACCAAGAAGAAAACAGAGAGGACCCAAACAAACAAAATAAGAAATGAAAGAGAATCACAGAGATACCAAAAAAAAAATCATAAAAGAATGTTACAAACAGTTATACACCAACAAATTGGACAACATAGAAGAAATGAACGTTTATAGAAACATACAGCCTACCATAACTGAGTCAAGAAGTGATAATTTGAACAGACAGATCACTAGAAGTGAAATAGAATCTGTAATAAAAAAAATTCCCTTCAGACAAAAGTTTAGTACTGGACACCTTCACTGGGTAATCCTACCAAACATACAAAGAAACAATTTTACTTATCCTGCTCAAACTATTCCAAAAAATTGAAGAGGTGGAAACTCTTTCAAATTTATTCTATGAACTTTCACCCTGATACCAAAACTAGATAAAGACATTACAAAAAAAAGAAAGTTAGAGACCAATATCTTTGATGAATATAGACACAGAAATACTCAACAAAATATTAGTAATCCAATTCCAACAATACAGAAAAAGGATCATACATCATTATCAAGTAGGATTCATTCCAGAGTGGCAAGTATAGTTCAACATATGCAAATCAACCAATGTAATATACCACATTAAAAAAAGGAAAGACAAACCCTACGTGATCATCTCAATAGATGCAGAAAAAACATTTGACAAAATTCAACAACCATGATAAAAACTCTCATCAAAGTACATATATATGGAACATATGTAAACATAATAAAGTTATTAAGGACAAACCCACAGCCAACATCATATTCAATGGAGACAAGAAAGGAATAAATGTACCTAAACTGGAAAGGAAGAGGTAAAATTGTCACTATTTGTAGATGACATGATACCCTATAAAGAGAACTCTAAGGTCTCCACACAAAAACTATTAGAATAAATAAATGCATTCAGCAAAGTTTCAGAATACAAGATTAATATACTGAAATCTGCTGCATTTCTTTACACTAATAAAATATCAGAAAGTGAAAGTTTTTTTAAAAAAATCTCAGTTAAAGTTGCATCAAAAAAATAAAATACCTACAGATGACCTTAACCAAGGATGTGAAAGACCTATATGCTGAAAGCTATAAAACATTAATAAGGGAAATTGAAGCTGATTCAAAGAAATGGCAAGATATCCTATGCTGTTGGATTGGAAGAATTAATATTATTAAAATGGCCATACTACCCAAAGCAATCTACAAATTTAATGCAATCCCTATCAAAATACCCAGGACATTTTTTACAGAACTAAAGCAAATAATCCTAAAATTTATATGTATCCACAAAAGACCCAGAACTGCCAAAGCAATCCTGAGGAAAAAGAACAAAACTACAGGTATAACCTTTCCAGACTTCAGATTATACTACAAATCTACCTTAATCAAAAGAGTGTGGTATCGGCACCAAAACAGACTTATAGATCAATGGAACAGAATAGAAAGCCCAGAAATAAACCCATGACAAATTAGTCTATGACAAAGGAGGCAAGAATATAAAATGGAGATAAGACACTCTGTTCAACAAATAGTGTTGGGAAAGCTGGACAGCTAAAAATAAATCAACAAAGTTAGAACTCTCCCATATACCACATAAAAAATAAATTCAAAATTGTTTAAAGACCTAAATGTAAGACATGACACTATAAGGCTCCAAGAAGTGATATAGACTGAATATTTAATGATGTAAATATTAACAATATTTTCATAGATCAGTGTCCCAAAGCAAAAGAAATAAAAGCAAAAAATAAACAAATGTGACCTAATCAAACTTGTAACTTTTGCACAGCAAAGGAAACTATCAACAAAATGAAAAGACAAGTTACAGATTGAGAGAAAATATTTCCAGATGATGTGACTGACAATGGGGTAGTATCCAACATGTACAAACAACCCATAAAACTCTATATCAAAAAACCACACAACCTGATTAAAAAATGGACAGAAAACCTTAATAGACATTTTTCAAAAGAAGACATACAGATGGCCAACAGGCACATGCAAAGGTGCTCAACATTGTTAATCATCAGAGAAATGCAAATTAAAAGCACAATGAGACATCACCTCACAACATTCAGAATGGCCATCATCAAAAAGTCTACAAATAGTAAATGCTGGAGACGGTGTGAAGAAAAGGGAACCCTCCTACACTGTTTGTGGGAATGTAAACTGGTACAGCCACTATAGAGAATGGTATGGAGTTCCTTAAAAAACTAAAAATAGAACTACCATACGACCCAGTAATCCCTCTCCTGGGCATATATCCAGAGAAAACCATAATTCAAAAACTTACATGCACCACAATGTTCATTGCAGCACTATTTGCAATAGCCAAGACATGGAAGCAACCTAAATGTCCATTGACAGAGGAATGCATAAAGAAGATGTGGTACATATACACAGTGAGATATTACTCTGCCATAAAAAAGAACAAAATAATGACATTTGCAGCAACATGGATGGACCTAGAGATTGTCATATTGAGTGAACTGTCAGACAGAGAAAGACAAATATCATATGATATTGCTTATATGTGGAATCTAAAAAAAGGGTGAAATGAACTTATATATAAAACAAAATAGAATTATAGATATAGAAAATAAAAATATGGTTACTACGGTGTAAGGGAGGGAGAGGGATAAACTGGAAGTTTGGGATTGACATATACACACTACTATACATATTGAAAAATAGATAACTAATAAGGACCTACTGTATAGCACAGGGAACTCTACTCAAGAAACTTTAATGGCCTATATGGGAAAATAATCTAAAAAAGAGTGGGTATATGTATATGTACAACAGATTCACTTTGCTGTACACCTGAAACTAACACGACATTGTAAATCAAATATACCCCAATAAAAATTACTTAAAAAATACATATCTGACTCAGATGGTCTTGTGGGCATGAACCTTGTTGGTTTTCAAGCCTACACTGTTTTCAGAGCTTGTCCCTGGGGTGCAGGTTGTAAAAGTCAGAGGTGCTCCATGAGGGGTTCAAACCCTTTTCTGCTCAGGAAGAATTTCCAGGTTTTGACGACACAATGAAGACATCCAGATGGCTCTGTGTGGTGATTTCAGAGCAGCCCCTGTTGAAGATCTTCTCCAGCCATGTGGCTGACAGGGTCTTGATGCTCTGGCCTGGTGTCAGGCCTAAGGCTCCAAGGTGGAAGAGCTGAGTTCAGGACATTGGACCACAAGAGAACTCCTGGCCTCAAGTAACATCAATTGGCAAGAGCTCTTCTAGATATCTCCATCTCAATGCTAAGACCCAAATCCACCCAATGGCCAGCAAGCTCCAGTGCTGGATGACCCATGCCAAACAACTAGCAAGACAGGAACACAAACCCACCCATTAGCAGAGAGGCTGTCTAAAATCATACTAACATCACAGACATCCCAAAACACACCACTGGAAGCAGCCCTGCTGTGTAGAAAGACAAGATCCAGCCCCACCCACCAGAACACTGACACAAAGCCCCTCCAACAGGAAGCCTACACGGCCACTGAGCCAACCTTACCCACTGTGGGCAGACACCAACAACAGGAACTATGAAACTTCAGCCTGTGAAAAGGAGACCCAAAACACAGTCAGTTAAACAAAATAAGAAGACAGAGAAATATGCAGCAGATGAAGGAGAAAGGTAAAAACCCACCAGCCCAAACAATGAAGAGGAAATAAGCAGTCTACTTGAAAAAGAATTCAGAGTAATGATAGTAAAGATGATGCAAAGTCTTGGAAATAGAATGGAGAAAATAGAAGAAATGTTTAACAAGGCCCTAGAAGAACTAAAGAGCAAACAAATATTGATGAACAACACAATAAATGAAATTAAAAATTCTCTAGAGGAATCAATAGCAGAATAACTGAGGCAGAACGGATAAGTGACCTGGAAGATAAAAGAGTG
Source organism: Eubalaena glacialis (assembly GCF_028564815.1). NCBI lineage: Eukaryota > Metazoa > Chordata > Mammalia > Artiodactyla > Balaenidae > Eubalaena > Eubalaena glacialis. Next base: position 36,750,149 of record NC_083725.1, read on the forward strand.
GAAATAACTGCCACAGATCAGAATAAAGAAAAAAGAAGGAAACGAATTGAGGAGAGTATCAGAGACCTCTGGAGCAACATTAAACGTAGCGTCATTTGAATTATAGGGGTCCCAGAGGAAGAAGAGAAAAAGAAAGGGTCTGAGAAAATATTAGAAGGGATTACAGTTGAAAAGTTCCCTAACATGGGAAGGGAAATAGTCAATCAAGACCAGGAAACATTGGCACTAAAACAGAAATATATCAATGAAATAGGATAGAAAGCCCAGAGATGAACCCATGCATGTATGGTCACCTTACCTTTGATAAAAGAAGCAAGAATATACAATGGAGAAAAGACAGCCACTTCAATAAGTGGTGCTGGAAAAACTGGACAGCTGCATGTAAAAGAATGAAATTAGAACACTCCCTAACACCATACACAAAAATAAACTCAAAATGGATTAAAGACCTAAATATAAGGCCAGGCACTATCAAACTCTTAGAGGAAAACATAGGCAGAAAAATCTATGGCAAAAAGCAAAGCAATATCCTTTTTGACCCACATCCTAGACAAATAGAATTAAAAGAAAAATAAACAAATGGGACCTAAAGAAACTTAAAAGCTTTTGCACAGCAAAGGAAACCATAAACAAGATGAAAAGACAACTCTCAGAACGGGAGAAAATATTTGCAAACAAAGCAACTGACAAAGGATTAATCTCCAAAATTTACAAGCAGCTCATGCAGCTCAATAACAAAAAAACAAACAACCCAATCCAAAAATGGCCAGAAGACCTAAATAGACATATCTCCAAAGAAGATATACAGATTGCCAACAAATGCATGAAAGTATGCTCAACATCACTAATCATTAGAGAAATGCAAATCAAAACTACAATGAGGTATCACCTCACACTGGTCAGAATGACCATGGTCAAAAAATCTAGAAACAATAAATGCTGGAGAGGGTGTGGAGAAAAGGGTACCCTCTTGCACTGTTGGTGGGAATGTAAATTGATAGAGCCACTATGGAGAACAGTATGGAGGGTCCTTAAAATCTAAATATAGAACTATCATACAACCCAGCAAACCCACTTCTGGGCATATACCCTGAGAAAACCATAATTCAAAAAGAGTCATGTACCACAATGTTCATTGTGGCACTACTTACAATAGCTAGGATATGGGAGCAACCTAAGTGTCCATTGAGAGATGAATGGATAAAGAATGTGTGGCACATATATACAATGGAATATTACTCAGCCATAAAAAGAAACGAAATTCAGTCATTTGTAGTGAGGTGGATGGACCTAGAGTCTGTCATACAGAGTGAAGTAAGTCAGAAGGAGAAAAACAAATACTGTATGCTAACACATATATATGGAATCTAAAAAAAAAAAAAAGTTCTGATGAACCTAAGGGCAGGACAGGAATAAAGATGCTGACCTAGAGCATGGACTTGAGGAAATGGGGAGGAGGAATTGTAAGGTGGGATGAAGTGAGAAAATAGCATTGACACATATACACTACCAAATGTAAAGTAGAGAGCTAGTGGGAAACAGCTACAGAGCACAGGGAGACCAGCTCCATGCTTCATGACTACCTAGAGGGTTGGGATAGGGAGGGTGGGAGGGAGACACAAGAGGGAGTTGATATGGGGATATATGTATATGTATGGTTGATTCACTTTGTTATACAGCATTGTTACAAAACAATGTAAAACAATTTTACTCCAATAAAGATGTTTAAAAAAAAAAAAAAACCTCCAGGAAGTGTAGAGATTCCCATACAGGAAAAATCCAAGGAGAAACATGCCAAGACACATACTAATCAAACTATCAAAAATTAAATACAAAGAAAAAATACTAAAAGCAGCAAGACAAGATCAACAAATAACCTACAAGGGAATCACCATTAGGTTAACAGCCGATCTTTCAGCAGAAATTCTACAGACCAGAAGGGAGTGGCAGGACACATTTAAAGTGAGAAAGGGAAAAACCTACAACCAAGATTACTCAGCAAGGATTTGATTCACATTCGACAGAGAAATTTAAAGCTTTACAGACAAGCAAAAACTAAGAGAATTCAGCACCACCAAACCAGCTTTACAACAAACGCTGAAGGAACTTCTCTAAGTGGGGAACACAAGAGAAGAAAAGAACCTACAAAAACAAACCCAGAACAATTAAGAAAATGGTCATAGGAACATACAATTTGATAATTACCTTAAACGTGAATGGATTAAATGCTCCAACCAAAAGACACAGGCTTGCTGAATGCATACAAAAACAAGACCTGTATATATGTTGTCTACAAGAGACCCCCTTCAGACCTAGGGACACATACAGACTGAAAGTGAGGGGATGGAAAAAGATATTCCATGCAAATGGAAATCAAAAGAAAGCTGGAGTAGCAATTCTCATATCAGACAAAACAGACTTTAAAATAAAGACCATTACAAGAGACAAAGAAGGAAACTACATAATGATCAAGGGACAAATCCAGGAATATATAACAATTGCAAATATTTATGCACCCAGCATAGGAGCACCTCAATACATAAGGCAAATGCTAACAGTCATAAAAGGGGAAATTGAGAGTAACACAATCATAGTAGGGGACTTTAACACCCCACTTTCACCAATGGAGAGATCATCCAAAAGGAAAACAAATAAGGAAACAAAAGCTTTAAATGACACATTAAACAAGATAGGCTTAATTGATATTTATAGGATGCTCCATCCAAAAACAACAGAATACACTTTCTTCTCAAGTGCTAATGGAACATTCTCCAGGAAAGATCATATCTTGGGTCACAAATCAAGCTTCGGTAAATTTAAGAAAATTGAAATTGTATCAGCTATCTTTTTGGACCACAATGCTATGAGACTAGATATCAACTTCAGGAAAAAAATTGTAACAAATACAAACACATGGAGGTTAACAATACACTACTAAATAACCAAAGATCACTGAAGAAATCAAAGAGGAAATCAAAAAATACCTAGAAACAAATGACAAGCAAAACACAATGACCCAAAAGGTATGGGATGCAGCAAAAGCAGTTCTAAGAAGGAAGTTTATAGCAATACCATCCTACCTCAAGAAACAAGAAAAATCTCAAAAAAAAAACTTAAATTTACACCTAAAGCAATTAGAGAAAGAAGAGCAAAAAACCCCAAAGTTAGCAGAATGAAAGAAATCATGAAGATCAGATCAGAAATAAATGAAAAAGAAGTGAAGGAAACAATAGTAAAAGTCTTATCTTTCTTTTATTGGAGTATAATTGCTTTACAATTGTGTGTTATTTCTGCTTTATAACAAAGTGACTCAACTATACATATACATATATCTCCATATCTCCTCCTTCTTATAAAACTAAAAGCTTGTTCTTTGAGAAGATAAACAAAATTGATAAGTCGTTAGCCAGACTAATCAAGAAAAAAAGGGAAAAGACTCAACTCAACAGAATTAGAAATGAAAAAGGAGAAGTAACAACTGACATTGCAGAAATACAAAGGTTCATGAGAGATTACTGCAAGCAACTATACGCCAATAAAATGGACAACCTGGAAGAAATGGACAACTTCTTAGAAATACAACCTTCCGAGACTGAACCAGGAAGAAATAGAAAATATGAACAGACCAATCACAAGCACTGAAATTGAAACTGTGATGAAAAATCTTCCAAAAAACAAAAGCTCAGGACCAGATGGCTTTACAGGTGAATTCTATAGAACATTTAGAGAAGAGCTAACACCTATCCTTCTCAAACTCCTCCAAAATATAGCAGAGGGAGGAACACTCCCAAGCTCATTCTATGAGGCCACCATCACCCTGATATCAAAACCAAACAATGATGTCACATAAAAAGAAAATTACAGGCCAGTATCACTGATGAACATAGATGCACAAAATCCTCAACAAAATACAAACAAACAGAATAAAACAGCAAATGAAAAGGATCATACACCATGATCAAGTGGGGTTTATCCCAGGAATGCAAGGATTCTTCAATATATGCAAATCAATCAATGTGATACACCATATTATCAAATTGAAGGAGAAAATCCATATGATAATCTCGATAGATGCACAAAAATCTTTCAACAAAGCTCAACACAATTTATGATAAAAACTCTCCAGAAAGTAGACATAAATAGAATGTACTTCAACATAATAAAGACCATATATGACAAACCCACAGCCAACATCAATCTCAATGGTGAAAAACTGAAACTATTACCTCTAAGATCAGGAACAAGAAAAGGTTGCCCACTCTCACCATTCTTTTTGAACATAGTTTCGGAAGTTTTAGCCAGGGCAATCTGAGAAGAAAAAGAAATAAAAGCAATCCAAATTGGAAAGGAAGAAGTAAAGCTGTCCCTGTTTGCAGATGACATGATACTATACATAGAGAATCCTAAAGATGTTACCAGAAAACTGCTAGAGCTAATCAACGAATTTGGTAAAGTAGCAGGATACAAAATTAATGCACAGAAATCTCTTTCATTCCTATAACACTAATGATGAAAAATCTGAAAGAGAAATGAAGGAAACACTCCCATTTACCATTGCCACAAAAAGAATAAAATACATAGGGATAAACCTACCTAAGGAGACAAGAGATCTGTATGCAGAAAACTATAAGACACTGATGAAAGAAAGTAAAGACAATACAAACAGATGGAGAGATATACTATGTTCTTGGATTGGAAGAATCAACATTGTGAAAATGACTCTACTACCCAAAGCAATCTACCCAAACAGATTCAATGCAATCCCTATCAAACTACCACTGGCATTTTTCACAGAACTAGAACAAAAAATTTCACAATTTGTATGGAAAAACAAAAAAAAAACCCAAATAGCCAAAGCTATCTTGATAAAGAAAAACGGAGTTGGAAGGAGTCAAGCTCCCAGACTTCAGACTATACCACAAAGCTATAGTAATCAAGATAATATGGTACTGGCACAAAAACAGAAATATAGATCAATGGAATGGGATAGAAAGCCTAGAGATAAAACCACACACATATGGTCACCTTATTTTTGACTAAGGAGGCAAGAATATACAGTAGAGAAAAGACAGCCTCTTCAATAAGTGGTGCTGGAAAAACTGGACAGCTACATGTAAAAGAATGAAATTAGAACACTCCCTAACACCATACACAAAAATAAACTCAAAATGGAGTAAAGACCTAAATGTAAAGCCAGACACTATCAAACTCTTAGAGGAAAACATAGGCAGAACACTCTATGACATAAATCAAAGCAAGATCTTTTTGACCCACCTCCAAGATAAATGGAAATAAAAAGAAAAATAAACAAATAGGACCTAATGAAACTTAAAAGCTTTTGCACAACAATGGAAACCATAAACAAGATGAAAAGACAACCCTCTGAATGGGAGAAATTATTTGCAAATGAAAAAACTGACAAAGGATTAATCTCCAAAATATACAAGCAGCTCATGCAGCTCAATATCAAAAAAACAAACAGCCCAATCCGAAAATGGGCAGAATACCTAAATAGACATTTCTCCAAAGGAGATATACAGATTGCCAACAAACACATGAAAGGATGCTCAGCATCACTAATCATTAGAGAAATGCAGATCAAAACTACTATGAGGCATCACCTCACACCAGTCAGAATGGCCATCATCAAAAAATCTAGAAACAATAAATGCTGGAGAGGGTGTGGAGAAAAGGGTACCCTCTTGCACTGTTGGTGGGAATGTAAATTGATACAGCCACTATGGAGAACAGTATGGAGGTTCCTTACAAAGCTAAAAATAGAACTACCATATGACCCAGCAATCCCTCTACTGAGCATATACCCTGAGGAAACCATAATTCTAAAAGAGACATGTACCACAATGTGCACTGCAACACTATTTACAATAGCCAGGACATGAAAGCAACCTATGTGTCCATCGACATAGGAATGGATAAAGAAGATGTGGCACATATATACAATGGAATATTACTCAGCCATAAAAATAAACAAAATTGAGTTATTTGTAGTGAGGTGGATAGACCTAGTGCCTGTCATACAGAGTGAAGTAAGTCAGAATGAGAAAAACAAATACCGTGTGGTAACACATATATATGGAATCTAAAAAAAAAAAAAGAAGTTTCTGATGAACCTAGGGGCAGGACAGGAATAAAGATGCAGACGTAGAGAATGGACTTGAAGACATGAGGAAGAGGAAGGGTAATCTGGGACGATGTGAGAGAGTAGCATTGACTCATATACACTACCAAATGTAAAATAGAAAGCTAGTGGGAAGCAGCCACGTAGCACAGGGAGATCAGCTCCATGCTTTGTGTCCAGCTAGAGGCGTGGGAGAGGGATGGTGGGAAGGAGAAGCAAGAGGGAGGGGATATGGGTATATATGTATACGTATAGCTGATTCACTTTGTTATATAGCAGAAACTAACACAACATTGTAAATCAATCATACTCCAATAAAGATGTTAAAAAAATACATATCTGATAAAGGACTTTTATTCTTTCTTTTGATAGGTTCTTTTTATTACCATAATAAAAGTTGAAGGGTGTTATTTTGAATGAATTACATTTATAAATTCATCTGTAATCTTACTCTCATAGGTTGTTATTTTAGAACTGGTTAGTAATTGATTAACATTAAATTCACTGCTGAAGAACAACCCATCTCTATTCTCTGACTCCTATATCACTTTTGTTGCTTTCTCTAAGATTACTAAAATGGTTCTGCAATAACAATTGCAAAAGTTTTCAGTGCCCTGGTGAAGGGTTACATGAAGAAATAAGAACCTAGGGGGACAGGCTTAGCAAGTTTCTTCATTATCCACTGCTTTGGTCTCCTAATTTGTATGATTTTGGACCAGATAATCTCTAGATTCCTTTTTAATTTCTGATCTTATATTTTTGTTTTTTAAAAAGAGTGCTTATAGGGCTTCCCTGGTGGTGCAGTGGTTGAGAATCTGCCTGCCAATGCAGGGGACACGGGTTCGAGCCCTGGTCTGGGAAGATCCCACATGCCGCGGAGCAACTAAGCCCGTGAGCCACAATTGCTGAGCCTGCGCATCTGGAGCTTGTGCTCTGCAACAAGAGAGGCCGCGATAGTGAGAGGCCCGCGCACCGCGATGAAGAGTGGCCCCCGCTTGCCACAACTAGAGAAAGCCCTCGCACAGAAACGAAGACCCAACACAGCAAAAAATGAAAATAAATAAATAAATTTATTAAAAAAAAAAAACAAAAAACTGCAGACCTGATTATCTCAGGAAGTATTTCGGAAAAAAAAAAAAAAAAAGAGTGCTTATAAATTGTGGTGCTTAGATTTACGTATCTTTGCTCCCAGACACCATTGAATGCTTGTTTAAAGCCCTTGAAGACAAGAAGGCCATGTGGGTATAGTGAATGAAATCAGCCACAGGGATGTAGATTTTGTAACTAACCACTTTTTCTGGACTCTCCGTATTGACCCAGTGATCATATTTATGGCAACTCTGAGTTGCCTGAAATTTTCAAACTGTTTACCATCCTCATTTCTTAAATCTTCTTTGTCTGATCTTTGCCTTGATGGAATCAACATCTCACTCCATTCACATTGCTAGTACCAAATTAATTCTTTTTAGTACATCCATCTTTATGCATGCATGTACATTAAGCCTGATGGTATTTATTTGCACACAGAGTACAATGTTCAAATGTGTATGTATAAGCATGTCTGTTATACCTGTCCCCTTTTGATTGCCCTGTGTATAAAACCCAGCCTCTTCTATTCTTTTTCATGAGCACCTTTTTTACAAAGCAATCTGGAAATTCAATGTTTCTTAATAGACCACCTTGAACACAATGATCACTTGAAAAGCATTTCCTGCACCTTCGCTGATAATGAAAACAGAAGCTCGGCTTAACCCTCACCTTAGACATTGCTTTTAACTTGCCAATGCATGCAGCCTCTGCAAGAGCAGTTAACAAGTGATGGGATTGAATTAGGTGGCCTCTCCTTGATGGCAATTTGAATGAGATGGGTAATAAACCAAAGGCAGAGAGAATCAGGCAGAAAGAGAATCTAGATGAATGAATAGTTTGGAAAACATAATTCACCAAAATGATAATGTCTGGTCTAAATAAATGAGTGCTTACTGCATTTCTAAACAATGAATATATTTTTAGTGGGGTCATTGCTTCTTTCTTAAAAGAACAAACTCAGAGAAATATTACCTCAAAATTTCAGAAAACTGGTTTTTATTTAGGTTTTCATCCCTGTCAATAACTAATTTCCTTAAATCTTTGAATGTAATATTTTCTAAGTGTTAGAACCCAGAGCCTACTAGAGAAACCAGGAACTTAAATTTTTTAAGGATTTCTTGCTACATTTAGATTGACCCATTATTTTTTTTTTAACATCTTTATTGGAGTGTAATTGCTTTACAATGGTGCGGTTGTTTCTGCTTTATAAAAAAGTGAATCAGTTATAAATATACATATGTTCCCATATCTCTTCCCTCTTGCATATCCCTTCCTCCCACCCTCCCCATCCCACCCCTCCAGATGGTCACAAAGCACCGAGCTTATCTCCCTGTGCTATGTGGTTGCTTCCCACTAGCTATCTATTTTACATTTGGTAGTGTATATATGTCCATGCCACTCTCTAACTTTATCCCAGCTTACCCTTCCCCCTACCCATATCCTCAAGTCCATTCTCTAGTAGGTCTGTGTCTTTATTCCCGTCTTGCCACCAGTTTCTTCATGACCTTTTTTTTTTTTCCCTTAAATTCCATATATATGTGTTAGCATATGGTATTTGTTTTCTCTTTCTGACTTACTTCACTCTGTATGACAGACTCTAACTCCATCCACCTCATTACAAATAACTCAATTTCCTTTCTTTTTATGGCTGAGTAATATTCCATTGTATATATGTGCCACATCTTCTTTATCCATTCATCTGTTGATGGACACTTAGGTTGCTTCCATATCCTGGCTATTGTAAATAGAGCTGCAATGAACATTTTGTTACATGACTCTTTTTGAATTATGGTTTTCTCAGGGTATATACCCAGCAGTGGGATTGCTGGGTCGTATGGTAGATCTATATTTAGTTTTTTAAGGAACCTCCATACTGTTCTCCATAGTGGCTGTATCAATTTACATTCCCACCAACAGTGCAAGAGTGTTCCCTTTTCTCCACACCCTCTCCAGCATATATTGTTTCTAGATTTTTTGACGATGGCCATTCTGACTGGTGTAAGATGATATCTCATTGTAGTTTTGATATGCATTTCTCTAATGATTAATGATGTTGAGCATTCTTTCATGTGTTTGTTGGCAATCTGTATATCTTCTTTGGAGAAATGTCTATTTAGGTCTTCTGCCCATTTTTGGATTGGGTTGTTTGTTTTTTTGTTATTGAGCTGCATGAGCTGCTTGTAAATCTTGGAGATTAATCCTTTGTCAGTTGCTTCATTTGCAAATATTTTCTCCCATTCTGAGGGTTGTCTTTTGGTTTTGTTTATGGTTTCCTTTGCTGTGCAAAAGCTTTTAAGTTTCATTAGGTCCCATTTGTTTATTTTTGTTTTTATTTCCATTTCTCTAGGAGCTGGGTCAAAAAGGATCTTGCTGTGATTTATGTCATAGAGTGTTCTGCCTATGTTTTCCTCTAAGAGTTTGATAGTGTCTGGCCTTACATTTAGGTCTTTAATCCATTTTGAGTTTATTTTTGTGTATGGTGTAAGGGAGTGTTCTAATTTCATACTTTTACATGTAGCTGTCCAGTTTTCCCAGCACCACTTATTGAAGAGGCTGTCTTTTCTCCACTGTATATGCTTGCCTCCTATATCAAAGATAAGGTGACCATATGTGCATGGGTTTATCTCTGTGCTTTCAATCCTGTTCCATTGATCTATATTTCTGTTTTTGTGTCAGTACCATACTGTCTTGATTACTGTAGCTTTGTAGTATAGTCTGTAGTCAGGGAGCCTGATTCCTCTAGCTCCGTTTTTCTTTCTCAAGATTGCTGTGGCTATTCGGAGTCTTTTGTGTTTCCATACAAATTGTGAAATTTTTTGTTCTAGTTCTGTGAAAAATGCCAGTGGTAGTTTGATAGGGATTGCATTGAATCTGTAGATTGCTTTGGGTAGTAGAGTCATTTTCACAATGTTGATTCTTCCAATCCAAGAACATGGTATATCTCTCCATCTATTTGTATCATCTTTAATTTCTTTCATCAGTGTCTTATAATTTTATGCATACAGGTCTTTTGTCTACTTAAGTAGGTTTATTCCTAGATATTTTATTCTTTTTGTTGCAATGGTAAATGAGAGTGTTTTCTTAATTTCAGTTTCAGATTTTTCATCATTATTGTATAGGAATGCAAGAGAGTTCTGTGCATTAATTTTGTGTCCTGCTACTTTACCAAATTCATTGATTAGCTCTAGTAGTTTTCTGGTAGCATCTTTAGGATTCTCTCTATATAGTATCATGTCATCTGCAAATAGTGACAGCTTTAATTCTTCTATTCCAATTTGGATTCCTTTTATTTCTTTTTCTTCTCTGATTGCTGTGGCTAAAACTTCCAAAACTATGTTGAATAATAGTGGTGAGAGTGGGCAACCTTGTCTTGTTCCTGATCTTAGTGGAAATGGTTTCAGTTTTTCACCATTGAGGACGATGTTGGCTGTGGGTTTGTCATATATGGCCTTTACTCTGTTAAGGAAAGTTCCCTCTATGCCTACTTTCTGCAGGGTTTTTATCACAAATGGGTGTTGAATTTTGTCAAAAGCTTTCTCTGCATCTATTGAGATGATCATATGGTTTTCCTCCTTCAATTTGTTAATATGGTGTTTCACCTTGATTGATTTGTGTATATTGAAGAATCCTTGCATTCCTGGAATAAAACTCACTTGATCATGGTGTATGATCCTTTTAATGTGTTGTTGGATTCTGTTTGCTAATATTTTGTTGAGGATTTTTGCATCTATGTTCATCAGTGATATTGGCCTGTAGTTTTCTCTCTTTGTGACATATTTGTCTGGTTTTGGTATCAGGGTGATGGTGGCCTCATAGAATGAGTTAGGGAGTGTTCCGTCCTCTGCAATATTTTGGAAGAGTTTGAGAAGGATAGGTGTTAGCTCTGCTCTAAATGTTTGATAGAATTCTCCTGTGAAGCCATCTGTTCCTGGGCTTTTGTTTACTGGAAGATTTTTAATCACAGTTTCAATTTCAGTGCTTGTGATTGGGCTACTCATATTTTCTATTTCTTCCTGGTTCAGTCTCGGCAGGTTGTGCATTTCTAAGAATTTGTCCATTTCTTCCAGGTTGTCCATTTTATTGGCATAGAGTTGCTTGTAGTAATCTGTCATGATCCTCTGTATTTCTGCAGTGTCAGTTGTTACTTCTCCTTTTTCATTTCTAATTCTATTGATTAGAGTCTTCTCCCTTGTTTCTTGATGAGTCTGGCTAATGGTTTACCAATTTTGTTTATCTTCTCAAAGAACCAGCTTTTAGTTTTATTGATCTTTGCTATCGTTTCCTTCCTTTCTTTTTCATTTATTTCTGATCTGATCTTTATGATTTCTTTCCTTATTCTAACATTGGGGTTTTTTTGTTCTTCTTTATCTAATTGCTTTAGGTGCAAAGTTAGGTTGTTTATTTGAGATGTTTCCTGTTTCTTAAGGTAGGATTGTATTGCTATAAACTTCCTTATTAGAAATGTTTTGCTGCATCCCATAGATTTTGGGTCGTCGTGTCTGCATTGTCCTTTGTTTCAGGTATTTTTTGATTTCCCCTTCGATTTCTTCAGTGATCATTTCATTATTAAGTAGTGTATTGTTTAGCCTCCATGTATTTGAATATTTTACAGATCTTTCATGTAATTGATATCTAGTCTCATACTGTTGTGGTCGGAAAAGATACTTGATACGATTTCAATTTTCTTAAATTTACCAAGGCTTGATTTGTGACCCAAGATATGATCTATCCTGGAGAATGTTCCATGAGCACTTGAGAAAAATGGGTATTCTGTTGTTTTTAGGTGGAATGTCCTATAAATATCAATGAAGTCCATCTTGTTTAATGTGTCATTTAAAGCTTGTGTTTCCTTATTTATTTTCATTTTGGATGATCTGTCCATTGGTGAAAGTGGGGTGTTAAAGTCCCCTACTATGATTGTGTTACTGTCGATTTCCCCTTTTATGGCTGTTAGTATTTGCCTTACATATTGAGGTGCTCCTATGTTGGGTGCATAAATATTTACAATTGTTATATCTTCTTCTTGGATCGATCCCTTGATCATTATATAGTGTCCTTCTTTGTCTCTTGTAATAGTCTTTATTTTAAAGTCTATTGTGTCTGATATGAGAATTTGTACTCCAGCTTTCTTTTGATTTCCATTTGCATGGAATATCTTTTTCCATCCCCTCACTTTCAGTCTGTATGTGTCCCTAGGTCTGAAGTGGGTCTCTTGTAGACAGCATATATACGGGTCTTGTTTTTGTATCCATTCAGCCAGTCAATGTCTTTTGGTGGGAGCATTTAATCCATTTACATTTAAGGTAATTATCGATATGTATGTTCTTATTCCCATTTTCTTAAATGTTTTGGGTTTGTTATTATAGGTGTTTTCCTTCTCTTGTGTTTGTTACATAGAGAAGTTCCTTTAGCATTTGTTGTAAAGCTGGTTTGGTGGTGCTGAACTCTCTCAGCTTTTGCTTGTCTGTAAAGGTTTTAATTTCTCCCTCAAATCTGAATGAGATCCTTGCTGGGTAGAGAAATCTTGGTTGTAGGTTTTTCTCCTTCATCACTTTAAATATGTCCAACCACTGCCTTCTGGCTTGCAGAGTTTCTGCTGAAAGATCAGCTGATAACCTTATGGGGATTCCCTTATGTGTTATTTGTTGTTTTTCCCTTGCTGCTTTTAATATGTTTTCTTTATATTTAATTTTTGATAGTTTGATTAATATGTGTCTTGGCGTGTTTCTACTTGGATTTATCCTGTATGGGACTCTCTGTGCTCCCAGGCCTTGATTAACTATTTCCTTTCCCATATTAGGGAAGTTTTCAACTATAATCTCCTGAAATATTTTCTCAGTCACTTTCTTTTTCTCTTCTTCTTCTGGGACCCCTATAATTCGAATGCTGGTGCATTTAATGTTGTCCCAGAAGTCTCTGAGATGTCCTCATCTCTTTTCATTCTTTTTTCTTTATTCTGCTCTGCAGTAGTTATTTCCAATATTTTATCTTCCAGGTCACTTATCCATTCTGCTGCCTCAGTTATTCTGCTACTGATCCCTTCTAAAGTATTCTTAATTTCATTTATTGTGTTGTTCATCATTTCTTGTTTACTCTTTAGTTCTTTTAGGTACTTGTTAAATGTTTCTTACATTTTGTCTATTCTAATTCCAAGATTTTGGATCATCTTTACTAACATTATTCTGAATTCTTTTTCAGGTACACTGCCTATATCCTCTTCATTCGTTAGGTTGATGTGTTTTTACTTTGCTCCTTCATCTGCTGTGTGTTTTTCTGTCTTCTCATTTTGCTTATCTTACTGTGTTTGGGGTCTCCTTTTTGCAGGCTGCAGGTTCGTAGTTCCTGTTGTTTTTGGTGTCTGTTCCCAGTGGCTACGGTTGGATCAGTGGCTTGTGTAGGCTTCCTGGTGAGGGCACTAGTGCCTGTGTTCTGGTGGATGAGGCTGGATCTTGTCTTTCTGGGGGGCAGGTCCACGTCTGGTGGTGTGTTTTGGGGTGTCTGTGGCCTTATTATGATTTTAGGCAGCCTCTCTGCTAATGGATGAGGCTGTGTTCCTGTCTTGCTAGTTATTTGGCATAGGGTGTCCAGCACTGTAGCTTGCTGGTCGTTGAGTGAAGCTGGGTCTTGGTGTTGAGATGGAGATCTCTGGGAGATTTTTGCTGTTTGGTATTATGTGGAGCTGGGAGGTCTCTTGTGGACCGTAGTCTGAAGTTGGCTCTCCCACCTTAGAGGCACAGCCCTGATGCCTGGCTGGAGCACCAAGAGCCTTTTATCCACACGGCTGGCTGAGGCCATGCTCCGGTGGAAAAAACCCTGTCAGCTCTCCACCCATCATTTATCTGGACTGTTAACACAAATAGGAACCATGTCAATTTGGTAAATATACTACTGATATTGTGGAACAATAATTAAATTGTGGGGAAGACCAGGAGAAGATGGGGAAAGAGAAAGACGCGGAGATCACCTTCCTCCCCACAGATACATCAGAAATACATCTACACGTGGAACTGCTCCTATGGAACAACTACTGAACGCTGGCAGAAGACCTCAGACCTCCCAAAAGGCAAGAAAATCCCCACGTACCTGGGTGAGACAAAAGAAAAAAGAAAAAACAGAGACAAAAGAATAGGGACAGGACCTGCACAAGTGCGAGGGAGCCATGAAGGAGGAAATGTTTCCACACACTAGGAACCCCCTTCATGGGCAGAGACTGTGGGTGGCGGAGGGGGGAAGCTTCTGAGCCATGGAGGAGAGCACAGCAATGGGGGTGCGGAGGGCAAAGCAGAGAGATTCCTGCACGGAGGATCAGTGCCAACCAGAACTCACCAGCCCAAGAGGCTTTTCTGCTCTCCCACTGGGGTTGGCGGGGACTGGGAGCTGAGGCTCGAGCTTCAGTCGGATCTCAGGGAGAGGACTGGGGTTGGTGGTGTGAACACAGCCTGAAGGGGGCTAATGTTCCATGTTTAGCCAGGAGAGAGTCCGGGAAAAAGTCTGGACCTGCCAAAAACGCAAAGACGTTTTCTTCCCTCTTTGTTTCCTGGTGCACGAGGAGACGGGATTAAGAGCACTGCTTAAAGGAGCTCTAGAAATGGGCGTGAGACGCGGCTATCAACGCGGACCCCAGAGACGGGCATGGGATGCTATGGTTGCTGCTGACACCACCAAGAAACCTGTGAGCAAACACAGGTCACTATCCACACCTCCCCTCCCGGGAGCCTGTGCAGCCCGCCACTGCCAGGGTCCCGTGATCCAGGGACAACCTAACTGGCAGAACGCACGGCACGCCTCAATCTGGTGCAACATCATGCCAGCCTCAGCCACAGGCTAGCCCTGCATCCATACCCCTCCCTCCCCCCGGCCTGAGTGAGCCGGAGCCCCTGAAACAGCTGCTCCTTTGACCCCGTCCTGTCTGAGCAAAAAACAGACACCCTCAGGCGACCTACATGCAGAGGCGGTGCCAAATCCAAAGCTGAACCCCGGAAGCTGTGCGAACAAAGAAGAGAAAGGGAAATCTCTCCCAGCAGCCTCAGAAGCAGTGGATTAAAGCTCCACAATCAACTTGATGTACCCTGCATCTGTGGAATACCTGAATAGACAACGAATCATCCCAAATTGAGGAGGTGGACTTTGGGAGAAAGATATATTATTTTTTCCCCTTTTCCTCTTTTTGTGAGTGTGTATGTGTATGCTTCTGTGTGAGATTTTGTCTGTATAGCTTTGCTTTCACCATTTGTCCTAGGATTCAGTCCTTCTGTTCTTTTTTTCTTCTTTTTTTTTTTTACTTTTTAAAAAATTTTCTTCATAATAATTATTTTTTATTTTAATAACTTTATTTTATTTTATCCTCTTTTTTTCTTTCTTTCTATTTTTTCTCCCTTTTATTCTGAGCTGTGTAGATGAAAGGCACTTGGTGCTCCAGCCAGGCACCAGAGCTGTGCCTCTGAGATGGGAGGGCCAACTTCAGGACACTGGTCCACAAGAGACCCCCCAGCTCCACGTAATACCAAATGGCGAAAATCTCCCAGAGATCTCCATGTCAACACCAAGACCCAGCTTCAGTCAACGACCAGCAAGCTACAGTGCTGGACACCCTATGCCAAACAACTAGCAAGACAGGAACACAGCCCGATCCATTAGCAGAGAGGCTGCCTAAAATCATACTAAGGCCACAGACACCCCAAAACACACCACCAGACGTGGACTTGCCCACCAGAAAGACAAGATCCAGCCTCATCCACCAGAACACAGGCACTAGTCCCCTCCACCAGGAAGCCTACACAAGCCACTGAACGAACCTTAGCCACTGGGGACAGACACCAAAAACAACGGGAACTATGAACCTGCAGCCTGCAAAAAGGAGACCCCAAACACAGTAAGATAAGCAAAATGAGAAGACAGAAAAACACACAGCAGATGAAGGAGCAAGGTAAAAACCCACCAGACCTAACAAATGAAGTGGAAATAGTTAATCTACCTGAAAAAGAATTCAGAAAAATGATAGTAAAGATGATCCAAAGTCTTGGAAATAGAACAGAGAAAATGCAAGAAACATTTAACAAGGACCTAGAAGAACTAAAGAGAAAGCAAGCAATGATGAACAACACAATAAATGAAATTAAAGATACTCTAGAAGGGATCAATAGCAGAATAACTGAGGCAGAAGAACGGATAAGTGACCTAGAAGATAAAATATTGGAAATAACTACTGCAGAGCAGAATAAAGAAAAAACAATGAAAAGAACTGAGGACAGTCTCAGAGACTTCTGGGACAACATTAAATGCACCAACATTCGAATTATAGGGGTCTCAGAAGAAGAAGAGAAAAAGAAAGGGACTGAGAAAGAATTTGAAGAGATTATAGTGGAAAACTTCCCTAATATGGGAAAGGAAATAGTTAATCAAGGCCCGGGAGTACAGAGAGTCTCATACAGGATAAATCCAAGTAGAAACACGCCAAGACGCATATTAATCAAACTAACAGAAATTAAATATAAAGAAAACATATTAAAAGCAGCAAGGGAAAAACAACAAATAACACATAAGGGAATCCCCATAAGGTTAACAGCTGATCTTTCAGCAGAAACTCTGCAAGCCAGAAGGCAGTGGTTGGACATATTTAAAGTGATGAAGGAGAAAAACCTACAACCAAGACTTCTCTACCTAGCAAGGATCTCATTCAGGTTTGATGGAGAAATTAAAACCTTTACAGACAAGCAAAAGCTGAGAGAGTTCAGCACCACCAAACCAGCTTTACAATAACTGCTAAAGGAACTTCTCTAGGCAAGAAACATAAGAGAAGGAAAAGACCTACAATAACAAACCCAAAACAACTAAGAAAATGGGAATAGGAACATACATATCAATAATTACCTTAAATGTAAATGGATTAAATGCTCCCACCAAAAGACACAGACTGGCTAAATGGATACAAAAACAAGACCCGTATATATGTTGTCTACAAGAGACCCACTTCAGACCTAGGGACACATACAGACTGAAAGTGAGGGGATGGAAAAAGTTATTCCATGCAAATGGAAATCAAAAGAAAGCTGGAGTAGCAATTCTCATATCAGACACAATAGACTTTAAAATAAAGACTATTACAAGAGACAAAGAAGGACACTACATAATGATCAAGGGATCGATCCAAGAGGAAGGTATAACAATTGTAAATATTTATGCACCCAACATAGGAGCACCTCAATATGTAAGGCAAATACTAACAGCCATAAAAGGGGAAATCGACAGTAACACAATCATAGTAGGGGACTTTAACACCCCACTTTCACCAATGGACAGATCATCCAAAATGAAAATAAATAAGGAAACACAAGCTTTAAATGATACATTAAACGAGATGGACTTAATTAATATTTATAGGACATTCCTTCCAAAAACAGCAGAATACACATTTTTCTCAAGTGCTCATGGAACATTCTCCAGGATAGATCATATCTTGGGTCAGAAATCAAGCCTTGGTAAATTAAAGACAATTGAAATCACATCAAGTATCTTTTCCGACCACTATGGTATGAGACTAGATATCAATTATAGGAAAAGATCTGTAAAAAATACAAACACATGGAGGCTAAACAATACATTAATTAATAACCAAGAGATAACTGAAGAAATCAAAGAGGAAATCAAAAAATACCTAGAAACAAAAGACAATGAAAATACAATGACTGAAAACCTATGCGATAGAGCAAAAGCAGTTCTAAGAGGGAAGTTTATAGAAATACAATCCTGCCTTAAGAAACAGGAAACATCTCAAATAAACAACTTAACCTTGCACCTAAAGCAATTAGAGAAAGAAGAACAAAAAAACCCCAAAGCTAGCAGAAGGAAAGAAATCATAAAGATCAGATCAGAAATAAATGAAAAAGAAAGGAAGGAAACGATAGCAAAGATCAATAAAACTAAAAGCTGGTTCTTTGTGAAGATAAACAAAATTGATAAACCATTAGCCAGACTCATCAGGAAACAAGGGAGAAGACTCTAATCAATAGAATTAGAAATGAAAAAGGAGAAGTAACAACTGACACTGCAGAAATACAGAGGATCATGACAGATTACTACAAGCAACTCTATGCCAATAAAATGGACAACCTGGAAGAAATGGACAAATTCTTAGAAATGCACAACCTGCCGAGACTGAACCAGGAAGAAATAGAGAATATGAACAGACCAATCACAAGCACTGAAACAGAAACTGTGATTAAAAATCTTCCAACAAACAAAAGCCCAGGACCAAATGGCTTCACAGGCGAATTCTACCAAGCATTTAGAGAAGAGCTAACACCCATCCTTCTCAAAATCTTCCAAAATATAGCAGAGGAAGGAACACTACGAAATTCATTCTATGAGGCCACCATCACCCTGAAACCAAAACCAGACAAAGATGTCACAAAGAAAGAAAACTACAGGCCAATGTCACTAATGAACATAGATGCAAAAATCCTCAACAAAACAATAGAAAACAGAATCCAACAGCCCATTAAAAGGATCATACACCATGATCAAGAGGGTTTTATTACAGGAATGCAAGGATTCTTCAATATACACAAATCAATCAATGTGATACACCATATTAACAAATTGAACGAGAAAAACCATATGATCATCTCAATAGATGCAGAGAAAGCTTTTGACAAATTTCAACACCCATTTGTGATAAAAGTCCTGCAGAAAGTAGGCATAGAGGGAACTTTCCTCAACGTAATAAAGGCCATATATGACAAACCCACAGCCAACATCGTCCTCAATGGTGAAAAACTGAAACCATTTCCACTAAGATCAAGAACAAGAAAAGGTTGCCCACTCTCACCAATATTATTCAACATAGTTTTGGAAGTTTTAGCCACAGCAATCAGAGAAGAAAAAGAAATAAAAGGAATCCAAATATGAAAATAAGAAGTAAAGCTGTCACTGTTTGCAGATAACATGATACTATACCTAGAGAATCCTAATGATGCTACCAGAAAACTACTAGAGCTAATCAATGAATTTGGTAAAGTAGCAGGATACAAAATTAATGCACAGAAATCTCTTACATTCCTATACACTAATGACGAAAAATCGGAAAGTGAAATTAAAAAAACACTCCCATTTACTACTGCAACAAAAAGAATATATCTAGGAATAAACCTACCTAAGGAGACAAAAGACCTGTATGCAGAAAATTATAAGACACTGATGAAAGAAATTAAAGATGATACAAATAGATGGAGAGATATACCATGTTCTTGGATTGGAAGAATCAACATTGTGAAAATGACTCTACTACCCAAAGCAATCTACAGATTCAGTGCAATCCTTATCAAACTACCACTGGCATTTTTCACAGAACTAGAACAAAAAATTTCACAATTCATATGGAAACACAAAAGATCCCAAATAGCCAAAGCAATCTTGAGAATGAGAAATGGAGCAAGAGGAATCAGGCTCCCAGACTTCAGAGTATACTACAAAGCTACTGTAATCAAGACAGTATGGTACTGGCACAAAAACAGAAACATAGATCAATGGAACAGGATAGAAAACCCAGAGATAAACCCACACACATACGGTCACCTTATCTTTGATAAAGGAGGCAAGCATATACAGTGGAGAAAAGACAGCCTCTTCAATAAGTGGTGCTGGGAAAACTGGACAGCTACATGTAAAAGAATAAAATTAGAACACTCCCTCACACCATA
This sequence comes from Eubalaena glacialis, assembly GCF_028564815.1. Taxonomy (NCBI): domain Eukaryota; kingdom Metazoa; phylum Chordata; class Mammalia; order Artiodactyla; family Balaenidae; genus Eubalaena; species Eubalaena glacialis. The sequence goes on from NC_083725.1 coordinate 36,770,075, forward strand.
CACAAAAATAAACTCAAAATGGATTAAAGACCTAAATGTAAGGCCAGGCACTATCAAACTCTTAGAGGAAAACATAGGCAGAACACTCTATCACATAAATCACAGCAAGATCCTTTTTGACCCAGCTCCTAGAGAAATGGAAATAAAAACAAAAATAAACAAATGGGAACTAATGAAACTTAAAAGCTTTTGCACAGCAAAGGAAACCTTAAACAAGACCAAAAGACAACCCTCAGAATGGGAGAAAATATTTGCAAATGAAGCAACTGACAAAGGATTAATCTCCAAGATTTACAAGCAGCTCATGCAGCTCAATAACAAAAAAACGAACAACCCAATCCAAAAATGGACAGAAGACCTAATTAGACATTTCTCCAAAGAAGATATGCAGATTGCCAACAAACACATGAAAGAATACTCAACATCATTAATCATTAGAGAAATGCAAATCAAAACTACAATAAGATATCATCTCACACCAGTCAGAATGGCCATCATCAAAAAATCTAGAAACAATATATGCTGGAGAGGGTGTGGAGAAAAGGGAACACTCTTGCACTGTTGGTGGGAATGCAAATTGATACAGCCACTATGGAGAACAGTATGGAGGTTCCTTAAAAAACTAAAAATAGAACTACCATACGACCCAGCAATCACACTACTGGGCATACACCCTGAGAAAACCATAATTCAAAAAGAGTCATGTACCAAAATGTTCATTGCAGCTCTATTTACAATAGCCAGGACATGGAAGCAACCTAAGTGTCCATCAACAGATGAATGGATAAAGAAGATGTGGCACATATATACAATGGAATATTTCTCAGCCATAAAAATAAACGAAATTGAGTTATTTGTAGTGAGGTGGATGGACCTAGAGTCTGTCATACAGAGTGAAGTAAGTCAGAAAGAGAAAAACAAATACCATATGCTAACACATATATATGGAATCTAAGAAAAAAAAAAAGTCATGAAGAACTTAGGGGTAGGACGGGAATAAAGACATAGACCTACTAGAGAATGGACTTGAGGATATGAGGATGGGGAAGGGTAAGCTGTGACAAAGTGAGAGAGTGGCATGGACATATTTACACTACCAAACGTAAAATAGATAGCTAGTGGGAAGCAGCCGCATAGTACAGGGAGATCAGCTCGGTGGTTTGTGACCACCTAGAGGGGTGGGATAGGGAGGTTGGGAGGGCGGGAGATGAAAGAGGGAGGAGATATGGGAACATATGTATATGTATAGCTGATTCACTTTGTTATAAAGCAGAAACTAACACACCAGTGTAAAGCAATTATACTCCAATAAAGATGTTAAAAAAATAATAATTAAATTGTGGGTTACTAAAAGGTAGAGGGAATATCAAAGTAGCAGCCTATTTTGGGAGAGCTTTTTATTAACAGCCTTTTTTGCATGCTGCTCTTTTCAACTTGTTCCTTTTTATATTTTAGCTGGAAGATTCTAATGATTTTTTCCAGGAATCATGGAATTTTATAACATAAAAATTTTAATATATAATAAAATTTCCAAGCTATTTATGTAAATATTTATGAACATATTAAATATATATGTATATATATTTAATATCAAACAATTCATCTTTAGAACAAAAGAGGGAATTCAAATGCAATTTCAGTTTAACTTGATTTAGCATGTAGGCAACATGGCATGGTAGAATGATCATGGTCTTTTGGAATAAAACAAGTCCTAATTTAAACCTAGTTCTGCTACTTATAAATTGTAAAACATTTAGCAAGTGACTAACAATCTCTCTGAGACTTAGTGTTCTCATTTAAAAATTAGGTTAATTTCCCATCACTTGTCTATATGTTTTCAAATATTAAATAAATCAATATAGTAAAAATCCTGATTTTTTTTTGGAAACCCATAAACTAGAGAGTAGAAACAGTAGAAATTAAAAAAATATATATCTATAGAGGATATTCCAATGTCTGACTGGAGAGACATTATGGGTAAAGAAGCCTTTATAAACAAACCTTGTCATTTCTTTACTACCCCAAACCCAAACTCTGTTTAGATTCTTCACTAATTGAGCACCCAACACCTAAGTTTCTTTGTTCTGTCAATTTCTCATAAATTGATTGTTTCTTTGTTTAAAAAGTATAAAAGCTGCCTGCTCTGGCCACTTCTTAGGTCCCATTTCTGGGAGACCTCTGTGCTCATGATTAAAATTTGTTTCTTTCTCTCCAGTTAATCTGTCTTGTGTCAATGTTATTATTAGTCCAGCCACAAAAACTCAAGAGGGGCAGAGGGAGAAATTTCCCATTACCTGACAATACCTATTTTATTTTATTATACCATATAAATTAATGTCAAATATATTAAAGATTTTGCTTTGTAAGTGAGGAAGCTGATAAAAACATATAAAACCTATGTTCTGAATATAAGCTTAATGTTCTATCCAATGAAAATTATTGCCTCAAAATATTCAAGGCATGATTACTGTTGTTGAATATTAAAGTTCTTTAATACTTTGAAAATATATTTATATATTTATTCATTCAATATTAAGTAAGTTCCTGCTATAAGAATGTATAGGACTCAACCTTGGAGATTTAATAGTAAACAAAATAGGGGTTTTGATATCAAGGACTATAGAGACTAGCAAAATTGATTTAAAAAATGAAAGCCATGTAAACATTTTCAAATACTTTACGAAAATTTGTTTTACTTTTTACATTTTTCATTAAAAAGAAGAACGAATAAAGGTAGTAAATAAACACAATAAGGTATCAATTTCTGAGTCAGGTGTAATGAGGGGTTCAATGATGTTATGGGGAGAAATCACTGGATTAAAATCAGAGGATGTGCATTCTGATTACTAGCTAAGAAAATTATTTATTTCCTCTCAGCTTCAGTTTTCACTTTAATAAAATTAGAATAATAATATCTATTCTTCCTGCTTCATGTAAGTGTTACATATCAAACTCATTAAACTGGTGAAGTGTTTTAAAATTGAGACACTTTAAAAAGTAATTAAACAAGAATCAGAAAACAGATAAAATAGTAGCTGGACTAGCTGGCATAAATGTAATCTGATACTTTTTTCTGCAACTCTGTGTTGCTTCTTCAAGCTCCAAAGCAGAAAGTTGGAAGGAAAACTAGTTTAAAGGGCCTTTTAACTGCTATGGCTCTACCTCTATAAACAATTACACAAAACATCTTATTTTCTCTGGAGCACTAGAGCTTGAATTTGTCAACACATTACAAAATGCTGACTGAATATCAAACACCAACATATGCTCCTGTTTAAGCATAACATATGGAGAAAAATAGCTGACTTCACTACTATTTTTGATGATCAGTTACTCTGGTGAAAGTAAATTCTGTCCACTCCTTTGAAAGCTGACTGAAGTTACTTTAAAAAACTGTTCACTATTGCTTATGAATGAGTTTTAATTTGGAATTAGCATTCCATTCAGGGTTAAGAGCTCACCTTAATAGAATGTGTGCTGAAGACAAAGAGCTTTTCTGAGATTATATTGAAGTGAACCAGAATGACCCACAGTCTTTTCCACCATTACTCTTGATACCATTGTAGACAGCTTTAATTCTGAGAGCATTTTAAAATTTTTATTAACCTCCTACTTTTTGATCTTTCTGGTCCTCAGTAACCCCCATTTAAGGCACCCTTTCTGGTTCATATTCTTGATATTACCATCCCCAAACCATATATCACCTCTAAAATATTGACTTCTCTGAATACCACTGCCTGTCCTTCAGTTTACCTAAATTTTTGGTCCCATTCCAGCAATTATTCACTCTCTCAGCCTCTTTTCTTTTTGCTTTTTGTATTTGTTTTTAAGTAGACTTTTAAATGTTAAAATACTTTAGATTTACAGAAAAATTGTGAGAAGAGTACAAAATGTTCTCATATCCCCCACACCCGGTTTTCCCTAAATTCCTATATTAGTATAGTATATTTGTCACAATTAATGAACCGATATTGATATATTATTATTAACTACTGTCTATACTTTGTTCAGATTTCCTTAGTTTTTACCTAATTTGTTTTCTGCTTCAGGATTCCATACAGGGGTGTCTACTTAGGCTACTCTTGGTTGTGACATTTTCTCAAATTTTCTTGATAATTTTGAGGAGTGCTGGTCTAATATTTTGTAGAAAGTAATTTGTTTGGTGTTTTCTTCATGATTAAACTAAGGTTATGATTTTTGTGGAGGAAGGCCACAGAGGTAAAGAACTATTCTCATCACATCATATCAATACATATATATATGTAATATGTATATATTATTAACATGACATTGCTGTTGATGTCAACCTTGATCATCTGGATAAAGTAGTGTTTGTTAGTTTTCTCTAATGTAAAGTAACATTTTCCTTTTTCCCATACTGTACTTTTTGGAAGAGTGTTAACTACGTCCAGCCCACACTTAAGGAGTAAGGAATTATACTCCATCTCCTTGAACGCAGAGTATCTATATAAATTATTTAGAATTCTTTTGCACTGGAGATTGTCTCTTTTTCTTATTAGTTAATTAATCTATTTAATTATTTCTTTTTATTTATTCAATCAATAATTTGTTCACATCAGTATAAACCCAGGGATACTTATTTTATATTCATTTTATAATTCAAAGCTACATATTTATTTTCTTGCTGAAATTGTTCCAGCTTTGGCTAAAAAAGCTCTTTCAGTTGGTTTATGTGTCCCTTTGACATAATTCCCATTATTTTATTTTCTCTTTTAGTACTTTCTTACTTTCTAACACTACAAGATACTCAAGGCTCGTCTTGTATATTTCCTGCCTAGTCCTAGAATTAACTATTTCTCCAAGGTGCCCTGGTTCCTTTTACTAGGGAATGGAAATCAGAAACCAAGATCTGGGAACTACCATAGAGACTTTTGATTTATTGATCTACCACTTTCTCACTATGATCAGCTTCTATTTTTTACTCCCATGTTCTAATTTCCACTCTTCAAATGACTATTTCACACTTTTTTCCTCCTCAAACTTTATAACCTTGATCCATCCCTTTCACTTTTACTTAATGATCTTGCCTCATTTATATTTTGTTGAGAAAATATATGTAAATGAAATCCCCCATATTTTCACTACTCAAGCTACCAATATATTTATCTTTATTCAGATTATTCCACCCCATCCAATACTGAGAATTGAAATGTCTGCATTCTGGAATCTTAAAGCATGAGGAAATGGTAAATTTATTGTTATTCTGTGTGAAAAAATCCACATAATCTCCTTGTTTTCAACATTGTCCTCATCCTTATTTACAACTATTTCTGTGTTTGGTTTCCTTGAGTCAATTACCCCCCAGATTCACTTTCTCTATGTAGTAAAATTCAATTTTCTTGCAGGATGGAGATGAAGCATCATTGATAGAAGGAAAAAAATTGGAGTTCCAACTGTTTCAGTCAATTTCACACTATAATCTTGAGAGATACCTAGGAACACCACTTCCTGGGCCTTTCTAGGTGCTATGGTTTGAATAAATTCCTTTGGGTTCCATTCTTCCATCTTATCCCTGTTCCCCCATCCCAGTCTGCACCATATCCCCAATCATTTAGGTTTTACTTTATTCATCCAAATCAGTTACATTTAAAAATATGGTTTTCATACTCCAAAAAAATTATACCCACTGTTTTCTCCTCTCCTTGGTCTGTAAGATTTATAGTTTTTATATTTATTTACTACCATTTTAATGATACTTCAGGAAAGAAATGAAAACAAAATACATGTTCAAACTGCCATCCTTTATCAAAAGTCTCAGAAGGCAGAGATTTCAAAAATCCTACCTTCTTAGATCAACTCTTTAATTTAATTACATATTTCTTCCCCAATTTCCAGATTTTAACATCATTGCTAGATTAGAAGGACTAAAATTTAAAGTTAAAATAACTTTTGTCTTTGGAGCCAAAGACACTTTGATTTGGATCTTAATCTTTCAGTGTACAGTTATATAACATCAAAATTAAAAGCTTAAGCTTAAAAAAAATAGAACTTCTTTTACAGTTCTGTAGGTGAGAAATTCAGTATCAACATGGTGGTAGGGGAGGGAGGGGCAAGATGGCGGAAGAGTAAGACGCGGAGATCACCTTCCTCCCCACAGATACATGAGAAATACATCTACACGTGGAACTGCTCCTACAGAACACCCACTGAACGCTGGCAGAAGACGTCAGACCTCCCAAAAGGCAAGAAAATCCCCACGTACTTGGGTAGGGCAAAAGAAAAAAGAAATAACAGAGACAAAAGAATAGGGACGGGACCTGCACCAGTGGGAGGGAGCTGTGAAGGAGGAAAGGTTTCCACACACTAGGAAGCCCCTTCGTGGGCAGAGACTGCAGGTAGCACAGGGGGGAAGCTTCAGAGCCACGGAGGAGAGCGCAGCCACATTGGTGCGGAGAGCAAAGCGGAGATTCCCGCACAGAGGAGCGGTGCCGACCAGCACTCACCAGCCCGAGAGGCTTGTCTGCTCAGCCGCCGGGGCGGGCGGGGGCTGGGAGCTGGGGCTCGGGCTTCGGTGCTAGCCGGGAGGGAGTCCGGGAAAAAGACTGCAGCTACCAAAGAGGCAAGAGAATTTTTCTTGCCTCTTTGTTTCGCGGTGCGCAAGGAGAGGGGATTCAGAGCGCTGCCTAAACGAGCTCCAGAGACGGGCGCGAGCCGCGGCTATCAGTGCGGATCCCACAGCAACAGGGACGCAGAGGGAAAAACGGAGAGATTCCCGCACAGAGGCTCAGCGCCGAGCAGCACTCACCAGCCCGAGAGGCTTGTCTGCTCACCCGCCGGGGTGGGCGGGGGCTGGGAGCTGAGGCGCGGGCTTCGGTCGGATCCCAGGGAGAGGACTGGGGTTGGCTGCGTGAACACAGCCTGAAGGGTCTAGCGCACCACAACTAGCCGGGAGGGTGCACGAGAAAAAGTCTGCAGCTGCCGAAGAGGCAGGAGACTTTTTCTTGCCTCTTTGTTTCGCGGCGCGCAAGGAGAGGGGATTCAGAGCGCCACTTAAACGAACTCCAGAGACGGGCGCGAGCCGCGGCTATCAGCGCGGACCCCAGAGACGGGCATGAGATGCTAAGGCTGCTGCTGCCGCCACCAAACAGCCTGTGGGCGAGCACAGGTCATTCTCCACACCGCCCCTCCCGGGAGCCTGTGCAGCCCGCCACGGCCAGGCTCCCGTAATCCGGGGACAACTTCCCCGGGAGAGCGCACGGCGCGCCTCGGGCTGCTGCAACGTCACGCCGGCTTCTGCCGCCGCAGGCTCGCCCCGCCTCCTCCGTACCGCTCCCTCCCCCCGGCCTGACTGAGCCGGAGCCCCCGAATCAGCTGCTCCTTTAACCCCGTTCTGTCTGGGCGGGGAACAGACGCCCTCAGGGGACCTACATGCAGAGGCGGGTCCAAATCCAAAGCTGAACCCCGGGAGCTGTACGAACAAAGAAGAGAAAGGGAAATCTCTCCCAGCAGCCTCAGAAGCAGCGGATTAAAGCTCCACAAACAACTTGATGTGCCTGCATCTGTTGAATACCTGAATAGACAACGAATCATCCCAAATTTAGGAGATGGACTTTGGGAGCAGGATATATTAACTTTTCCCCTTTTCCTTTTTTTTGTGAGTGTAGATGTGTATGCTTCTGGGTGAGATTTTGTCTGTATAGCTTTGCTCTCACCGTTAGTCCTAGGGTTAGGTCCGTCCGTTTTTTTTTTTTTTTTTTTTTTTTTTTGTTTGGCTTAAAATTTTTTTTTTTCTTTTCCCTAATAAATGTTTTCTTAATAATTTTTTCCTTATTTTCTATTTTTAAAAAAATTTTTAATAAGTTTTTTCATATTTTTTATTTTAAAAAATTAAAAAATTTTTTTTCTTAATAAATTTTTTCTAAATAATTTTTTTCTTATTTTTAGTATAAAAAATTAATAAATCTATTTTTAAAAATTAAAAAAAATTTTTTTTCTTAATAAATTTACTCTTAATAATTTTTTTTCTTATTTTTTATTATAATTGCTTTATTTTATTTTATTTTATCCTCTTTTTTTCTTTCTTTCCATTTTTTCTCCCTTTTATTCTGAGCCGTGTGGATGAAAGGCTCTTGGTGCTCCAGCCAGGCATCAGGGCTGTGCCTCTGAGGTGGGAGAGCCAACTTCAGGACACTGGTCCACAAGAGACCTCCCAGCTCCAAGTAATACCAAACGGCGAAAATCTCTCACAGATCTCCATCTCAACATCAAGACCCAGCTTCACTCAACGACCAGCAAGCTACAGTGCTGGACACCCTATGCCAAACAACTAGCAAGAGAGGAACACAGCCCCATCCATTAACAGAGAGGCTGCCTAAAATCATAATAAGGCCACAGACACCCCAAAACACACCACCAGACGTGGACGAACCCACCAGAAAGACAACATCCAGCCTCATCCACCAGAACATAGGCACTAGTTCCCTCCACCAGGAAACCTACACAACCCACTGAACCAACCTTAGCCACTGGGGACAGATACCAAAAACAACGGGAACTATGAACCTGCAGCCTGTGAAAAGGAGACCCCAAACACAGTAAGATAAGCAAAATGAGAAGACAGAAAAACACACAGCAGATGAAGGAGCAGGGTCAAAACACACCAGACCTAACAAATGAAGAGGAAATAGGTAGTCTACCTGAAAAAGAATTCAGAATAATGATAGTAAGGATGATCCAAAGTCTTGGAAATAGAATAGACAAAATGCAAGAAACATTTAACAAGGACGTAGAAGAACTAAAGAGGAACCAAGAAACGATGACAAGCACAATAAATGAAATTAAAAATACTCTAGATGGGATCAATAGCAGAATAACTGAGGCAGAAGAACGGATAAGTGACCTGGAAGATAAAATGGTGGAAATAACTACTGCAGACCAGAATAAAGAAAAAAGAATGAAAAGAACTGAGGACAGTCTCAGAGACCTCTGGGACAACATTAAACGCACCAACATTCGAATTATAGGGGTCCCAGAAGAAGAAGAGAAAAAGAAAGGGACTGAGAAAATATTTGAAGAGATTATAGTGGAAAACTTCCCCAATATGGGAAAGGAAATAGTTAATCAAGTCCTGGAAGCACAGAGAGTCCCATACAGGATAAATCCAAGGAGAAACACACCAAGACACATATTAATCAAACTATCAAAAATTAAATATAAAGAAAACATATTAAAAGCAGCAAGGGAAAAACAACAGATAACACACAAGGGCATCCCCATAAGGTTAACAGCTGATCTTTCAGCAGAAACGCTGCAAGCCAGAAGGGAGTGGCAGGATATACTTAAAGTGATGAAGGAGAAAAACCTACAACCAAGATTACTCTACCCAGCAAGGATCTCATTCAGATTTGAGGGAGAAATTAAAACCTTTACAGACAAGCAAAAGCTGAGAGAGTTCAGCACCACCAAACCAGCTTTACAACAAATGCTAAAGGAACTTCTCTAGGCAAGAAACACAAGAGAAGGAAAACACCTACAATAACAAACCCAAAACATTTAAGAAAATGGGAATAGGAACATACATATCGATAATTACCTTAAATGTAAATGGATTAAATGCTCCCACCAAAAGACACAGACTGGCTGAATGGATACAAAAACAAGACCCATATATATGCTGTCTACAAGAGACCCACTTCAGACCTAGAGACACATACAGACTGAAAGTGAGGGGATGAAAAAAGATATTCCATGCAAATGGAAATCAAAAGAAAGCTGGAGTAGCAATTCTCATATCAGACAAAATAGACTTTAAAATAAAGACAATTACAAGAGACAAAGACGGACACTATATAATGATCAAGGGATCGATCCAAGAGGAAGGTATAACAATTGTAAATATTTATGCACCCAACATAGGAGCACCTCAATACATAAGACAAATACTAACAGCCATAAAAGGGGAAATCGACAGTAACACAATCATAGTAGGGGACTTTAACACCCCACTTTCACCAATGGACAGATCATCCAAAATGAAAATAAATAAGGAAACACAAGCTTTAAATGATACATTAAACAAGATGGACTTAATTGATATTTATAGGACATTCCACCCAAAAACAACAGAATACACATTTTTCTCAAGTGCTCATGGAACATTCTCCAGGATAGATCATATCTTGGGTCACAAATCAAGCCTTGGTAAATTTAAAAAAATTGAAATCGTATCAAGTATCTTTTCCGACCACAACGCTATGAGACTAGATATCAATTACAGGAAAAGATCTGTAAAAAATACAAACACATGGAGGCTACACAATACACTACTTAATAACGAAGTGATCACTGAAGAAATCAAAGGGGAAATCAAAAAATACCTAGAAACAAATGACAATGGAGACACGACGATCCAAAACCTATGGGATGCAGCAAAAGCAGTTCTAAGAGGGAAGTTTATAGCAATACAAGCCTACATCAAGAAACAGGAAACATCTCAAATAAACAACCTAACCTTGCACCTAAAGCAATTAGAGAAAGAAGAACAAAAAAACCCCAAAGCTAGCAGAAGGAAAGAAATCATAAAGATCAGATCAGAAATAAATGAGAAAGAAATGAAGGAAACAATAGCAAAAATCAATGAAACTAAAAGCTGGTTCTTTGAGAAGATAAACAAAATTGATAAACCATTAGCCAGACTCATCAAGAGAAAAAAGGAGAAGACACAAATTAATAGAATTAGAAATGAAAAAGGAGAAGTAACCACTGACACTGCAGAAATACAAACGATCATAAGAGATTACTACAAGCAACTCTATGCTAATAAAATGGACAACCTGGAAGAAATGGACAGATTCTTAGAAATGCACAACCTGCCGAGACTGAACCAGGAAGAAATAGAAAATATGAACAGACCAATCACAAGCACTGAAATTGAAACTGTGATTAAAAATCTTCCAACACACAAAAGCCCAGGACCAGATGGCTTCACAGGCGAATTCTATCAAACATTTAGAGAAGAGCTAACACCTATCCTTCTCAAACTCTTCCAAAATATTGCAGAGGGAGGAACACTCCCTAACTCATTCTACGAGGCCACCATCACCCTGATACCAAAACCAGGCAAAGATGTCACAAAGAAAGAAAACTACAGGCCGATATCACTGATGAACATAGATGCAAAAATCCTCAACAAAATACTAGCAAACAGAATCCAACAGCACATTAAAAGGATCATACACCATGATCAAGTGGGGTTTATTCCAGGAATGCAAGGATTCTTCAATATACGCAAATCAATCAACGTGATACATCATATTAACAAATTGAAGGAGAAAAACCATATGATCATCTCAATAGATGCAGAGAAAGCTTTCGACAAAATTCAACACCCATTTATGATAAAAGTCCTGCAGAAAGTAGGCATAGAGGGAACTTTCCTCAACATAATAAAGGCCGTATATGACAAACCCACAGCCAACATTGTCCTCAATGGTGAAAAACTGAAACCATTTCCACTAAGATCAGGAACAAGACAAGGTTGCCCACTCTCACCACTATTATTCAACATAGTTTTGGAAGTGTTAGCCACAGCAATCAGAGACGAAAAAGAAATAAAAGGAATCCAAATCGGAAAAGAAGAAGTAAAGCTGTCACTGTTTGCAGATGACATGATACTCTACATAGAGAATCCTAAAGATGCTACCAGAAAACTACTAGAGCTAATCAATGAATTTGGTAAAGTAGCAGGATACAAAATTAATGCACAGAAATCTCTTGCATTCCTGTATACTAATGATGAAAAATCTGAAGGTGAAATTAAGAAAACACTCCCGTTTACCATTGCAACAAAAAGAATAAAATACCTAGGAATAAACCTACCTAAGGAGACAAAAGACCTGTATGCAGAAAATTATAGGACACTGATGAAAGAAATTAAAGATGATACAAATAGATGGAGAGATATACCATGTTCTTGGATTGGAAGAATCAACATTGTGAAAATGACTCTGCTACCCAAAGCAATCTACAGATTCAATGCAATCCCTATCAAACTACCACTGGCATTTTTCACAGAACTAGAACAAAAAATTTCACAATTTGTATGGAAACAGAAAAGACCCCGAATAGCCAAAGCAATCTTGAGAACGAAAAATGGAGCTGGAGGAATCAGGCTCCCTGACTTCAGACTATATTACAAAGCTACAGTAATCAAGACAGTTTGGTACTGGCACAAAAACAGAAATATAGATCAATGGAACAGGATAGAAAGCCCAGAGATAAGCCCACGCACATATGGTCACCTTATCTTTGATAAAGGAGGCAAGCATATACAGTGGAGAAAAGACAGCCTCTTCAATAAGTGGTGCTGGGAAAATTGGACAGGTACATGTAAAAGTATGAAATTAGAACACTCCCTAACACCATACACAAAAATAAACTCAAAATGGATTAAAGACCTAAGTGTAAGGCCAGACACTATCAAACTCTTAGAGGAAAACATAGGCAGAACACTGTATGACATAAGTCACAGCAAGATCCTTTTTGACCCAGGTCCTAGAGAAATGGAAATAAAAACACAAATAAACAAATGGGACCTAATGAAACTTAAAAGCTTTTGCACAGCAAAGGAAACCATAAACAAGACCAAAAGACAACCCTCAGAATGGGAGAAAATATTTGCAAATGAAGCAACGGACAAAGGATTAATCTCCAAGATTTACAAGCAGCTCATGCAGCTCAATAACAAAAAAACAAACAACCCAATCCAAAAATGGGCAGAAGACCTAAATAGACATTTCTCCAAAGAAGAGATACAGATTGCCAACAGACACATGAAAGAATGCTCAACATCATTAATCATCAGAGAAATGCAAATCAAAACTACAATGAGGTATCATCTCACACCGGTCAGAATGGCCATCATCAAAAAATCTAGAAACAATAAATGCTGGAGAGGGTGTGGAGAAAAGGGAACACTCTTGCACTGTTGGTGGGAATGTAAATTGATACAGCCACTATGGAGAACAGTATGGAGGTTCCTTAAAAAACTAAAAATAGAACTACCATATGACCCAGCAATCCCACTACTGGGCATATACCCTGAGAAAACCATAATTCAGAAAGAGTCATGTACCAAAATATTCATTGCAGCTCTGTTTACAATAGCCAGGACATGGAAGCAACCTAGGTGTCCATCATCGGATGAATGGATAAAGAAGATGTGGCACATATATACAATGGAATATTACTCAGCCATAAAAAGAAATGAAATGGAGGTGTTTGTAATGAGGTGGATGGAGTTAGAGTCTGTCATACAGAGTGAAGTAAGTTAGAAAGAGAAAAACAAATACAGTATGCTAACACATATATATGGAATCTAAGGGAAAAAAAAAAAAAAAAAGAGGTCATGAAGAACCTAGTGGCAAGATGGGAATAAAGACACAGACCTACTAGAGAATGGACTTGAGGATATGGGGAGGGGGAGGGGTGAGATGTGACAGGGTGAGAGAGTGTCATGGACATATATACACTACCAAATGTAAAATAGATAACTAGTGGGAAGCAGCCGCATAGCACAGGGAGATCAGCTTGGTGCTTTGTGACCACCTAGAGGGGTGGGATAGGGAGGGTGGGAGGGAGGGAGATGCAAGAGGGAAGAGATATGGCAACATATGTATATGTGTAACTGATTCACTTTGTTGTAAAGCAGAAGCTAGCACACCATTGTAAAGCAATTATACTTCAATAAAGATGTTTAAAAAAAAAAAAAAAAAAAAACATGGTGGTAGGGTAACAATTCCAGAAGTTCTATGGGAGATTCCATTCTTGACCTCTTTTACCTTCATCATTCCAATCTCTGCCTGTCTTCACATGACCATCTCTCCTGTGTGTGACTTTCTCTGCCTCTCTCCTATAACGACACTTGTGATCACTTCCTCTCAAAATCCTTAACTTAATTGCATGTACAAAGACTTTTTTTTCCCAAATAAGGTAATATTTGCAAGTTCCAGGAATTAGGACTTGATATCTTTGGGTAGCCATTATTCAACCTACTGCAGTAGGTGTGTCACTCAGGGCATTTGCTTTCAAGCAACAGGAATTGACCCTGGTTGTCTTAGAAGAGCAGGAATCTATTGCAGGATGATACTGGCGGCTCATAGTTGATGTAGACCAGAAGGTCAGCTTAGGCAATGATAAATAACAAAGAGGTGTGTGTCCAGAGGCCAAGAAGTGGGTACATTCTGCCCCAGGACAATGAGGGAAATGTCACAGTGAATAAATTATAGCCAACCTTTTTCTTTTGAGTTCCTTGATCAAGATACAAAGTCGTTCTCCAGGGTGTCTGGTTAGCTGAGTCTAAGTCACGTTTCAAGTCTCTGCGTCTCAAGGGCTGAAAGATGGGGCACATCCTGCCACAAAGGAGTATTCCCAAATAGAAGAGCAGCTAGATGTTAAACAGTTAAAAAAAGAAAACATCCATTATGGAGAATAACTATATTCCTCAATTAAAAAATATGAAGAAACAGATACTAAAACCAGTAAGTGGGAAAATAGGATAAAATTGCAGGGCTGCTAACTCCATAATTTATATTGTTTTCACTCAGTGATGCTACCTTCTGCTACACCAAAATTCACATTATTTACAGAAGAATTTTGCATTAATAAAGTAATTAATTATATATATTTTCCCTTATTCACAAGATAAAAAATGTCAAAAACTTTAGGAACTAATTTGAATGAGAGTTAGGCTCTCCACCTTTATGGGGTATAAAAACATTCAAACTTCATCCTTCAAATGAATATTAAACAGGAATATTTCAAATCTAATTCTGAAAAATTCTATCTTTTAAATAGTGCTGTCATTACTCAAAGCAATTTTGGGACTCCTATTTTAAAAATTAGCACTAAACTCCCCATATTGCAATTTTATGCCTTAAGGACCAACCCATGCATGTTTAAATTATGTTATTATGCCTACTCAAATATTTGTTCTAAATAAAATTCTGGGGAAAAAAAGATGCTTTTAAGAAATGTTTTTTGAGGACTTCCCTGGTGGCACAGTTGTTAAGAATCCGCCTGCCAGTGCAGGGGACACGTGTTCAATCCCTGGTCCGGGAAGATCCCACATGCTGCAGAGTAACTAAACCCATGCACCACAACCACTGAGCCTGCGTTCTAGGGCCCACGAGCCACAACTACTGAGCCCATGTGCCACAACTACTGAAACCTGTGCACCCTAGAGCCCACTTGTTGCAACTACTGAGCCTGCATACTGCAACTACTGAAGCTCACACACCTAGAGCCCATGCTCCGCAACAAGAGAAGCCACTGCAGTGAGAAGCCCGTGCACCGCACCAAAGAGTAACCCCCACTTGCCACAATTAGAGAAAACCCTCACGCAGCAATGAAGACCCAATGCAGCCAAAAAAAAAAAAAAAAGAAAGAAATGTTTTTTAGCATACATTTTAATCTGCAACAAACTGGCCAAAAATGCTCATTCATTGATACAGAAACCATTAAATTTGGATTTCTTGTTGTATAAAAAGTTAAAAGAAGAGAAAGACACCAATCTTTATGAAGGTAGTCAGGACTTGCCAGCTTTGAAAGAAAAAATCTCTATAGTTAAAGAAACAAAGAGAGTTTATATACCTATTTCAAGATCTTAGAGCTAGTACACAGTCAGAATTTTAATACTGGACTTACACAAAGCCATGCAAATTTTTTAACTTAAAAAAATAAAGTGGATTTATCTCAGTTTCCTTTTCAAAAGACAAGTGCTTTGGTAATACAGCTAAGAAAAATATGGATTTAAAATTTTTTTCTTTGTTTATTTGTTTGTTTCTCTTACTTAATGCAGATTTGAGAGAATTTCCAAGAAAGAGAGCTTGGAAAGAAGGACACAGATTTCAATAGCAAATAATTCCTTCCTTGTTTACCAAGAAAAAGCAAAACAAGATTATGATTTAAACCAAATACTTAGTAAAGTATTGAATTACATAAATTCATTCTTTCTATTAAAAAATTTCTTAATTCTAAGTTTAGTTGTTTTAATGAGTATTTCTCATCAATTAAAAAACAGCATATGAAAGAGAAAACACTTTTCTCTTATTCATTTAACCATTAAATGACTACTTTTTCAGACTAAATCAGGACACATGATGCAGTTTTGTCAGAACAGTTTCAAATATTTGAAATTAAGGTTTTCCAGAACATTAAATATAATGTTTACTGTTACATAAATAAATACTTAATGGCTTGCTACATAAATAACTCAATATTTGCTAACTCAATATTTGCTGTTCCTGCTATCTAAATGTCCAGCCCATTTTTTTGTTGTTGGTTTCCACTCATTCTTTACACCCAGCTCACATAATGCCAGCTCTGTGAATCCTTACTCAGCCTTCCTAAACAGAACACTCCCATGATACTTTATAATATTGATGCTCTCTGAGTTATAGTATAATTTTGTATAAGCTTGTGTCACACATCTATGAGTATTTCAAGTATAGAAATCATGTATGATGCAATTTTCTATTCTGAATGCCAAGTATAGCACCTGCTGCAACTTACTAAAATTATCATAAATATTTTTTAAGTGGATATGGGATATCTAAGTGAATGGATGAGAGAAAAAAAATGAATGATCAAAATTCTACCTGATTTGGGATGGGTAACTGAATATACTGATTCAAGAAGTCAATCATATTTTTCTATTATTAGCTCCAGCTTTTATTTTCTATATGACATGTTAGTTATTAAAGCCAGCTAAATACCTGAGTTTAAAAAGTTCTTACCTCTGAGCTGGGGAGTCCAGGGCTCAGAGTCTGATATTCAAGTGGCAAACATAACAGCATACTTTAACTCTTAACAAGCTGAAGCCATTCCTTGCTACTTAGAAGATTTTTCCCACCATAACACAAAGACCTTGGAATCTGCAAAGATCTAGGTCATTAAGACTGAAGATTTACCAGGAAAGGAACTATTTTCTTGTTTTTCTAAATATTAAAAATTAATGATCCCTGAAAATTTTTTTCTGAGGCTTTTGACTCACTCTCAGAGGGAGAAGAGTGGTGGGTAAAATTCCTGCCATTGTAATTTTTATGAGAAGTGAAACACAGTTGTTTATTTTTCTAAGTAGATTGGGACCTCTGACATCTTCTGTGTGAACTGGTAACTTCTTTGTAAATATTTATAGACATTATAAAAATCATAAGGAAGGGAGTGAATATGTACATTTTCTCATCTGATTAAAAAGAAGACTGTGTTACAGAGCAAAGGGATTGTTGCCCAACACACATAAACACCAATACTATGGCTGTATGACTTGCAGTTTTGTTCTGTTTCTTTTGAAAAACAACTCAGTATTCTGTTAAGAATAAGATAGGGCCATTTTCAGCTGGGGTACAAACCCTCTCTTTTCATTCCTTAGTCTTGAGGGATAGTGGGTGATGGCCACTCTAGCTTCTTCTTGCTTATATGGGATAAAGGTCTGGGTTTGTGGAATAAAATTGTTTCACATTCTCATGAGTCCTAAGGTGAGGCCAAGGCTTTGGGTCTGGACTTTTATGTTCAATGAATGTCATATGGGTTGGGATGTGGGGGCTTAAAGATATGAGACAAACAGCAAATACAGAGCTTGACAAGAAGGATAAATCTTAGCAAGCACAAATCAATGACACCTAGTTTAGGTAATCCCTCAAATATAGACCTTATTCCTAATGGGATCCATGAGAAATACTTCCTAAGAGATCAAATCCAGGCTCTTGTGATGATACTTTTTTGGAGCCAAGTAGCCTACTGTCCAATTTTTATATAAGTTGGTTTCAACTTCTGATGTGGTATTAATATATACACAATAGGAGATACTAGCAACTACATATATGCCTCCGTTTTCTGCTAAAATATAATCTAAAGCAATTCTATTGTCAAATATTATTTTGTCTAAAGAATCTGGAGCCCTCTGCTGGGAGGCTATGGCTTGAGCTGAATCATTAGCTACTATTTCTAAAATAAGAGAAAAAAATCATAATTATAAGGGGAGACCTTGGGACCATAAGTTTGCAGCTGGCAGCTGCTAGCAGATATTGTTTTGAGAAGGGCTAATCCTTGAGTCTGGTACAGTTCAGAAAATTCAAGTTCTCCATAATACAGGAATGTGTCTCAAACCACATCCACGATGGCCACCCCAGCTCTATTTTGGATGCCTGAATCACAGTTACTTCATTTTGATTTGTATTTATTCATTATTTTTTATATTCAAAATTGTAATTAGGTATTACCAAAATAAAGTAACAAACAACTCAAGTTAGATTGCAAAAAGAAAGCACCTTATTATTTTAAAGGTGCAAAAGCAAGAAAATACAACATAAACTTATCCACATTTTTAAATAGTTTTCTATGTGATGGGTAAATGCCATTTGAAAACATTTTCAATAGAAAAATGATTTATAAATTAGTTTACAGAAGATCAAAAAATTCAATGTTTAATACCAACTTTAACTATAACTAACTAAAAAAAAAATTGTCCTCTCTCTTGTTTTTGCTTCAACATTTATGCCTTCTGCTCTTTGCCTTTTGGAGAAAATATTGCATGGTAAGGCCACCGTCTTTTTGTACAAGGACAAGGGTCAAGATTTTCTTTAATGTAACCTTTTCCCATACAACTCTGAGTGGAAGGAAAACCAACTTCCCAGAAATTATCTGGTGTGTTGGGTGGAATGAAGTGAAATCAGTATCTTGAGCAGGAATCCAACTTCTTTTCTTTTTCTTCAGCTGGAAAATCTGCATAATAAATTTCACATTCCTTACATGTGTGTCCAAGCAATTTTCTTCTTTATTCCTCAATATGAGGAAAATTTCATAAGCTAGTCTCTCACCATCTTCAAAATATGCTCCATAAATGCTTTCTGTTTGACTTTATATTGTTCCTCACCAGAAGAGTTTGTTTTTGTTTGTTTTGTTTTTTTGTAGTAGTTGACAACTCCTTCTCTTCATCTGCTACTTGGGGGAAGCTATCTGCCAAACAGGATTCATATTCTTCATGTGTAGTCCAATCAAATATATCTTCCAAGCTATCATTCATTTTTCTTTCTTTATTTGAACACTTTTCTCCCTTCTGCTCTTGCTTCTTCATTTTTAAAAGCATAGTTTCACTAACCAACACAAAGTCCATGTCCACCACCTCTTCTCCTGCTAATCTTGACTGACTGCCGTCCTTCATATCTACTACAGTAATATCCATTTTACACTGAGAAAAGTCTGCACCTTGATCTATACTCCACTGGATGTTTTCAAAGGATACATCTTCATTGTTTCGTAGAGACTTTGTTTTAGCAATTCTACATGGATTTAACTGAAGAACTGATGCAAGTTAACATGTTCCATGGACTGACCTGGTTTTTATTTTTATAGGCTCATGAGAACCAGCACCCTTCACATCGTGAAAAAGATTCTCTGTCTCCAAGCTTTTACGTGGACGTAAATGGATTTTAAAGATAGGATTTTCTTCCTTTATTCATAACAGTGTTTTACTTTCTGAAGATTTACTCAAGGACTGCAAAAGGGACTCCTGTAAACAGAGCTCTTCTGGGGAATCTTTGGTTAACCCATAGCTCCTACTCAAGGCCTTATGGCTTGAGGAAGAGCCCTTTGGAAAGGGCTTCAAAGCCTCATAGAGAGTCACTTGCTTAAATCTGATTTTAGAGTTCTCACTTCCTTGGCTTTTCTCTTGACACTGAATAGCCGAAAATCAATCAGACAGATCCAGAGGTTTACCCATTACATAGTCTCCATTCATGGAAGAATGACTATCCAGTGGATAAGAAAAAAGCATTTTCTTTATCAAAGGAGGCTTGGGGACAGCTTACTTCATCTTCACTTTCTTCCTCAATTTTCTTCCTTTTGGTTCTGCTTCCCAATGATTTCAGGGGTACCACATGTTTATCTTTATCAGTAACAGTATCTTTAATGTGATCAATACTATCCTGTTCATTTATGGATTCACTTGCATTTTTATTTATAAGCATCTGCTTATTAGAAGATGACTGGTTAGTGATCTTGTTCACTTCAGCCCCAAGATTATGATGTGTGAAAAGGACACCATCTTCAGATTTTGATGTAGGTTTCTCTGATCTAGAATTAGAAGTGTTGCTAAAAGGCACTGTTTTCAGATTTCCCCCCCCCCCCCCAGTTTCTAAAAGAGAAGGGGACAAACTTATATTCAAACCTAAACTACTTTTCACATTAGAGGTAGCTCCAAATAGATGAGATCATACCTGATTAGTCAATTCTTCTTGAGGAGGAGTCTTTGAATTAGAATATGAAAATCTTAAACTATCTTCACTATTTCTTCTAGATTCCTCAAAGTGTTGTTTTTTGTGGTCTCCTTCCAGACAATGGTAAATCTCTTCACCAAGAGGGCTCCTAGGGCCTCGAGATTCAGATTTGTCTTGAACACTAAGTCCAAGTGTTTCAGCAACAACTATAGCTAAATTATCAGGAGGATAACTGCTTTTTCCATGTGTTTTAGCCATTGGAGCTTGACTCTGATCACAAGTGTCAGCCACTAGAATTTCACTTTCATTAGCTTTATCTCATAGATGAGTTGAAGACTTTGGGACTTTTCTCATTTTATGTGTACACCCAGAATGCTCCAATTTAGTATGTGTTTGTTCTACATATTGGGCATGGAAGTTCTCCTTTCTTTGTAGTCAGTTAGCACCAGAAAATGAAAAGGTTGTTATTGGTGAATCTGGAATAACATCTTCCTCAGATTCAAGATCAGTTGCTTGATGCTGTTGATCATACTCAATTTTCTGCTGCAGCTGTTCAGAAAGCTTTTTATTTTCTTCCTGTAGAGTAGTCTTTTCATTCACAAGCTCTGTGATAAGTTTAAGGTTCTGCTACAGAATATTTTCAAACTCTTCTGTTTCTTCCACATATGATCTTCAGTTACAGCACAGTGATCACATAATCCTGCTCTTAATAGGTCTTCTAAAACTTTAATGGTTTCATAAAGGACTTTCCCTTGCTCTCTCAGCCATTGATTTTTGGTGAAGAATTCTTCTAGTCTGCATCTAAAATTCATTGCTTTTTCAGTTTGGTTACTTTTATTGTATATTTTGTACTTCTTTATCATGATACTCCTTTAGTTTTGTCCAAAGATCCTTAAAGTTATTAGATACATCAGCAGAACTAGAGCTTCCACAACTGCTTCTGGAGATGTTCATCTTGCTTAATATGCTCCACACTTCTACTGCTTAATGACCTTTTCTGCTACATTATATAGGTCTGAAGTTGTTTTTGGCCAGTTTAAATACCCAAGGTTACACCGCTAAGACATGTCTATGTCATGGCTGGAACTCAAGTTGTGATGCCAATGAACTCCAAATACTTGGCTTGCAAGCTGCCTTGAGATTTTTGAAAGCCCCAGCAAGGAAGCGAGCATACTCTGGGGCTGGGAGGAGACAGCCGTTTGCTTTTCTCCTCATTCCCTCACTATACGGCCAAACCGCCAGGGGCCAAGCCACGCCCCTGGGGCAGCCGCACTTTCCAGGGTTCAGGGAGGGCCCAAGGGCTGCCGGCCGTGCTCACCCTACCCGGGCTTCCCATTTTTATTTTTATTTTCATTTTTTTTCTTTTATTTATTTTTTTATACAGCAGGTTCTTATTAGTCATCCATTTTATACACATCAGTGTATACATGTCAATCCCAATCTCCCAATTCATCACACCACCACCCTCACCACCCACCACTTTCTCCCTTGTGTCCATACGTTTGTTCTCGACATCTGTGTCTCAATTTCTGCCCTGCAAACTGGTTCATCTGTACCATTTTTCTAGGTTCCACATATATGCATTAATATACGATATTTGTTTTTCTTTTTCTGACTTACTTCACTCTGTATGACAGTCTCTAGATCCATCCACGTCTCTACAAATGACCCAAATTCGTTCCTTTTTATGGCTGAGTAATATACCATTGTATATATGTACCACAACTTCTTTATTCATTCGTCTGTCGATGGGCATTTAAGCTGCTTCCATGACCTAGCTATTGTAAATAGTGCTGCAGTGAACATTGGGGTGCATGTGTCTTTTTGAATTATGGTTTTCTTTGGGTGTATGCCCAGTAGTGGGATTGCTGGGTAATATGGTAATTCTATTTTTAGTTTTTTAAGGAACCACCATACTGTTCTCCATAGTGGCTGTATCAATTTACATTCCCACCAACAGTGCAAGAGGGTGCAAACTTATATTCAAAGTTTGACCCTTTTCTCCACACCCTCTCCAGCATTTGCCGTTTGTAGATTTTCTGATGATGCCCATTCTGACTGGTGTGAGGTGATACCTCATTGTAGTTTTGATTTGCATTTCTCTAATAATTAGTGATGTTGAGCAGCTTTTCATGTGTTTCTTGGCCATCTGTATGTCTTCTTTGGAGAAAAGTCTATTTAGGTCTTTTGCCCATTTTTTGATTGGGTTGTTCTTTTGTTTAATATTGAGCTGCATGAGCTGTTTATATATTTTGGAGATTAATCCTTTATCCGTTGATTTGTTTGCAAATATTTTCTCCCATTCTGAGGGTTGTCTTTTCACCTTGTTTATGGTTTTCTTCACTATGCAAAAGCTTTGAAGTTTCATTAGGCCCCATTTGTTTATTTTTGTTTTTATTTCCATTACTCTAGGAGGTGAGTCAAAAAAGATCTTGCTGTGATTTATGTCAAAGAGTGTTCTTCCTATGTTTTCCTCTAAGAGTTTTTTAGTGTCTGGTCTTACATTTAGGTCTCCAATCCATTTTGAGTTTATTTTTGTGTATGGTGTGAGGGAGTGTTCTAATTTTATTCTTTTACATGTAGCTGTCCAGTTTTCCCAGCACCACTTATTGAAGAGGCTGTCTTTTCTCCATTGTATATCCTTGCCTCCTTTCTCATAGATTAGTTGACCATAGGGGCGTGGGTTTATTTCTGGGGTTTCTATCTTGTTCCATTGATCTATATTTCTGTTTTTGTCCCAGTACCATATTGTCTTGATTACAGTAGCTTTGTAGTATAATCTGAAGTCAGGGAGTCTGATTCCTACAGCTCTGTTTTTTTCCCTCAAGACTGCTTTGGTTATTCTGGGTCTTTTGTGTCTCCATATAAATTTTAAGATTTTTTTGTTCTAGTTCCATAATAAATGCCATTGGTAATTTGATAGGGATTGCATTGAATCTGTAGATTGCTTTGGGTAGTATAGTCATTTTCGCAATGTTGATTCTTCAAATCCAAGAACATGGTATATCTCTCCATGTATTTGTACCATCTTTAATTTCTTTCATCAGTGTCTTATAGCTTTTTGCATACAGGTTTTTGTCTCCCTAGGTAGGTTTATTCCTAAGTAGTTTATTCTTTTTGTTGCAATGGTAAATGGGAGTGTTTCTCTTTCAGATTTTTCATCATTAGTGTATAGAAATGCAAAAATTTGGGGACGTTAATTTTGTATCCTGCAACTTTACCAAATTCATTGATTAGCTCTAGTAGTTTTCTGGTGGCATCTTTAGGATTATCTATGTATAGTATCATGCCATCTGCACACAGTGACAGTTTTACTTCTTTTCCAATTTGTATTCCTTTTATTTCTTTTTCCTCTCTGATTGCTGTGGCTAGGACTTCCAAAACTATGTTGAATAACAGTGGTGAGAGTGGACATCCTTGTCTTGTTCCTGATCTTAGAGGAAATGCTTTCAGTTTTTCACCATTGAGAATAATGTTTGCTGTGGGTTTGTCATATATGGCCTTTATTATGTTGAGGTAGCTTCCCTCTATGCCCATTTTCTGGAGAGTTTTTATCATAAACGGGTGTTGAATTTTCTCAAAAGATTTTTCTGCATCTATTGAGATGATCATATGGTTTTTATTCTTCACTTTGTTAATATGGTGTATCACATTGATTTATTTGCATATATTAAAGAATCCTTGCATCCCTGGGATAAATCCCACTTGATCGTGGTGTATGATCCTTCTAATGTGTTGTTGGATTCTGTTTGCTAGTATTTAGTTGAGGATTTTTGCACCTATATTCATCAGTTATATTGATAATTTTGTTTTTTTGTAGTGTCTTTGTCTGGTTTTGGTATCAGTGTGTTGGTGGCCTCATAGAGTGAGTTTGGGAGTGTTCATTCCTCTGCAACTTTTTGGAAGAGTTTGAGAAGGATGGGGGTTAGTTCTTCTCTAAATGTTTGATAGAATTCACCTGTGAAGCCAACTGGTCCTGGACTTCTGTTTGTTGGAAGATTTTTAATCACAGTTTCAATTTCATTACTTGTGATTGTCTGTTCATATTTTCTATTTCTTCCTGGTTCAGTCTTGGAAGGTTATACCTCTCTAAGAATTTGTCCATTTCTTCCAGATTGTCCATTTTACTGGCATAGAGTTTCTGGTAGTAGTCTCTTAGGATGCTTTGTATTTCTGCGGTGTCTGTTGTAACTTCTCCTTTTTCATTTCTAATTTTATTGTTTTGAGTCCTCTCCCTGTTTTTCTTGATGAGTCTGGCTAATGGTTGATTAATTTTGTTTACCTTCTCAAAGAACAAGCTTTTAGTTTTATTGATCTTTGCTATTGTTTTCTTTGTTTCTATTTCTTTTATTTTGGCTCTGATCTTTATGGTTTCTCTCCTTCTGCTAACTTTGGGTTTTGTTTGTTCTTCTTTTTCTAGTTCCTTTAGGTGTAAGGTTAGATTGTTTATTTGAGATTTTTCTTGTTTCTTTAGGTAGGCTTGTATAGCTATAAACTTCCCTCTTAGAACTGCTTTTGCTGCATCCCATAGGTTTTGGATCATCGTGTTTTCATTGTCATTTGTCTCTAGGTATTTTTTGATTTCCTCTTTGATTTCTTCAGTGATCTCTTCGTTATTTAGTAATGTATTGTTTACCCTCCATGTATTTTTGTTTTTTCCTATGTAATTGATTTCTAATCTCATAGAATTGTGGTCAGAAAAGATGCTTGATATGATTTTGATTTTCTTAAATTTACTGAGGCTTGATTTGTGACCCAAGATGTGATCTATCCTGGAGAATATTCCATTCGCACTTGAGAAGAAAGTGTAATCTGCTGCCTCCGGATGGAATGTCCTATAAATATCAATTAAATCTATCTGGTCTATTGTGTCATTTAAAGCTTGTGTTTCCTTATTAATTTTCTGTTTGGATGATCTGTCCATTGGTGTAAGTGAGGTGTTAAAGTCCCCCACTATTATTGTGTTACTGTCGATTTCCTCTTTTATAGCTGTTAGCAGTTGCCTTATGTATTGAGGTGCTCCTATGTTAGGTACATATATATTTATAATTGTTATATCTTCTTCTTGGATTGATCCCTTGATCATTATGTAGTGTCCTTCCTTGTCTCTTGTTACATTCTTTATTTTAAAGTCTATTTTATCTGATATGAGTATTGCTACTCCAGCTTTCTTTTGATTTCCATTTGCATGGAATATCTTTTTCCATCCCCTCACTTTCAGTCTGTATGTGTCCCTAGGTTTGAAGTGGGTCTCCTGTAGACAGCATATATATGGGTCTTGTTTTTGTATCCATTCAGCAAGCCTGTGTCTTTTGTTTGGAGCATTTAATCCATTCACGTTTATGGCAATTATCGATATGTATGTTCCTATGACCATTTTCTTAATTGTTTTGGGTTTGTTTTTGTAGGTCTTTTTCTTCTCTTGTGTTTCCCACTTAGAGAAGTTCCTTTAGCATTTGTTGTAGAGCTGTTTTGGTGGTGTTGAATTCTCTTAGCTTTTGCTTGTCTGTAAAGCTTTTGATTTCTCCATCGAATGTGAATGAGATCCTTGCTGGTAGAGTAATCTTGGTTGTAGTTTCTTCCCTTTCATCACTTTAAGTATATAATGCCACTCCCTTCTGGCTTGTAGAGTTTCTGTTGAGAAATCAGCTGTTAACCTTTTGGGAGTTCCCTTGCCTGTTATTTGTCATTTTTCCCTTGCTGCTTTCAATAATTTTTCTTTGTGTTTAATTTTTGCCAATTTTATTACTATGTGTCTCGGTGTGTTTCCCCTTGGGTTTATCCTGTATGGGACTCTCTGTGCTTCCTGGACTTGGGTGGCTATTTCCTTTCCCATGTTATTGAAGTTTTCGACTATAATCTCTTCAAATATTTTCTTGGGTTCTTTCTCTCTCTCTTCTCCTTCTGGGACCCCTATAATGTGAATGTTATTGCATTTAATGTTGTCCCAGAAGTCCCTTAGGCTGTCTTCATTTCTTTACATTATTTTTTCTTTATTCTATTCTGCAGCAGTGAATTCCACAATTCTGCCTTCCAGGTCACTTATCCATTCTTTTACCTTGGTTATTCTGCTATTGATTCCTTCTAGTGTAGTTTTCATTTCAGTATTTTATTGTTCATCTCTGTTTGTTTGTTCTTTAATTCTTCTAGGTCTTTGTTAAACATTTCTTGCATCTTCTCGAGCTTTGCCTCCATTCTTTTTCCTAGGTCCTGGATCATCTTCACTATCATTATTCTGAATTCTTGTTCTGGAAGATTGCCTATCTCCACTTCATTTAGTTGTTTTTCTGGGGTTTTGTCTTGTTCCTTCATCTGGTACATAGCCCTCTGACTTTTCATCTTGTCTACCTTTCTGTGAATGTGGTTTTTGTTCCACAGGCTGCAGGGTTGTAGTTCTTCTTGTTTCTTCTGTCTGCCCTCTGGTGGATGAGGCTATCTAAGAGGCTTGTGCAAGTTTCCTGATGGGAGGGACTTGTGGTGGGTAGAGGTGGCTGTTTCTCTGGTGGGCAGACTTCAGTGAAACTTTCCTATTTTGATTTTTAAGTGCATTTATTTCTTTAATGGTTAAAGCAGATACACAATGTATGTTTGACAGGCCACAAAACATCTTAAAATATACGTTAAATCCTGAATAAGCCAGAATGGCTTCACTATACCTCAATACATGAAGATTTACCCCATCCTTTCCTCCTTTTGACTGCAAACCTTTTGATAGAATGCACTGATAAACAAAATATTTGCCCCTCAATACCAGAGTGGTTGCTGAATGCCCTGTGTCCATCATGTCCCTGGGTGCTAAGCCACTTTTTTTGTTAGATAGATAGGTAGATAGATAGAAGATAGATAGATTTGCCTAGTTATCCACTGGGAGAAAACTAATCAGACATAATGAACAAGCAAAGAGGTATGCTGATAGGAAAACAGTTTTTAGGTTTTACATTAATTACATCAAATTGTCACACAAAAATTCTATGTGTTCTGTCAGCAATAGACTTAAAACAAGCAGTAAAACATGTCATGAGTATATTTATACTCTGTGACAATTTCACTAGAGAATTTCTTTCCCTCCTGAACATTGGGTCAAAAGTATAGTTAGAAGTAAAACAATAATATTCAATTTTGATAGGGAGACAAAGATTTGGCAAACAGTATAATTAGTAGGAGAGCTAACAGGCCTGGTCCAGATTCTTGGGTCAGCAGTCTACCACTGCTGTCATCTTCTTCTTGTCCTGGTGTGGGTGTCATTTCTCCCATGTTTGTGTATGGTTTTAAGGTGAGTTTGAAGTCAACAGTCATTTCTATATACCAGTCCAGTGCAGAGACCCTTTTTAAGTGGGAAATATGAATTCAAGAGTAAATTCCCTTTAGTTTCCATGTGCATGACTTAGTTAAGAATACCTGATAAAGGTCTTTCCATCTAGGATGGAGAGAGAGAGAGTCCTTTGACTGATGTCTTTTCCAGGATGCATCATTTCCTGGTTGCCTGTTATGGGTAATCTGATCTTTATCCAAAGATAGATTACTGTGGTAAGCTTCGGAGACAAACTCAGAATATCCTTTTAATAATTTAATTGACCTCTACAATAATGCAACATAGCAACAAGGAGCCATATTGGAAGTGAATTTTAAGCAGTAAAAACCAAACCTCAAAGACAATTAACAATATTAGAACTTAATATCCACAAAGGTATATTATTAAAACTTGATATTTTTCTCTTTCAAATTATTTCTTTACCAAATATAGCCAAATTAAGACTAACTTGTTTGAAAAATATGTCTGGTTTTAATAACTTTAGTCTGTTTATTTACATAAGTGATTATGTAGGCTCTTTTAATTTTGGCTTTGCTGGAACTTTTCAAAAGAGATCTCAAATTGAGCTTTTAAAATGGCTCTCAAGACCAGGAAAGCCATAACAAGGGTTTCCTATCAGATTCCACCTGCAATATCTATAGATTTGGGTAAATTATTCTCTTCTCAAGTTCCCAAAATGTCTTGAGATTCCTGCACCTGTCAAGAGGTGTCCTTCCTTATTCACCTGATAAGGCTCCTGGGAACCTAAGATTTTCCAGTTTCTGGAGGGATCAAGTAGAGAGAAAAGATAAATGTTTCAATTCTACTCACAAAATACACTTTAACAAGTTGCTATAAGCAACATGGTTGGACCTAGAGATTATCATACTAAGTGAAGTAAGTCAGACAGAGAAAGACAAATATTATACAATATCACTTATACATGGACTATTAAAAAAAGATACAAATGAACTTATTTACAAAACATATACAGACTCATAAACATAGAAAACAAACTTATGGTTACCAATGGGGAAAGGTGGAGAGAAGGGATAAATTAGGAGGCTGTCATTAAGATATATACAGTACTATATATAAAACAGATAATCAACAAGGATCTACTTTATAGCACAGAGAACTCTACTTAATACTCTATAATAACCTATATGGAAAATAATCAGGAAAAAAATAGAATATATATAAACACACACACATACACACACACACACACATATGTATAACTGAATCATTTTGCTGTACACCTGAACTAACACAACACTGTTAATCAACTGTACTCCAATATAAAATTCAAAAAAATAATATAAAAACAAGTTGGTGTAAGTCAAAATTAGCTTAAAGGGAAAGGTTTCAGCAGTATGATATGAAAGTTATCAAAAATCTATACTTGTCAAAAAGTTCTTTCTGGGAATCTTCCTTAAGATGAAACATTTTTTTGCAATAGCATCAGAAGACAACAATAACTGTCTATAAATGACAAAAGACTTAAAAAGCATGGTTAAAGACTTTATTACAATGCAATTGACAAAGAAATGTGATTATTTTTGTGACATAAAATATTAAAATAAAGTAACGTTATACCAGGACCTATTCAAATTTTAGAAATTTCAAGAACTTTTTTTAAAATAAATTTATTTATTTATTTATTTTTGGCTGCATTGGGTCTTGGTTGCTGCATGCGAGCTTTCTCTAGTTGGGGCAAGCAGGTGCTACTCTTCATTGCAGTGGCCTCTCCTGTTGCAGAGCATGGGCTCTAGGCATGCAGACCCCAGTAGTTGTGGCACATGGGCTCAGCAGTTGTGGCTCATGAGCTCTGGAGCACAGGCTCAGTAGTTGTGGCACACAGGCCTAGCTGCTCTGCAGCATGTGGGATCTTCCCAGACCAGGGCTCAAACCCGTGTCCCCTGCCTTGGCAGGTGGATTCTTAACCACTGTGCCACTAGGGAAGTCCATCAAGAACTTTTATACTAATGACATTTACCTATACAATATAACCTAAAAAGGTTTATCATCACTCATTTGACAATGCTTCCCATGTAACTCATCATACCAAATAAGCCTAATTAATTTAATATCTTTCTTTGACAAGGAGAGAAAACAAATATCTAGCGGTGTTCCAAGGGCCCTCTGGAAAACCTCAAAGTTATTTCCAGATCAATAACAATCTATTTAGAATTTGATTTGGGGGAAGTTTGTCAAAAATATCAAAAAGTTTTAAAACCCTGGTCAAATAAAATAATAGGTCACTGTGAAAAAATACTTATTCACTTAACCAAGTGACAATAAAAGATTTCAAAGGAAAATTCAGAAAGTTACAATAGATTACTTAAAAGATAAAGAAACTTTTACGACCTTTTATCAAAATCAGATCAATATTCCAAGGAAACTCTGTCCTCTGCATGGGGAGAGAAAACCAAATTCTAGGTTTGCACCAGCTTAGTTTAATAACAAAATTTATTTACTTAACTAAATTCAATCTAATCTTAGCTGGTCCTAACCATGTAAACTCCTTTCGCAAGGTCCCTTTACCACAAACCTTCCAGAACTTGCTGTATCCATATTAGTTTGTCCTTTATTTTTTTCTCACTTAGACATAACGTTTTACGAAAAATTACTTTCTTTTCCCTTAACAAAATGCACTTCTACCCCTCATATTTTTTTTACTGAAAACACATATCATAGTTTCCTTGCAGACTGAAAATTTTCCCTTTTTATTTCTAGTAGCTTTAATTACATATATATTACAATTTTTAACCCTTAAAAGCCTTAAACTCTAGTGAAAATCAAGAAGCAAGCAATTGTGAACTGTTTGTCATACCAGGATTTCCTGACTGGTAAACTTATGAACATAGTCTATAATTCCTAGAAACATACAATCTCTTCACAGCATAATTTTTTTCTTTAATGTGATACAAGACAAATGTCCAATAAACCCAAGCATCTTTATTTTACCTCTAGTAAGACTACAAAAGTATATAAACTTGTTTAGCAATTAATGTTCCAGTATTTTATCTTATTTGGAAATGAACTGAATATTCAATGAATTCATCATTTAGCTTAATTTAACAAACCTCTAAAATTTCAAGTTACCAAACATCTGGAGAAACTATTTTTAAGTAGATATTTCTGAAACAGTTATTCCTAGAGAGTTCACCTAAAAACTTCTATCCCAATTACATTTATCTAATTACTTATGAAAATGTCATCACACCAAGTTAATTTTCCTTTTTTAAAATAAATTTTATTTATTTATTTTTTTATTCATTTATTTATTTATTTTTAGCTGCGTTGGGTCTTTGTTGCTGCTTGCAGCCTTTCTCTAGTTGTGGCTAGTGGGGGCTACTCTTCATTGCAGTGCATGGGCTTCTCATTGCAGTGGCTTCTCTTGTTGTGGACCACAGGCTCTAGGTGCATGGGCTTCAGTAGTTGTGGCATGCAGGCTCAGTAGTTGTGGCGCACAGGCTTAGTTGCTCCATGGTATGTGGGATTTTCCTGGACCAGGGCTCAAACCCGTGTTCCCTGCATTGGCAGGCTGATTCTTAACCACTGCGCCACCAGGGAAGTCCCCAATTTTCTTGTTGACAAATTTTGCAACTGAAATAATAAGAACTTATTTGACTTCTAGTAAACTTAGGTACAATAAAAGTGTTATTATTAACATCGACGAGTCTAAAGACATGTCTGTATTAATTAACCAATAAAATTAAACTAAGTTTAGTAGCAAATATTAATTTAATACTGAATATTTCCCAGATCACATGAACCTGAAATTCATTTGGGTTAATTTCTTTTATATATCTGAGAATTTATATCCGTTCTTATTTTCCTTTAAGCCAATTAAACAGAGCTTGTTTACAAATTAATTTTGGTAATACTATCCGGAGGTAGAGATATATCATATCTATATTACACACACAGACATATAAACAGACACAACCAGAAATCTTATGGCTTCATTTTAAAACTTAGTCATGAATTATTATAATATAAAACTCAGTAGTTTATAAATAACAGTTGATATAAGTTAATTTTACTCCCTTGAGTTTAAAAAGGCCTCATTTCTCCCTTTTTTCCCTCATTCTCATGAATTGGAGATGGTCTAGATAAAAGTAAGATAAAAGTTCCTGAAAGACCTGGCCATCTTGGCCTTTGTTCGGATGAGATTTTCGTCAGTTCCCAATTAAGTAAGTACTTGCAAGTATAGGAAGTTTCATAAGTATTGATACAAAGACATAAATGATTATACATATAGGATTTCATCCCATTTTTTCTCTGTCTTACAAAACTGGTCTAATTCTAAAATAATATTATAATTTAAGGACATTTTCTCAGGCCACTCTTCCCCTGACTCTATCTGATACTGGGGTCAAGCAGTGTTACAAAAGAATATCATCTTTTCTTATTCATAGGCTCATAACTACAAGAATCCCAATTTGGAAAATGCATTCCAATGGGTTGTTGTTTGGTATACCATTTACATTTCCCATTTATGGTGTTCCTCCAGGTGGCCACAGCAAAGGAAGTCTCTCTAAGGTTAAGTTCTGACTATGTGGTGTTTGCAGAAACTGTCTCTCACCGATGCCAACAAAGTTAGGGAACTATGCCTTGGATGAGCTGACAGAGCCAATTGCTTCCTCATGAACAAGAAAGCCCCCAAAAGATGTGTTTTTTAAAAGGTGGTCCCTATAAGGTCATTACACATCAGGGACAGATGCACTGACACCTCCATAAACTCCCCAGTCATCTGGAATGTCCCAAAAAACCAGAGGGAACAGTGTCTCTGATCTTCAGAGTCAGAAGACCACAGTGAGGTTAATTCATAGAAGGAGTTTGCTTCTGGGTGCTAGCGGAAGTCAAAAATTCCTCCTCTGTCCATGCTTCAGCTGCATGACTTGCAGGTGTTTTCTGCTGTCTCTGAAAAATGAAACTGAGTGCAGTCATTTGTTATCTTCCTTAGACTATAACTTGCTTGATAAATAATATTGTATAACCTGTCTTCACTGACTATTATTGCTGTAATTGTTCTTGCAAACTGCATAGCATCCAAGCTTCACATAGCTTAGACTTATATCACAAGACTCCTTTAACTACCCCCTATGTATAATACCTCTGATGTATGTGTCCTTATAGTAAAATTTACTTAAGTTGTTCTTATGGTGCTTGGAGCTAGCCTTGCCCAGTTCAAACCAGTTGAGATCACTACCATTTAACTGATTCTGTGCAAGTGTCACATGGATAACAATTTGATGCCAGAGGGCCAAAAACTCCTCCTTCAGATCATATTAATGTCACTGTTTTCTGAATATGCATCCCTTGAAGAAGTGTGTAACTCAGAGAAGCCTCCTCAGAACACTTATTACTTCAAATTTTTCTTTCCTCCAATTGTCTTGACCCACACCTCAGATCATCCTGCTTCTTTATCCCATAAATATCCCAATGCTTTTACCTTTGGGGAGGTTTTCTCCCATCTCCTCACATAGCTGTCTCATGAATAAACCATTTCTTTGCTGTGAACTTCAGCCTCTCAGTATTTGTCTTGTTGGGTTTTGGGCAAGCAAAGTTGATTTGGTAAAAGAAACAACTCAATATCTTGTTAGAAATAGGATAGAGTCAGTTTGGGCTGATTCTGAAGTTACAACTGTAAATCTCCTAATAAGTTATTCACCAAGGGAAATATCAAAACCATATGTTTAGGGAAAAATCATTATTAAGTCAATTAGTAGAGGATCAAAACATTGATGTAGTCTATTTATATTCAATTGAATTAAGCAAGAATTTTCTAATTTTGCAATGCTGGATAGCTATAACACAATAAATCCACCTACAATTACTGGATGTAGTCTGATTTTCCTTCTAACTTATAAACTTCTTGAAGTCACAGACCATCTTTATTCTGTTTGTAGCTCTGTTGTTGCTATATAGCTTTATATGTAGTCATTAGCAAGTCCTGATATAAATCAAGGGTCAGCTTTTTCTTTTTCCTTAAGCACTATTTTCTGCAAATATTTTGGGACAGTAGGGGAGAAGTTGCATGAAACTCCCTTCTTGGTTATCTGCTTAATCACTCTTCCTGTACTTGAAATATGTGATTTCAGATCTAAGAGAAGTAATATAGAAGATAAGCCTGGAACGTCATGTGCCATAAAATAAGAAAGCCATGAGATGAAAGTGAGGTATTGTCAAAATGACACATATGTCAGCTTGAATGGACTTCTGCTATCCAAAGATGGAACAATTTAAGCAACAAAAAGGATAATAACTATGATTTATCAAAACACTTTAATATGCAAAAATCCATGCATTCACAATGATATTTTAAAAAGAGAGAAACAAACCAGAACTCACTGGATATTGGACATCCATTAGAGTTTGCCTGGGCACCAATTCTATATTATGAAAATTGGCAACTGAAGTGAAAGAACTGAGCATTTACCTTGCCATTCTAAAGTCAAGTGTATTCCAGGGTATCCCATAAGTCCTATGGATGAAGGAAAGTGTTTTATATAGAAGTATACCAGTTAATAAATGAAGAAAGAATGATAGAATTAGAAAATCATTATGCAATTCTTAATGGAATAACTGACTTAGATAATTGTCATCAGTAGATGATAAAATTATCAAATGTGAGGTTCATGGGTAATTCATTATCTAAACAGACATTTTGTGGCTGAAAATACATTGTTATTAATTATATAAGAACAACAGACATAAACTGGTACAAACTGGTACAATTCTAAGCAAAGGTATGTCACGTCACCCTATACTAAGAAACCTGACAATGACACGAACAAGCTATCACTGAATTCACTGATCAATTTTAGCAGACTAAAAGTAGAGTAGTCAGGCACAAGATGACAGAGTAGAAAGACCCTGAGCTCACCTCTATTCACAGGTACACCAAAATCACAACTATTTACAGAGCTATCATTGTGAAAAAGAGTGGAAGAGACCAGGAAATATCTTCTACAATGAAAGATATGAAGAAAAAGTCACATGATATGCATAGGAAGTGCAGAGTAGCTATATAGTCAAATCCCATACCCCAAGGTGGGCAATCCACAAATGGGAGAATAATTACACCTGCAGAGGTTGTCCCAAAGGAGTGTGAGGACAGAGCCTCACATCAAGCTCCCCAACCTGGAGGTCCTGCAGTGGGAAGGCAAGCCACCAGAGCATTTGCTTTGATGCCAGTGGGGCTTACTTTGGGGAGTCCCAGAGAGCTAGAGAAATAGAGACTTCACTCTTAAGGGGTGAAGACAACACCTCACATGTCCAGGACCCAAGGCAGAAGCAGTGATTTGATAAAAGCTGAGGTCAGACCTATATGCTGATCTTGGAATTTCTCCCAGAGAGGTAAGAGACAACTGCAGCTCATCTTGGGGACATAGATACTGGCAGCAGCCATTTTGGGAGCTCATTCTACCATGTGGACAGTGGTGCTGGCAAGCACCATTTTCGAATCTTCCCTCTAGTTTATTGGACCGAGCTCTGCCCTGGTCCAATGTTCTATAGGCACCAGTGCTGGGATGCCACAGAACAAGCAATGAACTAGGCATGGACACAGACCCACCTAACAGCAGACAGGCTGCCTTAAGACCCCATGTGCCAATAGCCACCTCTGGACACAGCTTTGCCCACAAAAGGGCCTGGGACCCAGCCACTAGTAACAGTGTGAAGACACAAACCCAAGACCCACAGGTTCCTCTCGCCAGAGGTCCCAGGACACACCAGTTGGCAGACATGAACCCCAGAATTCTCAGGGCCCCAGTCCCACTCACCAGTGAGGCTGCTCTAGCCTTGGGCCCAGCTCTACCTCCCAGCAGGCAGACACCAGCCAGAAGAAAAACCATAGTCTTGTAGTCTGCAGATGCAGCCCACCCACCAGCAGGCCAGACCCTGCCCTGGGACCAGCCCTGGCCCCTCCCACTAGCAGGCCAACACAAGCTTCAAGACACCCTGGGCAATGCAACCAATTGTGTCAGAAACTATCCCCACCCACCAACAATCCAACACCTTCCCTGGGATCTTGGAGCCTGAAACAAGACCACAGGACTTGGTTCTGACCACAAGTAGGCTGGCAATGGCTCCAGGATCTGGCTTCATTCACCAGTTGACAGGCAACCCCTGGGGTTCTATAATCAGTCACCTCATGAACCAGTACTGTCAACCAAGGGCCAGTAGCCTCGAACAAGGCAGAAGCTGGCAACCAAATGTACCAGGAGCCACCAAAGACTATCAGACCTTCCACACTGTCTGCTTGCCAAAAGAGAAAGATCCATACAGTCCTCATAGGAGGAATGCCAAGAGCATATACTCTGTTGATGAGATGGGAGTGCACTACTGGGATGCATAGAATGTCTCCTACAAAAGACTAATTCACCAAGACCTGGAAATGTAAACAACCTACAGGATATATAAAAATAAAAGAACAATTTAGGCAAAATTAGGCTACAGAAGAACATGTTCCAAATGAAAGGACAAGATATAAACTGCAGAAGAAGAACTAAGTGAAGTGAAGGTAGGCAATCTACCTGAGAAAGCATTCAGGGTATGATGATAAAGATCAAAAAACTTGAGAGAAAAATCGATGTACAGAGTGAGAAGTTAGAAGTTTTTAACAAAGAGAAAATACAAAAAACAACTGATAGAGATGAAGAATACAGTAACTAAAATTTTACAATACACTAGAAGGAATCAACAGTAGACTAAATGATACAGAGGAATGGATCAGCAAGCTGGAAGACAGAGTAGGGGAAATCACTGATGCTGAACAGAAAAAAAAAATGAAAAGAAATACAGACAGTTTAAAAGACCTCTAGGACAACACCAAATGCACTAATATTCCCCTTATAGGGTTGCTGGAAGGAGAAGAGAGAGAAATGGGCTAAGAACATCATTGAAGACATAATAGATGAAAACGTCCCTAACCTGGGAAAAGAAATAGACATCCAAGTGCAGGAAGCACACAGAGTCACATGTAGGATTAAATGCTAAAAGCAGAAAGTGAAAAGCAACACATTACATACAAAGGAACTCCCATAAACCTATCAGCTGACTTTTCAGCAGAAACTCTACAGGCCATAAGGGAATGGCATGATATACTTAAAGTGATGTAAGAGAAAAACCTACAACCAAGAATACTCTACCCAACAAGGCGCTCATTCAGATTTTTGGAGAAATTAAAAGCTTTATAGACAAGCAAAGCCTAAAAGAGTTCAGACCCACCAAACCAGCCTTACAAGAAATGTTTAAGGAACTTCTCTATATAGATTGCTATACTTAAAGCTCATGGTAACCTCAAACCAAAAATCTACAGTAGATACACAACCACAATAAAGAAAAGAAATCCAAACATAATTCTAAAGATAGTCATCAAATCACAAGAGAAGAGAACAAAAGAAGAAAAGAACAAAAAAGACCTACACAAAAATTCAAAAACAAATTAAAAATGGCAATAAGAACATACATATCATTTTTTTCACTTCACTTCACTGTCCAGTAGAAACTAACACAACATTGTAAAGCAACTATACCCCAATTAAAAAAAAAAACTTACATATCAGTAGTTACTTAAAATGTAATTGACTAAATATTCTAATCAAAAGACAGAGTGGCTGAATAGACACAAAAGCAAGAACTGTATGTATGCTCCCTACAAGATACTCACTTCAGATGAAAAGAAACACACAGACTAAAAGTGAGGGGATGGAAAAAGATATAACATACAAATGATATCAAAAGTAAACCAGGGTAACAATTCTTATATCAGAAGAAATAATCTTTGAAATAAAGATGGTTGCAAGAGACAAAGAAAGACACTACATAATGATCAATCCAAGAAGAAGATAGAACAATTGTAAATATGTATACACCCAACATAGAAGCATCTAAATACATAAATCAAATATTAACAAACATAAAGGAAAAATAGACAGTAATGATAATAGTAGGGGAATTTGATATCCCACTTACATCAATGGACAAGACACAGAGACAGAAAATCAATATGTAAACACAGGCCTTAAAGGACACATTAGACCAGATGAACTTGATATATATATATATATATATATATAAAACATTCCATCAAAAACAGCAGAATATACTTTCTTTCCAAGTGCTCATGAAACATACTCCGAGATAGATCACAGGCTAGGCCACAAAATAAGACTTGGGAATTTTTTTTAAAAATTGAAATCATTCCAAGCATCTTTTCTAACCCCGGTACTATGAGACTAGAAATCAACTACAAGAAAATAACTGCAAATAACACAAGCACTAAGAGACTAAACAGTATGCTACTAAACATCAATGGATTACTGAAGAAATCAAAGAGGAAATAAAAGAAAATACCTGGAGACAAATGAACATGAAAACACAATGATGCAAAATCTATGAGACTCAGCAAAAGCAGTGTGAGTGGGAAGTTTATAGTGATACAAGCTTACCTCAGGTAATAAGAAAAATCTCAGATAACAACCTAAACCTACACCTAAAAGATCTGGAAAAGGAAGAACAGATAAATCCCAAAGTAAATAGAAGGAATGAAATCATAAGGATCAGAGAAGAAATAAATGAAAGAGAGACTAAAACACCAATAAAAAAGATGAATGAAACTAAGAATTCATTCTTTGAAATGATAAACAAATTGATAAACCTTTAGCCAGACTGATGAAGCAAAAAAAGAGAGAGGGCCCAAATCAATAAAATCAGAAAGGAAAAAGTAGAAGTTACAACTGACTCCAGAAACGCAAAGGATCATGAGAGACTACTATGACCAACTATATGCCAATTAAATGGAGAACTTAGAAGAAATTGTCAAATTCCCACAAATGTACAATCTCCCAAGACTGAACCAGAAAGAAATAGAAAATATGAACAGAACAATTGCCAGTAATAAACTTTAATGAGTAATTTAAAAACTTCCAACAAACAAAAGTCCAGGACAAGATGGCTTCACAGGTGAATTCTAGCAAACATTAACACCTATCCTTCTGAAACTATTACAAAAAATTGCAGAGGAAGGAACACTTGCAAAATCATTCTATGAGGCCAGCACCAATCTGATACCAAAACCAAATGTTATATCAAAAAAGAAAATTATGGGCCTATATAACTAATAAGAACAGATACAAAAATCCTCAGAAATATTAGCAAAATGAATCCAACGATACCTTAAAAGGGTCGTACACCATGATCAAGTGGGATTCATCTCAGGGATGCAAGGATTTTTCAATATCTGCAAATCAACCAGTGTAATATACCATATTAAAAATTGAAGAATAAAAGCCATATGATCTCAATAGATGCAGAAAAAACTTTTGATAAAATTCAACATCCATTTATGATAAAAAAAAAACTTTCCAGAAAGTGGGCATAGAGGGAACATACCTCAACATAATAAAGGCCACATATAAAAAACCCACAGCTAACATCATACTCAACAGTGAAAAGGTGAAAACATTTCCTCTAACATCAAGAACAAGACAAAGATGCTCACTCCTGCCACTATGCCATTCAACATAGTATTGGAAGTCCTAGTTACAGTAATTAGACAAGAAAAAGAAATAAAAGGGATCTGATCTGAATTGGAAAGAAAGAAGTAAAACTGTCACTGTTTGCAGATTATATGATACTATACGTAGAAAACCCTAAAGATGCCACCAAAAAACTACTAGACCTCATGAATGAATTTGGTAAATTTGCAGGAGACAAAATTAATATAAAGAATTTTGTTACATTCTATACTCTAATCATGAAGTATCAGAAAGAGAAATTAAGGAAATAATCCCATTTACAATCACATCAAAAAATAAAATAAAATATCTAGGTTGATACTTACCTAAGGGAGGTAAAACACCTGTATTTGGAAAACTATAAGACACTGGTGAAAGAAATTGAAGAGGACATAAAAAGATGGAAAAATATACCATGTTCTTGTATTGGAAGAATCAGTATTGTTAAAGTGATCATATTATCCAAAGCAATCTACAGCTTTGATGGTATCCCTATCAAACTACCAATGACATTTTTCTCAGAACTAGAGCAAATAATTTTAAAACTTGTATGGAAACACAAAAGACCCTGAATAGGCACAACAATCTTGAAAAAAAAAAAAACAAACCCAGACTGGAGGAATCTTGCTTTGTGACTTTAGAGTGTACTACATAGCTACAGTAATCAAAACGTAATGGTACTGGCACAAACCAGACACATAGATAAGTGAAATAGAATAGAGAGACCAGAAATAAACACACTCACTTATGGTCAGTTGATCTACAACAAAAGAGGAAGAATACCTAATGGAGAAAAGATGGTCTCTTCAATAAGTGGTACTGGGAAAACTGGACCGCTATATGTATATATCAGTGAATCATAGTGATATAAGAAATCCTTCCTCTCCATTTTTGGAAATGTACTGAGGTTGTTAGATGTAATTGTGTAATGTCTGGAAATTCTTTTAAATTACTCCAGCCCCAAAGTATGGGGTAGATAATTTTGGCAAAAGATTAATGATTGTTGAAGATAAGCATGAGCATAAGGGTTTGGTATGTTCTCAACAATATTTTCCTCCATTTTCCAATCCTCTGCACTATACCATGGGACACTATTGTCCTTTTGCTACTGGCTGTGGACTAGTAGTTAATATGAGCAATTCTTAAATATTTTTTGACTCACTCATCTCTTTTCTCAATCTACTACCACACATAATTGTGCTGTTATGTCGAATGTATAAAGCAGGTAAAGGGAGGAGAAACTAAATGGAATGATAAAAAAAGGAGGTAATGCCTCCCTAACATTTGTTCTAACATCTATTTTTTAAATTCCATCTATCTTTTGGAAAGTTGGTGGTAAATTATACCTTTATAATAGTACATTTCTCCAAGTCTGATTAAAACTTTTGGATCACAAAAGTATCCAGCACAGGGAGAGGAGTCAAGATAGGGTGGAATAAGAGGATGCAGAATTTGTCACTCCTCACAAGTACATCAAGAATACATTCACAAATGGAACAATTCTCTGAGAGTGACTCCTGAACACTAGCAGAAGAGTTTGGACACCTAAAAGGACAAAAAAATACCCTCGCAACCAAGTAGGATGAAAGAAAGGAAAAAGAGAAAAGAAGAATCAAAAAAGGGACCAGCAAACCTGGTGGGAAGATGAAGGCAAACAGAGGTCCCCACACTCAGAAAAACTTCCTCACAATGGAAAAATCAACTGGGATGGAAAGAGACCTTGAGGCAATCAAAGGAGAACACAGTGGATGGCTTATTGAAGACAGGACAAAGTAAGAACTGCACGCATGGTCCACGCCACAGCTCTGCACATCCCAGTCTGAGTCATCTTGTGGAGGGATGCTGGGTGCTGGAAAGTGGGATTTGGAGCACAGACCCAGGGAGAAAACAGCTGTTGGTGGTGAAAAGACAGCCTGAAGGGACAGGAGTAGGGAGTTCCACAACCAGGAAAGTTAGCAGGAAAAGCCCAGGATACTGTACAAGCAAGGCATCATTGTTGAGTGGCACGCAAGGGGCAGGGCCACCATTACAACCCCTTTCTCCACCCACCAGATTCTTCAGCCTCTGAAGACACTGGGAGGGACTCCCACCACATTGGGTGCACCCCAAACTTTTGCAACTGTCTGCTGGTCCCTGCCACTGCAGGCAATTTGCCCACACCCCAGTTGTGATTGCCATACCCCTTCCTGGCCTGACAGAGTAAGTGTGCCACAGTCGGCCATGGCTTTCTCTCCCTCTCACCTGGGAAGGGAACAGATGCCTCAGGGTGGTGCACATGCAGAGGTGTGGCCAAAAGCAAAGCTGAGCCCCATAGGGTGGTGAGACTAAGGAAGAGGAACAGAAATCTTTCTGTGCAGCTGCACAAGCTGCAAATTAAATCCCTGTGATTGGCTTTGTAAATCCTTCATCTGTGGAATATCTGAATAGACAACGAGTGTTCCCACAACTCTTACTGGTCTAGCCTTAGCAGAGGTGGACTTTGGAGGCAAATACTCACGCCAGTTGAGCTAGGTCAGAGTCTGAGCTGGCCCCACAGTGCCCACAGCAGGTCCACAGACCTACCTAGTGTTATTGGAGGATCTCCTGGGGAGGTGGGGATTGGCTGTGCCTCACTGTGGGAGCAAGGACAATGACAGAAGAGGCCCCAGGAAAATATTCTTATTACTATTATTCTTTTTTTGTTTGTTTCATTTTTCTCAGTTGATGGTGGTGTTGTTTTTATTATTTTTGTTTTTTATTTTTTAATATATATATTTAAAATTTTCACTTTACATTTTTGTTGTTTTGTGTTTTTTTCTTGTTTTCATTCTTTGTTTTTTATTTTATTTTATTTTTTCTTTTTAAAATTGTTTCTATATGTTTATTTTATGTTTGCTTCTTTTGTTTGCTCTCTGGTTTTGTTTTTTTTCATTTTTTTGTTTTTGTTAGTTTAGTCCTTATTGATTGTTGTCATTTTTGAATACGTTGGTTTGTTTCCTTGTTCCCTTTTTTTCTTTCTCCTTTCCTGTCTGATCCTTTGTTTGTTTCTGTTAGTTTGGTGGTGTTGTTATCATTTGTCTTGGATCTGGTGTGTCTGTTTGTTTTCTTTCTTCTGTGTGTGTGTGTGTGTTGTATCATTGTTGTTAGTGTTTGTTTGTTTTTGTTTTTCCTATTTGTCTTGGGATTTGTCTGTTTGTTTTCTTTTCTTTTCCTTTTTTTTCTCTTTTCCTTTTCTTTCTTTTTCTCTGGCCAGGCAGTGCAGCTTGTGAGCTCTTGGTTCCCCAGCCAGTGGTTGGGCCCTTGCCTCCAGGGTGGGAGTGCTGAATACAGGACGCTGGACCACCAGAGAATTCTTGAGCCCAGCGAATATTAATTGGAGTGCACTATCCCAGAGGTATACATCTCAACCCCAAGAACCAGCTCCACCCAAATGCCTGCAGGTTCCAGTGCTGGACACTTCATGCCAAACAACCAGCAAGACGGGAACACAGCCCCACCCATCAACAGACATGATGCTTAAAGTTGTACTAAACTCACAGTCACCCCCAAAACACACCACATGACAAGGACTTGCCCATCAGAGGGAAAAGACTCAGCTCCACCCACCAGAGTGCAGGAACCAGTCCTCTGGTTCTGAACTAGGCAGCCTACACAAGCCTCTGAACCAACCCCACACAACAGGGGACAGACAACAGAAGCAAGAGGAACTACAACCCTGCAGTCTGCAGAAAGGAGACCACAAACACAGAAAATTAGATGAAATGAGATGACAGACAAATATGTTGCAGACAAAGGAGTAAGGTAAAAACCCACAAGACCAAGTAAATAAAGAGAAAATAGGCAATCTGCATGAAAAAGAATTCAGAGTAATGATAGTAAAGATGATCCAAGATCTAGGAAATAGAAGGGAGGCATGGATCAAGAAGATACAAGAAATGTTTAACAAGGACTTACAAGAACTAAAGAACAAACAATCAGTGATGAACAACACAATAACTGAAATAAAAAAATGCACTAGAAGGAATCAATAGCAGAATAACTGAGGCAGAAGAACGGATAATTAAGCTGGAAGATAGAATGGTGGAATTAGCAGCTGCAAGGCAGAATAAAGAAAAAAGAATGAAAAGAAATGAGGACAGTCTCAGAGACACCTAGGACAACATTAAACACACCACCATTAGAATTATAGGGGTCTCAGAAGAAGAAGGGAAAGGGAAAGGGCCTGAGAAAATATTTGAAGAGATTAGAGTCAAAAACTTCCCTAACATGGGAAAGGAAATAGTCAATCAAGTCCAGGAAGTGCAGAGAATCTCATAGAGGATAAACAGAAGGAGAAGCACGCTGAGACACATATTAATCAAACTAAAAAAAATTAAACACAAAGAAAAAATATTAAAAGCAGCAAGATAAAAGCAACAAATAACATACAAGGGAATCCCCATAAGGTTATCAACTGATTTTTCAGCAGAAACTCTACAGGGCAGAAGGGAATGGAAGGACATATTTAAAGTGAGGAAAAGGAAGAACCTACAAGCAAGATTTCTCTACCCAGCAAGGATCTCATTCAGATTCGACGGAGAAATCAAAAGCTTTACAGACAACCAAAAACTAAGAGAATATTGCACCACCAAACAAGCTTTACAACAAATGGTAAAGAAAGTTCTCTAGGCAAGAAACACAAGAGAAGAAAATGACCTACAAAAACAAACCCAAACCAATTAACAAAATGGTAATAGGAACATACATATCGATAATTACCTTAAATATAAATGGATTAAATGCTCCAACCAAAAGACACAGACTGGCTGAATGTATACAAAAACAAGACCCATATGTATGCTGTCTACAAGAGACCCACTTCAGACCTAGGAAAACATACAGACTGAAAGAGAAGGGATGGAAAAAAGATATTCCATACAAATGGAAATCAAAAGAAAGCTGGAGTAGCAGTACTCATATCAGATAATATAGACTTTAAAATAAAGATTATTACAAGAGACAAGGAAGGATACTACATACTCATCAAGGGATCAATCCAAGAAGAAGACATAACAATTGTAAATATTTATGCACCCAACATAGGAGCACCTCAATACATAAGGCAAATGCTAGCATCCATAAAAGGGGAAATTGACAGACAGTAACACAATAATAGTGGGGGGCTTTAACACTCCATTTACATCAATGGATAGATCATCCCAACAGAAAATGAATAAGGAAACACAATTAGATCAGATAAACGTAATTGATATTTACAGGACATTCCATCCAAAAGCAGCAGAATATACTTTCTTCTCAAGTACACATGGCACATTCTCCAGGATAGGTTACATCTTGGGTCACAAATCAAGCCACAGTAAATTATAGAAAACTGAAATTGTATCAAGCATCCTTTCCAACCACAGCACTATGAGATTAACAATCTGTTACAGGAAAAAAAAAAACAGGGAGGCTAAACAATATGCTTCTAAATAACCAAGAGATCACTGAAGAAATCAAAGAAGAAATCAAAAAATATTTAGAAATATATGACAATGAGAACACAATGACCCAAAACCTATGGGATGCAGCAGAAGCAGTTCTAAGAGGGAAGATTATAGCAATATAATCCTACCTCAAGAAAAGAGAAAAATCTCAAACAAACAACCTAATCTTACACCTAAAGCAACTAGAGAAAAAAGAACAAAGAAAAACCAAAGTTAGTAGAAGGAAAGAAATCATAAAGATCAGAGCAGAAATAAATGAAACAGAAACAAAGAAAACAAGATCAAAGATCAATAAAACTAAAAGTTG
The DNA here is from genome assembly GCF_028564815.1 of Eubalaena glacialis. Classification (NCBI taxonomy): domain Eukaryota; kingdom Metazoa; phylum Chordata; class Mammalia; order Artiodactyla; family Balaenidae; genus Eubalaena; species Eubalaena glacialis. The sequence goes on from NC_083725.1 coordinate 36,814,906, forward strand.
GTTCTTCAAGAACATAAACAAAATTGATAAACATTTAGCCATACTCATCAAGAAAGAAGGCAGAGGACTCAAATCAATAAAATTACAAGTTAAAAAGGAGAAATTACAACTGATACCACGGAAATTCAAAGGATCATAAGAGACTACTACAAGCAACTACATGCCAATAAAATGGACAAATTCTTAGGAAAATACAACCTTCCAAGACTGAACCAGGATGAAATAGAAAATATGAACAGATCAATCACAAGTACTGAAATTAAAACTGTGATTTAAAACCTTCCAACAAACAAAAGTCCAAGACCATGTGGCTTCACAGGCAAATTCTAACAAACATTAAGAGAAGAGCTAACATCTATCCTTCCCAAACTCTTCCATAAAGTTGCAGAAAGAGAAACAACCCCAAACTCATCCTACAAGGCAACCATCACCCTGTAACCAAAACCAGACAAAGATATCACAAAAAAAGGAAATTACAGGCCAATATCACTGATGAGCATAGATGCAAAAATCCTCAACAAAATACTAGCAAACTGAATCCAACAGCACATTAAAAGGATCATACATCATGATCAATGAGATTCATTCCAGGGATGCAAGGATGCTTCAATATATGCAAATCAACCAATGGGATACACCATATTAACAAACTGAAAAATAAAAACCATGTGGTCATCTCAATAGATGCAGAAAAAGCTTTCAACAAAATTCAACACCCATTTATGATATAAACTCTCCAGAAGGTGTGCATAGAGGGAACCTACCTCAACATAATAAAGGCCATATATGACAAACCCACAGCAAACATTTTTCTCAATGGTGAAAAACTGAAAGCATTGTCTCTAAGATCAGGAACAAGACAAAGGTGTCCACTCTCACCAATGTTATTTAACATACTTTTGGAAGTCACAGCTACATCAGTCAGAGAAGAAGAAGAAATAAAAGAAACCCAAATTGGACAAGTGGAAGTAAAAGTGGCACTGTTTGTAGGTGACACATTACTTTACATAGAAGATCCTAAATATGCCACCAGAAAACTGCTAGAGCTAATCAATGAATTTAGTAAAGTCACGTGATACAAAATTAATGCACAGATATCACTTGCATTCTTATACACTAACAACGAAAGACCAGAAAGAGAAATTAAGGAAACAGTCTCATTTACCATTGCAACAAAAAGAATAAAATACCTAGGAATAAACCTACCTAAGGAGGTAAAAGACCTGTACTCAGAAAACTATAAGATACTGAATAAAGAAAGCAAAGATGACACGGAATGAGATATATACCATGTTCATGGATTGGAGGAATCAATATTGTGAAAATGACTGTACTACACAAAGCAATCAACAGATTCAGTGCAATCCCTCTAAAATTACCAATGACATTTTTCACATAACTAGAACAAAAAGTTTCCACACTTTGCATGGAAACATAAAAGACCCTGAATAGCCAAACAATCTTGAGAGAGAAAAATGGGGCTGGAGGAATCATGCTCTCTGACTTCAGACTATACTACAAAGCTATGGTAATCAAGACATTATGGTACTGACACAAAAACAGAAATATAGATCAATGCAACAGAATAGAAAGCCAAGAGAAAAACCCATGCACCTATGGTCACCTAATCTATGACAAAGGAGGCAAGAGTATACAATGGAGAAAAGACAGCCTCTTCAATAATTTGTGTTGGGAAAACTGGACAGCTACATGTAAAAGAATGAAATTAGAACACTCCCTAACACCATACACAAATATAAACTCAAAACGGATTAAAGACCTAAATGTAAGATAAGACACTATAAAACTCTAGAGGAAAACATAGACGGAACACTCGTTGACATAAATCTCAGCAAGATCTTTTTTAACCCACTTCCTAGAGCAATGAAAATTAAAACAAAAATAAACAAATGGGACTTAATTAAACTTAAAAGCTTTTGCACAGCAAGGATACCATAAACAAGGCAAAAAGACAACCCTCAGAATGAGAGAAAATATTTGCAAATGAAGCAACTAACAAAGGATTAATCTCCAAAATATACAAACAGCTCATGCAGCTCAATATCAAAAAATAATAATAATAATAAAACCAAACAAACAACCCAATCCATAAATGGACAGAAGACTTAAGTAGACATTTCTCCAAAGAAGACATACAGATGACCAACAAACACATGAAAAGATGCTCAGCATCACTAATTATTAGAGAAATGCAGATCAAAACTACAATGAGGTATCATCTCAAACTGGTCAGAATGGCCATCATCAAAAAATCTACAAACAATAAATGTTGGAGAGGGTGTGAAGGAAAGGGAACCCTTTTGCACTGTTGGTAGGAATGTAAATTGATTCAGCCATTATGGAGAACAGCATGGAGATTCCTTAAAAAACTAAAAATAGAACTACCATATGACCCAGCAATCCCACTTCTGGGCATATACTCTGAGAAAATCATAATTCAAAAAGATACATGTACCACAATGTTCATTGCAGCACTAGTTACAATAGCCAGGACATGGAAGCAACCTGAATGTCCATTAACAGAGAAATTCATGAAGAAGATGTGGTACATATATACAATTGAATATTACTCAGCCATTAAAAGGAATGAAATCTGTTCATTTGTAGAGATGTGGATGAACCTAGAGACTGTCATACCGAGTGAAGTAAGTCAGAAAGAAAAAAACAAATATTGTATATTAATGCATATATGTGTACTTTAAAAAATGGTATGGATGTTCTTATTTGCAAAGTAGAAATAGAGACACAGATGTAGAGAACAAACGTATGGATACCAAGGGGGAAAGGGAGGGCTGGGATGAATTGGGAGATTTGGATTGACATATATACACTATTGATAGTATGTATAAAATAGATAACAAATGAGAACCTACTGTAAAGCACAGGGAACTCTACTCAGTGCTCTGTGGTGGCCTAAATGGGAAGGAAATCCAAAAAAGTGGGATATATGTATATGTATAGCTGATTCAGTTTGCTGTACATTAGAAACTAACACATTGTAAAGCAAATATACTCCAATAAAAATTAATTTAAAAAATTAAAATTAAAAAAAATTTTAAAGTAGTTGTTACAGAAAATTTTTTAAAAATAAAACTGTTGGATCTCACACAGGTTTAGGTAGAGATACACAAACACACACACACACACAAGCACACACACACACCTCTCAAAGATTATCGTTAATACTTCACTGTTTCATAGTCTACTGAGAAAAAGAAACAAATATCTGCTTCATAACCATGACTCAGTTTCTACACTTTTTAAGTTGGTCCTTTATATTATTATGAAAAGTGGTGGTAGTTCCGTATGTTTGGCAGCATCTTGGTCCAACATATTATTGTTAGACACACTTGAAATATAATAAAAAGACTGATCCATGAGCCACATAACCTTTAATTACATATCCCTTAGCTATAAATAATTCTTGTCACAGTTTTAAAATTGTCATTTGTAAAGAACTAATTATGTCCCCAGACCAGATGCTGTCCTTTCCTCCAGTCTGGTGTGAATGTGTGGAAATCCGTTCCAGCCTTCCAGTTATATTAGTTTTAATCAAATTGAGTTAAATTGAACTGAAAGCTTTTAAAGTCAGCCTTCAAGTAAAGTTTGAGATTTGAATTGTAAAAATTATTTCAGGGAAAGTAACACCAAAGTTGCCAAAATGAGGACAAGTACTACTTCAGTTACTTTGGAGAATAAGGCAGAGTCTCTATAGAGTATGGATTATCTTTCCATTGGAAGCCATGGAAACAAATTCAAGCCATTTGCTTATAACTGAATACCTGAGTAGCAAAACCTGACATTGAGCCATGTCCCACAGCATCACAGATTCAGGCACATTTTCTGTCATCTGAGAACTTTTCTTAGTGGGCTGGGAAATCACACTGAAAAAAGAAGTGGAATTAGAATGGAATATAATACATAGTTGTGTCACCTTTCATAGCAGTGGATTCTGAATCAACACTAGTAACTTGATAATAGACATTGGGCTAGGTCCTGCATTTAAGACTCAGTAACATGAAGGGAGCTTAAAGTTATGTTATACAGATATAAAATAAGCCTGATCATATAAAAACTCAAATATGAAAAGAACACATAAGTTACTTTTAAAACCAACAAAATAAGAAATATTTTTAAAGTTAATGCAATTTTTAAGACGGAAGTAAGATCCATACATTTGTAAGAGTTAGAAGTGAATAAACTACATTTGATCTCAGGGAACAAGAGAGGCAATTATATAAATGGGATTTGAGCTTGACTTTGGAAAAAAGGTAGAGTTTATAGAAAGGAAAGAGAATTCCAGACAGTGAGAAGAATACTGCCATGAAATTTATAATGGTAATGTTGTAATGTAAAATAATATGGTGCAATGACTACCAACTTCTTAGAAAAAAATTTTTCTAAACAAGATTCTACATATATCTCAAATAATCATGTTTGAGGGTAAAATAAAGACATTTTCTGCCATTTTACCATCCATGCTTTCTTGGGTAGCTACTGGAGCAAACCAAGAGAGAGGAAGATATGGGATCTAATACTAGAGAGAGGGAAAGAGAATACTCAAGAAGGCAGTAAGGAGATGTTCAAGGATAACAAGGTTGTCACAGATCTAGGAAACCGTCTATCCAGATTGTACTAGGAGAAAGAAAGTTTCCAGAAGGAATGTTTCAAAAAAATAAATAAATAAAATGGATAAATTATTCAATATGTCTATACATTGCAGGGAGATTTATACTTATGGTAGAGAAATAGTGGACAAGTTAGTGATAATTATCTATAAAATAAAGCAACTGAGAATGAATCAATTATTGACTCCAGGGAAAATAAAAGATTATACCAAAAGTAAAAGTGATAAATAAACCAAAAGGTTTATTCATGGTTTAATCGTAAGTAATATTTACATTGTTAAAATAATGTACACACTGAGGAGTTATAAAACCAAAATTCATAAATATATAAACTATCTGGAAGCATGGAGAAGGGAGGAAAAGTGTAATTGGATAGAAGACCCTATAGTGGGAGATCAGTAGGTATGTGTGAAACTGAAAAATATAAAAAGCAAAATGGGAACATATTTTATTTGGAAATATGGATATAAATATGAAAAGTAGCAGCCAACAAAAACTGAAAGTAGTTGTCTCTGGGGGGCATAAATGAGACAGAGGACAGGAAAGGGGCAATTTGCTATTTAAGTTATACTTTTAAACTACGTGATAGAAATTTAAATGTCAAAATAATAGTCATAAATGTGGTTTTCCTATAGAAGGGGCAATATTACCAGAGGAAAAAAGTGGATGGCAAATGGTATTATTAGTCATTGTGAACTGTTCAGAAACACTGTTTCTGAAACAGTTACAAATATACATGAGAGATGGTAAAAGAAGGAGAAAGAGAAGAAGAAGGAGGAGGGGAAAAAAGAGGAGGAGAAAGAAGAAGATTAGGAGGAGGAGGAGGAAGGGCAGAGAGAGAGAGAGGTAAGGAGAGAGAGATATTATGTTCAAAGTGTCTAGACACTTCCTCCTCCTCTTTTTTCCCCTCCTCCTTCTTCTCTTTCTCCTTCTTTTACCATCTCTCATGTATATTTGTAACTGTTTCAGATTTTAGAAACAGTGTTTCTGAACAGTTCACAGTGTTCTCACCTTTCTTGATAATGTGTGTTGCTGTGTGTCTTTTCTCATCCATTTTACCAGACACTTTATGGACAATTTCAACCTGAATTCTTTTGCCCTTCAGTTCTAGAATTTTCTTATTATTTTAATAATTTACTTCCTTTAGATAGTTCTGTTCTATCTTTCTGAAACTATTATGTTCAGTTTTAGAATCTGTAGGATTCATCTTATATTTTTCTATTTTTTTCCCTCTTTTCTATCTTGTTGTCTTTTTTTGGTTATAGTTCTACTTTCTCAGGGATTTCTCAATGACAGTTTTTCAAAGGAAAGTGTTTGTGATGAACGTGTGTATGTTTGTGTGTCTAAGACTCATAATACAAAGATTGTAAATATTTTTTTCCAGTGAAATGCCTAAGTTCCTTAAATCCTCAAGTCATTCATAATTCAATTCAATCTTCAGTAAAGAAGGTTAGTTGGTGCTCCATCTTATTGTACTGCCCAGAATAGCCAAATACTTAAGGTTTTTATGTTAGAATTAAAACCAAAGGTACACACTTCTAAAAGGAAGGCTCAAGCTATTGAAGTTCTTGGCTGTATTGCATATTATGTAACGTGAATTATCTACTGAATAATTTATTTAAAAAAATTTTAATGGCCTTTGCATCATGTTCTCCAAAAACCCATTCTATGAAGGACTACCTTTTTTCAGAAATAGGGAGGGTTTTGATTTGCTTTTCTTTTTTTTTTAATTTATTTTTTTTTAAGTTATTTTATTTTTGGCTGCGTTGGGTCTCCATTGCTGCTCACGGGCTTTCTCCAGTTGTGGCTCCTGGGCTCTAGAGTGCAGGCTCAGTAGTTGTGGCACACAGGCTTAGTTGCTCCGTGGTATGTGGGATCTTCCTGGACCAGGGCTCGAACCAGTGTCCCCTGCATTGGCAGGCAGATTCTTAATCACTGTGCCACCAGGGAAGCCCTGCTTTTCTTTTAGAGCCCCTCTCCAACTCCAGCTACTCAGATCATCAGAGAGCACAATCGTGCTTGTTACTCCTCTCCATATCACGACCCCTCTCTACACAAGTAATTTGAGGCTGATGATTATTACTACCAGATAACATATCTGCAATTTGCCAGAGGCTTTTTCCCCCCAATGTCTTAACCAAAGCTTAGTGATTAACAGTAATTAATTGCATCTTCAATTACCCACCTCTTTGAGGGTAGGTTGGAGGAGGAGGAACATTTAGAACCTCTAGGATTACATCATCTAGGCAGAACTGCCTCACTCTGTGCAGCTGGAATACAGCAAGATAAAGAAATTGTCTTCCCCCAAAACCTGCCACTTTTTGAACATTGGTTTTGGTAAATGGCATAGTCTAGAGTAATCCCTAACTCTTCTCTCTCATTTTAATTTTGGTCACCAAAAGTCCTTTAATAACACCTCCTAAGGACTTCCCTGGTGGCACAGTGGTTAAGAATCCACCTGCCAATTCAGGGGACACGGGTTCGATCCCTGGTCCGGGAAGATCCCACATGCTGCAGAACAACTAAGCCTGTGCACCACAACTACTGAGCCTGTGAGCCACAACTATTGTAGCCTGCGTGCCACAGCAACTGAAGCCCAGGCACCTAGAGCCCGTGCTCCGCAACAAGAGAAGCCACTGCAATGAGAAGCCCGTGCACCACAATGAAGAGTAACCCCTGTTCGCCACAACTAGAGAAAGCCCACACGCAGCAATGAAGACCCAATGCAGCCAAAAATTAATTAATTAATTAATTATTAATAATACCTCCTAAATGTTTTTGGAAATGTTTACCTCTTGTCATTTCCACTGTCATTTCTTGATTTCATATGTTACTAATTCTTTTCTGAATTCCTACAGTAGTCTGCTCAATATCTCAACTATCTCTAGCCTTGCCCCCATTCAATTACTTCTCTGTTTCAATCAATATTATAGTTGCAAAATTCACAGCTGATTGTGTCCACCCCCAGCTAAATTTTTTCTCTTTAATGACTATAATTAGGAAAACTTAACCTCTAAAGCATTCCACTGAGACTGTGTTATGAGCTTGTCCTTCTCACTCATGTTCATGCTAACTTATGTTCTAGCCAGGACTGATGACATAATTTGTGGGGCCCAATGTAAAATAAAAATACAGGTGCCTTATTCAAATATTATTAACAATTTTAAGATGATGACAGAAAATCACTAAACCAAACATAAGGTACTTTAAAGATGAGATTTATTTGACTGCACAGATTGCATGCTCATGAGCCAGCCCTTGTCCCAGCCATTAATAAATAAAATTGATAATAGTACTATTGCTACCACTAATGAAGACCTTTCTTCCATGACTTCACACTATTTTCAAAGTTCCATGCCTTCTTTTTTTTGTTGTTTTTTCTTTTTGAGTTTCTTTGCTCAAACAGTTTCCTCTGCTTGCTGGCCTTCTTACTTCTTCTTTTTCTTTTTTTTTTTAACATCTTTATTGGAGTATAATTGCTTTACAATGGTGTGTTAGTTTCTGCTGTATAACAAAGTGAATCAGCTACACATATACATGTATCCCCCTATCTCCTCCCTCTTGCATCTCCCTCCCACCCTCCCTATCCCACCCCTGTACGTGGTCACAAAGCACCGAGCTGACCTTAATTCTTTATCTGCATAAATCTTCCTATTCCTTATAAACTCAGTTCAGATATCTTAAACTCTGGAAATCATTTTCCTAACTTCTTTTCTGACTTCTAGCTTTGATTAAATGTCCCTCTTATATTCTTCTATGATCCCATATTTGTGGTAGATTCTGCCATTAAATTGTATATATATTTGTCTCTTAGACTTAGGCTCTTTGATTTTCCCTTCGACATCCTTAGAGACTAGGACAGTTCTTGGCACACAGTATGTGCATAATAAAAGATTGTTGATTATAAAATTACAGATAAACTTATTTTAGAAATAAAGTTCAGAATTTTATTTCTGTGTTTCATTTCATAACATATAATTCTTACCTTTGCCCATAGTGCACATTTTGCTGGCGTAAAGCAGATACAATGTTAAAACACAGTCTACATTATATGTCATAAATGTTAGAGGAAGTAATTTGACCTTTAAAGTTGATATGAGTCTATACTACAGCTATTAAATATCCAATTTTAACTCTTTGATGCATCATATTTTAGCCTAGTGAAAAATCTAAATTTTCAGAAACTTTGCATATTTTAGAGATACTCTAGGGCTCTTTTTTTATTTACTTATTTTCAGTATATGTTTCTTAGCTCCTTGTTAATATTTTCAGTGACATTTAAAGTCTAAAATTTATCTAAGAGCCAGGGAAATAGAGCTATCAGTATTTCCCCCTTCCCCAGGCTCTAGCTATTTTTTGCTATTGTTGGAAATAATGTATAAGTTAATATTTGCAGTAGAGTTTTGCAGCAAAATATCTTCTGTGGAGTCATTGGGACACATACAAAATCTCCTTTAACTCAGTTGGATGAACTGTCTAACTATTTTATGCCTATTTTAGAGAAGAAAATAACTCCCTAACATGGTGAATTCACCAAATTCACTTATTGTTAATATTTTATTAAGAATAACCTAATAAACCAATTAATTACTTGAAGCATCCACAGCTGAAGTGTTTTCTTCAATGCATTTTTAGATATTTGAAAACATGCTGTATTTAAAGTTAGTATTTAACCTTATCTCAAAATTATGTCCCCAGATTATTAAAAACTTTATTAACAAATATTTTAAAATCATGTAATGTTTTTATGTGTAGATAACTTTACTTATTTAGTGATTTCCTTTTTCTGTGAAACTTTCAATTATTTCTAAGTTTTTGTTTAAATGAATAGCACTCTAATCAACATATATATACATACATACATATATATATATATATAAACTGTGAAGACCACTATTTATCTAAGATACATACAAATGGGTTAAATTGCATTATCAAATTACTTCCCATTAAGATGTACCAGTCAACATCTCAAAAAGCTTGCATTGGTTATTTCTAACATTGCGTATTTTCTTTTTATTTCTATCTTTTAAAAATATTTGCTAATTTAATAAAAAATATTGTTGTTTAAAAATACCTCTGTTTGGTTATTAATGAGGTTTAAGGTTTTTTATTTTTTAATTTTATTCCATTTACAGTTGTTTGAATGAAAAGGGGGAACATATAATCTTTACATTAGTATCACTGTATCAGTTATTTCCCTGAGTCATTTCCTCTACTTCCATTGATTAAAGAAATTCTAGAGAGCCCTTGGCTTCTGATATATCACACACTCTCTTTACCTTTCTAACTCTGCTTCATCACAGCCATGTTTCTGGCTCTTCCTCCACTAGCTCTTATATGTTAATATTCTCAATTCCTCTTCTCTTCTGCCCATACAACTCTCCCCATTTGATTTCATCAACTCTAAAGTCTGAATAAACCATTTACAATTTTATCTCCAATTAGTTTGCCTTCCTTCCTTTCTCTTGAGCTTCACAGATTGTCAACTGTTTCTGGATGCCTCCATTTGATTCTCTATAATTACATCAAAATCAACAAATCTAATATTTAATAAATCCTTTCCCTCACCCATCTTGAGTATCCCCAAACTTGTTTCTTTTCTGATGTTTGAGATAATGGCATCACCATCCATCCAATAACTCAAAGCCAGAAATTGCCCCCTTTTGAACTATCAGTTATCAAAAACAATCATAATGCTTAAATATCTCTCAAATTGTGTTCAAACTCACTGATGTCATCCTAGTCCAAACCACTGTTGCCTGGACTGTTTCAATAATCTCCTAAGTAGAACCACCACCACCACCCACCCCATTTCCAACCAATTTGCACACAGTGGTAAGAATTTAAAAATTCAAATGTGTATTTTATCATATCACTCTCATTCTTAAAACCATCAAGACATCAGTTTCTAGCTAAGATGGAGTAATAAGGACCAGATTTACCTTCCACTTGGAACAACTAAGATTGATAAACAACAGCTTTTTAAACATTGCCTATCAAGCAATGAAAGACGGTGATATCTGAGAGACAGGAAACTGTGCAATTGTAGCATGAAGAATTTCTAAGTACAAGAGAAGAGATTGCTGCCGAGAAAGAGAAACAGAAATTCTAAAATCTGGAGAGGGTCCTCCTAGAGTGTTCAGGAAATAACAGATCAGCGCATACATGTAAAAAAAAAAAAAAAACCCACATGAACCTGAGGGAAGAATCAATCACATGAATAAACCAAAAGCTAGTTCTTTCAGAAGATTAATAATATTAAAAAAGCTCATCTAGACTGATCACACAAAAAAAGTGTACACATATTAACAGTATTAGAAAGGAGAGAGAGACAACCACTATAGATTCTACAGACATTAAAGGGATAGTAACAATAAGATATTAATGAAAAACATTACATCCAGAAAAGGACATAATGGATGAAATGGACAATTTTTTTGAAAGACACTGTAGGGGAGCAAAATTTGCCACCCCAAAGTGTCTCTTTAGTATACAAATTATTTCAAGCTGAATAAGATATTAATGAAAAACATTACATCCAGAAAAGGACATAATGGATGAAATGGACAGTTTTCTTGAAAGACACTGTAGGGGAGCAAAATTTGCCACCCCAAAGTGTCTCTTTAGTATACAAATTATTTCAAGCTGAAAACAGTCAAAGCCCAAAAGACTCAGGAAGAAACTTTGACCTTGCCCCTAACTGCCTAAAAGAATTTAGATAGAGGGTCCATCCTAGGAATAGAGCTAACACCAGAAACATCTACAAAGAATACAGACTAGGTGTGATGGAGGAAATTCTAGGCAGGGTCTAAAGATCAATGTGTCCCATTGTCTCCGCATGTTCCAGCAAACATTTGTTTACCAAACATTTGCTTTTCCATCTCCATCTTAATTGCCTTCCTCCCCTTTGAACTCTCAAACCATTACCCCCAACATCTTCCTTTGTCTTTAGCTGAAGATAGTATTTAAGGTGAAGGTTTTAGTTATTTGGGTGAGTAACTTAGTATCCCTGGGTCTCTTCCATGTATACATGTTATTAAACTTTTGTTTAATTTTCTCCTCTTATACTGTCTCATGTCAATTTAATTCTTAGACCAGCCAGAGGAGCCAAGAAGGATAGAGGAAAATTACTTCTTCCCCAACAACATAAACTAGTAAAGCTGACTCAAGAAGACATAGATAATCTAAACCTTCCTATATTTATTAAAGAAACAATTGATTTTTTCGCAAAGATTTTTTCTTGTATGTTCTTACGGAAGTATTTTGGCATTATGTTTAAGACTATGAACCATTGAGTTAAGTTATTATATATGATGCAAGATATACATAACATTTCATTTTGTTTCATATGAATAAATATACACTAAATTGCTTTGCACTTACATAAAATATCAATTATTTATATATATACATCTATTTTTAAGCTTCTTATTCTGTTCCATTGATCAATTTGTCTGTCTTGATGCCAGCACCTTACTTTATTAATTACTGTTGCTTTATTATAAATTATTGCATAACATAGTGTAACATCTCCAACGTTGTTCTTTTCAAAGTTATTTTGGCTATTCTAGGTCTTTTGTATTTACTTAGGAACTTTAGAGTCAGGTTGGAAAATATTTCTTCACCTTCAATTTACTGGAAGAGTGAGTGTAGAATTGGTATTATTTCATCATTAAATGTCTGGTAAAATTGACCAGTTAAGTCTTGAGTTTTTTTGAAGTAAAGCCTGGACTATATTTGAAAGTACAAAAGCTCCTTTTGAGTAAAGGGACAATATTAGAAAACTCATGAATTAAGGACACTAAAAGTGTCTGTCCTAGAAAAAGGCTTGCCAAATCCATTTCTTGGCTATCACATTGGTAAGAATGGCTCCTCTGATACTCAGCACAAGGGGGTTATGCTTCTACACCAAATTTGAAGCCTAGATTTTCAAGTTGATGTTGGCAACTGATTCTTGGGACTTCAAATTCTGCCCCTGCTACAGCATAGCCTGTAAAGAAACTAAGTATCAATTTTATTTTCTGCCCCAACCAACAGTCATTCACAGCATAAAAGATATTTCTTCTTGAGTAAACTTTCCTACTTTGGTTTCTTTCAAGGACTTCGTCATTTTCATTTAACTTGTCAAATATAAAGTTTTTCATTACATTTATCCATGTCATTCTTGTGTTTTTTATTCCTTTGCATAGACCCAGGTTTTATTTAGTATTTTTCTTTTCTTCAAGGACTTCCTTTAACATTTTGTATAGTGCAGCTCTGCTGGTGATTAATTTATTTAGCTTTTCAATGTGTGAAAAATTATTACACCTTTTTTTTGAAATAAATTTTCCCTTAGTAGAAAATTCTAACTTGACAATTAAAATTTTTTCACCTAGCTCATGATCAAAATGGCAGAGGACTAAGAAGCAGAGTTCATCTCCTTCTACAGAAACATTGACAATACATTTACTAGTGGAACGATTCACACAGAACAGCTACTGAGTGCTGACATAAGACCTCAGACATCTGAAAAGACAAGAAAACCTCCACATAACTGGGTAGAACAAAAGGAAAAAGAAAAAGAAAGAATCAGAACGGGGCCTGTGCCCCAAGGAAGGAGCTGTAAAGGAGGAAAAGTTCTTGCATTTTGGGAAATCTCCTCACCAGTGGGAGATCAGCCTGGATGGAGGGGGAGCTTCAGAGTCTAAGAGGAGAGAGCATCAACTGGTTTGCAGAAGGTGGAGTGGAGAGGATCCTGCAAGAGGTTCAGAACCACCACTCTGTGTACTCCAATCTAAGAAACTCCTCTGTAGGTTAGAGTGGGGATCAGGTACAGAAGCTCAAACCCTGGAGCTCAGTCTCAGGGAGAAGACCAGGGTTGGGTGTGGAAACAGCCTGAAGAGATCAGGCTGTAGCAACTGAGGATAAACTAGGAGGAAACCAGAGTGGCAAGGCACCATTGTTGAGAGGCACATGAGGAGAGAGGTGAGTCCACCATAAGAGCTCCTTTCCCTGTGAGCCCTCCTAGGCAATAGGATGACACCAACACCTGTTGGAGCTCTAGGGATAGGTGTGAGTTGCCTCTACCATCTTGGGCTCCAGAGGTGGGCATGACTGCCTCCTCCAATCCCACAGGCAGACACCAGGCCCTGCTACTTCTGACCCAGAAGGGTGTGGGCAATTCCAGCCACTAGGAATTCTGCCAACAGGACCCAGGACCCACCCCCCACTGACCCAGAAGGGCACAGACATATCAGAATCACAGCTAAGAAACAGATATGGGGACCTCTACTAAAAAAACTAAGGTGCTGTCCTGCCCCTGACAAGGCAGTGAGAACCATAGAGCTAAGGGGAGGCCCTGCTCAATATCCAAGGCAGGCTCTTGTCATCACAAAACCAATCAAACCCCTACAAAGGGATCATGGCACAAGCCTCTAGACCAAGGGGCAGACTCCAGAAGCAAGAAGAACTATGATCCTTCAGCCTGAAGAAAGGAGAGCACAAACGCAGTAAGTCTGACAAAATGAGATGACAAAGAAATATGTTGCAGATGAAGGAGGAAGATAAAAACCTACAAGAACAACTAAATGAAGAGGAGACAAGCAACTACCTGTAAAACAAGTCAGAGTAATGATAGTAAAGATGATCCAAAATCTCAGAAAAAATAATGAAGGCACAAATCAAGTGATACAAGAAATGTTTAACAAAGATGTAGAAGAACTAAAGAACAAACAAACAGCGATGAACAATACAAAAACTGAAAAGAAAAATACACTAGAAGGAATCAATAGCAGAATACCTGAGGTAGAAGAAGTGATGTGGAAGACAGAATGGTGGAAATCTCTGCTGCAGAACAGAATGAAGAAAAAAGAATGAAAAGAAATGAGAACAGTCTTAGAAACCTCTGGGCAACATTAAACACACAAACATTCAAATTATAGGGGTCCCAGAAGAGAAAGAAAGAGAGAAAGGGCCTGAGAAAATATTTGAAGAGATTATAGTTGAACACTTCCCTAAAATGGGAATGGAAAGAGTCACACAAGTCCAGGAAGCACAGAGAGTCCCATACAGGATAAACCCAAGGACAAACATGCTGAGACACATAATAATCAAATTGACAAAATTTAAATACAAAGAAAAAATATTAAAAGCAACAAGGGAAAAGCCACAAATAACATATGGCTAATGCCCATAAGGGCATATGGGTTAATGCCCATAAGGTTATTAGCTGATTTTTCAACAGAAACTCTACAAGCCAGAAGGGAGTGGTATAATATATTTAAAGTGATAACAAGAAAAATCCTACAACCAAGAATACTCTACCCAGCAAGGCACACATTCAGAGTTGACAGAGAAATCAAAAGCTTTACAGACAAGCAAAAGCAAAGAGAATTCAGCACCACCAAACCAAGTTAACAACAAATGCCCTAGGAACTTATCTAGGCTGGAAATACAGGAGAAGAGAAAAAAAGAGGAAGGGAAGAAAAAAGATCTACAAAACCAAACCTAAAACAATTAAGAAAATGGCAGTAAGAACATACATATCGATGATTACCTTAAATGTGAATGGATTAAATGTTCCAAACAAAAGACATAGACTGGGTACAAAAACAAGACCCGTATATATGCTGTCTACAAGAGACCCACTTCAGACCTAGGGACACAGACAGACTGAAAGTGAGGGGATGGAAAAAGATATTCCATGCAAATGGAAATCAAAAGAAAGCTGGAGTAACAGTACTCATATCAGACAAAATAGACTTTAAAATAATGACTGTTACAAAAGACAAGGAAGGATACTACATAATGATCAAGGGATAAATCCAATAAGAATACATAACAATTGTAAATATATATGCACCCAACATAGGAGAACTTCAATATTTAAGGCAAATGCTAACAGCCATAAAAAGGGAAATCAACAGTAACACAATAATAGTGGGGGACTTTAACACCCCACTTACACTAATAGATAGATCATTCAGACAGAAAATTAATAAGAAAAGCAAGCATTAAATGACACATTAGATGACATAGACAATGGATATTTATAGGACATTCCATCCAAAAGCAGCAGAATGTACTTTCTTCTCAGGTGCACATGGAACGTTCTCCAGGATACATCATATCTGGGGTCAAAAATCAAGCCTGGGTAAATTTAAGAAAATTGAAATCATATCAAGCCTCTTTTCCAACCACAACACTGAGATTAGAAATCAATTACAGGAAAAAAAAAAAAAACAACAACTGTAAAGAACACAAACACATCGAGGCTAAACAAATTATACTAAACCAATGAATCACTGAAGAAATCAAAGAGGAAATCAAAAGATACCTAGAGACAAATGGCAATGAAAACAGGACAATCCAAAACCTACGGAATACAGCAAATTCAGTTCTAAGAGGAAAGTTTATAGCAATACAATCTTACCGCAATAAACAAGAAAAATCTCAAATGAACAACCTAAATTTATGCCTAAAGGATCTAGAGAAAGAAGAACAAACAAAACACAAAGTTAGTAGAAGGAAAGAAATCATGAAGATCAGAGCAGAAATAAATGAAATAGAGATCAAGAAAACAGCAGCAAATATCAATGAAACTAAATACTGGTTCTTTGAGAAGATAAACTAAATTGATAAACCTTTAACAAGACACCTCAAGAAAAATAGGGAAATGACTCAAATCAATAAAATTACAAATGAAAAAGAAGTTACAACTGACACCACAGAAATACAAAGAATCATTAAGAGAATACTACAAGCAACTATATGCCAATAAAATGGACAACCTGGAAGAAATGTGAAAATTCTTAGAAATATACAACCTCCACATCTGAACCAAGAAGAAATAGAAAATATGAGCAGACAAATTACAAGTACTGAAATTGAAACTGTGATTAAAAATCTTCCAACAAACAAAAGTTCAGGACCAGATGGCTTCACAGTTGAATTCTATCAAACATTTAGAGAACAGTTAAATCTATCCTTCTCAAACTGTTCCAAAAATTCACAGAGGAAGGAACACTCCCAAGCTCATTCTAGGAGGCCACAATCACCCTGATACCAAAACCAGACAAAGATATCACAAAAAAAGAAATTTGCAGGCCAATATCACTAATGAACACAGACATAAATATCCTCAATAAAATACTAGCAAACAGAATCCAACAACACATTAAAAGGCTCATACATCATGATCAAGTGGGATTTATTCCAGGGATGCAAGGATTCTTCAATATATGCAAATCAATCAATGTGATACACCATATTAACAAATTGAAGAATAAAAACCACATGATCATCTCAATAGATGTAGAGAAAGCTTTTGACAAAATTCAACATCAATTTATGATAAAAACTCTCCAGAAGGTGGGCATAGAGGGAACCTACCTCAACATAATAAAGGCCTTATAAGACAAACCCACAGCAAACATCATCCTCAATGTTGAAAAACTGAAAGCATTTCCTCTAAGATCAGGAACATGACAATGATGTTCACTCCCACCAATTTTATTCAACAAAGTCTTAACCATGGTAATCTGAGAAGAAAAAGAAATAAAAGGAATTCAAATTGGAAAAGAAGTAAACCTGTCAGTGTTGGCAGATGACATGATACTCTACACAGAAAATCCTAAAGAGGCAACCAGAAAACTACTAGAGCTCATCAGTGAATTTGGTAAAGTAGCAGGATACAAAATTAATACAAAGAAATCTCCTGAATTCCTCTACACTAACAATGAAAGATCAGAAAGATTAAGGAAACAATCCCATTTACCATCACAACAAAAGAATAAAATATCTAGGAATAAACCTACCTAAGGAGGTAAAAGACCTGTACTCAGAAAACTAAGATACTGATTAAAGAAATAAAAGTTGACACAAACAGATGGAGAACTATACCATGTTTTTAGATTGGAAGAACAATATTGTGAAAGTTACTGTACTACCCCAAACAATCTACAGATTCAGTGCAATCCCTATCAAATGACCAATAGCATTTTTCACAGAACTAGAACAAAAATTTTACAATTTGTATGGAAACACAAAAGACCCTGAATAGCCAACACAATCTTGGGAAAGAAAAATGGAGCTGGAGGAATCAGGCTCCCTGACTTCAGACTATATTACAAAGCTACAGTAATCAAAAGAGTATGGTACTGACATAAAAACAGAACTATAGCTCAATGGAACAGGATAGAAAGTCCAGAGATAAACCCACACACCTATGGTCACCTAACCTCTGACAAAGAAGGCAAGAATATACAATGGAGAAAAGACAGTCTCTTCAATAAGTGGGGTTGGGAAAACTGGACAGCTACATGTAAAAGAATGAAATTAGAACACACCCTAACACCATACAACAAAAATAAACTCAAAATGGATTAAAGACCTAAATGTAAGCTTAGATACTATAAAACTCTTAGAGGAAAATATAGACAGAACACTCTTTGGCATAAATCACAGCAAGATCTTTTTTGATCCACCTCCTAGAATAATGAAAATAAAAACAAAAATAAACAAATCAGATCTAATTAAACTGAAAACTTTTGCACAGCAAAGGAAACCATAAACAAAATAAAAATACAACCCTCAGAATGGGAGATAAAATTTGCAAATGAAGCAACTGACAAAGGATTAATCTCCAAAATATACAACAGCTCATGCAGCTCAATATCAAAAAAAAAAAATCCAATCCATAAATGGGTGGAAGATCTAAATAGACATTTCTCCAAGGAGACATAAAGATGGCCAAAAAGCACATGAAAAGATGCTCAACGTCACTAATTATTAGAAAAATGTAAGTCAAAACTATAGTGAGGTATCGCCTCACACAAATTAGAATGGCCATCATCAGAAAATCTACAAAAAATAAATCCTGGATAGGGTGTGGAGAAAATGAAACCCTCCTACACCATTTTTGGGAATGTAAATTGATACAGACATTATGGAGAACAGTATGGAGCTTCCTAAAAAAACTAAAAATGGAACTACCATATGACCCAGCAATATAACTCCTAGGCATATACCCAGAGAAAACCATCATTCTAAAAGATACATGCACCCCAATGTTCATTGCAGCACTATTTACAATAGCCAGGACATGGAAGCAACCTAAATGTCCATCAACAGAGTAATGGATAAAGAAGATGTGGTACCTATTTACAAAGGAATATTACTCAGGCATAAAAAAGAACAAAATAATGACATTTGCAGTAACGTGCATGGACCTAGAGATCGCCATACTGAGTGAAATAAGTCAGACACAGAAAGACAAATATCACATGATATAACTTATATATGGAATCTAAAAAAGGGTACAAATGAACTTAGTTACAAGACAGAAGTATAGTCACAGATGTAGAAAACATACTTATGGTTACCTAAAGGGAGGGAGGGATAAATGGGGAGATTGGGATGGACATATACACACTACTATATATAAAACAGATAACTAATAAGAACCTACTGTATATCACAGAGAACTCTACTCAATACTTTATAATGGTCTATATGAGAAAATAATCTAAAAAAGAATGGATTCATGTATAACTAATTCACTTTGCTGTACCCCTGAAACTAACACAGCATTGTGGATTAACTATACCTCAATAAAATTAAAAAAAATTTTTTTCACCTAAATAATGTGTGTCCACCAACGTGTAGCTTGAATTTTTTTTTTTAATAAGAAATCTGCTGTCATTCTTATTTGTTCCTCTATATATAACATGTCTTATTTATTCTGGTAGCTTTTAAGATTCTCTATCACTGGTTTTGAGCAATTTGACTATAGGTTGTCTTGTACTTTTCTTTATGTTTCTTGAGGTTGGAGCTTGCACTTCATAGATCTGTGGGTTTCAAATTTGGAAAATTTTTAGTCTTATTTAAATACTTCAAATAATTTTACGTCTCTCCCTTTCCCCTTTGAGAATTTCAATTATAGCCATACCTCATTTTATTGTGCTTTGCTTTATCACACTTCACAGATATTTTATTTTTTTTTAATAAATAGAAGTGTTATGGCAACCCTGCATTAAGCAAGTCTATTGGCACCATCTTTCCAGCAATATTTGCTTACTTCATGTCTCTATGTCACTTGATTCCTGCAATATTTCAAACTTTTTCATTATTACTCTATTTGTTATGATGATCAGTAATCTTTGATGTTATTCTTACGACTGAAAGCTCACATAATGTTAAGAATTTTTAATGATAAAGTATTTTTAAAGTAAGGTATATACGTTTTTTAGACATAATGCTATTACACATTTAATAGATTACAGTATAGTGCAATCATAACTTTCATATATACTGGGAAACAAAAAAATTCATGTTATTCACTTTGTTGTGATATTTACTTTATTGCAGTAGTCTGGAACTGAACTTGAAATATCGTCAATGTATGCCTGTATCTATATATAAGTTGCTTGAAGTTGTCCTACAACTCATTAATTCTCTTTTTATTTCTCTTCAGTCTTTTTTTTCTCTACATGTTTTATTTTGGATATTTTTCTGTTTCTGTTTTCAAGTTCACTAATTGTTTATTCTACAATCTCCAATCTGCCATTAATTTCATCCAGTGTATTTGCCATCTTAGATATTATAGTTTTTAATTTCTAAAAGCTTGATTTGTATCTTAAAACAAAATCCTGTCTCTATTCATACTCAATCTTTTCTCTAGCTTCTTGAGCATATTGAATGTTTAAATGTCCTTTTCTACTAATTCCACCAGATAGTTCTTCCCCTGGACTTAAGTTTCCTCACAAGGTTGTACTTATAAATTCTCAACTGAGTTTATTAGGAGGACCATATATCTCTGGAATGTTCTCCCTGTGTTCCTTCCTCATTTACAGTACTCTGCCTTGTGAGCTAGATGCTTTGGCTTCTTCAGATTTCTAGCTCTCTCTCCTCAACTATGGCAGTCTGCACAGATATACCTTGGTCCTCCTCCTAACTCCCCTGCAATCAAGACTAAAATCTTTAAGACATTAAGCTGGGTCAATTGTAGGATTTTTCTCATTTGCTTCTCCTCTCTCAAGGATAACTGCCTTTGTTGCCTGATATCCAATGTCTTGTAAACTACTGTTTCATATAATTTATTCAGTTCATTTAGTTGTTTCAGGTGGAAGCGTAAATTCAGTCCTGGTTACTCTATCTTGGCCAGAAGCAAAGTTACTACTTTTGAAATTTGATTATTTTATCCCCTTAAACAGAGTTCTTTTTTAGGGTGACACCCCCTCCAAGAAAAGGGTCCACATTTATTATATATCAGAGATTTAGAAAGTTGTGAATATTACTTATATTCTGCAATGGAATCACACATTCAATTTAATTCAAAAGATCACGTTCTGTGTTTTAAGTTCTATGATTCTAGTAATTAAAAGAGAGAGAAAAGGATCAATTAAACATTATTCCCATGTTCAAGGTACTTCCATAATAGTATAAAAAATACAAAAGCACATGTAAAGGCCCATATAGAAGTCATACTAATTAGTTTATTGATATTAAAAAATCTTATTCTCTTAGATGAGAATTAAGAAAACCATTAAGAAGACTTCTACATATTTCCATCATTACATCTACTAACCTGCCTGTTTCTCTACCCAGATATTCTGCCTCCTTTTCTCTTCTTATGAATAATCCATTAGTAATCTAAGAAAACTATAAACTCTCTTATTTATGCATTATATCACATTTTTTTCTATTGTCTGAGAAATTCTCCTTTTAATTTTCTGCAGCAAGAATTTTCCATTTCTATCTTATCTTATTCTACAGCTTTTAATAATCCCATTGAAAAATACCTCTTGACAATAACTTATTTTTATCTACAACTCCATTTCTCTCCTTCCTCATGCAGTCAGCTTCCTTGCTTTCTCCAATATCTCTCCCTGGTACTCTCTTGAGTCCCACTCTAATCTGGCTTTCAACTTCTATAGCTTTACCAAAATTGTTTCAAAGCCACAAAAATATCTTCATTTTGCTAACTACAAGGATAAGTTCTCAGTCCTTATCATCCATGAACTAACAACAATATTTCAGAATGGTTGATCATTGATTTCCTCAAGGGAAAAAAAAAAAATACCCTCTTTACCCACTAAAACACAACTTTAGAGGCTTCTTCTTATCTTTCTGGGTGATCTTTTTCATTTTTCATTACCAGTTTCTCCTCACTCCCCAACCTGTTAGGCTCAACCTCAAGGCTCAAGGAAGACATGGTCTTTGAATAACTGTTCTTTCTACACTCATTTTCTTGATGATCTACTTTATTATAAATGTTTTGCTGTGACTCCCAATATATATTTTAAGCCTAGCACATTTGTCTGATCTCTTCTACTATCTCTTTTATAGCATCCATAGTACAATATAAAGCACAGGAAGACATATCAAATTTTTTGGCTTTCCCCTATATTAGTTATATAGGATTATATGTATACATTTTATACATTTATACATATAAAGAGAGTCTACTGCTGAACTATTAATTCTTCCTACTAGATGTTTGTGCTTAGCTATCAGTTATTTTCTACTGATTGTATTTAAGTAATTAAGGCTATGATTTGAACCAGACCAAACTTCTTCCAGACCCCACAGCCTCTATAGCTTTTCAAAATCTATTTGTTTTTTTAAAAGGTTCACATAAAACATATTTCTTTCCCTCTTTTTTCTTTCTTCCAAAACATATTTCTTTCCCTCTTTTTTGTTTCTTCCTACTTCTACTTTGCTTTACTTAAAACTTTAGCTGAAAAAATCATCTTTTTAATTACCATCATTTTAATTCCCAAATTTCTCTCTTCCTTTATGATTTCTTCCTGCATTTAACTTTGCCATACTGATAGAAAAGTGACAATGAAATAATCCTACAAATGATGACATGCACAATGGTATTTTAAAGTAGAACTTGTGACTCTGATCACTGATGACAAACTTAAAATCTTAGAAACATGAGTGGGTGGTTTTTTTCTTAGTTTTGCCATCAATGATACCTTCCCCTTTTAGTAAAGTAACTTTCTATTACTGATGAAAATATTAACTCAAACAAAACTTAAATAAAATGTGCATTAAAGACCAGTATTATTCATTTAGATTTCTAGCAGGGAAAACAAATAATAAAACTAGTCAAATAAATGAACTTATAGAATCTTATATTATGATAAAGAGAAAATTAAAGTAGAAAAAGCAAACAAGGATTGTTTTTAGGAGGGGCAGTTTGAGTTAGTGTGGTCAGAGATGGCCTTAGGTGAAACAAATAGCCTAAAGAAGGTGAGGGAGTTAAGTCTGATAAGCTATCTGGAGAAACAATGAACAATCAGATGGAAGAGTAAGTCCAACATTGCTTGGCATGTTTGAAGCACAGCAAGAAGTATGTAGTTGGAGAAGAACACTTTAGAGAGTAGTAGAAAAGGAGAGCAAAGAAAAAATATAAGTTAAGGGAAGGAGAGCAGACTGTATATGTCTTTCAGATCTTAGTAAGAATTCAGGCTTTTTCCTGAAAGAAATTGAAGATGACACAAACAGATTCAAAGATATACAATGTTCTTGGATTGGAAGAATCAATACTGTTAAAATGACCATGTTACACAAGGAAACCTACAGATTCAATGTAATTCCTATCAAATTACCAATGGCATTTTACACAGAACTAGAACAAAACGTTTTTTAAATTTGTGTGGAAACACAAAAGACCACAAATAGCCAAAACAATCGTGAGAAAGAAGAAAAGAGGTGGAGTAATCATGCCCCCTGACTTCAGATTATACTACAAATCTACAGTAATCAAAAGAGTATTGTACTGACACAAAAACAGACATAGAGATCAATGGAACAGAATAGAGAGCCCAGAAATAAACCCACACACTTATGGTCAATTAATTTATGACAAAGGAGGCAAGAATATACAATGGAGGAATAGACAGTCTCTTCAATAAGTGGTGCTGAGAAAAACTGCACAGCTACATGTAAAAGACTGAAATTAGAACATTCTCTAACACCATATACAAAAATAAGCTCAAAATGGATTAAAGACTTAAATGTAAGACTGGATACTATAAAACTTCTACAGGAGAACATAAGCAGAACATTCTTTAACATAAAACACAGCAATATCTTCTTGGATCTGTCTCCTAGAGCAGTGTAAATAAAAACAAAAATAAATAAATGTGACCTAATTAAACTTAAAAGATTTTGCACAGCAAAGGAAACCATAAATAAAATGAAAATACAACATATGGACTGGGAGAAAATATTTGCAAACAATACTACCAACAAGGGATTAATTTCCAAAATATATAAGCAGCTCATACAACTCAACATCAAAAAAAAAAAAAAAAAAAAATTGAGAGGCGGTTGCCATAGCGGAGTCCTCTGGCTGTGTGTCTCGAGGTTCCGGCGCCGGAGCTGCGGACGGTTTGCTGAGCCCGTTAGTGTCCCGTTTGAGACCCACGCCGCCGTCATGTCCCGGTACCTGCGTCCCCCCAACACGTCTCTCTTCGTAAGGAACGTGGCGGACGATACCAGGTCTGAAGATTTACGACGCGAATTCGGTCGTTATGGTCCTATAGTTGATGTGTATGTTCCACTTGATTTCTACACTCGCCGTCCAAGAGGATTTGCATATGTTCAATTTGAGGATGTTCGTGATGCAGAAGATGCTTTACATAATTTGGACAGAAAATGGATTTGTGGACGCCAAATTGAAATACAGTTTGCACAGGGGGATCGAAAGACTCCAAATCAGATGAAAGCCAAGGAAGGGAGGAATGTGTATAGTTCTTCATGCTATGATGATTATGACAGATATAGACGTTCTAGAAGCCGAAGTTACGAAAGAAGGAGATCAAGAAGTTGTTCCTTTGATTACAACTATAGAAGATCTTATAGTCCTAGAAACAGTAGACCGACTGGAAGACCACGGCGTAGCAGAAGCCATTCCGACAATGATAGATTCAAACACCGAAATCGATCTTTTTCAAGATCTAAATCCAATTCAAGATCACGGTCCAAGTCCCAGCCCAAGAAAGAAATGAAGGCTAAATCACGTTCTAGGTCTGCATCTCACACCAAAACTAGAGGCACCTCTAAAACAGATTCCAAAACACATTATAAGTCTGGCTCAAGATATGAAAAGGAATCAAGGAAAAAAGAACCACCTAGATCCAAATCTCAGTCAAGATCACAGTCTAGGTCTAGGTCAAAATCTAGATCAAGGTCTTGGACTAGTCCTAAGTCCAGTGGCCACTGATAGTATAAACCATGATATTTTTAGGCATGTATCATTCATTTACTCATAGTTTGGTTTACTTAAATTATCAGGAATACAATGTTGCAATGATGCTTAAAAAAACACTTGTCAGTTTTCCCTGTACCAGGCAATGGTTATTATTAAAATGAAATGCTGTTGAGAAGCCACTCTTAAGAGTCCAGTTTGTTTAATGTTATGGGCAGCTACCAATTTCTGGTGTCTCTGTATATTTTTGTAAAGATTCTCATTTTTTAATGCTTGAGGTATTGGTGAAAAGATGTTGGTTGACCATAATTTGCAACATTGTCTTATTAAAAATAAACTTTCATATCCATATTTGGTAGAACTGTTAACCTAGAAATGTAGCTTGCTAATAAGGTAGAATGATACAAAAGTGAAGTTGTAGCCACCGTACAACACTGACCCAACTAGACACATCTAGGTTCAGGGTGGACCTTTTTGTCTTGTCAAGGTGTCGAGACCCACGATGATAATTTATGGCACAGTGTGGAAGAGTTCTTTTGTTAACCCCACTGTCTCGGGAAATGACGCCAACTGGGTTAAGTAGCATTTTCAGGGAGATGGAGTTTTTGATTGAAACACGGAGCCTTCACTTTTCTGGTTTCTGTGAAGATTTGGAACCATACAAACATCGGAAAAACCCCCCTTAAAATTTGGGCAGGTTGATGATGGCAGAAATAATTTTAAGGGGAAAAGAATGCTCTTATGCAGTTACTCTAAACTTTAAGGAGCATTGTTGACCATAATATTGCTTAGTTTTCTTACTGCTGTTAAAAGCAAGTAAAGTGTTTTCAAAGTAGGTTTTGTTTGTGTGTGCGCATAGTGTAAAAGGACTGAATTTTGATGCTTAAAGCACTTGGTGTGTGCATTTGTATCAAAATTTGCCCATATCTTTATGAAGGAGGCTTGTTCTTCACGCCTCAGTTTATTTAATGTGAGGCAAGTAAAAAGACAACACTCCCATTCTATGTGATTCTGTGGTGCCATGAGATTTTAAATAATTCTGGAAAAAACTAAAAGTCACATCTCTTGAGGTTTTGACTGATTATCCATGGAGTACCTGATGAAAATAATACCCTAACTCTTTATAATTTCTAACATCTCTCTGCGAGATCACTTGGGGGCAATAAAAAGTGACTTGACGTGTCCAATCTCATTTCAGAATAAAAGCTGGCATCCTTAAAATTTTTAGATTGCTTGCTTACAGGTATAATAAGTAAGAAATGTTGTGGGGAAACCATTCCTTTTAGAGGATTACTTTTTTCAATTTTGGTTTTAGTAATCTAGGCCTTGCCTGTAAAGAACAAAAGGTGGTTTTAAATACTGTTTGTGGAATGTGTTTAAAGGATTGATTCTAGAACCTTTGATAGTATTTCTAACTTTCATTTCTTTACTGTTTGCAGTTAATGTTCATGTTCTGCTATGCAATCATTTATATGCACGTTTCTTTAATTTTTTTAGATTTTCCTGGATGTATAGTTTAAACAACAAAAAGTCTATTTAAAACGGTAGCAGTAGTTTACAGTTCTAGCAAAGAGGAAAGTTGTGGGGTTAAACTTTGTATTTTCTTTCTTATAGAAGCTTCTAAAAAGGTATTTTTATATGTTCTTTTTAACAAATATTGTGTACAACCTTTAAAACATCAATGTTTGGATCAAAACAAGACCCAGCTTATTTTCTGCTTGCTGTAAATTAAGCAAACATGCTATAATAAAAACAAAATGAAGGAAAAAAAAATTTTAAAGTGGGCAGAAGAACTGAATAGACATTTTTCCAAAGAAGAAATGAAGGTGGCCAACAAGCACATGAAAAGATGCTCAACATTGCTAATCATCAAGAAAATGCAAATGAAAACCACAATGAGATATTACTTCACACCTGTCAGAATGGCTATCATCAAAAAGAACACAATAAATGTCGGCAAGCATGTGGTGGGAATGTAAATTGATGTAGCCACGATGGAGCACAGTATGGAGGTTCTTTAAAAAATTAAAAGTAGTGTTACCATATGATTCTGCAACCCCAATCCTGGGCATATGTCTGGACAAAACTATAATTTGAAAAGATACATGTATCCCAATATTCATAGCAACACTATTTGGAATAGCCAACACATAGAAGCAACCTAAATGTCCATCAAAAGATGAATGGATGAAGAAGATGGATATATATATATATATATGTGTATATATATATATATAAAGGAATATTATATATATTATAATATATAGTGTAATATATATTATATATAAAATTATATATAATATATATTATACATATAGTATACATTTACATATATATATTATATATACGTATAATGGACTATTACTCAGCCATAAAAAGAATGAAATAGAGATTATCATAGTAAGTGAAGTAAATCAAAGACAAATATCATATGATATCACTTATATGTGGAATCTTAAAAAAAAATGATACAAATGAACTTATTTCCAAAAGAGAAAGAGACTCAGAGACATAGAGAAACTTATGGTTACCAAAGGTGATAGCTACAGTGGTTGGGGGAGAGATAAATTAGAAATTTGGAATTAACATATATATACAACTATATATAAAATAGTTAAAAAACAAGGACCTAGTCTATAGCAGAGGAGACTATCCTCAGTCTCTTGTAATAACCTATAAAGGGAAAAATCTGAAAAAATTTCAAGTGTACAGCAAACTGAATCACTTTGCTGTTCATTTGAAACTAACACAACATTGTAAATTAACTACACTTTAATAAAAATTGTCCAAAAACTAAGTAAAATAGTTTTTTTTCAAAAGAAAAAAGAATTCAGGCTTTTTCTTTCAGTTTGAAATCTAATGGGGTTAGGAGGAGTTCAGCAGAAGAGTGACTTTGTCTGATGTAGATTTGTTATGGTCTAAAGGTTTGTGTTCCCCCCAAATTCACATATTGAAACCTTAAGCTCTAATATGACTGTATTTGGAGATGGGGGCTTTGGGAGGTAATTAGGTTATGACAGTGAACACATCATGATGGGATTAGTGCTCTTATAGGAAGAGGTATGAGTGCTTGTTTCCTCTCTCTGTTATTAACCATGTGAGAACTTAACTAGAAGGTGGCCATCTGCAAAATTGGAAGTTATATTAGCCTGAATTGACTAAGGCAGGTTTGAACATTATCACTGAATTTTATATTGAGAATAAACAACAGGTGGTTAAGAATAGAATAAAGGAAACCAGTTAGGGTGCTATTGCAATATTTAATGAAAGGTTATGATGATGAGAAATTAGTAGACTTCTGAAGATACTGCTGCATTTGATATAGGAATGAGAGAAAGGGACTATTCAGTGATGACTCCTGAATAACTGAAAGAATGTAGTTGTCCCTTTTGCTGAGATAGAAATATGAATCAATAAATCAATTTTGGTCATATTAGGTTTGAGACATCTAGTGGTTGATGTTGAGTAGACAGATGGGTCCATGAATCTGGAGTTCAGGGATGTAACAAAGACTAGAGAAATGATTTGAGAAACATCAGCATATGGATTGTATCTAAAGCCATGATTCTGATTGAGGTCACCAAGGAAATGGGTATAAATTGAGAAGAAAAGTCCAAGTGCTATGCCCTGGAACATGCATACGTTAAAAAGTTGGTGTTTTACAGGAACCAGTAAAAGAGATTAAGAAAGAGTAGTTTAAAAGGCAAGAAAAAACAAAAAAAACAAAAAACAATGAGGGTTTTGGCAGACCAGTGAAGCAATTGTTTCAGGAATAGGGAGCAGGGAATAATCAACCAGGTCAAATGCTACAGCTAGGTCAAGTACGATTATGGAGAATTTATTCTTGGATTTAACACTGTAGAGGTCATTAGTGACCATGATAAATGAAGTTTCAATGGAGTATTATAAGAGAAAGGCAGATTAGAATGAATTTAAAATAGAATAAGTGTAGGAAAATTGGAAACAGCAAGTGCAGAAAAGTTTTTCAAGGATTTTTGCTGTAGAAAAAAAGGAAGAAATGCAGCAGTTGCTGAAAGGGGAAGTGAAGTCGAAGAGGATTTTTTTTAAAGATGTAAGTAATAAAAGCATGTTTGTTGGCTGATTAGAGAGACCCAATAGGGACAAACAAAACTAATGATGTCTAAAAAAGAAGATTTGCTGGGACAACATTCTTGAGTGGAGCAAATGGGGTGTGATCTAGTGCTGAAGTGTAGGGTGTAGTGTTTACTAGGATTATGGACACCAATATAGGTAGGGCAAAAATTGCTGGTGTAAATGTAAAAATTTCTCCTGATTATTTCTACTATTTTCACAGTGAAATTGGAAGGAAGGTCATCAGCTGAGCATGACAGTGGGGAAGAGGCTCAATTTAAAGCACCATACTTTTAAACCACCACTTTCCTCTAGTTCTTCAATTTCAACATTTTTTCAACACAGCAAGGAAGCTAAAATCCATTTACCTTATGAACTTTTCACTATTCCTTATACCCTCATGTCCCCTTTTCCCTATATACCTTGCTAAAATGCCATGGTTGGTCAATATAATCACTCTTTGTTTACATCCTCCACTCCTTTGTCTTGCTCTCACTTCATGGCATCCACTTTTTTTTTTTTTTTAAAAACATCTTTATTGAAGTATAATTGCTTTACAATGGTGTGTTAGTTTCTGCTTTATAACAAAGTGAATCAGTTATACATATACATATGTTCCCATATCTCTTCCCTCTTGCATCTCCCTCCCTCCCACCATCCCTATTCCACCCCTATAGGTGGTCACAAAGCACCGACCTGATCTCCCTGTGCTATGCGGCTGCTTCCCACTAGCTATCTATTTTACGTTTGGTAGAGTATATATGTCCATGCCACTCTCTCACTTTGTCCCAGCTTATCCTTCCCACTCCCTGTATACTCAAGTCCATTCTCTAGTAAGTCTGCATATTTATTCCCGTCTTGCCCCTAGGATATTCTGATCATTTTTTTTTCTTTTATTTGTTTTTAGATTCCATATATATGTTGGCATATGGTACTTGTTTTTCTCTTTCTACCTTACTTCACTCTGTATGACAGTCTCTAGGTTCATCTACCTCACTACAAATAACTCACTTTCGTTCCTTTTTATGGCTGAGTAATATTCCATTGTACATATGGGCCACATCTTCTTTATCCATTCATCTGTTGATGGACTGTCCTGGCTATTGTTAATAGAGCTGCAATGAACATTTTGGTACATGACTCTTTTTGAATTATGGTTTTCTCAGGGTATATGCCCAGTAGTGGGATTGCTGGGTCATATGGTAGTACTATTTTTAGTTATTTAAGGAACCTCCATACTGTTCTCCATAGTGGCTATATCAATTTACATTCCCACCAACATTGCAAGAGGGTCCCCTTTTCTCCACACCCTCTAGAGCATTTATTGTTTGTAGATTTTTTGATGATGGCCATTCTGACCAGTGTGAGATGACATCTCATTGTAGTTTTGATTTGCATTTCTCTAATGATTAATGATGTTGAGCATTCTTTCATGTGTTTGTTGGCATTCTGTATATCTTCTTTGGAGAAATGTCTATTTAGGTCTTCAGCCATTTTTGGATTGGGTTGTTTGTTTTTTTGATATTGAGCTGCATGAGTTGCTTGTATGTATTGGAGATTAGTCTTTTGTCAGTTGCTTCATTTGCAAATAATTTCTCCCATTCTGAGGGTTGTCTTTTGGTCTTGTTTATGGTTTCCTGTGCTGTGCAAAAGCTTTTAAGTTTCATTAGGCCCCATTTGTTTATTTTTGTTTTTATTTCCATTTCTCTAGGAGGTGGGTCAAAAACGATCTTGCTGTGATTTATGTCATAGAGTGTTCTGCCTATATTTTCCTCTACAAGTTTGATGGTGTATGGCCTTACATTTAGGTCTTTAATCCATTTGGAGTTTATTTTTATGTGTTAGGGAATGTTCTAATTTCATTCTTTTAAATTTAGCTGTCCAGTTTTCCCAGCACCATTTATTGAAGATGTTGTCTTTTCTCCACTGTATATTCTTGCCTCCTTTATAAAAGATAAGGTGACCATATGTGCGTGGGTTTATCTCGGGGCTTTCTATCCTGTTCCATTGATCTATATTTCTGTTTTTGTGCCAGTACCATGCTGTCTTGATTACTGTAGCTTTGTAGTATAGTCTTAAGTCAGGGACCCTGATTCCTCCAGCTCCGTTTTTCTTTCTCAAGATTGCTTTGGCTATTCGGGGTCTTTTGCATTTCCATACAAATTGTGAAATTTTTTGTTCTAGTTCTGTGAAAAATGCCAGTGGTAGTTTGATAGGGATTGCATTGAATCTGTAGATTGCTTTGGGTAGTAGAGCCATTTTCACAATGTTGGTTCTTCCAATCCAAGAACATTGTATATCTCGCCACCTATTTGTATCATCTTTAATGTCTTTCATCAGTATCTTATAATTTTCTGCATACAGGTCTTTTGTCTCCTTAGGTAAGTTTATTCCTAGATATTTTATTCTTTTTGTTGCAATGGTAAATGGGAGTGGTTTCTTAATTTCACTTTCAGATTTTTCATCATTAGTGTATAGGAATGCTAGAGATTTCTGTGCATCAATTTTGCATCCTGCTACTTTACCAAATTCATTGATTAGCTCTAGTAGTTTTCTGGTAGCATCTTTAGGATTCTCTATGTATAGTATCATGTCATCTGCAAACAGTGACAGCTTTATTTTTCTTTTTTGATTTGGATTCCTTTTATTTCTTTTTCTTCTCTAATTGCTGTGGCTAAAACTTCCAAAACTATCTTGAATAATAGTGGTGAGAGTGGGCAACCTTGTCTTGTTCCTGATCTTAGTGGAAATGGTTTCAGATTTTCACCATTGAGGATGATGGTGGCTGTGGGTTTGTCATATATGGCCTTTATTATGTTGAGGATAGTTCCCTCTATGCCTACTTTCTGCAGGGTTTTTATCATAAATGGGTGTTGAATTTTGTCAAAAGCTTTCTCTGCATCTATTGAGATGATCATATGGTTTTTCTCCTTGAATTTGTTAATATGGTGTATCACATTGATTGATTTGTGTATATTGAAGAATCCTTGCATACCTGGGATAAACCCCACTTGATCATGGTGTATGATCCTTTTAATATGCTGTTGAATTCTGTTTGCTAGTATTTTGTTGAGGATTTTGCACTTATGTTCCTCAGTGTTATAGGCCTGTAGTTTTCTTTCTTTGTGACATCTTTGTCTGGTTTTGGTATCAGGGTGATGGTGGCTCATAGAATGAGTTGGGGAGTGTTCCTTCCTCTGCAATATTTTGGAAGGGTTTGAGAAGGATAGGTGTTAGCTCTTCTCTAAATGCTTGGTAGAATTCGCCTGTGAAGCCATTTGGTCCTGGGCTTTTGTTTGTTGGAAGATTTTTAATCACAGTTTCAATTTCAGTGCTTGTGATTGGTCTGTTCATATTTTCTATTTCTTCCTGGTTCAGTATTGGCAGGTTGTGCATTTCTAAGAATTTGCCCATTTTTTCCAGGTGGCCATTTTATTGACATAGAGTTGCTTGTAGTAATCTCTCATGATCTTTTGTATTTCTGTAATGTCAGTTGTTACTTCTCCATTTTCATTTCTAATTCTATTGATTTGAATCTTCTCCCTTTTTTTCTTGATAAGTCTGGCTAATGGTTTATCAATTTTGTTTATCTTCTCAAAGAACCAGCTTTTAGTTTTATTGATCTTTGCTATCATTTCCTTCATTTCTTTTCCATTTATTTCTGATCTGATCTTTATGATTTCTTTCCTTCTGCTAACTTTGAGGTTTTTTTGTTCTTCCTTCTCTAATTGCTTTCAGTGTAAAGTTAGGTTGCTTATTTGAGAGGTTTCTTGTTTCTTAAGGTAGGCTTGTATAACTATAAACTTCTCTTTTAGAACTGCTTTTGCTGCATCCCATAGGTTTTGTGTTGTTTTGTTTTCATTGTCATTTGTTTCTAGGTATTTTTTGATTTCCTCTTTGATTTCTTCAGTGATCTCTTGGTTATTAAGTAGTGTGTTTTTTAGCCTCCATGTGTTTGTATTTCCTACAGATTTTTCCTGTAATTGATATCTAGTCTCATAGCATTGTGGTTGGAAAAGATACTTGACATGATTTCAATTTTCTTAAGTTTACCAAGGCTTGATTTGTAACCCAAGATATGATCTATCCTGGAGAATGTTCCATGAGCACTTGAGAAGAATGTGTATTCTGCTGTTTTTGGATGGAATGTCCTATAAATATCAATTAAGTCCATCTTGTTTAATGTATCATTTAAAGCTTGTGTTTCCTTATTTATTTTCATTTTAGATGATCTGTCCATTGGTGAAAGTGGGGTGTTAATGTCCCCTACTATAATTGTGTTACTGTTGATTTCCCCTTTTATGGCTGTTATTACTTGCCTTATGTATTGAGGTGCTCCTATGTTGGATGCATAAATATCTACAATTGTTATATCTTCTTCTTGGATTGATCCCTTGATCATTACGTAGTGTCCTTTTTTGTCTCTTGTTATAGTCTTTGTTTTAAAATCTATTTTTTCTGATATGTGAATTGCTACTCCAGCTTTCTTTTGATTTCCATTTGCATGGAATATCTTTTTCCATCCCCTCACTTTCAGTCTGTATGTGTCCCTAGGTCTGAAGTGGGTCTCTTGTAGACAGCATATATACAGGTCTTGATTTTGTATCCATTCAGCCAGTCTATGTCTCTTGGTTGGAGCCTTTAATCCATTTACATTTAAGGTAATTATCGATATGTATGTTCCTATTACCATTTTGTTAATTGTTTTGGGTTTATTATTGTAGGTCTTTCCCTTCTCTTGTGTTTCCTGCCTAGAGAAGTTCCTTTAGCATTTGTTGTAAAGCTGGTTTGGTGGTGCTGAATTCTCTTAGGTTTTGCTTGTCTGTAAAGCTTTTAATTTCTCCGTCAAATCTGAATGAGTTCCTTGCTTGGTAGAGTAATCTTGGTTGTAGGTTTTTCTCTTTCATCACTTTAAATATGTCCTGCCCTCCTTTCTGGCTTGCAGAGTTTCTGCTGAAAGATCAGCTGTTAACCTTATGGGGATTCCCTTATGTGTTATTTGTTTTTTTTCCCTTGCTGCTTTTAATATTTGTTCTTTGTATTTAATTTATGGTAGTGTGATTAACGTATTTCTTGGCATGTTTCTCCTTGGATTTATCCTGTATGGCACTCTCTGTTCTTCCTGGACTTGATTAACTATTTCCTTTCCCATATTAGGGAAGTTTTCCACTATAATCTCTTCAAATATTTTCTCAGTCCCTTTCTTTTTCTCTTCTTCTTCTGGGACCCCTATAATTCAAATGTTGGTGTGTTTAATGTTGTCCCAGTGGTCTCTGAGACTGTCCTCAATTCTTTTCATTCTTTTTTCTTTATTCTGCTCTGCAGTAGTTATTTCCTCTATTTTATCTTCCAGGTTACTTATCCGTTCTTCTGCCTCAGTTATTCTGCTGTTGATCTATTCTAGAGAATTTTTAATTTCATTTATTTTGTTGTTCATCTATGTTTGTTTGCTCTTTAGTTCTTCTAGGTCCTTGTTAAACGTTTCTTATATTTTCTCCATTCTATTTCCAAGATTTTGGATCATCTTTACTATCATTATTCCGAATTCTTTTTCAGGTAGACTGCCTATTTCCTCTTCATTTGTTAGTTCTGGTGGGTTTTTGCCTTGCTCCTTCATCTGCTGTGTGTTTCTCTGTCTTCTCATTTTGCTTAACTTACTGTGTTTGGCGTCTCCTTTTCACAGGTTGCAGGCTTGTAGTTTCTGTGTTTTTTGTGTCTGTCCCCAGTGGCTAAGTTTGGTTCAGTGGGTTGTGTAGGCTTCCTGGTGGAGGGGACTAGTGCCTGTGTTCTGGTGGATGAGGCTGGATCTTGTCTTTCTGGTAGGCAGGTCCACGTCTGGTGGTGTGTTTTGGAGTGTCTGTGGCCTTATTATGGTTTTAAGCAGCCTCTGTGCTAATGGATGGGGTTGTGTTCCTGTCTTGCTAGTTGTTTGGCAAAGGGTGTCCAGCACTGTAGCTTGCTGGTCGTTGAGTGGAGCTGGGTTTTGGTGTTGAGATGGAGATCTCTGGGGGATTTTCACCATTTGCTATTACGTGGACCTGGGAGGTCTCTTGTGGACCAGTTTCCTAAATTTGGCTCTCCCACTTCAGTGACACAGCCCTGAAGCCTGGCTGGAGCACAAAGAGCCTGTCCTCCACATGGTTCACAATAAAAGGGAGAAAGAAAAGAAAGAAAGACAGAAGAAGATAAAGTAAAATAAAATAAAGTAAAGTAAAATAAAATAGTTATTAAAATAAAAAATAATTATTAAGAAAAATAAATTTTATAAGTAATAAAAAAAGAAAAATGGCCAGACAGAACCCTAGTATAAATGGTAAAAGCAAAGCTATACAGACAAAATCACACAGAAGCATACACATACACACTCACAAAAAGAGAAAAAGGGGAAAAAAAATATATATCGTTGCTCCCAAAGTCCACCTCCTCAATTTTGGATGATTCGTTGTCTATTCAGGTATTCTACAGATGCAGTGTACATCAAGTTGATTGTGGAGATTTAATCCGCTGCTCCTGAGGCTGCTGGGAGAAATTTCCCTTTCTCTTCTTTGTTCACACAGCTCCCGGGGTTCAGCTTTGGATTAAAACCCGCCTCTGCGTGTAGGTCACCTGAGGGCATCTGTTCTTCGCTCAGACAGGACAGGGTTAAAGGAGCAACTGATTGGGGGGCTCTGGCTCACTCAGGCCGGGGGGAGGGAGTAGTATGGATGCAGGGTGAGCCTGCGGTGGCAGAGGCTGGTGTGACATTGCACCAGGCTGAGGCATGCTGTTTGTTCCCCTGGGGAAGTTGTCCGGGACCCTGGCAGTGGTGGGCTGCACAGGCTCCCGGGAGCGGAGGTGTGGAGAGTGACCTGTGCTTGCACACAGGTTTTTTGGTGGTGTCAGCTGCAGCCTTAGCGTCTCATGCCCGTCTCTGGGCTCCGCGCTGATAGCCGTGGCTTGCGCCCATCTCTGGAGCTCCTTTAAGCGGCGCTCTTAGTCCCCTCTCCTCGTGCACCAAGAAACAAAGAGGCAAGAAAAAGTCTCCTGTCTCTTCAGCAGCTCCAGACTTTTCCCCGGACTCCCTCCCGGCTAGCTGTGGCACACTAGCCCCCTTCAGGCTGTGTTCACACCGCCAACCCCAGTCCTCTCCCTGCGATCCGACCGAAGCCTGAGCCTCAGCTCCCAGCTCCTGCCCGCCCCAGCGGGTGAGCAGTCAAGCCTCTCGGGCTGGTGAGTGCTGGTTGGCACCGATCCTCCTTGCGGGAATCTCTCCGCTTTGCCCTCCGCATCCCTGTTGCTGCTCTTTCCTCCATGGCTCTGAAGGTTCCCCCCTCTGCCACCCGCAGTCTCCGTCCATGAAGGGGCTTCCTAGTGTGTGGAAACCTTTCCTCCTTCACAGCTCCCTCCCACTGGTGCAGGTCCCGTCTCTATTCTTTGTCTCTGTTTTTTCTTTTTTCTGTTACCCTACCCAGGTACTTGGGGAGTTTCTTGCTTTTTGGGAGGTCTGAGGTCTTCTGCCAGTGTTCAGTAGGTTGTTACACATGTAGATGTATTTCTGATGTATTTGTGGTGAGGAAGGTGATCTCCCCATCTTACTCTTCTGCCATCTTGAAGCTCCTTCCTCAAGACTTTTTTTGTCACAAAAAATAAGACTTCGTAGACTGAGAAAAAGATTATGTCTCAAATAATTGTCTATTTAATATTTAATGCAGTGGTTCTCAACTGAGGGTTATTTTTCCCCCCAGGATACAT
Organism: Eubalaena glacialis; assembly: GCF_028564815.1. NCBI lineage: Eukaryota > Metazoa > Chordata > Mammalia > Artiodactyla > Balaenidae > Eubalaena > Eubalaena glacialis. The sequence continues at coordinate 36,851,581 of NC_083725.1, forward strand.
TTGGCAATGTCTAGAGTTTTTTTTTGTCACAACTAGGAGGAGGAGTGTGCTACTGGCATCCAGTGGTTAGAGGGCATGAATAATGCCAAACATCCTGCAATGCATAGGACAAACCCCCACAACAAATAACTATCCAGTCCCAAATATCTATAATACTTTTGAGAAACCCTTGGTCTAGGGTGATGGTGTTCTTCACTTTAAGATTTTTAGCAATGGAAGTGTAGTGATTTATATATTTTTAGTCTGAAGTAGGACCCTGGCAAATATAGATAGAATAGGATTACAGCAAATACTTAACAAAACCCACTAAAACCTTGGAGAATTAAAAGATTTTTAAAATATAAAAAAATGATGGTCACAGTTTTAGAGCCTGCAAATTTTTGAAATTCCCTTTCTCATGAGTACAAAAAGTTTAGCTAGCTAGTTTATCTAAAGTTGAAATGGGGTTTCCATGACTCCAAGTTTCCATTTTTTCTTCATAGACTAAGGAGCTTTTTACTTAAACTCTTTTCTCCTGGGCTTCCATTTGGAAAAAAACTATTTCAAATGGAATATGATGTTAATGGGACACAAAAACCATTTTGTTCTGTGAACTGGGACTTTGGCCTGGTTTTTGAGTTGCTTTATTTAAGAGTGGGTGGATAGGGATTGTTAACCTCATTTGTGACCTCTGACATTACTTTATACAGTGGTTGGTTCTATTCCACTGTCACTCATTTATTCATTCATATCCATCCATTCAGCATCCATTCATCTATTTATTTAAAAAGCATTTACTGAATTCCTACTATATGCTAAGCAATGTGTTAGTGGGGATAAAAGGATAAATAAGAAAAGATCTCTGACCTCAAATTGCTTTTACTGTGATAGAAGAGAAAACAACAGAAATTATAATAATTTAATACATTAAGATTCATAATAAAAATTGTTATAATGGCACACAGAAAGGAGTGACTTACAATTCTGTGTGGTGTTGGGAAGTAGTTCCAGAAGGTTTACAAGATCAAATGACACTACGATAAAAGGATAAAAGGAAAAGAGGAATGGATAAAACAAAAAAGGAATTTACTATTTTAGGGCTATCCACCATGAGCCAAGCCCTATGCAAGGCACCTCAAGATCTTTTTCTTATTTATTCCTTACAATAAGCCTACATGATACATTATCCCCATTTTATATGTGAGAAAACAGAAGCTCAGATACATTCATCAAGGTTACAATGGAAATAAGTATCAGAACTGAGATCTGGGTCTACATCAGACTCTGCATAGCCATGTTTCTTCCAACAAGCCAAAAAGAAAGAGCAGGTTTGAACACTGAGGGTGCAATGTACTCACATTTTGCCAGGTATGCTAGACTTTTCTTTCACATTTAACCTTCCATGCCTATAGCTCCTGAAACATCTGAGTATCTCTCTACTGCTGGCTATAACTGATCTGACACACAGCAAACCTATCAAGAGGCAGATTTTATGAGATTGTCTCTTAAGAATGTGAACAAAAAGACTATACTCATGATAGTGTACATGTACTGATGGTTTGCTGCTCTGGTAGGTCACTTTATGCTGAGGCTGAAGTAGACTGGAGAGAAGGAAGCAAACCAGTATTATATGTGAGCCAACATACTGTAGGATCAGAAACCATGAGTAAGCAGAGAAAACTGTCAGTGGAAGAAAAGAGAAGCAGAAAGAAGCTTCTGGAGAATGAGACACTAAGACAGCAGCAGCTATAATTCTTGAAGGAAGATTTCTGTTTCTTATTAAGCCTGGCTGTACTTCTCAACATCTTATACTATTACCTTCTCCCCACTACCACCATATATACAAACCTTTAACTGGAGCTTAAATGTTATTAGATTTATTTTAATAAAAATGTTTTGAAGTGGACCAACACTAAGAGAATAAGAGACAGTAGCTTATAATCACTGGAGCAGAATGGGCACCTTGTTTACACTAATGAACTTGAAAAGTATAGAGTTCAGGGTGATAATATGAAATGCTTTTTATGTTGGGCCAAAGATTTGGACTTTATTCTAAAAGGATAAGGAAGGATTAGAGACATTTGAATGCTTTAAAACACCTCCTTGAACTATAAGAGTTGGTTTATTTATTCCTGTATCAACAGTACCTGGCTGAGAGAATTATACAAAATTTATGTTTGATAAACATTTGTTGTAACAATGGAAAAAACAAATGAGAGAAAAAAATTATCAGAGTTCAGTTTTACAACATAATTATAATAAGTAAAATCCGATTGAAATCCAATTATAAAGAGCTTTGAGGATGGATTGAGTATTGAAGGATAATGGGACTATGCCAACAATGAAACATGAAGTAATCCACCAGCTATAACATGGAAGCATGAGACAGCATTGTCCATGCTGAAAGTGTTGAGTATAGCATGATATAATTTTAAAGAGGGGTGGCAGAGGATGAAGGGTAAGAGATCAGTAGGGATTTGTTCAAGAAAGACTTTATAATACCTACTAACAATCTCGAACATTAATGTTTCATAGTTTACAAAGAATCACTAAAGGATTTTCCACACAGGAATTAATTCATTCATTCCCACAACAAATATCTGACAAACACCTATGTTCCAGATATTATTCTTTCTGCTGTGAATGTATTGGTGAATGAAATATTTTTTAAAAAATCTCTTGTGGAATTTACATTTTATTGCAACAGACTGATAATAAAGTAATATAAGCAAATGTCTTGTTTATTAGAAGTAATATGTGGTGTGGAAAAGTAATTAAGTTGAGTAAGGGGAATTAGGAGTGGAGAGGAGTAGCTTGCAGTTTTAACAGGGTGGTTGGTGTAGGCCTCACTAAAAAGATGTTTGAGCAAAGATGAGGAGATGAGGGAGTAAACCTGGGTAATACCTGGTGGAAGGACACTCCAGGAATAGGTTTTCTCCAGCTACCATAAACAGCCTGAGACAAGAGAATGTCTAGTAAGCCAGGGAAATCCAGGAGAACTATAAGGACAGGGTAGAAAGAGTGAGATGGAGTGGAGAAGGTGATAAGATCAGAAAAGGAATGTGAGGCAAGATCTTAAAGGGCCTTGTGACCAGACATGCATTTTAAGGTGATTATTCTGGCAGCTAAGCAGAAGATATATTTAAAAACAGTAAGATACTTAGGATAATTTTGGTTCTAAATAATAGAAATCACAGTAAGGAAATTTATAAGGTCATATTACAGGATCTGAAGATAAGGAATTTATGACAGGTTAGAGACTGCAGAAGAAAAGATCAGTGAACTCAAAGATGTACTTGTATACTATCCAAAATAAAGCACAAAGAGAAGAGGAAAAACATGAAAAAAAATTACCAGAGCAGAATTGACCTGTGATGTCTAAAATATGTGTAATTTGAGTCCAAGAAATGTAGAAGAACAGAAAATAATTAAGAAAATAATGAACAAATTTTTCTAAATTTAATGGAAACTATAAATCCAAGACCTAAGAATCTCAGCAAATCTCTAGTATCATAAAGAAAACCACACCAAGGCACTTCATAATCGAATTGCTGAAAACCAATGATAAAGATAAAATCATAAAGAAGCCAGGAAAAAAGGACAGAATATACATACAAGAACAAAGTTTAAAAATTACTGGGGAATTACTATTAGAACCCAAGTAAGCCAGAAGACAATGAAGAGATCTTTAAATATCAAAGGAGAAAAATAAAGTCAACTTAGATTTTTCTACTATGCCAAAAAAAAAAAAAAAAAAATCTTTTAAAAAAGAACGTGAAATACTTTTCAAACAGGTGGTGAGAGAATTCATCTCTAGTAGACTCTCACTACAAGCAAGAATAAAGGAAGTTCTTTCGTCAGAAAGAAAATTTTACCAGATAGAATTTTGTAAATATACAAAGGAATTAAGATTGCTAGATGTGGTAAATACGTGGATGAGTATAAAAATAATTTTGCCCCAAATATCAATTATTTGTCCATCTAACATTACCTTTTTTGCTGTCATTTTGCTGGCCTCCTGCACCAAGCCAGCTATTACTCTTTCAACTGGATTTCCACATTAGCATTCTAATTGGTCTCCCTTGTTCTGCCCTTATTCCAACACAGTATATTCTTAACAAAACAGCCAGACTTTTAAAACATACCTTGCAGATTATATCACCTCTTTGTTCAGAATTCTCCAATGGCTTCTCATCTCATTTATGGTAAAAGCCAAAGTCGTCACAATACTACAGATTCTATAAATTTAGCTCTCCTTACCTCTGAAACCTTATCTTAGAGAACACTCACCTTCATTCTATTTAGCAATGTTGACCTCTTTGTTAGTCCTTGAAGACAACAGGAATTGTCCTACCTCAGAGCATTTATCTTTATTCTCTTTTCTGCTAGAGCACTCTTTTCCAACATATTCTCTCATTTCCTTTTCTTTCTGTACAGTCACCTCAGGAAAGCCTTCTTGGTCACATCCACAGCCCCAACATTCCCTCTCCTCTTCCATGCTTTTTCTTGAAGACTACTTTTTAAAGAGCAGTTTTAGATTCACAGCAAAATTGAGAAGGTACAGAGATTTCCCATATACTCCCTATTCTCACACATGCATAGCCTCCCTCATTATCAACATCTCCCACAAAAGTGATACATTTGTTACAACTCTTCCATGCTATTTTAACAGTATTTATTACCATCTGACACACTCTATATTTTTCTTATTTTTTTATCTGTCTCTTCTCCTAAAATATAAGCTCCAAGGTGACTCAAATGTTTTCTCTACGAAATTTTCCTTGACTCTCCCCAGGACAGTCAGACTCTCTTCAGTTTCTCATTCAGACCACAGTGTATGAGATTTCCAATTGATTACATCCTCACTAACACTTGATATTGTCAGTCTTTTTTTCTTTGACCATTCTGGTGAAGGGGAGAATTTTATCCCTGAAATATGAAAGGTGTTGTTTCTGGAAGAAAGAATGTATGCTATGGGACAAAAGCACTAAATACATACACAAACACAGGAAAACACCACTCTATACTGAACTTGTAAAAATAAAAATGTGAAATTAGCTCAATCCAATACAGATTTCTCTAAGCTAAGCATTCAACAAGGGGATAAAAAGGTGGAAATTTTTAATGAATTGATGACACATGCCAAATTATTTCTCTTGTTCTTCAGTAGGCACTGACAGAAAATCCTTGTCAGCCTTTGGGACTGTGAGGCAGAGTTTTAATTTCATGCTTTTGAAAAGTTTGAGAGATTTTCAAATTCAGTTATTTAAATTGCCTTTAAATTACCTATTGCAAAGTATAACCAGCAACCTGTGTGGAAAATCCCTTATGTATTTTAAAAAATATTATTGAAGTAAAATTTAAATAAATCTTAAATAAAGGAAATATATATATGAATTTAAGTAAAGGCAAAAATTATAAAGGTGCAGCTCAATCAATTTCCACAAGTTGAATACACCAAAGTAAACATTGTCCAGATCTTAAAACAAAATATTTCAAGCACTAAGGATTCTCCTTTATGTTCCCTTCTACTCACCATCTGTTTTTGAGAACAACCATTATTCAGGCTTCCTCCTGATAACCTTTGCCTAATTTTTACTTTATATAAGTGGAATCAAATTGCTCACTATTTTGGTGTCAGACTTTTTTTGTTCAATCTTAAATTTGTGAGATAGATACATCCATGTTGTTGGTTGAAGTTTTAAACTGGGTATTCTCATTACTGTATTTAACAATTCTTTATCTAATCTACCATTACTGGACATTTAAGTATTTTCAGTTTAGGGCTATTGTACTGCTATTAACATTCTAATGCATATCTTTTGCTAAACATACACAGAGGCATAAATTTATTGGCAAAATTTGGGGTGAGGGCTGCAGGGTGTGTGGCTTTTTTCTGATTGGTTGGTGGTGAGATAACAGGGTGGTGCTCCAGAAATTTTGTGCTCAGCCTGAAGTTACCATCCTCCATCTGGGTGGGGGTCTTAGTTCCTGTAGAAAAACTCAAAGATATTGGTATGTATATTCCTTAAGGAGGAGCCAGGATGCTGCCCCAAGGCTACATTATTGTTTCTTGACTGCTCCTCTCTTGTTTCTGCATTCCCTTCCTTCCCTGATTAGAAACTGTTTGAATCTTCCCTATAAAACTCAGGCAAGGTCAAGGAGGCTGAATGAAGCTTTTTCCTGCAAACAAGAAACAGGGGACACAGAAAGTCTTTTGTGCCCTGGAGGGCCCCACAGAGTCCTGCTTGGTTTCATAACCAGGCAGCCCAGCTTGTGGAAGCATGGGGAATAGATTGGAGAGGTGTTCTTAAAGAGAGGGAAACTACTGTGAAATAAAAACAATTCCAAACTTCTATAAGGAGAGACTTTATTTGAGAAGACTACTGCATTAGGTAGAACACTCTGATTATAAGATCTGCAAGTGTCTCAAGTCTCAAATAAGAAAGGACTTTTCTTGTATAAGGAGGAGTAACAAAGCTAGAAAAAAACAGGGTCAGGGTTGGGACAGAGAATGTTTTTCTGGAGATCAGCAGATGGTGCCTGGAAGGGGTCCTAAGGAGGAGCAATCATGCATTATAATGCTGTATCAGGCTCTGGTCAAAGTTCAAAGTCCTGGGACTTCCCTGGTGGTCCAGTGGTTAAGACTTCCAGGCAGGCTTCTCTCTAGTTGAGGTGCGCAGGCTCCAGAGTGTGCGGGCTCAGTAGTTGCGGAACATGGGCTTAGTTACCCTACGGCATGTGGGATCTTAGTTCCCCAGCCAGGGATGGAACCCACTTCCCCTGCATTGGAAGGTGGATTCTTAACCACTGGACCACCAGGGAAGCCCCATAAATACTCTTATACGTAAATTTTAGATAGCAATTTACTCTGCAGTCACAGCACCTACAATAACATCCCATTTGATAAAATGCCAGGACTGGGATTTACTAATGTAAGGGAGTATTTAGTGACACAGTGATTTACATCTAACCCTAAATTGATAAGCCACTTGTCTGCCCTTTAGAAAAGCAGACTTTAAACCAATAAAAACATTAGATTGTATGTGCTTCCATAGGCAAGGTTTCAAATATAGATTCAAATTTAGTTGTCTAAAATCAATATTTGTATAAACAGTTGTATATTAATAATCTTTTTGGAAAGGAGAAGTAAATAAAAGAATCCTTGTTTTCTGAGTAGTGAGCAGTGCAATGTGCTCAAATTTTAATAGACCATGTACAAAAGATGGATTGGAATTGTCTAAGAATAAGTACAGCAAAGTGACACAAAGTTGTAAGAATATAGTATGAGTACTTAAACCTGGAATCCACTCATTTATGTATTCTTTATTTCTTCTCATGTATTTATTTTGACAAATATTTTGTTTTATTAAATGCATCCTAAGTGTGGGCCTCTGCACCAAACACTGAAATAAGCTTACATGTAAAAATGTAAATGTAACATATGCACACATTCTCATAGGTACATTCAGATCAATGAGATAGGTTAGATCCATCATCTTGCATAAAGCTATAATTTTAACAAATGTCAGACTAAGCATAGTGACACAATCCTTATTTTACTTTTCTATTCTCTGCCATTAAGAACAATATACTAACAGGAAAGGGTAGATCAAACATTGCATAACAGGAATTAAAACTGAAAAGGAAATAAGTTATTAAAAGAACACATAGTTATTGTAAAGTGTCATGCCTGCAAAATTACCTGCCGATGCATGGCAAAAACTTGCAGGTGCATGGAGAATGTTATCATGGAGAAGGTTACCATCACAAGCAACACTTGCCTTAGGGTTTTAACTCACAATGCTTTTCCTTTTCCACTGCACCATACTACCACTACATTCCTTCAATATTCTTTATTTCCTCAATGAACACTTTTGTCACAAAAAGCACAAAATTGCTTTTAACCTGGTTGCACCAAAAACACTATTAGTTCAAAATTAAGTGATACCACTTGTGAGGTCTTAAATATGTTATTAATTATGGGTTACGTTCAGTGACATGTTGGAGCTAGTTCCTACAGACACAGGAGAGACAATTGTGGTTGTTTCTCAACCCTAGATTCAGTGACATCCTATTGGATAGCTTGAAATTGGCATGCTGGGAGTATTTACACTATAGAAATCAGTAAAATTTACAAATTAGGAAGCTTATTTTAAGAGCTGGTTTATCAACACATCGTTTGATGAGAGTGTTGGTTAATACCAATACAAAATGCACAGCAGAAAAACAATTACTAAAATTGTTTCATTTTCATGAGGTTTGCTTTTTTGTTGTTGTTTCTATGCTTTGTTTTGCTTTCATTACCAGCCCTCTTACTTTTCCAGCTGCTATAATTCTAAGAGAGACCTTTATAGTTTTCCTGGATAAGATATTACAATAGACCTCTTAATTCTTGTAACTCCATGGATTAATTATGGAATAAAATGTTTCTAAAAATTTTATAAATGGATTCATTTTATCTCTGTTCAATGTTATGCTATTGAGACATCCATATTGTTATATTAAACTAGAGTTTATTCATTTTCCTTGCTGTAAAATATACTCTAGAATATACAATAATCTATTTTTCAATCTACATCAATGGACATTGGAATTGTATGCTGTTTGGGGCTATTACAACTGCCCGTTTATATGTATTTCTGTTGGATATAGCTAGGACAGAAATGTCTAGGTCAAAGAATATGTGTACCTTCAACTTTAGCAAATACTGCTAAGGAGTTTTCCAAAGTGCTGTAGCAACTGAATTCCCATCAGCAAAGTATGAGTGTTGAGTTACTCCACATTCTCTTAAACATTTGACATGGCCAGCCTTTTTAATTTTATTCATTCTGGTTCATATGTGGTAGATTTGCATTGTGGTTCTAATTTGCATTTCTCTGATGAGCAAGGAGGTTAAGCATCTTTCCAGTGGTCATTGGTCATTTGTATGTGTTCACTTTTGAAGTTCCTCTTCAAGGTTTTTGGGGGCTTTTTTTTTTGCCAATTTTTCATCTGATTTGACTGTTTTCTCTATTGATTTATAGAAGTTCTTCACATGTTTTGGAAATGTGCCCTTAGTCCGATGTAAGTATTGGGAATGTATTCTAATTAGTGGATTTGCCTTTTTACTCTCTTAATGGGATCTTTTTGTTAATGTAAATATTTTAATTCTAATATAGTCAAATTAATGATTTTTATGTCAAGTTTAAAAATTAAAAAATATAAAAACTCTATTTTATGTTTTACCATTAATGTTTAGATCTAATTTCATCTAGAATTTATGTCTAAATATGAGCTAGAAGTCAGATTTCCACCACCCTCCTTCACCATAGATATCTAATTGCTCCAGAAATATTGTTTGAATAGATAATCTTTCCCTATAACCCTAAAGTATATGCGTTTTCATGATTCAAATTTCCATATATGTATGGATTTGTTTCTAAAATCTTTATTCTAAATCATTGATCTATTTTTCTATCCTTATGCAAATAGCATATGATTTAACATAGTTCATAATGTCTTGATATATGACATAGTTCATAGCTCCACGACTTGTGGGATCTTCCCAGACCAGGAATCTAACCCATGTCCCCTGCATTGGCAGGCTGAATCTTAACCGCTGCACCACCAGGGAAGTCCCCACACCTGGGATTTTTGAAAGAGATCACATTGAATCTATTATGTTGTCCTTTTTTGTAATGTACATGTTAGGTTTAGGTATCAAGATTACAAAGATCTCATAAAACATCTTGGTAAGTATTCATTTCTATTTACTCTCTAGAAAAAATTTTGGGAGATTGATGTCATCATTTCTTTAACTGTTAGAAATGACCAAATATTTGGTATAAAATATCTGGTATGGAGTTTTCTTTCAGGGAAGGTTTTGAATAATGAATATAATTTATTTCATAGATATGACTAATCTGATTTTCTCTTTCTTTTGTGGGCAGATTTGATAAGTTGTGTTTTTCTAGAATTTTGTCCCTTCCATCCATGTATAGCCATTAAAGTTTTCACTTTATCTTTATAGTATTGTTTTTAATTCATATATTTCTTATCTTCATTATTTTCTTCCTTCTATTTTTGGGTTAATTTTCTGTTTTTTCCCCCCCTAAATTCTTGATATGAATGCTTAGATAATTGATTGTAATATATAATATATATATTTAAGTCTATAAATTTCTCTCCAGGCGTGGACTTCACTATATCATAAGTTTTCAGATGTGTTATGTTCATTAAGATTCAGTTCAAAAGGGCTTCCCTGGTGGTGCAGTGGTTGAGAATCTGCCTGCCAATGCAGAGGACATGGGTTCGAGCCCTGGTCTGGGAAGATCCCACATGCCGTGGAACAGCTGGGCCTGTGAGCCACAATTACTGAGCTTGCACGTCTGGAGCCTGTGCTCCACAACAAGAGAGGCCGTGATAGTGAGAGACCAGCGCGCTACGATGAAGAGTGGCCCCCGCTTGCCACAACTAGAGAAAGCCCTCACACAGAAATGAAGACCCAAAACAGCCATAAATAAATAAATAAATAAATAAAAATTAAAAAAAAAAGATTCAGTTCAAAATAAATATTTTCTAATCTTCATGGTGATTTCTTTATTGAAGCATTTAAAATTATATTTCTTAGTTTCTAAATATAATTTTCTAGGTATCTTTATTATTTCTAACATCACTGCATTCCAATATGGTCAGTAAACATATCTGATATGATTTGAATGCTAAATCTGTTAAGACTGCTTTATGACCTTTCATACTTCACTAAATGTCCCATGTGCACTTAAAACGAATGAGTGTTCTAGAACTTTATATACAGTGTTATATATAGTTAGGCCAAGTTTGTAAATATGGTGTTCAAGTGTTCTACAGTCTTGGTGACTTTTTTTGTCTTCATGGTCTATTTATTACTGAGAAAAATGTACTAGAGTCTTCCAATATGAATGTGGGGTGGTATAATTTTGCTTGTACCACTTAATTTTTTCTTGTATTGCTAATTTATTTTATTATTATAAACCTCATGAAAAAAATGGCACCTTGAAGAATCATATGTGAAAATCACATAACTTATAAAGCATATCTCTTCATTTCAATCTTTTATCAATAAAGCATAGTTATATTCTTATATCTTGATTGATATAGTGAGATGGACAGAAATGACTAGGTTCCTGCTCCTATTCACTGGATGCTCACAAATGTATTTAAAAGACACTAATTCAGAGATCTGTAAGCTAGAAAAGACTGGATTCAGGACCATTGCTGAGGGCTGGCACTGGTGAATAGCAGGCAAGGGCTCAGACTTTGTTACTCAGTCCACCTACCAAAATAGTTATGGTACTGCCATTGACCCAGTGGTCATAGGTCAACTACAAGTGAAGTATCCAAGTGAAAATAATCAATTTACTTAGGCTACTACTGCAATACTGAAAATATAAATTAACAACAAACTTTCACAATTTTTGGATATGAGGAAAACCTTAAGTACCAGGTACAATTAACTAAGCTCCTCAAAGACAGGGATTATGCCTAATGGATTGTTTTAGTCTTAGCACTGAGTCTTTCACTTGGCATTTGGTGACAGTTGATAAATATTTGTTAAAGGAAACTCTTGGCTCTGCTCGAACAAAGAGTTAATTATAAGTAACATTTCTGTGAGCCTAGAAAACCACAACAACACAGGTAGGTCTTCAAGGCTTCAGCAATTTTAAGAAATATCACATTTTCCCTAGCAGAATACAAAAGCCACAAGACAGGAAACACTACCTTCAATAGGAATACCTCTCATATGACTATTATCTTCATATGTCATAGATCATTGGAGGAAAATGTTACATTCTTCATCCCTGGAAACTGGATCATCCAGATTGAGATAAATCTGGAAACATTAATGATTATTTCTCCTCCTTTTTGCTTGGTGTACAAACCTAACATGGCTCCCCTGCTGATTGCCCTGCAAAGGCAGCATCCATTCTCAAGAATGACTAATAAAATTTCAAAGGAATAAATATATATTTAACCTAGAGCCCCATGGATTAGTGTCCACTGAAGTATATTTTCAGAGATAATTATTTTAAAAGAAACCTACCCTTGAAAAAGCACCTTGGTTGGTCATGTAACATCCGTCCTTAAAAGAATATCTAAACTCAAATGAGTTTAAGAATCAAATTGCAGTGTACTTGTACACTAGGCTGTTTACATGAAACTTGTGGGGCAGTCACATCTTTCACCTCCATCCTGGGTGGCTGTCCTCTTCTCTTCTCTTCTCTTCTCTTCTCTTCTCTTCTCTTCTATTCTCTTCTCCTCCTCTCCTGTCCTCCTTTCCCCCTCTCTTTCTCTCTTCCTCTCTATCACTCTCTTTCTTCCCTCCAGTGCCTTCATACCGAATTCTGGATAACCTGCTCTTCCACTCATTCCAACTCCCCTTCCCAACCATAGACTACCCCTAGGTTCTTGTCCATGCTCTTTCCTTTATTAAAGCTAATTTGAAACAAAAAGTTTAAAGCTATCTATTGCATTTTTTTCTTTTTCTTTTTCTTTTTTTTAAGGTAACATTTATGTTTTAACAATGATTTTCATTTGAATAAGTCCAGAGTGGAAAATCTCTTTAATCTAGTAAGATATGATAACAAAAAAACTGCAGATAATGCCATAGTGACAAGACTGAGCTTTTGTATGCTAGAGAGAGAGGAGAAATATATTTATCAAATTGCTATACACTAAGCAAATGAGTAGGGACAACAAATCCAAGTTGTTCTGTTTAAGTATAAACCGTCTGTGTGATAGAGACCTCTATGGCATGATGGCATGGTTTTCTCAGAGAAGCATGAAATCTCAGGAAGTCAGCTTTCAATCAGGTAAAATCTTATTGTCTATAATGAGCTGTATCCCACCCAACAGATGGTCTTGAATCTGGGCACTCTATGTTCACAGCTTTGGACAAAATTCTAGTACTACCAAACTATAGGGACATGAGATCTGGCTTACTTATATTAGGGCAATGACTTACACTGAAAAACTTGCTGGGTTGAGGCTGACTTGTTGCAATATTAATATTCAGGTCACTCTTGCCTCTCTACTGTGAGTCAAGCACAATACAAATCTAATAGAGCACTGGATTCCATTGATTCCCAAGATTCTCCAGAATGAATCATCATCCTTGCCTTCTTTCACTCAAATCCATTGTAATAACAAATCCTGTCAAATCTACCTTCCAAATATATATTGAATACATCCGTTTCTTTCCATCTTTGCTCTGTCTATCTGTCCCAACTATCACCTTTTCTCCTTTGGTCTATTTTAATGTCACCAGCTGACCATCTACTGTTTGCTCTTACCTCCCTTATGTCATCTCCTACACATAGTAGCAAGAGTAATCTTTTAACACATAAAAGGGTTTATATCCCTGTTTAACCTAACACCCTTTAATGACTTTTTTCATTTAACTCTAAATTTATTATCGTGTCCCACATCTTCTCCTTCATTGGAATGTAAGTTGCGTGAGGGCAGAGACTATATCTGTCTTGTTCACCACTGAATCAAAGAACCTAGAGTTAATTAATGAGGTCAACTTAAATAGAATCCAGGCTTCTGTCATAGCAGACTCACCACAGCATCAGTGGAGTGGACTCCTAACCCAATTCAGGATTTAGATACACCCCTGAGGGCTGGGTGCAGAACAGTGATAACATTGCTCCCGCCGCATTTTTACAGCATGGAAGACAATGGTAGTGTCACTGAAAGCAATGTCCAGAGGGAGTTCCAAGCTGGGCACAAAATGAAAAAGTCAGCAAACTAAGCAGGCACAGGCAAGAACAGAAAGGTAGGGAGGCAACTAAAATAAAGAACAAAGAGAGCTGAACAAAAGACCTTTTGAATCAGATTCTGGAGGACAAGGACATGAGAAATTTCCAGTTAGCCCTCATGACATGACCCTGCTGGGAGTGAATAGCGTCAGAAGCAGAGAGCACACAAGTTTCCAACCCTCACCATAATTTTAAAATGCACACAATTCACTTCAAAATGTACTTACTGTTCACTCATTCACTCACCCACTTATTCATTCATTCATTTATAACACAGTCTTTATTGAGAATCTATGACTATCTTTGGAAACATTAAAATACACTGAAATGCACCTTGTTTCAGAGCTTCTGGCTATCCATCTGTAATAAGGCAGACTGGTTTTCCCACTTCTAATACTCTTCTTTCTTCTCTCACTCATCACTCAATATTCAACCAAAGTTTTTCTGTCATGTAAGGTTTTTCAAATTCTCCCTGGTTTTCCCTTATCTGAGTTCCCTTTGCATGTACAATTGCCTCACATTATTTAAGCTTTGAAGAATGGCTTTCTGTATTATTTCCAGATTGTATACTCCTTAAGAACTAACACACTTTATTATATCTGTAGTATTTCTCCTATGGACTTAGCTCAGTGCCCTTAGTGCACGATAAGTGCTTGGTAAATACTTCAACTCTATTGGCTGGTTAGTAGGGTCATTATCCCCAGATTAGAACTCTAGTTGAGCTATTTCTCTTATTTTCTGGTTAAGTGGATATATGAGAAGACCTTTCTCGGCAGTTTCAGACTTTCATTGATTCATGTTTGCCATCCAGAACCCACCTTCCTGCTCTCCCAACTGGCTTCTATAATATCCCTTTGGCACATTAAGTCACTGTGCATTTCTATTTATACCATTTGGTTACTGGCTGCCTTGAATCCTTTAATGTAACCAATCTAGGAATTTGCAAACTTTAAAAGTAAATATATTTAAAATATACACTTACATATTCATTTACAGAACTCTGAAAAAATAACATTTTTTCAAGTATATTATGCCTTGTTTTCATTTTAAAATTAGAAGTTTTTGACAGAGAAAAGAAAATCCTTATAATCCCAGCTTCACTATAAACTTTGCATTTGGAAATATGTTTGCTTTTTTTTTTTACATTTCTATCTACCCTTTTTATCCATTCATTTTGGAGCCTGCTTTTTTTTCTTTTTTCACTTCATACTGAAACCCATCATGACATACTTACCAGTTGCCTCCCATTCTTTGTTATCCTCTTTGTTTTGAGTTTGTCAACTTCCCTTGAGGGGATTAAGTAAAAGAAAAGGGAGGTGCAGTTTACTAAATATTTTATCAGGAACATTTTTCTGTGTTGTATTTCCTTCAAACAATTATTTTTAATATTTATTTAGTATTTAATGAACCATATGTATACTTCAGCTGTAACTAATATTGTAGCCAGTAATTCATGTGAAGAAACAGCGATGCAAACACTAGTTTATTTTATATTGGCTTGTGTAACTGGCCTCCTGCCCCCAGATGTCTGTTGTCAGGTCACTCACACACACAAACACCTGCAGGATGTGGCTCTATAAGGGGTGTTCAGAAAAAGCATGTCAATCTCAGGAAACTAAAGTGAGGGAGGATGAAAGGAACTCTCAAGTGGAGTTTTCTTTGGGTTCAAATGCTTTTGCAGCTTTTCTCTCACTCTTTGTACAGAGTTGGAAATGTGACATTTTAAAGATAGTTTTTATAGAAACAAATGTCAAGAGAGGTGAGTCATACTAATATCTCTAAAAATAAACCCAGGTTGTCAAAGAAATCAAAACTTTGCCCTCAAGCTTAGCCAGTGAGAGAGCAGGAGTCTTCCCACCATGGGCTTTGCAGCTGCTTAAAGTAATCCCAGAATCTGAGGGAAGTATGAGACTGAAAAGGCTGAAAATAAGAGGCAAAAAGAATTTAGGGTTTGAATTTTATTTAACTGGAAAGTGGCCTTCAGGATATGCACCATATTGAGAAGGAGAGAAGTGATTTGACTATTTCAAATGAGGACCAAGATAGGCCTCCTAAAGGAATACCCTCCACTGTTCACATTTGAAATGTAGCTTCGGCAGCAGCCTAAAGAGTTAGCATGTAATAATGAGCATCTACAGTGGTCTGAGTACAGAGGGAGAAAAAAACTCCAAAGCCCTCAGGAGGATATTTGGAATCCCAGACTATGCCCAAAATGTGCCCTAACATGGACACATCAATGTCAAAAGGAAATAAAATTGAGTTCCAAATTTAGAGACAGTAAAGCCATCTATCTTGGTTTCTTCTCACATTCCTTCTCCACAACTCTCTCTCCAATTTCAATAGTCAACAAGATGGCCAATATCCTTTGGCTTCCCTGCCCAGGACTGGACACTGAGTAACTGTATACTTCCCCCTGCCTGCTCTCTTGAGAATACCAAGTGGTCAAGATTTTTTTGTTTCATTTGTTTGTTTGCTTTCATTAAGAACATCATTCCCTGTGCTAGAGACAATGGTGAGCCAGATAAAGTTCCTGCCATCATGGAATTTACATTTTATTGTGAAAACCAGACAGTAAACATATTGACAAATAAATATATGTATAGTATAATTTCATGCATCATAAAGTAAGGTAAGATAATAGAGGTTTATTGAGTATGAGTTAGTGTGGGGAAGTCCTAACTAAAGATGTCCTTTCGTCCATCTTATATATATCAAACATGCATGTCGTATTTATTTAGAAGTATAAGAAGCCTCTCTCTGTCACCCTCTGTCATGCAGTACACCTCTAGGAGGCAACTACAATTACTGGTTTCTTGGATATCCTTCTAAAGGTGTTTTATGCATATGCAAGAATAAATTCATTTATATAAGTATGCATACATAATATTTTATTATAAAAATTTTCAAATATATAGCAATATTGAATGAATTTTACAGTAAACACCCATATATCCACCACATAGTTTCTACCATTACCATTTAACAGTACTTGTTTTATCATTTATCTAACCATGTATCCATTATTTTATCTATCCATCTTATTTTTATTGCATTTCAAAGCAAATTTTAGACATTACTATACAACTCCTAAATGCTTCAGTATGTATACCATTAACTAGAGCTCAATAATTGTTTAGATTTTCTTTTTTTTTTTAATTTATTTTTATATTTATTTTTAGCTGTGTTGGGTCTTCGTTTCTGTGCGAGGTCTTTCTCTAGTTGTGGCAAGTGGGGGCCACTCTTCATTGCAGTGCACAGGCCTCTCACTATCACGGCCTCTCTTGTTGCGGAGCACAGGCTCCAGACGCACAGGCTCAGTAGTTGTGGCTCACGGGCCTAGTTGCTCTGCGGCATGTGGGATCTTCCCAGACCAGGGCTCGAACCCATGTCCCCTGCATTGGCAGGCAGATTCTCAACCACTGAGCCACCAGGGAAGCCCTAGATTTTCTTTTGATGTAAACCTGAAATGCAAAGATTTTAAATGTCTTTCAATCCATGACCATGCTATATAGCTCCATATTTATTTAGGACTTCTTCTTTTCTGTCAGCACTGTTTTGTATCTTTCCATGTAGAGGTCTAACATATGTTTTGTTAAATTGATTTGTGTGTCTTATATTTTCTGATGCTCTTTTTCTTACATCATACTCAATGGTGAAAGACTGAAAGCTTTTCCTCTAAGCCAGGAACAAGGCAGTTTGGGAAATTGATAGTGTTGATACTTGTACAACAATGAGTATATACTTGATGTCACTGAATTAATTGTACACTTAAAAATAGTAAATTTTATATTACATATATTTTACCACAATAAAAAATAAATCAAATGTCATAGTATGGGGCAGGGAAGAATATTGGATATCTCTATACCTTCCTTCTAATTTTGCTGTGAAATTGAAACTGCTATTTTAACTGTCTTTTAAAAAATATCTTGCTGGTTGTGTTTCTTCTGGTCATCCCCTTGTAGAGTACAAGGATTTGAGATAAATTTACAACATTTTTACCATGGCCAACAATAGAAGACAAGACATTTATCCATGATATTCCCATCATTCCACTTTGAGATGTGTGCTGGGGCCACTTTGCATTGGCAGTAACTTACAAGGTGGGAATACCCTTTTGCATTCCCACCAGCAATGAATGAGAGTTCCTCTTGCTCCACAACCTCTCCAGCATTAGATGCTGTCAGTGTTCCAGATTTTGGCCATTCAAATAGGTGTGTAGTAGCATCTCATTGTTGTTTTAATTTGCATTTCCCTGATGGCATATGGTACAGAACATATTTTTATATGTTTTATTTGCCATCTGTGTATCTTCTTTGGTGAGGTGTCTGTTAAGGTCTTTGGCCCTTTTTAAAAATCTGATTGATTATTTTCTTATTGAGTTTTAAGAGTTCTTTGTATATTTTGTATAACAACCCTTTATCAGATGTGTCTTTTGCAAATATTTTCTCCAAGTCTGTGGCTTATCTTCTCATTTTCTTGACATTGTTTTTGTAGAACAGAATTTTTTAATTATAATAAAGTGCAGCTCAACAATTCTTTTGTGGATCCTGTCTTTTGTACTGTATCTAAAAAGTCATCACTATTCCAAAGGTCAGCTAGGTTTTCTGCTATATTATATTCTAGGAGTTTTATAGTTTTGCACTTTACATTTAGGTCTGTGATCCATTTTATTTTTTGTGGTGAAAGGTGTAACATCTGCGTCTAGATCATTTGTTTTGCATGTGGATGTCCAGTTGTTCCCTTACCATATGTTGAAGAAACTGTATTTGCTCCATTGCATTGTCTTTGCTCCTTTGTCAAAGTTCATTAACTATATTTATGTGGGTCTGCTTCTGAGCTATCTATTCTATTCCATTGATGTGTCTATTATTTCAACAGTAACTAACTAATCTTGATTACTGTAGCTTTATAGTAAGTCTTGAAATTGGGTAGAGTCAATCTTCCAACATTTTTCTTCTCCTTCAATATAATGTTGTTTATTACAGATCTTTTGTCCCTCTACATAAACTTTAGAATCAGTTTGTCAAGATCCACAAAATTACTTGCTGGGATTTTGATCGAGATTGCATTGAATCTACAGATAATGTTGGGAAGAACTGACATCTTGACAATACTGAGTTTTCCTCTCCATGACCATGGCATATATCCCTTTTATTTAGTTCTTCTTTAATCTCTTTCCTCAAAGTTTTGTAGTTCTCCTCATCATATAATTTTTTTCCCCTATTTTGTTAGATTTATACCTAGGTATTTCATTATTTTTTAGGGTACTAATGTAAATGATACTGTGTTTTTAATTTCAAGTTCCACTTGTTCATTGCTGGCATATAGGAAAGTGATTGACTTTTGTATATTAACATTGTATCCTGCAAACTTGCCATAATTGCTTGTTATTTTCAGTTTTTTCATTGTTTCAGATTTTCTACATAGATGATCATGTCCTCTGTGAACAGAGACAGTTTATTCTTCCTTTCCACTATGTATAGCTTTTATTTCCTTTTGTTGCCCATACTATGCAGCCCAGGCCCCGGGTGCAAAAACATCTTTAACAAAACAAGCAGTCTAGAAGTGTTTTGTCAACAGGATGCTACAAAGGCCAGTGACAAAACCAGACTGAACCAGCTCTAACTTGACCACAGGAACGCACCTGCACAGATGAAACCTGGCGGTGTCCAAGAGTTGCCTTTGGTTTGTTACCCTGCTAAAATCTCTGCCTAAAGGGGGGATTTGTACTCTGCTACACACAATTTGTGCAATGTTGAAGGGAGCCTGAGGGACTGCGCATGTACTGGCTCTTTCTGGAAATCACCTCCCTTTTCCCCAGTTTCTGATGTTGAATCTGCTCATTACCCCTTAAAAGTCCCCCACTTTCCTCCATTTGGAGAGGAGGTGTCTTTAGAGCATGAGCTTCCCTTCTCTAGTCTCTGGCCATTGAATAAAAGCCTGTCTTGCTTGCACCAAACTCAGTTTCATTATTGGCAGCACGAACCTGAGTGGAAAAGAATTCCCTAACTGAGCTGCGAGGTTCAGTTCAGCTAGAGCCCCAAGAGGTGGGCTTGGGGTCTAATTCAGTAACACTTTTCTTGTCTTACTGCATTAGCTAGAACTTTCAGTATAATGTTGAAGAGGATTGGTGAGAGGGGACATCCCTGCCTTCTACCTGATCTTAGTGGGAAATATTTGACTTTTTCACTACTAAGTATGATATATTTAGGTATTTTGGAGATTTTTTAAAATCAAGATGGGGAAGTTCCTCTCAATTCCAGTTTACTGAGCGTTTTTATCATGAATGACTGTTAGATTTTGTCAAATGCTTTTTTTGCATCTATTGATATAATTTTGTGCGTGTGTGTTTTAGTCTGTTAAGGTGTTGGAATTACATTAATTGATTTTCAAATGTTGGACCAGCCTTTCATACCTGGAGTAAATCCCACTTGGTCATGGTGTATAATTCTTTCTATACATTGTTGTATTCAATTTGCTAATATTTTGTTGTGTTCCTGCATTTTGCATTACCAAAGGCAAGGAATCTGGGCCCGTGCTAGAGATTTGAAGTAGGAATCATAGAGAAGAATGTGCTTCTGCCTCTGCAGACAAGTCCTCAATAACACATCACCCCAGAGCTATGAAAAACATAATTTTGGTTGAGAATCTTGGGTGCTTTATCCTGTAGATATGTGTTGATTAAATTAGTGGGCCTGTAAAAAAGCCTTTTATTTGCTACACTGTTAAATTGCTATGAGGTAACATAGAACACCCAAAGGTTGCTGGGAAAAACATGCTGAAAACAGAAATCTATATCTTTATCTTGAGGTATTAGATGGATCATGGAGTGGTCAGGAATAGGATAAATTATTTTAAATTTAGTAGCTACCTGCAATAACAGGTCAAATACTAAACAATTTTTGCCTTTTCTGAAAATCTGGCCTAGTTGGTTTTATTTCTAATTTTTTTAAATATAATTACTTAAGATTTAAATGGTAGAAGAGTGACATTCAGGTATCCTCTTGAAATAGATTTAATTTACATGTTTTTTTTTTCCAATAAGATGCCTAAAGTACATTACAACATTATTAAAGTGTTCCATCTCATGCCACTTTGAAAGGAATAGGGACATCTTGCAATGGGAAATAGATAAATGATAGGTAAAATCATCTCTAAGAGATTACAAAACAAATTAGAAGTGCACACTTTAAAGGAAAAAAGAAGGTTATCACATTCTCAAATGGATTATGCTTTACATGATTTAAAAACTGCTAAACAGCTCATTCTGTTCCAAATTATTCTTTATTTCAGTTTTTTATTCTACATGAAATTCTGCCATTCAGAATTCAGATTCATTATAGATAATTCAGTATGAAGTAAGAAATAATTTTGGGACTCTGAGGCTATTCATTGTTCCCATATTTGTATGATTTAGTTGAATCAAATTTCTTTCCTTCTTTTTTTCCTGAGCTGAACTGTATTGAAGAAAGTGATAGTGGGTGATGTGAGGGGAATGGAAAGATGAGAGATAATTGGAAAAGACTGGGGCATTTATAATGTTATCATTCACCACCCTAAGGCAGCCAATTCCTGGATGCATATTAAAATTACCAAGGAAACTATTTTAAAATGAAACAAAACAAAAACAAAGAAACAAAGTTCAATGCCTAAGCTTTTCATCCCCTAAGGACATTTATAATATAATCATATAATTATAATCTTGTGGAAAGTAGTTTTTTTGTCATTGTTTTATTTTTCTTTTTATCAATAAGACTCCCTCGTGATTTTAATTTGAAAACTGAGACTTAGAACCACTTTCTCAGTCCTGATATGCAGATAATATCCCATACCAAGTGAATTAGAATACCTGGAACAAAGGAATATATGTTGGTATTTTTTAAGATCCCAAAGTAATTCCAATGTGCAGTGAAATTTAAGAACTACTACACTTGAGTTTATATCTGAATAACCTAGAGGACTAGTTAAAACAAAGATTGCTGGACTCCACTCAGAATTTCTGATTCAGCTGATCTGGAGAGGGACCTGAGAATTTGTATTTCTACAAGTCCCCTGGTTGTGCTGATAATACAAGTATGAGAATGTATATAGGATCACTTTGGAAAACTGTTTAGTATTAACTACTAAAGGCAAAGTTATGCACACCCTACCCATCAATTCCTTCCTCAGTATGTCCCCTACAGAAATTCATATTTTTATGCACTAGAATATATGTATAAAATATTTTCATAGCATTATTATTTTCAATGACTGAAAACTAGAAACAACCCAAATATCTACCAGCAACAGAATGAAAAAATAATTTGTGGTATGTTCAGAGAATGACATAACGTACAGCAATAATGATGAACAAGCACTTCTATATACAACAATATGGATGATTCTTTAAAACATAATATTGAACAGAAGAAGCCAGACTCATGCACACACATAACACACATAACACACATAATATAATTTCATTATATAAATTTTAAATAAAATGGACAAGACCAAAAAACTACTGTTTAGGAATTCATACTTCAGGATTAAAATTGTTTAAAAATAATCAAGTAAATTATTGCCTTAGTATGGATAGTGGTTTCCTTTGCGGGTGACAAAGTGTTTTATCAGGAAGTGCCTTGTCAGGGTTTTCAGGATAATGGCAGTTTTCCATCTCTTTAGCTGGGAGATTGTTAAATAGCTACTTTCTTTATAATAATTTTAATATACTTCTGCTTTATGTATTTTTCTATATGTCTATAACATTTCATAATAAAAAATAATCAAATAATAAAATTAGGAAGGCCAAGTAACTAGTAGAAAATAATTATGTAGAGTATACACTAACTTCAAAGCTGAAACGAGATGAATCTCAAGTTGTCTATAGCAGGATAATTTTAAGTTTGAAGTCAATTCTGTGAACTAAGTAGAGAACATTTCAATTACATTGTGTATAAAATTGGAAGAAACCTATTTTTAATGATTTTGAAATTTTAGGAGAAAATGGTGACAACCAGGGCCTTTTTTGTGAGATATTCTAGTTTATGCCTATTGTCCTAGTGTAATTATTATTTTTTTAATAGATCTTTACTGGAGTATAATTTCTTCACAATGCTCTGTTAGTTTTTGTTGTACAACAAAGTGAATCAGCCATATGCATACATATATACCCATATCCCCTCTCTCTTGAGCCTCCCTCCCATCTTCCCTAACCCACCCCACTAGGTCATCACAAAGCAGCAAGCTGATCTCCCTGTGCTATGCTGCTACTTCCCACTAGCTAACTCTTACATTCGGTAGTGTATGTATGTCGATGTTACTTTCACTTCGCCCCAGCTTCCCCCTCCCACTCCATGTCTTCAAGTCCATTCTCTATGTCTACATCTTTATTCTTGCCTTACAACTAGGTTCATCAGCACCATTTTTTTTTTTTTAGATTCCGTATATATGCATTCGCATATGGTATTTGTTTTTCTCTTTCTGACTTACTTAACTCTGTATGAGAGACTCTATGTCCATCCACCTCACTACAAATAACTCAATTTCGTTTCTTTTTATGGCTGAGTAATATTCCATTGTATATACATGCCACATCTTCTTTATCCATTCATATGTCGATGGACATTTAGGTTGGTTCCATGTCCTGGCTATTGTGAATAGTGCTGCAATGAACACTGTGGTACATGTCTCTTTTTGAATTATGGTTTTCTCAGGGTATATGCCTTGTAGTGAGGTTGCTGGGTCATATGGTAGTTCTATTTTTAGTTTTTTAAGGAATTTCCACACTGTTTTCCATAGTGGTTGTATCAATTTACATTCCCACCAACAGTGTAGGAGGGTTCTCTTTTTACCACACTCTTTCCAGCATTTATTGTTTCTAGATTTTTTGATAATGGCCATTCTGACTGGTGTGAGGTGATACCTCATTGTAGTTTTGTTTTGCATTTCTCTAATAATTAGTGATGTTGAGCATATTTTCCTGTGCCTCTTGGCCATCTGTATGTCTTCTTTGGAGAAGTGTCTATTTAGGTCTTCTGCCCATTTTTTAACTGGATTGTTTCTTTTTTTGATAATGAGCTGCATGAGCTGTTTGTATATTTTGGAGATGAATCCTTTGCCTCTTGTTTCATTTGCAAATGTTTTCCCCCATTCTGAGGGTTGGCTTTTTGTCTTGTTTATAGTTTCCTTTGCTGTGCAAAAGCATTTAAGTTTAATTAAGTCACTTTTGTTTATTTTTGTTTTTATTTCCTTTACTCTAGGAGTTGGGTCAAAAAAGATCTTGCTGTGGTTTATGTCAAAGAGTGTTTTTCCTCTGTTTTCCTCTAAGAGTTTTATAGTGTCTGGTCCTATATTTTAGTCTTTAATCCATTTTGAGTTTATTTTTGTGTATAGTGTTAGGGAGTGTTCTAATTTCATTCTTTTACATGTAGCTGTTCAGTTTTCCCAGCACCACTTATTGAAGAGGCTGTCTTTTCTCCATTTTATGTTCTTGCCTCCTTTGTCATAAGTTAGGTGCCAATATGAGGGTGGGTTTATCTCTGGCCATTCTATCCTGTACCATTGATCTGTATTTCTGTTTTTATGCCAGCACAATACTGTCTTGATTACTGTAAATTATGGTATAGTTTGAAGTCAGGGAGCCTGATTACTCCAAATCCGTTTTTCTTTCCCAAGATTGCTTTGGCTATTCAGGGTCTCTTGTGTTTCCATATGAATTGTAAAATTTTTTGTTCTAATTCTATGAAGAATGCCATTGGTAGTTTGATAGGGATTGCATTGAATCTGTAGATTGCTTTAGGTAGTATAGTCATTTTCACAATATGATTCTTCCAATCCAAGAACATGGTATATTTCTCCATCTGTTTATGTCATCTTTTATTTCTTTCATTAGTGTTTTATAGTTATCTGAGTACAAGTCTTTCACCTCTTTAGGCAGGTTTATTCCTAGGTATTTTATTCTTTTTGTTGCAATGGTAAATTGGAGTGTTTCCTTAATTTCTCTGATTTTTCATTGTTGATGTATAGGAATGCCAGAGATTTCTGTGCATTAATTTTGTATCCCGCAACCTTATCAAATTCATTGATTAGTTTTATTAGTTTTCTGATGGCATCTTTAGGATTTTCTATGTATAGTATCATGTCATCTGCAAAGGATGACAGTTTTACTTCTTCTTTTCCAATTTGTTCCTTTTTTTTCTTTTTCTTTTCTGATTGCCATGGCTAGGACTTCCAATACTATGTTGAATAAGAGTGGTGAGTGTGGACATCCTTGACTTGTTCCTGATTTTAGTGGAAATGCTTTCAGTTTTTCACCACTGAATAAGATGTTTGCTGTGGGTTTTTCATATATGGCCTTTATTATGTTGAGGTAGGTTCCCTCTATGCCCATTTTCTGGGGAGTTTTTATCATAAATAGGTGTTGAATTTTGTCAAAAGATTTTTCTGCATCTAGGGAGGTGATCATATGGTTTTTATTCCTTAATTTGTTAATGTCATGTATCACATTGATTGATTTGCTTATATTGAAGAATCCTTGCATGCCTGGGATGAATCTCACTTGATCATGGTGTATGACCCTTTTAATGTGTTGTTGGATTCTGTTTGCTAGTATTTTGTTCAGGATTTTTGCATCTATGTTCATCAGTGATATTGGTCTATAATTTTCCTTTTTTCTGATTTCTTTTTCTGGTTTTGGTATCAGGGTGATGGTGGTTTCGTACAATGAATTTGAGAGTGTTTCTCTCTCTGCAATTTTGTTGAAGAGTTTGAGAAGGATCAGTGTTAGCTCTTCTCTAAATGTTTGATAGAATTCAACTGTGAAGCCATCTGGTCCTGGATTATTTTTGTTGGAATATTTTTAATTACGGTTTCAAATCCATTTCTTGTAATAGGTCTGTTTATATTTTCTAATTCTTCCTGGTTCAGTCTTGGAAAATTGTACCTTTCCAAGAATTTGTCCATTTCTTCATGACTGTCCATTTTACTGGCATACAGTTGTTTGTAGTAGTCTCTTATAATCCTTTGTATTTCTGAAGTGTCAGTTGTGATTTCTCCTTTTTCATTTCTAAATTAATTGACTTGTGTCCTCTCCCTTTTTTTTCTTGATGAGTCTGGCTAAGGGTTTATCAATTTTGTTTATCTTCTCAAAGAATCAGCTTTTAGTTTTATTGATCTTTGCTATTGTTTTCTTCATTTTTCTATCATTTATTTCTGCTCTGATCCTTATGATTTCTTTCCTTATACTGACTTTGGGTTTTCTTTGTTCTTCTTTCTCTAGTTGTTTTAATTGTAGGGTTAGATTCTTTATTTGAGATTTTTCTTGTTTCTTAAGGTGAGATTGAATTGCTATAAACTTCCCTCTTAGACCTGCTTTTGCTGCATCCCATAGGTTTTGGGTCATTGTTTTTTCTTTGTCATTTGTTTCTATGTATTTTTTGATTTCTTCTTTGATTTCTCCAGTGATCTCTTGGTTATTCAGTAGCGCACTGTTTAGCCTCCATGTATTTGTGTTTTTTACATTTTTTTTCCTGTAATTGATTTCCAATCTCATAGTGTTGTTGTCAGAAAAGATGCTTGATACCATTTCAATTTTCTTAAATTTTCCGAGGCTTGATTTGTGACCCAAGATTTGTCTATCCTGGAGAATATTCCATGTGCACCTGAGAAGTATATGTATTCTGCCACTTTGGGGTGGAATATTCTATAAATATCATTTAAGTCCATCTGGTCTAATGAGTCACTTAAAGCTTTTGTTTCCTTATTTATTTTCTGTTTGGATGATCTCTCTATTGGTGTAAGTGGGGTATTAAATTCTCCTACTATTATTGTGTTACTGTCGATTTCTCCTTTCACGGTTGTTAGCATTTGCCTTATGTATTAAGGTGTTCCTATGTTGGGTACATAAACATTTATAATTGTTATATCTTCTTCTTGGATTAATCCTTTAATCATTATGTAGTGTCCCTCCTTATCTCTTGTAACAGTCTTTATTTTACAGTCTATTTTATCTTATAAGTGTATTGCCACTCCAGCTTTCTTTTGATTTCCATTTGCATGAAATAGCTTTTTCCATCCCTTCACTTTCAGTCTGTATGTGTCCCTAGGTCTGAAGTGGGTCTCTTGTAGACACCATATATATGGGACTTGTTTTTGTATCCATTCAGCCAATCTGTGTCTTTTGTATGGGACATTTAATCCATTTACAGTCAAGGCTATTATCAATATGTATGTTCCTATTACCATTTTCTTAATTGTTTTGAGTTTGTTTTTGTGGGTTTTTTCTTCTCTTGTGTTTCCCACCTAGAGAAGTTTCTTTAGCATTTGTTGTAAAGCTGGTTTGGTGGTGCTGAATTCTCTTAGCTTTTGCTTGTCTGAAAAGTTTGTGATTTCTCTGTCAAATCTGAATGAGGTCCTTGCTGGGTAGAGTAATCTTGGTTGCAGGTTTTTCTCTTTCATCACTTTAAATATATCTTGTCACTCCCTTCTACCCTGCAGAAGTTCTGCTGAAAAATCAGCTGATTACCTTATGGGGATTCCTTTGTATGTTATTTTTTGTTTTTCCCTTGTTGCTTTAATATATTTTCTTTGAGTTTAATTTTTGTTAGTTTGATTAATATGTGTCTTGGTGTGTTTTTCCTAAGGTTTATCCTGTATGGGACTCTCTATTCTTCCTGGACTTGGGTGACTATTTCCTTTCCCATGTTAAGGAAGTTTTTGACTATAATTTCTTCAAATATTTTCTCAGACCCTTTGTTTTTCTCTTCTTCTTCTGGGACCCCTATAATTTGAATGTTGGTATTTTTAGTGTTGTCCCAGAGGTCTCTGATGTTGTCTTCAATTCTTTTCATTCTTCTTTCTTTATTCTGCTCCTTGGCAGTTATTTCCACTCTTTTGTCTTCCAGCTCACTTATTCATTCTTCTGTCTCAGTTATTCTGTTATTGATTCCTTCTAGTGTACTTTTCATTTCATTTATTGTTTTGTTCATCTCTGTTTGTTTGTTCTTTAGTTCTTCTAGATCTTTGTTAAACATTTCTTTTATTTTCTCTATCAGTGCCCCCATTGTATTTCTGAGATTCTGGATCATCTTTACTATCATTACTCTGAATTCCTTTTCAGGTAGATTGTCTATTTCCTCCTCATTTATTTGGTCTTGTAGGTTTCTACCTTACTCCTTCATCTGTGACATATCTTTTTGCTGTCTCTTTTTTAATTTTTTTTAAGAGTGGGATTGTGTTCCTGTCTTACTGGTTGTTTGGTCTGAGGCTTCCAACACTAGAGTTTGTAGGCTGCTTGGTAGAGCTGGATCTTGGTGCTGAGATGAGGACCTCCATGAGACTTCACTCCGATGAATATTCCCTGGGGTCTGAGGTTCTCCGTTAGTCCAGTGGTTTGGACTTGGAGCTCCCACTGCAGGAGCTTCATCCGACCCCCGGCTTCTGAACCAAGATCCCCCAAGCTGCCTGGGGTGGCAAAAAAGTAAAAAAAGAGAGAGAGAATAATAACAAAGTAAAAAATAAAATTAGACTAGGAAACTAACAGATATGTTATAAAGAACATAAAAATAAAAATAGATGAATCAACAACTGGGCGGTACATCAGTACCACAATAGTTAAAAAGAGGAGGAGAGAAAAGAAGAAAAAAAGGTGGGGGATGGACTTGGCTGTGGAGGGTGGGCCCTAAACAAGGGCGAGGTTTGGGTGGTAAGTGTGGCCTATGATTAGGACCCACAGGGCTGGAAAAGGCCCTGGGTGTTGTGTGGGGTGGGACTTAGTTTCAAGGAACAGAAGGGGCCCAGGCATGCCCCCACCCGTGGTCTCAGAGGGTGGGGGACCTCATCTGGGAGCCCAGCAGGCTTCCTGGGCTCAAGTGGATTGTGCAAACACCCTCCTCCCCTCTCCTGCTCGTTTGGTCCTGGAGATACCCTCCCCCTTGGCTCCCCTGGTCTCCCTGACTTCTCCCCTGTGCCCCCAAGGACCCAGGCAGCCTGGAGGGGGCCTTGGAGGACAGGGGAATGGCCTGGGAACTCAGCAGGTTTCCCAGGCCTGAGTGGGTGGGGCAAATGCCCTCTAGTCCTCTCCTACTCCTCCTGGATGGTTCCTCCTGCCTGCCTCTCCTGATCTCCCCAACCTCCATCCTATGCCCCCAGGGACCCACCCAGCCTGGAGATCCAGTGTAATTAATTATTAACAGTACCTTTTTGTGTGGAAAATAAATTATGAGTATACGTCTGTTTTTAGCATTCTTTAGACAGCTGAAACAGGAAAATTTGTCTTCTAAAGATGAATTTTAATCTATGCAATAAGAAATTCCAACTCAGTAAATGCAGAATGGCTTTTTCATATGTATATGATTTTGAAAAAACATGCATTTCCAAAGCCATAGCATTTCTTTTTTCTCTCTCCACAACTAATAGGTTTTGCCTACTTTAATGGTTCCACTGAAATTAATCACTTTGAGTGCTTACACCCACCCTGCCCCCCCAAAAAAAACAAAAACAAAAACCTGATTTCTTAAGAAAAACAATGAAAAAAAGGCCAAGTATGCCAAGACCCCAAAACTTAGTGCTTAACTATTCAACATCTGCTATACCATCTGTTTTTAAATCTAAATGTCATTTTCAGAAGTTTTTCTGATAATCAATGAAAATTTAAATCATGCAAGATAAGTGCAAGATGACTAAATGGGGGTTAGGCAGGAAGATGAGAGTCAAAGCACAAAAAGGAATAAATATCTGTACTAAGTTTCTTCTAACTTGAACTTCCAAAGTAAAATCTTCAAGTAAAACACTGGAAACATCAAAGTGTTCCCACATAGTCACATCCTCCTCTTCTCCAACCCACTCTCAGGAAAGAAAAAGCTAAAGCTTTCAGATCAGGTTGAAATAACTCAGGAACATTTATTAATACTTGACTAATTCTTAGGCCCTCAGGATAAACTCCCATTGATGTCAGCAGCTTTCTTTTGCAGACAGTCTTAATAGATTTCAACTGTTTTATTTAGAGCACTTCCACTTTAGGATGGAGCTTCAAAGGCCTTACCTAACACTGCTAGGATGTTGGCAGCCCAACAAATTCTGAGAACCCAAACTCTCAGATGCAATGGCTCCTTCCTGGCTGTTTCTGAAGGATGCTGCTTGAATTTTGTATCTGCAATTAAGAAATAGGAAGAGAGCTTGCATGACCCTAGAAGCTTCTCTTGTGTGGCCATTGTTGATTTAAAAGTGTAAGAACTGATCAATAGAAATTATGTTTCTGACTAAGGAGTCGAGTCTACCTATGTACATTCAAGCTGTGTCTGCACATACAGACTAATCTGAGGAGGGGACACTAGTTAACTACAGCCATAGAGCTTTATATAAAATAATATATCAGCCTAGGATCACTGGCTGAAAGGAACAAACGCCCATTTAAGCCAGCTTAAGTTAAGAGAAACTTATTTTTAAGCTAAACGAGGCAACCTCACAGACATTTAAAGATAAGAAATGAAATAGAGCCAAACTACCTGGGACAGACACTAAAACAGAAAAATTAGTTACATAATCATTCTCTGTTTTTAGAGCAAAGATTCCCTCTTATCTCTGATTCTTTTTTCTTTTATTTGGCTTCATGTAGTTCCACATTCCTCTACTTGCCCTGACATTTCAACTCAATTATCCACTGTCAGCTAAATAATAGCCCCTGTGTCTTCAAGTACAACTTCTCAAGAGAAAGAATCTAATTAGTTCAACTCACTCTATGCACTAGTTCTTCTTGTGTTAGCATTCAACCCTAGCTAAGTCAGCTAGTGGTGAGGAATTACTTCCTACAAAGGGGGTTGTGAATAGGGTACATTCTAGAAAAGGACTGGATAGGTGCTCCCCAAATTTCTACTATAAGGATTTATGTAAATTATTTAAAATTATTTTATCCTGGATGGACCATGTATAGATATCAAAAAGTACTGGCTCTTCTTTCCTAGTCTTCCAGATCAATATGAAATTCAGGAAATATATAACCAATTTTCAAATGACAATGTTGAAGCCACAAGAGGAGTTTTCAATCTCCTGCAATGGAAATTATTAACAAAAATGGAATAATGTCTCCAACATGTATGCTTTTCTTTACTCAGAAGGCCTCTGTGGTTGGATTGTTCCCATTCCCCTAATGGAGGTTTATACATTTATAACACGTTTCTGTTTGACACTCGTCCACCCAAATCTAAAGTGAAGAGTTGCTTGTGTATTACATTGAAAACAATAATGCGGGCTTCCCTGGCAGCGCAGTGTTTGGGAATCTGCCTGCCAATGCAGGGGACATGGGTTCGAGCCCTGGTCTGGGAGGATCTCACATGCTATGGAGCAGCTGGGCCCATGCACCACAACTACTGAGCCTGTGTTCCAGAACCTGTGATCCACAACTACCGAAGCCCACGCACCTGGAGCCTGTGCTCCATGGCAGGAGGCCACCTCAATGAGAAGCCCACGTACTGCAACAAAGTGTGGACCCCGCTCACCACAACTAGGGAAAGCCTGCACACAGCAACGAAAACCCAACACAGCCAAAAATAATTAAATAAAATAGATAAATAAAAACAAGAATGCATTTGGATTTTGAAAGAAAATGCCAAAAATTTCAAACATGATACATTTATGTCCAACTGAGTCTTTCAGAATATATTTTTAAGAGTCAGTGGAATAATGGAAATCTTAATCAATGTTGCCTGATTTTCTATAGCTTTGATCTCATCTCTTAGCCATTTTTTTCTCCAGAGTTAGAATATTCAGTTTATTTTCTTATATTTGAGAGAAAAACAAGTATTAAGGTGTATTTTTTGATCACTTCAAAGTTAGTTTTTGCAGAAAATATATTCTGACCTGTCTTTACTGCTACAGATTTACAAAGGGCATATCTGATTCATTTCCAGGAAGAACAAACCACTTTTCTTAATGAATTCAAGGAAGATAAAGAAAAGTCAACAATAAAATGAAAGAATTAGATTACCTTTTTTTCATATGACATATTTTATTGGCTTTAATATTCAGTAGTTGAAATTTTGTGGTGCTTTTTAATCTTAATTTCTTAACATCTTACATTTCCTTTTTTTTTTTATTTATCCATTCCTTTATTTATTTATTCAACATTCAATAAATGTCCCCCTTTTATCAAGACTGCATCATGCTTTGGGAAGACCTCACATGCGGCTGTATAGCCTCTCACGAAACACAATAGAAGGGTACATAAACCAGACTTCAGGGGAAAAACAAACAGGAAAAGCTCCCTGGGGAAAATGACATCGTGGGTGAAGGCCCTGGAGGTAAGAAAGTACTATCACATTTGAGAAGCTGCAAAAAGTAGAGCTGGCCTGAAGAGTGCACAGTTAGTTAGAGAGTGCAGGGCTGTTTGGCAAGGGTGCCGGTTAAGCTTACATTTTCTTAATATACATAATTCCCATTTTAAAAATTTTAGTCTTTTCAAGGTTGAATTTGTTACCGTTTAGAAGTGCAATGAAATTTTATGTATGTATGTATTTATTTATGTATTTTAAACCAACTTGACTAGTTCCTCAAAAGCTCATGATCTGAAATGAGATGAGAATGGTGGCAAGATCTTTCAGTTGCTTAATATCAAGAAAGGAGAAGTTACCTGTGGACAATTTGATAACTCAAATCTGGGCATGGAAATTATTTGGTCTCGTAGTGACAATGCACCCACTGAGTGTCTCCCAGCTATGTAATACACTCCCACTTGAGTATCTGTGACAGTTAACACCAAAGGAGATGTCAACTTTTAAAGACTGGCTTTTTTGTTTGTTTATTTAAATTGAGCACAGGTTGATAGATGTACAACCTCATCACATTTATTCAAACATTCACTAAATTAAGCAATGAATGCTTATTTAACAAATATTAAATAAACATTTAGCAAGTGTTTATTGCACCCCTACTATGTACCAAGCACACTGCTTGGATTGGGGATACAAAAGTCTATAAAAATGATAATATTTCTAGTTAAGCTCAGTGGGGTAAACTATCACAAAGATCATTTTCCTATGAAGGGTTATATGGAACTGAGAGAGTAAAGAGGAAAGCATAATTGAGATTGGGGATCAAAGTATGCATTTATGTGGAAATAACTTTTAGGCAAATAATGAGGGGTTAAGTAGGAGTTAGGCAGGATACTTATGAGGTGGGATAGAAAAATTTATATTTGGGGAACTGAAAAGTGAGAGTACCTGGACCAAA
This sequence comes from Eubalaena glacialis, assembly GCF_028564815.1. Taxonomy (NCBI): domain Eukaryota; kingdom Metazoa; phylum Chordata; class Mammalia; order Artiodactyla; family Balaenidae; genus Eubalaena; species Eubalaena glacialis. The sequence continues at coordinate 36,884,547 of NC_083725.1, forward strand.
GAAAACAATGGGTAAAGTGGCTCAAAATGAGACTGGAGCTCTAGATAGGGGCCATAGTAACTGTGCTCATAATCTAGTTTAACAGTTTGGGGCTTGACCCTAAGTTCCGTGGAAAACAATTCACATGTTCTGAGCCATGGATGACATGAACTTTTATTTTATTTTAATCTTATTTTATTTTTTATTTTATATTGGAGTATAGTAGATTAACAATGTTGTGTTAGGTTCAGATGTACAGCAAAGTGGTTCAGTTTTACATATACATGTATTTATGATTTTTCAAAAAAATTTCCCATTTAGGTAATTACAGAGTACTGAGCAAAGTTCCCTGTGCTATATAGTAGGTCCTTGTTGTTTATCTATTTTAAATATAGCAATGTGTACAGTTCAACCCCACACTACCAATCTACCCCACTGCACCCCCCCCTTCCCCTGAGTAGCCATAAGTTTGTTCTCTAGTCTGTGAATCTGTTTCTGTTTGGTAAGTAAGTTCATTTGTATCATTATTTTAGATTCTGCTTATAAGCTATATCATATGATATTTGTCTGTTTCTGTCTGACTTACTTCACTTAGTATAATAATCTCCAGGTCCATCCATTTTGCTACAAATCACATTATTTCATTCTTTTTAATGGTGAGTAATATTCCATTGTATATATGTACCACATCTTCTTTATCCATTCTTCTGTCAGTGCACCTTTAGATTGCTTCCGTGTCTTGGCTATTGCAAACAGCACAGCATGAATATTGGGGCGCATGCATCATTTTGAATGATGTTTTTCTCTGGATATATGCCCAGGAGTGGGATTGCTGGATCATATGGTAGCAATAATTCTAGATTTTTTAAGGAAACTCCATACTGTTATCCATAGTGCCTGTACCAATTTACATTCCCACCAGCAATGTAGAAGAGTGTCCTTTTCTCCACACCCTCTCCAGCATTTATTGTTTGCAGAGTTTTTGATGACAGCCATTCTGACTGGCATGAGGTAATTTCTAATGGTAGTTTTGATTTGCATTTCTCTAATAATAAGCATCTTTTCATGTGTGCTTTAGCCATCTGTATGTCTTCTTTGGGGAAATGTCTATTTAGGTCTTCTGCCCATTTTTTGATTGAGTTATTTGTTTTTTTTTTATACTGAACTGCATGAACTGTTTGTATATTTTGGACATTAATGCATTGTCGGTTGCATCATTTGCAAATATTTTCTCCAAGTCTGTGGGTTGTCCTTTCATATTGTTTATGGTTTCCTTTGCTGTATGAAAGCTTTTGAGTTTATTTAGGTTCCATTTGTTTATTTTTGTTTTTATTTCCACAGATCAAAAAAGATATTGCTGCAATTTATGTAAAAGTGTGTTCTGCTGATGTTTTCCTCTAAAAGTATAATAGTATCTGGTCTTACATTTAGGTCTTTAATCCATTTTGAGTTTACTTTTGTGTGTGGTGTAAAAAAATTATCTACTTTTATTTTTTATATGTAACTGTCCAGTTTTCCCAGCACCATTTATTGAAAAGACTGTCTTTTCTCAATTATATAGTCTTGCCTCCTTTGTTATAGATTAATTGACCATAGGTGTGTGGGTTTATTTCTGAGATTCCTATCCTGTTCCATTGAGCTGTATTTTAATTTTTGTGTCAGTACCATACAATTTTGATGACAGTAGATTTGTAATGTAGTCTGAAGTCAAGGAGCCTGATTCCTCCAGTTTCATTTTTCTTTCTCAAGATTGTTTTGGCTATTTGGGGTCTTTTGTGTCTCCATACAAACTTTAAGATTTTTTGTTCTAATTCTGGGAAAAATGTCACTGGTAATTTGATAGGGATGTCATTGAATCTGTAGATTGCCTTGGGTAGTATAGTCATTTTGACAATATTGATTCTTTCAATTCAAAACATAGTATATCTTTCCAACTGTTTGGGTCATCTTTGACTTCTTTCATCAGTGTCTTATAGTCTCTGGAATAGAGAATTTTACCTCCTTAAGTAGGTTTATTCCTAGGTATTTTATTCTTTTTGATGTGATGGTAAATGTGGTTGTTTCTTTAATTTCTCTTTCTTGTCTTTCTTTGTTAGTGTATAAAAATGCAACAGATTTCTGTATAGTAATTTTGTATCCTGCAAATTTACCAAATACATTGATCAGCTCTAGTAGTTTTCTGGTAGCATCTTTAGGATTTTCTATGTATTGTATCATATCATCTGCAAACAGTGACAGTTTTAGTTCTTTTCCAATTTGGATGCCCTTTGTTTTTCTTATGTGATAGCTGTGACTATGACTTCCAAAACTATGTTGAATAAAAATGGTGAGAGTAGACATCCTTGTCACGTTCCTGATCTTAGAGGAAATGCTTTCAGCTTTTCACCATTGAGTATAATGTTAGCTGTAGGTTTGTCATATATGGTCTTTATTATGTTATGGTAGTTTCCCTCTATGCCCACTTTCTGGAGAGTTTTTATCATAAATAGGTGTTGAATTTTGTCAAAAGCTTTTTCTGCATCTATTGCAATGATCATATGGTTTTATTCTTCAATTTTTTGATGTAGTGCATCACACTGAATGATTTGTGGATATTAAAAAATCCTTGCATCCCTGGGATAAATCCCACTTGATCATGGTGTATGAACATGTTAAAGTATTATTGGATTTGGTTGGTAGTATTTTGTTGAGGATTTTTGCCTCTATATTCATCAGTGATATTGGTCTGTAATTTCCTTTTCCTGTGGTATCTGTGTCTGGTTTTGGTATCAAGGAGATGGTGGCATCATAGAAAGAGTTTGGGAGTGTTCTTTCCTCTGCAATTTTTTGGAAGTGTTTCAGTAGGATTGGTGTTGACTCTTCTCTAAATGTTGGATAGAATTCACCTGTGAAGCCATCTGGTCCTGAACTTTTGTTTGTTGGGTGTTTTTAAATCACAGTTTCGATTTCAGTACTTCTGATTGTCTGTTCATTACTTCTTCGTGTTTCAGTCTTGGGAGATTGTACATTTCTAAGAATTTGTCCATTTCTTCAAAGTTGTCCATTTTATTGACATATAGTTCCTTGTAGTAGTCTCATGATCCTTTGCATTTCTGTGGTGTCTGTTGTAACTTCTATGTTTTCATTTCTAATTTTATTGATTTGAGCCCTTTCCCTTTTTCTTGATGATTCTGGCTAAAGGTTTATCGATTTTTTTTTAATCTTTTCAAAGAACCAACTTTTAGTTTCTTTGATCTTTTCTATTGTTTTCTTCATCTCTATTTCATTTATTTCTGCACTGATCTTTATCATTTCTTTCCTTCTATTAACCAGGTTTTATTTGTTCTTCTTTCTCTAGTTGCTTTAGGTGTAAGGTTAGGCTATTTATTGGGAATTTTTCTTGTTTCCTGAGGTAAGATTGTATTGCTATAAACTTCCCTCCTAGATCTGCATTTGCCATGTCCCATAGGTTTTAGATCATTGTGTTTTCATTGTCATTTGTCTCTAGGTATTTTTTTATTTCCTCTTTGATTTCTTCAATGATCTACTGGTTGTTTAGTAGCATATCATTTAGCCTCCATGTGTTTGTTTTCATTAATTTTTTTCTTGTATTTTATTTCTAATCCATAGTGTTGGGGTCAGAAAAGACGTTTGATATGATTTCAATTTTCTTAAATTTACTGAGGCTTACTTGGTGGCCCAGCATGTGATCAATCCTGGAGAATGTTCCATATGCACTTGAGAATAATGCATATTCTGCTGCTTTTGGATGGAATGCTCTATAAATATCAATTAAGTCCATCTGGTCTAATGTGTCATTTAAGGCCTGTGTTTCCTTATTTATTTTCTGTCTGGATGATCTGTCCAGTGATGAAAGTGAGGTGTTAAAGTCCCTCACTATTATTGTGTTACTGTTTATTTCTCCATTTATGGCTGTTAGTATTTGCCTTATATACTGAGGTGCTCCTATGTTGGGTGCATATATTTATATTTACAACTGTTATATCTTCTTCTTGGATTGATCCCTTGTGTCCTTCCTTGTCTCTTGTAACAGTCCTTATTTAAAGTTTATTTTGTTTGATATGAGTATTGCTACTCCAGCTTTCTTTTGGTTTCCATTTGCATGGAATACCTTTTTCCATCCCCTCAATTTTAGTCTGTATGTGTCCCTAGATCTGAAGTGGGTCTCTTGTAGACAACATATATATGAGTCTTGTTTTTGTGTCCATTCATCCAGTCTAAATCTTTTGGTTGAGGCACTTAATCCATTTACATTTAAGGTAATTATTGATATATATGTTCTTATCATCATTTTGTTAACTGTTTTATATTTGTTTTGTAATGTTTTTTTCTTCTATTACTCTTTTTTTCCTTTCTCCTGTGATTTGATGACTAAGTTTAGTGTCGTGTTTGAACTCCTTTTTCTTTTTTTGTGTGTGTATCTGTGGTAGATTTTTGGTTTGTGATTACCATGATGTTTTGATATAGCAGTCTGTATATAAACAAGGTTGTTTTAAGTTGCTGGTCTTTTCATTTCAAATGTATTTTCAATATCCTGCATTGGTGCTCTCCTCTTCTCATAATTGCTGGCTTTGATAACATATTTGTGTGCAGATGATTTCCTACCTTTACTGTATGTTTGCCTTTGCTGGTGAGCTTTTCCATTCATAATTTTCTTGTTTTCAGATATGGCCTTTTCTTTTTCACCTAGAGAAGTTCCCTTAGCATTTGTTGCAAAGGTGATCTGGCGGTGCTGAATTCTCTTAGCTTTGCTTGTTTGTAAAGCTTTTGATTTCTCCACCAAATCTGAATGAGAGCCTTGTTGGGTAAAGTATTCTTGGTTGTAGGTTCTTTCCTTTCATCCCTTTAAATATATCTTGCCACTCCCTTCTGGCCTGCAGAGTTTCTGCTGAGAAATCAGCTGATAACCTTACAGGAGTTCTCTTGTATGTTATTTGTTGCCTTTCCCTTGTTGTGTTTAATATTTTTTCTTTGTCTTTAATTTTTGTGAATTTGATTCCTATGTGTCTTGGTGTGTTCCTCCTTGAGTTTATCCTGCTTGGGACTCTCTGCACTTCCTGGACTTGGGTGACTGTTTCCTTTCCCATGTTAGGGAATTTTTCAGCTCTTATCTCTTCAAATATTTTCTCAGGTCCTTTCTCTCTCTCTTCTCCTTCTGGAACCCCTATAATTCGAATGTTGGTGCATTTAATGTTGTCTCAGAAGTCTCTTAGACTGTCCTCAGTTTTTTTCATTCTTTTTTCTTTATTTCATTCCTTGGTACTGATTTCCACCATTCTGCCTTCCAGCTCACTTATCCTTTCTTCTGCCTCGGTTTTTCTGCTATTGATTCCTTCTAGTGTATTTTTCATTTCAGTTATTATATTATTCATCTCTGTTTTTCTTTTCTGTAGTTCTTCTACATCTTTGTTCAACATTTCTTTTATCTTCTCAATCTGTGTCTCCATTCTTTTTTTGAGATTTTGGATCATCTTTATCATCATTACTCTGAATTCTTTTTCAGGGAGATTGCCTATCTCCACTTCACTTAGCTGTTGTTCTGGAGTTTTATCTTGTTCCTTCAACTGGGACATATTCCTCTGCTGTCTCATTTTGTCTAACTTTCTGTGATTGCAGTTTCCGTTCTGCAGTCTGCAGGATTGTAGTTCTTCTTGTTTCTGCTGTCTGCCCCCTCATGGATGAGGCTGTCTAAGAGGCTTGCCCAGGCTTCCTGGTAGGAAAGACTGGTTCCTGTCCACTGGTGTTTGTAGCTGTGTCTTGTGGCAGGGCTGTGTCAGTGGGTGTGTTTAGTGGACAAGTGTGTTCTCAGGAACACTTGAAGCAGCCTGTCAGCTGATGGGTGTGGCTGTCTTCCTACCCTCTTGGCTGTTTTGCCTGAGGCTTCCCAGCACTGATGCCTACAAGCTGTTGGGTGGGGGGAGGTCCTGGTGACAAAATGGTGGTCTCCAAGGAGGCCCATCCTCATGAACGTTCTTTAGAACCACTGCCACCAGCATTCTCATCCACACGTGAGCCACAGCTGCCCCCCCCCACCTCCAAAGAAGACCCTCCAACACCAGCAGGTAAATCTGACCCAGTTGCTTATGAGGTCACTGCTTTTTTCCCTATGTCTTGGTGTACACAAGACACTGTGTGCACCCTTCAAGAGTGAAGTTTCTGTTTCCCCAAGTTTTGTGGAATTCCTGCAGTCAAACCCCACTCACCTTCAAAGCCAGATTCTCTGGAGCTCCTCCTCCCATTGCCAGACCCCCAGACTGGGGAGCCTGATGTGAGGCTCAGAACTTTCACTCCTATGGAGACCTTCTGTGGTATAATTATTTTCCAGTTTGTGGGTCACCCACCTGTCATGTATAGGGTTTGATTTTATCACTATTGTGCCACTCCTACCATAAGGTTGTGGCTTCTTCTTTGTCTTTGGATGTAGGGTATCTTTTTTGGTAGGTTCTAGCATTTTTTTTTTTTTTTTTTGGCTGATAGTTTTTCAGTAGTTAGTTAGTCGTGATTTTGGTGTTTCTGTAAGAAGAGGTGAGCTCATGTCCTTCTACTCCACCACCTTGTCTCCTTCTCTCTCATTTATTTTAAAAATTACACTGGCTGGAATGGAACAGCGAGGGTCAAAAGTGAAAGTGCAGTATAGTGAGTTTAAACTTGAGTGGAGGCAGTGGAAATGAACAAAATGTATAAATTTAAGAAAACTTGAGGAGACATGTCCAATATATCAGCAAATTCTATTGTTTATAAGTATTGAGGTAACAGGAGCAAACCCCATGATTTGAGTTTAAGCAGTTGTGTGTCACCATACTGTGATTTGCTGAAATGGGGTAGATTGAAGAAAGAGGGTACTATGCACTGGACCGTGCCTCCCAAATTAATATGTATTTATTTATACCCTCCAAAGTGAGTGTATTTGTGGATGGGGCTTTGTGAGTGTTGGGGAGAAAAGTTTGCCACCCCAAAATGTCTCTTTGGCATGCATTTTATTTTAAGCTGAAAATATCTAGGCCCAAGGAACTCAGGAGGAAACTTTGACCTTCCTGCTAACTGCCTAAATTTTAGATAGTGGACGTATTATCAGAGATATCTGCAAAGAATATGGGCTAGTTGTATAGGGAGAAACTCAGCAGGACCTAGAGAGCAGAGTCCACTCTGTGTCCATTTCCTCTGCCTGGCCCAGCAAACTTTTATTTATGAACAATTTGCTTTTCCAACTACTTGTGAGTTGCTTTCATCCCATTTGAAGTCCCAAACCACTATCCCCAACATTTTTTGTGTTTAGCTGGAGATGATATTTAAGGTGAGAGTTTCGGCCATATTGGTGAATCACTCAGTTTTCCTGGGTCTCCCCCATGTATACATGTAATTAAACTTTTGTTTGATTTTTCTCTTGTTAATCTGTCTCATGTCAATTTATTTCTTTGCCCAGCCAGAAGAACCTAGAAGAGTAGAGGAAATTTCTTCCTCCCTGACATGAGGATGTGATAAAAGTTAAATGAGGTCATAAAGAGGAACCCTAATATATAGGAAGATAAGGAGGAACCAAAGTTCTCTCCTTCTCCACCACATGAGGACACAGAGAGTAGGTGGCTTTCTGCAAGCTGGGAAGAGAGTTCTCATCAGAAAGTGAATTGGCCGAAACTTGATCTTGGACTTCTAACCTCTAGAGATGTGAGAAATAAATTTCTGTTATGTAAGCCACCCAGCCTGTGATATTTTGTTATGGCACACCAAGCTTACTAAGATATAAGGATTTTGGAGGTTACTTGTAGATTGAGATGGATGTGGGATAATTACCAATATTAATAATGGGGTAGAGCTCAGAGTGAGGTCTAAGCCACAGATCAAAATCTAGACATCATTAACATTTAAAAGATATTTGAAACAACAGCTACAAATGAGGTTGTCTAAAACAAGTATACACATGAGAAAAGAGCAAGAACAAAATTCTTAGTACTTCCTACATATAGAATTTGGTGCAAGAAGAGTACCTAGCTAAATGCATTGAGAAAGAGTGAGAGATTTGTCATCAGGACTTTGTGATATTAGGGAAGCCAAGAGAAGACAGTATTAAAGCAGAAAAGTACAAGTCAATTATACTGAATATTGCTAAAAGATTAAATAAGAGGAAGATAAAGAAGCTTCCATTACATTTGGCAATATGAGAGTCATTGGTGACCACTGGGAAAACAGTTTTGGTGTAATAGTGTGGTAGAATCGATATTTGAGTGAATCAAAAGTAAAAAAGTGGAGGCATCTTTCATAGACTGTGTGTGTGTGTGTGTGTGTGTGTGTGTGTGTGTGATATTTGACTGTGACAGGAAGCACAGTAATAGGAGAGTGATTGAATCTAATGTGAGTTAATGACTCCCCTGGGATGGATCAGGTCTAGGATGAGTCACATTATTTGCTCCTTAAGTAATGAGCATGCCTCTATACCTAGTGTCCTAGAAATTATATAATAAAATCTTTCACTATCATCTCTTATGAAAAATTACCTTTGACGTGCTTATTTTGGGGTTAGATTTTCAAGAATGCACCTCATTACTATGACAAGAGTTGTCTACACTTCTATTTCTTTGAAAATGGAATCCTTTTATATCCTCACCACAGTCCTTTCATAAAATAGGTTTGTACCCCTGAATCCTGGTTACTTTGGTTGGGTCTTTGTGACTTACTCCCACACCCTTGGAGCAGGCATCTCTTGTCCTCTGCCTACTTTCTGCTACCAGAATTTCTTTATGTGAATTTTGGCCCACCTTCAGTGAATTCTTTCTGCATTCTTCTAGACGTCCATGATGACAACTTGATTTCCTGGCTCATGTTCCATTACTTGGTATTTGGATTACCTTTGGCCACCTCCTCTGATTTTCCATCATCAGTGCATCCAGGCTGCCTATGGGCTACACCCACAATGGGGTTAAAGGCTCAAGCCCTGTGGAATGAGAGATGTGGGTGTGATGATACCACTTAATAGCTATGAATCCTTGGCCATTGTTAACTCTCCAAGTCTAGGATATTTCCCTGTAAATGTTGCTGTGAGTACTAAATGAAATACTTTCTATAATATTTACCTAGAACAGAGAAAGGTTTGAATTAAATGTGGCTACAATTATTATATCCAATAGTGATCTAAATAAATTATCTAGTTTCAGTTTTTTCTCAGTTTTATGATTGTTTGTGTTATTAAGTCTGCTGAAGTATAAATAATAAAAAAGGTGATTTAAATCTGTCTCATTTCATTTTAGAAATTAATACTTTTAGGCAGTTTATAACACTATTTAAAATGGTAGTCTGCTCTTAGGATTGTTTTGTGATTTAACTCTTTTTTTTTGCAACTAGTGATAAGGACGGAGTAAAGGGACAAAGCAGGTAATTAAATAGTTAATCCCACTAGGGAATCATAAGTAGAGAAAAAAGTATGGGTGACCCCTGTAAGTTAATTATCACTCAAGAAAGCAGGCTTTCTTAACCACAAAACCAAGTGGGCTTGCTTAGCAAGGAAAACCATGCAATAGAAGCACAAGACATGCCCCAAGACAATAAAACAATGGTGGAATGAAACCTACATTTTGCCCATTGAAATCAGCAATTTAATGATCCTTGAGAAGGGGCTTTTTCTGTGTGTACTAAGAGCAGAAATATAGGGGAAAAGTGTCATTATACTAAAACCTAAGATGATTTACCATATTTTAGTATATGTTACCACTTTTTCCTCATTTCCATAGTGCCATGACAGTCCTGGTTGAGCCGTATAGGGTCAAAAACTACTCCACCCAATATATAGAAGGAGTTAATGATGAAAAACTCAAAGAAAGAAGAACGAAGAAGAAAGGAAGAAACTGGTCTTCTCCCCCTCCCCACTTTTCCTTTGATTATAAAAATGTAGCCCACTAAGTTCTTGGGGCAGCACTCCCTTGCCTGCTCACTTGTATCTCTCACAAGTGTCCTGTACTAATAAATCATTTCTTGCCTGTTGCTTTGCCCCTTGCTGAATTCTTTCTGCACTGAGACAAAAGAACCTGAGATTCATTAAGTCCTGAGATAAGTTCTGTGGTTTCAGACCAGGTGTGCAGTTTCAATCAGAAGACTGTGGGTTTGAGTCACCTCCTAAGGTAGGGATGATGAGTTTTGAGTCCAATCTGAAGTGTGGCTAGGTTGAAATCCCATCTGAGGAGTGCAGTTTCATCTGGGTTAGAGTCCCATCCAAGGAGTGCAGTTTCAATAGGAGAAAAAAATCTTCATAAATGGCTCATTGGTCATTCAATGACTTAACCCTTGTGGCATTTCTGGTCTCTAGTGGAATCACATTATTTGAAGAATAAGGAGGAGCACTGATGAAAGAAGAGTAAGTGATGTGATCAAGGCCTCCCAGAAAGTCAGAAACAAATGTCAAATTATACCACTACCTCTTCTCTCTACTCCTAATGAGTACTTCACTTCAGTGCCAGTTAAATGTTAGGGTAATCTAAGTCCAATAGAAAAATAATGCAAGCCACATATGTAAATATATTATAAATTTATTTCCACAGATGTAATTAACATTTTTCTACTAGCCATATTTATCCTAATAATTCATTTTTATTCACTTTTAAATTTATTTATTTATTTTTAACATCTTTATTGGAGTATAATTGCTTTACAATGGTGAGTTAGTTTCTGCTTTATAACAAAGTGAATCAGCTATACATATACATATATCCCCATATCTTCTCCCTCTTGCATCTCCCTCCCACCATCCTTATCCCACCCCTCTATGGGTTCGAACACTCCCTAAAACCATACACAAAAATAAACTCAAAATGTATTAAAGACCTAAATGTAAGACCAGACACTATAAAACTCTTAGAGGAAAACATAGGCAGAACACTCTATGACATAAATCACAGCAAGATCCTTTTTGACACACCTCCTAGAGAAATGGAAATAAAAACAAAAATAAACAAATGGGACCTAATGAAACTCAAAAGCTTTTGCACAGCAAAGGAAAACATAAACAAGAGGAAAAGACAACCCTCAGAATGGGAGAAAATATTTGCAAATGAAGCAACTGACAAAGAATTATTCACTTTTGTATTAATTTGCTTTTATCAGGTTTATTGATGCATAATTGACATATACAATTAATCCATTTAAAGTGTACAATTCAATGAATTTTAGTATATACACAGAGTTGTGCAACAATCCCCACAATCAGTTTTAGAACATTTTCATCATCTCCGAAAGAAACTTCATACCAATTAGCAGTCACTCCCCCTTTACTCCCAGTCTCTCACCCGAGCCCGAAGCCATTAGAAATTGACTTTCTGTCTCCATGTGCTTATTCTGGACATTCTCTTTTGTTGTCAATCACAGTATGTAGCCTTTTGAATATGGCCACTTTCATTTTGCAGAATGTATTTAAGATTCATGAGTATTATGAGTGTCAGTAGTTTATTCCTTTTTATTCCATTGTATGAATATATCACACTTAGTTATTTATCTATCTGTTGATAAACATTTGAGTTGTTTTCAGTTTGGGTAAGCAAAACTCACCACTATTTTCAGTTTAGGGGCGCAAAACTTGCCACTCCAAAATTTCTCTTTGGTCTGTGAATTATTTTGAGCTGAAAACAATCAAGGCCCAAAAGAATTAGGAAGAAATTTTACCTTCCCTCAACTGCCTAAAAATTTTAGATAGTAGTTCTGTTCCTGAAATAGAGCTATCAGTAGAGATATCTGCAAAGAATATAAGCTAGGTGTAGTGGAGGAAACTCTAGGAAATGCTTAAAGATTAGCGTTCATTCTGTCTCTTTGTCTCTGCATGGCTCAGCAAACATTTATTTACCAAACATTTGCTTTACCATCGCCATGTCAATTGCCTTTCTCCCCTTCGAAGTCCCAGAACACTACTCCTAACATCCTCTTTGTCTTTAGCTGAAAATCATATTTAAGATGAGGGTTTTAGTCATTTTGATGAGTTATTCAGTTTTCCTGGGTCTCTCCCATGTATACATGTTATTATGCTTTTGTTTAATTTTCTCCTGTTAATCTGTCTCATGTCAATTTCATTCTTAGACCAGCCAGAAGAACCTAGAAGGGTAGAGGAAAATTTCTTCCTCCCCAACAGGTGATTATGAATAAAGTTGCTGTGGAGATTCTCATATAGGTTTTGATGTAAACTTAAGTTTTAATTTCACTTAGGTAAATATCTAGGGGTAGGATTGGTGAATCATAAGAAAAGTGTTATATTTAACATAACAAGAAATTGTTAAGCTTCTTATTTTCCCGAAATGGTTGCTCCATACTACATTCTCAGTAGGAGTATATGAGAGTCTTGGTTGTTCTGCATTGTTGCTAGTGTTACTGAGCCAAACTTGGGTCTGTTCACCCATGCACAGTAAAGCCAATCAACTGACACTGGGTTGAGGTGAAAAAAAAGTGCAGCATTTGTTGCAGGGTGCCAAGCAAGGAGTCCAGGGCAACTGGTGCTCAAAACACCCAAACTCCCCCCATTGGGTTTCAGGAAAGCATTTTTAAAAGGCAAGGTGATGAAGGGGAATTTCAGGGTATGTGATCAGCTCTTGCACAGTTCTTGGATTGGTTGATGACAGCGTACAGGATGGTGGCACAGGGGTTAACATTATCAAACCTTAGGTCCCAGTAGGCCTGAGGGCTATGTGTTTATGGTCATCAAATAGTTAAAGTCTTCCATTTGGTGGGGGTTTTAGCATCTGTCAAGGAATTCAGGAAATGTGCATTAGATACTGTTATCTTGGTACTTCAGAGAGGTGTTAAAGCAGAGGATATGGGGGAGGGGTCAGTCCCTCCCAGAAAGGTCCCATATGGTCCTGTTCTGTTACGCTAACATTTGGTATAGTCAGTTTTTTTTGTTTGCCAGTCCAATGGGTGTATAGTGGTATAGCCACATTTTTAAAAGTTTAAAAGTATGAAATTAACTTTATAATATATTTTGTTTAATTAAATGTGTCAAAAATTTTCATCTCAACATGTAAAAAGTATAAAATTGTTAATATATTGTATTATTAATATTGTTTTTCACACCAAATTTGGAAATCTGGTGTGTATTTGACACTTACAGCACATATCAATGCAAATGCTTAATACTTGTAAATACACAGCTTAGGTAGAGTCCTATCAAAACCAAGTTATGTTTAACTGAAAAATATTTTATACTGCTTCAGTTTTTAAATTTAAGTTGAAATATATTAAAATTAAATATAATTAAAATTCAGTCCCTCAACTCTAGTAATCACATTCCAAGTGCGCATGTGACTGGTGACTACTATATAGGACAGCACAAGCATTCCCACCCCAGTACTTGATTGTCTTCCTAATTTCTAAACCATGGGGAACTCTAAGGGATGTAGATTTACTCAAGACTAAACCATATTTAATGCCCCCATGTTGGATTAAGTGCCCCTTTTTGGTGATCAGTGCTTATACATTTTAAAATATTTACCTCATTATACTCTTCTTTTTTTTTAAGATTTATTTTAATTTTATTTTTGGCTGGGTTGGGTCTTTGTTGCTGCGCACAGGCTTTCTCTAGTTGTGGCGAGCAGGGGCTACTCTTCATTGCAGTGCACGGGCTTCTCCTTGGGGTGGTTTCTTTTGTTGTGGAGCACAGGCTCTAGGTGTGCAGGCTTCAGTAGTTGTGGCACGTGGTCTCAGTAGTTGTGGCACATGAGCTTAGTTCCTCCACAGCATGTGGGATCTTCCTGGACCAGGGATTGAACCCATGTCCCCTGCATTTGCAAGCAGATTCTTATCCACTGCGCCACCAGGGAAGTCCCTATACTCTTAATAATGGATTTAATTTAGACTCTCCTTGACTCATTTCAAGTTCCTTTAAGGCACAATGTGTCTTTATTAACAGATCCCCAGCATCTAGAACAGTGTCTAGCACACTATAGTAGTTACTCAATAAATATGTTTACATATGTGAATAAAAGCACAAATTAATGTTAAAATGTTATTATAATATTGACATGACACTTGCTCAAAACAAATGGTTCCTATGGTACATATCGTATTTATCTGATAGTACTCAATTTAGGATGGTCTTATCTGTATTCAGTGGTGAGACTGGCATTTAGTTGAATTTTTCATTTTCCATTGAATTTTATCAACTTTAGGAAAATTCTATTTTTAGCAGCTGAATTAGTTTGTAATCTAGATAAAGAAACATTCTGAGGGGTCTCCTTGTAGGTGTTCCATACTATCATTTGAGAGCAGCAATTGTATTTTTGCTGTATGGGAGCAAAATTTGCCACCCAAAATATCTTTTTGGCATATGGATTATTTCAAGCTGAAAACAATTAAGGCCCAAAAGTCTCAGGAAGAAAATTTGACCATCCCCCTACCTGTCTAATACAATGTATATAGAGGATCTGTTTCAGGAAGGGAGCTATCACCATAGATAACCATAATATGAAGTAAGTGTGGTAGGCAGGGAGAAACCAATAAAAGTCTGTTTGGTAAAATTTCTCTCTGTGTCCCATTGTCTCTGTATGATGCAGTAAACATTTGTTTACCAAACAAACATTTGTTTTTTTATCTCCATGTCAATTGTCTTTCTCCCCTTTGAAATTCCAAACCACTACTCCCAACACCTTCTTTTGTTTTTAGCTAACGATGGTATTTAAGGTGAGGGTTTCAGCTATTTAGGGGAGTTACTTAGTTTTTCTGTGTCTCTGCTATGTATACATGTTATTAAACTTTTATTTTATTGTCTCTTGTTAATCTGTCTCATGTCAACTTAATTTGTAGATCAACCAGAAGAAACTAGAATGGTGAAGGAAGATTTCTTCCTCTCTGACACTGCCTTATAGTTAGGCTCAGTTTCAATGGTGGAAGTAGAAAAAAACTTCAGTGCAATTCATATAAAGCAAAACTCTAAGAAGAGCAGTGATGAGAGAAGGCCTAGGGGTCAGTCCAACATTCAGAGAAGAGAAAAAAAGGGCTGAGAGAGGGACAGTTGGTTTTGGGGATGGGGAAACAGCACCCAAAATTACAAAATAAGCCACCAAAGAAGCAAAAGAAGGAGAAGAAGAATGAAGGGGGTGAAGAAAAAGAGGAAGAGGAGGAGGTAAAGGAGAAGAGGGAGGAAATGGGGAAGTAGTGTGGGGGAGGGGAGGAGAGGAAAGAAAGATAGGAGGAAAAAGAAAAATTTTCAGGAGAGACAATTTCAGTAGATGAGTAGTACAAGCCAGAAACAAGTTTTAAAGAGATGATGGGGATTATATGCTGAAATAATCTGGAAAGTAGGCAGACTTATCATCCCTCTCTTGGCTCACAAAACACTCTGGTACACATTGTTACACCTAAGACTTCTTCCTGAGAAAGTTTTGACAAAGAGAATGGAAAGTTACATAAGGTCTCAACTTCAAAGGGCATAAAGGATTACAATTGATTGGCAGTTTGAAATAAATAGAGAAAACAGGCCATGCATAGAGAGCAGCATCAAATCTACTTTAAAAGCCATTTTTATAGATTTGAATGTTACACTTCATATCAAAGAGGCAACTGGGTAGGGCTCACAATAATGCTTCTGCTGTGGTTCAGTTTATGACTAGTACATTCAAGGACAGAGAACGCAAGAGAGAGGATGCTTAGGGTGACCATATTTATTGAGAGTGCAAGGATGTCCTAACTGAAATGGACACCAAATAATAATAATGGGGGACTGTCTCATTCAACCAGGACATGCAATTATGCAATTACACTAGATGTGTTATCACTGTTATAGGCTCAATTTGTACCCCCCCCACGCAAATTTATTCATTGAAGCCCTAACCCTCCAAAGTGGCTGCATTTGAAGGAAGACCCTTTAAGGAGGTAAGGTTAAATGAGGTGGGGTCCTGATAAGATAGGACTTGTGTTCTTATAATAAGAAGATAAATGATATCTCTCTCTTTCTCTCCTATGTACACACAGAGAAAAGGTCTTGTGAATACACTGTAAAAAGTCATTTGTGTACAAGTCAAGAAGAGAGACCTTACCAGAAACCAACTCCATGGACACCTTGATGTGGGACTCCTGGCCTCCGGAACAGTGAGAAAATAAATGCCCATTGTTTAAGCCACCCCATCTATGGTATTTTGTTATGACTATCTGAGTTGATTAAAACAATTAATAAATTAAATCTTCATTTCCTTGACTAGAGACACAAATTGAGTAGAACAAATGTGGATCAGGGCAATGTTGCTGGCTGCAGCATGTCATATCCTAATTCACTGGGATAACACTGAAATGGTCCTAGGATTGGAATCAAGACACCTTGAAGATCAGTTTCTCAATCAGGCATTCTGTTTTTGTCCAGATGGTGTTCTTAAAGGAAAAAAAAAAAAAAAGCCAGGCTTAATTAGATAGTCTAAGGATAAAATACAGCTGTTCGGTCCAAAACTATGTTCCAGAAAAGTCAGGAACTGGAAGGAAGAAAATGGAAAGAACTAGTGGTAAATTTCAGTGACTTTGTTCAAGAGAAAGGCCATTCCTTTTGGAAGTGAAAAAGAAATGTGTTTCTGTTTACATAATAGCATCTAATAGTTCCTTATGTGTGCTCTATATACCATACTAAGTGGAAGGGACTCAAATGAGTAAGACATACATGCTCTGTTAAAATATGTTAAGGTGAATGCATATAATAGAATATCATAGAGTTATTTAAAACCAAGTATCAATATGGGAAAATGTCAATGATGGTTTTAAACATACTAAAAAGTAAGCTTCAGTTGAATTTGTATACTGCTTCAAGTATGTAAATATTTATAGAAATCTAAATATTATAAATATAAATGCAGATGAATAAAAAATTTCTGGTAGAATACACATGAATCTGTTACTGATTACATCTGGAGAGTTGAATTAGGGCTAGAGATCAGGAGGAGAAAGAGATTTAATTTCACTAAGTATAGTTTATAATTGGTCCATGAGAAGTTAATTAATTCACAATCTATTTACAGCAGAGATGAGTAAGAATACATGCAACTAAGCTTTCTACATGCTAAAGTAGAAATATGCATAGGGTTGAGCAAAGGTGTAAAGAAGGGAATGTTCAATTTTATATGGAATTTTCAGAAATTAATTTTTAAGGGGAAGTGGTACATGAGCTAAGTTTTGAAAACTGGGAGATTAAAAAATAAAAAAGAATGAGCAGAGATGCCAAATATCAAGGAGAGAGAACTAAAAGTATGAAATGTCATGGGATGTTTGAAAATCTGCAAATGGTCCTCTATACCCGCTCCAGTTAGCTGAGTATATGAAGTCACAGCAGGAAAAAATGGCCATGGATAAAATTAATGAGGTAATAATAAGCATATCTAAAATTTAATGAACCATCTTGAGTGTTAAATGTTTGCCCTTACAGAGGGTAGTGAGGAAATTCAGACAAAATTTCAGGAAATGTTGAGTGGGCAACAGTATCAAATAGTACATAAAAGATTAGCCATAACAAGCCTGGAAAGAGTTATTTGCTTTACTACTATGAGGTCTTTGGTTACCTCTATTAAGTGTTTAGTGAATGGAAGAATGACAGACATTTTGGCCAATGGTAGTAAATGACAGGGCTCTAAGGCTGTTGATTACCTTAGGAGCTCATGTCTCAGGTAGCTTGAGACACAAGGTGAGATAATTTGATTGCCTTTGTCCCACATGTAGACTGGAATTTGCTTAGTCATTATTCTCAGCCAGTAATGAAAACTCTCTACAGGAAGTTACAAGGAAGGAGATTGACCTTCTGTTGGAACCTCTGCAACCCATGGTGGCTGGGCCTTTTACAGATTTATGATGTGTAACCAAAGAGGTTTGGAGCAAATTGGGGAGAAGACACATATGCTTGAGAGCCATAAACAGCTCAGATAAAATGGCCCTGGAATGAAATAGTTCTCTTCAGAGAGTTTTACAGGTAATTTATAACTTCTTTCTTCTGAGGAG
This sequence comes from Eubalaena glacialis, assembly GCF_028564815.1. Lineage (NCBI taxonomy): Eukaryota > Metazoa > Chordata > Mammalia > Artiodactyla > Balaenidae > Eubalaena > Eubalaena glacialis. Next base: position 36,902,457 of record NC_083725.1, read on the forward strand.
ATTTCTAGGAATGGACATCTAAATATATTCTTGTTCTATTCAGCCTATTGTTCTCCATAAATGGCTCCTTGTGCTTTAATTCAAATTTTCCGTTTAATTTACTTTTGCTTTAAAGGTTAAGAACTAGGCTTTGATTGTTTCTTACCATGACTTAACAACCTACAAAACAGTTCCTTAGCTAAACTTGTAAAAGGGACATTGTGACAAATATTGAAATATGTTATCAAAATAAAAATTGTATGGAATTTTTTTTAAAAAGAACTGCTGTTAGACATCAGGTTCACTTGAGCTCAAATCCTGGCTTTGCCACTTAGCTAGTTTACTGGACTTCTTTAAGCCTGTTCTGCCACAAATTGGAAAGAGCATGTGAACTATGTCTTGAGTTTTGTTTGAAGGTTCAGTTGAACTGGTGTATTTAAACACTTTAGCATAATGTCACACAGAAAGTAAGAACCTTAAAAAAAAAAGCTTTATTTTATTATTATTATTTTATCTGACAAGTTTTGCTCTCAAATGAACTCAACATAATTTTTTTTCAGGTGCCCTGTTAAAGGTAATGCCAGGATTTGATAAACATTACCATTTCAGATAAATAAACCATCTGAAATACTTTTGGCCATAAGACATAATATATTATTTTTTTTAAAAATCTAATAACAAAGCACCAACTGTATATAGAAAATCTATTTTCTGTGATCTTATACTCAAAATGTAGTGAATTTATGTATTTCTTATTGTACCCTTTAAATGTATTTGAAATATCCATTTATGATGATTTGTCAGTGGTGTGGTATAAGATAAAATGTGATTTTCATTTTGAGATTAAATCGGTCCTTATCTGATTACCAAAACTGATACTTACCAATTCTATGGCCTTATTCAAGAAAATTTAAAGTAATACAAGGTAAAATATATTGAGCATTTACTATATGCCACTACATTTCTAACTTTATTCTTATAATACACTCCTGAAATAAGTACACATGATTCCATTTTATAAATAAGGAAGGTGATGGTGGCATTATATCATTTGCCCAACATCACAGGTAGGGAGAAGAGCTAGAATTTGAACACAAGTCTATGAGGCTAACAAACCCAACACTCTTTATCCAAACTATGTACTGTCAGTAAAATGAGGCTAAGGAAACTTACTTTATAGAGTTGTTATGAAGACTGGTGATAATGTATGCCATTTCACATGAACTCTGTAAATGTTAGCAATTTTTAATTTAATTTAAAACGAAAATAATTAGGTCTGTTTGTCTCTGGGTTACCGGCCTGCGACCTTCTTTCTGAAATGCAGAATGCTACAAGGGGTGATTTGCTACAAGGGAGTGTAGGGGGTGTAAATGTCAGGTGCAAGATGTAATTTACACAGTCAGAGAGTGTTAGAGGTTAGCTTTGTGAAGGACAAATCTAGTTACAGACACTACAGATTAGTAACAGTTAAAACTAGGATTAACTCTTTCAGGCTAATTTATGCTGCTTCTCTAGCCTGTTCATTGTTCCCTTTATTTTCCTTGTTATCAGGAGAGGAAAATCTCATTTCTATTTTTGTTATAAGACAGGCTGGTCTAAGAATCAAATTGACATGAGACAGATTAACAGGTGAAAATTAAACAAAAGTTTAATAATATGTATACATGGGAGAGACCCAGAAAAACTGTGACTTGCCAAAATGGTCAACCCCTCTCCTTAAACACAATCATCAGCTAAAATCAAAAAAGCATACTGAGGGTGGGGAGTCAGTTATGGGAGATTATCAGCAAAAACACAGTAAATAAGGGTAAGGTTGTTTTGAAGATTTAAGTTAGTGCCTTTTCCATTAATAAGTTTATAGAGATCTGGTCAACCTCCTCTTCCTGGTACAGTGAGGTACACCTCCTTACAAGCGGATATTTCCCTTAAAAAATGTAAATATTTCTTTACTAAATAGTTACTAAAAAGTAACTCCAACTTGGTTTTCAGAGTTTTTCCCATGTCAGCTGTTGCTTAGAAAATAATCAACTTAAAACAATTAATATGTCAATGACACCTATTTTGGGGTGACAAATTCTACTTCCCTACAAAGTACTCAGTACTCCCTACATGAACTTCCCTCATACTGTACATTTTATTCTTCATGTTTTTCTCTTTACCTTTACCTTTTCTATTTTGGATGGACTCTATGATCACTTTACATGAAAGCAAAAAGATTGATAACATTTTCAAATACATCAAATTATGTCAAATGCAATATAATTTGACATACATATTTTAAATGGCAAGTAATGGGGCTAAGAACAGGCAGCCCCAAAATGTGCCACTTTGGCATGTGGATTATTGTGAGCTGAAAACTATCAAGGTCCAAAAGACTCAACAAGAAACTTTGAACTTCCCCCTTACAGCCTAAAAATTTTTAAGGTAGGAGGTGTCAACTTGAAAAAAAAACCAAAAAAAGCACAGTGTAAGAGGTGCGAGTGGAGTTTATTCAGTGTCTTATTGAGAACTATAGTCCAGGGTACAGGCTCTCAATAGCTCTGAGAAACCTTTCCAAAGAGATAAGGAAGGAGCTCAGCATATGTGCAATTTTGGAGAAGGGGTACATGCAATCAAGCACACTCTTTGTAGATTACTGCTAGTCATGAGGTGCAGATATCTTAGTTAATTATTTTAATGCTTTTCTAAGCATGGGAAGATGCAAGAAATTGGGTTCATAAAATTTTCTCCTGAAAATATCTAACTCTCTGAAGCCCTGTTCTGACAATTTTTCCAGAGCACAGAGTGTCTCAGTCCTGATCTCTGCCATGAATTCCTTTCAGGGTGTATTGAAGGTCAGCTACAGCAGTGGCTAATGACTCACTCCTTGTAGAGCTAGAGTGACATTCTTTAGTTGGCAGAGGCCTGTCCTAGGAAAGAACTATCAACCATAGATAACTATAGTAATTTATTAGGTGTGGTAGATAGGGAGGAACCTAGCAAAGCCCATTTGATTAAAGTTCTCTTTGTGCCCTTTTGTCTTTGGATGGCCCAGCAAACATTTATTTTCCAAACACTAACTCTTTTTCTCTTCCTGTGAATTACCTTACTTCCCCAGGCCCCTACCTCCTTCTTAGTCCAGAATATATATATAAAATCTTGCCTTGCTGTCTTTGGAATTCTTCATACTCATGTGGATTTCCCCTGTGCATATAATAAATTTGATTTTCTCCTGTTAATCTGCCTTATGTTATTTTAATTGCCAACCAAAAGAACCAAAAGGGAAAGAGGGGAAATTTCCACTCCCCCACAGAAATAACTATTAGCATTGCTGTGTTTGTTTGACTTCAGAAATAGAAAAGAAATAACTAAATTGATGTACTTTACACCAAAATAGTTCAAAGAATTGTGATGATTAATGACATCCCCCAAACCCTATAGAGTCCTCAGGTTTAATCAATGTTAAATCATCCAAAATAACAGAGAGGTGCAGAGGTGCAGGACGTTGATGGGTTTTGTCTACCTCATGAGTGCTTCTCCAGGTTCTTCTGGGCACTGGCTTTGAAACCAAGCAGGTTCCTGGGCATGGAAGCCTTTCTGTTCCCCGTTTCTTGACTCCAGCCTCCATGACCTTCCCTGAGTTCCAAAGGGCAGATTCAAACAGTTGCTAATCCAGGAAAAGAAGGGATGCAAAGACAAGGGAGGGGTAGCCAAGAAACAATAGTGCAACCTTGGGACAGGGTCCTGGTTCCACCTCAAGTGATACACATAACAATATCTTTAAGTTCTTTAAGATGTCAGCATTCTTTATACCAAAGACCACCTGAGGCTACATTAATGAACAGAGAAACTCATCAAGAAGATTACCTGAGACCAGATTAAAAGAGTGCAGCCCCTGCACACACCCTAATCTTATCAAAAACTCCACCCTTGAGCTATTGCTATAAAACTCCTTATCAAATCCTCCCAGGTTGGTACACACAGTTTTGAGTGCAGGAGCCAGTAGTGTCTCCCTTTGCCTGGCAAAGCAATAAAGCTATTCTTTTCTGCTTCACCCAAAACTCTGTCTCCAAGATTCAATTCAGCATCAGTGTACAGAAGCTTTTGGCATCAGCCTCACATGCCAATACTAAGCCTTCCAATTTTGAATCTGTAAGGGAGCAAAATTTGCCATCCCAAATTTTCTGTTTGGCATGCAGATTATGTTAAGCTGAAAACAATTAAGGCTCAAAAGTATCAGAAAGAACATTGACCTTCCCCCTAATTGCTGTTGGGGATGGTGAAATTTCCCCTTCTACCACTCTTGAGTTCTTATGTCTGGATTAAAAATAAAATTGACATAAAACAGATTAACAGAAGAAAAAGAAACCAATTTGAATTTGTGTGCCTGGAGGTCCCACAGAAACAGGACCCAAAAAGTGACAAAAGCAGGCAGCTTTTATAATTTTAAGACAAAGAAAACATAAATTCTTGAGGAGAAACTCAGGTTCATTGTGCCCAATTTGTGAAGAATCTAAGCAGAGTTTGGGCTTGGTGTGGTAAATTAAGGAAGTAAAAGGTTTGTTTATGGAAGCTTCTTGGCCCTGAATCTTTGGTGATAAGGGTGTCCTTCTACCTCCAGATGCAGGGAATGCACCTTTAACATGAGAGATTATTTCCTGCTTTCAGGGAGACAGAAAGGAGTGTCCCTTTTGCATTGGTCATTTCTTAAGTAACTTTAATTCAAAATAACAAATATGTGATTGAGGAACATTTTGGAGTGGTCTACCCTGGGTGCCAACACTGTCTAAATAATGTATATCTATAGAGGACCTGTTCCATGAAGGGAGTTATTACCATAGATAAGCATAGTATGAATTAAGTGTGGTAAGTAGGGAGGAACCTAGCAAAGTCTGTTAAAGTCCGTCTCTGTGTCTCAATTTCTCTGCATGACCCAGCAAACATTTATTTACCAAACATTTGATTTTTCAACTTCATGTGAATTGACTTCTTCCCCTTTGAAGTACCAAACCACTACCTCCAACATCCTCTTTTGTCTTTGGTTGAAGATGAATTTAAGGTGAGGATTTCAACCATTTTGCTGAGTTACTCGGTTCTCCTGAGTCTTTTCCATGTATACCTGTTATTAAAGTTTTTTGATTTTCTCTTGCTAATCTCTCATGCCAATTTAACGCTTTGACAACCAGAAGTATCTAAAAAGAAGGAGGAAAATTTCTTCCTCCTCAGCAAGAACACCTAATTAATGTTATACCAAAGGACTCTTTTACCCTACAAAAGTATAGGTGTATTTGTCTTTTCATAGTGTGCTTTATTTTGTAGTCCTCCATCTCTGCCAGAAATCACCACTGCAAGCCTATTTCTAATCTATAATTAATAATTGATATAACCAAAATAAGGCCTTTTTAATTCAAATTTTGATTCTGTTAATATATATATATATATATTAGAAAATCTGCCAAAATGTTAAGTACTTTTGCAACATGTCTTAAACCATTTAGCATTTCTCCCCTCTTTCTCTCTTTCCCTTCTGTTACTGAGTCCAAGCTCAGTCTGCTTGATGTATGACAGGCCAATAAATCAAGAGACGAGGTGTTGAGGCAAATAGAGACTTTATTTGGAAAGCTGGAGTCTGAGAAGATGGTGCACTAGAATCCTAGAGTACCATTTTATCAGGGTCTGGATTCTAGTTTCTTTTATAGAATGGAGAGGGGGAGGAGGTGAGGAAGTAAAGTGAAAAGGCCGTAAGTCTTGCAAAATATCTCCTGGTTTGGCCAGCCTAGGGGAAGGAATGTGTTAATTTCTTCTTTCCTGCAGCCACTCACAGGTGGGCAGAATCAGGTGTTTCCCTGTGAGCTGAAAAAAGGCACTTTGGTTTAACATTCAGGCAGAGGAGCAGGGTTCCCTGAGGCAGGCCTTTATGTATGCTTATAGCTATAGACGGCATCCTCTTAGTGATTGTAGTAATGAAAGCAACAGAAAGCAATGGTTAAGGTAAAAGAAACAGATCCAACATGGAGTCAGATTTTGTTCTTCCCTGTTACATTTCCTTCTTTTCTATCTTCCTTCCTTCCCCCTTTTTCTCATTTCCTTTCTTATTTTCCATTTATCTTTTTTTCTCTTTTCTCTTCTCTCTTCCTTTTATTTCTTCCTTGTTATCCTTTCTGCCTTTTTATCTTCCTATCAACATTTCTTATGTGTGTTATACCAGGTGCTATGTAGACACAAAGAAATGATCAAGGAGCTCTTAATCCAACTGACAAAACGACCATTTAGTTTACTCAGTAAAAATTAATCAAGGAAATCTTAAAATAATATTTTTAAAGTGTTGGACAAATCTTTGGTTTATTGCTTTCATACAGTGAAGAAAAGAAAGAGTATGTCAAGACTTTTTTCTCTGTTCTAAAGTAATTTGTGCCCATATTTCAAAAAGCAGCATATCATGACTTCCCTGGTGGCACAGTGGATAAGACTCTATGCACCCAATGCAGGGGGCCCAGGTTCAATCCCTGGTCAGGGAACCAGATCCCACATGCATGTCGCAACTAAGAGTTCACATACCACAAATAAGGAGCCCGTGTGCTGCAACTAGGGAGCCCACCTGCCATAACTAAGAGCCAGTGCAACCAAATAACTAAATAAATAAATTCTTTTAAAAAGAGACATATCTTCAAAGAGTCACAATTTTCTTCAAATTTTATGATTTTTGTTAGAAAAACTAAACAGAGAAAATGGCCCCCTTCACAGAGTTTTTTTAGATTGTAAAGAGGTACATGAATCAGGGAAATACTGCTATTTTTCTATTATTTTCATACTGGAGATGCTAACATCGAAATTCTATAGTTTTCTCTATTTAGGCTCTGCTTCATGCAGTGTCCATCTACTTCTTTCTGCATCACTAGTATTGAAGGTTGTGATTTCATTAGGACAGCTTTTATTTCAAAGTACTCTCTTAAATGAAACTCAAGGGAAATGAGCTAAACATAAGATGCCATTGGTTTGCAAATGCCAATCTTCTACTCTCAAATTTCAAGTGCTACTTGTCTTTGTAATTGCAAGTGTAGGGACACATCTTGCCTCACCTAGAAGCACTCACATAGTACTAACAATTATCAGGCAGGACAGTATTTAAATTTTAAATTATCACTGATCCATGTTTACTGTGTAATTTACCCTACAGTGATTTGCAGGGTAAAGTAGGAAATAAATTTTGGATTTCTCTTGATTCCAGCAGAGGGCATAAAGTAGGTTCAAATGTTACTTTTCTTTTTACAAAGACCAATATGTATTTAAATTTTTAAACACATGCTCCATTTAGATATAACTAAATTGTTGGGGTTTTTTTATTATTGATTTGGTTCATTTTGTTTTTGGTTTTTCCTAATACTAAGTTAGCATTTTTCACAGGTCATAAAGTTATGATCAGCAAGGGGACAATTGTCAAATGGAAGGATAAAGCAGTGACATCTTCTCAGTAAAGATAGGCTGACAGTGAGAATAGAAACCACTTCCTTTATATTTTATTTGGAACATACAATCATGGGCTTGTATAAAAGCCAGTATTTTCATGATGGTGTGGACAGGGAATGTTGGCTGCAATTCCAGTAAATAATGTTGCTCATCATCCCTGTCCTACAAGGATCAAGCCAATAGTCACTGCACCTTCTCCCCACCCCCAACACTCCCTGAGGGAAATTCAAGATGGATTATAATGGGAAGCCACTGCAGTTTACCCCACTCCCTGAGGGAAATTCAGGAAGGAAAAAAACAGGAAGCATTTTGTGCTTTGAATACTGGCCCTAGGTAGTTAAGATGCATATATAAGGATTAATTTCAATGAAACCAGACTCTTGCATCTTTCCATACATAGAAAAGAAATAAAATCATTAACTTGACATGCTTGTTCCTTATGATTAGCAGCAATCTTTTGATATTCATCTACATGTTTTCTGTCCAGCAAAAAAACTCTTATATATCCTGATTCTCCCTTATCTCTTTGGAGCATTTCTTCAGAGCTATCTGAATGGCTGTCTCTTGAGCTGTAGTCCTCAGTAAGATCCCCAAATAAAACTTAACTCACAACTGTTAGGTTGTGTCATTTTTCTTCAGTTGACAATATGAATGGTTTTTCTTTTTCTTTTTATCTGCTTCCTCTGATGAAGCTGGAGTTGAAAATCGTTACTCTGGAAAAGTAATCTAAATCTTTCTTCAGATGGATTGTGGATAGGTGGTTAAGTCTTTCTTGAAAAAAAATGTAAAACAAAATAAAATAAAAGCAAGAAGTAGTTTGCAAGAGTTTGACACAGACTTAATAAAGAACATCCTGACCTTTTTAACCTCAGGCATATATTGAGTTTGGTTTAATAGATTTAAGTTATTAGAAAAGCGTTTCTAATTAAACTAGGATAAGACCAGTTAATTAAGCAGTCCTAGATGATATTTGTGAGCAATCTTGATATCTGTGTGTGTGTGTGTGTGTGTGTGTGTGTGTGTGTGTGTGTGTTTGTAGCAATAAACATAGGCATTTAAAAAATAGACTTTACTAAATTAGGGTTGCTTTATTTAACATGTGATAGCATAATATTTAGCAAAACTCATTAATACAATTTTTAAGGCTTTGTTTTATAATACTTAAGACAATATCAGTTGCAAACCCATTATTATTTTATGAGCCACTAAGGAAGACAAAAACTCTGCCAAGTAAAATGTGACACAATGCATTAAAGAAAATTTTGTATGATGCATGAAAAGTCCACACAATCCTCTTAATGCTTGGAAGTTACTTTCATCTATTCTGAGGCTCTTGGTAGTTTCTCCTGACTTTCATTGTGTTGCCTAACATGAGCCAGGCAATTCTTCCCCACATTTCTCACAAACAGAATGTAGCAGTTTCATATACTCACAAGTATCTTCCTTCCTCTGACCCTATATAGCTCTTGTTTGTTGTTTTGCAGGAAAACATGACATTTTGGTAATTCTCCCAACAATGAATATTTGCTTCATTCTCTTTTTTCCCTGTGTTATTTTGAATAAAGTTTTTTTCACATACTGAAATATCATGTAATCTTTTAATACATTTTAAATAGCAATTAAACTCAACCACTGTAACATTGACTATGTTCATGACCCTAGTAATATGGATAGTTATGAACTAGTTCATCCTTGTATAAACAGATAGAGTAGGGGGGGGTCCCCAGAGGAAAAGATCCAGATATACCTTTTTAAGCCTAAGCCACTTTGTGATCTAAGCCTGGCCACGATGTTTGCTCTTCAACAGGTCTCAATAATAATGATGTTAAAGGAACAAAGAATATGTGACTGTTATCAGGTAAGAAAAGTAACAATAGCAAAATAATAAATCTGTTGTAAAGACCCCCAGTTATTTCAATGGTAAAGATTAGTCTGAATCACATTCTTGAGCTGCTTTAAAGAATTCATACTCAAAAAAAAAAAAAAAAAAAAAGAATTCATACTCCCCTCATGTGCTCAGCCACCATATCAAATGGAACCTAAGGAATGATGATGTTGACTTTTCTGACCATTAGTACTTCACCCAACACAACGGAAGCTTGGACTCTGTCAACATTTGTCCAAATTCTATGCTGAATTCTCCTCTGCTCAAGCCCTTTCATGTGTGAATGAAAAATATTGCCTGCCATATCAATTTAAAAAAAGATGTTATAGCCATCAAGTCATCACATTACAGCCGCCCCCAGTGGTGAGCCCTGAGGGAACTCAGGATAGAAACATAATACCCATTATCAAATCATCAGACACTGCAGCCACCCCCCTGATGGTGCACCCTGAGGAAACTCAGGATGGGAAAGACAGGATACTGACCCCAGATAGCATGAGGTGCATATCAAAGGAATGATTTCAGTGAGCCCAGACTCTATGTCTTCCCATACGTAGAAAAGTGCTAAATTCCTTAACTTGAGATATCTGTTTTTTTTTTTAATTAACAGCAATCTTTTGATGTTCTGATTAACTGGTCTTTGTTGCAAAAACTCCTATGTATTCTGGCTCCCCTCCTTGCCTCCTTGGAGGTCTCTCAGAGTTATTTGCTATGTTGTATCCTGGGCTTAAGTCCTCAGTTTTGTCCATAACTAAATAAAACATAACTCTCAACTTTTAGTGCATTTTTTTTTCAGTTAACACATGAATATGCATACACCACCCAAACCCCTTCATGGATATGCATGTCCCCTTAGCTTAAAACTTGCCCAGTTTTGCTGTTCAGGGAAACACTGCTTTGGGAAATATCCCCCATGTTACCCTTACTTGCTGCAAGTAATAAATCCTTCCTTTTCCCAATCTATGGCTTGGTTGTGTCTTTTGGCTCAACCCCCACCAAGAAGTGAACCCAGTTTTCAAGTAATACTTGTAACACTTGTAGGAAATGAAAACTATGGCATGACTCCTGCCTGGTCAAAAACAACTGTAAGCACCACAGCTTTTAAGATATATCCTTATTTCAGAGACTTTTTTAATGTACCAAAAATAGTGTGTCTTAGAATCAATAAAAAGTATTTGCTTACTTTATAAAAGTATATATTCACATAAGAAAGATACATACATCCCATAAGTATATTAATAAGTAGTCTGGAGCTTGGATGTACTAAAAAGAAGACCATAAAAAAGTACTGTGAGTCACCAGGGAGTTGAGTACCTGAAAGCAAAGTGCCCCAGAGGAAGTGAACAAATTCTAGAACACTTCCTGCAAACTCACATCTGTAAAGATATGTCAATATAAAGGGACAATAATGTATAAAATAGAGTGCTGGCACTTTGCTCAAAATATTGAGTAAAAAAATATTAAAATAGAGAGAAAAAACACTGAGGGAGAAGTGTGGGAAAGTAATAATTACTTGCTATCAGTTAGTAGGAGAATAAACAATAGGAGCAAGTCCAGATATCACAATTGCCTGAAAAGCATAGTCTAGGTCAGGGATCAGCAAACTTTTTAAAAAACTCCAGATGGTAAATATTTTAAGCTTTGCTAACCACATACATTCTCTGTCACATGTTCTTCTTTGTTTTGTTTTTGACCATCTTTTAAAACGTATAAACCATTTTGTAGGATCTCTCCTACAAAAAGAGATCCTGGGCTATATTTGTCTTAGCCTCAGATTGCAGGCCTTTGGTTTGGGTCAGTGGTTATTAAATTTTAACATGCATCAGAGTTATCTGGAGGGTTTTCAAAACCAGAGTGCCACCCCCAGGGTTTCTGATTCAGAAGGTCTGGCATAGAACTTGAGAATTTGCTTTCCTAACAGGTTCCTAAATTGATGTTGATACTGCAGATCTAGGAACCATACTTGGAAAATCACTGATCTAGTGGTAAAAAGTGGGTTGGGGATATCAGATTTAGGTTAAAATCTCCATCCTTTCACTCACCACCTGTGAGAACTTGGGCAGTTCACTGAACTCTATTGAAATCTCAGTTTTCTCAGCTACAGAATAGACAGAAATAGATCCTCCTTTTATGGGCTCTTATAAAATTTAAATAATATAATATTTGTAGATAATATTTTTGGCACATAAAGATTGCAACATAAATGTTAACTATTATTCATCATACCAGGTGGGAAACCATTTTGAAAAATTCAAAAGGAAAATTTTAAAAAATATATTATTTCACCTATGCTGATTTATTTGAGGTACTGGAAACTATCATCTAGAAAGTTTAAAAGAAGAATAAAAAGGAATTATTGTAGGGGAGCAAAACTTACCACCCCAAAACATTTCTTTGTCATGTTGATTATTTCAAGCTGAAAACAATCAAGTCCCAGAAGACTCAGGAAGAACCTTTGACCTTCCCCTTAACTGCCTAAAAATTTTAGATAGGGGGCCTGTTCCTGGAATAGAGCTATCATCAGAGACATCTACAAAGAACATGAGCTAGGTGTGGTGGGCAAAACTCAGTAGGACCTGGAGATCAGAGTCCACTCTGTGTCCCATGGCCTAGCAAACATTTATTTATCAAACTTTACTTTTCCATCTCCATGTGAATTTCCTTCCTCCCCTTTGAAGTCCCAAATCACTACCTGCAACATCCTCTTCATGTCTTGTTTTGTCTTTAGCAGAAGACAGTATTTAAGGTGCTGATTTCAGGCATTTTGCCAAGTTACTCAGTTTTCCTGGGTGTCTCCCATGTATACATATTACAAAACTTTGTTTGATTTTCTCCCATTAATCTGTCTCATGTCAATTTAATTCATAGACCAGCCAGAAGAATCTAGAAGGGTAGAGGAATATTTCTTCTTCTCCAACAGTTGGCAACAAGAATGGGGTGCAAATTTTCTGGCTGGACATTAGTTACCCCAAAGCTGCTGCATTTAAGATATCCTAGGACAATTGAAAAGAGCTAGCACATAGTAAGAATTCTTACAATGTCAGTCAGTCTCTCAGAGCTCTCTCTGAAGGCTCTGTTGAAAGTAAAAGTGGTAGGAGGTTTTTTTTCTTTCTTTTTTAAAAAATTAAATTAGTGGGAAAAAATATTTGTAGGACTAGCTCCTTGGACTCAAAGTCTATTGGTTTGAAATTTGGTTGAGTATTCTTGGTTTATTGATCCTTTTCCTCCCAGAGATGGTCACTGTTTTTCTTTGTGTCTCTCTTTTGTGTCATTTTGATGCCAAAAACTCAGCCTCTGTGCACAGGTGCCAAATTGAGTCTCAGAGACTGAGTTTTTGGTGAAGTAGAAAAGAATAGCTGTATTGCTTTGCCAGGCAAAGGGGGACACAGTTTGTTCCTGTCCTCAAAACCTCTGTTTCTCAACACAGGGGGATTTCATGAGGAGTTTTATAGCAATGGTTCAAGGGTGGGATTGCTGATAAAGATCAGGGTGTGTGCAGGGCCTGCACTCTTTTAATTTGGCCTCAGGTGGTCTCCTGATGAGCTTCCTTGGTTCTCAAATTGTGACCTTCTCTGGAATGAAGAATGCTTCATCAAGTAGTTAACATTTTCCACTTGTCAGGGTTTTAGTTCTGTAGAAGAGCTCAAAGATATTATGTGTATCCCTTGAGGCAGAAACAGGACCCTGTTCTGAGGCTGCACTATTGTTTCTTGACTGCTCCTCCCATGTCTCTGCATCCCGCCTTCCCTGATTAGCAACTGTTTGAGCCTGCCCTTTGGAACTCAGGGAAGGTCATGGAGGCTGAAGCCTATTCCCTACAAATAAGAAATGGGAGACACAGAAATGCTTCCACGCGCATGAGCCCCACAGGGTCCTGCTCAGTTTCAATTTGTCATAAAGAGGAAAACCATTGGTCGTATTATGTTTTCCTTTTCTCTTGTTCTATGTCTTGAGAGCTTAGTGTGTTAACCAATGAGAAAACTCTCAGGGGCTTCCCTGGTGGCGCAGTGGTTGAGAATCTGCCTGCCAGTGCAGGGGACACGGGTTCGAGCCCTGGTCTGGGAAGATCCCGCATGCCGCGGAGAAACTAGGCCCATGAGCCACACAGCTACTGAGCCTGCGCGTCTGGAGCCTGGGTTATGCAACAAAGAGAGGCCGCGATAGTGAGAGGCCCGCGCACCGTGATGAAGAGTGGCTCCCACTCGCCACAACTAGAGAAAGCCCTCGCACAGAAACGAAGACCCAACACAGGCAAAAAATAAATAAATAAATGTAGTCATCTAAAAAAAAAAAAAGAATCTATGTCTCATTCTCTACTCTTCCTAAAAAAAAAAAAAAGAAAACTCTCTCTGGTCTCTGCCATTTGGAAGGTGCACATATATCTGTGTATTTAGCAGCCAATCAAAAAGACTGTGGTTCCAAGCAGTCTCTTTGTCAGGTCATGCTGGCTCTCAGGGGCATTTGTCATAAGGGGCCTGTTACTGAACTCAGGTTTGGCTGCTCACTTCTCAAAAGCCAAGATATGAGGAGAAACAAGATTTGGGCTCATAAAATCAGCTCCTCGAGAGACAAGTTTTGATTGGAAAGGAAAGCCTGCTTTATTCCAGAGGCCAGCAACTTGGGAAACAGAACCAACTCTGAAGATTCTGCTTGAACTATGAAAGTTTTTAAAGGAGAAAGGGGAAACTAATCACAGTTAATCATTTGAGGTGGGGGGTCATGGTCTGTGTTATCTTCCATTATGTGCAAACTGGCCAGCCTCATTGTTCTCCTTTTCTGATCTTATCTTGATCATAGGGCCACAAGACTGCTAGAGGGAAGGTTTAGTAATCCTTTAATCAAACTCACCATTTTCTCTTCCCTTAATCTAAGAAAAGAATTGTCAGCAACAAACTGGCAATTGGCACTTGCCAACTACCTCTACAAGGATTAAATCATGTGCTGCTGCTGCTGCTGATTTTCAACACCCCCTGAAAGGAGTTCAGGGTGGAAAGCAGAAATGAGGCACTCCGTGCTCTGGGAAAAATGGCAGAACAGGTCTTTAGGTAGTTAGATATTTTCAGGAGACTAATTTATGTGCCCAATTCCTGTATCTCCTCATATCTAGAAAAGCACTAAAATCCTTCATGGTGACGACTGCTCCTCGTCACTAGCAGAAACGTTCTGCTGAAAAAAAATACATGCTTGACTGTATGTACTCCCTCCTCACCAAAATCACATATATACTGACCTTCCTCCCTACCTCTTTGGAGCAGTTTCTCAGAGCTATCTGAAATGCTGTTTCCTGGGCTATAGTCCTCATTTTGCCCCAAATAAAACTTGACTCACAACTCTCACGTTGTGCAATTTTTTTTGGTTGACAGAATGAACATGTTAAGCAAAGCAGAACAAGGGCCTTGGAAAGTATGCAGAAGCCTAAGGGTCCTGGAATTTAGCTAGTGTAAAGGTTAGATTTTAAAGTATAACTAGGCTCTAGGATCAAAAGAGGAAGCGGATATGTGTTGGGGAGGGAATAATCTTCTATTTTCAGAGATGGTTGTCTTGATCACACAGTTCCAAGTAGCCATCAGGTCTCACTTGTCGTTGGAACATTACCTGAGTCATAAATTTCTGGTCAGCAGGGAGGGCCCCAGAGGGTCCTGCTCAGTTCCAGGCCCAGTCCATAAGAAGCCTTTGTCTTCTCAACTTTCATTGCTTTATTAATGATGCAACAAAGGTCTTTACTTTCTTAGACTATTTTTGTCAGTGAACTTTCTGGATCTTGTGAGGACCGCATCTTTTGCACTGTCCTGTTGGGACATCTCTTGTATCTTATTGGTTTGAGTTACTATTAAGATTCTGCCCATCAATGGCCAGATGATGGATCTTTTGCCTTGGAAAAACTTCTATTTTGGTAAATTTTTAGAGTGTTCTCATCCTAAATAGCTGTTTTATTGGTACCTATGGAAAGACAAAATTAAAATTGTATATAAAGAAACATAACAGCTAATCTTAAGAACTCCATTAATAAGGAAAAAATGGCATGGCAAGCCTTACTGAATTTGGTGTCTCAGCTTCCCCTCAGGGGGTCTTACAGATGCTAATAAAAGCATTAAGTTAATTAGCAAAAGAATGGAAAGAAGGCAAGGGGAAAGTCAAGAGACTCTTCACAATTAGGTATGAAATTTTAAAAGGGTCATTAAGAAGTAAGATAAATAATACAAATATTGAAAATGGTGGAATAAAGAGGAATCAGAAAAAGAAGTCACAAGACATCCCAGCAGGATGGAAATCTTTAAATGGTTAAGAAATGGGGGGAATAAAGTGGACTTTGATGGGATTAAAGTAAAGGTTTTAATACAGCACTACCTAATATTGGTAAACAAAAGTGACCACCTAATGGACACCCAACATTAAAGGGCCTAAAACAAGTCTGCTCTATTTACCACAGTTTGAAGAAATTTTTAAAGTTAGGAGGCAAAATTTACACTGAGAAACCTAATCAGCAATTGCTTGGAGCAACAGGTCATTTAAATAATTTAAAAGTTGACAGAAGGGTCCCTTGACTCAACCACTCACTGGGAACCGTATATAGGACTGGATTAAGTGGTCAGTTAGGGGATAAAAAGGAAAAGTTTATGGGATTCCTTGTAAAATCAAGACCTGATGGGATCCTAGTAGAGATTCTAATTAAAGGTATGAGTTGATGAAACTGAGATGAAAATTGATAAGACAACTGGTGTATTTGAATGGGCTTTATGTAAAATGGTTGTGTCTCTTTTGCCTGATTGTATTGTGGTGATGGATATTGTGTTTCTCTGGGGGATGCTTCCCTTGCTTGTATTGTAAGACAGAGCATGTAAATCCATCTTCAGGCAATGTTAATTGAACATGCTAAGGGAAACCTATAGGGTTGTCTGAGCCCACACAATGTGAGATGGAAACTGGGGGCTAACACTCAGAGGTTAATAGAAGAAATATAGTGGAGGATTTTTACCTCTAGGGTGAATTGATTTGGGGTTGAATTGTGGGCTCAGATATAGGGCTTTTATTCAATGCTTAGTACAGACTTTCGGAGGTATGATACATTGAGCCCTGAAGTTCTAGAACATATAAATCTTTTGATTTTTATTTTAGTCAGAAATTTCCTCCCTCATATAAAGAAGCAAATGAAGAAAATGTAATTGGTTGAGCAGATCAGCATTTTGATATTATTTAGGCAACAACCCAGACCTTTGGGGGAATTTAAAGCAACTGTCTTTGTCTTACAAATCTCTACAAAATTAGAAATGCAAATACAGCCCACAATGGCATGAGACTGAGCCTAGTTGACTCAGTCAGGTAGAACTTGAAATCAAAAGAGGAAAAAAAAAAGGAAATGAGACATTTTTAGAAGTACAAAATGCTGGAAAGGGTTCCCCATCCAAAATCTAATTCACAGCCTCCTTATCAATTTGTCAAGTACGAGCACAAATCTTAAGACTTTATCACAAATAGTAAAAAGCCTTAACTATCTGAGATGATCAACTTGACTTATTTCTGCTGTTATTATTAACTAGTCAGGTTTATATCATACCTGATTTATGACTAAATTTTAAGATGAAGGAGATGAGACCTCTGGTTGTGCCTGTCTATATGTCTATGTGTGTACATTATAGAAATGGTATTTCTCCATCTCCCAGTAAGATTATCAAAACTGATATGTAAAAGAACTCATTTAGTTGACATAAAAGTGCTTGTGAATTAAATATTTCTAAATTTAGTAGAAACAAAACTAAAGTTTTTTTCAAGTTCATGTGATTTAAGATAAATCTTTAGTAAATAAAATCAAGTGTTTGTTGATTTAATTAAATAGTTCTGTCTTGAGAGTTATGAGCATTAAATGGGAAACTTTTATTCTACCTAGGTTTACCAAAAGTCAAAGAGATTATCTTATCTCTGTTACAAAATTTGTCAGCAATAAAAATAACTTGGTATGATAAAATTTTCACAAGTAATTAAATAAATGTTAATGTATAAGAGTTTTTAGGTGAACTCTTTAAGAATAATTATGTTTTATGATATGTCTACTTAAATATAGCTTACAAAATCTTTTGGTACTTTAACACTTTAGAGTTTTATTAAGTTAAATAATGGGAATTCATTGACTGTCCATATCATTTCCAAATAAGATAAAATACTGACACATTGTTACCGAGTCCAAGCTCTCTCTGTTTGCTACACGTCAGGCCAATAAATCAGGAGATGAGGTGTTGAGGCAAGGAATAGCAACTTTATTCAGAAAGCCAGCAGACCAAGAAGATGGTGGACTAGTGTTCCCAAAAGCCATCTTATTGGGTTCTGGATGCCACTTTCTTCTGTAGAACAGAGAGGGGGAGGAGGTGAGGAAGTAAAGTAAAAAGGCCAATAGTTTTGCAAAATATCTCCTGGCTTGGCCAGCATTGAGGAGGGGATGTGTTAATTTCTTCTGTTCTGCAGCCATTCACAGGCGGGCAGGGTCAGATTGTCTCCCTGTGAGCTGAACAAAGGCACTTTAACATTCAGGCAGAGGGACAGGGTTCCCTGAGGCAGGCCATTATGTATGATTATAATAACAAAAGCAATGAAAAGCAAAGGTTAAAGTAAAAGAAACAGATCTAACATGGAGTCAGATTTTGCTCTTCCTTGTTACAACATTAATTGTTAAACAAGTCCCTGAAACTGAGCAGGAAACTTTGGGGTCCTACTGGGTACAAAACCTTTCCATGTCCCCTCTTTTTTGCTTGTAGGAAAAAGACTTCAGTGTTCTACACCTTACCTGAGTTTCAAAGGGCAGATTCAAACCGTTACTAATTAGGGAATGGAGGGAATGCAGAAACAAAGGAGGAGCAGTCAAGAAACAATAGTGCAGCAATAAAACAGAGTCCTGGTTCCTCCTCAA
Organism: Eubalaena glacialis; assembly: GCF_028564815.1. Classification (NCBI taxonomy): domain Eukaryota; kingdom Metazoa; phylum Chordata; class Mammalia; order Artiodactyla; family Balaenidae; genus Eubalaena; species Eubalaena glacialis. The sequence continues at coordinate 36,920,666 of NC_083725.1, forward strand.
GGGATGTATTACATAACAATATATCTTTGAGTTCTTTTGCAGGAACTAAGACCCCCACCCAGGTGGAGGGTGATAACTTAAGGCTGAGCACAATATCTCCGGAACACCGCACTGCTACCTCATCACCAATCAATCAGAAGAAAGTCACACACACTATAGCCCTTACCCCAAATTTTGCCTATAAACACTCTTCCCCAAAAACCATCAGGGAGTTCAGTTCTTTTGAGCACAAGCTACCCATTCTTTTTGTATGGCCCTTGCAATAAACCTTTCGCTGCTCCAAACCCTGATGTTTTGGTTTGCTTGGTCTCACTACATCAGGCACTCGAACTTGCATTCCACAACAATTTTACCTGAGTTTGTTCTCTTATTACAGAAAAACTAAGGATTTTTAGGTTTCTTAGTAAACATGTCATGTACCACATTGAAATAAAATTATAATGCTATGAGAAAATGTATGTTTTTAGAAATTATAAAATGAGTTCATAAGCATTCCAATTTAAAAAACATACTGCTATAACAAATAGTTCACAATTGCATACTTCTTAGCTTTCACTAGAAATTAAAGTTTCTAAGGGTTAAGAATTTTAATTAATATATGTAATAAAAACTACTAAAATTAATAACAAAATCATTTTGTATGCAAGGGAAAAAGGTGTAAGGAATGGAAATGCATTTTATTAAGAGAAAAGAAAGTAATTTTCTCCTACAGAGAGTTTAAAAAAGAAAGAGAGAGAAAAGAAAAGGAAAGCATAAGTTAAATCAAAGGGTTAAAGAAAGGAAGTTATAAAAGTTTGTGGAAAAGAATCCTTGAGAAGAAGTTTCTGTGCAATTTATCAGCTCAACTTCTGGACTGTGAAATTCTAATAGAAATTTCAAAGGCAGCACTGTGGGGGAACAAATTTTGCCACTCCAAAATGCCTCTGGTATGTGGATTATTTTGAGCTGAAAACCAGGCCCAAAAGACTCAGGAAGAAACTTTGACCTTCCTGCTAACTGACCAAAAATTTAAATAAGGGGGTTACTACAAGAATAGAGCTATCCCCAGAGATATCTGCAAAGAATATGGGCTAGGTGTGGTGGGAAAACTCTTAGAGATCAGAGTCCACTCTGTGTCCCATTGTCTCTGCATGGCCCAGCAAATATTTATTTATCAAACATGCTCTCCATGTGAATACCTTTCTCCCCTTTAAATGCTCAAACCACTACCCCCAACATCATCTTTTATCTTTAGCTGAAGATGGTATTTAGGGTGAGGGTTTTGGCCATGTTGGTAAGTTACTCATTTTTTTCTGGGTCTCTCCCATGAATACATGTTACTAGATTTTGTTTGATTTTCTCCTATTAATATGTCTCATGTCAATTTAATTCTCAGACCAGCCAGAATAACCTAGGTAGTTAGAAGAAAATTTCTTCCTTCTCGTGCATATTTTAAGGAAAGATTTTTCATATCTAGGCAATGACCCAGGGATAAAGAACCACAGACTCTGGGTCCAATAGTACTCGATATGCATTATGAATTTACAGGAAGATCTTGACAAATTATTGTACTTCTCTAAGCATAGGTTTCTTCAATCTCTATCTGGTCTCAAGTTTTACCCTTACCCTAGTAAAAGCCATCACCCAGAGAACACTTTTTGAAAAGTAGATCCTATCACTTCATTGCTCACTTAAAACTATTCTGTGGTTTCAATGACACTTAGAATTTTGTATTAACACCTTATCAAGACCTGCAACACCCAGGAGAAGAATCAGAGGCCATACTGCAGACATTCTGAAGCAGCTACTTGTTTTCCGTCTTCTGTTTTTTGTTTTTCATTTGTTTTCTGGGTTTTGGGTTTTTTATCTCCAGATAATTTATATGTACATTAAAGTTTGAAAGCACTGGACTGTAAACTCTTCCTGACCTCCCTATGAGTCTCTGACTTCACCCACTTAAACTCTCATTTATTATATTCCAGGTACTCTTTCAGTCCTGGAATGAAAGAAGCTTAGGATCTTTGCCCTCTACCTAGGATATCCAGTCCACAGATCATCTCATGACCAGGCCCTCCTTGTCATCTGAATCTGAGCTGAAAATTTGCTTTCTCATAACACTATCCCTTTATTTTCTTTCTTATAGTACATTTCCACCCACCAGAATGTAAGAACTGTAAGAGCTGAAATCTAAACTGTCTTGTTTATTACTCTATCCCTAGTACACAGAACAATGCCTGATATATTGCATATGGTCAATAAATAATTTTGAATAAATGAGGAAATAATATTTACCTTCTGGGATTACACTGGTTATTAAATGATAACATATTAAGAAACATTAGTACATTGTGGTTGCTTGCCCAATATTTGTTCCCACACCTTCCCTTTTTCCTCCTTCCTTTGTGAATATAGTACTGATATGCTATGGTGCCTAGACTGTGGTGATCCAAAACATTATATATAAGATCTAAAGAGAGGCCCTAATAATTGTGTCACCTATTGATTTCTCTGAGGATAAATTTCTCCAATTTTCTCCAATAGCGTGTTAGAAGCACATTTAGAAAAAGAAAAGGTAAAAGAGGGAATAGAGGCACTTAATATGCAGAATGGAGACACAGATGCATCCTTTACCTGAATTATGATGGTCCTAGTTCTTAGGAAGGATAATTCTAACAGGAATATGCAGTGTAAATAATCACTTAAATATAGGAAATTTTGAGTGCTAAGAGTTGGAACATATTCAGTTTATTCATTTAATTTTTTCTCAAATTTTGGTTGTTAGAATATGGAACACTCTGTGTGGTAAACCTAGCCATGATATTTTAAGTACTTCATTTTCAATATGGTAGAAAATAAGAGAAAAATGCTGAAGGTTTAGAATTGAGGGAGTAAATTAGAATATCTATGGAAACGAGTGATGTATCAATGAGAAATAGTTTGGAACCTAAGAATTCAGTCCTGTAACCAGAAACAATAGCTGCCTCAGGAAGTAGATGTCACTTGGAACAGCTGGAGAACATTTATGAAAGCAATGAAGAAGAAGCATGAGACTAAATAGAGAAACAATTTTTTATCTACACTGACGTCAGATTTCTGTGCTTGCTATATTAACTGCAAGAGTCATTCTTCCTTTGCTTGGTAAACTAAAATGAAATTAATATTACACTTGATATTACTTAAAAAATTAAAATAAGTGTAACACAGATGGAATAATTTAAACAGTATTAGAATAAGTATATAATTTATATAATGTAGGAAGATAGGCATTGATATTCTATTGCAAGGAAATATCTGTTTTTTTTCTTTTCTCAGCTAAGATAATTTTATTATATTGGTAGTAGTGTTGAAATAATTTTTTCATCTTTGAGACTTTGAAAGCTTAGTTTTGTTACAAATTGATAATGAGGAACATACTAAATTTCATATCACTCCTCATGAACTTTGAAATCTGTACTATTTATTTTCCAGTGAGCTAAAGAGCTACGAGTTATTTAGAATACTTTATTATTCTCCCAATCAGTTGACACAAATGTGGGCAAATAATCTGTCTTATTTTTGATGTATAAATGTACTAGATGTGCATTAAAAATAATTTACTTCTACTCTAACCCACACATTTTCCAATGAAGTCTAGAAACATAAATGATTTGCCCCAATACAGAAATATTTGAACTATAGATGAGATTCTATTTCACTTGAATCTCATTCCAAGCTCTTACCATGACACCACAATGATTCACTTTACATGGGAATGTATTACATTTTGCATGACAAATATTGGGGATTCCAGTGTTTTAAGCTTGAATTCCTGATACTGTGTCCCAAACCTGAGGTTAATTATAAAACCTGCTAAAATACAAGCCAGTGAATGTCCTTAAATCTCTTAATAAGAAGAAAATTCACCATGAACACCTTTATCAGACAAGGTGTACTAGTTCCTTGTTGCTGTTTTAACAAGTGATCACAAATATAGTGACTTAAAATGAAACAAATTTATTATCATGAAATTCTAGAGATCAGAAGGCCAAAAGCAGTCTCACTGGGCTAAAATCAACAGAGCTGCATTATTTTTGGACGATATGGGGGAGAAACCATTTCCTTGCCTTTTCAGGCTTTTAGGGTCTGCCCCATTCCTTGGTTCATGGCCCTGCATCACTCAGATCTATGCTTCTGTTTTTATTTTTTTTCTTACTCTAAGCCTTCTGCCTTCTTCTTATAAGGACCCTCAAGATTGCATTACGTCCATTTGTATAATTCAGGATAATCTTCCCATCTCAAGATCCTAACTTAATCACAAAGTCCTTTTTGTCATGGAAGGTAACATATTAATAAATTCCAGTAATTAGGATGAAGGCTTCTTGGGGGAGGGGGCTATTATAGAGCCTGTCACACAATGGTACTGTAAATCTATCAACATTTTGCCTTGGCCTAATTGGCTCACACCCATAACTAATCTATGCTATAGTTGTTGATGAAGAGGAAGGTGGGAGCATTTCACTTGTGTTTTCCCAACTCCATTCATTCTGGGCAGGCTGCCTAGTTTGTTGTGATCTCACAACAAAACAACTATCTGTGAGAACTCTAACCTAATGGCTTAACCTGTAAAGATGAATCAACAATTTCTATGTGTGAGTTTTATTCATCTTTGACACATTTATAGGGGGTTTGATTTATTTCTATTCTAGTCTGCAAACCTGGAAAATGTTGGGTCTGACTACTCGAAAAATGAATATCTTCTGTAGACAGATAAGTAAAATTAACTATCCATAAAGGATTGCAGATTTTCTTTGCGAGGCACAGCCAAAGTGCTTGTGTTACACACTCAACACTCACAGCCCTAAGGAAAGAATATACTTGTCCCAAAAGTTTACCCCACATTTTGTATATGGTATTAACTTTTAAAATTCTTTATAATATGGATTTATTAAACATTGGCTCTCTTCCAGGCATTGCCATATATTCCAGGGTTACAAAAATAAATCATAGTATCTACTTTCAAGGAAGTCATTGTTCAACATAGTGGTTTTAAAAGTGTGGTCCCTGGACTCCTAAGCATCACCTGGAAACTTGATAGAAATGCAAATTCTTGGGCCTCATCCAAGATTACTGAATTAGAAACTCTTGAGGATGAAGCCCAACAACTTGTGTTTTAACAAGTCCTCCAGGTGATTTTGATGCATGCTATTTGAGGACGATTGAGCTAATATGTGTGATCAAAACATATACAGATTACAACACAATGTAATCAATGCTTTAATAATGGTGTTGAGTACATGATATAGAAACAGAAATTAAATGTTTACTGGGAAAGTTAAGCAAGTTTCATATAAAAGGTAACTTCTGATCTGGGCTTGGAAGAATCAGTAGGGAGCTTTCTTAGATTGTCCTTAACATCTTGATGTGCTCTGAAACTGCTGAAGTTCAACATGGTTGGTGCACAATGTATGTGGGGTAGAGTAAAGATAGATAAACCTAGGAGTTAGAAAGGAGTTAGATTTTGAAGAAATTTTTATGTCAAGATAAAATTAATGTTATGATTATATTTTATTTTTAGTTAGAAATTTCTGGCACTAATATAAACATAGATTACAGAATGTAGATGCCAGCGGCACAGATATCTATATCAGCTGAAAGCCTCACGTAGAAGTCAAAATGAATGATAAAAGAGCCCTTAACTATTGGTGGCTAATAATTTTTCTAACATTTTATTATGAAAAATTTCAAACAGAAAATTTGAAAGAATTTTAAATTGATTATTCATATATCCACCAGCTAGACATTACCATTAACATTTTACTAACCTTGCTTTGTTATATGTCCATCCATTCATAAATCCATCCATTCTCTATTCAACCATCTCCATTTTATTTTTTGATTTATTTCAAAGTAAATTTCAAATATCATTTGCCCTCTCATTACATATATCAGCATGCATATCATTCACCAAAGTTCAATATTTGATACACTTTTACCTTTTGAGGTAACATTTATTTATAATAAAATGCACAAATTTTAAATGTACATTTGCTGAACTTTGACAAATGCCTGTATTTATTTAACCTCTTTCAAGACATAAAACATTACTTTCACTCCAGAAAAATTATCTCATACCACTTCCCAGTCAATTTCTATGCCTACTCCCAGAGGCAAACACTGCTACGATTTTCTTTTGACTGTAGATTTGCTTTGGCTGTTCTAAAATTTCATATAAATAAAATTATACAATATATACTATTTTGTGTAAAGTTTGTTCCACTCAGCATAATATTTTGGAGGTTCATACATGCTGTTGTGTGTATCATTAGCACACACCTTTTTATTGCACACTAATATTCCTCTGTATGAGTAAACATACCACAGTTCATTTAATCTATTGAAGGACACCTGAGCCATTTCCCTAAGTTGATTAATAGTAATAAAACTGCTATGAGACCTGTTCAAGATGGCAGAGGAGTAGGAGGATGTGGAGCTCGTCTCTTTCCACAAATGCATCAGAATACATCTACAGATGCAACAATTCTCACAGAACACTGGTTGAACACTAGCAGAAGACCTTGGACACCAGAAAGGACAATAAAAATCCCCACATATCCAGGTAGGGTGAAAGAAAGAAGGGAGAAGGAAGAGGAGAGGAAGCAGGATGGGACCTGTGCCCCACTGGGGGAGCTGGAGCAAAGGAGATGTTCCAGCATCCAGGGAAACTCTCTCACTGATGGAGAAATTGGTTGGGACAGAAGGGAAGCATATAAGGCTGTCAGAGGAGGGTGAAACGGCCAATCTGTGGCAGACAGGACAGAGTGAGAACTACATAGACAGTCTGTGTCACAACACTGTGTGCCCCAGACTGGGATGTGTGTACACCGGTGTGCATGGGGGCTGGGAGCTGGAGAGTGGGGATTGGAGAGCAAACCCGTGGGGAGGACTGCTGTTGGCTGTGAGGAGAGGGCTTGAGGGGATGGGAGGGAGGAAATTGCAACTGGGAATGCCTGTGGAGGCTTCTTCAATATATGGAAATCAATCAATGTGATAAACCATATTAACAAATTGAAGGATAAAAACCATATGATAGTCTGAATAGATACAGAAAAAGCTTTCAACCAAATTCTACACCCATTTATGATAAAAACTCTCCAGTTAGTGTGACTAGAGGGAACCTACCTCAACATAATAAAGGTCATATATGACAAACCCACAGCAAACATTATTCTCAATGGTGAAAAATTGAAAACATTTCATCCAAGATCAGGAACAAGACAAGGATGCCCACTCTCACCACTATTATTTGACATAGTTTTGGAAGTCCTAGCCACGGCTATCACAGAAGAAAAAGAAATAAATGAAATCCTAATTGGAAAAGAAGTAAAACTATTTGCAGATGACATGATACTTCACATAGAAAATCCTAAAAATGTCACCAGAAAAATAATAGAGCTAATCAATGAATTTAGTAAAGTCACAGGATACAAAATTAATACACAGAAATACCTTGCATTCCTATACACTAATAATGAAAGATTAGAAAGTGAAATGAAGGAAACAATTCCATTCACCATTGCAACAAAAAGAATAAAATACCTAGGAATAAACCCACCAAAGGAAGTAAATGACGTGTACTCCAAAAATTATAAGACACTGATGAAAGAAATCAAAGAAAGATGACACAAACAGATGGAGATATATACCATGTTCTTGGGTTGGAAGAATCAATATTGTGAACATGACTATACTACCCAAAGCAATCTACAGATTCAATGCAATCCCTACCAAATTACCAATGGCATTTTTCACAGAACTAGAACAAAAATTTTACAATTTGTATAGAAATGCAAAAGACCCTGAATAGCAAAAGTAATCTTGAGAAAGAACGGAGCTTTCAAGACAGCTTGGTACTGGCACAAAAACAGAAATATAGATCAATGGAACAGGATAGAAAGCCCAGAAATAAACCCACACTCCTATGGTCATCTGATCTATGATAAAGGAGGCAAGAATATACAATACAGAAAAGACAGCCTCTTCATTAAGTGGGGCTGGGAGAACTGGACAGCTAAAAGAATATTTACAAAAAAAGAATATTCACAAAAAAAACTCAAAATGGGTTAAAGCCCTAAATGTAAGGCCAGACACTATAGAATTCTTAGAGGGAGACATAGGCAGAACACTCTTTGACATACATCACAGCAAGATCTTTTTTGACCCATCTCTTAGAGTAATGAAAATAAAAACAAACATACAAAAATGGGACCTAATGAAACTTAAAAGCTTTTGCACAGCAAAGGAAACCATAAACCAGATGAAAAGACAACCCTCAGAATGGAAGAGAATATTTGCTATCAAAGCAACTGACAAAGGAGTAATCTCCAAAATATACAAACAGCTCATGCAGCTCAATATCCATAAACAAAATGAAACAAAACAACACAACCAATAAATGGGCAGAAGACCTAAATAGACATTTCTCCAAAGAAGACATACAGATGGCTAAGAAGCACATGAAAATATGCTCAACATCTTTAATTATTAGAGAAATGCAAATAAAAACTACAATGAGGTATCACCTCACACCAGTCACAATGGTCATCATCAAAAAATTAACAAACAATAAATGCTGGAGAGAGTGTGGAGAAAAGGAAACCCTCTTGCCCTGCTGGTGGAAATGTAAATTGATACAACCACTATGGAGAACAGTATGGAGGTTCCTTAAAAACTAAAAATAGAACTACCATATGACCCAGCAATCCCACTCCTGGACATATACCCAGAGAAAACCATAATTCAAAAAGACACATGCATCCCTATGTTCATAGCAGCACTGTTCACAATAGCCAAAGCATGGAAACAACCTAAATGTCCATCGACAGAGGAACGGATAAAGAAGATGTGGTACATATATACAATGGAATACTACTGTGCCATAAAAAAGAACAAAATAATGTCATTTGCAGCAACATGGATGCAACTAGAGATTATCATACTAAGTGAAGTAAGTCAGAAAGAGAAAGAAAAATACATATGCTATCACTTATAAGTGGAATCTAAAATATGACACAGATGAACCTATCTATGAAACAGAAACAGATTAATGGATATAGAGAACAGACCTATGGTTGCCAAGATGGAGGGGGTTGGAGGAAGGAAGGAATGGGAGGTTGAGGTTAGAAGATGTAAGCTATTCTATATAGAATGGATAAACCACAAGGTCTTACTGTATAGCACAGAGAACTATATTCACTACCTTATGATAAACCATAATGTTTAAGAATATTAAGAAAAGAATGTATGTAGATAGATAGATAGATAAATAGATAGAGATAGATGAATCACTTTGCTCTGCAGCAGAAATTAACACATTATAAATCAACTATACTTCCTTTTTTTAAAAATGAAAAAGGAACAAATGATATTACTTTTAAAATCATAATAACACATTTAGAAATTATTTTTTCCTCATTACCTTATATCAGCAGTTGTTTGGCTTTCATCAATATAATCTAGGCCTGAAGATTCATTTAACAAATACTTAAGTGCCAGGTATGGACTATGCTAGGTGCTGGGAATACAACAATAAAAGAAGTAGTAAGAAATATCCCTTGTCCCATGGGATTTGCATTCTACTGGTAATAAGTAATATTTATACAGCACCTATTCTGTGCTAGTCATGTCCTAATTTTAAAAATATACTTAGGTGTATTGACTCATTTAATCTTGACCACACCCTAATGCCTCATTTTACTGATAATGAGACATAAAGAGGTTAAATAACAGCCCCAAGATCAGAGAGCTAGTAAATATTAGATCTGGAGCGCAAACTCAGACCTTTGGCTCTCCTTTCTACACTATCCATGCTTATTTCCATGGAGATTTCATCTAGTCTTATGCCTTTAAATAACATTTATGTAACAGTGGTCCCCAAGTTTATATATCACATATTTTTTTTCTGAATACTAGGCTTATAGATCCATTGCCTATCCAATATCTTTATTTGGATTTCTAACAGATTTCAGTTTAAAGTGTACCAAACTGATCTCCTGATCTCCCCTGGACCCCAAAACTGCTCTACTTGCAATCTTCTCCATCTCCGTTGATGACAACTGCATCTTTCTAGTTGCTCAGCTCCCAAACCTCTCTTTTTACAATTGGAGGCAGTACTGGTATACCAAAAAGTTCAACATGTTATTGGCTTCAAGACTGGGCAGCATACTGAGGCCAGAAGGCCTCAACTTCACTGTCAAAAGAAACTATAAATTCAGGGAAGACATTTTGAAGGGAGGCTGCACTAATGGTGACCCATGTAATATGAAGGCAGATAGTTTATCAGCACTGTCATCTGAAGTAACATGTAAAATATACCTAATAAAATTTGTAGAATGGGCTAAGGAGGTTTCCAGGCATAATGTTGGGAGGGCCAACTGTTTTCCTTTAGCTGCACTTCATAAGACATGGATATGGAAAAAGTAAAGTAGGAAATGTTAAATTTTCAAGCAGATAGAGGAACATTTTCAAACGCAGGTCTTCTGGGTCCCTGGAAGAAGACTCTCAAAGTAACAAATCACCATAGTGAAAATATAAAATCCACAGTTTTTCATTAAAATGTGATTTTAAGGGAAAGATCTCAAGATTCATTGTTAAGATCTCAGAAAGAACTAAGGTGTTTTCTTGTAGACATTTTTAGCTAGATTTAAGGGCTTTTAAATTTTTTGAAATGTAGTTTTATAGCACTCTGATGCTCAATCCAATATAGAGAGGGACCAGACTTGAAGAGATATGTGGGTATGGTTTTTGTCTAATACAGCAAATTATAATTTGGATCACAAGAAAGTTAACAATGTTTTAAAAGAAATTATACTATTTTTGACTGAAAAGGTGAGAGGCCATTCAAAATGAAAAAAGGCTTTGGGCCTCTATATACTTGTGGACAGGAAGCAGGCTGAGAAAGCTATGAAATGGGTATTTCTTATGGAAAATGAGGCTGGAGCCAAATGCTTTGAGGGTTGAACCAAGGGGCATGGAGAAGGATTTTCAGGGAATAGGAATCGGCCTTTATCAAGAACTAGCAACATGTGCCTGACTGCTGTCCAGATTTGTTAGGAACGAGTGAGTGCTGTGTGCCTCCTGTTTTTTCTTCCTCCTTTTGAATGAAAGTGGCTATTATGGCCCTCTTGTCCCTGTCTCATCACTGTATGTTGGGTGGTGATTGGGAAAGGGGGCAGATAATGTCTCTTTAGTTCACATGTCTTTGGATTGAGAGGATTCATAATCAAAGAGTTTTATCCACACCCAAACCCAAATTAGAAGACAAACTTCTAGAATTTGATCCTTAACTGCATGATATATTAGAATGAGATTTTGGGGGTGTGACACAGGGGGGTTATATTTTACATGTGAGAGTGACATAACTCATTAGGACTCATATGGCAGACTGGTAGCTAAACTCCAAAGATGGATTTCTGGTAAGTGCTTTCTGACATACACACTCTTGTGTGCTAATTTTAAGGAACTCTTTCTCTGATTATTCCTTTACCTAGCATCCTGTTCTTGGTTTATAGATGAAATGTCTTCTTTAGTCTGTCTAAAAATACTAATTTGAGTTACTCTTATTTAAAGTGATGTTCTCCTCCCCTACCCTGAATTTACTCTTATTTTACTCGTGGTCATTTTTTTTCTGTGTGTGTGTTATTTTCCCTTCATGTTGCAATCCTTCCACAAATAACATCTGATGTTAAGTTGTCCATTTATATTTAAGGATTAGACAAAGAAACGGCTGACTGGAAATATAGATGGAGCTTGTCAACCAGCAAGACTTCATGTTAAGATCAAAAGTTATTTCTACCTCAAAAATTTTGCTCTTTTTAAAAAAAATTTTATTGAGGTATAATTGATTTGCCATGTTGTGTTAACTTCAGGTATACAGAAAAGTGAGCCTGTTATACAAAGAAATCTATCCACTCTTTTTAAAATTCTCTTCCCATATAGGCCTTTACAGAGTATTGAGTAGAGTTTCCTGTGCTATACCATAGGTCCTTATTAGTTATCTATTTTTTATATAGAAGTGTGTATGTGTCAATCCCAATCTTCCAGTTTATCCCTCCCCCTCCTTATACCCCAGTAACCATAAGTTTATATTCTCCATCTGTAAATCTATTTCAGTTTTGTAGATAAGTTCATTTGTAGCCTTTTTTTAGATTCCACATATAAGTGATTTCATATGATATTTGTCTTTCTGTGTGTAGCTTACTTCACTCAGTATGACAATCTTTAGGTCCATCCATGTTGCTGAAAATGGCATTATTTTGTTCTTTTATGACTAAGTAATATTCCACTGTATATATGTACCACATCTTCTTTATTCATTCCTCTGTTGATGGACATTTAGTTTGCTTCCACGTCCAGGCTATTGTGAATAGTGCTGCAATGAACATTGGGGTGCATGTGTCTTTTTGAATTATGGTCTTCTCCAGATATATGCCCAGGAGTGGGATTACTGGATCATATGGTAGTTCTATTTTCAATTTTTAGAGGAACCTCCAGACTGTTCTCCATACTGCCTGTACCAGTTTGCATTCTCACCAACAGTGTAGGAGGATTCCCTTTCTCCACACTATCTCCAGCATTTATTGCTTGTAGACTTTTTGATGATGGCCATTCTGACCAGTGTGAGGTGATACCTCATTGTAGATTTGATTTGCATTTCTCTAATAGTTAGTAATGTTGAGCATCTCTTCATGTGCTTTTTAACCATCTGTATGTCTTCTTTGGAGAAATATCTATTTAGATCTTCTGTCCATTTTTTGATTGGGTTGCTTGTTTTTTTGATATTGAGCTGCATGTGCTGTTTTTATATTTTGGAGATTAATCTCTTCTCGGTTGCTTCATTTGCAAATATTTTCTCCCAATCTGCGGGTGTTCTTTTCATTTTGTTTATGGTTACCTTTGCTGTGCAAAACGTTTTAAGTTTAATTAGGTCCCATTTGTTTATTTTTGTTTATATTTTCATTATTTTAGGAGGAAGATAAAAAAAAGATCTTGCTGTGATTTATGTCAGAGTGTTCTCCCAATGTTTCACTCTAAAAGATAGTATTCAGCCTCATATTTAGGTCTTTAATCCATTTTGAATTTATTTCGTCTATGGTGCTATGGTGTATTCTAATTTCAGTCTTTTACATGTAGCTGTCCAGTTTTCCCAGCACCACTTATTTAAGAGATTGTCTTTTCTCCATTGTATATTCTTACCTCCTTTGTCTTAGGTGACTATAAGTTCATGGGTTTATCTTTGGATTTTCTATCCTGTTCCATTGATCTATATTTCTGTTTTTGTGCCATTACCATACTGTTTTGATGACTGTAGCTTTCTAGTATAGTCTGAAGTCAGGGATCCTGATTCCTCCAACTCTGTTTTTCATTCTCAGAATTCTTTGGCTATTTGTGGTCATTTATGTTTCCAAACAAATTGTAAAATTTTCTGTTTTAATTCTGTGAAAAATGCCATTGGTAGTTTGATAGGGATTGCATTCAATCTGTAGATTGCTTTGGGAATTATAGTCATTTTCAAAATGTTGATTCTTCCAGTCCAAGTACATGATATATCTCTCTATCTGTTTGTGTCATCTTTGATTTCTTTCATCAGTATCTTATAGTTTTCTGAGTACATGTCTTTTACCTCCTTAGGTAAGTTTATTCCTAAGTATTTTATTCTTTTTGATGTAATGGTGAATGGGATTGTTTAATCTCTCTTTCTGATTTTCATTGATATTGTATAGAAATGAAAGAGATTTATGTGTATTAATTTTGTATCCTGCAACTTTATCAAATTCATTGATGAGCTCTATTAGTTTTCTGGTAGCATCTTGAGAATTCTCTATGTATAGTATCATATTATCTGCAATCAGTGACAGTGTTACCTCTTCCTTACCAGTTTGGATTCCTTTTATTTATTTTTTTCTTCAGTGATAGCCATGGCTAGGTCTCCCAAAACTATGTTGAATAAAAGTGGTGAGAGTGAACACCCTTGTTTTGTTCCTGATCTTAGAGGAAATGCTTTCAGCTTTTCACCATTTAGAATGATGTTAGGTGTAGGTTTGTAGTATATGGCCTTTATTATATTGAGGTAGGTTCCCTCTAGGCCCACTATCTGGAGAGTTTTTATCATAAATATGTGTTGAGTTTGTCAAAAGCTTTTTCTGCATCTATTGAGATGATCATATGGTTTTTATTCTTCAATTTGGTAATGTGGTTTATCACATTGATTGACTTGTGTATATTGAAGAATCCTTGCATCCCTGGGCTAAATCCCGCGTGATCAGGGTGTAAAATCCTTTTAATGTGTTGTTGGATTCAATTTGCTAGTATTTTGTTGAGGATTTTTGCATCTATGTTCATCAGTGATGTTGGCCTGTAATTTTCTTTTATTGTGTGATATCTTTGTCTGGTTTTGGTATCAGGGTGATGGTGGCCTCATAGAATGAGTTTGGGAGTGTTCCTTCCTCAGCAATTTTTTGGAAGAGTTTCAGAAGGATAGGTGTTAATTCTTTCTAAATGTTTGATAAAATTCACCTGTGAAGCCATCTGGTCCTGGGCTTTTTTTGTTCCAAGACTTTTAATCACAGTTTGAATTTCAGTACTTGTCATTGATCTGTTCATGTTTTCTGTTTCTTCCTGGTTCATTTTTGGAAGACTGTACTTTTGTAAGAATATGTCTATTTCTTCCAGGTTGTCCATTTTATTGGCATATAGTTGCTTGTGGTAATCACTTATGATCCTTTGTATTTCTGTGGTGTCTATTGCAACTTCTCCTTTTTCATTTTTAATTTTATTAATTAGAATACTCTCCCTTTTATTGTTGATGAGTCTGTCTAAAGGTTTATCAATTTTATCTTCCCAAAGAACCAGGTTTTAGTTTTATTGATCTTTGCTATTGTTTTCTTTGTCTCTATTTCATTTATTTCTCGTCTAGTATTCATGATTTCTTTCCTTCTACTAACTTTGGTTTTGTTCTTTTTTCTCTAGTTGCTTTAAGTGTAAGGATAAGTTATTTATTTAAGATTTTTTTTTTGTTTCTTGAGGTAAGATTTTATTGCTATAAACTTCCTTCTTCAAACTGTTTTTGCTGTGTTTTGGATTGCTGTGTTTTGATTGTCATTTGCTCTAGGTATTTTTTGATTTCCCCTTTGATTTCTTCAGTAATCCATTGATTAGTTAGTAACATATTGTTTAGCCTCCATGTGTTTGTGTTTTTACGTTGTGTTTTTTTTTTTCCCTGTAATTGATTTCTAATCTCATAGTGTTGTGGTCGGGAAAGTGTCATTTCAGGCTTACATTTCCTTATTAATTTTCTGTCTGAATCATCTATTCATTTGTGTAAGTGGGGTGTTAAAGTCCCCCACTATTATTGTGTTACTCTTGATTTCTCATTTTATGGCTGTTAGCATTTGCCTTATATATTGAGGTGCTCCTACATTTGGTGCATATATATTTACAATTGTTCTGTCTTCTTCATGGATTGATCCTTATATCATTATGTAGTGTCCTTCCTTGTCTTTTGTAACAGTCTTTATTTTAAAGTCTATTTTGTTTGATATGAGTATTGCTACTCCAGCTTTCTTTTGATTTCCATTTGCATGGAATAGCTTTTTCCATCCCCTCACTTTCAGCCTGTATGTGTCCCTAGATTTTAAGTGGGTCTCTTGTAGACAGCAGATATATGGGTCTTGCTTTTGTATCCATTCAGCCAGTCTGTTTCTTTTGGTTGGAGCATTTAATCCATTTACATGTAAGATAATTATCAATATGTATGCTCCTATTGCCATTTTTTTAATTGTTTTGGGTTTGTTTTTGTAGATCTTTTTCTTCTGTTGTGTTTCCCGCCTAGAGAAGTTCCTTTATCATTTGTTATAAAGGTGGTTTGGTGGTGCTGTATTCTCTCAGCTTTTGCTTGTCTGTAATGTTTTTGATTTCTCTGTCAAATCTGAATGAGATCCTTGCTGGGTTGAGTAATCTTGGTTGTAGGTTTTTCCCTTTAAGCAGTTTAAATATAACCTGCTACTCCCTTCTGGCCTGCAAAGTTTCTGCTGAAAAATCAGCTGATAAACTTACAGGGATTCCCTTGGATGTTATTTGTTGCTTTTCCCTTGCTGCTTTTAATGTTTTTGTTTTGTACTTAATTTTTGTTACTTTGATTAATATGTGTCTTGGCGTGTTTCTCCTTGGATTTATCCTCTATGGGACTCTCTGTGCTTCCAGGACTTGATTAACTATTTCCTTTCCCATGTTAGGGAAGTTTTCTACTATAATCTCTTCAAACATTTTCTCAGACCCTTTCTTTTTCTCTTCTTCTTCTCAGACCCCTATAATTTGATTGTCAGTGTATTTGATGTTGTCCCCGAGGTCTCTGAGACTGTTCACATTAGTTTTCATTCTTTTTTTTTTTTTGACAATTTAATAAGCTTTATTTATTTATTTATTTTTTTCACATACACACACACACACACACACACACACACACACTTAGTTTTCATTCTTTTTCTTTATTCTGCTCCATGGCAGTTATTTCCACCATTCTATCTTCCAGCTCACTTACCCATTCTTCTGCCTCAGTTATTCTGCTATTGATTCCTCTAGTGTATTTTTCATTTCAGTTATTGTGTTGTTTATCACTGATTATTTGTTCTTTAGTTCTTCTACATCCTTGTTAAACATTTCTTATATCTTCTTGATCCATGCCTCCATTCTATTTTTTTTGGATCATCTTTACTATCATTACACTGAATTCATTTCAGGTAGATTGCTTATCTCCTCTTCATTTAGTTGGTCTTCTAGGTTTTTACCTTGCTCCTTCATCTTCAACATATTCCTCTGTTGTCTCATTTTGTCTAACTTACTCTGTTTGTGGTCTTCTTTCTGCAGGCTGCAGGATCATAATTCCTCTTGCTTCTGGTGTCTGCCCCCTGATCGGTGAGGTTGGTCTTGGTGGCTTGTGTAGGCTTCCTGGTGGAAGGGACTAGTGCATGAGCTCTGGTGGGTGGAGCTGGGTAGGGCTGTGTCAAGGGGTATGTTTTGGGGTATCTGTGAGCTCAGTACGATTTTAGGCAGCCTGTCTGCTGATGGGTGGGACTGTATTCCTGTGTTGCTGGTTGTTTGTTCTGAGGTGTCCAGCTCTGGAGCTTGCAGGCTATTGGGTGGAGCTGGGTCTTGGTGTTGAGATGGGGACCTCCAGATGAGCTCATGCCAATTAATATTCCCAGGCACCAGGAATTTTCTTGCAGTCCAGTGGCCAGGACTTGGTTCTCCCACCATGGGGGCTCAGATTTGATCCCCAGCCAGGGAACCACAACCCTGCAAGCCACATGTTGTAGCCAAAAAAAAAAAAAGAAAGAAAGAAAACAGACAGACAAAAACCAAGACAAACAAAGGTAAAAATAAATAAGAGAAAAAAAAAAACAGAAAACATAAAGAAAACAAAAAAGAAGAAACAACCAAACAAAAATATCCCCAAACAAAAGCAAACAATAAAAACCAAAATAACATAAACAAAAAAGAAAAAACAAAACAAAAAGAGCAAGAAAAACAAAAAATAAACACTAAAAAATGACAACAAAAGAAAACAAAAAAAGAAAAAAAACCCTTAAAACCAAAAATCACAAAAAGCAAAAACAGAACAAAACAAAACAAGACAATAAAAAGAAACAAAATAAAATAAAAATAGATAACTAAAAAAATATTTTAAATTTTTAAAAATTAAAAAAATAAGAATAAAATAAAATAAATTAAAACAACAAAACAAAAGAAAACAAAAAAATTCCCTGGGGCCCTCACTATTAGAGTCCTTTCCCCCACAATGAACCACAGCCAACCTCACCTCCCCAGGAGGCCCTCCAAGACCTCTATGTAGGTCTCTGGATCTGCTATGGGCTGTCTGGTTACAGCTCAGACTCTGAGCTGGCCCAATTTCTATATGTACTTGCCCCCAAATTCCACAGCTTTTAAAGCTACACTGGTCTCAATTGTGGGAGCAGTCATCCATTCAGATGTTCCACAGGCATTGGATATACCAGGCCCATCGTGGGTTTTTAATCCAAGGCTTGTGTAGCTGCACAGAGATATTTCAGTTCCTCCTCCTTAGTTGCATGGCCCCTGGGTGTCAGCTTTGATTTTGGCCTCACCTCTGCATGTGGGCCACCCTCAGGCTTCTGCTCCCTGCCCAGGCAAGAACAGCAAAGGCAGCAACTGAGTGGGGCATGCTTGCTTGCTTAGGAGCAAGGGGCCACAGGTTGTGACCAATTGGGGTGCACGTGCTTACTCAGACATGAGGGAGACAAGGCAGCAATGACTGGGATGTGCACTCTTGGTCTTTTGGGAATCCCTCCCAGTGCCTGTGGAGGCAGGGACTGACATTCAGGGAGAGAGGCTGCAATGGTGGCCCTGCCCCTTGTGCACCACTCAACAATGGCTCTCACTTCCAAAGCAGTCCATGCTTCCTCCAGGAGCATTCCTGTCTGTGGAGCTCCTCACTCCCATCCCTTCAGGCCATCTCCACACAGCCAATAGCAGTCCTCTCCCTGGGTCTGCTCTCCTAACCCCATGCTTCAGCAGCCAGCCTTAGCCCCTGCCCACATCTCATGCTGGGGCGCACAGGGCTGTGGTACAGCCCATCCATGCAAGTCCTGCTCTGTCCTACCTACCAAAGGCTGGCCACTCTACTTTCTTCTGATAGCCCCTGAAGCCCCCCTACCTCTATTTTGTTGTATTTCACTGCCAGTGAGGGGGCCTCCCTGGGTGTGGTAACCTCTCCTCTCCTTCAGCTGCCCCTCCAGGGGTGCAGGTCCCATCCTGTTTCCTCTTTTCTTTTTCTTCCCTTTCTCTTGTTTATCCTACCCAGTTATGCAGGGATCCCTTCTTGTCCTTCTAGGTGCCCAAGGTCCTCTGCTAGTGTTCAGCAGGTACTCTGTGAGAATTGTTCCACTTGTAGATGCATTCTTGATGTACATGTGGGGAGAAGTGAACCTCAGGTCCTCCTATTCTGCCACCTTGACCACTCTTCCCAACACCTTTGTTCTTGTTGCTCCTAGTTTCTTCTGGTCTTTAAAATGTCCTATATTTAGCCATCACTTTCCTGACAAAAATACTTAATTTTACCAACCCCACATATACACTATCTCTCACCATTACAGTCTTATTAGAATTGATTACTATTTTAAATGATCCTTAGGTTTGTTTAGTTCTTTGGTTTTGTTTATTTTATATGCTTATTTGTTTGACTGTCTCTTGCTCTGAAATGTAAAACTGTGGGAACAGGGATCTCATCTGTTTCTTCATCACAATGCCCTCAATACTTAGAACAAGGCAATGCATATTGCACATTCTTAATAAATATTTGTTGAAAGAAATATTGATTAAAGGTGCAGTCAGCCATTGTAAACTGGAAGTTTCACATACTTACCTTAACTCCTACATTAAAACTTCTCACTGTTGTTGAAGCCCATGGTAGACCACCCCAAGATGTGTCTCAATGGCATATTGATTATTTTGAATTAAAGTTACTTAAGAAATGGCCAGTGCAAGAGGGACACTCTGAGCCTCCCTTCTGTCTCCCTGAAAACAGGAAATAAATCTCTGACGTGAAAGGTGCACTCCCTGCCTCTAGAAGTAGAAGGACACCCTTATCGCCAGAGACAAGAAATTTGGGCCAAGAAAACTATATAAGCAAACATTGTTACTTCTTTAATTTACTAACCCAAGCCCAAACTCTGTTTAGAGTTTTCACTAATTGAGTACCCAACATTTGTTTCTTTTTTTGTTCTGTCATCCCTCACAAATTTATTTTCTCTTTGTCTAAAAAGTATAAAAGCCACCTGCTTTGGCCACTTCTTAGGTCCCATTTCTATAAGACCTCTGTGCTCACTATTAAAATTTTTCTTTTTCTTCTGTTAATCTGTCTTGTGTCAATTTTATTATTAGTCCAGTCACAAGAACTCAAGAGGGGTAGAATGGGAAGTTGTACCCTCCGCCACAGTGTCCTTACATAACTTTAAGGAAATGACTATAAAATTTTATAATAAATACTGTTGACATCTGCTATAAAACTCTCTCCTTATGGCACTACTACTGGCTCTCCTCCAGGCTGAGGAGATTATTTTCAGCATTTTTTTTTTTATCATCTTTGATTTCATACTGCCGTTGTCTCTCAGATAAAACAGAATGAAGCATGGAAGAAAAGGGCACTAAAATTAGGTCAGAACAGCTGGGTTTGAGTCAGGGTTCTGTCAAGTATTAGTTGTGTGACTTTATTTAAGTGGCTTAAATTCTCTGAGCCTATAGTTTTATATATAATTTGAAGATAATGATACCACCACACACACCTGAAGATCTGTGTGAAAATATTCAATTAGTGCATGTCATGAAGTAGTGACAATGAATAATCCCTTTCTTCCTATACTATATTTCACAATTAGAAAGCACTTCTTCGTGTCTAATTTAAATCTCTTCTGCTCTTTGTTCTCTATTGTGAATGTGGTAACAGAAACTAACCCACCAAATATGATGCTTCAAAAGTTTTATATTCTCTAGTTGACAGGGCTCATCTTATTTTGTAAATAAAATCTTATTGGAATACAGCCATGCCCACTCTTTTACATATTATCTCAAATATGGCTACTTTTATGTTACAACAGCAGAGTTGAATAGTTGTGAGAGAGACTGCATGAAAGCTTAAAATATTTCATTCTGGCTTTTTAGAGAAAAAATTCGCTAACACTTGTTTTATCCGTTGTCAAACTAACTTTTAAAAAACATGTAAAATTTAAAACAATTTTTTAAAAATATAACTCTTTTTTAGAAAAAATATGAAAAGTCTTAGGCCATCAACATGCAAAAAAATTCTCATCAAAAGACAATTCAGAAAAAAAACTTAAAAATTTCACTTATTCAGGGGAAGAAATCTTTCCTGTGTAGAACAGTGATTCACAATTGGGAAAATTTTTCTCCCATAGTGAATATTTAGCAATATCTACAGACATTTTTGTTGTTGTCACAGCTGGGGGTCAGGGTGCTACTGGTGTCTAGTGAGTAGAGGCCAAGGATGCTACTAAACATCTTACAATGCACTGGACATCCCTTCCATAATGAAGAATCATTCAGTCCCAAATGTTAAGAGTGCCTAGGTTGAGGTTGAGAAACCCTGGTGTAAAATGAGATATATACATGATTAAACAGCTCCTTTGAAGTCTGTCATTGTTTCCAGTGGAAGTTCCAAAACTTTCTACATGCTGACTGGTTCCTCAGGTAGAATCCAGAACATTCATCTAAATAAGTCTGCCTTCTATTTACAACATACTAGCGTGTAAAAACCATATGATTATTTTTCACAAGGACACAAATATTTTTGTTATTCCCACATTCCCTCTTCCCAGGGTGAAGATAGTTGAACCTTCCCAGATTCTCAGATCTATGCCTGCCCTTAGGCACTGGAACAAACTTTTCTAGGTCATTAGCCTCTAATTGCTGTCCACTGGAAATATCCAGATAATATTTAGGTGATGTGCCAGCTATTGTTAGCAATCATTTCCCTTATTCTTCCCATTACATGTTGATTCTAAATATAGGCTAAAATCTTTGTTTCTTCTTCCAATCAAGCACTAGAGGAAATAAGAAGAAGTGAACTCTCTCTATGGAAATCAGCAACAGTGTCTTGTCCCCAAAAATGCATTCAGACACCTGAAAAATGCTTTGGGGAGAACATAACAGTTATAATAAACATTTATTATATATCATTTTCTCCCCACAGAAGAGCAAATTGACATATGGACAATTTGGTGCACTCTCAATGATTTTGTCATTAAAAAATGTTTTTATACAAAGACCATACTAAAAAGGATCTCTGGAACATATCAGGTACACAGCATGCCCAAATCCCTTATGCTACCTGTGGCTACATTTGGATTTGTGTGCCTCAATACCAATTTTAATTCATTTTTAAACACAACACAACATTCTATGGTTGTGATATAAAATAATATCTCACTCTGAGTCTATTGTCTTCTTTAATGTCACAGATACTAATCAAAAGAATGTTTAAGAGCTCAAAGTTATGTAAGTTTCTGTGGTCGACTCTATACCCTCTTCCCCAAGCCCAATCACATGTACAAACAAGAAGTGCAGCCAGCACTTCTGGGTTTTATAAAGATCTGAGGCTTGTCTACTGTATTAAGGTTCTCCAGAAAAGCAGAACCAATAATGTAGGTTGATCTATAACAGATAGGTAGATAGAGTTAAGGATAGATAGATAGATAGATCTATGGAGAGAAAGGGAGAAAGATTTATACTATATTATATTACATTATTTTATATTATATGCAATTTACTCACATGACTATGGTGGCTGAGAGGTCCCAAGATCAACAGTACTAAGACCTGAGAATCAGGAGAACTGACATTATCCATTCGAGGCTGGGTCTGAAGACAGGAGGACATCTATGTCCTAGCTCATGACTATCAGGCAGACAGAGTAAATTCTTTCTTGCTAGCCTTTTGTTCTATTCAGGCCTTCAACAGATTGGATGAGTGCTACATATATTGGTAAGGGCAATCTATTTACTCAAGCTACCGATTCAGAGGTGGGCACCCTGTGACCCAGTCAAGTTTATGCAAAATTTAACCGTTATATCTATATTTGCAATAAATCACTTAGGATAAATGTTAATGCTATTTAAAGACTATGGAATAGGTTCAATAAAATATAAATACAAATACATGTGTGTGCATACACAAAATTTAAGCTGTCTCATGTCAGCAATGAGGTAGGACAATAATCTCCTTAGAACAAACACTGGAAGAAATATTTTGAAAACTAATACAGAGGTGAAGATTACTGAGAATAACTTCTTTTCACTTACTGATATTTAAATTTTTCATGGCTAAAATTGTTATGGTTTAATCTAAAAAATGAATCGATGTTAGAATTTTGGATTATAAAATAATTGAGGTGAGGTTATCTGTTGGTTGTCTGCTCTGGCTGCTGATCAGATCAGCATTAGGCTTTGTCTTTCATCACTGTTTTGTATCTCACACATCTTCTTAACAATAAATAGAGCAGATAGTAATGAGATTAGTTTGATAGATCGCAGTTCTGGAGTGTCACATTCCATTAATTACTCGAGACGTTGCCCCCAATCCAAGGACTGGGATTTTGTAGTTATTTCAGAAGGCAAAATGGAGAGAATATCAATATACCCCAGAATTTATATATTAGCTGAGATTAAAAAGAGCTACAGAGGCTCTCCCAGAAGATGGTGGAAGAGTAAGATGCGGAGATCACCTTCCTCCCCACAAATACATCAGAAATACATCTACACGTGGAACTGCTCCTATAGAACACCCACTGAACGCTGGCAGAAGACGTCAAACCTCCCAAAAGGCAAGAAACTCCCCACGTACCTGGGTAGGGCAAAAGAAAAAAGAAATAACAGAGACAAAAGAATAGGGATGGGACCTGCACCAGTGGGAGGGAGCTGTGAAGGAGGAAAGGTTTTCACACACTAGGAAGCCCCTTCCTGGGAGGACACTGCAGGTGGCGGAGGGGGGAAGCTTCAGAGCCACGGAGGAGAGCACAGCCACAGGGGTGCGGAGGGCAAAGCGGAGAGACTCCCGCACAGAGGCTCGGCGCCGAGCAGCACTCACCAGCTTGAGAGGCTTGTCTGCTCACCCACCGGGACGGGCGGGGGCTGGGAGCTGAGGCTCGGGCTTCGGTCGGATCGCAGGGAGAGGACTGGGGTTGGCGGCGTGAACACAGCCTGAAGGGGTTAGTGCACCACAGCTAGCCGGGAGGGAGTCCGGGAAAAAGTCTGCAGCTGCCGAAGAGGCAAGAGACTTTTTCTTCCCTCTTTGTTTCACGGCGCGCAAGGAGAGGGGATTCAGAGCGCCGCCTAAACGAGCTCCAGAGACGGGCGCGAGCTGCGGCTATCAGCGCGGATCCCACAGCAACAGGGGCGCAGAGGGAAAAGTGGAGAGATTCCCGCACAGCGGAGCGGTGCCGACCTGCACTCACCAGCCCGAGAGGCTTGTCTGCTCACCCGCCTGGGCGGGCGGGAGCTGGGAGCTGAGGCTCGGGCTTCGGTCGGATCGCAGGGAGAGGACTAGGGTTGACGGCGTGAACACAGCCTGAAGAGGTTAGCGCACCACAGCTAGCCGGGAGGGAGTCCGGGAAAAAGTCTGCAGCTGCTGAAGAGGCAAGAGACTTTTTCTTGCCTCTTTGTTTCGCGGCGCGCAAAAGAGGGGATTCAGAGCGCCGCCTAAACGAGCTCCAGAGACGGGCACGAGCCGCGGTTATCAGCGCGGACCCCAGAGATGGGCATGAGACGCTAAGGCTGCTGCTGCCGCCACCAAAAAGCCTGTGTGCGAGCACAGGTCACTCTCCACACCGCCCCTCCCGGGAGCCGGTGCAGCCCGCCACGGCCAGGCTCCCGTGATCAGGGGACAACTTCCCCAGGAGAACGCACGGCACGCCTCGGGCTGGTGCAACGTCACGCCGGCCTCTGCCGCCGCAGGCTCGCCCCGCATCCGTATCCCTCCCTCCCCCCGCCTGAGTGAGCCAGAGCCCCTGAAGCAGCTCCTCCTTTAACCCCGTTCTGTCTGGGTGGGGAACAGATGCCCTCAGGCGACCTACACGCAGAGGCGGCTCCAAATCCAAAGCTGAACCCCGGGAGCTGTGCGAACAAAGAAGAGAAAGGGAAATCTCTCCCAGCAGCCTCAGAAGCAGCGGATTAAAACTTCACAAACAACTTGATGTGCCTGCATCTGTTGAATACCTGAATAGACAACGAATCATTCCAAATTCAGGAGGTGGACTTTGGGAGCAGGATATATTAATTTTTGCCCTTTTCCTTTTTTTTTTTGAGTGTATATGTATATGCTTCTGGGTGAGATTTTGTCTGTATAGCTTTGCTTTATAATAGCTTTATTTTACTTCACTATATTTTATCCTCTTTCTTTCTTTCTTTCTTTCTACTTTTTCTCCCTTTTACTCTGAGCCGTGTGGATGAAAGGCTCTTGGTGCTCCAGCCAGGCATCAGGGCTGTGCCTCTGAGGTGGGAGAGCCAACTTCAGGACACTGGTCCACAAGAGACCTCCCAGCTCCACGTAATACCAAATGGTGAAAATCTCCCAGAGATCTCCATCTCAACATCAAGACCCAGCTTCACTCAACGACCAGCAAGCTACAGTGCTGGACACCCTATGCCAAACAACTAGCAAAACAGGAACACAGCCACATCCATTAGCAGAGAGGCTGCCTAAAATCATAATAAGGCCACAGACACCCCAAAACACACCACCAGACGTGGACGAACCCACCAGAAAGACAAGATCCAGCCTCATCCACCAGAACACAGGCACTAGTCCCCTCCACCAGGGAGCCTACACAACCCACTGAACCAACCTTAGCCACTGGAGACAGATACCAAAAACAACAGGAACAATGAACCAGCAGCCTGCAAAAAGGAGACCCCAAACACAGTAAGATAAGCAAAATGAGAAGACAGAAAAATACACAGCAGATGAAGGAGCAAGGTAAAAACACACCAGACCTAACAAATGAAGAGGAAATAGGCAGTCTACCTGAAAATGAATTCAGAATTTTCATAGTAAAGATTATCCAAAATCTTGGAAATAGAATAGACAAAATGCAAGAAACATTTAACAAGGACCTAGAAGAACTAAAGAGGAACCAAGCAATGATGAAAAACACAATAAATGAAATTAAAAATACTCTAGAAGGGATCAATAGCAGAATAACTGAGGCAGAAGAATGGATAAGTGACCTGGAAGATAAAACAGTGGAAATAACTACTGCAGAGCAGAATAAAGAAAAAAGAATGAAAAGAACTGAGGACAGTCTCAGAGACCTCTGGGACAACATTAAACGCACCAACATTCGAATTATAGGGGTCGCAGAAGAAGAAGAGAAAAAGAAAGGGATGAGAAAATATTTGAAAAGATTATAGTTGAAAACTTCCCTAATATGGGAAAGGAAATAGTTAATCAAGTCCTGGAAGCACAGAGAGTCCCATACAGGATAAATCCAAGGAGAAACATGCCAAGACACATATTAATCAAACTGTCAAAAATTAAATATAAAGAAAACATATTAAAAGCGGCAAGGGAAAAACAACAAATAACACACAAGGGCATCCCCATTAGGTTAACAGCTGATCTTTCAGCAGAAACTCTGCAAGCCAGAAGGCAGTGGTAGGACATATTTAAAGTGATGAAGGAGAAAAACCTACAACCAAGATTACTCTACCCAGCAAGGATCTCGTTCAGATTTGATGGAGAAATTAAAACCTTTACAGACAAGCAAAAGCTGAGAGAGTTCAGCACCACCAAACCAGCTTTACAACAAATGCTAAAGGAACTTCTCTATGCAACAAACACAAGAGAAGGAAAACACCTATAATAACAAACCCAAAACATTTAAGAAAATGGGAATAGGAACATACATATCAATAATTACCTTAAATGTAAATGGATTAAATGCTCCCACCAAAAACACAGACTGGCTGAATGGATACAAAAACAAGACCCGTATTCAGACCTAGGGACACATACAGACTGAAAGTGAGAGGATGGAAAAAGATATTCCATGCAAATGGAAATCAAAAGAAAGCTGGAGTAGCAATTCTAATAGCAGACAAAATAGGCTTTAAAATAAAGATTATTAAAAGAGACAAAGAAGCACACTACATAATGATCAAGGGATCAATCCAAGAAGATATAATAATTGTAAGAATTTTTACACCCAACATAGGAACACCTCAATTCATAAGGCAAATGCTAACAGCCATAAAAGGGGAAATTGACATAACAAAATAATAGTAGGGGACTTTAACACCCCACGTTCACCAATGGACAGATCATCCAAAATGAAAATAAATAAGGAAACACAAGCTTAAAATGACACATTAAGCAAAATGGACTTAATTGATATTTATAGGACATTCCATCCAAAAACAACAGAATACACTTTCTTTTCAAGTGCTCATGGAACAAACTCCAGGATAGAGCATATCTTGGGTCACAAATCAAGCCTTGGTAAGTTCAAGAAAAATGAAATCCTATCAAGTATCTTTTCCAACCACAACGCTATGAACTAGATATCAATTACAGGAAAATAATCTGTAAAAAAAAAATACACGCACACGGAGGCTAAACCATACACTACTAAATAACCAAGAGATCACTGAAGAAATCAAAGAGGAAATTAAAAAATACCTAGAAACAAATGACAATGAGAACATGATGACCCAAAACCTATGGCATGCAGCAAAAGCAGTTCTAAGAGGGAAGTTTATAGCAATACAATCCTACTTCCAGAAACAAGGAATATCTCAAATAAACAACCTAACCTTACACAAAGCAATTAGAGAAAGAAGAATAAAAAAACCTCAAAGTTAGCAGAAGGAAAGAAATCATAAAGATCAGATCAGAAATAAATGGAAAAGAAATGAAGGAAATGATAGCAAAGATCAATAAAACTAAAAGATGTTTCTTTGAGAAGATAAACGAAATTGATAACCAGACTCATCAAGAAAAAAAGGGAGAAGACTCAAATCAATAGAGTTAGAAATGAAAAAAGGGAAGTGAAAACTGACACTGCAGAAATACAAAGGATCATGAGAGATTACTACAAGCAACTCTATGCCAATAAAATGGACAACCTGGAAGAAATGGACAAATTCTTAGAAATGCACAACCTGCCGAAACTGAACCAGGAAGAAATAGAAAATATGAGCAGCCCAATCACAAGCACTGGAATTGAAACTGTGATTAAAAATCTTCCAACAAACAAAAGCCCAGGACCAGATGGCTTCACAGGCAAATTCTATCAAACATTTAGAGAAGAGCTAACACCTATCCTTCTGAAACTCTTTCAAAATATTGCAGAGGGAGGAACACTCCCCAACTCATTCTACGAGGCCACCATCACCCTGATACCAAAACCAGACAAAGATGTCACAAGGAGAGAAAACTACAGGTCAATATCACTGATGAACATAGATGCAAAAATCCTCAACAAAATACTAGCAAACAGAATCCAACAGCACATTAAAAGGATCATACACCATGATCAAGTGGGGTTTATCCCATGAATGCAAGGATTCTTCAATATATGGCAATCAATCAATGTGGTAAACCATAAAAGCAAATTGAAGGAGAAAATCAAATGATCGTCTCAATAGATGCAAACAAAGCGTTCAACAAAATTCAACATGCTTTTATTATAAAAACCCTCCAGAAAGTAGGCCTAGAAGGAACTTACCTTGAAACAATAAAGGCCATATATGAAAAACACACAGCAAACATCGTTCTCAATTGTGAAAAACTGAAACCATTTCCTCTAACATCAGGAACAAGATAAGTTTGTCCACTCTCACCACTATTATTCAACATAGTTTTGGAAGTTTTAGCCAGAACAATCAGAGAAGAAAAAGAAATAAAAGAATCCAAATGAGGAAACACGAAGTAAAGCTGTCACTGTTTGCAGATGACATGATACTATACATAGAGAATCCTAAAGATGCTATCAGAAAACTACCAGAGCTAATCAATGAATTTGGTAAAGTAGCAGGATACAAATTTAATGCACAGAAATCTCCTGCATTCCAATACACTAATGATGAAATATCTGGAAGAGAAATTAAGGAAACACTCCCATTTACCATTGCAACAAAAAGAATAAAATACCTAGGAATAAACCTACCTAAGGAGACAAAAGACTTGTATGCAGAAAATTATGAGACATTGATGAAAGAAATTAAAGATGATAGAAACAGATGGAGAGATATACCATGTTCTTGGATTGGAAGAATCAACATTGTGAAAATGACTATACTACCCAAAGGAATCTACAAATTCAATGCAACGCCTATCAAACTACCAGTGATATTTTTCACAGAGCTAGAACAAAAAAATTCACAACTTTTATGGAAATATAAAAGACCCTGAATAGCCAAAGAAATCTTGAGAAAAAAAATGCAGCTGGAGGAATCAGGCTCCCTGACTTCACTATGCTACAAAGCTACAGTAAACAAGACAGTATGGTACTGGCTCAAAAACAGAAATGTAGATCAATCGAACAGGATCAAAAGCTCAGAGATAAATCCAGGTGCATATGGTCACCTTATTTTTGATAAAGGAGGCAAGAATATACAATGGAGGAAAGACACCCTCTTCAATAAGTGGTGCTGGGAAAACTGGACTGCTACATGGAAAAGAATGAAATTAGAACACTCCCTAACACCACACACAAAAATAAACTCCAAATGGATTAAAGACCTAAATGTAAGGCCAGACACTATAAAACTCTTAGAGGAAAACATAGGCAGAACACTCTATGACATAAATCACAGCAAGATCCTTTTTGACCCATCTCCTAGAGAAATGGAAATAAAAACAAAAATAAACAAATGGAACTAATGAAACTTAAAAGCTTTTGCACAGCAAAGGAAAACATAAAGAAGACGAAAAGACAACCCTCAGAATGGGAGAAAATATTTGCATACAAAGCAACTGACCAAGGATTAATATCCAGAATTTACAAGCAGCTCATGCAGCTCAATATCAAAAAACAAACAACTCAATCCAAAAATGGGCAGAAGACCTAAATAGACATTTCTCCAAAGAAGATATACAGATTGCCAACAAACACATGAAAGGATACTCAACATCACTAATCCTTAGAGGAATGCAAATCAAAACTACAATGAGGTATCACCTCACACTTGTCAGAATGTCCATCATCAAAAAATCTACAAACAATACATGCTGGAGAGGGTTTGGGAAAAGGGAACCCTCTTGCACTGTTGGTGGGAATGTAAACTGATACAGCCACTATGGAGGACAGTATGGAGGTTCCTTTAAAAACTAAAAATAGAACTACCATACGACCCAGCAATCCCACTACTGGACATATACCCTGAGAAAACCATAATTCAAAAAGAGTCATGTACCAAAATGTTCATTGCAGCTCTATTTACATTAACCAGGACATGGAAGCAACCTAAGTGTCCATCAACAGATGAATGGATAAAGAAGATGTGGCACATATATACAGTGGAATATTACTCAGCCATAAAAAGAAATGAAACTGAGTTATTTGTAGTGAGGTGCATGGACATAGTGTCTGTCATACACAGTGAAGTAAGTCAGAAAGAGAAAAACAAATACCGTATGCTAACACATATATATGGAGCCTAAGGAGAAAAAAAAAAAAAAGGTCATGAAGAGCCTAGGGGTAAGAAGGGAATAAAGACACAGACCTACTAGAGAATGGACTTGAGGACATGGGGAGGGGGAAGGGTAAGCTGTGACAAAGTGAGAGAGTGGCATGGACATATATACACTACCAAACGTAAAATAGATAGCTAGTGGGAAGCAGCCACATAGCACAGGAAGATCAGCTCAGTGGTTTGTGACCACCTAGAGTGGTGGGATAGGGAGGGTGGGAGGGAGGGAGATGCAAGAGGGAAGAGATACAGGAACATATGTATATGTATAACTGATTCACTTTGTTATAAATCAGAAACTAACACACCATTGTAAAGCAATTGTACTCCAATAAAGATGTTAAAAAAAAAAGAAAGAAAGAAAGAACTACCATTCGACCCAGCAATCCCACCACTGGGCATATACACTGAGAAAACCATAAATCAAAAAGAGACATGTACCACAATGTTCATTGCAGCACTATTTACAGTCGCCAGGACATGGAAGCAACCTAAGTGTCCATCGACAGATGAATGGGTAAAGAAGGTGTGGCACATATATACAATGGAATATTACTCAGCCATAAAAAGAAATGAAATGGAGGTATTTGTAGTGAGGTGGATGGACCTAGAGTCTGTCATACAGAGTGAAGTAAGTCAGAAAGAGAAAAACAAATACCGTATGCTAACACATATATGTGGAATCAAAAAAAAAAAAAAGGTTCTGAAGAACCTAGGGGCAAGACAGGAATAAAGACGCAGATGTAGAGAATGGACTTGAGGACACTTGGAGGGGGAATGGTAAGCTGGGACGAAGTGAGAGAGTGGCATGGACATATATACACTACCAAATGTAAAATAGATAGCTAGTGGGAAGCAGCCACATAGCACAGGGAGATCAGCTCGGTGCTTTGTGACCACCTAGAGGGGTGGGATAGGGAAGGTGGGAGGGAGATGCAAGATGGAGTGGATATGGGGATATACGTATACATATAGCTGATTCACTTTGTTATACAGCAGAACCTAACACAACATTGTAAAGCAATTATACTCCAATAAAAATGTTAAAAAAAATAAGAATATATAGACTTCTCCTTTTTGGTATCATTTATTGATTTAAATATTTTATAAGTGACCGTTTCCACTTATAAGGTAAATAAATCTGTGGCTTAAACAGAGAGTTTTGTAATGAATTATGTAAATATAACACACAACTGTTATTCCACTTTGTTTTATAAGAATCCCAGGTTGTTAATCACTCATTTTTCATATACAAATTTTCCT
This sequence comes from Eubalaena glacialis, assembly GCF_028564815.1. Taxonomy (NCBI): domain Eukaryota; kingdom Metazoa; phylum Chordata; class Mammalia; order Artiodactyla; family Balaenidae; genus Eubalaena; species Eubalaena glacialis. Next base: position 36,952,177 of record NC_083725.1, read on the forward strand.
TGTTCTTCAGTCTGTAAATACAAAGACATTTTACATAATGAAACATGCTATTTACATACATCATGCATAATTTAGAACAATTATAAATAAGCACAATCCAATGAATTAAAAGTGGTGTTACATTAAAAGTAAAGTACATACAGTGGATGTTTATAATTCTATAAGTGCTTACATACTTTTACACATACTAGTATCCTTAAAATTCTAGTGAAATGAGGCATATTTTATCTTTTCAATCACAAAAATGTTCTCTAAACTTATACTACTGAGTAAAGAAAAATATCTTAAAATATAATATGAAACACTGAATTAAAATTTTATAATTAATGGTACAGGTTTAATAGATGCAGTTATCTTTGAAAAACAAAAAATAGCTTGACATTTCAAAATATATGCAATTTAACCATGCTTTATGGATATATTATTATATATCATGATGTTATTTGATAACATTGTAATTTAAGTTTGCGATAACTAGATTTTTAAAAGTAATGATTTACAAAGCATAATCTGATAATAAAATAGCAAATGCCCAATATTGTTTACATTGCAAGCCAAACCAAAAATTTAGACCCATGAGATTACAGCAAATGAACTGGACAAAACATTAAAATAATTCAGGTATCTGGTTAAATAAAACCTACCCCATGTAGAGGAAGTGAATGAAGGCATAGCACGATATAACCATGTGTTTTTATTAATTGGGTTGGGAAACCTATTTACTATTACATGGTAGTGGAATGTTTGATGGAAATGCTTTGGCTATTTACCTTATACATTGAAATCAGGAGGCAAGTTTTTGTTTGTATTTGTTTTAATCTAAAGTACTGTTAGGGAAATGAGAACCTTTGGTTTTGTAAAATGGCTACTCAGAGCTGCAGTGTCAGAATTCTGGTAGGTTGATTTTGAAATGAGGAATGATACATATTACATATCCCAGAATAAGATGGATAGGCCTGGAGTCATAAAGGCATTTATCTACTCTAAAGTTGAGCACTTGTTTTGCTTGCAGCTGAAGCCCAATTTGAGAACAATGTGAAGAAGAATATGGAATAGAGTATAGCCCCCCAAAGCCATTTTACAGATGTTAGTATACAGAATATTTCTCATTCTTTGTGATTAAATTTTCCAACTAGGGAATGGTGTAATTTCTATAATGTCAGAACAAAAAAAATGATGTATAAAATGAAATTGTATTCTTCTCACGGAATGTTAGCTCAGCCAGCATGCTATAAAAGGGGAAAAAAAAGTTTTGCTTTAATATCACTTGAACACCTATAGTCTGTTCTTTTGTGCTAATTTTAGCAGGCTTTTCTGTGACATACAGAGGGGCTGGTATTGGGCCTTCTTTGTTCCTTAAGCCCAGATGTTCTCACACTTTCATTTACCTTCATCACTGTAACCAAGACTAGTTCTATCTGCCACCTTCAGAGAGTTTCTATATATAGCTTTGTGAGTTTCTAATCCCAGTTTCACTGATGTGTGCCCCTGCTGAGAGGTTGCTGCTACCTCCTAAGAAAACTGAAAATAGCTCATGAGGGATTTTTTCTCTTTTCTTTTTTAAATAAAAATGAGCAAATATGTCATTTGGCTTTCACTAAACTACATGTGTCTATTATGAAAACTGCTTCCCTTTAGGAATATATACACTTTCACAAAGAAAAAAGTTAAATCTCTTTGCTCAGTCTCATCTAAAGTTCCTGCCCGTCCCACCCCCTCCATCTGTCCCTGTGTTCTGAGTCTGACGTGTAACTGCCAGGCAGCAAAATGGGAAGAATTGTCTTTAAAGAGTGCGGGGGTGTGAAGAAGAAATTTTGCACAATTTTGATTTTACCCCAACTAATACATTACTGTCCTACTTATATTTAATTATACTTAATAGCCCACAGTAAAAATTCATTTAGTAGAATCCCTTCTTTATCTCCAACTAGCCAAAAGGCCACAGAGGAAGATTAAATATAAACCAATTCCTTTATTTGTAAAAATATATATCAAAAGAATTAGAAACAAGCTACTACTTAGGCTTGCCATTTAGTTTTTCTTGTCTCTTCTGCTTTCAAATAATAAGCAATAGTACTTAAGTCTAATATTAAGAGTGGTCTGATCAACAACTAGATGAATTAACTGAGAAAATAGATTCACTATAATTTAATGGATTCAAATTAAGTATTTTTTATTATTTATTATCAAAAGCATGCTTATTAAGGGTTAAGCATCCAATGATATACAAAAAGATGACTGTCAAATGCTTTCTCAGTGGGAAAAAAACACTTTCTCAGTGACTCAACAGCCCTGTTTGATTTTTATAGGAGAATTTTATAAATCGTGGGTAGGAAGATGTTAAGTTTTGCTGTTGGTAATAGGAAGGTAAAATGTTAGCAAACCCACCCACGACTCCAATTGTGTTCAGATTCAAGATTAAAAGAGAGATTAACCATCTAGGCAATAATAGGAACTGTAATCTTATTTAGATGCTTAGGAATGGATTCTAAGCTTTATGATTTTGCTAAATAATAATCAGATGATTAGAAGTACCTCAGTGTATCATAAATTTACTAGTTAGTTTTAACTGTAATCCTAATTCATGATTCTAAATGATGGAGGAGTAATTTAACTACTAAAGGACTGATTATTATTGACTGTGCCACATTAGATTAAAGTTATATTTTAAGGAAAGTAAAAATATGAATTATTCATTTCAAAACCTGCAAGCTTTAGTGGTATCATCAAAATGGCTGAGAAGGACAGGTTATTTTAAATATGACTACATAATGATTTTCAGACATTTTAAAATTATACTACAGATGAATTTCAACCAATCACATTCTGAAAGCCAAAATAGTATTGTACTTACTAAACATTTGCCATCGCAGAGAACAGTGATAATAATTATTTTTATCTTTAATCTTTCATCATCTCAGACCTTATCAAACCAACAGTAGAATTAAATAACTTGTCCTAGTATGCATCTGTATTTTTGCTAAGCCTACTCTCGATCAGCTTATCCAACCCATACTATACTTTTGCTCATTTATCTATCCTTAAATACTCCTATTTACTATATACTATAAAGATCTGAAAATCTGGGCAACAATACATATACAATCTTTTGAGAGGAATAGAAATCATATTATGATAGGTATCTATAATTATACATCAGAAACAATCTGATCAAAATATATTAATTACTTCATAGCATGTGTGCAAATGAAGGACTTGTGAGAGAAATTAAGTATGTTATCTGCTCAGATAATTTTTATCTATCACTTGCTGCTCATTTTACTGTAGTAGAATGGTGAATATCTTTTAAAAGTCCACACTACCTATATTATTGCTTATATAAAACATGTCTCTGTTTCCCTAAGGGTTCTATGAAGTGCACAGAAGTGCAAGTTTCATATGCCGTCATCATCATGGCTTAGATTATTGCTTGAAAGGTTGTTATAAGATATTGCTAGGAAATAAGTTTTAGATGAATGTACAATTCAATGAGAAAAGTACAGAGTGAGACTAAGTATCAAGTTGGTGATGTTTCAAACATAAAAATCAAAGCATTTGGGAATAAGGCTGTCACTTTGACATTTGCTTCTCTGTCCAAATGTTCATAGTTCATATCTTGTTGGTAAGGATCAACAAATATTGTGATGTACTGCACAGCTCTGGCAGTAACTAAGAAAGTTATACTGTACCTAGTATGTCTAATAGCCCTATAGTGAACAATATTCATCCCTCATGCTTATCAGTGTTGATTTGAAGCTTGAAGACTTATGCTCAAAAAGCAGACTATAAATTTGAAACCAAAGCTAAAATTAAAAACTTGTGAAAGAAATAATGCTCTTAAGCCTGGAGTATTTAGCTTTTCAAAATAAGTATGAATGAAATAATATATTTCTATCTTAGTCAACTTGCATTTATTCCTAGTAATTGGGATTATTTGAATATTCTTCATTGATTCCTAAATCTGGCTGTATATTAGCATTACCTAGAGTGATTTTCTAAATACAGATTCCTAGGCCTCCACCTGAGACCTACCGAATCCAAGTCTCTGAAGGTAAAGTCCAGTAATTTGTGTCCCTAAGGTAGTCAGATACTGCCAAGCTTCCTAAAGTAGTCAGGTACTGCCAAGCTGATGAGTTGAACCATTGAACAGGATCATTTCTTAATAAGGATGGAATTGGCAATGAGGCACATGGCTGAAGCTATGGTCTGGTCACAACACAATAGAAATAAGACACAGGGACTTCCCTGGTGGTCCAGTGGTTAAGAATCCACCTTTCAATGCAGGGGATGTGGGTTCAATCCCTGGTCAGGGAACTAAGATCCCACATGCTGCGGGACAACTAAGCCCACGTGCCGCAACTAGAGAGAAGGCCGTACACTGAAACTACTGAGCCCGAGCGCTCTGGAGCCTGCACACCACAACAAGAGAAGTCCGTGTGCCACAACGAAGACCTAGTGCAGCCAAAATTAAAAAAAAGAAAAATAAATAAAGACACAAACTTTACTTCTCTACATCCCAAGTCCTTCCACAATGTCACTCCTTTTAATCATGTAATATCTACATTCAACACACACACACACACACACACACACAGAATATTTATTACTTTATAAAACTAAAACTATTCTACAACATAAGATTAGCTGTGATTCTTCCTGTTTATAAATGTATCAATGACTTTTTTTAATGAAAGGAAGAAGGAAGGAAAGAAGGAACAATGACTTTTATGAAAGGAAAAAGGAAGGAAAGAAGGAACAAAGGAAGGAAGGAAACAGAAAGATGACAGGAAAATAATACTTAGGCTTCAACTGTTTGAATCAAGTGTGAGGAAGGAATTTTGCACACTATCTCAAAATGCTCTGACAAAATTTATGTTAATCTGTGTATACCAGTGTCTGTTCTTCATTCACCACTGTGAGGAGCCTTAAATTGAGTCCACAGCTGGGGTCAGTTTATCCATTTAACAATAAAATTCTTTCAATCATGTTAATACAATTTATGTGTATGTTCAATCAGCTGGTTGTAAATTAAGTGTATTCATATCAAGAGCTATGCTTAAAGAATCATCATTCAGACTGTAATATGTTAAACTTTAATAATTAAGCCTCCGGTGCACCATGTTTTTCAGGTTATATCTAATAAGATATGCTTAAAGAAGCCTCTGAAATGACATAATTTTTGTAGCTGAAGATCTATAGTTTAATAATAGAAATACCAAGGCTACAATATGGGGCTTGGTTCTCGGACTTGAGTTTCTAGGTACTGTTGGCTGAAAGACATCTGGTGCCCCTCAGAGCCTATTCAGAGCCATGTGTAACTCATTCTGAAGGAACATTTATGGAAGTTGTACCAAATGCTTGGAGTCAGATAGTATTTTGAAGAAAGCAGAGAGAAGCTACAGGTGGAAGCAATGCCCTAGCACAACTGAGAATGGTTAGTTCACTTCAGCAGTGCTTTGTTACTTGGGCCTAGAGTTGTGTGGGTCTTACAATCTGCCTGAAACAGGCATCAAAACTCTTTCTATGGCCATGTTAGGTTCAGTGATACAGAGGGAATGGTGTTTCACGGAGCCAAACTTGACTTGGTGAGATGGTTTCCAGTGACAGTATAGAGTAGGAGAGGGTCTGGGCATTGGTTAAGTTGTGCTTAAAATGCATGACAAGACAGAAACCTACATGTAGAAGTTTTACTGTCTGCTCTGATGATCCACAAACTTGCCCTCAGCAAGTCAGGAACCCAAGATGCCTTCAAAAAATATATTTAGTAATGGTGATAATCTTGAGCTCCCTCTTCATACCTCACAACCTCAAATATACCATTTCAACTGGTATCAATATGATTCTGTAGGAAAAACACAGCCTGGCAGTTTTCCAAATTCTCTGTGACTTTGCCTTTTGTATCTATCAATTTAATTTTGCTTTATTGCTGTAACTCTTTGGAGGAATTCACCAAATTAAGACTTCCTGTGCTTGTGAATGAGATTTTGCCTTATTTGTTGTCCTATTTTGTTCTGTTTTTCCTGGAGAGGCACACAATTTTGCACTTTCACAATAAAACACTATGTTTCTGTTACTATTGTCACTGGATAAGGACAGTGTGAAACCCCAAGAGTTCATATTTGAAGCACTGAATCCACAAACTCACTCTCAAGTCTCAGGCATCAGTGCCTGTCTCAGAGTCACAATAGGTCATACACAGTTCACTGGATTCCACACATAATCAAGTATTAAAAGGGAAATCAAAACTATTTGAAATATAAAAGAAGAGATGAATATCAAGGCAGATTTTTGACAGTTGGACCAAACTGTTAACTAGAAGCTGTTTCTTCTTTCCCTTCTCCACCCAACACCACACAGCCAAGAGCCCCAACTATATGTGCTCTTCAGGCATTGAGTATTATTCTTTTTATTATGGCTGTTACCTATTTATTAAGGTTCACAAAGCACATACTGTGCAGTATATTTTGGGTACATATGGGGGTTTCTGACTTCGTTATATAACTCATTTATTTGTAAACAGTGACATTCCATCAAAATGATACTGATGCCAACATGAAGCTTTGGTACTGATGGCTAGTCATAAAGTAACTTCTTCAAATCAGTTGCTGGAAAGAATACTGAAACAGAGGGTCTATATGTGCCAAATTGGATCTTAAAGTATCCATTTTAGAGTGGGTTAGAGCCATTTCCCCAATTAAATAATGCTTGATTTCTAAAGGGACATCCATTTAATCTGCCATGCTAAAATGCATGATGTATGTTAATAGTTTGTACATGAGAATACCGTATAGATATTATTCAAATGAAATACCAACAGCCACCCATTATTACAATCACAATTCCTAATGGAGGATACATGTATTGTACTCTATAGGACATATAAAAATGCAATGCTTTTTCACAGCCTCTAAATTCTATGACTGCAGCTAGAATGAAATGCCATTTTATACCGTATTTTGCAAATACATAGAGGAATAGTGTAGCTATAATAAGTCAACTGTACTAGGTTGGCAAAATGGTAATAGATCAGACCATTGCCTCAGACTATACCTTCAAAGATACATTTAGATTATATGCTATGAAAAATGTAGTTTACATCCTGTTTGTGATATTTAATAGATCTCTGGCATATTCTTCATTGTGACATTTGTGACAATGTAAATAGCTATTTTTCTCCAAGTAAAATCATATAAACTAAGAAAGAGCTTGTTATTTTTCTGACAAATTGAATGTATATACAATTCTTATCTTAAACCCTATCACCAAGTACTAGATAATGAAGTGGATTGTCAAGGATGCTTTTAAAATATGCTTCCCACAGGTATTTTTAAGTATGGAGAGAATAACCATATGTTTAGAATAGTTGCTTAGACAAATCTTTACAAAAAGTAGAGAATTAATTGGATGATTCCTGGAAGTCCCTTTCAGCCTTATGGTTACAAAACACATTGTTTATGATTAAAACACTTATGATTTACTATATCACAATAAGTTTTAAGTTACTGTGCAGAATAAGCATAAATGGGTTCAGTGAGTTTGGTTCTCTCCCCATGCTCCTGTGCTATAAGAAGCCCATCAGCATAGCTGAGATATTTCCTATTCTCAGCAGGAGGATTGAAGTGCTCCCAGAGCCTGTTCTTTCCACACTGACTATAAGCCTGCCCTCTATTCCTTGTGAAAGAAGTGAGTTAATCTCTCAGCCCCCTAAAGAAATTCTTTTGTGAGTAATTATTCCCATGAGAGAACCTTGTCCTCAGCCTCCACAGCCTCCTATAAAGACCCTGGCCTTCTTGCCCACATGTGGTTAAAAACAGAAACGTAGACCCGAGGAAGGGAGGGACAGGCAAGGATTCAGGTCTAGGTCCTGTTTCCACATGCAAAATGTTGCATTAGTGTCCTCTTAAGCCCCAGAGAGAGAACAGAGTTCAACAATTATAAAAATGATCACCTTTATAACAAATAATCTGCATATCTAAAAATATTTTCTAGCTGTATACTTAGAGAACTTAAAAACACTAATTAATCCTCACAGACTACATTGGACACTAGTTAATCTGTTCCTTAACTGAGTTATTTCATAACCAAATTCTAATGCAGCCAAAATCCCTAACCAGAAAAAATATATTGTATTCAGTAGACATAAGCTGCCAATGAGTATACCTATAGGAGTAAGAAAATGGCCACCACAAGGTTTCAAGGAAACAAATGTTTCCAACTCATTAACCTCAAGAGAAAGTTAGATTCTATATCTGATCCAAAATAAGAAACTCTGGACACACTGTGCTCCTAATTTCAGGGTGAGTCTGTAATAATATTTTCATGCACTGTTAATTAATGGGAACAGGTTTTCATTTAGCAGAACAAGCAATGGAAGCATATCTGTAACTTTGGTGATTACTAGGTCTGAAGGTTAGACATACTTCAGTATTAATGAAGGTGATTCACTGAATTTAAAAGCCACATCAAGTAAACTGCAGAAGAACATTAAAAAAAATCTCAAATCCATAAAATACAGTTATTTTTCCTTGTTTTTATTATGAAAGAATAAACAACCTTCTTGGCAAAATATCCTACACCTCTTTCTCACCATGCCAGTATCTAGCGATTTGCTCCCATGAGGGGCAGTTAGTCCTTAGGAAGCATCCTTTGAAGAAGGTGACAGGGGCAGGGGGGTGGACTTACATGTCATTTAGTAGGATGCTGTTTATTAGAATTTAGCACATTGTAAAAACTACCTATATTTAGAAGTGCTAAGTTGAAAGGGTCCAATGTAGCAAATCATTTTATTTTCACTGATATTTCTTAGAAGATAGCAAAAAGACCTTTCTTTAATCTTGGTTACAGATACATACATTTGCTATTAGGAAATGCCATTTCCTCTGGATTCTATGCTACATTAATCAAATCTAAAAGCTATATTTACTAAGCAGATATACTATGCTTTCTCAGCATCTGAAATCCTAGGTTATGTGTATTTTCAATCTAAGCACTTATCTCTCTAAATAAGTGAAACTATATTCAATTAATATGTTGGAATTACATAATATACCAACTATACAGTAGCAGATTGTGAAAATCTAATAATGCTGTGTGAAATTATCTAGAAGAGATATGTATAAAAATAGGTAATATCCCTAAAATATTTTGCCAAGTTACAGTTTTTCCTGCTGGGAAGTTTACCACACTGCCATGATATATGTATGAAATGTCTGTTCAGAAAAACAAAAATTAGAAAATATTCCTCTCATACCCACTCACGAAATGTAGGAATATATAATCAAAACTGGCTCTCAAAAGTGATACAAATATATAGAGAAAGATACTTGTATGTGTGACAAACAAGAAAACATGGAATCTATTTATTGGTTAGTTTTGAAAGGGGCCTCACACTTGTAATGAATTAAAATACATATATATATTATACATAATATATATATGACCAAAAACACTCATAAGAATGGATACATCTTATTTCCACTTTGCCCTCCAGTTTTTTGTTGACAGTCATCACCCTCCTTTTTCTAGGATTATTGCCTGACATAACAGAAATTCCACTGTTTGTTCTCCACAGAGCAGTGAAAGATGAACAATCTTTCCATTCTCCTGTCATGACCCATGTTCTGGGCTTGTGCTTTTTGGAGGAGTCTTTGATCTGTAGCAGGTCTCAGAGGCTTGTCTCCCGGAGGAACATTGTGCCAATGTTGTAGGAAACCTTTTTTATTCTCGATGAAGAAAGAGAAGGCTTTGGCTGCTTAGGACCAGTTCTTACCTCCAGGAAATAGCAGACCCCAGAGATTTCCTTTGGAAAGTTGTCTGGAAGCTCTTCACGGGACCGAGGAATAAATGTGAAACTTTCTTCTCGTTTTAATAATCTAAGAAGAAAATATATAATGTGAATCATATGGGCAGGGGAGATGAGAAAAAATGGACACAAATTTTAAAGACTCGGGAAGCCTATCAATGACTGAGCTCATATTAAATGCCTTCATTCTTTGTAGAGATGTGGCCTTCATTACATTCCAAATACTAGGAAATATTATTTCTCAGGAGAAAATACCTTCACGCTATAATAATAATTTTAAAAAAGCAAAGTTGTTCTTGGTGCTAATGGAAAATATTTGTTCAAAGTTGATTTTTTTCCTAAACAAAAGGCTAAAGAAACTGCATAATACAAGTTTTTATTCAAACATGCAGGATTTACTCTTTCTGTTTTAAAAATCTGCCTAATTCTGGAGCACTCCTTTAATGTTTTGTAGACTCTCAATAAGATTTAAATCCTATGTGTCATACACATAAATCAAGTTTTTAGCTTTGTAGAACAACAGTCATAATTCCATGTTTCTGTGATATCTGGTTACTGATTTCTAGCAATACATATTTTCTAAACTCACTAGCATTTATTTGTCAAACAGCTTGACTCTTCCCATCCAGTCATAGTTAAAGACAATTTTCTAGTACACTAATACTGGAGATTTATTCTTGTCCAGTTCCATGAAATGTTCAGTTTGATAGCCGTACCTAAAAAAGTGGTCCAGAAATTCAATTTAATTCAACAACTTTTATGGGCTGCTTCTTATTGCCCTAGAAAAATCTCCTAGATTCTGTTGTGAGTATAATAAGTAGAACACAACAAGCTAAGAAGCTTAAAGTTTTGTCAAAAGAGATAGACACAGAGAATAAAAGAAACAGAAAATAAAAACTGAATAAGCAAACAAAAGCCACAGTAATATAAAAGTAATATAAAACAATAGACTAGATGCCATAAGAAAGGTGAATCCAAAAAGGTGTTGAAGTCCAGAGAGGGAAAAAGTTTACAGTGGGATGACAACTAAACCTTCATGGATGAGATGGTACTAAAGATGGGCAGAATTTCAACAAGTGAATGTGGAGAACAACATAATCAAAGGTTTAGATACAAGAGAATTATGATCAGGATCAACATGTTTCCAACTATTGGATACCATTATAGAATGAGGTAAGAGTGAGAGTTAAGGCTGAAGCAGTAGGTTAAGACAAACTTTTGAAATCCAAAACTAAAAGTTTAGACTTTATTTGGAAGGCACAGTGGAGCCAAACCTATCACTTTTTCCTTAAAAACAACTCATTTTCCTAAGACAGGTAAATGTTAATAGCAGGTCCAAGTTATTCAGGATAAGAGATGGGTTGGGGGTGAAAGGAACCATTATGACAGAGAAAAGGCAAAGTCAAAAAGTCAGTGAGTGCCAGGAGAATAAACAGTGTTTGAAAAATGTAAGATCATTGCACAAGCAATGATAATCATCTTTACACTAAAGAGAAAAAAAGAATCATTACTTGTCAAAAGTTCTTAATGGATAAAAATATTATCTGAAAATAACAGTTGGTAGTACTAAGAATTCTTATAATGTGAGCAATCTATATTTACCCTTATGAATGACTGTTGTAGTATTTTACCTTGTAAAAGATTTTTTAAAGATTTTATTCTTACTTGTTCAGTTTATTTATTTAATTTAATTTTTATTTTATATTGGGGTATAGTTGATTTACAATGTTGTGTTAGTTTCAGGTGTACAGCAAAGTAGTTCAGTTGTACATATACATATATCCATTCTTTTTCAGATTCTTTTCCCCATACTGGTTATTATAGAATATTGAGTAGTTCCTTGTGCTATACAGTAGGTCCTCGCTGATTATCTATTTTATATATAGTAGTGTATATATGTTAATCTCAAACTCCTAATTTATCCCCTTGCCCCATCTTTCTCCTTTGGTAACCAGAAGTTTGTTTTAGAAGTCTGTGAGTCTGTTTCTGTTTTGTAGATAAGTTCATTTGTATCATCTTTTTAGAGTCCACATATAAGTGATATCATATGATGTTTGTCTTTCTCTATCTGACTGACTTCACTTAGTATGATAATCTCTAGGTCCATCCATGTTGCTGCATATGGCATTATTTCATTCTTTTTTTATGGCTATTCCATTTTATATATGTACCACATCTTCTTTATCCATTCCTCTGTTGATGGACATTAGGTTGCTTCCATGTCTTGACTATTGTAAATAGTGCTTCAGTGAACATTGGGTGCATGTATCTTTTTGAACTAAGGTTTTCTCCAGATATATGCCCAGGAGTGGGATTGCTGGATTATATGGTAGTTCTATTTTTAGTCATTTAAGGAACCTCCATACTGTTCTCCACAGTGGTTGTACCAATTTACATTCCCACCAACAGTGACTGAGGGTTCCATTTTCTCCACATTATTGCAAGCACTTGTTATTTGTTGACATTTGGATAATAGCCATTATGACAGGTGTGAGGTGATATCTCATTGTGATTTTTCCTTTTTAAAAACTTCCAATTGACCATTCCTTTAAAAATATTACACAGTGATTATATTAACTTGGGATATAGGTAAATGAGTCTCATTCTAACATTTCAAAATTCTTTCAATTAACTTATCTCATTTATCCACATAATGTAACTCCATGCAAAGTTTAAACATGCTCTTCTCTGACAAATTTATGGAGGGTAAAAGTGAGTCCAGAGTAAGATAGAGTGCTTTGCTAATGGGAGCAGTAAGACAGTGTTGGCTCTGAAAGTAGAGTCCAGACCTGTTAACTCCTAGTCAAGCTTAGCACTACGATAAATAATAAAGCTACACTAAGATAGTTTTTTTTTTCTTCCAGTGTTATTGAGATATAATTGACATACAGCACTGTATAAGTTTAAGGTGAACAGTATAGTGGTTGGACTTACACCATCAAATAATTACCACAATAAGTTTAGTGAACATCTCATATAAATACAAAATTAAAGAAACAGAAAAAATTTTTTTCCTTGTGATGAGAACTCTTAGGGTTTATTCTCTTAACAACTTTCATATATAACATACAGCAGTGCTAATTACATTTTTCATGTTGTACATTACATCCCCAGTACGTATTTGCCTTATAACTGTTAGTTTGTACCTTTTGACTACATCCAATTCCTGCTCCCCCCACCCCCCTCTGGTAACCACAAATCTGCTCTCTTTTTCTGTGTTTGTTCACTTTTGAAGTATAGTTGACCTACAACACTATGTTAGTTCCTGTCATACCCAGTAGTGATTTGATATTGCTATACATTTCAAAATAATCACCATGATAAGCCTAGTTACCATATGTCATCATACAAAGATATTACATAATTATTGACAATATTGCCCACACTGTACATTTCATAACCATAACTCATTTATTCTGTAACTAGAAGTTTGTGCATCTTAATCTCCTTCAACTATTTCTCCTTCCCCCAACAATCTCCTCTCTGGCAACCACCTGTTTGTTCACAGTATACATAATGCTGGTCTTGTTTTGTTATATTCAGTCATTTGTTCTGCTTTTTAGCTTCCACATAAAAATGAAATCATACAGTATTTGTCTTTCTCTCTCTGACATTTCATATAGCATGATACCTTCTAGGTCCATCCATGCTGTCCCAAATGGCAGATTTCATTCTTTTTTATGGCTGAGTAATATTCCATTGTATGCATATGCCATATCTTCTTTATCCATTTATTTATTGATGGGCACTGAGGTTGCTTCCATATTTTGGCTATTGTAATAAAACTGCAGTGAACATAGAGGTGCATGAATCTTTTCTTATTAGTGTTTTTGTTTTCTTCAGATAAACATCCAGGAGTGGAATTTCTGGGTCATTTGATAGTTCTATTTTTAATTTTTTAAGGAATTTCCATACTGTTTTCCATAATGGCTGCACCAATTTACATTCCCTCCAACAGTGATTTAGGGTTCCATTTTCTCCACATTCTTGGAAGCGCTTGTTATTTGTTGATATTTAGATAATAGCCATCTGACAGGTGTGAGGTGATATCTCATTGTGATTTTTATTTGTATTTCCCTGATGATTAGCATCTTTTCCTTTGCCTGGTGGCCATATGTATGTCTTCTTTAAAAATGTCTACCTAGGTTCTCTCCCAGATTTTAAATTGTGTTTTTGTTTTGTTGATGTTGAGTTGTAAGAGTTCTTTGTATATTTTGGATATTAACTCCTTTTTGGATAAGTGGTTTGCAAATATCTTCTCCCAATCAGTAGAGAGCTTTTTTATTTTGTTGATAGTTTCCTTTGTTGTGCAAAACTTTTTAGTTTGATGTAGTCCCATTTGTTTATTTTTGCTTTTGTTTCCCTTGCCTAAGGAGACATGTCCAAAAAAAATTGCTAAAACCAATGACAAAAAACATATTAGCTAAGTCTTCTTCTAAAAGTTTTACAATTTCAGGTCTTATATTTAAGTCTTTAATCCATTTTGATTTTACTTTTTATATGGTGTGAAAAATTAGTCCAATTTGATTCTTCTGTCCAGTTTACCCAACACAATTTATCTTTTCCACATTGTATTTTCATTCTTCTTTTTTGTAGATTAATTGACTATATGACTGTGGGCTTAATTCTGGGCTCTTTATTCTGTTCCATTGACCTTTGTGTCTGTTTTCTGCCAGTACCATACTGTTTTGAATTACTGTAGCTTTGTAGTATGGTTTAAAATCAGGGAGCATGATACCTCCAGCTTTGTTCTTTTTTCTCAAAGTAATTTTGGCTATTCTGGGTCTTTTGTATTTCCATACAAATTTTAGAATTATTTGTTCTAGTTCTGTGAAAAATGCCATTGGTATTTTGATAGAAATTACATTGAATCTGCAGACTGCCTGAGTACCATTGTCATTTAACAATATCAGTTCTTCCAACCCATAAGCATTATATATCTTTCCATCTGTGTCATCTTCAATTTCTATTCTCAGTGTCTTATAGTTTTCTGAGTATGCATCTTTTTCCTCCTTAGTTAGATTTATTCTTAACTATTTTATTCTTTTTGATACAACTGTAAATGGGTTTGTTTTATTAATTTCTCTTTCTGACAGTTTGTTTTTAGTGTATAGAAATGCAACTGATTTCTGTATATTAATTTTGTGTCTTGCAACATTAACAAATTCATTGATAAGTTCTAGTAGTTTTCTTTTGTGGCATCTTTAGGATTTTCTATGTATAGTGTCATGTCATTTGCAAAGAGTGACAATTTTTCTTCTTTTTTTCCAGCTTGGATTCTTTAAAAAAAATTGTTTGTGTGTGTCTGATTTCTGTGGCTAGGACTTCAAATACTGTACTGTATAATAATGGTGAGAGTGGGCATACTTGTCTTGTTCAGGAAGAAATGCTTTCAGCTTTTCATTATTGAATATGATGTTGGCTTGGATTTGTCATATAAGACCTTTATTATGTTGAGCTATGTTCCCTCTATACCTACTTTGTTCAGAACTTTTATCACAAATCTATGTTGAATTTTGTCAAAAGCTTTTTCTGCATCTACTGAAATGATCATATAATTTTTATTCTTCAGTTTGTTAATGTGGTTTATCACATAGTTTGATTTGCAAATATTGAACCATTCCTGATTCCCTGAGATATATCCCACTTGATCATGGTATATGATCCTTTTAAGGTATTGTTGACTTCAGTTTGCTAATGTTTTGTTGAAGGTTTTTACATCCATGTTCATCATTGATACTGGCCTATAATTTTCTCTTTTTTGTGATGTCTTTGTTTGGTTTTGGTAACAGGCTGATGCTGGCCTCATAGAATGAGTTCAGAAGTGTTCCTTGCTCTTCCACTTTTTGGTAATAGTTTGAGAAGATTAGGTGTTGATGCTTCTTTAAATATTTGGTAGAATTCACCTCTGAGTCCATCTGGTTCTGCACTTTTATTTGATGGGAGTTTCAAAATTACTGATTCAACTTCATTACTGGTAATTGTTCTGTTCATATTTTCTATTTCTTCTTGGTTCAGTCTTGGAAAATTATACATTTCTAGGAATTTTTCCATTTTTTCTAGGTTGTCCATTTAATTGATGTATAATTGTTTGCAGTAATATCTTATGATCCTTTGTAATTCTGTGGTGTTGGTTGTAACTTACTCTTTTACATTTCAGATTTCATTGATTTGGGCTATCTTTTTTAGTTTGGCTAAATGTTTATCAATGTTGTTTATCTTATCAAAAGTTCATATCTCATTTTCACTGATCTATTGGTTTTTATAAAATTCTCTATTTCCTTTATTTCTGCTCTGACTTATATGATTTCCTTCCTTCTACTAATTTTGGGTTTTATTTGTACTTCTTTTTCTAGTTCCTTCAGGTGTGAGATTAGATTATTTATTTGAGATATTTCTTGTTCCCTGTGGTAGGCTTGTATTGCTATAAAATTCTCTTTAAGAACCGCTTTTTGCCCCATCCCATAGATTTTGAACTGTTATGTTTCCATTTTCATTTGTCTCAAGGTATTTTTTGATTTTCTTATTGATATCTTGAGTGACCCATCAGTTGTTTAGTAGCATATTGCTTACCTTCCACATGTTTGTGATCTTTGCAGTTTTTATTCTTATAGTTGACTTCCCTTCTTATACCAAAACAAAAAACATCCTTGATCTGATTTCATTTTCCTTAAATTTACTGAGACTTGTTTTGTGGCCTAGCCCCTGTGATCTATCCTGGAGAATGTTCCATGTGCACTTGAAAAGAATATGTATTATGCTGCTTTTGGATGAAATGTTCAATATACATCCATTAAGCCTATCAAGCATAATGTGTCATTTAAGGCCAGTGTTTCCGTATTGATCTTCTGTCTGGATAATCTGCCCATTGATGTAAGTGAGGTGTTGAAGTCCCCTACTGTTATTGTGTTCCTGTCAATTTCTCCCTTTATGTGTGTTAATATTTGCTTTATGTATATTTAAATGCTCTTACATTGGGTATATATATTTACAATCGTTAGATCTTCTTCTTGATCATTAAGTGATATATTAATTTGTCTCCTGTTAAAGTCTCTGTTTTAAAGTCATTTTGTCTGATATAAGTATTGCTACCCTGGCTTTTTTTTTCATTTCAATGTGCATGGAATATCTTTTCCCACCCCCTCACTTTCGGTCTGTGTGTATCTTCAGATGTGAAGTGAGTACCCTGAAGGCAACATATATGTATCCATTCACCCACTGTATGTCTTTTCTTTGGAGCACATAGTCCATTTACATTTGTAGTAATTATTGATAGGTTTGTACTTATTACCATTTCATTAATTGGTTTGGGGTAGTTTTTGTAGTTCTTTTTTGTTCCATTTTTCTTCTTTGCTTTCTTCCCTTGTGATTTGATGATTATCTTTAATGTTTGGATTCCTTTCTCTTTTTTGTGTTTATGTATCTATATAGATTTTTGGTTTGTGATTACCATGAGGTTTATATATAGCAAAATATACATACATGATTATATTACATTATTGATCTCTAAGTTCAAACACATCTTACCAACCCTGAATTTTTCTCCCCCACATTCACTGTTTCAAACATATTTTACATCAATTTGTTTTGTGTATCCCTTAGCTACTTATTATTATGCATACAGTTTGGTTTTACTACTTTTGTCTTTTAACCTTCTTGTTTTTTACGTAGTTGATTTACTACCTTTATGGTATATTTGCCTTTTCCAATGAGATTTTTCTCTTTGTAATTTTCATGTTTCTAGTTTTGACCTCTTCTTTTCTGCTTAGAGAAGGCCCTTTAGCATTTCTTGTAAAACTTGTTTTTGGTGTTGAACTTTTTTAGCTTTTTATTGTCTGTAAACCTTTTGATTTCTCCATCAAATCTGAAAAGAGCTTGCCAGGTAGAGTATTCTTGGTTGCAGGCTTTTTCCTTTCATCACTTTAAATATATCATGCCACTCCCTTCTGGCCTGCAGAGTCAGTTGATAGTCTTATGGGAATTCCCTTGTACATAACACGTTGCTTTTCCCTTGCTGCTTTAATGTTCTTTATCTTTAATTTTTGCCATTTTAATTACAGTGTGTCTTGGTCTGGTCCTCTTTGTGTTGATCTTGTTTGTGACTTTCTGTGTTTCTTGGACCTGAATGTCTGTTGACTTTCCTAGGTTAGGGAAGTTTTCAGTTATTAGTTCTTCATATGTAGTCTCTGCCTGTTTCTCTCTCTCTTCTTCTACTTGGACCCCTATAATGTTAATAATATGCTTGATGTTGTCACTGAGGTCTCTTAAGCTCTCTTCTTTTTAAAAAATTCTTTTTCTGTTCATCATGAGTGATTTCCACTACTCTGTCTTCCAGTCCACTGACTCATTTGTCTGTATCATCTAATCTACTCTTGATTTCTCCTTGTGTATTTTTATTTCTGTTATTGTATTCTTCAGGTTTGTTTCATTCTTCTTCACATTTCCTAACTCTTTGTTGAAAACTTCTAACTTCTTACTTTTTTCATTCATTTTTCTCCCCTGTTCTTTGAACATCTTTATGATCATTACCTTGAACTCTTTTTCAGGTAGATTCCTTATCTTGAACTTCATTTAGTTCTTCTGGGTTTTTATATTTCTCTTTCCTCTGGAACATATTCCTCTTTTGCCTAGTTTTGCCTATTTCTCTGTTTTTATTTTTACGTATTTGGTAGATTGCTTATGTTTCTCAATCTTGGAGAAGTGGTCTTATGTAGGAGATGACATATGGGGCCCAGCAGCACACTTCCCTTTGGTTACCAGAGCTATATGCTCTAAGGGTACTCTCTATGTGGGCTACATGGGCCCTTCTGTTGTGGTGGACTGACTACTGTGGGTGTACTGGTAGACATGGCTGGCCCCAGGTCCAGTTGGTTGCCAGATTCTGACTAGGGTAAAGGCTGTAGGCCACTGGTAGATAGGGCTGGGTCCTGGCATGACTGGCTGCACCAACTGGGAACTTCCAGTCCTAGTGCTGGTCTGCTGGTGGCAGGGCTGGGTTATGAACCAGCTGGATACAGAATCTGGGGTATTCCTGGGGCTAGTGTTGGCCCACTGGTGGGTGAGACAATGTCCTGTGGTGGCTGGCTGGAGGGTTAAAGACCCCATAGCTAGTGTCAACCTGCTGCTGGGAGAGGCCAGATCCTAGTGTAGTTGGCTGAGGGCACCAAAGTGTCCAGAAACTAATTTTGACCCACTGGTGGGCAGGACAGTGTTCAGCAGATCTTGAGTCTGGTGCTGGTGCCAACCTGCTGGTGGGTGGGTCAGGTTGAAACAGGTGGTTGTAAGGCTGCAGTGGTCCTGGGCTTGCATCTGCCTGTTGTTGGGTGGGCCAGGGCCCAGGGTGACCTGAGGCTGGTGTCATCCTACTGTTGGGTGGAACCATGTCCTGGGGCAGCTGGAGCTCAGAGCAGCCGACTTGCTGATGAGTGAGATTTTATCTCCACACGGGTAGCTGCTTGGCCTTTGGCTTCCCAGAACTGGTGCTGACTGGCTGAGTCTCAGTGGTTAAAAGCTAGAGGGAATATTCCAAAATGGTACTGGTCAGAACCACCAGTGTCCTCGTAGTAGATAGAGTCCCAGGTGTCTCCTACTTCTCTTGGAAGCTCTCCAAGAAGAGCAAATGGGTCCTTTCAAATTACTGCTTTTGCCCTGGGTCCCAGAGCATGTGATTTTGCATGAACCCTTTAAATGTGTTGTCTCTATTTCTACAGCCCTCTGTCTCTCCCAAAAGTAAGTCCCATTGCTCTTCAAAGCCAAACATTCTGGGGGTTTGTCTTCCAAGTGTAGGACCCCTGGACTGAGAAGCCCATATGGAGTTTGGGAGCCCAATGTTGGGCTTGGATCCCTTGCTCCTTGGGGAGAAACTCTGCAATTGTAAATATCCTACCTTTTCTGGGTCACCTACCTAGGGGTATGGGTCTTGACTACAGTGCATCTCTGTCCCTTCTATCCATATCATTGTGTTTCATTTTTCATAGCTTTAATTGTATAAAATATTCTCTGCTAGTCTTCATGTTGTTCTCATCAATAGTTGCTCTGTAAATAGTTGTAATTTTGGTGTGCCCATAGAAGGAGGTGAGCTCAGGGTCTTCTTACTCTACCATCTTGGTCACTTCTCTTTAAGATAGCTTTACATCACAAAATAACTAAACTGAGATGTAGATAAGCCTTAATGACAATCAGAATGGAAGTCATTTTAGTCCTGTTTGCTTTCTTTTTGTTTTTATAGATGTTGATTGTCTTTACATATAATATACAATCAGTTACTTCAGAAGAAAAAAATGTAAAATTCCCTAAACAATAGTTTAATTTAGCATTGAATTCCAGAATAATTTTTCTTAGCTCAGAACAGTCATCAATGTGCAACATGTGGGTATCAATGATGCCAATCAATCAATAGACACTTGTTGAGTGCTTGTGACATGCTGAAATAGTCCTCTGAATGGAAGAGAGTAAGTGGACATGCACAGAATATGTTAATACAAAATTTAAAGGGCAAGAAATACTGATGATACAAATTAAGAATAAAAGCCAGCATATGGTACAACATATGATAAAATCTAAAGGAGGACATTCTGTAGGGTAAAGGGAGAAATGATGACTGTGGATCTTAGTACAAAATTCTAGAACCAGAGCAATAAAGTTCACTTCCACCAATTATAAAATAGAGCCATAAGCTCAATCTTTCCAACACGTTTCCTTAAAGGCCCATTATCAACAAACAGGATTCTACATAAACTACATTTCTTTATTCCTACATGTTAAGCCCCCTAATTTTGCTATCTTTACAGTTTGTTTGCCTTACCAAAGTCTTTATATTTTGCTCTAATTGAGATTTTTATGACTGAATAATAAAATTGGGAAAACTTCTATGAAAGCCCTTGTAAATGACTGAAAGAGGGTGTAGTAGTGGCTTTGGATGCCACAACTTAAATAATTCACTGGACTTTGTCTGGGAGGATACTTTTAATAATGAATTAATTTCTTGACATTTTAAATTCATCTCATATATACTGTGCTAAAATACAAATGCATCAACTTTTATGGAGTTTTATTCTTTTATAAGTATATGTTTTGGTATTAATAAACTAAATACAGTTTTAAATTTTAATTATAAAAATGAGAGCACATAAGGATAAATTGATCCAAGCTCCTATGATACCCAGTATTTTGCAAGTTTTGCATATATAAACACTGAAGTGCAACATTCAGATGATTTCCAATAGGAAAATCTGAATGAGTTACTGGCGGGTCTGTGCAGGAGGTCGGGGGAAACATTTCACACAGCACACCTGGTCATGATGAGTCATGGTGATAAATAAATGATCAAATGTGTATACAGGGATTAAGAATTTATACACTGATCACCTCAGAACTTCTGACCCTTCTGATATGCTTTATTAAGTCCAAGTCCCTGGGCTGGCTCTAAAGCTTTGCCTAGCAGTCCATTTCTTCAGCAACTCAGGACTGATATGGAAGCTTAAATTCTACATAAATCTAAATTAATCTCCAGCTCTAATCCCTAAGTGGTTGATATACAACTTGGGAATTTCAACATGTTTAACAAGTGTTCAGAAGCCACACAAATCCTAGTTTACCTGCCTGTCACCCTTCCCCTTCTCAACAGAGTTTTTTCTACAAATTGATTTTCAAGATGAAAATTAACTGCTTCTACATATCATCGGATGGCCCTCAAGCATGCCACGGACCTCCATGGTGGTCCATGAAGCTTCTCCCTTACTGCTGTGTAATGAAGCTGTTCTCTGATTCCTTCAGCTCTTGTCTGAATGCCCATTCCCCCTTGTTTTCACTAAGCATTGTGCTCTCCTGTATTCTGTCTTGGAAAAGGACCTGAAACTAAATCACACTGAGGTACAAATGACCTAAATGTAATTTCCATTTTAACACAAGATCCAGAGTTTTGAAAAAGTAATCAAGTTGTAACCATGACATTTCAGGCATCCTATTCTAGGATTTATTGTCTTCTTCAGATCATACTTCATTGTCATATATACAGGTTGTCATATATACATATATATGACATATGTATAATTGTCATATATACAGGTTGATGGTTATATATTATTCTAACCTAATGGCTTATTATTCTAAACTAATGGCTTAGGTTAGAATTTGATCTTTTATTACTCTATTCCTTTTTCTCCAAATCTATACTTTGATTTGATTGCTAATTAGGGAGGCCTTTAGGGCTGGTTGCTATGTGCATTTCTCATACTACTCCAAGACTGTAGAATTAGGAAAGATAACCAGTAATACAATTCTCAAGCCAGGCTTTACCTTCATGCAGTCTTCTGGTCAATGAGTTCAGCAGTTAGCTGGTCAACAGTTAGTTCCTAAATGCCTTCTAAGAGCTAGGTGCTGAACAAATGCATTGCTAGTTTTGATTGTAATAGTTATGGGGCAGGAGAGGACTGAGATGGAAAGAAGGAACTTTTATTTTTGCTGAAAATGTCTTTTTATAAAGTGTTTTTTGTTTGTTTGTTTGTTTGTTTTAGCTGAGTTGATGCCATGGGTAACTCCCTAGACAAAACAAACCTTGCTGAAATTAATAGATGTATTTCCAGTCTCTAATAGTGACCAACTAGATGTGCAGTCCTCTAACATCTGCATGTTTGAAATCATCATGCAAGATTGGAAAATCTTTTGTTTGTTTCAACAACTAAAAAGACCTGTGTAATATGCAAAGTTATAAGAGAGCAACAACTCAGAATGCTATCTACCAAAGTAATCACAAACTTGTCTATTCATTTCCATGCTACTGCGCACCGAAGAATTCATTAAGGCCAAGGCAAGAGACAATAATATATGAGGCATTTTGCAGAGCTGAGGCCAAGAAAGCATATGAGGATAGTGACTTTTTGAAGACTGAATATCTGAAATGTCTTTATTTCATGCTCTTCTCAACTTGATTAGTTTGATGCATCATTAAATTCTTGATTGGAAATTATTTTCTCCTCAATATTTTGCTGCTAAAAAGTCAGGTGTCATTCCATTTCCTATTCCGGTGGGTATAAACTTTCTGTCAGTCTCTCTCTCTTTCTCTCTCTCTTTTATCATCTTCATCATCTTTCTGTCTCTGGTTTTATAAAAATTAATGATAATGGTGTCTCAATGCATTTTTTATTCATTAAAATGACCATTAGTGGAACCTTTTGATATACAAAGTTATATCTTTCAGTTCTGAGAAATTTTGGTATTTCATTGATAATTTTTTACATTTATTCGTATTTTTCTTTCTGGATTTCTGCTTAGTTATATATTGGACTTGGTAAATTGATCCTCCAGTTTGTTTTCTTTTCTCTGTGATTTACTTGCTCATTTTTCTATTCTATTTTCTGCATGATTTCCTCTAATATTATCTTGTAATCCTCACAAGGATTTTAAAACAATTTTAAAACTTCAGATATCATATTTTTAATTTCCAAGAGCTCATATTTGTTATATGATTGTTTCATTTTTTTAAGTGTTTTGTTCTTACTTACAATCTTAAATCTATGACAACATTAATCATCCTTTTTGATTTTCTTCTGTTCTCTATATTGCCTCCATTTCCTCCAAATGCTTATTGACTACTTGTTGTTGGGATTTTATTTTTTTTGGTTGTTGTTGTTTGCTTGCTTATTTTGGTCTTTCTCTTTCATATTAAAGGCATTCAAAAATGACTAATATCATTGGAAGTCCCTTTTACTTAACTGTGATGCAGTGCAATCTGATTGGAAGCTTTATGTGTGGCAAGATTTTATAAAATTGTGGGTTTCTTTTGGGCATTTCACTAGGGCTCCCAAATATCAATACATTTAGCATTTTTCCCTTGGGCTAATTTGTCCAAGTAACAATGTTCCAATCATGCCTGTGGCATTAAACCTGGCTTCCAGCATTCTGGAAGTTAAATGGAGGAAATGAGCTGGGAATCTCACTGTTCAGTATATAGACTGTTACTTAGTCCCCCTGTTTCACCTGATCAAATTTAGAGCCATTTTCATTCAATATCTCAAGGAAAATAAACTATTGTATACTTTTAGAGTTATTTGTCCCTTCCAAATCTATTCTTACTAAATAATACAGTTTTAGATGAGCACATGGCTACCCAGCTAGAAACTACATTTTTCAAATTCCTCACAACTAAGTTTCTGAGTGATTATTAGGTTCCTACAATTAGAGTCACTCGTTCAAGATTTGAATGTCAGAAGTTAAGTTGATTCCATTTTCTTTTGGCAACTGACTATTAACCCTGGCTATCAGATCAGAATTTTGCAGAAGAAGGCTCCAGTTTCTAGTTTCCTGAGTATCAGGAAAATGGCCCAGTAGTGGTGACTTTTTCACCCAACCTCTTAATCGCTGTAATGAACATTTAGGCAACCACTTTTCAGCTTCCTGAGATTCAAAGCTTAGTATGGCTGTGGCCATGGCTCCAGATCTAGAACATTATAACTCCAGTAGTGACATCAGAGGCTTAACTAGCCAGTTTTATATTTGCTGGCATCATTTCAAGATACCCAGTTTAGAATCTGCTCTTTTTCCCCCTTTCATGGTTCTGTAAGCATATCATTCACTGTATTAAATCTTTTCCATCTTAAAATACCTGGGGTTGTTTCTACTTCTTGTACTTTTTCTGAAATTTCTCTCAGTTATGTGTTGGACTTTGTAAATTAATCCTCTAATTAGTTTCTCTCTTTTTCTGAATAGGCTGATATTTAGTTAGAGTATATAAGCTTGCTTCTTATCTGTACCTTCCTCTGTAAGACTTGAGACGTCATTGTTCCCCTCTGTACTAAGCCAAATACCACTAAAGTATACACTTTTCATCTTGCTCTCTTCCATTGTTAACTCCTTTTCCCTTCTTTGTTTGTATATGTTGGGAGAGGATTATATTTGTTTTATATTTTTACTATCATTTTCCTACTATTTCAGAAAAGATTAATGAAAAGTCAGGTGTTCAATCTGCAACGTTAAATTAGAATTTTCTACTGTTGCTAATTACCTGCATATCTTTTTGCTAAGGAATGCATTTGGAGTCTGTTATGATGGCATTAGACACTATGTCTTTGAGTGATGGAGAAGGATAACAGTTCTGAGAAAAGAAAATGAAAAAAAGATAAAAATTCTTTGTGGTTTTCTAAGTGTTCTGTAGTTCTCAATTTTTCCTATTCACCTTCTTCTTTCCATCTGAGTGGAATAAAAGAAGTTCCGCTCTGTATTTCTGCTTTATGCTTCACTGCTCCAAAATCTGATACAGTTTGAAGATAGGCCCAATAAAACTATAGTTATTGAGTCAGACAGCCTAAAATCCCTTGAAATTCAATGATTCATTCTTTGGAAATAACACTCCTGTCCAAATAAGGAAAATAAGAATCTGGCTTACTATGAAATAAACAGAAGGAGCTCACCAAACCTGTATGCATTTTAAGGTTACAAACATTTTAAGTTACGGATTTTGTAGCAATTTTATAGAATCATGTTTGTGGGTTTTAAAATTCAAGTTAATGGACAAGTTTTCAAAAAGGGACAGTTTCCCTATATGTCCCTGAAAAGTATAAAGCAGAGAGCCATAGAGGCTCTCTGTGACACCCTGGATCATTTCTTTTTGCAACCACCTTGTGTTAAGTATTGATAGCAAAGTATGCTTACTATAAATTCCACAGTCTGTGTGCCTGGTGCTTGCTAGGGAGTGAACATTCTGGTATGTGTTTCTTATTTGGATGGCAAAACAAACGCTTCTTAAATTCTTAATTTTAGGATACTGAATAGCTAAAGATAATTCTGCTCCATTGGTTTCTGTGGACATATTGTCAATTTTCAGCTTTAACAGCCTAAAACCTCCATTTAACAGACTAAAAACCAAAGAGAGTTAAAATTAAAAACACTAAGAAGAGTTACATGTCTACAGGCAAAATTTCAAAAAGAGGTGGCAAATGAGAGATTAGAAAAGATAAATGTAATCAGTTCTTATTAATTAAATAATTTCTTCACATTTTTTATTCCTTTGATCAAAATTATTTTTTAACAATAAGTCCAATATCACACTAGTCTTTCTGTATAAAAGACAAAGGGTGGAGTGGAAGGAAAAAATATGCACATTTTTAAAATGAACAATCCTTCATTGACTTCATTATTAAAATATTAGATATGAAACAATTTTAAAGAATTCTGTGTTCTCTATTTGATGTATTCCTGAACCAATCATAAGTAGAATTAGTCTAGATCATTGTAAGGAGAACATAGAAAGTTGTAATGACTTCAGTCCCAAAGAAGGCAAATCAGCCTGAAGAAAATATTTAGGAGCTAGAAAACAAAAAGTGAACTTTTTTCTTTTCTTCAAGGGTTTAACCCTCCTCCTCCTCATTCTTCCTTTTTTTTTCTTTTAAAGTGTTCACATTTTAGTAACATTACATTCCCCATGTTATCACCACAGAATATAAATTCAGGTTAGATGAGAGAACTTCACAAATGCAATAAAGTATTCTGTAATATACCAAAGTTTGTATAAAATGTCTGACCAAATCAGCTTGCTCAAAAATCATTAATCACTTCCATTATAGATAATTTATTTAGTTTAACATTTATAATTCTTAAAAATAAACATACTATACACACTTTAAAAAGTGTTTTCCATTTACCTTTTCATTAGCACTTAAAATACATATTTCTGCTTGAAGATGACATTTAAAAATTATTCTAAAATAGCAGCAGCAAAATAAAATTCTGTAATAACAAAAGAGCAAAACTAGGATCCATAATTAAGTTATTCTCATATTTACAAGTATGATCCTGAAATAAATACTACTTCTAAGCAGCTCTGTTATCAGCTTTTCATGTTTGGTTTAAATGCACACAACTTGTCAGTGTGGGGAGGCTTATATTATAATATTATATTCTATGTATTGTTCTGAAAGGGTTCTTCAAGAGCCAACCAGTCCTAAAAACTGAAGGCCATAAAGCAAATAGGATTCCTATGTAACATCAAAAGCCTGTGATATTTTGTAGCAGCTAGGAGTATTTTACGATTGGCTTGTTCTCTTCTTTAGAACTAATTTCATGAGGAGAGCTTAAGAGGGTGGACATTTTACCATTATCATGTGCATGTAAAAGTGACATGTTTCTTTTGTGCTAATTTGACTCCTCTGAATGACATAGTTAGTGAGCTAGTCACCAATAATTTCATGACCAGGCAAATGAAACCTGCAAAAAAAGAAGCCAGTTTCAAATTAACATGTTATTGTCTCACCCACTCAACAATTTATTTTCAACATAAATATATAACCTCATTAGTGCATACATTTAGTTTACATACTGTCATTTTGTATGAAATAAACACTTTAGTTCTCTCTTAGTCTCTTTAAAAAAAATAAATAAATAACCTCAATATGAGATGTCTGACTAAAGCAAGCACTATCAACAAGACCAAGACAGCATCTCTTCTAAGGTTTAGCTTTTGGCCAGAATTCCTGATACATAGAATAGTCCATACCAGGAGTCATTGCTCCTGCAACAAAGCCTTGGGTTGCCAGGCACATGTGAATCAGGTGAATGGACATTTTAGTATTTTCCCTTCTCTTCAATTTATATAATTCATACACAACGATTGCTACAAAACCTGCCATTCCAATGGGGACAAACGGTGCCCCTCTGGCTATTCAAATAAATTTAGATCCATGATCTTCATCATATGAAGAAAGAGAAACATCTGTGTAGGTAGACAGTGATATTGAAGACTCTTTTGAAAACTACAGGACTTCTTTAAGTCACTTAAATTCCCTGGTTCTGTTCTCCAGAAGAGATCACATCTTGGATCACAAATCAAACCTTGGAAAATTTAAGAAAATTGAAATCTTATCAATCATCTTTTCCAACCACAATGCTATGAGATTATAAATCAATTACAGGAAAAAACTGTAAAAACCACAAATACATGGAGGCTGAACAGTGTGCTGCTAAATAACCAAGAGATCACTGAAGACATCAAAGAAGAAATAAACAAATACATAGAAACAAAATACAATGAAAACACGATGATGCTAAACCTATGGGATGCAGGGAGAGGACTGGGGTTGGCTGTGTGAACACAGCCTGAAGGGGCTAGTGCACCACAGCCAGCCGGGAGGGAGTCCAGGAAAAAGTCTGGAGCTGCCAAAGAGGAAAGAGACTTTTTTTTGCCTCTTTGTTTCCTGGTACACGAGGAGAGGGGATTAAGAGTGCCGCTTTTAAAGGAGCTCCAGAGATGGGCATGAGCCACGGCTATCAGCACGGACCCCAGAGACGGGCATGAGACACTAAGGCTGCAGCTGCAGCCACCAAGAAGCCTGTGTGCAAGCACAGGTCACTATCCACACCGCCCCTCCCGGGAGTCTGTGCAGCCCGCCACTGCAGGGTCCCGTGATCCAGGGACAACTTCCCCGGGAGAACACACGGTGTGCCTCATGCTGGTTCAACGTCACACTGGCCTCTGCCACCACAGGCTCGTCCTGCATTCTGTACCCCTCCCTCCACCCGGCCTGAATGAGCCAGAGCCCCCAAATCAGCTGCTCCTTTAACCCCATCATGTCTGAGCAAAGAAGAGACACCCTCAGGCGACCTACAAGCAGGGGGGGGGGCCAAATCCAAAGCTGAACCCCAGGAGCTGTGTGAACAAAGAAGAGAAAGGGAAATTTCTCCCAGCAGGCTGAGGAGCAGTGGATTAAATCTACACAATCAACTTGATGTACCCTGCATCTGTAGAATACCTGAATAGACAGCAAATCATCCCAAATTGAGGAGGTGGACTTTGGGAGCAATGATATATATATATATTTCCCCTTTTTCTCTTTTTCTGAGTGTATATGTGTATACTTCTATGTGTGATTTTGTCTGTATAGCTTTGCTTTTACCATTTATCCTAGGGTTCTGTCTGTCCTCTTTTTTTTTTTTTTAGTATAGTTTTTAGCACTTGTTATCGTTGGTGGATTTGTTTTTTTGGTTTGGTTGCTCTCTTCTATCTTTCTTTCTTTTTAATTTTAATTTTTTTAAATAATTATTTTTTATTTTAGTAAATTTATTTTATTTTATTTTACTTTCTTTTCTTTTCTTTTATCTTCTTTCTTTCTTTATTTTTTTCTCCTTTTATTCTGAGCTGTGTGGATTACAGGGTCTTGGTGCTCCAGCCAGAGGTCAGGGCTGTTCCTCTGAGGTGGGAGAGCCAAGTTCAGGACACTGGACCACAAGAGACCTCCAAGCTCCACGTAATATCAAACAGTGAAAATCTCCCAGAGATTTCCATCTCAACGCCAAGACCCAGCTCCACTCAACGACCAGCAAGCTACAGTACTGGACACCCTATGCCAAACAACTAGCAAGACAGAAACACAACCCCGTCCATTAGCAGAGAGGCTACCTAAAATCATAATAAGGCCACAGACACCCCAAAACACACCACCAGACGTGGACCTGCCCACCAGAAAGACAAGATCCAGCCTCATCCACCAGAACACAGGCACTAGTCTCATCCACCAGGAACCCTACACAACCCACTGAACCAACCTTAGCCACTGGGGACAAACACCAAAAACAATGGGAACTAAGAACCTACAGGCTGCAAAAAGGAGACCTCAAACATAGTAAGTTAAGCAAAATGGGAAGACAGAGAAACACACAGCAGATGAAGGAGCAAGGCAAAAACTCACCAGACCTAACAAATGAAGAGGAAATAGGCAGTCTACCTGAAAAAGAATTCAGAATAATGATAGTAAAGATGATCTAAAATCTTGGAAATAGAATGGAGAAAATACAAGAAACGTTTAACAAGGACCAGAAGAACTAAGCAGCAAACAAACAGTGAATGAACAACACAATAAAGGAAATTAAAAATTCTCTAGAAGGGATCAATAGCAGAATAACTGAGGCAGAAGAACAGATAAGTGACCTGGAACATAAAATAGTGGAAATAATTACTGCAGAGCAGAATGAAGAAAAAAGAATGAAAAGAATTGAGGACAGTCTCAGAGACCTCTGGGACAACATTAAACACACCAACACTCGAATTATAGGGGTCCCAGAAGAAAAAGAGAAAAAAACGGGACTGAGAAAATATTTGAAGAGATTATAGTGGAAAACTTCCCTAATATGGGAAAGGAAATAGTTAGTCAAGTCCTGGAAGCACAGAGAGTCCCATACAGGATAAATCCAAGGAGAAACACGGCAAGGCATGTAAAAATCAAATTATCAAAAATTCAATAAAAAGAACAAATATTAAAAGCAGCAAGGGAAAACAACAAATAACATAAAAGGGAATCCCCATAAGGTTAACAGCTGATCTTTCAGCAGAAACGCTGCAAGCCAGAAGGGAGTGGCAAGACATATTTAAAGTGATGAAAGGGAAAAACCTGCAACCAAGATTACTCTACCAAGCAAGGATCTCGTTCAGATTTGATGGAGAAATTAAAAACTTTACAGACAAGCAAAAGCTAAGAGAATTCAGTACCACAAAACCAGCTTTACAAAAAATGCTAAAGGAACTTCTCTAGGCAGGAAACACAAGAGAAGGAAAAGACCTAAAATAATAAACCCAAAACAATTAACAAAATGGTAATAGGAACATAGATATTGATAATTACCTTAAATGTAAATGGATTAAAAGCTCCAACCAAAAGATAGACTGGCTGAATGGATACAAAAACAAGAATGTATATATGCTGTCTACAGGAGACCCACTTCAGACCTAGGGACACATACAGACTGAAAGTGAGGGGATGGAAAAAGATATTCCATGCAAATGGAAATCAAAAGAAAGCTGGAGTAGCAATTCTCCTACCAGACAAAATAGACTTTAAAAGAAAGACTATTACAAGAGACAAAACAGGACACTACATAATGATCAGGGGATCAATCCAAGAAGAAGATGTAACAATTGTAAATATTTATGCACCCAACATAGGAGCACCTCAGTACGTAAGGGAAATACTAAGAGCCATAAAAGGGGAAATCCACAGTAACACAATCATAGTAGGGGATTTTAACACCCCACTTTCACCAATGGACAGTTCGTCCAAAATGAAAATAAATAAGGAAACACAAGCTTTAAATGATACTTTAAACAAGATGGGCTTAATTGATATTTATATGGCATTCCATCCAAAAACAACAGAATACACATTCTTCTCAAGTGCTCATGGAACATTCTCCAGGATAGATCATATCTTGGATCATAAATCAAGCCTTGGTAAATTTAAGAAAATTGAAATCGTATCAAGTATCTTTTCCGACCACAATGCTATGAGACTAGATATCAATTACAGGAAAAAATCTGTAAGAAATACAAACACATGGAGGCTAAACAAAACACTACTTAATAACCAAGGGATCACTGAAGAAATCAAAGAGGAAATCAAAAAATACCTAGAAAAAAATGACAATGAAAACACGACGACCCAAAACCTATGAGATGCAGCAAAAGCAGTTCTAAGAGGGACGTTTATAGCAATACAATCCTACCTTAAGAAACAAGAAACATCTCAGATAAACAACCTAACTTTACACCTTAAGCTATTATAGAAAGAAGAACAAAAAAAACCCCAAAGTTAACAGAAGGAAAGAAATCATAAAGATGAGATCAGAAATAAATGAAAAGGAAATGAAGGAAATGACAGCAAAGATCAATAAAACTAAAAGCTGGTTATTTGAGAAGATAAACAAAATTGATAAACCATTAGCCAGACTCATCAAGAAAAAAAGGGAGAAGACTAAAATCAATAGAATTAGAAATGAAAAAGGAGAAGTAACAACTGACACTGCAGAAATACAAAGGATCATGGGAGATTGCTACAAGCAACTACATGCCAATTAAATGGACAACCTGGAAGAAATGGACAAATTCTTAGAAATGCACAATCTTCCAAGCCTGAAAAAGAAAGAAATTGAAAATATGAACAGACCAATCACAAGCACTGAAATTGAAACTGTGATTAAAATCTTCCAACAAACAAAACCCAGGACCAGATGGCTTCACAGGCAATTTCTATCAAACATTTATAGAAGAGCTAACACTGATCCTTCTCAAACTCTTCTAAAGTATAGCAGAGGGAGGAAAACTCCCAAGCTCATTCTACGAGGCCACCATCACACTGATACCAAAACCAGACAAAGATGTGACAAAGAAACAAAACTACAGGACAATATCACTGATGAACATAGATGCAAAAATCCTCAACAAAATACTAGCAAACAGAATCCAACAGCACATTAAAAGGATCATACACCATAATCAAGTGGGATTTATCCCAGGAATCCAAGGATTCTTCAATATATGCAAATCAATCAATATGATA
Source organism: Eubalaena glacialis (assembly GCF_028564815.1). Classification (NCBI taxonomy): domain Eukaryota; kingdom Metazoa; phylum Chordata; class Mammalia; order Artiodactyla; family Balaenidae; genus Eubalaena; species Eubalaena glacialis. The sequence goes on from NC_083725.1 coordinate 36,984,295, forward strand.
CAACACATTAACAAATTGAAGGAGAAAAACCATGTGAAGATCTCAATAGATGCAGAGAAAGCTTTCAACAGAATTCAACACCCATTTATGATAAAAACCCTGTAGAAAGTAGGCATAGAGGGAACTTTCCTCAACATAATAAAGGCCATATATGACAAACCCACAGCCAACATCGTCCTCAATGGTGAAAAAATGAAACCATTTCCACTAAGATCAAGAACAAGACAAGGTTGTCCACTCTCCCCACTATTATTCAACGTAGTTTTGGAAGTTGTAACCACAGCAATCAGAGAAGAAAAAGAAATAAAAGGAATCCAAATCTGAAAAGATGAAGTAAAGCTGTCACTGTTTGCAGATGACATGATACTATACATAGAGATTCCTAAAGATGCCACCAGAAAACTACTAGAGCTAATCAATGAATTTGGTAAAGTAGCAGGATACAAAATTAATACACAGAGATCTCTTGCATTCCTATACACTAATGATGAAAAATCTGAAAGTGAAATTAAGAAAACACTCCCATTTACCATTGCAACAAAAAGAAAAAAATATCTAGGAAAGACCTACCTAAGGAGACAAAAGACCTGTATGCAGAACATTAAAAGACATGATGAAAGAAATTAAAGATGATACAAATAGAAGGAGAGATATACCATGTTCTTCGATTGGAAGAATCAACATTGTGAAAATGACTCTACTACCCAAAGCAATCTACAGATTCAATGCAATCGCTATCAAACTACCACTGACATTTTTCACAGAACTAGAAGAAAAAATTTCACAATTTCTATGGAAACACAAAAGACCCCGAATAGCCAAAGCAATCTTGAGAAAGAAAAACAGAGCTGGAGGAATCAGGCTCCCTGACTTTAGACTATACTGCAAAGCTACAGTAAACAAGACATTATGGTACTGGCACAAAAACAGAAATATAGATCAATGGAACAGGAGAGAAAGCCCAGAGATAAACCCACGCAAATATGATTACCTTATCTTTGATAAAAGAGGCAAGAACATACAGTGGAGAATAGACAGCCTCTTCAATAAGTGGTGCTGGGAAAACTGGACAGCTACATGGAAAAGAATGAAATTAGAACACTCCCTAACACCATACACAAAAATAAACTCCAAATGTATTAAAGACCTAAATGTAAGGCCAGACACTATAAAACTCTTAAAGGAAAACATAGGCAGAACACTCTATGACATAAATCACCCCAAGATCCTTTTTGAGCCACCTCCTAGAGAAACTGAAATAAAAACAAAAATAAACAAATGGGACCTAATGAAGCTTAAATGCTTTTGCACAGCAAAGGAAACCATAAACAAGACCAAAAGACAACCCTCAGAATGGGAGAAAATATTTGCAAATGAAGCAACTGACAAAGGATTAATCTCCAACATTTACAAGCAGCTCATGCAGCTCAATATCAAATAAACAAACAACCCAATCCAAAAATGGGCAGAAGACCTAAATAGACATTTCTCCGAAGAAGAGATACAGATTGCCAACAAACACATGAAAGGATGCTCAACATCATTAATCATTAGAGAAATGCAAATGAAAACTATAATGAGATATCATCTCACACTGGTCAGAATGGTCATCATCAAAAACTCTACAAACAATAAATGCTGGAGAGGGTGTGGAGAAAAGAGAACCCTCTTGCACTGTTGGTGGGAATGTAAATTGATACAACCACTATGGAGAACAGTATGGAGGTTCCTTAAAAAACTGAAAATAGAACTACCATACGACCCAGCAATACCACTAGTGGGCATGTACGCTGAGAAAGCCATAATTCATAAAGAGTCATGTACCAAAATATTCATTGCAGCTCTATTTACAATAATCAGGACATGAAAGCAACCTACGTGTCCATCAACAGATGAATGGTAAAGAAGATGTGGCACATATATACAGTGGAATATTACTCAGCCATAAAAAGAATCAAAATTGAGTTATTTGTAGTGAGGTGGATTGACCTAGAGTCTGTTATACAGAGTGAAGTAAGTCAGAAACAGAAAAGTAAATACTATATGCTAACATATATATATAGAATCTAAAAAAAAAAAAAAGATCATGAAGAACCTAGGGACAAAACGGGAAGAAATATGCAGACCTACTAGAGAATGGACTTGAGGATACGTGGAGGGGGAAGTGTAAGCTGGGACAAAGTCAGAGAGTGGCATGTACATATATACACTACCAAACGTAGAATAGATAGCTAGTGGGAAGCAGCCACATAGCACAGGGAGATCAGCTCGGTGCTTTTTTTTTTTTTTTTTTTAACTCTTCTCCACTGCCAGTTATTTCTTTTTTTTTTTTTAAATTAATTAATTAATTAATTTATGGCTGTGTTGGGTCTTCGTTTCTGTGCGAGGGCTTTCTCTAGCTGTGGCAAGCGGGGGCCACTCTTCATCGTGGTGCGCGGGCCTCTCACTGTCGCAGCCTCTCTTGTTGCGGAGCACAGGCTCCAGACACGCAGGCTCAGTAACTGTGGCTCACGGGCCTAGTTGCTCCGCGGCACGTGGGATCCTCCCAGACCAGGGCTCGAACCCATGTCCCCTGCATTGGCAGGCAGACTCTCAACCACTGCGCCACCAGGGAAGCCCCAGCTTGGTGTTTTGTGACCACATGGAGGGGCGGGATAGTGAGGGCGAGAGGGAGGGAGATGCAAGAAGGAAGAGATATGGGGACTTATGTATATGTATAACTGATTCACTTTGTTATAAAGCAGATACTAACACAGCATTGTAAAGCAATTATACTCTAATAAAGATGTAAAAAATAAAAACAAACGAAGAAAAAACCAACAAAAAACAAAGAATCTCATCACTTCAGGTAAGATTAGATGCAGATAGCAAATAAGTTCTTAGAATTTTAGAATTTCAAATCAGAAACGGTGGCACTTGAGGCAGGATAATGCCAAGTTAATACACATTATCATATTGAAAATTTAAAAGAATTTGTGCCTATAATGCATGGTATATAGAAATTTACTTTTAAAATCCAATCTAACATCTCTGAATTTCAATTCATTTCTGGAGGTGAAAATCAGTGTCTCCTCAATATGAATGTTTATTTGAACTGTTTCAAGGAATAAAACAATCTCTGGAAAAAAAAACCTATGGGATACAGCAAAAGCAGTTCTAAGAGGAAAGTTTATAGCAATTCAAGCTCATCTCAAGAAACAAGAAAAATCTGAAATAAACAATCTAACCTTACGCCTAAAGCAAGTAGAAAAAGAAGAACAAAGAAAACCCAAAGTTAGTTGAAGGAAGGAAATCATAAAGATCAGAGCAGAAATAAATGAAATAGAAACAAAGAAATCAATAGCAAAGATCAATGAAACTAAAAGCTGGTTTTTTAAGAGGATAAACAAAATTTATAAGCCTTTAGCCAGACTCATCAAGAAAAAAAGGGAGAGGACTCAAATCAATAAATTTACGAAATGAAAAAGGAGAAGTTACAACAGACAGTGCAGAAATACAAAAGATCATTAAGAGACTACTACACGCAATTATACGCCAATAAAATGGACAACCTGGAAGAAATGGACAAATTCTTGGAAAGGTACAACTTTCCAAGATTGAACCAGGATGAATTAGAAAATATAAACAGACCAATCACAGGTAATGAAATTGAAACTGTAATTAAACATCTTCCAACAAACAAAAGTCCAGGACCAAAGGGCTTCACAGGTGAATTCTATCAAACATTTAGAGAAGAGTTAACACCTATCCTTCTCAAACTCTTCCCAAAAATTGCACAGGGAGGAACACTCCCAAACTCGTTCTATGAAGCCACCATTACTCTGATACCAAAACCAGACACAGATGTCACAAAAAAAGAAAATTATAGACCAATATCACTGATGAACATACACACAAAAATCCTCAACAAAATACTAGCACGCAGAATCCAACAGTGCATTTAAAAAGATCATACACCATGTTCAAGTGGAATTTATCCCAGAGATGAAAGGATTCTTCAATATATGCAAAACAATCCATGTGATACACCATATTAACAAATTAAAGAATAAAAATCATATGATCATCTTGATAAATGCAGAAAAATCTTCTGACAAAATCCAACACTGATTTATGATTAAAACTCTCCAGAAAGTGGGCATAGAGGGAACCTACCTCAACACGAGTCATATTTGACAAATCCACAGCAAACATCATTATCCATGGTGAAAATCTGAAAGCATCTCCTGTAAGATCAGGAACAACAGAAGGATGTCCACTCTCCCCACTATTATTGAACATTGTATTGGAAGTTCTAGCCACAGAACTGAGAGAAGAAAGAGAAATAAAAGGGCTCCAAATTGGAAAAGAAGAAGGAAAACTGTCACTGTTTGACAATGACATGATACTATACATAGAAATCTTAAAGATGCTATCAGAAAACTACTAGAACTAATCAATGAATTTGGTGATGTTGTGGGATACAAAATTAATGCACAGAAATCTCTTGCATTCCTATACTCTAACAATGAAAGATCAGAAATAGAAATTAAGGAAACAATCCCATTTACCACTGCAAGAAAAAGAGTAAACTACCTAGGAATAAACCAACCTATGGAGGCAAAAGACCTGTACTCAGAAAACTATAAAACACTGATGAAAGAAATCAAAGATGACATAAACAGATGGAGAGATATACCATACTCCTGGACTGGAAGAATCAATATTGTGAAAATGACTGTACTACCCAAAGCAATCTACAGGTTCAACACAATCCCACTCAAATTACCAATGGCATTTTTCACAGAACTAGAACAAGAAATTTTACAATTTGTATGGAAACACAAAAGACCCTGAATAGCAAAAACAATCTTAAGAAAGAAAAACGGAGCTGGAGGAAGCAGGCTCCCTGACTTCAAACTATACTACTAAGCTACAGTAATCAAGACAGTATGGTACTGGCACAAAAAAAGAAATATAGATCAATGGAACAGGATGGAAATCCTCAAGATAAACCCACGCACATATGGTCACCTTATCTTTGATAAAAGAGGCAAGAATATACAGTGGAGAAAAGACAGCCTCTTCAATAAGTGGTGCTGGGAAAACTGGACAGCTACATGTAAAAGAATGAAATTAGAACACTCCCTAACACCATACACAAAGATAAACTCAAAATGTATTAAAGACCTAAATGTAAGACCAGACACTATAAAACTCTTAGAGGAAAACATAGGCAGAACACTCTATGACATAAATCACAGCAAGATCCTTTTTGACCTATCTCCTAGAGAAATGGAAATAAAAACAAAAATAAACAAATGGGACCTAATGAAACTTAAAAGCTTTTGCACAGCAAAGGAAACCATAAACAAGACAAAAAGACAACCCTCAGAATGGGATAAAATATTTGCCAGTGAAGCAACAGACAAAGGATTAATCTCCAAATATACAAGCAGCTCATGCAGCTCAATATTAAAAAAAAAAAATCCAATCAAAAAATGGGCAGAAGACCTAAATAGACATTTCTCCAAAGAAGACATACAGATAGCCAACAAATACATGAAAAGATGCTCAACGTCACTAATCATCAGAGAAATGAAAATCAAGACCAAAATGAGGTATCATCTACACCAGTCAGAATGGCCATCATCAAAAAGTCTAGAAACAATAAATTCTGGAGAGGGTGTGAAGAAAAGGGAACCCTCCTGCACTGTTAGTGGGAATGTAAATTGACACAACCACTAAGGAGAACAGTATGGAGGTTCCTTAAAATACTAAAAATAGAACTACCATATGACCCAGCAAACCCACTTCTTGGCATATATCCTGAGAAAACTATAATTCAAAAAGAGACATGTACCACAATGTTCATTTTAGCACTATTTACCGTAGCCAGGACATGGAAGCAACCTAATGTCCATCAACAGATGAATGGATAAAGAAGATGTGACATATATATACAATGGAATATTACTCAGCCATAAAAAGGAATGAAATTGAGTTATTTGTAATGAAGTGGATGGACCTAGAATCTGTCATACAGACTGAAGTAAGTCAGAAAGAGAAAAACAAATACCATATGCTAATGCATATATATGGAATCTGAAAAAGCAGTACTGATGAACTTAGTGGCAGGGCAGGAAAAAAGACCCAGATGTAAAGAATGGACTTGAGGACACAGAGGAGGAAGGGGAAGCTGGGATGAAGTGAGAGAGTAGCACTGACATATATACACTACCAAATGTAAAATGGATGGCTAATAGGAAGCTGTTGCATAGCACAAGAAGATCAACTCGATGCTGTGTGACGACTTAGAGGGATGGGATAGGGAGGGTGGGAGGGAGGCTCAAGAGGGAGGGGATATGGCGATATATGTATATATATAGCTTGTACTTTGTTGTACAGCAGAAACTAACACAACATTGTAAAGCAATTATACTCCAATAAAGATGTGAAAAAATAAAATAAAATAAAATTCCAGAAAAAAAAATAATTCTCTGGTTCTCAATTTCCTTGTGGAAAAGGAAAGATTTTGATCTAATTTATTCCAAAGATTATTTCTGACTCAAACATTTAATGGTGGTTGACAATTTATATACTACTCCAATTATAGAGGGTCATGTGAAACAACATGTTCAAACATGTTAGTTTTAGACTTGCAATTCTGAAAACGTCTCAAGTAAGATCTCCAGAGAAAACACTGTTGTGTTGGCCAACATCATAAAAGCTGATCACAGAGCAATTTTGATTTAATAATGGGTGACTAAAGTATGAGAATTTTTGCAGTTTAATCAGAGCCATGAAAATAATTCTTGAGCATAGCATTTAGATCAGAGATTTCTCAGAGTGCACAAAGTGTGACACACAAAAGAACAGTGAAAGGAACTAACTGCTAAAAGACTAAGTCCCAATTAAGACCAATTGCAATTTTCTAGTTTAAAAATGACTTTTCCCAACATATTCTCTTTTATTACCTTTTCTTTTTTTTTAAATTAATTAATTTATTTATTTATTTTTGGCAGTGTTGGGTCTTCGTTTCTTGTGAGGGCTTTCTCTAGTTGCGGCAAGCGGGGGCCACTCTTCATCGCGGTGCGCGGGCCTCTCACTATCGCGGCCTCTCTTGTTGCGGAGCACAGGCTCCAGACGCGCAGGCTCAGTAGTTGTGGCTCACGGGCCTAGTTGCTCCGCGGCATGTGAGATCTTCCCAGACCAGGGCTCGAACCCGTGTCCCCTGCATTGGCAGGCAGATTCTTAACCACTGCGCCACCAGGGAAGCCCTATTTTATTATCTTTTAAAATGTATTCTCATAGTACAAATCATGATCATTTTTTTGGAGGTAGACTGCTTTGTTTTGAGTGGAATTGAAACATACCTATTTACTTAATATAACAATCCAATGTAATAAAATATAAAAATTTCCAATTCCTTTAAAGAAAAATGCTTATAAATGAGAAAAAGGGATAAAGAGAAATTGATTTATTTAGAAAAAGTTTGATTACATGCTAAATCTTGAATTTTGAAAGAAAAAGATAAGTTCATAAGGCATTATTATTTTTAAAAGTCAGTAAACATGACTTTCCACTTCCAAGGCCCAGTGTTGACCACACAATACATATAATGGCTATGTGATTTTGCCTAGTCAGCCCTGTTAATTATTTCTTTAAAGATATTTATACCTTTATACTTTCATATGCTTTCCTTCCATTCTCACAACCTCAGTCTTAGCTCAAGTTTAGAACAATAATGTTGCCTTTCAATACTCATATTTCCTCTAGTTTTCCTTATTCCCTCCATGTGGAACATTACCTCCAAATAAGTTTTCCTTTGATCATGTGGTTTACAGGCTCAAAAACATGCAATGGGTCTCTAATAACATATAAGATCCACTATTTTCTAAGTTGAAAATAAATTCTCAACCTCACTAGATGTTAAAACTATGATACTTTTTTTAAATAAATATTTTATTTTAGAATAATTTAATTTTTTTTAGACCCAAAACTTAATTTAATAGAAATTTTGTTTGTAGTTCTTACATTCTCATTTACAGAAATGTTGCAAAGATAGTACGAGTTCCCCTATACTCTTTACTCAGTTTCCCCTAATGTTAACATTCTACATAACCCTGGTACATTTGTCATAACGAAAAGATTAATAATAGTATGTTATTAACTAAACTAAAGACTTTATTTAGATTTCACTACTTTTCCACTAATGTCTTTTTTCTCTTCCAGGATTTAGTGTAAAATTTTTGGAAATGATACAGACTTATTTGTTTTTTTCTAATTCATGAGGAAACAGAAGATAAGATTACTCATGTGAGTTATCTAGGGTCATAAACTAATTAGTGTCAGAACATTAATGTGAACTTGGGTCTCCTGATATGTTTTATTTGGTCATTCATTTATTTAATCAGCCAGAAGCAATTTAAAAAATTTTCCAAACTATGGGTCACTTTGGAAATCTAATGTATTAGAAAAAACATCCTTCCAGAAAAGTACACACGTGAGTATGCATTGAAAATACATCAGGAAACTCATAAACACGCCAAACTTAAGATTTCCTTAAATGCTATACCATCTCCCAATACCTTAACAACACTACATTTAACTATGTTCTAGTTTGGATTTTTAAATCAGAGTTTACTTAAATTGGTTTCATAGCCAACAAATGTTTAAAAATTACTTTTCTACTTGGCCCTTTTAGCTAAAATGTGAACATCTAAAAATATTCAGAAAGTATCCTTTATCCATTATTAATTGCAAAATAAACATTGACAACCCAGTCACTTGCATTGGTGCCATTTTTAGTGGAGAAAGAAAATGGAGGATGTGCATTGGATTTCCCTCTTGCTTTAGATTATGCTCAATTATCTTAGTAACTAATTTTCACTTTATAGTGATCTAGATAAGGTAAAGAATTTAGTTAAACTTGGTGTTATTTGTAAAGATATTATTTATGGCCAATAAAATAGCTGTTTTTTGTACTTCATAGAAATTCCTTTTTTGTATGAAATTAATAGATGTCTGCCATATTAGAACTATTGACATGAACCAGATTCATGTCTTTAAATTCTGCACCCTAAGCTAGGTAATTAACATTTTATCATTACTGTCATGGGAAAAGAGAAACACCCTTCATCTAGAGTAAGGAATGTGCCATAATATAGGACCAGCAATATTTCTGCATTCAATCTAGAGCCTTAACATATAGACCAAACCTATGCCAAGTAGTCAAACTACCAAAAACGTCAAAATTGCCAGACCCACTTTTTCATTTCATAACAATGAAATAATAACTAACCATTATTACACAGTACTTATTTATATATTTATGTATTGATTCTGACAACCATAAGCAATTAAACTTATAAAAGTGAGCTATTAAGTAAATATATATATGACTTTTACTATAAAAATAACTGCAACATTATATTCTGATCCTCAAAGACTTCACTATTATGACCTCATAATGCTGGTAAATATATGGAATGATTGAGGTGGAATATTCTAAAGTCAAAAAAGTAGACCAGATTTATTTTTAAAAATTAGGAAAGCTTATGATTTCCAATCCTCAGAATTATATTTTCCGGGGAAAATGCTATTTGGTACAGCAGAGAGACAAAGGAAGAAAGAGTTAAATAAAAATGTCTAAGTAGAATATCTCATTCAATTTTTCTATATGTGACTTTTGTTGACACTTTTAAAAGGATAACATGGATGTTATTCTTTGTAATTAAAAAATAGAAATATAATTCTTGAGGCACAACTTAATTTATCCTTTTGGAAACACTATTAAGTCATTTGTCTTTACTATTTTTTTTTTATTTTGTAAAATATAGTGTTTACTATTTTTGGTGCTTCTATAAAGAATAGGATGATCAATAAAGTCACTTAAAAGACTGACAGGACAGGAAAATACCAGTCCAAACCTTTTTTAAAAATATAGTCACTAGTGCATATAAGCATTTTGATTTTTTAAAAACAGGAAGTTATAGGTCAACTACTAGACAGAATTTCTTTGGATGTCTTTCCCCATTTTAAGTATCTATAGTAAGAAGAGTAAATATTTACAGTATATCTCACTCTTGTATAATAATAATATTGACAAAGAAATAGAAGCAGATTTTCTACCTAGTGTTTTAACTAAGTTAGTAACTATTAACTTTTACATGCAAAGAAAAATATACCCAAGTAAGTTAATCTTTCTTCAATTATTCCATGCATATCTCAATATACTAGAAAGATGCATTCCTCTAAATTGTCTATAAAGTAAAATTCTGAATAATATGCCTATATTCACTGTGATTTTTATTATATGCGTTAGACACAAAATGTTTTAGCATAACAGACACAGAAGATGGTTTTCTGTTTAACCCGGAGGCCTCTATTTGCCACAGCTGATGTTCAGATCCAGAGTTAGAGATACAGATATGGTTAGAAATATGGAGATGCCAAGCAAATATTTTAGGACAAACATTCTTCTTTTTTATTACCTTGAGTATGAAAAGAACTCTGGGATAGCAAAAGTGTAACCTGGACATATTCATATGAGCAGAAATAAGAAAGGAACAGAATCTCCCTTGCTCTGATTCCAGCTTGCTCCTTATTGATCCTTTTATCACTCTTTTGCAGAGGAAATCCTCCCATCAAGGCAAGTCATCTTCAGAAATTATTGCTCCTTATCAACAGTTATTGACCCACAGAGATAGTTTGCCCATGGATAAGAACTCAGGCTCTAGGATAAGGCAGCTATGAATTTGAATTCTGACTCCTACATTGTGTGTTTTTAGCTGTGTGTTCTTGGTGATTTACTTAACCTTTCAAAGATGTAATTTCTTTTCATCTGAAAAATAAAGATAATAACAGTGCTTAACTCACAGGCTTGCTATGAATATTAAATGGGGTAATGTGAAAAAAAATGCTTACAGAGAAAAAGTAATTCAATGTAACTTTGTTATCACTATCATAACATTTTAGAGCTAAAAGTTATTTTAGTAATCATCTAGGTAATCTCCTTCATTGTAGAGATGAAGGGACCAAGCCCAGAAACATTATCAGGTTGGCCAAATATTACACAAAAGTTAATATCTTAATCAAGATGAGACTTCAGTTCTCCAGATTCCTAGGCTAGTAATCTATTACAACAAACTCTAGTCTAAAAAATGTAGTTTATGGAGTTTTAAACGTGATGTTAGTGGTCTAAAGATACCCATAAGTTAAGTATTACAACTTTCTGAGTACCCAGCTTTTTTAGAGATTATATAGGGTTAGCTATATCTGTGGGCAGATTGTGAAGTAAGGATACTGCAGTCATCTTATAAAAATTCCATGTACTACTCCTTAATTTCCTCCTCAAGCCAAACATCCTACTGCTTCTTAAATATAGAAATAAAATTCAGTCCTTGTTATGGATGTAATGCTTGTGTCCTCCCAAAATTAATTTGTTGAAACCCTACACCTGAATGTGATGATAGGAGGTGGGGCCTTTTGGGAATTAGTTAAAATTAGATGAAGTCATGAAGGTGGAGCTCATGGAATGGAATAGGATTAGTGCCCTTATAAGTGTCATGAGAGCTTGCTTCCTCTCTCTTTTGCCATTATGTGAGGATAAAAAGAGAAGTCAGCCATCTGCAAGCTACAAGAGAGCTCTCACAAGAACCTGACCATGCTGGTACCATGATTTCTGACTTCCAGCCTCTACAGCATGAGAAATATATTTCTATATTTCTAGTAGAAATTCTTTAAAAGTTAAATAACTCATCTTGCAAAGTTCTTTTCTTTCCTAGATTTTTTTTTACATAATTGATATGTTTTAAAAAAAGTTCTCAAAGACAAGGACGTGTAAATAGAATTGAGGCTACAGTTCTAGGCAGATTTTAGCCTTTAGATTTTTCCCCTTGTTTTAGGCAGAATAACAACCCTACCTCCTGTCCAAAAGGAGGACAGGAAGTAGGGTTCTTTTAAAAAAAAAAGGTCCATGTCCTAATCCCTAGAACCTGTGAATATGTTAGGTTACGGGGCAAAAGTGAATTAAGATTGCAGATGGAATTAAGGTTGCTAATCACCTGACATTAAAATAGAGAAATTATCCTGGATTATCCAATGGACTCAATGTAGTCACAAGGGTCCTTAAAAGTAGAAGAGGAAGGAAGAAAAAAGAGTCAGAAAAAGAGATGTGACAGTGGAAACAGTGTCAGAGAGATGCAATATTACTGGCTATATGATGGAGGAAGGAAGCCACAAACCAAGGAATGCAGGTGGGCTCTAGAAGCTGGAAAAGACAAGAAAACAGGTTATCTCCTAGACCTTCCAGAGAAGAATGCAGCTCTGATGATACCTTGATTTTAGATCAGGGAGACCCATAATAGACTTCTATTCTATAGAACTGTTAGATAATAAATCTGTGTCATTTAAGCCACAAACTTTGTTGTAATTTAATTAATATATATGTTATTATGTACTGTAGGGGAGCAAAATTCACCACCCCAAAATGTCTCCTTGGTGTGTAGATAATTTTTAGCTGGAAACAATCAAGGCCTCAAAGACTCAGGAAGAAACTTTTACGTTCCCTCTAACTTCCTAAAAGAATAGAAGGACTATTACAGGACAGGAGCTATCACCATAGATAACTATAGTATGAACTAGGTGTGGTAGACAAGGAGGAACCTAGCAAAATCTATTCATTAAAATTCCTTTCCGTGTCCCATTGTCTCTGTATGGCCTAGCAAACATTTCTTTACCAAACATTTGCTTTTCCGTCTCCATGTGAATCGTCTTCCTCCGCTCTGAGTTCTCAAACCACTACCCCCAATATCCTTTTTTGTCTTTAGCTGAAGATGATATTTAAGATGAGGGTTTGGATCATTTGGAGAGTTACTTATTTTTCCTGGGTTTCTCCCATGTTATTAAACTTTTGTCTGATTTTCTCCTGTTAATCTGCCTCATTTCAATTTAATTCTTAGAGCAACCAGAAGAACCTAGAAGGATAGAGGAAAATGTCTCTATCCCTAACAGTACCTCTGCTTAAATTAGGGGATTTGCCATAAAAAAGAGTCAGTGTTTATCACATGACTAAGACTTAGTCATCAGCAAAATGCCTTTGCTAATAAAAACTTGTAGGAATAAGCTGATTACTAGCTCAGTTCTGAGTCATAGCTCAAAATGCCTTTGGCCACATTACCAAACCCACTGTTTCTTTGGAACTGCCAGATGAGGTCTGTAATCCAACTATCACACATCACTCAACATGGCTAAACATAAAATATGAGAATCAAGGGCAGAATAAGATAGTCTATTCCTTCATGGAAAAAACAGGTTGAAATAATAAATGAATGTCTACTGTGTTCCAAGTATAAGAACTTTATAAACATCATATTTAATCCTAACAATAATCTGAAATAGATACCAATTTAAATATGAGGACAATGGGCCCAAAGAAATTGAGTTCCTAAATTTCAGACAATAAGTTTCAGACTCTGGATTTCAACCTAAGCACTCTGATTCTGGTTCACTTGACCACTACCATATCCTGATCCATTGTACATGCTCTGTTATGATGAACTATTTATACAGCATTGGTTAGAAGATAACTTGGTTTGAACTGAAGAAGGAGCCTCTCACAGTGAATGAAAAATAGGCATTCTGAAAAGTCTAGAAGTAGATCAATTGTAAAATGAGAAAAAAAAAATGCTTAAAGGTTAAGGAAAATTTTATATCAAAGTAGTTAAAGAGTTTTTCTACATTCTTAGTTTGCACTTAGCAAGGAAATACAATTGATTCTGCTCAGGCAAATAATTTGACTATTCATGCCATTTCAAAATTTGCTGAAAATGTCCTCAGTATAAGCAATTATTTCAGTTTCACAGATCAGCAGAATGATGTTAAGAGACCATTGTTTGTAATGTGCATTATTTTAAAATTTGGATGAGTGGGAACAATGACGATTGTAAACATAACATTTATTCAGAGAAAAATGAAAACGTCAAACATGAAAAATTCAAAAGTCAATAAACATTTCTTTTTGTCCAGAAATGAAACTAGTAATAAAGTGCCCTAGGTGAAGAGGAAATGGTCCTTGGGCATTAATGCATGCAACAAGATGACTCACAATAAGTCTAAAAAAAATAAATACTATTATATAAAAGTTATGGACTTGGTTTAGAAATCTTTATTCATTATGTCCAAATGAATATTGAGGTAAACAACATCTGATCATTCCAATTCTAGTAACCTTTAGGAAACTCAATTATTTATATCGTATGAAATGTAAAGTAGCTTAATTTATGTAATGTCATGTTCATAGGAACATACTTTGTAATAATTAAAAATTAGAAAAACAAAACCTGTGTTCATCAATAGAGGAATAGATGAGTGAACATTAAAATATAGTATAGTCATATGCTGAAATGTTGAATAGTAATTAAAATGATGGGCTAGAGCTATCTATGTCTCAACAAGGATAGATCTTAAAACATAAAATTTTTTAAAAGTTAGAGAAATGTTTATACAGTGAAATATCACTTATGAAAATTAAAATAAATGAAATTCTATTGTTTATGGATACACATGAGAAAGTTAATGTATAAAACACTAGACTTTGAAACACAACAAATTCATTAGGGTATTTGTCACAATGAAAGGAAGGAAATATTCCAAAGGAAAAGTCTTATTTATTTTTATTAAACAAGATCTGAAGCACATATAAAGTCTTAAACAAGTGGTGGGATCATGGGTATTATATTATTCCTTTTAAACTTTAGTACTTCAAAGTATTTATAAAAGTGTTTTTTTTTCAATCAACTATTTAAATATTTCAGGCAAAATGTATTTGAAATGAATTATTCAGAAAATTATTTCAATTTCTCATTATATCCAAATAATCCACTCTCTTACAGTTTATGATAATTATATAGTCTTGCTAAAAATAAATAGAATATAAACTTCTCTGAAGAAGGCAGGGGGATCAAGATGGCAGAGGAGTAGGACGTGGAATTCACATTCTCCCACAAAAACATTGAAAATACATCTACAAGTGGAACAGATTTACAGAGAACAGCTACTGAACGCTGACAGAAGGCCTCAGGCATCCAAAAAGACAAGAAAACCTCCATGTAATTGGGTAGGACAAAAGGAAAAAGAAAAAGAAAGAATGGGGACAGGGTCTGTGCCCCAGGGAGGGAGCTGTGAAGGAGGAAAGGTTCCTGCACCCTGGAAAATCTCTCTACTGGTGGGGATATCAGCCTGGATGGAAGGGGAGTTTCAGAGCCTAAGAGGAGAGAGCAGCAACAAGTTTGTGGAAGGCAAAATGGAGTGCCCTGCACTCCCCAAACTGAGACACTCCTCTGTCAGTGCAGGTGGGGGTTAGATGCTGAAGCTCAGGATCCAGAGGTCAGATCCAGAGAGAGGACCATGGTGAGATGTGCAGAAACAGCTTGAAGAGGCCAGGCTGTGGCAACTGAGGGTTTACTCTGAAGAAGGCTGGGCCTGCCAGAGAGGCAAGTCGCCATTATTAGGAGTCACACGAAGAGAGAGGTAGGACCACCATAAGAGTTTCTTTCCCTGTGAGCATTCCCAGGCAATAGGACACCACCTACAGGAGCTCCAGGGGCAGGTGTGAGTCACTGCCACCATCTTGGGCTCCAGAGGCAGGCACTAGCCACCTCTACCAGGCCCGTGAGCTGATGCCAGGCCCTGCCCCTGTTGTCCCAGGAGGGTGCCTATAGCTTCTGCCACTAGAAAATCTACCTGCAGTCACCAGGACCTGTCCCAGCTTCGCAGAAGGGTATGGATAGCTCCCACCACTAAGAAATCTATGAGCAGGAGCCAGGACCTGCCCCTGCTGTCCCAGGAGTAAGTGGATAGCATCTTCCCCTAGGAAATTCATAAGCAGGCGCCAGGACCTGCCCCCACTGTCCAAAGCAGGCAAGGGCTGCTGTACCTGCACATTCCATATCAAGGGGATAACAGCCACCACATGCTGAGGAAAAAGGCAGCAAACAACCAAACTAGGAGCAGCCCCTCGATTCTGGAAAAGAGGGTGGAGTAGAAGGACCTAAACTCATCTCCACTCATGAAAACACCAAAATCAAAACTAACTGCTGAATAACCATCAATGAAAATAACTGGAACCAACCAAAAAAGATATTTTACATTCAAAGACAAAGAAGAAGCCACAACGAGACGGCAGGAGGAGCACTTTCACAACATAATCAAATCCCATACCCACTGAGTGGGAGACCCATGAACTGGAAAAAAATCATATCACAGAGGTTCTCCCACAAAAATGAGAGTCCTGAGCCCCACATCAGGTTCCTCAGCATGAGGGTGTGGCAGTAGGAGGAGGAATCCCCAAAGCATTTGGCTTTGAAGACCAGTGGGGGTGGAGTACAGGAGCACCACAGGACTGGAGGAAACAGAGACTCCACTATTGGAGGGTGAACAAAAGTTTTCACGTACACTGGGATCCAGCACAAAACAGTAACTTCATAGGATCCAGGGCTGAATCTACCTATGAGTCTTGGAGGGTCTCCTGGAGAGATGGGGGTTGGCTGTGTGTCACTTGGGGGGCAAGGACACTGGGGACAGAAACCCCAGAGAATAGTGGTCATCGTGAGCTCCCCAGGAGGTTGCCACTCTGGCATCAAGACTCAGCCCTACCCAACAACCTACAGACTCCAGGGCCAAACAACCAGCAGGATAGGAACACAGACCCACCCATCAGCAGACAGGATGCCTGAAGCCATACTGAGCTCACAGCCACCTGTAAACAGGCTTCCTTGACACGGTCCTGCCCACCAGAGGGACAAGACCCAGATCCACCAACCTGAGGGCAGGCACCAGTCCCTCTCAACAGGAAGCCTTCACAAGCCTCAGAATCAACCTCACCCACCAGAAGGCAGACACGAGAAGCAGAAGAAACTATGACCCTCCAGCTAGCAGAAAGGAGATGACAAACACAGAAAGTTAGAGAAAATGAGATGGCAGTGAAATATGTTTCAGTTGAAAGAACAAGATAAAAAACCACAAGAACAACTAAGTGAAGTGGAAATAGGCATCTACCAGAAAAGAATTTGGACTAACGATAGTAAAAATGATCCAAGATCTTGGAAAACGAATGGAGGCACAGACTGAGAAGTTACAAGAGATGTTTAACAAAGAGATAGGAGATTTAAAGAACAAACAAACAGATGAACAGCTCAATAACTGGAATGAAAAATACACTGGAAGGAATCAATAGCAGAATAACTGAGGCAGAAGAATGAATAAGTGAGCTGGGAGACAGAATGGAGGAAATCACTGCCATGGAACAGAGTAAAAAAAAAAGCAAGAAAAGAAATGAAGACAGTCTCAGAGACCTCTGGGACAACATTAAACACACCAACATTCATATTATAAGGGCCTCAGAAGAAGAAAAGAGAGAGAAAGAACTGGAGAAAATATTTGAAGAGATTATAACCAAAAACTTCCCTGACATGGGAAAGGGAACACTCACTCAAGACCAGGAAGTGCAGAGAGTCTCATACAAGATAAATCCAAGGAGGAAAATGCAGAGACATATTAATCAAACTGACAAAAATTAAAGACAGAGAAAAAATAGTAAAAGCAACAAGGAAAAGCAACAAATAACATACAAGGGGAGCCCCATAAGGTTATCTGCTGATTTTTCAGCAGAAATTCGGCAGGCCAGAAGAGAGTGGCATGATATATTTAAGGTGATAAAAGAGAAAAACCTACAATCAAGAATACTCTACCCAGCAAGGCTCTTGTTCAGATTCAAAGGAGAAATCAAAACTTTTACAGACAAGCAAAAGCTAAGAGAATTCAGCACCACCCCCCCACACCAAACCAGCATTACAACAAATCCTAAAGAAACTTCTCTAGGCAGAAAAGAAAAGGGCACATATAGAGTCAAGAAAATTACAAATGGGGAAACTTACCGGTAGAGACAAACATAAAGTAAAGGTAGGAATTCATCCCCACACAAATATGATAACAAAACCAGCAATTATGAGAAGAGGAGAGTACAAATGCAGGATATTGGAAATGCAATGGAAACTAAGAGACCAGCAACCTAAAACAATCTGGTATATATATAGATTACTATATCAAAACCTCATGGGAACCACCAACTAAAAATCTACAATAGATAAACACACGCAAAAAAGAAAAAGCAATCCAAACACATCACGAATGATAGACATCAAATCACAAGAGGAGAGAACAAAAGATGAAGAGAAGAAAAAAGACCTTCAAAAAAGAATCCAAAACAATTAACAAAATGGCAATAAGAACATTCATACTGATAATTATCTTAAATGTAAATGGATTAAGTGCTGCTACCAAAAGACATAGACTGGCTGAATGGATAAAAAACAAGACCCGTATGTATGCTGTCTACAAAAGACTCACTTCAGATCTTAGGGACACATACAGACTGAAATTGAAGGGATGGAGAAAGGTATTCTATGCAAATGGAAATCAAAAGAAAGCTGGAGTAGCAATACTCATATCAGAAAAAACAGACTTTGAAATAAAGAATGTTACAATAGACAAAGAAGGACACTACATAAAGATCAAGGGATCAAACTAAGAAGAAGATATAGCAATTGTAAATACATATGCACCCAACATAGGAGCACTTCAATATATAAGGCAAACATTAACAACCATAAAGGAGTAATGGACAGTAATATGACAGTAGTGGGGGACATTAATACCACAGTCTTATCAATGGACAGGTCATCCAGATAGAAAATGAGTAAGGAAACACAGGATTTAAATGAGACATTAGACCAGATGGACTTAATTGATATTTACAGAACATTCAATCTGAAAGTAGCTGAATACACTTTCTTCTCAAGTGCACATGGAGCATTCTCTAGGATAGATCACGTCTTGGGCCACAAATCAAGGCTTGGAAAGTTTAAGAAAACTGAAGTCATACCAAGCATCTTTTCTGCCCATAACGCTATGGGATTAGAAATCAATTGTACAGAAAAAAACACTAAAAAACACAAACACATGGAGGCTAAACAATACGTTACTAAATAACCAATGGATCACTAAAGAAGAAGAAATTAAAAAATACCTAGAGACAAATGAAAACGAAAACATGATGATCCAAAACATAAGAGATGCAGCAAAAGCAGTTCTAAGAGGTAAGTTTATAGCAATAAAATCTTA
Source organism: Eubalaena glacialis (assembly GCF_028564815.1). NCBI lineage: Eukaryota > Metazoa > Chordata > Mammalia > Artiodactyla > Balaenidae > Eubalaena > Eubalaena glacialis. The sequence continues at coordinate 37,003,459 of NC_083725.1, forward strand.
CCTCAAGAAACAAAAGAATTCTTAAATAAACAACCTAACCTAACATCTAAAGCAACTGTAGAAAGAAGACAAACAAAACCCAAAGTTAGTAGAAGGAAAGAAGTCATAAAGATCACAGCAGAAATAAATGAATAGAGATGAAGAAAACAATAGCAAAGATCAATGAAACTAAAAGCTGGTTCTTTGAGAAGATAAACAAAATTGATAACCTTTAGCCAGACTCATCAAGGAAAAGAGGGAGAGGACTCAAATCAATAAAATTAGTAATGAAAGAGGAGAAGTTACAACTGACACCACAGAAATACAAAGGATCATAAGAGACTACTAAAAGCAACTATATGCCAATAAAATGGACAACCTAGAAGAAATGGACAAATTTTTAGAAAATACAACCTTCCAAGACTGAACCAGGAAGAAATAGAAAAAATGAACATACCAATCACAAGTACTAAAATTGAAACTATGATTAAAAATCTTCCAACAAACAAAAGTCCAGGACCAGATGGCTTCACAGGTGAATTCTATCAAACATTTAGAGACCAGTTAACATCTATCCGTCTGAAACTCTTCCAAAAAACTGCAGAGGGAAGAACACTCCCAAGCTCATTCTAGTAGGTCACCATAACCGTGATAACCAAAACCAGACAAAGACACCACACACACACACACAAAAATTACAGGTCAATATCACTGATGAACATAGGTGCAAAAATTCTCAACAAAATACTAGCAAGCTGAATCCAATAGTACATTAAAAGGATCATATACAATGATCAAGTGGGATTTATTCCAGTGATGCAAGGATTCTTCAGTATGCACAAATCAATCACACCACATTAACAAACTGAAGAATAAAAACCATATGATCATCTCAATGGATGCAGAAAAAGCTTTTGACAAAATTCAACACTGACTTATGATAAAAGTTCCCCAGAAAGTGGGAATAGAGGGAACTTACCTCAATGAATAAAGGCCATGTAAGACAAACCCACAGCCAACATCATTCTCATCAGTCAAAAGCTGAAAACATTTCCTCTTAGATTAGGAACAAGGCAAGGATGCCCAGTGTCACCACTTTTATTCAACATATTTTGGAAGTCCTAGCCACAGCAATCAGAGAAGAAAAAGAAATAAAAGAAAACCAAATTGGAAAAGAAGATGTAAAACTGTCACTGTTTGCAGATGACATGATATTATATATAGAAAACCTAAAGATTTTACCAGAAAACTACTAGAGCTAATCAATGCATTTGGTAAAGTTGCAGAATACAAAATTAATACACAGAAATCACTTGCATTCCTATACACTAACAACAAAAGATCAGAAAGAGATATTAAAGAAACAATCCCATTTATCATTCCATAAAAAAGAATAAAATACCTAGGAATAAAGCCATCTAAGGAGACAAAAGACCTCTACTCTGAAAAGTATAAGATGCTGGTGAAAGAAATCAGAGATGACACAAACAGATGTTCTTGGATTGGAAGAATCAATACTGTCAAAAGGACTTAGTACTCAAGGCAATCTACAGATTCAATGCAATTCCTATCAAATTACCAATGGCATTTTTCATAGAAGGAGAGCAAAAAATTTTTTAAATTTGTATTGAAACACAAAAGACCCTGAATAGCCAAATCAATCTTGAGAAAGAAAAGCAGAGCTGTAGGAATCAGACCCCCTGACTTCATACTATACTACAAAGCAACAGTAATCAAAACAATAAGGTACTGGCACAAAAACAGAAATATCGATGAATGGAATAGGATAGAAAACTCAGAAATAAACTCACACACTTATTGTCAATTAATCTACAACAAGGGAGGCTAGAATATAAAATGGAGAAAAAGACAGTCTCTTCAATAAGTGGCACTGGGAAAGCTGGAAAGCTACATATAAAAGAATGAAATTAGGACACTCCCTAACACCAAATACAAAAATAAACTCAAAATGGATTAAAGACTTAAATGTAAGGCTAAATACTATAAAACTCTTAGAGGAAAACATAGGCACAACACTCTTTGGCATGAATCACAGCAAGATCTTTTTTGACCCATCTCCTAGAGTAAGGGAAATAAAAACAAAAATAAACAAATGAGACCTAAGGAAACTTAGAAGCTTCTGCACAGTAAAGGAAACCATCAACAACACAAAAAGACAATCCACAGAGGGAGAAAATATTTGCAAATGATGTGACCGAGAAGGGATTAGTCTCCAAAATATGCAAACAGCTCATGCAGCTCTAGGTCAAAAAAAACAAGCAACCCAATCAGAAAATGGGCAGAATATCTAAAGAGATAGCTCTCCAAAGAAGACATACAGATGGCCAAGGAGCATATGAAAAGATGCTCAACATCATTAATTATCAGAGCATTGCAAATCGAAACTACAATGAAGTATCATCTCCCAGCAGTCGAATGGCCATCATCAAAAAGTCTACAAACAATAAATGCTGGAGTGGGTGTGGAGAAAAGGGAACCCTCCTACACTGTTGGTGGGAATGTAAATTGGTACAACTACTATGGAGAACAGTATGGGGATTCCTTAAAAAACTTAAAATAGAACTACCATATGACCCAGCAATCTCACTCCTGGGCATATATCCAGAGAAAACCATAATCCAAAAGGATACAAGCACCCTAATGTTCATTGCAGCACATTTACAATTGCCAAGTCATGGAAGCAAGCTAAATGTCCATTGACAGAGGAATGGATAAAGATGATGTGGTATATATATACAATGGACTATTATTCAGCCATGAAAAAGAATGAATAATGCCATTTGCAGCAACATGGATGGACCTAGAGATTCTCATACTAGGTGAAGTAAGTCAGACAGAGAAAGAAAAATATTATATGGTATCACTTGTATGTGGAACCTAATTTAAAAAAAGATACAGCTGCATAGCACAGGGAGATCAGCTCGGTGCTTTGTGACCACCTAGAGGAGTGGGATAGGGAGGGTGGGAGGGAGAGGCCTGAGGGAGTGGATATGGGGATATACATATACATATAGCTGATTCACTTTGTTATACAGCAGAAATTAATACAACATTGTAAAGCAATTATACTCCAATAAAGATGTGAAAAAAAAAAAGATAAAAGTGAACTCATTTACAAAACAGAAGCAGACTTATATATATTGAAAACAAACTTATGGTTAACAAAGGGGAGACGTGGCACCAGTGGGATAAATCAGGAGCTTGGGATGAATACCTGCACACTGCTATATATAAGATGGATAACCAAAAAAGACCTACTGTATAGCACAGGAAACTCTATTCAATATTCTGTGATAACCTATATGAGAAAAGAATCTAAAAAAGAATGATTATATTTATATGTATAGCTGAATCACTTTGCTGTACAACTGAAATAACACAACATTGTAAATCAACTATACTCCAAAGAAATTAAAATATTAAAAAAAAAATTTTAGAAACCTGTCTGAAGATTTCAAAATAACCAGACAATATAGAACATTTTTCAGCATTTAATTCAGGAAAGAAAATTGGAAATTTCAAGCTCTTATGAGCTTAATACTCAGTTTAACTTCACAAATTCCTATTTGCTCTAAGAAAGTTCAATTTTATCTCCTCTTAGAGAATGTCCATGAAACATCCACCTGGCATTTCACTTTGAGTATCCTGGGAAAGGGAAGTATACTCTACACTTGTGGATTCATAAATCACTTGTGCTATGTGGAATAGAACAATTATACATAGCTGAAGTGTATAGATTGGTGTATATAAAACCAACAGAAAGCACTTGGGCACAAACACATCCAGAATCTGAAAACCAAGTCACACTGAGATCATATACCTAAATTTAGTTTTCTAGAAACTTACCAGGAACCAAAGTACATTGTTTTTAATGGTATCCCAGATAAAAATGGATGTCAAAGGTCATTGAGTCCAATCACTTTTCTGAAGCATGGAAGACAAGTTGAAACAGCAAATGGTTTGGATTCCAGGGTCTCAGTAATTAGCTACATTTCCATCAAGGAAATGGGAATAAGATTACCTGATTTCAAGCACTGGATTGCTGCCCTTCTCAACTCCTAATCTGTTCTCTCTACAACCTTGGAGATCTTTTTAAAGTACAAATCTGGTCAAGTCACTCCTCTGCTTAAAACTCTTCAATGTCTTTCTTTGCTCTTAGGGTTAAGTTGAAATCCCTTAACATGAATTACAGCTTCAGTTGTTCTGACTTCAGTCTATCTCTTCATCCTCATTTTAGTCCACTCCTCCTGTTGCTCTAATACTCTAATCAGGTCCTTTTGACCTCAGCACTAGTCTATTGTAATAAACTGTTTATTTGTATACATCTACCATCTGGTCTGTAGTCTCCTCCATGAAGGCAAAGATCATATTTATGCTGTTTATTGTTGTAACGTTAGTGACTATCATAGTGCTTGGAATATAGTAGGTACTCTACAAGTATTTGTTGAAAGAAGGGAAGGAGGGAAGAACACAGAAACAGATGGAGGAAAAGTGTTATTTTTGAGGATAGACCAAACATAAAAATATTTTTATAAAGTATTATTAGAAATTATAAGATTTGAGACCAGTCAGAGAAAGTATCTTTTATAATCTATCCAGACGGCAGCTCAATTTGTTCATCTATGTCTCCATTTGTATTTTGGTTGGGGGGTGGAGGGGGGACAGATTATAACAGAACAAAATATTTCAGTGCTCACAGTGTTTTAAATGATTCAATTCTTCAGACTTTATTGATCACCAAGGATAATTACAAACTCCCACCAATGTGAAAAAGATTATTAAAACTCAAAGACAACACCCAAATGCACAGACTCTGTGTGGCTTGTGGGGTTTCCTTTATTGGTCACATGTAAACAAAGCCAGCTATAGCAATGATATTTAAGCTCAGGGTATAACCCCTCACATGGTTGATCCATTCTTTACACATCATTTTTTTAAAATGGAGTTTCTATAAATCTACCCTAACTTATACAAACAGGAAACATATGTATTAGCTCCATGATGGGAAAAATCATAACCATGGTAGGAGTATATAGGTGAGGTGGCTGATCTTCAGGAACTTTTCCTTACCCCATGGTCTAGAGAACAAAGTGCAGTGATCTAGAGCACTGATCTAGAGAAGCTTCTTAATTCCATTTAATATGGAAATCATTGTCAGATCATATGTATTATGCCCAGAATTGTGTTAGAAAAATTGGGAGAAATTTAAAAGAAGCAAAACCCTTATATAAATACCCTAAAAATGACATGTAGTTCTTAAGCAACTTTATCCTGATTTTATATTTGTAATTTCTTCCCCTTTCTCATGTGCTCCTCAGGAATCTGGAAATACTTGTCTTTTATCTAAGAAACCTTAACTTCCCTCTGTATAGATGTGGTATCCAAAGCTTCAAAGTGTCACCATTTTGTTATTATAAATCAACATTTATTATCTATGCATTTAAAGTTTCTGTTTCTGGGGGTTTTTTGTTAGCCTGGGTTAACATGGTAGTCATGCTAATAAAAATATCCATGGTCGCCATTTCTACTTTACTGTTTTACAGTGTCATTTCTAAGTCATTTAAATCATGGAGCTAATGAAATAGCTTGTACACCAAAGCTTAGCATTAGGCCGAAGTCTATCAAGTAGGAGATATTCATACTATTTTCTTAGTATAGAGATATTTATCTTATCAGTACATTTATTCATTAATTTGATAAGTATTTATAGAGTGCTTATTATGTGCTAAACATTTTTTTGTAAGTTTTGGAGATATAACGATGAGCCAAGAAGACCTGGTCTCTGCCCATATGGCACTTAATAGCTAGTGCCTGGAGCTTGACATCTACCAGGCACAAAACAAGGATGACTTCAGCTGTCAAAATGTGTAGAGTTGTCAAATATGACCTTTAAGATAAATAGAGTTTGAAGTTTTACTCTGTATCCAGTATATATTTAACTTTAGAGGGTCCCTATTTATATTCATTATTTAGAAGAATAAAAACAGACAATTATCTTTTCTATCTTATTCCTTTGATTTTTATAAACGTTGAGAAACATTTTGAAAATGTTAGGATTTCTAGCATGTTGCAGACCCTTAACATTTGCTCTCCTGTATTTTTTTCTTTTTTTTTAATTTTTGGCTGCATTGGGTCTTTGTTGCTGTGCGCAGGCTTTCTCTAGTTGTGGCGAGCGGGGGTTACTCTTCATTCAAGTGTACAGGCTTCTCATTGTGGTGGCTTCTCTTGTTGCGCAGCATGCACTCTAGGCGTGCGGGCTCAGTAGTTGTGGCACATGGGCTTAGTTGCTCCACGGCATGTGGGATCTTCCTGGACCAGGGCTCGAACCCATGTCCCCTGCACTGGCAGGTAGATTCTTAACCACTGTGCCACCAGGGAAAACCCTGCTCTCCTGTATTTTAAACAGGAATACCTAAGGAGGACAGAGACTGTGGGAAATGACAAACCTCCATTTACCTCTCAGTCAAGTCAGGTTTTCCGTGTACTTTCTTAGGGTGCAAATTAAATTTTGTGTCATAATTGCTATCTTTCAGACTGGATGGATCTACTCATATTATCTTAGATAATAACAGGATCAAGAAAAAAATGGAGTCTCACAAGTGACAGGCTATTAGTATAACGCAATGCCAAAGACAGGGGGAGAAGGCCAAAGAACACTTACTGGTAAGTGGTTGGGCTGACATTGATGCGTCGAGGGTGACTTCCCGATTCGAATTTGCTTGCCAGAGTGACATTATTTCCAAACAGGCAATATCGTGGCATTCTTACCCCAACAACTCCAGCCAGCACAGAGCCTGAGTGAATGCCTATTCTCATCTAAAAAAGAAAAGGAAAAGGATATATTTATGTTTTCATTTGGTATGCTATTATTTTAATAAGAGGTACTGCTGAACCATTAAACTCCCAGCTCCTCAAAGGTAGGGACTGGGGTCTTGGTCATTTCTGTGAGCCAAATATCTGGACTATTATATCAATAGTATCAATGAACATGGATGGTGTGGAATAAATGAACAAATGGATTAATTATAAGAAAAAAAACTACATTTAATTTTCTATTGTAACACAATAAATCCAGTTGTGTTACAATTTAAATCAGGTTTTATTTGTATCTAGTATGCTCTAATAAATGGAAAATGTATTATTCTCCCTCCAGTTATTCTAACATAAAACCCTATTTTTTCCTTCATAACATTAAACACAATTGTAAATTAAATATTTATATTTCTGTTTATCTGTTCATTTAAAATATTTTTCTCTCTGTTTATTTTAGATCACTTCTATTTCCACATTTACTAATCTTTTCTTTTGTAATGCCTTATCTTTTGCTAATCACATCCAGTGTGTTTTTCTTCTTAGATATTGTGATTTTCCTTTCTCAAAGTTCAATTCGAACTTTTTTTTTTAATCTTTCAGGTATTAAATTAACTTTTGAATATATGGAATACAATTAAAATAACTGTTTTAATATTTTTGTCTGCTAATTCTAACATATGCTCCAGTTCTGTATCAATTTTGATTGACTGATTTTTCTCATTATTATGGGTCATATTTTTCAGCTTTTCTGAATGCCTAGTAAATTTTGGTTGGATGTTAGGTATCATGAATTGACTTTGTTGAGTGCTGGATATGTTTTATATTCTTACAAATATTCTTGAGCTTTGTCCTGGGATGCAGTCAAGGTACTTGGAAAGTTTTTTCTTTTTTTCCTTTCAAGTCTTGCTTTTTAAAATTTGTTAGGCAAGTCTTGAGCTGTGTTTCATGTAGGGCTAATTATTCCCCACTAGTGAGGCAAGAACCCTCTGAGTACTATACCCAATGCCTATGATTTATGAGGTTTTCCAGTTCTCCTGATGGGTTCTGGCATTTTTCCAAGTCTTGTGTGAGTTCAAGGAACTTTTTCTCTAATCCTTTCAGGTATTTTTCCCTGTTGGGCTCAGGTAGTTTTCTCACATACAAACAACAATCAGTAAGTTAAGGAACATATAGGAGGCTCCTTGGAAGATCTCTGGTGGTCTTTTTGCACCTCTCTCCTCAGTGGTACTCTGTCTGTGAATTCTAGTTTTTTTGCTCTCCATAGACTCTCAGCTTCATCTCTTCAACTTGGGGAGTTTGTTGGGTTCCTCCTGATTTGTCCTTCCCTGCACTGCAGCCTGAATGTACCCCAAAGAAATACGCCAGGGAAATCATATGTTTCATTTTGTTCCCTGTCTCTCAGGCATCACTGTCTTCCATTGCCTAATGTCCAATGTCATGAAACTGTCCTTTTGTACATTTTGTCCAGATTTTTAATTGTTGAGGCTGGGAGTGTAAACCCAGCCTATTCTTTCATATTGGCTGGGAGAAGAAATGAGATGTACTTTTTTTAGAGAACACAAACTATCTTAAAAATTTAGGCCTATTTCTGATGAGAGATTGTCTGTTTGGATTTAAAGACAAAAAAAAAATGTAATTGTTATTGCAAGTTCCTATGCCTGATGCACAGTGAGGCCAAAAGAACCAAAACATTGGAGTTGGGGGTAGAGAAAGGTTTATTGCAGAGTGATGCAAGGATACAGGCGGCTCATGCTCTAAGAAAACCCTGAGGTTCCTGAAGGGTTTTAGCAGAGCATTTTTAAAAGCCAGGTGAGGGAGGGGGGTTGCAGGATATGTGATCAGCTCATGCACAATTCTCTGATTGGATGATTGTGAGGTAACAGGGAGGTGTCACAAGGGTTAACATTATCAGTCCTTAGTCTCCAAGAGGCCTGGGACTATGTGCTCATGGTCATGAAGTAGTTAACTTCTTCCATTTGGTGGGGAGTTTTCACATCTGTAAAACAACTAAGGGAATGTGCATCAAATACTGTTATCTAGGTACTTCAGAGAGGAGCTATGGCAGAGGATATGGGGAAGGCCTGTTTCAGGAAGGCCCCACAGGGTCCTGCTCAGTTGCATAATGAATGGTAGTATTCCTTATAAACAAACATAACGCACTTTTCTCTAAAATTAGCAAAGCATTTTGAAAAATTTTATTATATTTCTTTGCTTTCAGAAGGTCTATTTATATTAAATTACCTTGTGCAATATAAGATTGCCTAAAAACACCCAGACCTTAAATACTAAGATTGTCATGTTGGACCTGTGATCTTTTTAAGCAGTAAAAGAGCAGAAATGAGTATCAAACTGACACATTTTACAGCCACCATATTCTGTGCTTTTAGTCTGAGAAGAATACTCCATACCCCACCAACTATACTGAAGGCTTATATGGTTCCACCCCTGCCTCTTTTCAAAAGACCTGAGGCTGTTCTTTTCTTTTTTTAAAACTAAATTGTCATAATAAGAATTATTATAACCTAAAAAGCCTGAAGATAAAAACCCTGGTATTCTTGAGAAGGCAGATGGAGAAATGGTTATTTAAAAAAAACCTTATCTCTTAGAAGACTACCTTAAAACATACACAAGAATATCAACAAACACAAAAATAGCACAGATTAGCTGTTACTGTCACTATAATGGAACAGGACTCAGAAAAAGTATTTACTTTTGGATATAAGGAGATACCATTGAGAACTTACAAGCTGAATCATCAGACTCCATTTTCTTTTACATTTCTTTCAACAACTTCTTGAGATTTCCCAGGAGTTGTTACCTTATAAGGAAGTCACTGATTGCCACATTCAGAATCTGCCTCTTGCATCTAGCAGTTAGACAAAATAGAGAGCTACTTTTTTTTTCTTTTTTTAAACATCCTTATTGGAGTATAATTGTTTTACAATGGTGTGTTAGTTTCTGCTTTATAACAAAGTGAATCAGCTATACATATACATACATCCCCATATCTCCTCCCTCTTGCGTCTCCCTCCCACCCTCCCTACCCCACCTCTCTAGGTGGTCACAAAGCACCGAGTTGATCTCCCTGTGCTATGCAGCTGCTTTCCACTAGCTATCTATTTTACATTTGGTAGTGTATATATGTCCATGCCACTCTCTCACTTCGTCCCAGCTTACCCTTCCCCCTCCCCGTGTCCTCAAGTCCATTCTCTAAGTCTGCATCTTTATTCCTGTCCTGCCCCTACGTTCTTCAGAACCTTTTTTTTTTTTAGATTCCATATATATGTTTTAGCATACGGTATTTGTTTTTCTCTCTCTGACTTACTTCACTCTGTATGACAGACACTAGGTCCATCCACCTCACTACAAATAACTCAATTTTGTTTCTTTTTATGGCCAATATTCCATTGTATATATGTGCCACATCTTTTTTTTTTTTTTTTTTTTTTTTTTTGGGTGTGTTGGGTCTTTGTTTCTGTGCGAGGGCTTTCTCTAGTTGCGGCGAGCGGGGGCCACTCTTCATCGCGGTGCGCGGGCCTCTCACTGTCACGGCCTCTCTTGATGCGGAGCACAGGCTCCAGATGCGCAGGCTCAGTAGTTGTGGCTCACGGGCTTAGTTGCTCCGCGGCATGTGGGATCTTCCCAGACCAGGGCTCGAACCCGTGTCCCCTGCATTGGCAGGCAGATTCTCAACCACTGCGCCACCAGGGAAGCCCTGTGCCACATCTTTAGAGAGCTACTTTTAACTGTCAATGAAAGATTTAGATTCATTTTGGCAAGATTAAAATTTATTTAATTGGTTAACCAAGCAGTAACGTTTGCATCCATCTGGTCAGTATACTCTAGCTAAAGAGGATTGCTTTGCACTAAACCAGTGGTTGTCAGCTGGGGCCATCTGTGCCCCTCAGTGGACATTTGACAATGTCTTGAGACATTTTTTATTTTTACAACTGGGATGGAGAGCTATTATTGGCATCTATTCAGTAGAGCTAGAGATTCCTAGGACACCTTCCCCATGTGAAAGAATTTTCCAGTTCAAAATATCAATAGTGCTGAGGTTGAGAAACCTGCATTAAACAGACCTCTGGCAACTTATAAACACTTAGCAAAGCAACACACACACACACACACACACACACACACACACACACAAATAAATGCTTTAATAAGATCAGTGCTTTGGTAAATAACACTAGACTTCACTTTTTAGAGAAAGTTCATGAAAAAATTGTGTTTGTCCTAGGAATTTATTGAAAAACACAATAACTTTAGGATTTATCTTGAGGTTAGGATATCTATTACTCAATCTCCCATACCTATATGAAATGTATGAAATAATGCAAAACTCTGGGACATATCAAAATCCCCAGTAATCAAAGGGTTCAGTTATTCTCATAATACTCTACTGATTATTTATTTGCCAAGGCACATAAACAACTGCCTTTCTAGATAACATGCCTCCTACAGCTCTTAAAAATAGAAGGCTTATATAGTTCAACCTCAGCTAGTCAAAACTCGTCTGATTTAGTAAAGAAGGAATGTTAGGGTTGGGAGGGCAGCACAGATCCTTTAGTCCAGCTCCCTCATTTTACAAATAAACTGAAGTCAAGAGGAGCACAATGAAAAGAGCAAATTAGTGTTTGGGCCAGCTGTAGGCCATAGGTCAGTTGGCTCTGGGTTCAGTAAACTAAAAAAGACACCCAAATTAAAAAGGTCCTCAGTTTGTTTCTGGAAGGCCCATCAGACTAAGGCTTACTTTTGGGAAAGCCAGAGGACTATAGAAAATATAGTCTCCATTCTTACAGGGCACACACAAAATCTCACAATCTGGGACCCAGAGCAGAAGCAGTAATTTGAAAGGAGCCTGGGTCAGATCCACCTACTGATTTTGGAGACCCTCCAGAGAGGCAGGAGGCAACTGGAGCTTACCCTGGGGACATAAACACTGGTGGCAGCACTTTTGGGGAACTCTTTGTATGAGAAAGATGATGGTGCTGGCAAGCAGGGTTTTGGAATCCTCCATCTAGCTTATTAGCAATAGGACCCAGCCCTGCCCACTAGCCTGTCTGCACCAAGAGTAGGACACCTCAGGCCAAGCAGCTAGATGGGCAGGGACACAGGCCTACCCACCAGCAGTCCAGCTGCCTTAAGACCACCTGTGCCCACACCCTGGGACCCAGTCCTGCCTGCAACTGGCAGACAACTATTCCAAGACCACAAGGGCCCTGCAGCCAGAGACCACCCTAGACTGAGCTCTGCCCACCAGTAGGCTAACATCAGCTTCAAAATTCTCCTGGGACCAGGCCTTACCGCTGCCTACCAGTGAACAGACACCAGCATCAGGACTACCACAGTCCCACAGCTTGCTTGTCAGGACTCAGCCCACCCACCAGCAGGACAAAACCAGCTCTGGGACAATCTTGGGCCCCACAACCCCCAGGATCCAGCCCCACCCACTAGCAGACTGACACAAGCTTTGGGACACCTCAGCTGCAACCAACTGTGTCAGGAATCAGCCCTGCCCATCAGCAGGCTGACACTAGATCTGGAACCCCCAATTCCACAACTACCAATCTTGGAATCAAGCTCCACCCTCCAGTGGGCTAGCAGTAGCCCTGGGGCCCCCCAGAGCCCTGCAGCTAGCCACTTTGTGACTTTACCCTGCCTGCCAGTGGCTTGTAGCCTGTAAACTGACCAGACCAAGCCTGTCATGCCTACCAGATCACATACAGCAGTCAGCTAGCCACAATACAATGACTTACATAGCCCACATAGGGGGCACCCTTAGAGCATAGAGATCTGGTGACCAGAGCAGAGTGCACTGCTAGGAACATAGAAAATCTCCTACACAAGGCTACTTCTCCAAGGTGGGGAAATGTAACCAACCTACTAAATACATAGAAATAAAAACAGCAAATTAGGCAAAATGAGGCAGTAGAAGATTATGATCCAAGGAAAGGCACAAGATAAAACCCCAGAAGAACTAAGAGAAGTTGAGATAAGCAATCTACCTGATAAAAAAAGAAAATTACTGACCAATATCACTGATGAACATAGATGCAAAAAAAACAATCAACAAAATATTAGCAAACAGAATTCAAAAAAATGATACACCATGATCAAGTGGGATTTACCACAGGCCTGCAAAGATGGCTCAATATCTGAGAATCAATCAATGTGATACACCATATTAACAAACAAGAAGTGGTGTGATGAATTGGGAGATTGGGACTGACATACATACACTAATATGTATAAAATGGATAACTAATAAGAACCTGCTGTATAAAAAAATAAAATAAAATTCAAAAAAAATCATATGATCATCTCAGGAGATGCAGAAAAAGTTTTTGACAAAATTCAACAAACATTTATGATAAAAAACTTTCAACAGAGTGGTTATTGAGCAAACATACTTCAACATAATAAGGGCCATATGTGACAAACCCATGGCCAACATTACACTCAACAGTGAAAAGCTGAAAGTATTTCCTCTAAGATTAGAAACAAGACAAGGATGCCTACTTGTGACACTTTTATTCAACATACTATTAGAAGCCCTAGCCACAGCAATCATACAAGAAAAAGAAATAAAGGATTCCAAATTGGAAAGGAAGAAGTGAAACTGTCACTGTTTGCAGATGACATGATACTATACATAGAAAATCCTAAAGATGCCACCAAAACCTATATATATAACTCATCAATGGATTCAGTCAAGTTGCAGGAGACAAAATTAAAATACAGAAATTTGTTGCATTTCTATACTCTAACAACAAAGTATCAGAGAAATTAAGAAAACACTCCCATTTATAATTGCATTAAAAAGAATAAAATACCTAGGCATAAATCTAACCAAGGAGGTAAAAGACCCATACTCAGAAAACTAAAAGACTCTGATAAAAGAAATTGAGGAAGACACAAACAGATGGAAAGATATACCATTTTCATGGATTGGAAGATTGAATATTGTTAAAATGATCATACTACTCAAGGCAATCTACAGATCAATGGAATTCCTATCAAAATATCAATGGCATTTGTGGAAACACCAAAGACTCTGAATATCCAAAATAATCTTGAGAAAGAAGAACAAAGCTGAGGGTATCATATTCCTGATTTTGAACTGATTTGAACAGTAGTCAAAACAGTAAAATACTGGCAGAAAAGAGACACATAGATCAATGGAACAGAGTAGGGAGCCTAGAAACCCACTCTTATTTTCATGCAAGAATATGCAATGATGAAAAGACAGCCTCTACAATAAATGGTGCTACATGAAAAAGAATCACACTGGACAACTCTCTCAGACCATGTAGAAAAATCAACTCAAAATGGATTGAAGACTGAATTTAAGAACTAAAACCATAAAATTTCTAGAAGAAAACATAGGCAGTAGGTTCTTTGACATCAGTCTTAGTAATTACTTTTTGAATATGTCTCCTCAGGCAAGGGAAGCAAAAGCATGAATAGACAAACAGTACTACATCAAATGAAAAAGATTTGCACAGAGAAGGAAAAGATCAACAAAAGGAAAAGAACACTTACTCAATGGGAGAAGCTATTTGCAAGTGATATATCTAGTAAGGAGTTCATATCCAAAATACACAAGGAACTCATAAAACTCAACATCAAAACAACAACCCAATTAAAAAAATAGGCAGAGGATCTGAATAGATATTTTCCAAGGAAGACACACAGATGGCCAACAGGCACACGAAAAAGATGCTAATCATCAGGGAAGTGCAAATCAAAACCACAATAATATATCACCTCATACCTGTCCAAATGGCTTTTATCAGAAAGACAGCAAGTAACAATTGTTGGAATGAATGTGGAGAAAAGGGAAGACTTGTGCACTGTTGGTGAGAATGTAAAATGGTGCAGTCACTACAGAAAACAGTATGGAGATTTCACAAAAATTTTAAAATAGAACTATCACATGATTCAGAAATTCCACTCTTGACTATTTATCTAAAGAAAATGAAAACATAAATTAGAAAAGATATATGTATCCCAAATATTAATTGCAACATTATTTACAATAGCTAAGATATGGAGCAACCTAAGCATTAATCACCAGATGATGGATAAAGAAGCTATGAGATATATATATAAATACACACACATATATATAAAATAAATATATAATGAGTATATTATATATTTACTTATAATATAAACACACATATATATTTATATGTATTTATATTATATATATTATATATTATACAATATTATATATTTATATATAAATAAAATAAATATATAATAAATAAATAACATGGAATATTACTCAGCCATAAAAAGAATGAAATTTCACCATGTGTGACAACATGGATGGACCTAGAGGGTATTATGCTAAGTGAAATAAGACCAACTGAGAAAGACAAACACTGTATGATTTCACTATATGTGGAATCTAAAGAACAAAACATATGAACAAACAGAAAACAGAAAAAAAGTTATAGATACAGAGAGGAGTGTTGTGGGGAGAGGTAAGAAATAGGTGGGGGTGGTTAAGAGGTATAAACTTCCAGTTGCAATACAAACGGGTCACAGTATAAATATACAGTGTGGGCCTGATTGCTCCAGCTCCGTTTTTCTTTCTCAAGATTGCTTTGGCTATTCGGGGTCTGTTGTTTCCATACAAATTGTGCAATTTTTTGTTCTAGTTCTGTGAAAAACGCCATTCATAGTTTCATAGGGATTGCATTGAATCTGTAGATTGCTTTGGGTAGTATAGTCATTTTCACAATGCTGATTCTTCCACTCCAAGAGCATGGTATATCTCTCCATCTGTTTGTATCATCTTTAATTTCTTTCATCAGTGTCTCATAGTTTTCTGCACACAGGTCTTTTGCCTCCTTTGGTAGGTATATTCCTAAGTATTTTATTCTTTTTGTTGCAAGGATAAATGAGATTTTTTTCCTTAATTTCTCTTTCAGATATTTCATCATTAGTGTATAGGGATGCAAGAGATTTCTGTGCATTAAATTTGTATCCTGCTACTCTACCAAATTCATTGATTAGCTCTAGTAGTTTTCTGGTAGCATCTTTAGGATTCTCTATGTATAGTATCATGTCATCTGCAAAGAGTGACAATTTTACTTCTTGTATTCCGATTTGAATTCCTTCTATTTCTTTTTCTTCTCTGATTGCTGTGGCTAAAGCTATAGTAATCAAGACAGTATGCTACTGGCAAAAAAACAGAAACTTAGATCAATGGAACAGAATAGAAAGCCCAGAGATAAATCCAAGCACATATGGTCATCTTATCTTTGATAAAGGAGGCAAGACTACACTATGGAGAAAAAACAGCCTCTTCAATAAGTGGTGCTGGGAAAACTGGACAGCTACATGGAAAAGAATGAAATTAGAACACTTCATAACACCATACACAAAAATAAACTCCAAATGTATTAAAGACCTAAATGTAAGGCCAGACACTATTGAACTCTTAGAGGGAAACATAGGCAGAACACTCTATGACATAAATCACAGCAAGATCCTTTTTGAACCACCACCTAGAGAAATGGAAATAAAAACAAAAATAAACAAATGGGACCTAATGAAACTTAAAAGCTTTTGCACAACAAAGGAAACCATAAACAAGACGAAAAGACAACCTTCAGAATGGGAGAAAATATTTGCAAATGAAGCAACTGACAAAGGATTAATCTCCAAAACTACAAGCAACACATGCAGCTCAATATCAAAAAAACAAACAACCTAAACCAAAAATGGGCAGAAGACCTAAATAGAGATTTCTCCAAAGAAGATATACAGATTGCCAACAAACACATGAAAGGATGCTCAATATCACTAATCATTAGAGAAATGCAAATCAAAACTACAATGAGGTAACACCCCACATTGGTCAGAATGGCCATCATCAAAAAATCTACAAACAATAAATGCTGGAGAGGGTGTGGAGAAAAGAGAACCCTCTTGCACTGTTGGTGGGAATGTAAATTGGTACAGCCAATATGGAGAACAGTATGGAGGTTCCTCAAAAAACTTAAAATAGAACTGCCATATGACCCAGCAATCCCACTCCTGGGCATATACCCAGAGAAAACCATCATTCAAAAAGATATATGCACCCCAATGTTCATTGCAGCACTATTTACAATAGCCAGGTCATGGAAGCAACCTAAATGTCCATTAACAGACGAATGGATAAAGAAGGTGTGCTACATATATACAATGGAATATTACTCAACCATAAAAGGGAATGAAATAGTGCCGTTTGCAGAAATGTGGATAGACCTAGAGACTGTCATTCAGAGTGAAGTAAGTCAGAAAGAGAAAAACAAATACCGTATGCTAACCCATATATTTGGAATCTAAAAAAAAAAAAAGTTTCTGATGAACCTAGGGACAGGACAGGAATAAATTAACAGATGTAGAGAATGGACTTGAAGACATGGGGAGGGGGAAGCTGGAATGAAGTGTGAGAGTAGCATTGACATATATACTTTACCAAATGTAAAATAGATAGCTAGTGCGAAGCAGCTGCCTAGCACAGGGAGATCAGCTTGGTGCTTTGAGACCACCTAGAGGTGTGGGATAGAGAGAGTGGAAGGGAGACACAAGAGGGAGGGGATATGGGGATATATGTATGCATAGAGCTGATTCACTTTGTTTTACAGCAGAAACTAACACACCATTATAAAGCAATTATACTCCAATAAAGATGTTAAAATATATATATATATATATATATATATATATATATATATATATATATACACACACACACTGTGGGGAATATAGTAACTATGTAATATCTTTGTATGGTGACATACAAAGATAGCATTACTGTGGTAATCATTCATTATTAGAAGTACTGTGGTAGTCATTTTGAAATGTATAGAAATATCAAATCACTATGTTGTGTAACAGGAATTTGAATAGTGTTGTAGATCAATTATACTTAAACAAAAAAAAAAAACCCTCAGAAACTTAGATCATTTTTTGTGTTTACCAGAGGTGGGAGTTGGGGTAGGGAAAATTGGATGAAGGGGGCCAAAGAGTACAAACTTCTAGTTATAAGACAAGTAAGTACTAGAGGTGTAATGTACAGCATGATCAATATAATTAACACTGCTGTATGTTATGAAAGTTGTTAAGAGAATAAGTCCTAACTGTTCCCATCACAAGGAAATCTATTTTTCTATTTTTACAATTTTGTGTATATGAGATGTTCACTAAACTTATTGTGGGAATCATTTCATGAGGTATGTAAGTCAAATCTTTGTTCTGCACCCCTTAAACTTATCAGTGTTGTATGTCAATTATGTCTAAGTAAACTGGGGGGGAAATTTCAAGCTATTGAAAAGTCTTTAATGGTTATAATAGTAGGGAGATTAAAATGATTATTCACATTGTTAGGCAAGATTGAGGAAAACAAGTACTTCATCCTTATACCAGTATTAGTTAATATTTATATAAGGTTTTATCATAAAATTCTCCTTTCACCAATAAAATCAGATTAATAAAATTTCTTTTTACTTTGTTTTGTCTTGTCCTTTTATTCATAACTAATATTTCCCTGACAAGAAACAATCAATTAATGTTTTAAGTTCTAATTTCAAGAGCTCAGGATTCTTAGGAAGAATAAGATCAACTCACATAATCTATAGCTTTTACAATTTTTTCTTGTTTCTCCGATGTTCAAGAAAATGGGGAAACTCTGTGGATATGTGACATTTTTTCTTTTATCAGGGGCCTCAGCCTCCAGTCTAATGGTATCAAAACATCACATTCTCAAGTAATATGCCTGGACAAATAGCAGTTAGGGCAAAATGTCTTACTGTGTTTATTTTGATTATTACCAAGGTACCAGTCATAGATAAATTTCACTTTATAGAAAATATTTGACAAAAAAATGGTTCTTATCACTGGTATGGCAACATACAATTTCAGATTTTTTTTTTAATGAGGAGGATATTATCCTACAGAAGATGACTAGGAGAGCATGCCTGGAATTCTATGGTGGATGGCACTGAAAACAATATTAGAGACTGCTGGGAGACACAGCAATATGTATCAACTTCATCACTACCTCCTTACAAGGCACTAATTAATGTGTACGTGATTATTTAAGTACTTTTGATACGTGATAAGAGTTTTAAATTTGACCCAACTTGTAAGAGTATTAATGTTAAGGCCTATACACTAAATCTGAAATTTATCTCAGACAGAAAGTAATGCAATTGATAGAAGTATAAGAAAAAAAGATTTTTACAAATGAGTTTGAGAGGATGGGAGTCAAGATAGCGGACTAGGAAGATGTGGAGTTCGTGTCTCTGCACAACTAGGGCACCTACCAGGCACTGGTGGGGGAACATGGACACCTGAGGGGATGGGAGGAACCCCCAAGCAACCAGGTAGGACATGGTGGGGGGGTGGTAGGGAGGAGGAGAAGTGGAAGTGGGACCAGGACTGGCACCCCTGAGGGGTGGCTGGGAGAGGGGAGGGGCTCCCACACCTGGAGGGACCCACCCATGGTTAGGTGATCAACAAGGATGGAGGAGACCCTTGGGAGAGCTGAGGATCAGAAGGAAACATGGTTAGTGTTTACCCTGCCCATTTGGGCCTTGGGGAGTCTGCTGAGGTCCCGGGCTTGATCCTCGGCCCACCAAGGCACCCTCCAGCTGTGTGGGTCCTGAGGGAGTGGGAGGGAGGGGGAGAAGGTGAAAGCCAGCCTGATAGGACCAGCACCCCTGAGGGGTGGCTGGGGGAGGGGAGGGGCCCACCCACAGTTAGGGGATCAACAGGGATTGGGGAGAACCTCAGGAGAGTGGAGGATCAGAAGGCACAATGGTCAGCCTTTCTCCTGCCCACTTGGGCTCCGGGGAGCCTGCTGAGATCCTGGGCCTAATCCTCCACATTCCAAGGCTCCCTCCAGCCATGCTGAGCCTAAGCCCTGCCCCCTCACCCCCACCCAGGGCCTTACCTCTACACACCACACTCCAAAACCCTCTCTGACCCCCTCCAACTGTGCTGGGTCTAAACCCCACTTGAACACCCCCAACTAGGGTCTTTCCTCCAAACTCCGCACTCTGAGGCTCCCCTCCTAGACATTTCGCAGCTGAGTGGGTCCTGAGCTTAGGCCCCACCCTGCTTTAAACACCACACGTGCCTAAGCTCTGCCACCTACAGCAAGGCTTTTTCTGGCCTTTTTTGTTTTAGGTTGTGGTTCTGTTTTACCTCATTGTTGTTGATTCATTTACATTTTTATTTTTTCTAATAATTTTTTTATTCTTCTAATCTTATTTTATTCTTTAGAGTTTCTTATTGTTCTGCTCCTTTTGCTGTGTCCCCACCCCCTTTTTTTCCTTTTTCTTTTATGGTTCTGTTTTACCCAGTCGCAGTTGTTTCACTTATATTTTTATTTTTCCTAAGATATTTTTAATTTTTCTAACTTTTTTTATTTTTTGTTATTGTACTGCTTCTTTTTTTTTTTTTCTTTTCTTTGCTGTGCCACACAGCTTGCAAGATCTTGGTTCCCAGGCCGAGGGTTGGGCCTGAGCTCCTGTGTTGGGAGCGCTGTGTCCTAACTGCTGGACTACAGAGTACGTCATACCCCAGGGAATATTAATTGGAGTGAGATATCCCCGAGGTCCTCATCTCAGCACTGAGACCCGACTCTACACAACTGATTATAAACTCCAGTGCTGGGCACCTCAGGCCAAACAACCAGTAAGACAGGAATACAGCCTCACACATCAAAAAAAAAAAAGTGAGATGACAAAAAAATATGGTACAGATGAAGGAACAAGGTAAAACCCTAAAACACGAAATAAAAGAGGAGGAAAGAGGCAACGTATCTGAAAAAGAATTCAGAGCAATGATAGTAAAGATCCAAAATCTCTGAAATAGAATGGAGGCACAGATTGAGAAAATATAAGAAATGTTTAACAAAGACCTAGAACAACTAAAGAGCAAATAAACATTGATGAACAACAAAAATTGAAATGAAAAATACACTAGAAGGAATCAAAAGTAGAATAACTGAGGCAGAAGAATGAATAAGTGAGCTGGAAGATAGAATGGTGGAAATAACTGCCAATGAGCAGAATAAAGGAAAAAGAATGAAAAGAACTGAGGACAGTCTCAGAGACCTCTGAGACAACATTAATTGCACCAATATTCAAATTATAAGGGTCCCAAAAGAAGGGAAAAAGAAAGGGTCTGAGAAAATATTTGAAGAGATTATAGTCAAAAACTTCCCTAACGTGGGAAAGGAAATAGTCACCCAAATCCAGGAAGCACACAGAGCCCAATGCACAACAAACCCTAGGAGGAACACACCAATACACATATTAATCTAACTAACAAAAAGTAAATTCAAAGAAAAAACAAAAGCAACAAGGGAAAAGCAAAAAATAACATACAAGGAAATCCCCATAAGGTAATCAGCTGATTTTTCAACAGAAACTCTGCAGGTCAGAAAGGAGTGGCTGGATATACTTAAAGAGATGAAACGGAAAAACCTACAGTGAAGATTACTCTACCCAGCAAGAATCTCATTCACACTCAACAGAGAAATCAAAAGCTTTACAGGCAAGCAAAAGCTAAGAGAATTCAGCATCACCAAACCAGCTTTACAACAAATGCTAAAGGAGCTTCTCTAGGTGGGAAACACAAGAGAAGAAAAAGACCCAGAAAAACAAACCCAAAACAATTTTTAAAATGGTAAGAGGAACATACATATTGATAGTTACCTTTAATGTAAATGGATTAAATGCTCCAAACAAAAGACACACACTGGCTGAATGGATACAAAAACGAGATCCATATATATGCTGTCTAAAAGAGACCCAATTCAGACTTAGGGACACATACAGACTGAAAGTGAAGGGATGGAAAAAGATATTCTATGCAAATGGAAATCAAAAGAAAGCTGGAGTAGCAATACTCGTATAGGATAAAATAGATTTTAAAATAAAGAATGTTACAACAGACAAGGAAGGGCACTAAAAAATGATCAAGGGATCAATCAAAGAAGAAGATATAACAATTATAAATATTTATGCACCTAACATAGGAACACGTCAATACATAAGGCAAATGCTAACAACCTTAAAAGAGGAAATAGACAGTAACACAATAATAGTAGGGGACTTTAACACCCCACTTACACCAATGGACAGATCATCCAAACAGAAAATAAATAATGAGACACACGTTTAAAGGACATCATAGACCAGATAAATTTAATTGATATTTATAGGACATTCCATGAGAAAGTGGCAGAATACACTTTATTCTCAAGTGCACACAGAACATTCTCCAGGATGGATCATATCTTGGGTCACAAAGAAGCCTTGGAAAATTTAATAAAATTGAAATTATATTAAGCATCTTTTTCGACCACAATGCTATGAGATTAAAAATCAATTATGGGTTAAAAAAACTGTAAAAAACACAAATACATGTAGCCTAATCAGTGTGCTACTAATTAACGAAGAGATCACTGAAGAAATCAAAGTGGAAATTAAAAAATACTTAGAAACAGATGACAATGAAAACACGATGACCCAAAACCTATGAGATGCAGCAAAAGCAGTTCTAAGAGGGAAGTTTATAGCAATTAAATCTCACCTCAAAAAAAAAAGAAAAAGCACAAATAAACAATCTAACGTTACACCTAAAGCAACTATAGAAAGAAGAACAAAGACAACCGAAAGTCAGTAGAAGGAAAGAAATGAAAAATATCAGAGCAGAAATAAATGAAATACAAATAAAGAAAACCAAAGCCAAGATCAATAAAACTATAAGTTGGTTCTTTGAGAACATAAGCAAAATTGATAAACCTTTAGCCAGACTCATCAAGAAGAAAAGGGAGATGATGCAAATCAATAAAATTAGAAATGAAAAAGGAGAAATCACCATTGACACCACAGAAATACAAAGGATCATAAGAGACTACTACAAAAAACTATATGCCAATAAAATGGACAACCTGAAGAAATAGACAAATTCTTAGAAAGGTATAATTTTCCAAGACTGAACCAGGAAGAATTAGAAAATATAAACAGACCTATTACAAGTAATGAAATTGAAACTGTAATTTAAAATCTTCCAACAAACAAAAGTCCAGGACCAGATGGCTTCACAGGCAAATTCTATCACACATTTAGTGAAGAGCTAACACCTAAACTTATCAAACTCTTCCAAGAAACTGCAAAGGGAAGAACACTCCCATATACATTCTGCGAGGCCACCATCACCCTGATACCAAAACCAGAAAAACATACTACAAAAAAGGAGAGTTACAGACCAATATCACTGATAAATATAGACAAATTCTCAACAAAGTACTAGCAAACAGAATCCAACAACACATTAAAAGGATCATACACCATGAACAAGTGGGATTTACCTCAGGGATGCAAGGATTTTTCAATATATGCAAATTAATCAATATGATACACCACATTAACAAATTATGGAATAAAAACTGTTTGATCATCTCAACAGATACAGAAAAAGCTTTTGTCAAAATTCAATACCCATTTATGACAAAAACTCTCCAGAAAATTGGCATAGAGGGAACCTACCTCAAAATAATAAAGGCCATATATGACAAACCCACAGCAAACATCATTCTCAATGGTGAAAAACTGAAAGCATTTCCACTAAGATCAGGAACAAGAAAAAGATGTCCACTCTTGCCACTTTTATGCAACATAGTTTTGGAAGTCCTAGCCACGGCAATCAGAGAAGAAAAAGAAATAAAAGGAATGCAAATTGGAAAAGAAGAAGTAAAACTCACTGTTTGCAGGTGACATGATATTATACATAGAAAATCCTAAAGATGCCACCAGAAAACTACTAGAACTAATCAGTGAATTTGGTAAGGTTGTAGGATACAAAGTTAATGCACAGAAATCTCTTGCATTCTTATACACTAACACTGAAAAATCAGAAACAGAAATTAAGGAAACAATCCATCACAACAAAAAGAATAAATGCCTAGGAATCAACCTACCTAAGGAGGCAAAAGACCTGTACTTAGAAAACTATAAAACACGGATGAAAGAAATCAAAGATAACACAAGCAGATGGAGAGATATACCATGTTCTTGGATTGGAAGAATCAATATTGGGAAAATGACTACAACATCCAAAGCAATCTACAGATTAAATGCAATGCCTATCAAATTACCAATGGCATTTGTCACAGAATTAGAAGAAAAAAATTTACAATTTGTATGGAAACACAAAAGACCCTGA
The DNA here is from genome assembly GCF_028564815.1 of Eubalaena glacialis. NCBI lineage: Eukaryota > Metazoa > Chordata > Mammalia > Artiodactyla > Balaenidae > Eubalaena > Eubalaena glacialis. The sequence goes on from NC_083725.1 coordinate 37,027,522, forward strand.
ATAGCCAAAGTAATGTTGAGAAAGAAAATGGAGCTGGAGGAATCAGGCTCCCCAACTTCAAACTATACTACAAACCTACAGTAATCAAGACAGTAGGGTACTGGCACAAAAACAGAACTATAGATCAATGGTACAGGATAGAGAGCTCAGAGATAAAAGCACACAAATATGTTCACCTAATTTATGACAAAGGAGGCAAGAACATACACTGGAGAAAAGCAGCCTCTTCAATAAGTGTTGGTGGAAAAACTGGACAGCTACATGTAAAAGAATGAAATTAGAACACTACCTAACACCATACACAAAAATAAACTCAAAATGGATTAAAGACTTAAATGTAAGACTGGACACTATAAAACTCTTAGAGGAAAACATAGAAAGAACACTCTGACATAAAACACAGCAAGATCTTTTTTGACCCACCTCCTAGAGTAATGAAAATAAAAACAAAAATAAACAAATGGGACCTAGTTAAACGTAAAAGCTTTTGCACAACAAAGGAAACAATAAACAAGGCAAAAAGACAACCCTCACAATGGGAGAAAATATTTGCAAATGAAGCAATATACAAGGGATTAATCTCCAAAATATACAAACAGCTCATACAGCTCAATATAAAAAAAAACCCAATTAAAAAATGGGTGGAAGACCTAAATAGACATTTCACCAAAGAAGACATACAGATGGCCAAGAGACACATGAAAAGCTGTTCAACATCACTAATTAATAGAACAATGCAAGTCAAAACTACTGTGACGTATCACTTCACACTGGTCAGAGTGGTCATCATCAAAAAATCTACAAACAACAAATGCCAGAGAGGGTGCGGAGAAAAGGGAACCCTCTTGCACTGTTGGTGGGAATGTAAATTGATACAGTCACTGTGTAGCACATTATGGAGGTTCCTTAAAAAACTCAAAATAGAACTCCTATATTATCCAGCCATCCCATTACTGGACATATACCCTGAGAAAACAATAGTTCAAAAAGACACATATACCCCAATGTTCACGGCAGCTTTATTTACAATTGCCAGGACTTGAAAACTACCTAAATGTCCATCAACAGATGAATGGATAAAGAAGATGTGGTACATGTATATAATGGAAGATTACTCAGCCATAAAAAGAAATGAAACGGGGTCATTTGTAGAGATGTGAATGGACCTAGAGTCTCATACAGAGTGAAGTAAGTCAGAAAGAGAAAAAACAAACATAGTATATTAACACATATATGTGGAATCTAGAAAAATGGTACAGATGAACCTATTTGCAGGGTAGGAATAGGAACGCAGATGTAGAGAATGGGCGTGTGGACACAGGGGGAGAAAGGGAGGGTGGGATGAATTGGGAGATTAGGTTTGACATAAATACACTACCATGTGTAAAATTGATAGCTAGTGGGAACCTGCTGTATAGCACAGGGAACTCAGCTCGGTGCTCTGTGATGACCTAGATGGATGCGGTGCGGGCGGAGGAGGGAGGTCCAAGAGGGAGGGGACATATGTATACATATAGCTGATTCACTTCATTGTACCACAGAAACTAACACAACATTGTAAAGCAATTATACTCCAAAAAAAAAAGTTTAATTATTAAACATTAATAATTATTATCCTCTTTTGTAAGCCATAACTTTTTTGTTCATATTATAAGAATAAATAGCATAGACAACTTTACCCTCTAGAATAATAGTACATTAACAAAATTAAACTCCGGAGTTATAATGTAGAACTCTTGGCTACATGTTCCAATGAACTGGAGAACTTTAAAATTACTGTTTTGGTCTCCCTTCCAGAGATTTTTATTTAACAAGTCTGGAATGAGGTTTGGGCATTGGGATTTTTAACTCTCTCCAGGGTTTCTAATGTGCATCCAAAGTTGAGAACCACAAGTTTAGAACATTGTTTAAGTTTCACAGATATATTTACAAATTACTAAAACTACAGGAGCCAAGTAGTTTACATAGCTGTACTCTTTCCTAGCAAATGGTTTTAGCCAGCATTGTGTAAATTCCTCCACAATGTATACAGAGACATATATTGCCTTTCAACTTGGGAAAGGAAACACAATATTCCACCCTGCTCCCAGAAGACACAATATTCCTAAATATCTCTTGAAGACTTAAAAAAAAAAAAGATATGTATAATTATAATATTAGCAAATGTGATAGAATTGTGAATACTCCTCCTTGAGACTTCAGCACATCTGTTTTGGGGTGAGTAGAAACTCAGTCTCATTTATAGCATTTTATATAGTCTCACATGACTAGGGGCACTGGGAATACATAGAGAAACTTCTTCATCTTGAAATGTTCGTCTATAGATTAGCCCTGGCAAAAATGTGGCAGTTGGGATGAAGGGCATTTTAGGCTTATGAATGCTAAAATGGGTCATATGCTTTGGAATCTGACCTATCAATTATCTGTTGTATGATCCTGGGCAAATTACTTCTCTAAAACTCATAATCTATAATGCAGAGAGAATAATAATGTGTACCATCTTAGGCTAGTACATAATAAGCATTTACTCATATCCAATATAAAACATTATGATTATTAACTCTAACCAGAAAAATAGTGCTCAATTTTATTTATCTTCTTATAGTATAAGCACTAGACACTTTTCTAGTTCATACACCTTATTCCACAGATGTGGAAACTGAAAGACAAAGAATAAATGGCCTGCTAATGAACACAACAAGTGAGGACTAAAGTCTAAATGGAGACATTATTCTTATGGCTTCTACTGAATTCATCTGTGATAACATCTTGTCAGTTTTCTTTTTTAATCCCCTTTTTTTCATTATTGAAGTTGAAAGATTCATGATGATAATTTATGTTTATGCAAACCTCCATAAAATCTGCTTAAATGGTTATATAGCATTACCCAAATGACCAGAATAAGGGAAAGTGTTTTCTGAAAAATTTTTAAAAAGATTTTGAAAAATAACAGAAAGCTACAATAAAATTCAAATACACACAACATCAAATGTAAATCAAACTGTCTTAGCCAAACCTAAAGAGACATGACTACTAAATGTAATATGGTATCCTAGGTAGGCTATCGGAACAGAAAAAGGAAATCAGGGGAAAATTGAGGAAATCTGAATATAGACTTTAGTTAATAATAATGTACCTATATTGGTTCATTAATTATAACAATAGTACCATACTCTTATTTGGGGAGAACTGAAAATGGGGTATTCTGGGACTCTCTGTACTAACTTCACAATTATTCTGAAAATATAAAACCGTTATAAAATAAAAAGTTTCTTTTAAAAATGTAAATCACCAATAAAAAAACAAGTTCTCAAATGTTTATCTTTAAAAATGTTTATTTTTAAATTCAGACAGTAACAGCTAACTCAAGGATATAGAATAAAAGTATTGAATGCAATAATGTAAAAAGATGTAAAATATAATGCAATGTGAAAAATAATCATTTACAAATCTTAGAAGAAATCAATCAATCAACCAACTAACCAACCAAAAGGCAATAACAACCCTAAATCCTTTATACATACCCTAATTCTGATGTACATTACTTTTGTCACCAACATTTATTCCATTTTGGCATTCCATGGTACTCATGTTCATTTTCCTGAGCAGGTTGGCTCCTTAATATCAGCAATAGTTCTTTCAACTGGAGATATGTCTGGAAGATCTGGCCCAATATTAATTTTAGGGGTAAATTGTGAAAACAAAGTTAACCCCATAATAAGGTTTAAATATACATTGGGTTGGGTGAAAAATTCAAACAATGAACAAAACTGCAAATTAAGAAATCATTAAGCAAGATTCATAAATCCCAAAGGGTCCAATGGTAGACTTCAAGGCATCCATAGATCTCCTGAAGTTGTGCATGTATGTTGCATCTGTAGTGTTTATCAGCTTTTAAAAGAGTCTGTGGATTCCCCAGTATTAGAGAATCATTAATTTAATATCTTTTTTAGTTTCAAATTATTTCTGTATCTTTAACACCTACCACTAAATTTTGCATTTAGTGCAGAACCTTAAAAATTTTGTTGAATGAAGGAGCAAGTAAATTGATCAGCAGGATAAAAGAAAGAAAATTCTATGTTGGGCACAAATGTCACATTTTCCTTCCTCTAAATACTTGCAGCACTATATTTTTATCCCTCAAGTCATCTTTGATATTCAAGTCATCTTTGGATACTCATTCATCTTTGTATCCATCATCAATATTTGTACACTAAGATTGAAAAGCAACTTTTAAACAAGGGACCTTGAATTAATCTTTTATACCCAATCCTACTTCTGCTTGTCACATTAGTGCAATAATTGATAAAGTAATGTCATCCCAGAACTTATGAAATTGTATCTTTAGATCCTCTGAAATCTGGCTAAAAATGAGAAGAAACTAGTTAATGGCTGCAAAAAGAAAATAAAAAGCTTAGCAAATGAGGCTAAAATCACTCAAACCTCAAAACTGTTCTTTTAGTGCTGCTTTAATACAGCTGTCACTTTTTGTTCTGCTGCTTTAATCCAGCTGTCACTTTTTGTTTTGATGGCAGCCTTTAGTACAAAATAAAAGAATAATAGATTCTCACTAATCAGTGAGTTCATGGACTAGAACAAGTCCCCTGAATTAGCTCTACTTTTAACCTGGACTTTGAGAAAAAAGCTCTAAACTTTGAAATGAAAAGCTTTGTATTACTTATTTGTAATTAGTATGCAATTGATCTCATCCAAGCAAACAAAAGAAAGAGTAGGAAACTTTTATTTTCAAAATTGAACTTGGTAAATGAAGAACCTACACAAAGTAGTCATCAAAGACAAATTCTGTGTATGTGGCATGTGCACACAAAGTCAGTTTTAAGGAATCTCTTCACACATTAACTCCTAGAACAGTTAAGTGTGTACTATTTTTGTTTTGACCCCATTCCCTCTGACACATGAAATTCAGAATAAGAAACCTTTAGTTTAACCAAACCAATCTCTTTAATAAAAAATGAATTTCTGATTATTACTTTGTTTTTATTAACATACGACTTTACAAGATATGCAGTTATTTTGATATATTTTATTATGGTACAAAGTCACCCACAGATTCCTAAACACATCAAGCTCCTTTACTCCCCTGGGCCTTTATTGTTGCTGCTTATCTGCTTAGACTGCCTTGTACCACTGGGGTAATTTCCATTTTCTTAGTAGAAATTTTTTCTATTTTCTATTTCCATAGAAATGGTTTCCATTTTCTTCACAGCCTAGCCATCATCTCTGCTCCATGCCTGTGTATAAATTCTTCCCTCTGCTTTCCTCAATTTTTTTTTTATCAATAAATTGAAGTATATCTTCTGCCCATTATTTATTGTTTGGGTTGCTTGTTTTTTGATATTGAGCTGTATGAGCTCTTTGTATATTTTAGAGATTAATCCCTTGTTGGCTGCATAATTTGCAAATATTTTCTCCCATTCTGTAAGTTGTATTTTCATTTTGATTATGGTTTCCTTTGTATGCAAAAGCTTTTAAGTTTATTTAGGTCCCATTTGTTTATTTCTGTTTTTATTTCCATTACTCTAGAAGATGGATCCAAAACAATATTGCTGTGATTTATGTCAAAGAGTGTTCTGCCTATATTTTCTGCTAAGAGTTTTATAGTCTCTGGTCTTATATTTAGGTCTTTAATCAATTTTGAGTTTATTTTAGTATATGGTGTTAAAGAATGTTCTAATTTCATCCTTTTACATGTAGCTGTCCAGTTTTCCTAGCACCACTTATTGAAGACACTGTCTTTTCTCCATTGTATATTCTTGCCTCCTTTGTTATAGATTAATTGACCATAGGTGTGTGGGTTCATTTCTGGGATTTCTGTCCTGTTCCATTGATCTGTATTTCTGTTTTTGTGCCAGTACCATACTGCTTTGATTATTGTAGCTTTATAGTATAGTCTGTAGTAAAGGAGCCTGATTCCTCCTACTCTGTTTTTCTTTCTAAAGATTGCTTTGGCTATTCAGGGACTTTTGCATTTCCATACAAATTAAAAATAAAATTTGTTATAGTTCTGTGAAAAATGTCATCGGTAATTTGATAGGACTTGCATAGAATCTGTAGATTTCCTTGTGTAGCATGGTTATTTTGACAACATTGATTCTTCCAATCCAAGAACATGGTGTATCTTTCCATCTGCTTGTTTCAGCATCTTATAGTTTTTGGGATACAGGTCTTTTGCCCCCTTAGTTATATTTATTCCTAGAAGTCTTATTCTTCTTGATGAGACAGTAAATGGGACTGTTTCCTTAATTTCTCTTTATGATCTTTTGTTGTTAGTGTATGCAACAGATTTCTGTGTATTAATTTTGTATCCTGTGACTTTACCAAATTCATTGATGAGCTCTAATAGTTTTTGGCAGCATCTTTAGGATTTTCTACGTATAGTATCATGACATCTGCAAACAGTGACAGTTTTACTTCTTCTTTTCCAATTCAGATTCCTTTTATTTCTTTTTCTTCTCTCAGTGTTGTGGCTAGGACTTCCAAACTATGTTGAATAAAATGGATGAGAGTGAACATCTTTGTCTTGTTCCTGATCTTAGAGGAAATGCTTTCAGCTTTTAACCATTGAGTAAGATGTTAGCTGTGGATTTGTCATATAAGACTTTTATTATGTTGAGGTATGTTCCCTCTATGCCCATTTTCTGGAGAGTTTTTATCGTAAATGAGTGTTGAATTTTGTCAAAAGCTTTTGATGCACCTACTGAGATGATCACATGATATTTATTCTTCAACTTGTTGTCACAATGATTGATTTGCATATACTGAAAATCCTTGCAGCCCTGGGATAAATCTCACTTGATCATGGTGTATGATCCTTTTAATGTATTTTTGGATTGGTTTGCTAGTATTTTGTTGAGGATTTTTGCATCTATGTTCATCAGTAATATTGCCTTGTAATATTCATTTTTTGTGGTAAATGTGTCTGGTTTTGGTATCTGGGTAATGCTGGCTTCATAGAATGAGTTGGAAGTGTTGCTTCATCTGAAAATTTGTGGAACAGTTTCAGAAGAATAGGTGTTAAATCTTTTCTAAATGTTTGGTAGAATTCACCTGTGAAGCCATCTGGTCCTAGACTTTTATTTGTTTGAAGTTTGTTAATCACAGGTTCAATTTCTATACTTGTAATTTGTCTGTTCATAGTTTCTATTTCTCCCTGTTTCAGTTTTGGGAGATTGTACCTTTCTAAGAATTTGTTCATTTCTTCAAGTTTGTCCACTTTTTGGCATATAGTTGCTTGTAGTAGTCTCTTTGGTCCTTTGTATTTCTGTAGTGTTGGCTGTAATGTCTCATTTTTCATTTCTAATTTTATTGATTTTAGTCCTCTCCCTCTTTTTCTTGATGAGTCTGGCTAAAGGTTTATCAACTTTATCTTTTCAAAGAACCGGTTCTTTGTTTCATTGATCTTTTCTATTGTTTTCTTAGTCTCTATTTCACTTATCAGAACCACCCAATCCAAAAATGGGCAAAACTTCTAAACACACATTTCTGCAAAGAAGATATACAGATGGCCAAAAAGCACATGAAAAGATTCTCAACATTGCTAATTATTAGAGAAATGCAAATCAAAACTATAATGAGGTATTACCTCACACTGGTCAGAATGGCCATCATCAAAAAGTCTACAAACACAAGGGAACCCTCCTACACTGTTGGTGGGAATGTAAATATATAAGTTCATTTATATCATTTTTTATGATCCACATATAAGCTATATTATATGATATTTGTATTTCTCTGGCTTACTTCATTTAGTATGATAATCTCTAGGTCCATCCCTGTTGCTGCAAATTATTATTTTATTCTTTTTTATGGTTGAGTAATATTTCATTGTATAAGTATACCACATCCTCTTTATCCATTCATCTGTCAGTGGGCATTTAGGTTGCTTCTATGTTTTGGCTATTGTAAATAGTGCTTCAATGAACATTGGGGTGCATGTATTTTTTCAAGTTATGGTTTTCTCCAGATATATGCCTAGGAGTGGGATTGCTGGATCATATGGTAGCTCTATTTTCAGTTTTTTTAAGGAACCTCCATACTGTTCTCCATAGTAGTTGTACCAATTTATTGATACAATACAGAATTAGACCCACAGACATAGAAAACAAACTTATGGTTACCAAAAGGGTGAGAGCGAGGGGAGGGATAAGTTAGGAGTTTTGGATTAGCCTATACACTCTACCATATATAAAATAGACAACAAACCAGGACCTACTGTGTAGCACAAGGAACTATACTCAGTATTTTATAATAACCTATAAGGGCAAAGAATCTGAAAAAATGTATAGATATATGTATAACTGACTAACTTTGCTGTATATCTGAAACTAATACAACATTGTAAATCAACTATACTTAAAAAAAAAGCTATAAGGATATGCTGTACAGCACAGGGAATATAGTCAATATTTTATAACAAGTTTAAATAGAGTATAATCTATAAAAACTTTGGATCACTATGTTGTACACCTGAAACTAATACTGTAAATCAACTATACTGCAGTAAAATTAAATAATAATTTTTTTTTAATTTGAAAGATCCTCAGATATACAAGGTAAAGATAAGGATAAGTGGAATACTAAATCCCCAAACCTCATTTTAGTGTATTTAGCTTCAACTTTCCCCCATACTAAACATTTTAGGAGTTCTGTTATTAAGAGTGGAATGGTGTGTTTCATATTTTAACCCTTTTTCCCTTAGTGTCAGGAAAATATACAATTATTTAAAAAACTAGAAATAATACCAGCAACAAAGGCCATTAGTATTCTAAAACCTGGATATTCAGATATTGATCAAGTTGATTATAAAAACTATGTTACGTTAAAAAAATTTTTGACTAATTTTCCTAATTCCATTGGACAAGATTTGTTAAGAATCCAGGAATATTAAGGATCTTCATTTCATGGCTGCATAAAGAGTGACCTGGAATATAGGGTGATTTGTCTAATATCACATAGTTACCTTGTAGCATTGCTGGGGTATCATCTGGGTGAGCAGTAATTTCTAGCTTAGAATTAGGGTACCCATTTATATGACATTTCCCTGAACAGTGTGGCTCTGGGCCCCAGATGTGGAGGAAGCTCATCAAAGATCATGATGTGTATAATAATGCTGACCATTTTAGATTAACCTGAATGCTATGTTTTTACTCTCTTCTCTGGGCCAATGAGATGGTGATTGAGGCAAAGATGGTAACAACTGCCATCAGAATTTGTTCTTTCTCTGAAGTTTCAAAGAACCACCTTTTATACTTTATATATTTCAGATTATATTTGAAAACTGAAGCTTGACTGAATAAAGTCAAAAAAATAAAAAATAAAATTGAAGTATAGTTGATTTACAGTACTATGTTAGTTTCAGGTGTACAGCAAAGTGATTCAGTTATATAGATATATTTTTTTCAGATTATTTTCCATTATAGGTTATTACAAGATACTGGATATAGTTCCCTGTGATATACAGTAAATCCTTGTTGCTTATCTATTTTATGTATAGTAGTTTGTATCTGTTAATCCCATACTCCTAATTTACCTCCCCACTTCCCTTTCCCCTTTGGTAACCATAAGCTTGTTTTCTATGTCTGTTTTGTATATAGATTCATTTGTATGATTTCTCAGATTCCATATATAAGTGATATCATTTATCTTTGTCTGTCTTACTTACTTAACTAAGCATAATATTCTTTAGGCCCATCCATGTTGCTGCAAATGGCAAGATTTCATTCTTTTTTATAGCTGAGTAATATTTATAGATAGATAGATAGATAGATAGATAGATAGATAGATAGATAGATAGATAGATCACATCTTCTTAAGCCAATTGTCTGTTGATGGGCACTTGGGTTGTTTCCATGTCTTGACTGTTGTAAATAGTGCTGCTATGAAAATTGAGGTGTATGTATCTTTTTGAATGAGAGTTTCTGTGTTTTCTGGATATATGCTCATGAGTGGAATTGCTAGATCATATGGCAGCTCTATTTTTAGTTTTTTAAGAAACCTCCATTCTGTTTTCCATCGTGGCTACAACAATTGACATTCCCACCAACAGTGTAGGCGTTTTCTTCAATTCCTGACCATCTGGATGGCTTTTCACATTTCAGACCACAGTTTAGAAGTCACTTCATCAGGAAGCCTTCCATCAGGAAGTTAGGTATCCTTGGTATGAATTTTATTCACTGCATTTACCCTTTCCCAATAGCTATTATGCTTTATTTTATTTTATTTTTCCATTATCTGTCTCTGTTGCATGATGCGAAGCTCTGGGAGAACAAGGATCCATGTCTTACTGTTATATCCCCAGCACCTACCAGAATCTTCCTACATGTAGCAGTGTCTCAATAAATATTGAAGTAAAAAATAAATTTAACCACTTCTTTTAAAACCTCAGAATATAAATTAATATGGCTTTTGAATTAGATATTTGAAATGTACTTCATTTTCTTTAACTGTTCCTTTCCATAAAAGGGATATCCTAAAAAATAAATTTAAGCAAATAATAATTTGCCAGAAACTTGCCTAAGGTATTCTTCCATTCCTTTTCACACTACTTTTTCTGTCACATTAAAAACAACCACATAAACAAACAAAACAAGCTAAGTCAGGTTAAATGAGTATGTCTGAGCGACTGCACCTGCCCCGTGGGAACATCTAAGTGTTGCCTGGGAGAGCTGTGTACCAGGAGCCAGGACACAGCAAAATGTGGTCAATAGCTACCTTCTTACTGACACTATCCATTAAAATATTATGATATCTATGTGAATAGGTATGTAGGAGGACATGCATAGCCTAAAATTACCAAAATTATACCAAATATTTCAATTTTAAAAGTTACTTCAGTTAAGTAAGTGTATTATTAAAATAAAAATCAAGCCATGGTAGAATATCATTTTTTTAGTATAAAGTAAAACATTTCAATATGCAATTACTTTCTGCCACAATATTAATAAAGAGTATGTTCTCATTGAAAGGAGTTAGAAATATTTGAGTATTTTGAACCAAATATTGAAAGTGGTAAGATATTAATTTATTTTATGAGATTAAAAGATAGTTGGAGACAGACATTTGCATGTTTAACTAAGTGCCTGACTCTCCAGTGACTATTATGATGGCAGCAGTGGACCCTAACTTCTTATACCAGATCATTTCAGTCCACCTTTTACAGAGTCATGCATGGAGTGTGGAGTACTCTCAGGAGGAAAACCCAAATAAAAGCAAATCTTACTCAGTAAGATTCCCATTTTTTCAATAGGTAGGCAAAGGCAGACTATGGATTTCTAGAATTATAAGGACTTTGGATGTGATTCTGAAAGCTATCAAGAGTATGGGACTTGATCATGTCTGTTTTGTTTTTTGTGATAACCCTGTATCTTTTCACAGTGCATGGAATGGAAATAGGTGATCAATAAATATACATGTGTTAGATAAAGTAGCAAAACTTAAGTAGTACATTGGCATATTATATTTCTGAGTTAGAATATTAATATGGGCTACAGGGTGAAGAATGACTTTAGAGTTATGACTGAGTGAGAAAGACTATAGACTAAACAGCTTCTTGGTTGAATTTGAGTGGTAATGTTGATGGAAAGGAGGAGACTTGTTAGAGAGAAATGTAGGTGGCAAATTTATAGGACTTGGTGACTGACTGGATGTAACAAATTAAAAAAAATAGAGATTTATAAAGGAGGATGCCCCAAACCCTGGATTAATGTGTTGAGTGTTATGGATTGAAATAAGGGCTAAAGGAGAAAGTCCTTTTGGTTGGGACTAAGATGGTAGTATATTGTGAGTTAATTTTGGACAGGAGAGTTAAAAGTGAGTTAAGTTCGAGTTGGGAGATATCAGCTTTGAAGTGGTTCTAGAAACCATAGCTGTGTCAGACTTATCAGAGTGTGTAACATGGGGAGAAAAAGAGCTGGGTGAATAATTTTGAATAATATGAATATTTAAAAGATTCACAATCAAAGTAAAACCAAGGATCTGAAGCCAGGTCAAGAGTCCGAAATTTTAGAGCGGACAGGTAGGCGTTGTAGGTGAGAGCAAAATAGAGGGACCAAATAGGAGGTGCATAAGAAGTCAAGTTAGGAAGTTTGAGACAACAAATAAGGAGACCTTAATAGTAAAGCAAACCTGTTAGGACAACAGTCAGTCCCTTAGCAGAACTTAAGGGTCTGGAGAAAGAAGAAAGCAGGTAGAAGGACGTGCATGTTGTGGTGAGCAAAGTCAGGGGCCTCTCCTAACAATGGGAGAACAAATTCAAGAGATGTCCTGAAAGAGGCAGCCCATCTTTTCTTTTTCTTTTTTTTAAATTTCTGAGATATACATTTTAAAGTAATAACTAGAATTATGACTTATAACATTATACCAGAACATATAAGATTTTTAGAAATTTCATGTAATGTCTGAAATATTTATATTAACATATTTCCATACAAATAACCCAATGAAGTTTAGTATTAGTTGTTTTGTTTGTTTGTTTGTTTTTATACTGCAGGTTCTTGTTAGTCATCAATTATATACACTTCAGTGTATACATGTCAATACAATCGCCCAATTCAGCACACCACCATCCCCACCCCACCGCAGTTTTCCCCCCTTGGTGTCCATATGTCTGTTCTCTACATCTGTGTCTCAACTTCTGCCCTGCAAACCGGCTCATCTGTACCATTTTTCTAGGTTCCACATACATGCGTTAATATACGATATTTCTTTTTCTCTTTCTGACTTACTTCACTCTATATGACAGTCTCTAGATCTATCCACGTCTCAGCAAATGACTCAATTTCGTTCCTTTTTATGGCTGAATAATATTCCATTGTATATATGTACCACATCTTCTTTATCCATTCATCTCTCGATGGGCATTTACGTTGCTTCCATGACCTGGCTATTATAAATAGTGTTGCAATGAACATTGGGGTGCATGTGTCTTTTTGAATTATGGTTTTCTCTGGGTATATGCCCAGTAGTGGGGTTGCTGGATCATATGGTGAATCTATTTTTAGTTTTTTAAGGAACCTCCATACTGTTCTCCATAGTGGCTATATCAATTTACATTCCCACCAACAGTGCAAGAGGGTTCCCTTTTCTCCACACCCTCTCCAGCATTTGTTGTTTGTAGATTTTCTGATGATGCCCATTCTAACTGGTGTGAGATGATACCTCATTGTAGTTTTGATTTACATTTCTCTAATAATTAGTGATGTTGAGCATCTTTTCATGTTCTTCTTGGCCATCTGTATGTCTTCTTTGGAGAAATGTCTATTAAGGTCTTCTGCCCATTTTTGGATTGGGTTGTTTGTTTCTTTAATATTGAGCTGAATGAGCTGTTTATATATTTTGGAGATTACTCCTTTGTCCATTGATTCATTTGCAAATATTTTCTCCCATTCTGAGGGTTGTCTTTTCGTCGTGTTTATGGTTTCCTTTGCTGTGCAAAAGTTTTTAAGTTTCCTTAGGTCCCATTTGTTTATTTTTGTTTTTATTTCCATTACTCTAGGAGGTGGATCAAAAAAGATCTTGCTGTGATTTATGTCAAAGAGTGTTCTTCCTATGTTTTCCACTAAGAGTTTTATAATGTCCAGTCTTACATTTAGGTCTCTAATCCATTTTGAGTTTATTTTTGTGTATGGTGTTAGGGAGTGTTCTAATTTCATTCTTTTACATATAGCTGTCCAGTTTTCCCAGCACCACTTATTGAAGAGACTGTCTTTTCTCCATTGTATATCTTTGCCTCCTTTGTCATAGATTAGTTGACCATAGGTGCGTGGGTTTATCTCTGGGCTTTCTATCCTGTTCCACTGATCTATGTTTCTGTTTTTGTGCCAGTACCATATTGTCTTGATGACTGTAGCTTTGTAGTATAGTCTGAAGTCAGGGAGTCTGATTCCACCAGCTCCGTTTTTTTCCCTCAAGACTGCTTTGGCTATTCAGGGTCTTTTGTGTCTCCATACAAATTTTAAGATTTTTTGTTCTAGTTCTGTAAAAATGCCATTGGTAATTTGATAGGGATTGCATTGGATCTGTAGATTGCTTTGGGTAGTATAGTCATTTTCACAATATTGATTCTTCCAATCCAAGAACATGGTATACCTCTCCACCTGCTGGTATCATCTTTAATTTCTTTCATCAGTGTCTTATAGTTTTCTGCATACAGGTCTTTTGTCTCCCTAGGTAGGTTTATTCCTAGATATTTTATTCTTTTTGTTGCAATGGTAAATGGGACTGTTTCCATAATTTCTCTTTCAGATTTTTCATCATTAGTGTATAGGAATACAAGAGATTTCTGTGCATTAATTTTGTATCCTGCAACTTTACCTAATTCATTGATTAGCTCTAGTAGTTTTCTGGTGGCATTTTTAGGATTCTCTATGTATAGTATCATGTCATCTGCAAACAGTGACAGTTTTACTTCTTCTTTTCCAATTTGTATTCCTTTTATTTCTTTTTCTTCTTTGATTGCCGTGGCTAGGACTTCCAAAACTATGTTGAATAATAGTGGTGAGAGTGGACATCCTTGTCTCGTTCCTGATCTTAGAGTAAATGCTTCCAGTTTTTCACCATTGAGAATGATGTTTGCTGTGGGTTTGTATTATATGGCCTTTATTATGTTGAGGAAAGTTCCCTCTGTGCCCACTTTCTGGAGAGTTTTTATCATAAGTGGGTGTTGAATTTTGTCAAAAGCTTTTTCTGCATCTATTGAGATGATCATATGGTTTTTATTCTTCAATTTGTTAATATGGTGTATCACATTGATTGATTTGCGTATATTGAAGAATCCTTGCATCCCTGGGATAAATCCCACTTGATCGTGGTGTATGATCCTTTTAATGTGTTGTTGGATTCTGTTTGCCAGTATTTTGTTGAGGATTTTTGCATCTATATTCATCAGTGATATTGGTCTGAAATTTTCTTTTTTTGTAGTATCTTTGTCTGGTTTTGGTATCAGGGTGATGGCGGCCTCATAGAATGAGTTTGGGAGTGTTCCTTCCTCTGCAATTTTTTGGAAGAGTTTGAGAAGGATGGGTGTTAGCTCTTCTCTAAATATTTGATAGAATTCACCTGTGAAGCCATCTGGTCCTGGACTTTTGTTTGTTGGAAGATTTTTAATCACAGTTTCAATTTCATTACTTGTGATTGGTCTGTTCATATTTTCTGTTTCTTCCTGGTTCAGTCTTGAAAGGTTATACTTTTCTAAGAATTTGTCCATTTCTTCCAGGTTGTCCATTTTATTGGCATAGAGTTGCTTGTAGTAGTCTCTTAGGATGTTTTGTATTTCTGCGGTGTCTGTTGTAACTTCTCCTTTTTCATTTCTAATTTTATTGATTTGAGTCCTCTCCCTCTTTTTCTTGATGACTCTGGCTAATGGCTTATCAATTTTGTTTATCTTCTCAGAGAACCAGCTTTTAGTTTTATTGATCTTTGCTCTTGTTTTCTTTGTTTCTATTTCATTTATTTCCGCTCTGATCTTTATGATTTCTTTCCTTCTGCTAACTTAGGGTTTTGTTTGTTCTTCTTTCTCTAGTTTCTTTAGGTGTAAGGTTAGATTGTTTACTTGAGATTTTTCTTGTTTCTTTAGGTAGGCTTGTATAGCTATAAACTTCCCTCTTAGAACTGCTTTTGCTGCATCCCATAGGTTTTGGATCATCGTGTGTTCATTGTCATTTGTCTCTAGGTATTTTTTGATTTCCTCTTTGATTTCTTCAGTGATCTCTTGGTTATTTAGCAACGTATTGATTAGCCTCCATGTGTTTGTGTTTTTTACGTTTTTTTCCCTGTAACTGATTTCTAATCTCATAGTGTTGTGGTCAGAAAAGATGCTTGATATGATTTTGATTTTCTTAAATTTACTGAGGCTTGATTTGTGACCCAAGATGTGATCTATCCTGGAGAATGTTCCGTGCGCACTTGAGACGAACGTGTAATCTGCTGTTTTTGGATGGAATGTCCTATAAATTTCAATTAAATCTATCTGGTCTATTGTGTCATTTAAAGCTTCTGTTTCCTTATTTATTTTCATTTTGGATGATCTGTCCATTGGTGTAAGTGAGGTGTTAAAGTCTCCCACTATTATTGTGTTACTGTCGATTTCCTCTGTTATAGCTGTTAGCAGTGGCCTTATGTATTGTGGTGCTCCTATGTTGGGTGCATATATATGTATAATTGTTATATCTTCTTCTTGGATTGATCCCTTGATCATTATGTAGTGTCCTTCCTTGTCTCTTGTAACATTCTTTATTTTAAAGTCTATTTTATCTGATATGAGTATAGCTACTCCAGCTTTCTTTTGATTTCCATTTGCATGGAATATCTTTTTCCATCCCCTCACTTTCAGTCTGTATGTGTCCCTAGGTCTGAAGTGGGTCTCTTGTAGACAGCATATATATGGGTCTTGTCTTTGTATCCATTCAGCAAGCCTGTGTCTTTTGGTTGGAGCATTTAATCCATTCACGTTTAAGGTAATTATCCATATGTATGTTCCTATGACCATTTTCTTAATTGTTGTGGGTTTGTTTTTGTAGGTCCTTTTCTTCTCTTGTGTTTCCCACTTAGAGAAGTTCCTTTAGCATTTGTTGTAGAGCTGGTTTGGTGGTGCTGAATTCTCTTAGCTTTTGCTTGCCTGTAAAGCTTTTGATTTCTCCATCAAATCTGAATAAGATCCTTGCCAGGTAGAGTAATCTTGGTTGTAGGTTCTTCCCTCTCATCACTTTAAGTGTATCATGCCACTCCCTTCTGGCTTGTAGAGTTTCTGCTGAGAAATCAGCTGTTAACCCTATGGGAGTTCCCATGTATGTTATTTGTTGTTTTTCCCTTGCGCTTTCAATAATTTTTCTTTGTCTTTAATTTTTGCCAATTTGATTACTATGTGTCTCGGCGTGTTTCTCCTTGGGTTTATCCTGTATGCGACTCGTTGCGCTTCCTGGACTTGGGTGGCTATTTCCTTTCTCATGATAGGGAAGTTTTCGATTATAATCTCTTCAAATATTTTCTCTGGTCCTTTCTCTCTCTCTTTTCCTCTGGGACCCCTATAATGCGAATGTTGTTGCGTTTAATGTTGTCCCAGAGGTCTCTTAGGCTGTTTTCATTTCTTTTCATTCTTTTTTCTTTAGTCTGTTCCGCAGCAGTGAATTCCACCATTCTGTCTTCCAGGTCACTTATCCGTTCTTCTGCCTCAGTTATTCTGCTATTGATTCCTTCTAGTGTAGTTTTCATTTCAGTTATTGTATTGTTCATCTCTGTTTGTTTGTTCTTTAATTCTTCTAGGTCTTTGTTAAACATTTCTTGCATCTTCTCGATCTTTGCCTCCATTCTTATTTTGAGGTCCTGGATCATCCTCACTATCATTATTCTGAATTCTTTTTCTGGAAGGTTGCCTATCTCCACTTCATTTAGTTGTTTTTCTGGGGTTTTATCATGTTCCTTCATCTGGTATGTATGCCCTCTGCCTTTTCATCTTGTCTATCTTTCTGTGAATGTGGTTTTTGTTCCACAGGCTGCAGGATTATAATTTTTCTTGCTTCTGCTGTCTGCCCTCTGGTGGTTGAGGCTATCTAAGAGGCTTGATGGGAGGCTCTGGTGGTGGGAAAGCAGCCCATCTTGAGAGATTCTCTGCACAGAGTGCCCTGAATCAGGCTCACTGAGTCTGGCAAACATAATCTAGCCACTGATATTTTTCCACATCAGCAAGATGAGAACATGCAATGGATGGCATGGCTATCTAAACTACGTTAGATGACCTTAGTTTCTTGAACTTGGAGGGAAACCACGGACATTCTTAATGTCTTAAGCCTCTGAAGAATTTTCAATCTACTAAACACAGTATTAAGGTCACATTTTTGTATTGCCCCTTTGCCCAAGTCATTTCAACAGAATTCAACACAAGGAAAAAAAATCCATAAAATAAAACAAGTTATGTTCACAAACTGGACTTTGAACACTGCAATCACTTAGAAAATAACCTATCAATTCCACCTCCTGAATCTCCTTCTAATTGGCTTTTCTTCTCCATTCCTACTGTTCCAACTTTAGCTGGGGATCTCACTCTATTACTTGGACTATCACACTAATTTCCTAACTTGTCTATCTGTCTCTAGCCTAGTTCTTCTTCAATCTTGCAATACGTAGCTGCCAGATGGTACTTTTTAAAACATTTTAAGACATTCATCTCAATAAGGTTTTCCCCAATTAGAATCTCTCAATGACTCTTAACTTCCTACTGAATAATATCCAGGTCTCTTTGTAAAAAATTCATAATTCCTAATAGTCTGTCTCTTTGCCAATGTCCCACTTCATCTGACACTCCTCCACCCTTTATAATCTTTTGCTCTTAAGATACCAGATGCCTGTTGTTTTCTAAATTCACTGAATAATTTCACACTTCTGGGCTTTTTTTTTTTTTTTTTTAATTTATTTATTATTTATTTTTGACTGTTTTGGGTCTTCGTTTCCGTGCGAAGGCTTTCTCTAGTTGCAGCAAGTGGGGGCCATTCTTCATCGCGGTGCGTGGGCCTCTCACTATCGCGGCCTCTCTTGTTGCAGAGCACAAGCTCCAGATGCGCAGGCTCAGTAGTTGTGGCACACGGGCTTAGTTGCTCCGCGGCATGTGGGATCTTCCCAGACCAGGGCTCGAACCCGTGTTCCCTGCATTGGCAGGCAGATTCTCAACCACTGCACCACCAGGGAAGCCCCACTTCTGGGCTTTTGCACATGTTATTTCTTCTGTTTGTACTGTCCTCCTTAAATACTTGACAAATTAAATACTTAAATACTTGACAAATTCCTACTCAATCTATTATCTTCAATATTCACTTCATATTCCCTCTTAATAAGGATTTCCCTACGTCTTGCCCTTCTGCCTCCCCCACTTCACCAGCCACAGTTTATCATCCCAATCTTCTCTGCTATCTTGGTATCCTGTATATTTCTTTATTTTAGCATGTAATAATAGACTCCTGAAATTCTACTGAAGAGATGAAAAGGATATATCTTTGGAAATCCAAACAAATCTTTGGAAACCCCTAAATTCACTATACCAAAGCATCAGAAAACTTGTCCCAAAAATGTTTATCTAAGAATGGGACAGAATGCAGCCTATGTGGATGTGTAGATGGTAAACAGCAATCTAAGCTCACTGACTAGCTCCCTACATTGCAGCATGGGTGATTTAAATGCATCTCTTGGTGAAAACATATTTTACTCTGTATAACAACTCTGAGCTCACTTGTGAATAGTTGAGACTGTGAGTGCAAGTATTATGAATACCAAGGACCAATATTATAGCACTTTCTTGTTTATGTATTTCCCACCTCATCTAAATCTACATTGCATGACGGGAGGGACTATGTTTATTTATTTTTCTGTGAGAAATAGTAGATTTTCAATAAATGTTAAATGAATGAACCATATACCTGAAATTCAATTGCAATGTCTAAACAATCAAAAAATGTTCATTCCCTTTTTTCCCTGCTTTTGAGAAGAATGACAGTGTAACATCTTCCTATTTTAAAAATGTATGAATGCTAGAGAAGAAGATTTACTTCATTCAATATTGAAATATTTCATTTATTTATTCATTCACTCACCAAATATTTGTTGATTTCTTAATATATGCTACACATTGTTCTATGTTTTGAGGATACAGGAATATATACGATAGATGGGTACTCTGCTTTTATGGTGTTTTCATTCTTATGGAGACACACAATAAGCAAAAAATAAAAATCCCATACTGCCACATACTTATATTTTTTAAAATGCCTCTTTGTTCTTTTTTAAACCTGGGAATGATTTAGATATGGGGGCTGAAGTCAGCAAGGAAGAACTGGCGTGTCCTGCCTTTTATTGTTGCCACTACACAATACAAAATTTGAGCTTTGTAATTTCAGATTTTGAAGATTTTTCAAATCCTTGTAGTTTTCCTAACCTATTTGTATAAAAGGCATTGCCAAATTAATAACTAAAATAATTTTTCATTTCTGTGGACTGGAGGTGTAACTTTTTAAATGATCAACTTTGCCAGGAAACTGAGAGGTATATTTTAAAAGGTCTTACTTTTGTAATAGAGACCACATCTTAGCTGAGAAAACTGAAGGGAAAAGATATATAGCGATATAGTGAAAACTACTCTGTAGAAGTCAGTAAAATTTAATCAGAGACCATTTTTTGCAATGACACAAGTCAGCCTACTACTATAAAATCAGTAGGGAAAAAATGACTCCTTCAATGACAAAATATCTCTTTTTATAAATTTAGAAAATGTCATACCTGCCAGAGTTGTCACAATTAATTATGGCATGCTAGGAAGATTGAAAATATCTTGATAGTTTCTCACAACTATTCTCTCCTTCTGAATAATTTCCTCTCTACATGTCCTTCAAGATCTAGCTTAGGGAACCCATCTTTTTTTTTTTTTTTTTTTAATCAGTCATCAATTTTATACACATCACTGTATACATGTCAATCCCAATCGCCCAATTCATCACACCACCACACTCACCCCCCACCCCCGCAGCTTTCCCCCCTTGGTGTCCATACGTTTGTTCTCTACATCTGTGTCTCAATTTCTGCCCTGCAAACCGGTTCTTCTGTACCATTTTTCTAGGTTCCACATATATGCGTTAATATACGATATTTGTTTTTCTTTTTCTGACTTACTTCACTCTGTATGACAGTCTCTAGATCTATCCACGTCTCAACAAATGACCCAATTTCGTTCCTTTTTACGGCTGAGTAATATTCCATTGTATATGTGTACCACATCTTCTTTATCCATTCATCTGTTGATGGGCGTTTAGGTTGCTTCCATGACCTGGCTATTGTAAATAGTGCCGCAATGAACATTGGTGTGCATGTGTCATTTTGAATTATGGATTTCTCTGGGTATATGCTCAGTAGTGGAATTGCTGGATTGTATGGTAATTCTATTTGTAGTTTTTTAAGGAACCTCCATACTGTTCTCCATTGTGGCTGTAACAATTTACATTCCCACCAACAATGCAAGAGGGTTCTCTTTTCTCCACACCCTCTCCAGCATTTGTTGTTTGTAGATTTTCTGATGATGCCCATTCTAACTGGTGTGAGGTGATATCTCATTGTAGTTTTGACTTGCATTTCTCTAATAATTAGTGATGCTGAGCATCTTTTCATGTGCTTCTTGGCCATCTGTATGTCTTCTTTGGAGAAATGTCTATTTAGGTCTTCTGCCCATTTTTGGATTGAGTTGTCTGTTTTTTCAATATTGACTTGCACGTGCTGTTTATATATTTTGGAGATTAATCCTCTGTCCGCTGATTTGTTTGCAATATTTTCTCCCATTCTGATGGTTGTCTTTTCATCTTGTTTATGGTTTCATTTGATGTGCAAAAGCTTTTAAATTTCCTTAGGTCCCATTTGTTTATTTTTGTTTTTATTTCCATTACTCTAGGAGGTGGATCAAAAAAGATCTTGCTGTGATTTATGTCAAAGAGTGTTCTTCCTATGTTTTCCTCTAAGAGTTTTATAGTGTCCAGTCTTACATTTAGGTCTCGAATCCATTTTGAGTTTATTTTTGTGTATGGTGTTAGGGAGTGTTCTAATTTCATTCTTTTACATGTAGCTGTCCAGTTTTCCCAGCACCACTTAGTGAAGAGACTGTCTTTTCTCCATTGTATATCCTTGCCTCCTTTGTCATAGATTAGTTGACCATTGGTGCATGGGTTTATCTCTGGGCTTTCTATCTTGTTCCATTGATCTATGTTTCTGTTTTTGTGCCAGTACCATATTGTCTTGATGACTGTAGCTTTGTAGTATAGTCTGAAGTCAGGGAGTCTGATTCCTCCAGCTCCTTTTTTTCCCCTTAAGATTGCTTTGGCTATTCGGGGTCTTTTGTGTCTCCATACAAATTTTAAGATTTTTTGTTCTAGTTCCGTAAAAATGCCATTGGTAATTTGATAGGGATTGCATTGGATCTGTAGATTGCTTTGGGTAGTATAGTCATTTTCACAATATTGATTCTTCCAATCCAAGAACATGGTATATCTCTCCATCTGTTCGTATCATCTTTAATTTCTTTCAATAGTGTCTTATAGTTTTCTTCATACAGGTCTTTTGTCTCCCTAGGTAGGTTTATTCCTAGGTACTTTATTCTTTTTGTTGCAATGGTAAATGGGAGTGTTTCCTTAATTTCTCTTTCAGATTGTAAAATGATTTTTTTTAAAAAGTCACTTCTTAAATGGCTAAACAACTTTCTTTAATTAAGATTATATATTTTTATATTCACATTCTTCAATTTTATGTAGATAAAATTAGATTCATGAGGCCCTTATCCATCTTTATTGAACTTGTTCACTATGATGAAACAGAATGTTTAATAAATGCTTAATCTATTATAAGATATTTAAATATCAAATATTATAATTACCTTTCCATACTGCCAACAATATACTTAGGCGATGATGATGATGATAATAATGATGATGAAGCATTTCCTTGAAGGAAAACCAAAATATGTTATCCGTAACAATGAAATACTTAATGGGAATAAACTTAGTGAAAAAACAATATTGGGAGCAGGAAATTTTTTAAGCTCTGTATTTAGGATTAACAACTTGTCTCACTAGAGAAAGTAAGAAACGAGAGACAATTGGCTTATTTGTGAACAAGGCAAATAGATAGAGAAATAATTTTTAACCAAACCTAAGTGATAAGGAAGTCTGAGATTGGATAAAAAGATAGTGGAAAAAAGACTGGAAGAAAATATGGACTAGATTTTTTAATAATAATATCCTTACTTTCCCTGACTCTGCTACAAAATCATGTGTAGAAATTTGGTTCCTGAGAGAAAAATAACATAGAAATGGAAAATTCAGATTTGGAAAAATCATGGACAATTACAGTCTAAGGTTATTTGCTACACTTTCTTTTAACACTGTAATGCTGTCTGAAATACATATATTCCAGCAAAGTAATTTATAGGCTACCAAACATATTTGTGATCAAGCTTGTCAAAAGGACTTATTTTCTAAATCAGTGTTTTTTAAACTGCTGGTCATAATCTTTCAGTGAGTTGTAATATTTAGCATTGCTTTATTAATCTTTTGTTTTAATTTTGTGTACATTACATATACAAATAAACATAAATGTGTGCTCTGTGTCAAATGCATAAATAAGTTGTTAAAAAAATTGAAAGCTATCATGTTAGGGAACATGAGTAAGTTGACTATGTTTATTGGAAACGTTTCAATGCCCTTGGGCAAGATTAACTCAAGGTATAAATGAACTAAATGAATGCCTATAACGTTGACTGAGGGATATAAGCAATATTTTCTCAGGAAGTTAACTCCTTGAACAGTGGCCAAGGCACCATTCTCTTTCCACCTTACCTTAAAGTCTCACCATTAGTACTTTTTTTTTCAGTTTTATTGAGATATGATTGACACATTGTGTAAGTTTAAGGTGTACAATGTGTTGATTTGATACATTTATAAATGCAAAATTATTACCACCATAATATTAGCTACCACCTCCATCCCACCACATAGTTACAATTTCTTTTATTGTGATAAGAACATTTAAGATCTGCAATTTGCCCTCGATATTCACGGATCAATCAACAACCATGGATGAAAAATATTTGGAAAAAAAGTTTCAAAAAGTTTCAAAAAGTGAAACTTGAATTTGCTGTGTGCCAGCCAAAATTTAAATAGCATATACATTGTATTAGGTAATATAAATAATCTAGAGATGATTTAAAGTATATGAGAGGACGTGCATAGGTTATATGCAAATAATACATCATTTTAATAAGGGACTTGAACATCCACGGATTTTGTATTCAAAGTGGGTCCTGGAACAACTCCACTGCAGGTACCCAGGAACGACTGTACTCTCTTAGGAACATTTAAGTATATAATATAGTATTATTAGCTAAATCCACCATGCTATACATTAGATCTCCAAAAGTTAATTTTATAACTGGAAGTCTCTACCCTTTGTGCAATATCTCCCAATTTCCATTAATGCTTCTTTAAGACTATAAAAAGTTGGCTTCAGGATCATTTTAAAGTAATATTTTTTTATTAAAATAAGATGAATTTTAAGTCCCATTTATGATATTAACTATTTAGTAAACTGAACCACAGAAAGACTGGCTTTGAGTGAATAAGAGATACAGAGCATACATACCATGTCTCCCTAATGAGGGAGCCAAGTAGTTGAATGATGGGGGGACAAGCAATGGGCACTAATTGGGAAAGGAGGAGGAACTTGGACAGGGAACCTGGTCCCTAACAGCCAGAAAGAGGGAGTAAAGATGTTGGGCCAGGAGAAGGAAGAATCTTGGCAATGTGATGCCCAAACATGAATACTGGAGGAAATAAGGGAATATCTCTTAGAAATATCATCAGTCCTCTCCGGAGAATGCATTCACCAACTTCTCCTAGAGGAGTATTCCTCTAACTCCCAGAGACTGAAATGTTTGGTTACAAGTAGCCTGTAGACTATAACTGTTCAGCCACAGTGAATGATTATGTGCATGAATAGATAACAATATATTAATCTCCCTTCACCTTATGTGCTCTAGAAAAATAAATCTGAGTTCCCTTTTTATCTGTAAAACAACAAAAAAGGACCAATATCAGTTAATAGTAACCAATATTGTATAGTGCTTTTCAATTAACCATCTTCTGAAGAACATAAAGCAGGTATATTATTACCCCCAGAGAAAACTCAGAGGTGTTATGACCCACACAAGTTCACAAACCTAGCAATTATTTGGGCAAGAACTAAAATCAGAGTCTTTGCACTCCAAATCCTTTACCCTTTGATTACACTTACCTGCTTTTCCATTTGAGAGAGAACAAAAGGACCCAAAATTAAAGATACATTTTGCTTACCTCATGGCTCTGCCCTTGGCCTGCTATGACTTTAGAACATACTAAGAATATACTATAAACCTGAGAATATTTTTCTGTCCATTTATTCATTCTCTTTCACAATTGGTTGAAAACTACTGTATTTCATAGAATCTAATACTACATAAATTATAAAATGCATGGTTCATTTTATGTACCATTAAGAAGGGAAAAAACCATAAGCACTTGAACCATAACATAATGCTTTCATATCTCTTAGAATTTCCTTTAACAATTACTAAAATATTTCTTTTAGACTTATTTAGATACATATTTTTATCATATTTACTATGTGCACCAATAAAAAGAGAAATATGAGCAAAATAATTTGAATTTATTCTAAAATTTCCTAATTTTCAGACTCTAAGCCTTCTGAGTCACTTTTCAAATTGGAGTTATTGTTGTCCATATGTTCCCACCTATGTTATCCTCTGTGACTTCTTAAGGGGTTTCACTTCAACAAGGTTTGATGTTGAAACTTCTGGATTTTACCAGAAGATGAGCAAAAGAATGTTTGCAATCACTAGGACTCATAGTTTTTATTTAAATAATCCTTAAATGGTTTGTAGATTAAACATCTAAGGTTGCATTTGTATATGCATGCCACCAGAAATAATAACAACTTTACATATGCACAGACAATAACAACTCCCTCAGCCTGGCTGACTTTTGTATAACACCATTAACTGTAAGACATAATCTAGGTTCACTAATGTTAAATAGGAGTGTAAAATGCATGTTTTAGAATTGATTAAATAAAATATTCTCCTTGTATTGTCTTTTTACTTTCCCTTTAAAAATAATAGGTGAGAGATTTGGATTGGCTTAACCAGTTAGCACAATTCCTTCCAGAGAATCAGCCAAGATAAGATAAATATTCAAAATTAGTTAACCAGAGTGGTCAAATATAATAGCTGACATTTATTAAACACTACAAGGTGTCAGACACTATGTTTAATATTATTTCTAATTCTTATAACTTTGCATGAAAGATTTTTTTATACATTTTACAGATCTGGAAACTGAAACTCAGAGAGATTAAGAAATTTGTCCACAACCAAAAGGCAGCACATACCAGAGCCTTAATTCAAACCCCTGCAAGACATTTCACTGTTTCATCTATAGCCCTCACTTCTCTCTTAATTTCCTTATGTGCTATTTTTTTATCTATACAATATTTCTTTTGGAAACTGATCCTCCTTCCCCTCCCCCAAATTCCTTCATTTCTTTCTCCCTCTTTTTATTTTGTTCAGTTTTCCTCACTCATCAAATACTTTATGGCGAACAATAAGATATTCTAATTCTCAGGAGACAAACTATTAGGAATTCTATTCTTCTTTGTCCATTTCCCTTTTGGAGTTACCCCAGGTGTCAGGTGAGTTACATCTTACCTTTCCATTTCATTAGCGACACCAAAGGCTAGCTCCTCAGAGTTCCTTATCAGCATAACTGAAGTAGCAATCTCTCCAGCTGTCATAAAGCAGCATTATGTCTACATCCTCACTGAGAGGGGCTTTCCTTGCTGAAAGTAGGCATGGAAGTAGAAACAGATGCTGTTAAGGAGAATTGGTGAGGGGATGAAATATTTTCTTGATAGATTTTAGATTAGCCACAGGGAAGTGATACGCTTTCTTGTTTCCAGGCCTTTACTTATGTTGTTTTCTCTACTTCAAATGTTAATATTCCCGTCCTCCTATTATAGTCCAAATTCGCTTCTTTCATGGATCCTTCATCAGATGCTCTGTCAAAAACGATAACTCAGTGTTCTCTTTACACCCTTCAGTGGATTTTATCATCATATTATGATATTATAGTTACCTTCCTGTCTAGTTGGATATCCTTAGAGAAGAAAGCATGTCTTCTTTAACTCTAGGGTCCTTTATTGAAGTGCTGTCTAACAGACATATTATATAGCCACAAATGTGAGCCACATGTAAAATTTAAAAATTTCTAGTAGCCATATTAAAAATAAGAAGAAACAGGTGAAAATAATTTAATTATATATTATATTTAACCTACTATATCCAAAATATTGTTATCTCAAGCTGTAATCTAACATAAAATTATTGATATTTTTTTAAATTTTTAAATTTTATTTTATTTATTTTTTTATACAGCAGGTTCTTACTAGTCATCAGTTTTATACACATCAGTGTATAAATGTCAATCGTAATTTCCCAATTCATCACCCCCACCACCCTCACAGCTTTCCCCCCTTGGTGTCCATACGTTTGTTCTCTACATCTGTGTCTCAATTTCTGCCCTGCAAACCGGTTCATCTGTACCATTTTTCTAGGTTCCACATATATGCGTTAATATAAGATATATATTTTCCTTTTTCTGACTAACTTCGCTCTGTATGACAGTCTCTAGATCCATCCACATCTCAACAAATGACCCAGTTTCATTCCTTTTTATGGTTGAGTAATATTCCATTGTATATATGTACCACATCTTCTTTATCCATTCGTCTCTCGATGGGCATTTAGGTTGCTTCCATGACCTAGCTATTGTAAATAGTGCTGCAATGAACATTGGTGTGCATGTGTCTTTTTGAATTGTGGTTTTCTCTGGGTATATGCCCAGTAGTGAGATTGCTGGATCATATGGTAATTCTATTTTTAGTTTTTTAAGGAACCTCCATACTGTTCT
The DNA here is from genome assembly GCF_028564815.1 of Eubalaena glacialis. Taxonomy (NCBI): domain Eukaryota; kingdom Metazoa; phylum Chordata; class Mammalia; order Artiodactyla; family Balaenidae; genus Eubalaena; species Eubalaena glacialis. Next base: position 37,055,076 of record NC_083725.1, read on the forward strand.
CCATAGTGGCTGTATCAGTTTACATTCCAACCAACAGTGCAAGAGGGTTCCCTTTTCTCCACACCCTCTCCAGCATTTGTTGTTTGTAGATTTTCTGATGAAGCCCATTCTAACTAGTGTGAGGTGATATCTCATTGTAGTTTTGATTTGCATTTCTCTAATAATTAGTGATGTTGAGCAACTTTTCTTGTGCTTCTTGGCCATCTGTATGTCTTCTTTGGAGAAATGTCTATTTAGGTCTTCTGCCCATTTTTGGATTGGGTTGTTTGTTTTTTTTAATATTGAGCTGCATGAGCCGTTTATATATTTTGGAGATTAATCCCTTGTCTGTTGATTCATTTGCAAATATTTTCTCTCATTCTGAGTGTTGTCTTTTCGTCTTGTTTATGGTTTCCTTTGCTGTGCAAAAGCTTTTAAGTTTCCTTAGGTCCCATTTGTTTATTTTTGTTTTTATTTCCATTACTCTAGGAGGTGGATCAAAAAGATCTTGCTGTAATTTATGTCAAAGAGTGTTCTTCCTATGTTTTCCTCTAAGAGTTTTATAGTGTCCGGTCTTACATTTAGGTCTCTAATCCATTTTGAGTTTATTTTTGTGTGTGGTGTTAGGGAGTGTTCTAATTTTATTCTTTTACATGAAGCTGTGCAGTTTTCCCAGCACCATTTATTGAAGAGACTGCCTTTTCTCCCTTGTAAATCCTTGCCTCCTTTGTCATAGATTAGTTGACCATTGGTGCGTGGGTTTACCTCTGGGCTTCCTATCTTGTTCCATTGATCTATGTTTCTGTTTTTGTGCCTGTACCATATTGTCTTGATTACTGTAGCTTTGTAGTATAGTCTGAAGTCAGGGAGTCTGACTCCTCCAGCTCCATTTTTTTCCCTTAAGACTGCTTTGGCTATTTGGTGTCTTTTGTGTCTCCATACAAATTTTAAGATGATTTGTTTTAGTTCTGTAAAAAATGCCGTTGATAATTTGATAGGGATTGCATTGAATCTACAGATTGCTTTGGATAGTATAGTCATTTTCACAATATTGATTCTTCCAATCCAAGAACATGGTATATCTCTCCATCTGTTGGTAGCATCTTTAATTTCTTTCATTAGTGTCTTATAGTTTTCTGCATACATGTCTTTTGTCTCCCTAGGAAGGTTTATTTCTAGGTATTTTACTCTTTCTGTTTCAATGGTAAATGAGAGTGTTTCCTTAATTTCTCTTTCAGATTTTTCATCATTAGTGTATAGGAATGCAAGAGATTTCTGTGCATTAATTTTGTATCCTGCAACTTTACCAAATTCATTGTTTAGCTCTAGTACTTTTCTGGTGGCATCTTTAGGATTCTGTTACGTATAGTATCATGTCATCTGCAAAGAGTGACAGTTTTACTTCTTCTTTTCCAATTTGTATTTCTTTTATTTCTTCTTCTTCTCTGATTGCCATGGCTAGGACTTCCAAAACTATGTTGAATAATTGCAGGGAGAGTGGACATCCTTGTATCGTTCCTGATCTTAGAGGAAATATGTTCAGGTTTTCACCATTGAGAATGATGTTTGCTGTGGGTTTGTCGTATACGGTCTTTATTATGTTGAGGTAGGTTCCCTCTATGCCCCCTTTCTGGAGAGTTTTTTTCATAAATGGGTGTTGAATTTTGTCAAAAGCTTTTCCTGCATCTATTGAGATGATCATATGGTTTTTATCCTTCAGTTTGCTAATATAGTGTATCACATTGATTGATTTGCATATATTGAAGAATCCTTGCATCCCTGGGATAAATCCCATTTGATCATGGTGTATGATCCTTTTAATATATTGTTGGATTCTGTTTGCTAGTATTTTGTTGAGGATTTTTGCATCTATATTCATTAGTGATATTGGTCTGAAATTTTCTTCTTTTGTAGTATCTTTGTCTGGTTTTGGTATCAGGGTGATGGTGGCCTCATAGCATGAGTTTGGGAGTGTCCCTTACTCTGCAAATTTTTGGAAGAGTTTGAGAAGAATGGGTGTGAGCTCTTCTCTAAATGTTTGAAAGAATTCACCTGTGAAGCTATCTGGTCCTGGATATTTGTTTGTTGGAAGATTTTTAATCACAGTTTCAATTTCATTACTTGTGATTGGTCTGTTCATATGTTCTATTTCTTCCTAGTTCAGTCTTGAAAAGTTATACCTTTCTAGGAATTTGTCCATTTCTTCCAGGTTGTCCATTTTATTGGCATAGAGTTGCTTGTAGTAGTCTCTTAGGATGTTTTGTATTTCTGCGGTGTCTGTTGTAACTTCTCCTTTTTCATTTCTAATTTAATTGATTTGAGTCCTCTCTCTCTTTTTCTAGATAAGTCTTGCTAATGGTTTATCAATTTTGTTTATCTTCTCAAAGAACCAGCTTTTAGTTTTATTGATCTCTGCTACTGTTTTCTTTGTTTCTATTTCATTTATTTCTGCTCTGATCTCTATAATTTTTTCCTTCTGCTACCTTTGGGTTTTGTTTGTTCTTCTCTCTCTAGTTTCCTTAGGTGTAAGGTTAGATTGTTTACTTGAGATTTTTCTTGTTTCTTTAGGTAGGCTTGTATAGCTATAAACGTCCCTCTTAGAACTGCTTTTGCTGGTTCCTATCGGATTTGGATTGTTGTGTTTTCATTGTCATTTGTCTCTAGGCATTTTCTGATTTCCTCTTTGATTTCTTCAGTGATCTCTTGGTTATTTAGTAAACTAGTGTTTAGCCTCCATGTGTTTGTGTTTTTTACGTTTTTTCCCCTGTGATTCATTTCTAATCTCATAGCGTTGTGGTCAGAAAAGATGCTTGATATGATTTCCATTTTCTTAAATTTAGTGAGGCTTGATTTGTGAGCCAAGATGTGATCTATCCTGGAGAATGTTCTGTGTTCACTTGAGAAGAAAGTGTAATCTGCTGTTTTTGGATGGAATGTCCTATAAATTTCAATTAAATCTATCTGGTCTATTGTGTCATTTAAAGCTTCTGTTTCATTATTTATTTGCATTTTGGATGATCTGTCCATTGGTGTAAGTGGGGTGTTAAAGTCCCCCACTATTGTGTTACCGTCTATTTCCTCTTTTATAGCTGTTAGCAGTTGCCTTATGTATTGAGATGCTCCTATGTTGGGTGCATATATATTTATAATTGGTATATCTTCTTCTTGGATTGATCCCTTGATCATTATATAGTGTCCTTCCTTGTCTCTTGTAACATTTTTTATTTTAAAGTCTATTTTATCTGATATGAGTATAGCTACTCCAGCTTTCTTTTGATTTCCATTTGCATGGAATATCTTTTTCCATCCCCTCACTTTCAGTCTGTATGTGTCTCTAGGTCTGAAGTGGGTCTCTTGTAGACAGCATATATATGGGTCTTGTTTTTGTATCCATTCAGCAAGCCTGTGTCTTTTGGTTGGAGCATTTAATCCATTCACGTTTAAGGTAATTATCGATATGTATGTTCCTATGACCATTTTCTTAATTGTTTTGGGTTTGTTTTTGTAGGTCCTTTTCTTCTCTTGTGTTTCCCACTTAAAGAAGTTCCCTTAGCATTTGTTGTAGAGCTGGTTTGGTGGTGCTGAATTCTCTTAGCTTTTGCTTGTCTGTAAAGCTTTTGTTTATTCCATCGAATCTGAATGAGATCCTAGCTGGGTAGAGTAATCTCGGTTGTAGGTTCTTCCCTTTCATTACTTTAAGTATATCATGCCACTCCCTTCTGGCTTGTAGAGTTTCTGCTGAGAAATCAGCTGTTAACCTTATGGGAGTTCCCTTGTATGTTATTTTTCGTTCTTCACTTGCTGCTTTCAATAATTTTTCTTTGTCTTTAATTTTTGCCAATTTGATTACTGTGTTTCTCCTTGGGTTTATCCTGTATGGAACTCACTGCTCTTCCTGGACTTGGGTGGCTATTTCCTTTCCCATGTTAGGAAAGTTTTCAACTATAATCTCTGCAAATATTTTCTCTGGTCCTTTCTCTCTCTCTTCTCCATCTGGGACCCCTATAATGTGAATGTTGTTGAATTTAATGTTGTCCCCGAGGTCTCTTAGGCTGTCTTCATTTTTTTTCATTCTTTTTTTTTTATTCTGCTCCGCAGCAGTGAATTCCACCATTCTATCTTCCAGGTCACTTATCCATTCTTCTGCCTCAGTTATTCTGCTATTGATTCCTTCTAGTGTAGTTTTCATTTCAGTTATTGTATTGTTCATCCTTGTTTGTTTTTTCTTTAATTCTTCTAGTTCTTTGTTAAACATTTCTTTCATCTTCTAGATCTTTGCCTCCATTCTTTTTTCAGGGTCCTGGATTATCTTCACTATCATTATTCTAAATTCTTTTTCTGGAAGGTTGCTGATCTCCACTTCATTTAGTTGTTTTTCTGGGGTTTTATCTTGTTCCTTCATCTGGTATGTATGCCCTCTGCCTTTTCATCTTGCCTATCTTTCTGTGAATGTGGTTTTTGTTCCACAGGCTGCAGGATTGTAGTTCTTCTTGCTTCTGCTGTCTGCCCTCTGGTGGATAAGGCTATCTAAGAGGCTTGTGCTGCTTTCCTGATAGGAGGTACTGGTGGTGGGTAGAGCTGACTGTTGCTCTGGTGGGCAGAGCTCAGTAAAACTTTAATCTGCTTGACTGCTGATGAGTGGGGCTGGGTTCCCTCCCTGTTGGTTGTTTGGCCTGAGGCAACCCAACACTGGAGCCTACCTGGGCTCTTTGTTGGGGCTAATGGCAGACTCTGGGAGGGATCACACCAAGGAGTACTTCCCAGAACTTCTGCTGCCAGTGACCTTGTCCCCATGGTGAGCCACAGCCACCCCCTGCCTCTGCAGGAGACCCTCCAACACTAGCAGGTAGGTCTGGTTCAGTCTCCCCTACGATCACTGCTCCTTCCCCTGGGTCCCACTGCACACACTACTTTGTGTGTGCCCTCCAAGAGTGGAGTCTCTGTTTCCCCCAGTCCTGTGGAAGTCCTGCAATCAATTCCTACTAGCCTTCAAAGTCTGATTCTCTAGGAATTCTTCCTTCCATTGCCAGACCCCCAGGTTGGGAAGCGTGATGTGGGGCTCAGAACCTTCACTCCAGTGGGTGAACTTCTGTAATATGTGTTCTCCAGTCTGTGAGTCACCCACCCAGAAGTTATGGGATTAGATTTTGCTGTGATTGTGCCCCTCGTCCTGTCTCATTGTGGCTTCTCCTTTGTCTTTGGATGTGGGGTATCTTTTTTGGTGAGTTCCAGTGTCTTCCTGTTGATGATTGTCCAGCAGCTACTTGTGATTCTGGTGTTCTCACAAGAGGCAGTGAGAGCATGTCCTTCTACTCCACCATCTTGGTTCAGCAAAATTGTCTATTGAGATTTTAATATGTTTTATTTCATAGAAAGTGTTTTGAAATCTGGTGTGTATTTTTCATTTACAGCACATCTCAGTTTGGAATAGCCATATCTAAAGTGCTCATTTGCAACATGTGGCCTGGTGCTACCATATAGAACAGTGCAGCTCAGGAGCTTGAACATGAGGGGGGAGAACTCATAATTTTTTTGAATGAAAAGGCAGTGCAATAAAAAGATTGGCAAGGCATTGTTTATAGTGGGAGAAGAAAAGAAAAATAGAAAATATTTATAGAAATTGAGCTTCAAAGACTCAGATATGGTGTTCTGTTAGTAAAAACAGAGAAAGTATTGGAAATAGGAGGATTTGAGGAACCAAAATTAAAGGTGATCAGTTTTGTACCCTTGTCAAATTACTCTGAAGGAAAGAAATATAGTGCTTTTAACAAAACAGTGGTACTTCTTGCACCACCTACATATAGATATTTAGAAAAAAAATTTACGATGGTGATAATGACAACACATACATGTAACCTCTCCTCATTTTACAGACACAAGCAATTACCACAAACATGATAGATTTTACCATTAAATAAAATGTCACAATCAAGTGCACTGAATCCTTTTAGGTCATAATCTAGACAACTGTTTCATGAATTTGAATAATATTCATTTGTACATAGTGCATATGGTTAAGTCAACAAGTGTGAATAAAATTATGACACTTGAATGTGTAACAAGGCTGCTCATTTTTCTTCTCTCAGACTAATAGATTTATTATTTGATAAAAAGGAATGACTCTACTATATCTACTTAGTATTACTTACTTAGCAATTACTGTCTTTCACTTAGTGTCATTTGTGTTACTTCATCACAGTTCATATTGTTACTGAAATACATTCAACAAAATCAAATAGTAAATGCAGAAAAAAAAAAAAAAACAGGCACACAGAATTTCAGATGGATGAATTCTTAATAGGTAAAGAGATATTTAAGCTAGTCTGAACTTCAGAGTGCTCTTTTCATGAAGATCTAATTTTGGTTTTGTTTGCTATTTGTCTGTTAACCTAACAGTTTTCCTTAGGTTTTAATAATAAGAAAAAGTAAATAAAAGTACACATATGTTCTTTTGATCTTTGAAAGGTTCATGTTAATGTCACAGTATCACACTGCTCACTTCCTCCCACCCAAGCTAGGATCCTGGAAGCAGTCTTTTGTTCCTTCGTGTACCTCATCTAATCAAATAATAATTTCTGTCCATTCAGATTCATATGTATTTTTGAACCCTTCTCCAACTCCCCTAATACTGCTCCCTTAGTTCAGGCTAGCAACATCTCTTACAGGACTCCCCACAATAACCTCCAAATTGATCTTTCTGTTCCTGAGCTTGTCCCTTCAAATTCATAAGCCACAAATCTACCAGAGTAGTCCTTTCCCTGATTGAAAAAAGTCACATTCTTTAACCTGACCACAAAGTGTTCCGATGTGGTTTCTGTCTCACTTTGTGTCCTTGATTACCCTCCATTTACTCTGTATTAATAATAAGCTGGTGTTTTTCATGATTACTTGTTGTGTTGGGTCCTCCTCAATCTTTCATATGTTCTCAATATACTTATTTTTCACTTATGTGAATGAAAAATGTGGACTGCCATATCAGTAAACAAAGCATGTTGTAGGTATCAAGCCACCACACCCACCCTGATGGTGAGCCCTGAGGGAATGGAGATGGAGGATGGAGACAAATGGGCTGCCAGCTGCCCAGTCCTCAGCCACTGCAGCTACCCTCAATGATGCACCCTGAGGGGACTCAGAACAGGACAGAACAGGATACTGGCCCATCTAGGGTGCTAAGGTGCATATCAAAGGAATGATTTCAAAGAGCCCAGACCCTTGCATCTTCCCATACACAGAAAAATGCTAAATTTCTTAACTTGAGATTTTTAAAAATTTAACAGTTATCTTTTGATGTTCCAACTACCTGGTCTTTGATGCAAAAACTCTGATATATCCTGGCTCTTCCCTTGTCTCTTTGGAGCAGTCCCTCAGAAATATTCTGAGAGGCTACCTCCTGGACTTGAAGTCTTCAGAAAGTCTGCCAAGTAAAACACAATTCTCAACTTTTAGGTTGTGCATTTTTTTTCAGTCAACACTTACATATAATCATGTGTTTGTATGTCTGTTTCTCCCACTAGTTTGTGAGCCATTGAGGTCAGGGATAGTCATTACTATTATATTTTTAATCTTTAGTTCTTCACATAATATAGCATATGCCAGAATCTTGAAAGGAAAATCTAATTCCTAGAAGAGTGTACTTCACTATTCTAGGCATTCAGCAAACTTTTGTCGAAATGAATCAAATTTATGAACGTGAGCAGAGTCAGATACAAAAATCCAGAGTTTAACATACCATTCTGAAAATAAAAGCTTACCTAGTTTGTAAGTCTCTAGTTTAAGAATCCACCCCAATCATGTTCTAATTTAGAAACTAGGTTAGAAATAAACTAACAAGAAAACCATGGATGTACAATATACATCATTATTAAATTATTAGTATATCTATCTTCCATCCATTACTGCATTAAGTGAAAGAAATACAGTTTGCTATCACTCAGAATTGAAAAGGGTACTGGAAACAAGGAAGTTGAGGAGTGTGTGAGACCCCTTGGAAATTTCCATTTAACAAATATGTTCCTGTGTGCTCATGAAAATAAATGTGTGTTTTTTTTTTAACTATCAGAACTGTTGACTTGAACAATTTAACTTTATCTTGTACCCTTTCCCCATACTTATCCTTTGATCTTACATTTTCTTAGGCTTTTTTGAAAGACATGCTTATGAAAGTTAATGAGCAGGAAGATTTCTTTGTCATGTCATACAATGAGATTGTTTTAGGAGATGTTTGAAGAGAAACTGAGAACCCATATGAATGAGTGAAAACAGAGGCTACTAGGACTTCCCTAACATTTGAAAATTGTAATTTGCCATCACAGAATGATGAGGTGGGGCATAGGGGCAGAACTCATTTTATGTCCATGGAAAAGCAGCTAATTATATACTTCATCAAAAACCATATTTCAATAGGCACTTATATTGTCAAAAGTGGATAATGAATGACTTCTCTTTGTCCTTAAACTGCTATATTTTAAATCATGCTTCCACTTTAACATTTCCAAAAATGTTGTTTAACTATTTTGTTTTTTTTTTAAGCTCCTGAATGTAAATTGCTTTGCATGAAATTATTTAAAATGCTAATAAAACACTGTTAATAATTAAGGAAAAGAATAAAAAATTACTAGATTTAGGAGAGAGAAAAACGAGTCAAATTCACCCTGAGTTAATAGAATATATTAAAAAGGAAAGGAAGGATTGAATTATTTGGCATAGCTTTACCCCTTTTAAATAGCTCACGGTAAGTGTGACCAGAAGTTACTAGAATACAATATTCATATTGAAAATTATTTAGCTCTTGTATTTTTATTTAATGACACCTGTACTTAAAAGACTCTTACTAAACACCACAACAATTCTTGGGAAATGTATACACACACACACACACACACACACACAAATATGCTCTTTCCCTCTCTTAAAAAGAAGTGAGAAGTGTTTTGTATAATTGCTTTTCACCTTCTAAAAAACAGTAATTTATTAGCCATTTTAATACACTGTGTAGTATATCCCTCATTATATTGCATCTCATTTTTAAACAATAAAATCCTATCAAATATTTATTGTAATTAGCATTTGTTGCTACATATCACTATTTCAGTGCATTGAGATTTTAATATTAAAATTATTTTTATGATATGGCATGAACATTATTCAGTGTTTATTCCATAGCAACAAAAGCTAATGGATACTTCCTTCTTAACTACTCATCCATCTGTACACAATAGATAACCAATAAATAATTACTAACCATACGTAATTACTGTCCTAATATGCAACACAGCTGTTCTCAGAATAAACTATATTTGCAACTATGGCCCTTCATGGCCATTGTGACATCTTGCACCTGGATAACACATTCTGTCTCTTGCCAATAAATTCTTCAAGCATTCCTTAAATCCTACCGTGGTTCTGCACTAATTACAGCCATAAGGGTATATTTTGGGGCCAGCAAATATGTTTACTATCTAATGTAACTTCAATTTATACCATTTTTATTAGGACTTTGTTTTCAAGATTGTATATTTTCAATTATTTTGACAGTCATTATCAATATCTGTTAGAGAAACACATGGTGAGTTTCCATCTATAGCCACAGTGTTAAGATTCATGAATAAAAGTAATTTCTCTCTGGCTAAAGGTTCAGGCACAGAACTGATAAAGTAGAAGCCATGAGTGAAAGCCACTGAAATCTGGGAGCACCTTGCTCCTCAAAGATGATCAGTATTGAGAGCAGCATGTCATAATGGGGGGAAAAAAAGCTTTGTGCTAAAATGACCTAGGTTCGATTTCTGGCTTTGCCATATATTACCCTGTGACTGGGGCAAATCACTTCCTTTAACTGAGCCTATTTTATTTATAAAGTGAGGAAAGCAAGGCATATTTTGGGGGGTTGCTGTGAGAACTAAAATAGTTAACATTGACATATGCTCTAACATAATGCTTGGAATGGAGTAGACACTCAACAAACGGCTAGCACTCCTACTAATAAAGTGATGATGATGATGTTTTAATGAATGAATGAAGCTTATTATCAGGAAAGTAAGGTAATAACCAAAATGTATCTCTATATTTTCTCCTTCTAAGTGAAACTCCTCACTCTTCCAGTACCCAACTCCATTAGGCTGTAACACCTATCCAAACACTGCTGGATGGAGGTGGGAAATGAAATAGGAGATAGATGGGCCACTGGGCTGGACAGCTGGTGTCTGTCAAGTGGAGCAAAACTGAAGTTTTGTCCTCAGCCAGACAAGAATGACTCCCGTTTCCTTTCCTCCATTGATATGGAAGGAATGAACTAGCAGTGGGGAATTTTTTGCAGCAAAAATAGGAGTGAAGTTTTCCCTCTCCTGAGAACAAGGAGAATCAAGGGAACAGTGAACAGGCTAGAGAAGAAACATAACCTGGCCTGAAATAGTTAATCACTCCTAGTTTTTGTTTTTTTTTTTAACTGTTACTAATCTGTAGTGTCTGTAACTAGATTTGTACTTCACAAAGCTAACCGATTACTCTTTAACACTATGTGAATTACATCCTGCCCTCCCTTGTAGCAAATCACACTTTGTAGCATTTGCATTTCAGAAAAAAGGTCACAGGCCAATATGACTGTCTTGAAATAATGCAGGAAGAAGAATGCAAGACCTTCACTACTTTGATCCTTATCATATACCCCGGACTGCGAGCCCCACATATAAAATCTTCTCCTATTCCCGAAGGAGAGGGGCACAGTTCTTGAGGCACTAGCTTGCTGTGTCTTCCCTTCTGCCTGGCAGAAAAATAAACCCATCTCTCTCTTCTTCCAAAATCTCTGTCTCCGTATTTCTGCTTGGCACAGGGAAACCGATATTTCGGTAACATAAAGAAGAGAGGAAGTTCACGTCTCTGGAACTTGAATAGACACGTTGATATGTCAAAGTAAATAAAAGACAAGACTCAAGAATCAATACTGTGACATTTTAAAATTTGCATATACAAACAGCCATTATTATGTGGTTTATAGCTAACATCACTGAAATTAAGGTTGGTGGTGGAATAAAGAAATTGTTACTGAGTCCAAGATCATACTTCTTACCTCACAACAGGCCAATGAATTGGGAGACAAGGGATAACAACTTTATTCGGAGAGCAGAGAGTCCAAGAAGATGGCAGACTAATGTCCCAGAGAACCATCTTGCCAGGCTCTGAATGCTAGTTTCTTTTACAGAACAAAGAGGTGAGGAGGTAAAGTAAAAAGGCCATAACTTGTTGCAAATATTTCCTGGTTTCAGCCAGACTCTGGGAGGGGATGTGTTAATTTCCTCTTTCCTGCAGCCAGGTGGGCTGGGTCAGGATGTTTCCTGTGACTAAACAAAGGTTTTAGTTTAACAGTCAGGCATGGGGGGCAGGGTTCCAGGAGATAGGCCATTATGTATACTTTAAGCTATAGGCAACATCCCTTTAGTGATTAACTTGTAGCAGAAGCAATAGAATACAAAGGATAAAGTAAAAGAAACACATCAAATATGGAGCCAGATTTGTTATTCCCTATTACAAAATTATCCAGAAAAGGAAGGTTTGTTGTCTGAAGAGATGAGAGAGTTTTCCAAGGGAACTTAGAAGGAAAAGAAAGCATCATAGAAAAAAAGAATGTTTGGGCACCTAGGAAGTAACTAAATGGCACTCTAGTTAGAAACCTCTTTTCAAACTGAGTTGTGCAAATAAATAATCACTGTCTTTCAAATACCAAAAAAAGTTTTATGATATAATATACTGGGAAATACTGGGTTAAAAAGTGGAATGAATTTCTTAACCTTGAGACTTTTCATAATCTTTAAAGTGCTTTGCAAATCCTCACGTAGTAGGCACTTCCCAAAGTTACTTTATCACCAAAATTTCATTTCATATGACACCCATGTAACATCACATGTGATAAGTTTTAAGACTGCTATCCTACAAGATCCATTGTAATGTGGAGAAGCCAACAACTACCAAAGGATTAACACTAAAGGTGCTTATTAGAAACAGCTGTGAATCCAGTTGTAGAAGACATACAGCAATATATGGCAAAAGGAAAGGCTATGACTTCTTTTTTTTTTCCCCCCCTGTAAGTAGCTCTTTGCAGGGAACCACACTCAGCAGGAAACTCCTTTTCTTGTCAGTTTAAGCAAAGCTACATTGTAACTGCCAACTACAAATTTGCACTTGCCATCTACCTCTACAAGGATTACATTATGAACTGTTGCAACTGCTGACCTCCAACACCCCCTGAAAGGAGTTCAGGGTAGAGATGAGGAATGAGGTACTCTGTGCTCTGGGGAAACTGGCAGAATAGGCCTTCAGATAGTTCGATATTTTCAGGAGAAGACTTTATGAGCCCAATTCTTGTATCTCCTCTCTAGAAAAGTACTAAAATCTTTCATGGTGACGTCTTCTCTTTGTGAATAGCAGTAACCTCCACGAGACTAGCAGCAACCTTCTGCAAAAAATGTGTGCTTGATTGCATGTACTCCCCCTTTGCCAAAATCACATATGTACTGACCTTCCCCCCTACGTCTATGGAGCAGTTTCTCAGAGCTATCTGAAATGCTGTCTCCTGGGCTGTAATCCTCATTTTGCCCCAAATAAAGCTTAACTCACAAATCCCATATTGCGCATTTTTTTTCAGTCGACATAACTAACTTTTAAATCCGGTACCCCCATGCTCTACTGATCTCTGGCCTTAGCACACCTTTCAGATCTTTTGATCACACAATATCTTGCTTAACATGTTTGTTTTTTTCTGTAGATCAAAGAAGTAGAAATGAAGAATAAGTAAATAACAAATGACCAGTTCTCTTCCCTAGCTTCCCCTTCAGTACTCTCATGAAAAAACTGTGTGAACAAACTGTGTGAACAAGATAGCATCTAAATAAAGATGACTATAAATCCAGAAGCCTGCACGCAGTGGGGGGTGGTGACAACTATGACCCCCTATCTCAGTGATTAATGGAGATTACTCCCCTTTTTCCCTTTAAAAACTTTCATGGCCAAGCAGAATCTTCAGAGATGGTTTTGGGGGACACTGAATCCACCATCACCCCAGATTTTGGCATTCTGATTAAAAGCAACTTTCCTCTATCAACATTTGCCTTTCTCGGGTGTTGATTTTCCAGTGGCAAGCAGCGGGACTTGAGTTTCGTAACACCCCTGCTACCAAACCCTTTTTTTGTTTGTTTGTTTGTGTTTGTTTGTTTGATTGGTTTTGTTTTTTTCCTCCAGCAATTGGAAAATAATCAATTAGAACTGGGATTTTGTGAGATCTTAATACTCATAGGTGACCTGTAGATTTAGTGGTGTGTGTGTGTGTGTGCACGTGTGTTATCTTTCCCATGAGAAAAGTTTACAAAAGTGCTAGGGTTGGGGTGGTGGTTCCCAGGAAGGGCTGCATACACCAACATCCCCTTACTTGTTCACTTACCCTTAAACTTTAACAGTACCCTTTTATTAGAATGTTAATATTCTAATATTCTCTTATTAGAATATTAGAATTAAAACAGCAGCGCTGTGGATTCTTGTGGCAGTGATATCCTTAAACACAATAGCTGATGGTAGGAGAGTCAACCAAAGCTTAGAGAGGCTTGGTAGAATTTCCCAGATTCTTAAACTCTCATTTCCTCCAAATAAAATGAAGAAATAAAAAATATTAAATTAGTTAAATTTTTTTTTGATTTTGATGGTAAGGTGGGTGGTTAAATTATTATGTTAAAACTTCAGAGCATAAAAATTGGAGGCAACTTTCTCTTTTTTAAAAGGTAATTATGATAATAGAGCTCTGCTATTAGGAGACTAAAAGCCCTTTTCCTATGAAAGGAGAAAATATACCTAAAAATGACAACTGTCAAAACAATAAACCTGAAACAAACATAAAATGCAAAAGGATCCGGAGATAATAACACTAGTCAGCTCTATAGAGCAATACACAGCTGGCTGTGTATATATGCATGTACATATGCAGAATGTATACACTAAGTCTCCTGACTGTACATACATGAATTGGGACAGTGGGAAACAAAGAAGATGAGGGAAAAAGAGGAGACACAGCACCTCATTATTCAGCCCTTCTGTGTCTCCACCCTGCTTGTTCTCTTAGGGAGCTAGATGTTCTTTACCCATTTATAGATTCTGAAACACTGACAGATGAAATTCAGAACCATGGAACATGAACCCAAGTAACCCTATTTTCTAATTTTTTAAACAATTCCGTCTACTCTCTTTTAACTGACCTTGATATTATAACCTTTATTTTAAAAAATTTCATTGTATATGGCTCCAGGTCATGTGATTTTAATTATATTAATATGCTATATTTTAACTTCTCAGTAAATTAGTTTATCTTTTCAGCCAGTGTTCCAAGCCATGAGCTTTGAAATTAATTTAAGGAGTTATGAACATCATTTTTTTAATTAAAAAGAACAAAGCAGAATAACACAGCATAGTATAGAATAGAAAATATCAGATTGCTTTGTACACAGCAAGGGTAAATATTGTTTCATAAATTTTTGTCTCTGTATGCCTAGTAGAATCATGATATAATTTTTTCTTACTAGTGTTCATAAGAAAAAATATTTGAAGTCTAATGTTTTAGGTGATATTTGGGTGTCAAGTTTTCATTTGTGCTGTGAAATCAATCATGTTACATGTCCCATGCCTGTCAAATCCTTTGGCTGTTCCACTTTGCAGCTCCTGAGCCTACCTGTGAGTTCAGCCATAGTTGTGGTGGACAGTTCTAGAAGCTCTTAGACTCACTCTGTATTGATAAGTTTTTGCCTCAAGCACATTCATGTTTTTGTTGTTGTTGTTTTCACTTTTTTACCCTGGAGTTTTTCTAATCCTGTGGAGTCCACTGGGGTGAGTTAGTGAGAGGGAGTTAATGCCCTTAGGGCAATATTCAACACTTATAGGTCAGAACAAGTGGATAAATATTCTTGCCTGCCTTCCCTGGACAGAGACGTCAAGAGGCATTCTTTATGTCTCCTATGAGAAATCCCAGCAGCATCAAGTCCACATTGCTCACAGGATGTGACCTTGAAAATGTAACTTTACATTGTCCTTTCCTCTTTGTCTCACTCTCCATTCTCACTCCTGACCCCTGGTATCACTTTCAAATAAACTGCCTATACCCAAGACCTCATCTCAGACTTTTCTTTCAAGGAACTCATGCCATAATATTTACATTTAGACTTAGAATTATCAGATATTAAGTTTTGGAGATTCCTTAGAAGTCATCTGTTCCTATCATCCAACTTTCATTAACTTTTCTGACAATGAGTCTTCTATTTACCTTTGGAATAACTGTATTTCCAATTAATATACATACTTCTAACAGTTGTACTGATATTTAGCAATAAATATTTCTAAAATTTCTGAAAGGACCATGTACAGTATTCATTAAGTATTTATCATGTAGCTTAATTTTTATGGGAATATTCTAGGAAACTTTACCTCTAACTGCCAATAGTAAGTAGGACTAAGAAAAAAATAAAGGAGGCCTGAAGATTTCTATTTTGTCTGTTTGTTTGCAAATGATGTGTTTCCTTCAACACATTTTTATAACTTCAGAAGAGTAAAGATAAGGACATTGAAATTATAGAGCTGATTGCCCATTTTAACACAGCAGGTGGGAAAAGTCTAATATCTGTGATGTAGTGAAATGTACTCATCAATTTCACCTGTAACTCAATAGAACCTTCAAGATATTGATCTTAAATAATACACAATATGCCTTTCTTCAAAAATTTTTATATACAATATCATCACATTGTTTTTAAGTGACATTGTATTCCAAAAGGATTGACAAAATACCTACCAGTCAAATGAATTCTCTAAAAGATATTTATGCTACATAAAGTTAGGAACTCCTCAAAATCCATATGCAAAAAAGTCATGCAAACCATAAATGAAATATTTACTTAAAAATATGGTATTTAAGATAGACAATAATAACAAGTGTTGGTGAAGATGTATAAATATTGGAAGCCTCAAACGTTGCTGGTCAGAAGGTAAAACAGTGCAGCTGCTTTGGAAAACATTTAGCAGTTCTTCAAAAAGTTAAAGATAGAGTTACCATATGAGCCAGCAATTGTATTCCTAGGTATGTACCCAAGAGAACTGAAAATATGTATTCACACAAAAGCTTGTATGTGAATGTACATAGCAGCAGTATTTATAGTAGCCAAAAAAATGGAAAGCGAGAAGTCAATAAATTGAATGAATAAACAAAATGGAATATTATTAGCTATAAAAATGAAAGAAGTACTGGTACATACTATAACATGAATGAACCTCGAAAACATTAGGCTAAGTGAAAGAAGCCAGTCACAAAAGGCCACATACTGTATTCATTCCATTTATGTGAAATGTCCAGAGGAGACAAATCCACTGAGAGAGAAATATTATAGCTGTAAGAGGCTAAGGAGAGAAAGGGAATGGGAAGTGACTGTTAATGAGTACAGTGGTTTTTTTTTTTTGAAGTGATAAAAATGTTCTGGGATTAGATAGTAGTGAAAGTTAAGCAACTTTGAATATACTAATTAATTATCTTAAAAACCACTGTATTGTATACTTTAAAAAGGTGAATTTTATGGTATGTTAATTCAATATCACTTTTAAAAATATGGTAGCAAAGTTCCAGTCTTTCTTATACTGTAACAGAAGGATGTGAAACTGTAAGATACCCCATGGAACACAGACCCCAAATATGCAGTTCTGTCTGTATGTCAGTCTTACTGTGAAAGTGGGTGATGAAAACCATGTTCACTCACATGACTCAGATGATATCCAATATAGCATAGCCACGTGTAAACATCTAGCAATAAATGTCCCAGTAATAACAACATAATAAAATATTGAATACTTCAATGTTATTAAAAAGATAAAATTTTAAATTCTTATATGGGAAAGATAAGACCTTGTTGCAATTAGAAAATATAGTACCAATTCAAATTGCATACAAATACAGAATGACACTACTAGAAATGAAATGAATCATGCAACACTATAAATGGTTGTTAAATATTAATGAAATATTTGATTTATGCCAATCACTCCAAAACCAAGGCATTTTCCAGTCGAACAGTGGATGGAGAAAAATTTCTATATTTTATCTTAAAAATACTCAATCAGAAAGGCAGTTTCATTTTTTTTCCCTCCATGTATTTCTTTCTTTTCTCTTGGGAAATATTTTCAAGGTGTTGGTGAATTACAAGAACAGAAACATACTTGATGGGTCGTCCTACTTGTCAATCAAGTTAACAGCTATAAAATAAAATAAGTTATTCTGCTAAAATTTAACTTGTAAGGATAAATTTAGCTCTAAAATTTGAACAAATGACTGTTTCTTAAAATTAAACTATGACGCTTGGTTAATTTTTTTTATGTGCCATTGCATGGTAATTAATGTTTCCTCTTTAAGGATACTATCTTAAAGATAGGATAACATTGCTATGTGAAATATTTGAATGGACTAGCTACTGGTACATTTTATACTTTCACTGAAAAAGGTTGACAGTGATAATTCTAAAAATAGTTAATGACAGAAAGGGCTAATTATTCAATCTTTGGTAACTCCAGCGAGTTTTGGAAGTAGTTTCTAGATTCAAGATATTTAAATGTACACATATCAAAAAGAAAAATCTGCTCTCTTTCTAGAGCCTTGTCAGCTTAGGCATTAAAGAATGTACAGTAGAACTGGACATGTTCACTTTAATTAAACCCAGTTTATAAAGACTTTTTTCTGAGGTTTTATTCTCCTTTGGTTAGTCTCATTCACCTAGTCATTCGATTAAATCACTTTTCTATTCCCTTAGGGATTCCCTTCCTGGGATTTGACACAGGACCTGGTTTCCAATCTGTCTGGCTACTGACATGAATAGTACTATGTTACAACCCAGGATCCTGATCTATGGTTATTAATGCAGACACCCACGATAATTTTCTGATTTATTTTTAAAAACAAACTTCTTTCTTTTTAATTTAAAATATAAAGTCAATATTATGTTCCCCAAATGCTATCATAATGGGCTTATTTATAGAATAAAATTATACAATAAGTTGCAGTTTTCCACATCTATTGGGTATCTGGTATCAGGCACATAGTAGTGCCTTGATAAACCTTTTAAATGGAAAAGCAATGTATGAAAAAGTGAATAAGAAATGAATAAGTATACATTAGGATATAATTTTCCCTATTCGTCAGAATGAATATCCTGCATTAGTGTATCAGTTATAATTTAATTCAAAAATATTAATAAATTGCTTGTACTATAGTGTACAAAGATGAACAAACCATGGACCCAGACATGAATGTTCTTACAGTCTAGTTCAAAATACACAGGAATATACATAAACTATTTATTTGAAAGATGTCATATGTTAAATATCAACAGTTAAGTGTGACTAAAGTTATAAATTTCCTAAGGAAGAAGCAAATAATTTTTATTAAAGAGAATGTGAGTATTGGGGTTGACTTCATAGGGGTTGAGCTGGGCCAAGAAGGATGGATAATATAGGAAAACACACAAATGCAAGACAAATATAATAGACAAAACAAATATAACAGACAAAACAAATGTAACAAACCAAACAAAACAATAACAGCATGGCTAAGGAGGCAGCAATGTACAGAATAGCCATTATTCTGGTATGCTTAATGCCATAATATTGTGGTGGAATGTTATTCATTTAATTGGATATAGGTTTGAAAAGGTAGCTTGGGGAAAGAGTTAAGGTGCTGATTAGGATTTAGTCCTTATTTTATAGACAATGGAGAGCCAACAGAATGGCTTTGTTGTTGTTTTGGTCATAAACAGAAAAGCAGAATATGGCATAGTTCTAGGGGAAAGCTTTGGAAGAAAATGACAATTTTGTGTCTAATAATGGATATAGCATTACATAGGTAATGCTATATCATATAGTTGAATGTTGCTAAGAGAGTACAGTCATCCCTCGGTATCTGCAGGGGATTGGTTCCAGGACCCTCTTTGAATACAAAATCCACAAATGCTCAAGTCCCTTATTAAAATGGTGTACTGTCTGCATATACACTCTGCACATCCTCCCATATACATTAAATCATCCTTAGATTACTTACATTACATAATACAATGTAAATGCTATGTACATAATTGTAAATACATTACAAATGTTATTTAATTTTTGCTGGTGTACAGCAAATTCAAGTTTTGCTTTTTGAAACTTTCTGGATTGTTTTTTCAAATATTTTTCATCCATGGTTGGTTGAATCCATGGGTACCAAGGGTGACCTGTAGATCTTAAATGTTCTTATCACAAAAGAGGAAATGGTATCTATGTGATGGGATGGAGGTGGTAGCTAATACTATGGTGGTAATAATTTTGCACTCTATAACTGTATTAAATCAACATGTTGTACACCTTAAACTTACACAATATGCCAATTATATCTCAATAAAATTGAAAAAACAAGTACTGATGGTGAGACTTTAAAGTAAGTGGAAAGAGAATGGTGCCTTGGCCACTGATTGAGGAGTTAACTTCCTGAGGAAATACTGCTTATATCCCTCAGTCAGCATATTATAGGCATTCATTTAGTTCATTTACACCTTGAGTTAATCTTGCCTAAGGGAATTTAAATGTTTCCATTAAACATAGTCAACTTATTCATGTTCTTTAAAATGATAGGTTTCAAAAAATTTTAATACTACTCATATGAAAACAGGAAGCAAAGGAGAAAACATTTGAAGAAAGAACCATGTCGAAGAGGGGCATTGAAGAAAAGTTGAGATCTTTCATATTGATGTCTTCTATCATTTCATTTAATTAGGAAAGTAAAGGTCTATTGAAAATAAAAGTAGCAAGTTTAAGAGACAAATTTAAAGACAGTGAAAAATATTTGCAATAGTCACAGCGAGGGATAGTAAAATGACATCCCTGAAGATTTTAGGGACCCGTTGAGTTTAAAAAGTATGCACTTTCAATAAATATCTAATTCCTATAATTATGCCATTTTCTCCAGTAATGCTCATTAATCTCAGACCAATAATTTTCTACTTCAGTAGTCCAGTATGATGGAAATAAAGAAGAGTAAAACTAGAGGGCTATTAGGAGCAATGAGTGAGACAGAGACAATGGGATCCAGGCTAGATAAGGTGTTATGGATTGGATTGTGTCCCCCCCACCCCCACCCCCAAATTTAGATGTTGAAATCCTAATCTCCAGTACCCCAGAATGTAACCTTATTTGGAAATGCGGTCATTGCAAATGGAATTCATTAAGTTAAGATGAGGTCATACTGGAGTAGGGTATCCTAATAAAAGGAGAACTTTGGAAGCAGAGATAGACATGCACACAGTGAGAATACCATGTGAAGGTTGGAGTTGTGCTGCTACAAGTCAAGGAACTACCAGAAGTTAGGAGAAGGATCTGGAAGAGATCCTTCCCTAGTGCCTTCAGAGGGACTTCATGGCCTTTCCAATGCCTTGATCTCATATTTCTAGCTTCCAGAACTGTGAGACAAATTTCTGCTGTCTTAAGCCACCCAGTTTGTGGTAGTTTGCTACGGTGGCATACTAATACAGAAGGCAAACATGGTCAAAAAATAAATAATGGACTGAAAACCTAAAAATAGGTGAACTTGGAGGTCACAGTGATCAGAGGGAATGATAGAATAGGAAATGACAGAAGAACAAGAGGTTGTGGATTAAGGAAGGATATTTAGAGTTGAGATCCCAGAGTTGGAACAGTTCTAAGCTATGATGAGTTCTGAGGCATAACTCTGTGTGAATTTCTGAAGTGGGTTGTAATAACATGCTAACAACATAGAACTATCATTTATGTGAGCATCAATTTTTATAATGGTCATAATTTTTCCTTAGAATAGCTTCTTAATAAGTTAACAGTATTTATAACTTAGTATTGGGGCAAAGAATATAAAAATAATCTTACTCTAATTTCTTTGACATATTTGAAGAGGAAGCAAATATAAAAAATAATGAAAAATTGTGCATATCTGAAGACACATCACTACACTCTACTATTTTCAAAAAAAATATGTTGTTAGAGATGAGATGAAAGAGGCATGGAGATTCAAAAGAGTACCCATTTATTTGTGTTTTCCCTTTTATAAGCTAACAACTGATCCAGCATAATCATAGAAAATGTTGAAGGTTAAAAGAAGAAATCTGCTTGTTAACTTTGACCAAATTCTATAAGATGCCCCCAAATCATAATGAGAGACACTAGCAGAAGGAAGACTCAGGACAAGGAGAAAATAATTAAGAGTTTTTAAAAGAAGTAAAATGAAATAGTAAAAATGGAATTACTCTGTTAGTAGAGACACGACACTCAAGAGATCAAAATAATTGGACCTTCTGCCACAGATTTGTGCAAAGTTTTCTACTTGTTTTATATAATAACTTGAAAAGCACCCTTTCTAAATGATATTCTTCTATCACAATGAACAGTTGCTGGAAAAACCAAAAACTTCAAAATTCTTTCTCTTTCTAGTTGGCCTTAACTGCTTCATTAGCTTCCTTAGTAAATTTCAAATGTTGAAATTCCATTGCTAATTACATAGTTACATAATTTTTATACTTGTTTTATGGCATGTAGAATAACAGAGTTGTCCTCCAAATTTTTTAACTTAAAATCTTCCAATTACCAATTGCTATTCACAACTGAATTTCCTAAGCTCCCATACAATTATCCTTTTGTAAATTATCTCCGGTAAGTTCTGGCTAAACTAGACTATAAGAAAAAAAAAAGAATATTTTAGCCCCTGTTCAATAAAGCCAATAAAATCAATTTATCGTCATAGCTGTATTGCTTTACCAGACAGCAGCAGCAAATCAGAAAACATCTGGAGTCTTAAGACAAATACAGTTGGCTTTAGAATCTGGCATTAATTGGCCATCCAAACTGTGTCATAAAACTGGATAGAAGCATGTTTGTCTAATATAATTTTTCAAATCAAAATACTAATCTACTTGAACACACTAATAACTTTTCCAACTTAAAATAAGGATTAGTCATTTTGGAGCAAATATTTGAAGACATAAACAACCCTTGAAGCACCAACCTTAAAAGGGAAGCTTTGCCATGATTGTTTATGACTGATATAATTGTATGCTTAGACTTCTGATAGAGTGTATATTTTAAAAAATATGGTATGACTCTTGCTTCCCTGGGCATGCCTTTTTAATCATGAGCATTTTCACAAATTAGAATTGACAAAAAAGGAAAAAAAAATTATAGACAATAATGTTTGGGTATAGCTTGCTATAATAACATAGCTAAATAGTAGAAAGTGATTTCAATATAGCACAAGATGCTCTCTTGCATAGAGTAAGACATCACACTATATCATAACCTTATAATATATATTCTCAATACTGGAATAATGAAGCAGGTCCTCTTTATTTCATTGCATTTTGGTAGCAAAATTACTCATTTCTATCTTGAGTGGTAAAGTTGAAATAGGAGCATGGGATACATTCAGTATTTTCCAAAAGGACATGATTCAAAATATGCAAATTTGGGGAAAAAAGAACATGAGAAAATAAAATAAGAGAAAAGGAATGGCGACTACTATAAATTTATACAAACACCAGAAGTCAATGTACCTACTTGTTTACCAGGTAGATGACATGGCAAAAAAATTTGCAAATATAAGAATATTGACTTGTACAGCAAAGGATCACAGAGAAGAAATTATATACATGCAAACAAAGATATAGTAGATATCAATGACATAGCAAACAAAACTATCTACTTTCTTCTACCATTTGGTAAAATTTAATTCAGTTTACTGTGAATGCATGTCTAGAACATCAAATAATTCCTCTGACTAATAAAACAGTTACAGTTTGAGACATTTGGACTTGAATGCAGAAATTTACCAATGCTGAAGAATTATCATGAAGATATTATTTTTCTGAACTAAATGCCAGACTTTAAGTAAACTAAATTCCTTGATCTATTTTCTACATAATGCAGATAAACTAATTCTAATATTTTACATTTCCAGTTGTGTTCCTCTGAAAATACTTCAATTGGCATCAATTCTTTCCTATTTAAATTTTACAGTCATGATTTGTGATTCATTAATCAGATATTTGCTCATATTAATTTCTGCCAGTATAGTTTTTCTTTTATGACCATTGTTTCTACCAATCCTAATTGTCCTGGCCAAATGCTTTACAGCACAATTGTGTCAAAAAGATTTGATGCTCCCATCAATTTTTAGCCAATAAATACATTTATCCTGTCCAGTTTGAGGTTTTGTTTGCTGATTATTCCTTATGAATTAAATACATAGGTGAAAGCTTGTGTTTCCCTCATTTTTAAACTACATACGTTTTTAAAATTATAGATACCTATGTAGAAGGAAGAAAAACAGTCCATGATGACACCACCTGCATAATTCCTATTGATCCTAAAAATGAATACATAAAGTAATTCATGCACATATTTGGAAAATTTAAACAAACGTAAAATTTCAAGATTAAAAGCAGAAAAAGTCCCTTCTCCTAAATTAACCATTATCAACAGTTTTATGTGCATTAATTCATACCAATATTATTTTGTGTAATTCTTAGGTAGCC
Source organism: Eubalaena glacialis (assembly GCF_028564815.1). Classification (NCBI taxonomy): domain Eukaryota; kingdom Metazoa; phylum Chordata; class Mammalia; order Artiodactyla; family Balaenidae; genus Eubalaena; species Eubalaena glacialis. Next base: position 37,078,640 of record NC_083725.1, read on the forward strand.
CATGGAAAAATGACAAGCACTTTTATGAGACTGAGAGAAAAAGAAGCCTGAGGAGGCCTGCGGGAGGTGGGGAGGGGCAGAGATGGGGGAAACCAACTCAGAAAGGAAGGCAAGCAGAATAGGAGGCAGAGAAAAACATAGGTCTGTGGAAATACTTGACTGAATCCTCCTGAGTAATGAGCCTCATGTTTTTGCTTTTCCATGTCTCTACGTTTTCTTAGGGAAGATACCTGTTAAGCATATTAAAATAACTAAACACAGGCTACTGACTACTTGACATAGTTTTCAAATAAATTAACAATTAAAGCAAACAAGTTGAATGGCATCCTGGAGTCTGAAAATCTGGGTGGCCGATTGAATTTCTGACTGAATGGATTAAAGTGACCAGATGTTTCAGTATTTTTACTCAATAATGACAGACAAAAAAAAAAAAAAAAAAAAAGCAGATTAATGTTTGGCACTCCTGCAGTTCAGTCTGCAACTCAATTATGTAGTTTTGCACATGTGAGAAATTCAAAATTCAATAAATTCTTGCTGGCTGAGTGATCAAATCATTTTACTACATTTTCACTTCCAATCAGTGCTTTGGTTATTGTAAATATACAAAAGATTATGGATAAGTTAATATACAAAGGGATCAACTGATAGCATCTGGAAAATAATATGTTCTAAAGAGCAGTATATCTTTTGGATTATTTGTTATGGTTTTAAATCTCTGTTTTCCTAGTTTTAGATTATTATATTGCCACAAAAAGCAGATCATATCATCTGTTTCTTAAAAAGAAGTTCATATTACAAAAGTTTATATTTCAATATTATTCCCAACTTAAATTTTTCTTCAGATAGTTTAAAATTTTATAGGACTAACAATTTTGGTTTCTAATATTAAATGCAGACATAGTTATCCTCATTACTTCAACATCTCCATGTATAGTTAATGGTCAATACAGTTTGCCTCAAATGAGAATGCCTTCAAGTCATTGCACTGCTATTACATCTGAACATTACCTTCTTTCATATTTGTTTTAAATGATGTATAGTTGAGATGTAGTGTGTTAGTTTCAGGTGTACTACATAGTGATTTGATATTTGCATATATTATGAAATGATCACCACAATAAGTCTAGTAACCATGTGTCTCCATACAAAGTTATTACATATTCCCTATGCTGTATATTACATCCCCATAGCTTATTTATTTTATAACTGGAGGTTTTCACCCATTAATCCCCTTCACCTATTTTGCCCCCCTCCTCCCTCTGGCAACAACGCATTTGTTCTCTGTGTCTATGAGTCTGTTTTCATTTTGCTTTGTTTGTTTATTTAGATTTTTAGATTCCACATAAAAGAGAGATCATACAGTATTTGTCTTTCTCTGTCTTACTTATTTCACTTAGTATAATACCTTCTAGATCCATCTATGTTGTCACAAATGGCAAGATATCATTTTGTTTATGGCTGAGTAGTGTTCCATTGTGTGTGTGTGTGTGTCTGTGTGTATACACATACACACATATTCTCTATTGATTCATCTATCAAAGGACACAGGTTGCTTCCATATTTTGGCTATTGTAAATAATGCTGCAATGAACATCGGTGTGCACGTATCTTTTCAAATTAGTGTTTTTGTTTGCTTTGGGTAAATACCCAGAAGTGAAATTGCTAGACCATATGGTAGTTTCAGTTTTAATTTTTTGAGGAACTTCCATACTGTTTTCCATAGTGGCTACATGGACTTACAATCCCACTAACAGTGCACAAGGGTTCCCCTTTCTCCACACTTCTTATTTAACACTCCTTATTTGTTGTCTTTTTGATGATAACCTTTCTCTCAGATGTGAGGTGGTATTGATTTGCATGTTTCCCTGATGATTAGTGATGTTGAACATCTTTTCATGTATCTGTTGGCCATTTGTTGGACATTTCTTTCTTAAGGGAGAGAGAAGAGTAATAACTTTTTCAGGGAAGATTAAAATTATTAGCTTAGTCATAAGATTAGAAATCATATGCTATAATTATATTGTGGGAGGCGGTGTTGGGTAATGGTTAGGAGCAAGGACTTTGAAGTCAAACATTTGAATTCCAATTCTGAATCTATTCTTAATTAGTCTTATTTACTTATTTACTCTTATTTGACAATATGTCCCTTAACCTCTCTGAGTCTTGGTTTTCTCATTAGTAAATAGGATAATAACATTTGAGTCATGGTCCATAATGTTGTAAGACTTGCATGATAATATGCAATACATATGTATTTCACAAACATGAAAATGTGCTTAAAACACACATATATAAATGTAAATAGATTAACTATACACATATATGTGTGCATATGGGTGTGTATATATTTACATATAGATCTATATTTTATATATATTAGCATAATTTAGCATATATTAGCATTGTGCTTAGCATAATGCCTGGCACATAGTAATCACTTGGTTAAAGGCAACTCTTATCAAGTATTCAGGTAACAGAATTCTACTCTGGCCATTCTGGTGAGTTATTGGCCAGTTTGGTATAAGAAAATACTAAAGCCTTTTTTTCAAGCAGATATATTTATGTTGAAATTTAGTTCTGCAATTGACTACCTGCATAATCTTGGTCAAATTATGTAAACTTCTGAATCTCAAATTATTTAAATGTAAAATAAGATTAATGAAACTTACTATGCAGGGTTTTGGGGGATGGGAGGATTAAAAGAGATAAAGTGTATAAAATACCAGGCACAAGTCTGACATATAGAAGGTGTTCTATATATTATTTTTTCAAGATCTCATACATGTTCTTTAACTCTTAGATTTCTTACCTCTTGATCTTTAAAATATTTAAAATCTGCACATGTGCCCTTCATGGGATTGTTGTGTAGATTAAATGAGATGATATATAAGCTATCAAGCCAACCACTAGCACATAGTTGGTTTTCAGTATTTTTCAACTCCACTTTCCTAGATATATACAAAATCTATGAAGACACCAAAATAATGTAGGTCTGAATGTACAACAAAAGTATCCTGAATATTCTAAGAAGAATTTAAAGTCTTTGCCAAATCTTTACAAAAACTAACAAAAATCTTTTAATATTAAGACAGTTTTGAGGGAAATCCAAGTATCTACTTCTATCTGCTAACCAAGTCAGTCATTTATTTATAGGTGTTGCTTCCATAGAATGTAATTTCTGGGAGAGTCAGGGCTATATTCTGTTTACTTGCCATTACATTCCCAGTACTTAATTATTTGTTCAGAAAAAAGTAAATATTCAAAAATCATTTGTTGAACAAATGAATAAAAGTCACTCCTAGCAAGTTTCCAGCCAGGATTGTGCAGAATCAGGCTTCATCCGAGTTGAAACAGCAAACCACCTCCAAAGTAAAAAGTCTTTTGTCCTCTGGGACATTCAGTGCACAGTCATGGCCTATGATGTTTCTTCAACATCAACAGGTCTCCCACTAGGAATTATTTGCATGTATTTCAGACATTGTTGTCAAAAATACCATGTTTCCCTGAAGAGTGAGGTCTGAATTAATGAGGTTTTACTAAATTTTTTAATGATTGGTTTAACCTTTGAGCAAACAAATTAAAGGCACATGATAAAGCAGAATGACTGTTAGAATTGAATCCACATGTAAATTTGATCTTCTAACATTTGCACACAAAGTGACAATTTCTGATGAAGTAGGAAGCACTACAAATGTGCAGAAATCAATTCATCCATTAGGATAAGGCTGAAACCTCATTCCAAATAAGGAATATTATACTGGTGGCCCAGACAATTACAATATGCCTGACTTGACATCAATACAAAGCTTAACAGATTTTTAAAAGTGCTTGTGATACTGAATTGTTTCTGCCACATTTGCAACTCAGGTTACTAAAGAGTTGCCTTACAATGACTCATATATTTAATTTTAGGAATAAGAAAATACAAAGTGAGGTAATAACAAAGAAAAATTCTTCCTAGGGCTTATCAAGTCTCTCCTGCATGTTTAGGATGCATGTACATCTTTGGTACACAGTGTCTCATAACTTCACTTAACTGAATATTCATTCAATTTTTAAAAGAATCTACTTTTCAAGTCTGTATATTCTGTTTCTGTTTGTATAGAAAAAAAGCCTTTAAGAATATACAACGTAATGTAAAACATGGTTGTGGTTTGTTGATAAACTATAGATGGTTCTGACTATCTACTGTGTGCTAGTTTTCAGTGGTCATTTTATTTTTCATAATTTCAGAAAACTAAGAAAGTTACTTTGAAATAATTTTTAAACTTTTGTTTGGAGTTAGATATGAAATTTTGAGACAGAATAACAAACCAAAGACATAAAACCTAGCAGTGTAGTTAGCATATAGATAGCACATTACTGTCTTACCTATTATTCTATCTTGCTATTTTCATATCTTTTTAGGTATTGCAAGATTAAGGCTGCTAATGTTGGCATATGCGCATTTAGCCTTAAAAGAGATTAAGTTAAGCTGGCAGTAAAAAATAAAAGTTCTCTTGTTCAATAATGTCAGACACAGATGCTATAAAAGATAAAAGATAATGGGCTAAATTACCTCCCAAAATCAGTTGGTGAAATAACATCTTAATATCTTTTTAGGAGCAAGAATTGGCAGACAAAGATTCTTATTCTTTACACAAAACTCAGATAATAAAAACCTGAGCTACTTAACTGCTTGGAGGCTTCACATTTCTGCAAGCTCATGTGGACCAAGAATGCCATCTGCCATATCAGGAAACAGAGGATGTTGTGACCATCAAGCCAGAGCTGCCCGTCTTACTCCCCCCTCCTCCATCCCCACCCCATGGGGAGCCCTGATGGAACTCAGGATAGAAACAGGCTACCCACCACCAAGCTCTCAGCCACTGCAGTGGTGTCCAACAGTGCACCCCAAGGGGACTCAGGATGAGCAAGAACCTGATACTGGTCCTAGACAGTTAAGATACATATCAAAGGAATGACTTCAATAAGCCCAGACTCTTGCATCTTCCCATACATAGAAAAGTGCTAAGTTAATTAACTTGAGAAGTCTGATTTTCTTTAACCATGATATTTTGATGTTCCTACTACCTGGTTTTGTTGCAAAACTCCTATATATCCTGGCTCCTCCCTTACCTCTTCAAAGCATTCCCTCAGAGCTATCTAAGAGGCTGCCTCCCAGGCTTCAGTCCCCAGGAAATCTACCAAATAAAACATACTTTTCAACTTTTAGGTTGTGCATTTTTTTTTTTCAGTTGACATCACACAAAAGTCAAACAAAAATTAATGTCTTTACTAATATAATTTTTTAGCCTCTTCTTAGGATGTTGCACCAGTATTCTTGGGAGGGACCCTCCTGGAGACAGATTAAAATAAATGAAATAAATTATAACATCTTTAGGAGTATTTACGCCATGGTGATATTATTTAATGGAATAACTTTACAAAATATTTAAACATGTCCCCACTAAAGAATGCATTTCTCTTCTGAAAATGTGGAAGTGAGAGGACTGCTGCATAAAATCAAACTGAGCAATTTTGTATTTTACATGCACAGTTTCTTGCAAATCAATTTATCTTTTTTTCCCCATTGCTTGGTCTGTTTTTCCTCCACTTTCTTATTATTACTTTTTTTTCATGTAGCAAAAATATGCAAATACCTTTACAAGAGATCTGCTTGGAAAATCTGTTTGGCAAATATCATAAAAAACTCTTCAGCAAGACTTTTAGAAATGTGTGTCTGATAAACTATTTTTTCATAGACTAAAAATATGATTAAAAGTCTAAATTTAGACTTACATATTATATAAGTGGTAATATAAGTGACTATATCGTATTGGAAACAGTCATGATAAAGATAAAATAAACTAGCAATGAAATTCATTGACATACACATTGCATATGTAACATTGTGTATTAAATCATTATACCTATATCTTAGAGAGTGGTGGAAAGGCATTAAGGGTGCTCTGCCTATTAAAGCATGTATTGTTCAATACCTAAAAATAATTAGTTAGAATATAAGACACAATCTTTAAATTCAAAGACTATTCTATGACAAAATGTAAATATGACATTTTAAAATATGTACCTTCTGCATTACAATCCACAATAAACAATAAACAGAGGAAAATAAAGGGAGAAAAAACAATGGGGTAAGATGGCTAATATATGCTCCCACTCAGTCTAGCTGGTGATTGCAATTTTCAAAGTAACGATGGAATAACATCCATTCCCCTCCGACACACACATAATTGAATATATCTCTCTGTTTTTCTAATTCAAAAAATTAATCATTTTGAATGGAATATTTTTAAAATAGATTACTTACTTCCATTCTCTTAAAGAGGACACCTAATATAAATTTAAATTTTCTTGAAGACTAAAGCCATGAGAAGTCTAACTTATTAAATAATGGAATATTCAAAGCAATAGGAAAAATTTGACAATATAAGATTTAACCTGTATTTATTTTATAAGTCTATATAGAGTGTACTTATTAGGAACTCTCAGGTTTGTTTCTAATTCTTCTTTTCTTCACTTGTTAAAATGAAAATAATAGCAATACTTCCTTCATAGAATTATTGTGAAATTTAAAAGAGTTATTACATGGAAAGCACTTGGTACAGTGACTGCCTGGCATATGGTTAAGTGCTTCATTTGATGTTATCAATCAATATTCTGCAGGAGCTAGTTTCAATGCAGTTAAGATGTTTTTGTCTTTTCTGTTTAAAGATAATTTCATCTGTGACTTGGGTTGAAAATAGGCATAAATGTAGATTAGTGAGAATGAGTCTACAAAAAATATACATCACTTTGAAATTGCATTTCTAGTAATGTTACCAAACCAGACTTGGGTCCATTTGCCCAATGTGCAGCAAAGCCAATCTATTGACACTAGGTGTTGCCAAACCAAACTTGGGTCCCCTTGCCTGCATGCAGTAAAGTCAATCTACTGACACCGGGTTGTGGTGAAGGAAAGTGCAGCTTTATTGCAGGGCACCAAGCAAGTAGTCCAGAGCAGCTAGTTCTCACAACACCTGAACTCGCAGATGGGTTTCAGGGAAACACTTTTAAAGGGCAGGTGAGGAGAGGAGTCACAGGGTATGTGATCAGCTCACACACAATTCTCTGATTGATTGTGAGGTAACAGGGCAGTTCTACAGGGTTTAAATTATCAATCCTTAAGCTCCAGTAAGCCTGGGGGCTATGTACTCCTGGTCACCAAATAGTTAATGTCTGCCATCTAGTGGGGATTTTATCATCTGTAAAACAACTCAGGAGATGTGCATAAGATATTGTTATCTAGGTACTTCAGAGAAGAGCTAAAGCAGAGGATATGGGGGAGGGGTCTGTCCCCAGAAGGCCTCATAGGGTCCTGCTGTGTTACATAGGGCTCTGCTTGGTTTTAGTAAGAGAATATTGTATAATTTGAACAAAGCCCTCTGTAGGTCAGCTCACAAGACAATAAAAAAAAGATTGGGGGAGATGAAACTGAGGGGAGGTGAGCACTAAATTTGATAGTGCTTTTCCATTATGGCATCTTCTGACCTCAGAAGTGACTGAGAGGTTGAGAAACTGAGCAGTGCTTTTGACAACGGGGACAAAAATTAGAGTCCAAGGATTGCCAAGGGGAAGGCCTTAATAAAAACCTCTATACTTTGAGACGAGACTGGGACCAGCAACACCACAGGTATAAGTAATTCCAAAAACATCAGGTGAATCAGAAGTAAATTGGCCCTCAGAGAGACTTAAACTCAGTGTTATATCATCTGATTCCTGATTGCTAGAGCTCCTAGCAATCATTCCCACCAGAAGCACACATAAAATTTCCCTACAGGAGGGTAACATCATTCTAGGTCTAAAGTTATTTCTATAATTTTTTATATACAATCTCCAGAACCCAAACAAAAAAATAATAAATAGACACACAGGAGACAAGTAACATCACTAAATATTAACTGAAAGAACAGACAGTGTAATAGACCACAGAAGCTCTAGAGAATGAATTTATCAAGCAAATAGTTTAAATTAATTATGGCTGATATATTCAAGGATATAAATAAAAACAATATAAAAATTTTGTCAGATAAATGGAAATTTTTAAAAAAGCTATAGGACTTCCCTGGTGGCACAGTGGTTAGGAATCTGTCTGCCAGGGCAGAGGACATGGGTTTGAGCCCTAGTCTGGGAAGATCCCACATGCTGCAGAGCAACTGAGCCCATGTGCCACAACTACTGAGCCTGTGCTCTAGAGCCCATGAGCCACAACTACAGAGCCCATGTACCACAACTACTAGAGCCTGTGGTCCACAACAAGAGACACCACCGCAACGAGAAGCCCGCGCACCGCAACAAAGAGTAGTCCCCACTCACTGCAACTAGAGAAAGCCCACGTGCAGCAACGAAGACCCAACACAGCTAAAAATAAATAACTAAATAAATTTATATTTTAAAAAAGCTATAAACTGCTATAATCAACATTAAGTATTAAGTGGATGGGTTTAACAAATGATTTTCATAACCAGCTGAGGTATTAGTGAGTTAGAAGATAGATCTGAAGAGAGTATATAAGACTCAAGCTCTGATAATTAAACAGAGGCAAACTACAGAAGAGAATCTGTTATAATCTTATCTACTGGTAAACTCTTAGTGAAAAAATACTTTAAACATATTCTTTTTTAAAAACACAAACACATTTCTAGTACCGAATAAATTCACTATACAGTATAGATCTATTAAAAACATATTTGGCCATAAATTTTACCAGTAGTATTGTGGAGTATTTTTGTGTATTATTGCTACAATAAAACAATGGTTTACTAAAACTGCCACTATATGCATTATCTAGGATATGAAAAGTAAATTCAAATGTGTCTATTGGATAAACATGAGAAATGAGGGTAACTGAGTTCAGTATCTTAATTGTGAGCTCATATAATGCCTATGTAGTTCTTTCTGACCCCATAGGTTTTTCTCCTCAGATATAAATTCTAGAGGTAGAACATTTCAAATGAGTATACACACTTCAAGATGAAAAGTACTAATTATAATTGTATAAACAAACAACTATCAGAGAATCATAGAGAATTAATCAGGTTATCAAATAATTAGATTTTCTTTTTTCTAAATACAATCTTGGGCTGTAATCTCATGGGGTTAACTATTGCAATATTTGCAAAGAGCAAATCCCTCCAAATATTAAAATAACAATATCAGGTTTTCTTTGTAAATAACAACTATTTAAAAATTAATTGCAGAATAATTATTTCATCACCTCAAAAAAACCTATAAGCTCATTGGAAGGCTAAATTGAAGCTTGAGAAGCTAGAATTTAATGTATTACAGTACACATAAATTGTAAATTAATATTCCTGCCTTTGGGCTAGGCAGTTAGAAGAAATTCATAGCATTTCCCTGATTTGCAATTGAGATTGCTAACCACATTAGTATTAAAACATGATTACACATTGTTTTTAACTCTATTTTACAATCACTCTATAATTGCCTCTTTATATAAAATGCACTATTCTTTGAACAAATAAAGGGAATTTGAATTTGTATGCCTATTAATGATACTCAACAAAATATTTTTTTTAAACTGAGGTCCAAAAGTAAAACTTAGATATTTGGACACATTAACTCAAACTTCTTCAAAACCCTTAAATCATGAAAATGCTACTTGTCTTTCTAATATATGTTTAATCACATTCTCTAGTCAGTCCTCAACCCAGCTTCTCTTTCCCTAGCAGCACTACTTTTTAAAGCATAAAGCACAGGCAGTAATAAACATTTTGTTATTTTACTCAAAGAGTATTTAAACTATTAGTAAAAGTTAAGACTTTCAGCACTAAAAACTCTATTCAAAATACTTTGGTAAGATTAGGTTCACAAAATTAAAGAACAGCAGAAAATTATACAATTTTCTAGTGAAATCACAATATAAGTACCTCAAACAAAAAGGAGATAATATAAATCTGATATTACTTTTCTTGAATTGTCAATTGTTTAAGGTATATGAAAATCAGGTATCCTATAGGGAGGGGGAAAAATAGGCATCTTGTTGGCATTTCCATATACTCAGCCAGTAGAATCAACATTGTATTGATAAAATATTTTAAATCTAGTCACTATTTTTAAAAACAGTCTTAATTAAAGCCTCTTTGGGCTGATTTTTCAAAATTTATTGTATAAATAGACCATATTTGTGTATGCTTTTTAATCGAACTAGTTAGATAGAACTTTTTAGATAGAACCAGTCTAGAACTAGTCTCTGAGTTTCATTAGAGTACTTATAGAAAAATAATTTGCTTGAGTATTTTAAACTGAATAAGTAAAATGCTATATTCTCTGGTAATTTTTACTTATTTTATTATTAATTTTATTTATTTATTTGTTTGTTTGTATATTTATTTATTTTGGCCGTGTTGGGTCTTCGTTGTTGAGCGCAGGCTTTCTCTAGTTGCGGTGAGCAGGGGCTACTATTTGTTGCGGTGTGCAGGCTTCTCATTGCGGTGGCTTCTCTTGTTGTGGAGCACAGGCCCTAGAAGCACAGGCGTCAGTAGCTGTGGCACGTGGGCTTAGTAGTTGTGGCTCACAGGCTCTAGAGCACAGGCTCAGTAGTTGTGGCACACGGGCTTATTTGCTCCACGGCATGTGGGATCTTCCTGGACCAGCGATCAAACCCATGTCCCCTGCATTGGCAGGCAGATTCTTTCTTTTTTTAATAAATTTATTTTTTATTTATTCATTTTTGGCTGCGTTGGGTCTTCGTTGTTGCGCGTGGGCTTTCTCTAGTTGCGGAGAGTGGGGGCTACTCTTCACTGCAGTGCACAGGCTTCTCATTGCAGTGGCTTCTCTTGTTGTGGAGCACGGGCTCTAGGTGTGCGGGCTTCAGTAGCTGTGGCACGTGGGCTCAGTAGTTGTGGCTCGCGGGCTCTAGAGCGCAGGCTCAGTAGTTGTGGCACATGAGCTTAGTTGCTCCATGGCATGTGGGATCTTCCCGGACCAGGGCTTGAACCCATGTCTCCTGCATTGGCAGGCAGATTCCCAACCACTGTGCCACCAGGTAAGTCCTGGCAGGTGGATTCATAACCATTGTGCCACCAGTGAAGTACTCTAGTAATTTTTAAAATTAAAAAATTTAACCTAGTCAGTTTTACAGTTAATGATTCAAGGACATTATCGACTATTTGCAAGGAATTATAATTGATAATTCAGGTTCCTATTTCCCATCATGACAGGTGCCTCATAGGTTTATAAAACCATATAAAATTAGTAATTTATTTTCCAAAATTTGAGAGGTTTGGGGGAGTTTTCCTTTGTTTTCAGCAATTATTGCAAGTCAAATAAGTTAAATATTAAAAAGCCTAAAAACTTAGTTTGAAGTAAACAATCAACTGAGCACATATCAACTCTACTGTAACAACCAAGCATGTTTAATGAAAGATTCTTTCAATAAGTTTAGAAACATTCCCATGGTAAAAAGTCAGAAGCCAATTGAAAACCAAATTAAGATGCCAAAAAAAAATTCCAAACTTTACAAATAATATAAATTAGTAATGAAGCTAAAATTATTAAGGTGATTTTATTATTTTGAATTCTCTTTCTGCATTCTTATTAAATCTTTATTGATACTTCCTCTTCTGATTTGATAAAACTAATTAATAAGACAGAGCTAATGTTATATTCCACAAATGAAAATATGGATGAGCACATTGTAAAAAAACAATTCCCTGGTTTGGTTTTATGGTATTTTAAGTTTGCTTTGACAATGCTGACTCAATGTAAACATTATATCTCCTATAAAAGAAAATCCAACATAGAAAAACAATCTCAAATGATAAGTCTGCTCAGCTGGTAGCCTTGAAAATTTAAGAAGTGATATGAATTCCATCTGGAATGTGTATTTTTGCAGTTTGCTTCAGATTTGAGACAGCATTCCTTTTGTTTGTTTTTCCTGGCAGTTGTAGGAGTGTCATTCACACACTTGAGTAATTCAATAATTATGTCCTAGGGAACTTAAACTTAGATTTTTAAAAATTTTTACTGTTCCTTGCTTTCCTGTTTTCACCACTGGTGGGAGTGGCTTGAAAACTCTCTCTCCATGTTTTTAAATTTTCAAATGTAAACATATATGTGCACATTAAAGAATAGTAATAAAATTAATAATTTTTCACTATAATCCCTATGTCCACCTTCCCTATTGCATGCTCCCTCATCCCATCATTGTTTTACTTTCTCTTACAGAAAGCAATGTCTTGAATTTTGTATTGATCATTACTTACTTTCCACTTTCTCCTTCAAGGTAGGTATTTCAAAATAGCATTTTTTCAATTTTTCTAGTTTTGAAATTTAATTAAATGGAATAATTCTATAGAATTGCTCCATGACTTGCTTCTTTTGTACTATATTGTTTTTGACATCTATCCATTTGATGTTCAGTTCCTGAAGTCATTCATTTTCCCAGCTGTATGGTATACTGAGGTATAAATGTATCACAGTTTATACATTCTATTATTAAATGGATATTTAAGTTATCTCCAGTTTGAGGCTATTATGAAAGTATTTCTGTGAATAATCTTGTGTGTGACTTCTGCTACACATGCACAACTACTTCCCTGGAGCAAACATTTAGGAGAGGGCTTACTGGGTTGTAAGAAAGGCACAAGTTAAATTTTACTAGTTAATGCCAAGTAAATTGTACCATTTATACTCCCACCAACTCTGTGTGAGATTTTTTGCTACTCTAACTCCTCAGCAACAGTGTCACTGTCAGACTTTCAAAGTTGTGCCAAACTAGTAGGTGGGAAAACTTTATCATAGTGTTATTAATATATCTAATCTGAATACTGATGAGGTTAACCAATGGTATTTTTATTGGTTATATGTATTGCAAAATATTCTCCTAGTTTGTGGTTGACTTTTTATTCTCTTTAGGTGTTCTTTGACAACAGAAAAGTTTTAATTTTAATGTAGTGAAATTTATCCACATTTTCCTTTATGGTTTGAAAGTTTTTGACCTGCCTAGTCTCCAAAAAATTCTTCCCTACGCTAAGTCAAATTTCTAATTATATCATATTGCATGCAAATGTCAAATCATTATGTAGTACACCTGAAACTAACATATTGTATGTCAATTATATTTCAAAAAAATCAATAAATAAAGAACACTGAGGTGTTTTTTAAAATTCCTAATTATAAGTTTATAATTATATTCTGTAGCCTATAATATTTACTCACGTGGAACTGACTTATGTGCAGACACATGAAGTGCAGTTATATATTTTCTTTACATGGATAACCAATTGGTCCCCAAACATTTATTGAATAGCCCATTATTTCCCCATTGATGAATGTCACCTCTGTCATTTATCAAGTTCTCTTTTTCTCTCAAGTACTGCAGTCTCATTAAGATATGTTTAGTTTTGTTAAAAACTTTTGCACAGCAAAGGAGACCATGGACAAAATGAAAAGACAACCTACTGAATGGGAGAAAATATTTGCAAGTAATATGATTGATAAGCAGTTAATATATAAAATACATAAACAAAATATATAAACAGCTCATACAACTCAATGTCAAAAAAATAAGCAACCTAATTAAAAAATGTGCAAAAGACCTGAACAGATATTTTTCCAAAGAAGATATACAGATGACCAACAGGCACATGAAAAGATGCCCAACATCCCTAGACATGAGAAAAATGCAAGTTAAAACTGCAATGAGATATTACTTCACACCTGCCAGAATGGCTATCATCAAAAAGACCACAATAACAAATGTTGGAGAAGATGTGGAGAAAAGGGAACTCTTGTACAGTGTTGATGGAAATGTGAATTTGTGTAGTTACTGTGCAAAACAGTTTGGAGTGTCCTCAAAAAACTAAAAATAGAACTAACACATGATCCAGCAATTCCACTCCTGGGTATATAGCTGAAGAAAACAAAAACCCTTATTTGAAAAGATACGTGCATCCCAATGTTCATGGCAGCGTTACTTACAATTGCCAAGATATGGAAGCATTCTAAGTGTCCATCAACAGATGAATGGATAAAGAAGATGTGATATATATATATACTGCAGAATACTACTCAGACATAAAAATGAATGAAATTTTGCCATTTGCTACAACATGGATGGACCTGGAAGGTATTATACTTAGTGATATGAGTCAGACAAAGACAAATACTTATGCTATCACTTATATGTGGAATCTAAAAAAATAAAACAAACTAAGGAATATAACAAAAAAGAAACAGACTCACAGATATAGAAAACAAACTACTGGTTACCAGTGGGGAGAAGGAAGAAGGGAGGGGCAAGATAGGGGTAGGGGATTAAGAAGTACAAATTACTATGTATAAAATAAATAAGCTATAAGGATATATTTTACAGCACAGGGGATATAGCCAATATCTTATAATAACTATAAATTGAGTATAATCTATAAAAATTTTGAATCACCATGTCATACACCTGAAACTAATATAATATTGTAAATCAACTATACCTCATATATATATATATATATATATATATATATATATATATATATATATATGTACCATTATATAAATCACAGGTGTATTATGGAATTAAATACAAATGAAGTGAAACACAAAAAATAAATTAAAATGGAATTATTTAAAAAATAAAAAAGACTTTAATGTACTTAATGTAAAAAAAAGAGATACTTTTGGATTCTTATGATTTCTCTTTTGTAGAATTCTTTAGGATTACTGTGTCTGAGAACTGATTAGTGTCTTTTAATAATTCCAGAAAAAAAATCCTTTTTTTGCATTCCTTCTATTATCTTCATGTGGAGATAATTCCAACTGAATGTATAATGTCTCCTACATATTTTACATTCTTTTATTCATATTTCCCCATTTTTAATTCTCTGGACTTATTTATGGGAATTTTCTTCAGCTGTATCTAATCTGCTTCTAAACTCATCCACTGAGAGATTTTTTGTTTTGGTTTGCTTGATTTTTGGTTTTTGTTTGTTTGTTTCTTTTGGTATTCTGTTGATTGTTTAGAAATTCTCTGGTTTATTTTCAAACCTAGTTGTTCCAGCCTTGTTTTTTTTTTTTTTTTTAAATTGGGGTATAATTGCTTTACAATGTTGTGTTAGTTTCTGCTGTACAACAAAGTGAATCAGCTATATTTATACATATATCCCCTCCCTCTTGGACCTCCCTCCCACCCCCCCACCCACCCCATCCCACCCATCTAGGTCATCACAACACACCAAGCTGAGCTCCCTGTGCTATACAGCAGGTTCCCACTAGATATCTATTTTACACATGGTAGTGAAGCTTCTTTTTTATTTCTTTAATTATTTTAAGCATTGTCATTTTGATTCTGTGTCCAATAATTTTGATATTTGACAACTCCAGATCTGTTTTTCTCATCTCCTGTTTCCACTGGTTCTTAACCCATAGTACTTTGTTTTCCTTTGTGAGTGTGTGATTTTTTCCCTTTGTTTTATTTTGTTTTGTTTTTAGTATTAGGCAGTCATTTTTCAGAGAACTTTATCTGTGGAAATTCTTTGAAGAGGGAACTGAAGTTGACTTTCTTCATGGAAGGATAGTGTTTCCTATTATCACTGTTAATGACAAAGCACTTAAATTCACCACTTAAATTTTGTTCTATCTATATATATAATGTGATTGACACATTTCTCTCCTTCCTGAGTTCAGTGATATGCTTAGTAACTTTCAAAAAGCTACTATTTCTAAACTATTTAACACTACATTTTAATCAGAAGGGTCACTCAGAGTATCTACTTTGCCATAGTGCCAACTAGGAATATATTCACATTTTGAGGCTTTTTTCTGTATTTTTTAACCCATGGTTGATGAACTGTTATAAAAAGGCTGCCTTGAATTCAAGGTTACTTTGCCAAATACAAGATTTTTGGCTTATAAGGATTCATAGTAAAAACATTTCTGGGATCTATCAGGTGCTTGCAGAAATATAGCTAGGTGACCTCATCCATTCTCAGAGGTAGATCCTAGATTTCAGACAGCTATCAGTACCAAAAAGAGTACAATACACGAGGAGCTACATTTTCCACAGTTTCTGATGTTTCCTCAGTCTTGGGCTCCAACCTTCAAGCTCTGACACATAAAAAAATATTTCAGAGGTAACCCTGAGGCCTAAGGCTTCATAAGAACACCTGTACACTATCCACAGGAAGTTGTTCAGGTCCTCCAATTTCTTGCTTCTTATTTCTTGCTCTTTGGATTATCTCTCAGAACTGACTTTCACCATCACTGTTGCTTGGTGTTGGTGAATTGGTCACTGACAGCAGGTTCCTTCCTTGGTTTAATCCTTTAGCTCTTTTTTTTTTGTCCCCATAGTAATTTGTCTTCCACAAAACTTTTCCTATTTTGGGTCATATTCCATTTGTTCATTTCCTGGGTTTATGAGTTATCTCTAGTAATCCCTCCTTCTTGAGCAACTGGCTTATCTAGATCTGTAAATTATAGTACGTAGAATTCAGAAGGGAATTTCTTGCCTTCTTCAGTTAAAGGTGCATTACTACTCAAACAAAACTGTTGAGAAGCTTACCTGAATTGGTCTTCCATCAGGTGTCAGCACCTCTTCAGAGAGTTCCATCATCTTCAGGGCCATCAGAGCAATGGGTTTAGCATGGCAGAGGCTTTTTCTGTGGAGCCCTGCAGCAACACAGTATGCATCACCTATTGTTTCCACCTGCAGCAGCCAGACAAATCAAATGCAAATGTATGATAATGAGCCAAAGTAGAAATAGTTATCTGCAATCACAAATGTTGCTGGAAAACATATCATCAAAACATCAATAAATCAAGCAATTAGACAACAGAGTATAATCATAAAAGAGTTTGCAAACAGCCAGAGTCAAATACTAACATGTCACTCCAGAGCTGTTTGTTCATCAACATTAACACCATAGATGATCATTGAAATCAGAAACAACTAGAATATGAAATAATTATCCCTCACAAAAATAGAATTGTCACTGTTTTGCCTGGATATTTTCCAAATAATGACTTTTTACAAAGACACTCTCTCATCTCCTTCAAACCTTCAAGTAGACCTTCACTGGAAAGTAATTTTTTTGCAATTTTTCCCAATTACTCCACACTTTTTAGTGTTTATTTTTATTTTTTTAATTGAAGTATAGCTGATTTACAATGTTGTGTTAGTTTCAGGTGTCACACTTTTTGATATATCTGTAATTTGTTGTCTAGTCTATTCTTATTTACTCTTAATAATTATAACACATAACACTTCTTGAATTCATACTCTCTACCATTAATTGCATCAACTGCTTTACATGCATTATCTCATTAAATCCTCACAAATATCCTAAATGGAAGAAACTAGTATTGGTTATATTTGAGAGATGAGAAATTCATGCACAGAAACCCATCCATAATCTTACAATTAAAGAGTTAACAGGCACTGTCAAGAGTCTTTCCAGACCATGTCAGCAACCATTTTGAATGGCTATTGTGATTGTTAAATATTTTCAATATTTACCCAGGGTTAAAACTTCCAAAATTCCAAAGCATAGAACATGGTATAAAAGTTAAGCACAACTCATTTCTAGAGGAAAGTTTTCTAATTATCCAAGGTAGATATGGTGATTATGTTCAACAGCTCTAATATTTTAATTAGAGAAAAGTGATGAAATATTGCATTAAATGTCCAATTCCAATATCATTTTTTCTGTGAATCACTCCATGGTCCTTCCATTAGTTCTTAGTAGCAAAACTAATCCTTTCTTCTACTCTGTTTCAACAGCACACCTCTATATTATAGCTTTCATCATAGGTTATAATCAATATGTATCAATATATAATCAATATGTATCCACAGCTACAAAGTGAGCTCTTTAAGAATGGGATCATGTCCTTTTAATGTCTGTACTCATAGTGCTCATGATAGTGTCTTAAATATAGCTATTTAATAAATAACTATCAAATGAATAAATAATCAACCATATTTAACTATGATTACAATAACAGTTATTCTAATCAGTTGTTCATTTGCCCCATTTATTTTATGAGCACCATGTAGACCTGTGTGCCATGTAGATCTGGGTAGGAAAAAATTGTCTCTAAATTACTGGAGATGCTTCTATCATAAATATAACAAGAATTATAAAATATTCTATTAGTTAAGATTTAACAGCAATAATTAAATTTCATGTGAATGAATCCTAACACTTTAATATTAAAAAGCTTCTCTGCATTAAATTCTGTGAGCACAAATTTAGGGAATGTGATGACAGCGCTTATGAATCTCATGAAACTAGAGATGCCAAAATTATCAATGATTATCTGAATCTTATCAGGAAATATGCATCAAAAATGATTCAAATACACTCAGACCTATCATGAAGTTCCACATCTTCACTTCAGGATCTGTTTTCTGAGGCCAGAAAATGGAAATTAAAATTGTATGGTAAGAACAGAAAGATGATGCAATGTGAGTCAGCAAAAGTTTTATTCTAAATACTAAAATATAGTTCCACCAAAAAACTCTCACTGAGGAAGAAAACCAGCAAATAGCAAATGTCTGAAATGTGGTCATTTACCATTTCCCCCTAAAAACACAATGTCTTTTGCTAAACCTCAGATTTATCTCATACTTTTGTATTTCTATACAATTAAAACATCTAGAATGCTGTTAGTTATATAATTTGAAACTAACTTCTGATTTTCAAATATTAGAACACATAAGCAGTAAATTATTTGTATAAATTGAACTGCTCTCCAGTCACTCTGAACATGCATGTTCCTGGAGCATGATCTTTTCTTGGAGTCTCTATCATCATCAAACTTCTCATCAGTATTATCTCCACTATCATTTCAGTAAAAATGTATTGAATACCACTAAATGTGTATTTCTAGAATTTGTACCATAGGCATATATAAAGATTAGTTAGTTATATGTTGTACTTTCTCATTAGGTATATATAATGTAATAGTATGGAGAAGATGGACCAATATGTTAACAAATGACAAAAAAAAAATCAAATTAAGTACACAACATAAATATAAGAAATTCACATTAAAATCCATTCATGTAAGATTACATAACATTTAGATTCCAAATATTTAAATCCAGACTAGCTATCAGAAATAATAGGATCAAGAGCTAGGTAAGAAATAGACAGCAAAAAACCCATAGATTAAGATGTGGAATTTTCACAATTATTCTTAAACACCCAACATAAAAAAAAAAATTCTAAAATATGTTGTTGTCATCATGGCAGGCTAGATTATGCTGCAGTAACAATACAACCTGCAAATCGTAATGCTCTAAAATAGCAAAGGTTTTTTTCTGATTCATGTTGCATATGCATGGGGGTTAGGGGATTGGGGTAGAGGAGAGAAACATTGTGCCACATCTCTTCACTCCAGGGACAATGCTAATAGAATCTCCTCATCTGAAGCTGGTTGCCATGTCAGAAGAAAAGAGGTTCTGATTATACACTAGCTCTTAAAGCTTCCTCCCAGAAGTGACGTATATGGCTTTTTCTCATGATTCATTCGTCAAAGCAAGTCACGTGACCATGTTTGACATAAAGGAGATGGGAAAATGCAACCAACCTTGTGCTCAGAGAAGGGTCAGAAATATCTGGTGAATAGTACAAATGAGAACATGAATGAACATGTGATCGCTTAGAAATTTTCAAATAGCTAGATGTCTGTAAAGTAATACATCCTTGAGATGTTTTTCTTTCCTTGTAGATATATTCAGTATCTTAACCGAAAATCTTGGATGAAACACCTTAGTAATGCAGCTTTCCATTAAAGCTCTATTCTTTTCTCCTCTCCCTTCATCTAAGTCAGGTCTATACAAATTTAGCAGAATTGAATACATGTGGAAATTTTACTGGATTCCCTTCAAAATTATGTCACCTTTGCTTCAAAAGGAGCAGGGAAAGTGAAAGTATTATATATCAGTTAAATTTCTTTTGAGGCTGTTTCCTTGAGTTAAAACAAAGTTAAACAAGTAGACATTATAAACATATTACCAAAAAACTGTCCAAAAAGTTGACTATGATCTGAATTCCTTTATAATTGTCTCAGTGTTTTTTTAATAGACACCATCTAAAATAGTGCATCTCATTTATTTTCAGTATCTCCAACCTGTTCTTAAATGACATTAGATAAAAATAAAGATGACTAAACTAAACTTGGAGATGGAAAAGATAGAGCTTATGCAAATGTCAGAAAAACCTTACATCCTTCTCTGAACATAAAAAAGGAGGCTTAAATACTAAAAATATTATGTAACAACTGTTGTCCCACATATTATTATACCTGCTTTTATCAAACTTTAAAGAATTCATCTATCTCAGTATATCTTCTCAACACTTTATAATCAAACTCCCTACATTATTCAAGAAATAAAGGTGGTATAAATAAACTTCTTAGAGTTATGCATTCACCCTTTTTATTTACTTTACTTTAGCTTTAGATTAATTATTTAAAATAATTTATTTATACTTTCTAATAGAAGCTCATCCTCATGTTTTCTTCTCCCTCCCATCCAGATTAATGTTCAAGAATTATCTGGGAAATTTCTTGGAAATTTGCACACAGTGGGGAAGAAAGAATGTGTGTGTTGTAAATAAGGGTGAGGGTGGTACTGGGGCTAGGATTACCCTACAAGAACACTGCACACAACTGGGCAATAAATAATCTCTGCCCCATGAAACTCATGACCACCTCAGTCCTTCCATCCCATAGTCCTGGGATTATCTTCCTTTGAACTTTGTAGAACTTGTGAAAGGGAGTTTGGGGAGAGGGCATAATAGTAGAGAGTCAGAGAACTCTGACAGTCTACCTTACTGGACAGCCTCCCTCTCTTCATCTGGACACAATCAAGAGGAGAAACAAATTAGAAAGTCTGCTTTTCTAGATTGGTTCAAGATGGTAGAGTAGAAGGACTTGTGCTCATGCCCTCTTGCGAGAACACTGGAATCACAACTAAGTGCTCAACAATCATCGACAGTAAGACACTGGAACTCACCAAGAAAGGTACCCCACATCGAAAGACAAAGGAGAAGCCACAATGAGATGGTAGGAGGGGTGCAATCAAAACAAAATCAAATCCCATAACCGCTGGGTGGGTGACTCACAAACTGGAGAACAATTATACCACAGAAGTCCACCCACTGGAGTGAAGGATCTGAGCCCCACATCAGGCTTCCCAACCTGGGGGTTGGGCAATGGGAGGAGGAATTCCCAGAGAATCAAACTCTGAAGGCTAGCGGGATTTTATTTCAGGACTTCAAGAGGACTGCAGGAAACAGACACTCCATTCTTGGAAGGCACACACAAAGTAGTGTGCACACCAGGATCCAGGCGGAAGGAGCAGTGATGCCATAGGAGACTGAACCAAACCTACCTGCTAGTGTAGGAGGGTCTCCTGCAGAGGTGGGGAGCAGCTGTGGCTCACCACAGGGACAAGGACACTGGCAGCAGAAGTTCTGGGAAGTACTCCTTGGCATGAGACCACCTGTAGTCCACCATTAGCCCCACCAAAGATCCTGTAGCCTCCAGTATTGGGTTGCCTCAGGCCAAACAACCAGCAGGAAGGGAACTCAGTCCCATCCATCAGCAGACAAGTGGATTAAAGTTTACTGAGTTCTATCCACCACAGAAACACCAAGCTATACCCACCACCAGTTCCTACCATCAGGAGGCTTGCACTAGCCTCTTAGATAGCCTCATCCAGCAGAGGGCAGACAATAGAAGCAAGAAGAACAACAATCCAGCAGCCTGTGGAATGAAAAGCACATTCAAAGAAAGATAGACAAAATGAAAAGGCAGAGGACTAGGTACCAAATGAAGGAACAAGATAAAACCCCAGAAAAACAACTAAATGAAGTGGAGATAGGCAAGTTTCCAGAAAAAATATTCAGAGTAATGATAGTGAAGATGATGTAGGACCTCAGAAAAAGAATGGAAGCAAAGATCAAGAAGATGCAAGGAATGTTTAACAAAGACCTAGAAGAATCAAAGAACAAACAAACAGAGATGAACAGTACAATAACTGAAAAGAAAAATACACTAAAAGGACTCAATAGCAGAATAACTGAGGCAGAAGACCAGATAAGTGACCTGGAACACAGAATGGCGAAAATCACTGCTGTGGAACAGAATAAATAAAAAAGAATGAAAAGAGATGAAGACAGACTAAGAGGCCTCTGGGACAATATTAAACACACCACATTCACATTATAGGGGTCCCAGAAGGAGAAGAGAGAGAGAAAGGACCTGAGAAAATATTTGAAGAGACTATAGTGGAAAAATTCCATAACATGGGAAAGGAAATAGCCACCCAAGGCCAGGAAGCACAGAGAGTCTCAGGCAGGATAAACCCAAGGAGAAACATGCCAAGACACATAGTAATCAAATTGACAAAAATTAAAGACAAAGGAAAATTATTAAAAGCAGCAAGGTAAATAACATACAAGGGAACTCCCATAAGGTTAACAGCTGATTTCTCAGCAGAAACTCTACAAACCAGAAGGGTGTGGCACAATATATTTAAAGTGATGAAAGGGAGAACAGAAAACCAAGATTACTCTACCTGGCA
Organism: Eubalaena glacialis; assembly: GCF_028564815.1. Classification (NCBI taxonomy): domain Eukaryota; kingdom Metazoa; phylum Chordata; class Mammalia; order Artiodactyla; family Balaenidae; genus Eubalaena; species Eubalaena glacialis. The sequence continues at coordinate 37,101,234 of NC_083725.1, forward strand.
AGGATCTCATTCAGATTTGATGGAGAAATCAAAGGCTTTACAGACAAGCAAAAACTAAGAAGATTCAGAACAACCAAACCAGTTCTACAGCAAATGCTAAAGGAACTTCTCTAAGTGGGAAACACAAGAGAAGAAAAGGACCTACAAAAACAAACCCAAAACAATTAAGAAAATGGTAATAGGAACATACATATTGATAATTACCTTAAATGTAAATGGATTAAATGCTCCAAACAAAAAACACTAGCTCGCTGAATGGATACAAAAAAAAGACCTGTGTATATGCTGTCTACAAGAGACCCACTTCAGACCTAGGAACACAAAGAGACGAAAAGTGAGGGGATGGAAAAAGATATTCCATACAAATGGCAATCAAAAGAAAGCTGGAGTAGCAATACTCATATCAGATGAAATAGACTATAAAATAAAGAATGTTCCAAGAGACAAGGAAGGACACTACATGATCAAGGGGTCAATCCAAGAAGAATATATAACAGTTATAAATATATATGCACCCAGCATAGGAGCACCGCAATACATAAGGCAAATGCTAACAGCTATAAAAGAGGAAATCAACAGTAACACAATAATCGTGGGGGACTTTAACACCTCACTTATACCAATGGACAGATCATCCAAAATGAAAATAAATAAGGAAACACAAGCTTTAAATAACATGTTATACCAGATGGACTTAATTGATATTTATAGGACATTCCACCTGAAAACAGCAGATTACTCTTTCTTCTTAAGTGCACAAAACATTCTCCAGGATAGATCACATCTTGGGTCACAAATCAAGACTCAGTAAATTTAAGAAAACTGAAATCATATCAAGCATTTTTTCTGACCACAATGCTATGAGATTAGAAATAAATTACAATGAAAAAAACGTAAAAAACACAAACACATGGAGGCTAAACAATACATTACTAAATAACTAAGAGATCACTGAAGAAATCAAAGAGGAAATCCAAAAATACCTAGAGACAAATGACAACAAAAACATGACAATCCAAAACCTATGGGATGCAGCAAAAGCAGTTCCAAGAGGAAAGTTTATAGCAATACAATCCTACCTCAAGTAACAAGAAAAATCTCAAATACACAACTTAACCTTACACCTAAAGCAGTTAGAGAAAGAAGAAAAAAAATACACAAAGTAAGCGGAAGGAAAGAAATCATAAAGATCAGATCAGAAATAAATGAAAAAGAAATAAAGGAAACAATAGGAAATATCAATAAAACTAAAAGAAGGTTCATTGAGAAGATAAACGGAATTGATAAACCATTAGCCAGACTCATGAGGAAAACAAGGGAGAAGACTCAAATCAACAGAATTAGAAATGAAAAAGGATAAGTAACAACTGACACTGCAGAAATTAAAAGGATCATGAGAGACTACTACAAGCAACTATATGCAAATAAAATGGACAACCTGGAAGAAATGGAAAAGATCTTAGAAAAGCACAATCTTCCAAGATTGAACCAGGAAGAAATAGAAAATATGAACAGAACAATTGCAAGCACTGAAATTGAAACTGTGATTTAAAATCTTCCAACAAACAAAAGTCCAGGACCAGATGGCTTCACAGGCGAATTCTATCAAACCTTCAGAGAAGAATTAACACCCATCCTTCTCAAACTCTTCCAAAAAATTGCAGAGGAAGGAACACTCCCAAACTCATTGTATGAGGCCACCAACACCCTGATACCAAAACCAGAAAAAGATACTACAAAAAAAGAAAATTACAGACCAATATCACTGATGAATATAGATGCAAAAATCCTCAAAAAACTACTAGCAAACAGAATCCAACAACACATTAAAAGGATCATACACCATGATCAAGTGGGATTTATCTCAGGGATGCAAGGATTCTTTGATATATGCAAACCAATCAATGTGATACACCATTTTAACAAATTGAAGAATAAAAACCATATGATCATCTCAATAGATGCATAAAAAGCTTTTGACAAAATTCATCACCTATTTAGGATAAAAACTCTCCAGAAAGTGGGCATAGAGGGAACCTACCTCAATATAATAAAGGCATTATATGACAAACCCACAGCCAACATTGTTCTCAATGCTGAAAAACTGAAAGCATTTCCTCTAGGATCAGGAACAAGACAATGATGTCCACTCTCACCACTATCATTCAACAAAGTTTTGGAAGTCCTAGCTGTGGTAATCAGAGAAGAAAAAGAAATAAAAAGAACACAAATTGGAAAAGAAGAAGTAAAACTGTCACTGTTTGCAGATGACATGATACTATACGTAGAAAATCCTAAAGATGCCACCAAAAAACTACTAGAGCTAATCAATGAATCTGGTAAAGTTGCAGGATAGAAAATTAATGCACAGAAATCTCTTGCATTCCTATACACTAATGATGAAAAATCTGAAAGAGAAATTAAGGAAACACTCCCATTTACCATTGCAACAAAAAGAATAAAATACGTAGGAATAAATCTATCTAAGGAGGTAAAAGACCTGTATGCAGAAAACTATAAGACACTGATGAAAGAAATCAAAGATGATACCAACAAATGAAGCGACATACCATATTCTTGGACTGGAAGAATGAATATTGTGAAAATGACCATACTACCCAAAGCAATCTACAGATTCAATGCAATCCCTATCAAATAACCAATGGCATTGTTTACGGAACTAGAAATTAAACATTTTTAATTTGTATGGATACATAAAAGACCCCGAATAGCCAAAGCAATCTTGAGGGAATAAAACGGAGCTGGAGGAATCCCTGACTTCAGATTATACTACAAAGCTAGTATAGTACCTTTATACTAGCTACAAATCAAGACAATATGGTACTGTCACAAAAACAGAAATATAGATCAATGGAACAGGATAGAAAGCCCAGAGATAAACCCACGCACATATGGTCAACTAATCTATGACAAAGGATGCAAGAATATACAATGGAGAAAAGACAGTCTCTTCAATAAGTGGTGTTAGGAAAACTGTACAGCTACATGTAAAAGAATGAAATTAGAACATTCCCTAACACCATACACAAAAACAAACTCAAAATGGATTAAAGACCTAAACGTAAGACTGGACACTATAAAACCCTTAGAGGAAAACATAGGAAGAACACTCTATGACATAAATCACAGCAAGATCTTTTTTGATCCTCATCCTAGAATAATGAAAATATAAACAAAAATAAACAAATGGGACCTAATGAAACTTAAACTTTTGCACAGCAAAGGAAACCATAAACAAGACAAAAAGACAACCTTCAGAAAGGGAGAAAATATTTGCAAATGAAGCAACTGACAAAGGATTAATCTCCAAAATATACAGGCAGCTCATGCAGTTCAATATCAAAAAACAAACAACCCAATCAAAAAATGGGCAGAAGACTTAAGTAGACATTTCTCCAAAGAAGACATACAGATGGCCAACAGGCACATGAAAAGGTGCTCAACAAGGTTAATTATTAGAGAAAGGCAAATTAAAACTACAATGAGGTATCACATCCAACCAGTTAGAATGGACATAGTCAAAAAATCTACAAACAAGAAATGCTGGAGAGGATGTGGAGAAAAGGGAACGCTCTTGCACTGTTGGTGGGAATGTAAACTGATACAGCCACTATGGAGAACAATATGGAGGTTCCTTAAAAAACTAAAAATAGAATTACCATATGACCCAGCAATCCCACTACTGTGCATGCACCCAGAGAAAACCATAATTCAAAAGGACACATGCATCCCAATGTTCTTTGCAGCACTATTTACAATAGCTAGGTCATGGAAGCAACCTAAATGCCCATTGACAAATGAATGAATAAAGAAGATGTGGTACATATATACAATGGAATATTATTCAGTCATAAAAAGAACGAAATTGGGTCATTTGCAGAGACATGGATGGACCTAGAGACTGTCATACAGAGTGAAGTAAGTCAGAAAGAGAAAAACAAATATCGTATATTAACACATTTATGTGGAATCTAGAAAAATGGTACACATGAACTGGTTTGCAAGGTAGAAATAGAGACACAGATGCAGAGAAGAAGCATATGGACACCAAGGGGGGAAAGCAGGGGTGGTGGAGGTGGTGGTGGGACAAATTGGGAGATTGAGATTGACATATATACACTAATATGTATAAAATAGATAACTAATAAGAACCTGCTGTATAAAAAATAAATAAATAAAATAAAATTCAAGAATAAAAAAACAAAAACAAACAAAAAAACAAATCTTTGCCAAATGGATCAGCTAAAAATGGTTTCCCATTTTAATTTTCTTAGTTTTGAGTTTGAGGGTCTTCCTTTTTTGTTGTTCATTTATAATTCTAGTTTTGAACCAACTTTCCAAATTTTTTGATTGGCATTTTTCTAAGAGATTTGTAACAATTATTTGTATACTAAGGCCTTTTTCTGTCATGAGATTTGCATTTTTTTGTCTTGTTTTGTTGGTCTTTTGACTTTGTAATGATACTTTTGTTGCACACATATTTTAGAATTTTTACTGACAAATGTACCAGTTTTTTCCTTTATGGATTCTGGATTTTTATACCATACTTATAAATAATTCCTAAGTTATGTTTTACATTTACTCATCTTTCATATTTTTATGAGCCCATTTTATATTAAATGCATTGATTTATCAAAAAAAAAGTCTGCTTTTCTAATTGTTCTGCTTTCTGGTTTTGGCCTCTAGAGTCTTTAAAAATGGAGGTGGGAAGGAGAGAGAAGAGAGGTGTTGGAATATGATGTAAGCCTAAAAATGAAAAATGTCTTCTTTTACCCTCCTAGCATTTCACAGAGCACCTGGTCACCTGGGCATGATGAGGTCATTGTGGCTAAGAACACTTGATTTTCAGAAAGGATACCATATTTGTGCTTCCTGTGAGGATTGGGTCACACCTGCCAGCCCAATCACCTGTCTTATATTAGGTTCAATTCCTGAGTGACAAGGAGAGGGGTACAGTAGAGGAGTTTTCTAATGATTGGCAGCCACCCTGAGTCCACAAAACAGTTCTGGAGGTACTTGATGACTAGAAACCAGACAAGAGGATTGTTGGTGGTATGGACATAGATTATCCAAAAGGCTGGCCAGAAAAAGGTAGAGCATGGCACAGGCCTTCATGAAAACTTGTAAGTAGCAGAAGACCAGGAAAAACTGTATACTTGGGTAAATTTAGAGACCTTTTACATTTCTCCCTTTATTTCATACGTACTCAGCAGATCTCTGCTGTTTATATTCCTGTTTTTCCAGGTACTCAGCAGCTGGGTGGGTGAAATAGGCTCCTGGCCAAATACGAAAATCCAGGTGGCAGTGGCCAAGCAGAGGTGATAGGGCTATGGAACATCCACTGGACCTACTTGAAGATGAACAGTTTGCCACAGACAGCAGGCATGAACCCAGGTTTTTATTGTTGTTGAGGTTGTGTTTCTTGAAGATAAACTTGCTCTCTTCAAATATGACTCATGAGTACATATATCAAAAGCAAGTAGGAAGGCCCTGACAAAAACAAATGCTCAAGCAATGTAGATGAAAGCAGTGCAGTCTTTAGCATCATTTTCTTGGCTTAAACAAAGTGATGGCTATGGCCATAAAAGCTACATTATTGAAGTTGAGAGCACTGGCAGTCCAGAGGAGCCAAGGTGCAGAAACGCCAGCACATAAACATCACTGTTGGCCAAGCACAGGTGTAACAATAAGTGGAAGGTAATAAAAATATCCCTGGAGCAGGGATAATTTCCAGAAGTAGGAGTTAACCACACTAGTACCCAAATAGCTTTGAGTGTGTCCCTGGGCTGCCCTTCTGAAAGTAGTCTGATTTCCCTTCACATAGCAGGTGGTATTGTAGGAGTTGGGCCACAGTTTTCTTTTAATAAGAACAATCTTGTCAGATCCTGAGAGGCTATGGTCTGAGAACCAGGTGAAAAAGTTACAGGTGATGCCCTGCGCCTGCAGATGAAGGACTCCTGACCATATGTTTGGAATGGAAAAAAATGTCACTTGTCCAGAAGCTCTGATCTCATATTCGTTAATAATCACCTTGTTTCTGTAGTAGGAGTTTGCTCAAAAGATTACCTTGAAGTTGTAGATTGTCCTGGGTTATCTGAACTCCTTTATTCCTAATTAATATGAACCTCAGCAAATCTACATTGTGGCCCTTAAGCATGACTGTTGGATGTGGATTGTTCCAAATGTCCACATCCATATTTTTGGTTGATGAATCTTGTACCCTCACCCACGTACCACTGCATTTGCCCAAACTTGGGCTCCAATTGAAGGAAGATGCTGTCAGCCTGAACATTCACTGTCCCTAAATCCAGATTCAAGAAAGTCTCTGAAGATATCACATTCAGGGGCCAGGCCCTTGTCCCCTCCTTCATCTCTACCACTTAATTTTCCTTCACCACCTTCTCTCCTCTCTCCATGGATACTTCATCTCCTCCTCTACTTCCTTCACTTTTTCCTTCTCCAATATTCTCATCTCTCTACCTGCTTTTCATCCATGAATTTCTTTACTTTCCTCATCTCTTCTGCTGTCATTGAGAAGATGGCACCCTCTTTAGTTGCCACCATTTTAGCCAACCCCCCACACCAACGTATTTTGTGAGACTTCTACCCCACGGTGAGCCAGAACTCTATAGGGTATTCCTGCCAACATGAATAGTGTGTGGTGGGAGGCCTCCTTCCTGAAAGAGGTTGCTCACTGGTACCAAAAGTGCCAGAGAAAATTGAGGCATCACAGACGATGGTTGGGAGGATGGGGTAGCCTGGATATTACTACATCCTTTCCACCCCAACTACAAAGAAACTTGCATCCCTAGTCTCAGTTGCTGAGACTAGACTGAACAGTAACCAAAACTGAGCAAGAAGAGGCTCTACCTTCCACAGGGGAACAAGAAGCAACCTCTACTGCCTTTCAAGCTGGCGTATGAATATTCATTTTTGTCAGACACTATATCGGGAATCTGCCTTAACATTTTTATTCCCCACCTATAAAATGTTATTATTAAAATCAAAATTATTATTAACCTGTTCTTTTTAGGCTTTGTAAATAATCCTGCAGTCATTCAATATTATAATAGCGTCTCCATTATAGAGTCCTATTTCATGATGCTAAAGGTTGATATTCTGGAAATAATTTAAAAATATTAAGATTAATATTGCAAAGGATCGAGCTCTGTATTTGTCCTTCTTGTGAAGTTATGAGTAATAAGAACTAAGTTGTGATGAGTCATAAAATAACCTCATAATATTTATAACTTTCTATGGGTGTTACCCCTCACCATTCAAGGAACTGAAAGTCCTTGATTGGCACTGTCATTAACCTAGACTGATAATTCAGAGAAGAGCCTCTGAAAACAAAAGGTCATTTGCTCCTAAAGCCCACTCTTATCTTTACATGTGGGTAGCTATTTTCCCCAATGTAGCTTTAAATTCACAGCTGGCTCATTCTCAGAGACCCTAATTCAGAGAATGGATTGAAACTAGGTTTATTTATTACTTTTAAAGTCCCTGAAGACCTCATGGATGCACTCATTATTTTGAAAGAAGTCTCAAAAATAGAAGAAGAAAAACTTTTCCCACCTCACTGAGTACACAGCTCCTTTAGTGCACGTGTCAAACAAAACTGAAAACCAGGCAAAGTTTATCTCAAGACTTAGCCCTCACGTTTTTTCAAGTTTACTTTCCTTACTTCTGGGTCTGTGACTTTCTTACATACATATTTGATGAACATAATTCTATATTACAGTATGTATGGGGTGTGTGTGCATTTGTGCATGTATGTGTTTATACTCTCCCTCTACTAGCTATATTTAACTTTATATCCCTGAATCCTAGCACAGTATCAGGATGCCCAATAGAGTTTTATTAAATGCTTTACATTTGTCCAGTTTCTACATTGGAGTGGAAATTGTCTGCTAAGCAAGCTTTTGGAATGCAAAATTCAGGACCACCCGCATAAGAATCACCTAGACAGTACTTATTAAAAATTAGATCTCTAGGCCCCACCTAGATCTATTAAAAGAAAATCTAAGTATAAGACCAAGCTATCTGCATTCTCACATGCTTCCAGGTAAATTTTATGATTCTCAAAGTTTGAAGACTTCTGGTGTATGATGTGAATTAAAAATATACAAAATCCACCCAGATATTCACATTTTTTAAAAAGTGCTAATAAGCCTTCAGAATGGAGAAAAGCAGCACTACCCTGAGCTCCAGCCATTGCCATATAAATTTTTCTCTGAGTTTTGCCTTAATTGTGGGGGCAATAAACTTCTCCGGACATATCCATAATTTTCAGAACTTTATATTAAAACTTCCAGTCAGTCACCGTCTCTCCATCCCTGCACACACCCACCAAATGCTGAGAATCATATGACACAAGAGGTATTCAATGATCCAAAGTTTGTTGAGTACAATTAAATACATCCAAGTGGGGGGACCTTCAAGATGGTGGAGGAGTAAGATGTGGAGATCACCTTCTTCCCTACAAATACATCAAAAATGCATCTACATGTGGAACAACTCCTACAGAACACCTACTGAATGCTGGCAGAAGACCTCATATTTCCCAAAAGGCAAGAAAATCCACACATACCTGGGTAGGGCAAAAGAAAAAAGAAAAAACAGAGACAAAAGAATAGGGATGGGACCTGCACCTCTGGGAGGGAGCTGTGAAGGAGGGAAAGTTTTCACACACTAGGAAGCTCCTTCACTGGCGGAGACAGGGGTGGGTGGGGGGAAAGCTTTGGAGCCACGGAGGAGAGCGCAGCAACAGTGGTGCAGAGGGCAAAGTGGAGAGATTCCCACACAGAGGATTGGTGCTGACCAGCACTCACCAGCCTGAGAGGCTTGTCTGCTCACCTGCCAGGGGGGGTGCTGGGAGCTGAGGCTCAGGCTTCAGAGGTGAGATACCAGGGAGAGGACTGGTGTTGGCAGCGTGAACACAGCCTGAAGGGGGCTAGGGCACCACAGTTAACCGGGAGGGAGTCTGGGAAAAAGTCTGGACCTGCATAAGAGGCAAGAGACCATGATTTTGGGGTGTGCGAGGAGAGGGCATTCCTTCTCTGTCAACCCACAGAAGGCAGAGCACTGGCTAAACGAGCTCCAGAGATGGGAGCAAGCCGTGGCTATCAGCTCAGTCTCCAGAGATGGACGTGAAATGCTAATGCTGCTGCTGCTGCTGCAGACACCAAGAATCCTGTGTGCAAGCACAGGTCACTATCCACAACCCTGCCCCGGAAGCCTGTGCAGCCCACCACTGCCAGGGTCCTGTAATCCAGGGACAACTTCTCTGGGAGAACACACCGTGCACCTCAGGCTGTTGCAACTTCACATGGGGCTCTGGACTGCAGGCTCGCCCCGCATTCTAATTATAACTACTGTACCCTTCCCTCCCCCCAGCATGAGTGAGCCAGAGCCCCCTAATCAGCTGCTGATTTAACCCCCTCCTGTCTGGGCAGTGAACAGATGTCTGAGGGTGACCTACAAACAGAGGTGGGGCCAAAATGAAACCTGAACAGGAAGAGCTGTGTGAACAAAGACGAGAAAGGGAAATTTCTCCAAGTCTCAGGAGCAGCAGATTAAATCCCCACAATCAACTTGACATACCCTGCATCTGTGGAATACCTGAATATACAAATAATCAAGCCAAAATTGAGGTGGTGTACTTTGGGAGCAACTGTAGACTTGGGATTTGCTGTGTGCAACTGACTTTTTACTGATTTTTACGTTTATCATAGTATAGTTTTTAGCGCTTGTTATCATTGGTGGATTTGTTTATTGGTGTCATTGCTCTCTTTTTAAAATTATTATTACTTCTTTATTTTAACAACTTTTTTCTTTTAATAATTTTATATTAATTAATTAATTAATTTATTTTCTCCATTTTTTTATGAGCTGTGTGGCTGACAGTGTCTTGGTTCCCTGTCCTGGTGTCAGGCCTGAGCCTCTGAGGTGGGAGAGCTGAGTTCAGGACATTGGACCACCTGAGACCTCCCGGCCCCAAGTAATATCAATGGGCGAGAGCTCACCCAGAGATCTCTGTCTCAACAGTAAGACCGAGCTCCACCCAATGGTCAGCAAGCTCCAGTGCTGGATGCCCAATGGCAAACAACTAGCAAGACAGGAACACAACCCCACCCATTAGCAAAGAGGCTGCCCCAAATCATAGTAAGTTCACAGACACCCCAAAACACACCACTTGACGTGGCCCTGCTGATAAGAAAGACAAGATCCAGCCCCATCCATCAGAACACAGGCACCAGTCCCCTCCACCAAGAAGCCTACACAAGCCACTGAACCAATCTTACCCACTGGGGGAAGATACCAAAACAATGGGAACTATGAACCTGCAGCCTGAGAAAAGGAGCCCAAACACAATAAGTTAAGCAAAATGAGAAGACAGAGAAATATGCAGCAGATGAAGGAGCAAGGTAAAAATCCACCAAACCAAACAAATGAAGAGGAAATACTCGTCTACCTGAAAAAGAATTCAGAGTAATGATAGTAAAGATGACACAAAATCTTGGAAAATGGAATGGAGAAAATACAAGAAATATTTAACAAGGACCTAGAAGAACTAAAGAGCAAACAATGATGAACAACACAATAAATGAAGTTTAAAATTCTCTAGAAAGAATCAATAGCAGAATAACTGAGGCAGAAGAATGAATAAGTGAACTGGAAGATAAAATAGTGGAAATGACTACCACAGAGCAGATTAAAGAAAAAAGAATGAAAAGAATTGAGGACAGTTCCAGAGACCTCTGGGACAACATTAAATGCACCAACATTCAAATTATAGGGGCCCCAGAAGAAGAAGAGAAAAAGAAAGGGACTGAGAAATTATTTGAAGAGATTATAGTTGAAAACTTCACTAACATGGGAAAGGAAATAGTCAAGTCCAGGAAGTGCAGAGAGTCTCATACAGGATAAATCCAAGGAGAAACATGCCAAGATACATATTAATCAAACTATAAAAAATTAAACACACACAAAAAAATTCTAAAAGCAACAAGGGAAAAGCAACAAATAACATACAGGAGAATCCTCAGAAGGTTAACAGCTGATCATTCAGCAGAAACTCACAAGCCAGAAGGGAGTGGCAGGACATATTTAAAGGGATGAAAGGAAAAAACCTACAAGCAAGATTACTCTACTCAGTGAGGCTCTCATTCAGATTTGATGGAGAAATTAAAACCTTTACAGACAAGTAAAAGTTAAGAGAATTCAGCATCATCAAACCAGCTTTACAACAAATGCTAAAGGAACTTCTCTAGGCAGGAAACATAGAGAAGGAAAAGACCTACAAAAACAAACCCAAAACAATTAAGAAAATGGGAATAGGAACATACATATCGATAATTACCTTAAATGTAAATGGATTAAATGCTCCCACCAAAAGACACAGACTGGCTGAATGGATACAAAAACAAGACCCATATATATGCTGTCTACAAGAGACCCACTTCAGACCTAGGGACACATATAAACTGAAAGTGAGGGGATGGAAAAAATATTCCATGCAATTGGAAATCAAAAGAAAGCTGGAGTAGCAATTCTCATATCAGAAAAAATAGACTTTAAAACAAAGACTATTACAAGAGACAAAGAAGGACACTACATAATGATCAAGGGATCAATCCAAGAAGATATAACAATTGTAAATACTTATGCACCCAACATAGGAGCACCTCAATACATAAGCAACTGCTAACAGCCACAGAAGGGGAAATCAACAGTAACACAATCATAGTATGGGACTTTCTCCAATGGACAGATCATCCCAAATGAAAATAAATAAGGAAACAGAAGCTTAAAATGACACATTAAGCAAGATGGACTTAATTGATATTTATAGGACATTCTATCCAAAAACAACAGAATACACTTTCTTCTCAAGTGCTTATGGAACATTCTACAGGATAGATCATATCTTGGGTCACAAATCAAGCCTCAGTAAAATTAAGAAAACTGAATATGCCTCAAGTGTCTTTTCCGACCACAATGCTATGAGACTAGATATCAACTACAGGAAAAAAACTGTAAAAAATACATACACATGGAGGCTAAACAATACATTACTAAATAACCAAGAGATCACTGAAGAAATCAAAGAGGAAATCAAAAAATACCTAGAAATAAATGACAATGTAAACACGATGACCCAAGACATAGGGGATGAAGCCAAAGCAGTTCTGAGAGGGAAGTTTATAGGAATACAATCCTACCTCAAGAAACAAGAAAAATCTCGAATAAACAACCTAATCTTACACCTAAAGCAATTAGAAAAAGAAGAACAAAAGAAACCCAAAGTTAGCAGAAGGAAAGAATTCATAATGAACAGATCAGAAATAAATGAAAAAGAAATGAAGGAAACAATAACAAAGATCAATAAAACTAAAAGCTGGTTCTTTGAGAAGATTAACAAAATTGATAAACCATTAGAGACTTATCAAGAAAAAAAGGAGGAAGACTCAAATCAACAGAATTAGAAATGGAAAAGAGGTAAGAACTGAAACTGCAGAAATACAAAGGATCATGAGAGATTACTACAAGGAACTATATGCCAATAAAATGGAAAACCTGAAAGAAATGGACAAATTTTTAGAAAAGTAAAGCCTTCTGAGACTGTAGCAATAAGAAATAGAAAATATAAACAGAACAATTGCAAACAGTGAAATTGAAACTGTGAATTGAAATTTAAAATCTTCCCACAAACAAAACCCCAGGACCAGATGGCTTCACAGGCAAATTCTATCAAACATTTAGAGAAGAGCTTACACCTATCATTCTCAAATGCTTCCAAAATATAGCAGAGGGAGGAACACTCCCAATCTCATTCTACGAGGCCACCATCACCCTGATACCAAAACCAGACAAAGGTGTCACAAAAAAAGAAAACTACAGGCCAATATCACTGATGAACATAGATGCAAAAACCCTCAACAAAATACTAGCAAACAGAATCCAACAGCACATTAAAAGGATCATACACCATGATCAAGTGGGGTTTACCCCAGGAATGCAGGGATTCTTCAATATACGCAAATCAATCAATGTGGTACGCTATATTAACAAATTGAAGAAGAAAAACCATATAATAATCTCAAGAGATGCAGAAAAAACTTTTGACAAAATTCAGCACCGTTTATGATAAAAACTCTCCAGAAAGTAGGCATAGAGGGAACTTACCTCAACATAATAAGGGTCATATATGACAAACCCACAGCCAACATCATTCTCAATGGTGAAAAACTGAATGCATTTCCTCTAAGATCAGGAACAAGACAAGGTTGCCCACTCTCACCACTAATATTCAACATAGTGTTGGAAGTTTTAGCCACAGCCATCAGAGAAGAAAAAGAAATAAAAGGAATCCAAATCAGAAAAGAAGAAGTAAAACTGCCAGTGTTTGCTGATGACATGATACTACATATAGAGAATCCTAAAGATGCTACCAGAAAACTACTAGAGCTAATCAATGAATTTGGTAATGTAGCAGGATACAAAATTAATGCAAAGAGATCTCTTGCCTTCCTATACAGTAATGAGGAATAATCTGAAAGAGAAATTAAGGAAACACTCCCATTTACCATTGCAACAAAAAGAATAAAATACCTAGGAATAAACCTACCTAAGGAGACAAAAGTATTGAATGCAGAAAGCTATGACACTGATGAAAGAAATCAAAGATAATACAAAGAGATGGAGAGATATACCATGTTCTTGGATTGGAAGAATTAACATTGTGAAAATGACTATACTACCCAAAGCAATCTACAGATTAATACAATTGCTATCAAACTACCAATGGCATTTTTCACAGAACTAGAACAAAAAATTTCGCAATTTGTATGGAAACACAAAAGACCCTGAATAGCCAAAGCAATCTTGAGAAAGAAAAATGGACGAACCAGGCTCCCTCACTTCAGACTATACTACAAAGCTACAGTAATCAAGACAGTATGGTACTGGCACAGAAACAGAAATATAGATCAATGGAACAGGATAGAAAGCCCAGAGATAAAGCCATGCACATATGGTCACCTTATCTTTGATAAAGGAGGCAAGAATGTACAATAGAGAAAAGACAGCCTCTTCAATAAGTGGTGCTGGGAAAACTGGACATCTACATGTAAACAATGAAATTAGAACACTTCCTAACACCTAACTCAAAACAGATTAAAGGCCTAAATGCAAGGCCAGACACTATAAAACTCTTAGAGGATAACATCTGAAGAACACTCTTTGACATAAATCACAGCAAGATCCTTTTTGACCCAACTCCTAGAGAAATGGAAATAAAAACACAAATAAACAAATGGGACCTAAAGACACTTAAAAGCTTTTGCACAGCAAAGGAAACCATAAACAAGACGAAAAGACAACCCTCAGAATGGGAGAAAATATTTACAAATGAAGCAACTGACAAAGGATTAATCTCCAAAATTTACAAGCAGCTCAATATCAAAAAACAAACAACCCAATCAAAAAATGGGCAGAAGACCTAAATAGACATTTCTCCAAAGACGATATACAGATTGCCAACGAATACATGAAAGGATGCTCAACATCACTAATCATTAGAGAAATGCAAATGAAAACTGCAATGAGGTATCATCTCACACTGGTCAGAATGGCCATCATCAAAAAATCTACAAACAATAAATGCTGGAGAGGGTGTGGAGAAAAGGGAACCCTCTTGAACTGTTGGTGGGAATGGAAATTGATACAGCCACTATGGAGAACAGTATGGAGTTTCCTTAGAAAACTAAAAATAGAACTACCATATGACCCAGCAAACCCACTACTGGGCATAAACACTGAGAAAACCATAATTCAAAATGAATTATTTCAGTACTATTTATGATAGACAGGACATGGAAGCAACCAAAGTGTTCATTGACAGATGATTGGATAAAGAAGATGTGGCACATATATACAGTGGAATATTACTCAGCCATAAAAGTATATGAAATTGAATTATTTGTAATGAGGTGGATGGACCTAGTCTGTCATATGGAGTGAAGTAAGTCAGAAAGAGAAAAACAAATACCATACGCTAACACATACATATAGACTCTAAAAAAAAAAAAAAAAAAGTTCTGATGAACCTAGGGGAAGAACAGGAATAAAGACACAGACGTAGAGAATGGACTTGAGGACATGGGGAGGGGGAAGGGAAAGCTGGGAAAAAGTGAGATAGTAAGCATTGACATATATACACTACCAAATGTAAAATAGATATCTAGTGGGAAGCAGCTGCATAGCACAGGGAGATCATCTCGGTGCTTTGCGACAACCTAGAGGGGTGGGATTGGGAGGGTGGGAGGGAGATGCAAGAGGGCAGAGATATGGTGATATATGTATACATATAGTTGATTCTCTTTGTTATACAGCAGAAACTAACACAACACAGTAAATTAATTATACTCCAATAAAGATGTTAAATAAAAGAAAATAAAAATAAAGTTTTACATTAAACAAAGAAAATACATCCAATTGTATTATTGTGCATAATGGCTTAGCAATTCAAATGGAAACAAGTTTAACTAAGGACTTACTGATAAAGCTACTTCAAAAAATCTCTCATTCTTTTTAAAAAATCTAATTACACTCATTTTGATTGATATTTCTGACCCAAATAATAATAATACTTCTTTCAAGGATGTCTCTACAGTGCTCAGCTGATAAGGCACATTGAAAAGAGGTCATGGATATAAATAGCACAGTTATTTAGCTTGGGAACTACTCCCAAATGAGGGGAAATAGATTCCAAATGACTGCCTAATAAAGAAAGCTCTTCTTCTGATAAAACTCTCAGTAGATCTATTAATGCAAATTCCAATTACTGCTCAAGATCTCAATCATGTGGAAAACAATATTGCCAGCCCTTAGGTTGTTTATCAGAAGGGTTATTAAATATTGAGATATGTTAGCAAATAATATATATGTGAATAAATATATATATATTTTTTCTGGTCACAATTTTGTTGTAAATCCTCAGGGTAGATGTGGCAACTGAAAATTTCTTTCTGCTATACAGTAGACTGTCCTGTAAGAACTTCAGTAATATGGTTCTAATCTCCTACCTTTATCCACCACTATCATCCTAATTTATTCCATGCTTCAATCAAAATGAATAACTCAATGTTCTTTGCATACTTTCTGTACCTGCCACCATCTTATTTATACTCAAAGTTATTTCTCTATCTGGAATCCATCCATTCACTGTTTATGAAATAATTATTAAGATTCTATTTTTTTAAGAAAAGTTTTCCAGAGATTTCTGATTTACCAGAACTTTAAATATGTCCCCAGAGAATGGTGAATGTCTGATGTATTTTCAGTACACACATAATAAGTGCTGAATCATGTTAGTTGATGTCACAAAAGTGAATAGCTTCAAGACTTACTATAAAGCTACAGTAATCAGGACAGTGTGGTATCAGTAAAAGAATAGACAAATCAGCTAAACAGAATAAATCCCCCAGAAATAGACCCCATAAATATAGTCGACTGATCTTTGACAAAGGGGCAAAGGCAATGCAATGGAGCAAATATAGTCTTTTTAACAAATTGTGTTTGAACACCTGGTCATCCACATACAAAAAAAATGAATCTAGATACAGCTCTTACACCTGTCACAAAAATTAACTCAAAATGGAGTGTATACCTAAATGTAAAATAGAAAACTATAAAACTCCTGAAAGATAACATAAGAGAAAACCTAGATGAACTTGGGTATGGTGATGCTTTTTTTTTTTTTTTTATAACACCACCAAAGACACAATCTATGAAAGAAACAACTGATAAACTGGACTTTATTAAAATTAAAAATTTCTGCTCTGAGAAAGATATTGTCAAGAGAAGTAGAAGACAAGTCACAGGCTGGGAGAAAATATTTGCAAAAATATATCTGATAAAGGACCATTATCTACAATATTTAAGTAACTCAACAATAAGGAAACTAACAATCCAATTTAAAAATTAGCCTAAGACCTTAATATATACCTCACAAAGAAGATATACAGATTGAAAATAAACATATGAAAAGATGGTCCACATTATATGTCATCAGGGAAATGCAAATTAAAACACAGTGAGGTACCACTACAAACCAATTAGAATGGCGAAAATCCAGAACACTGACTGTGTTGCTGGTGAGGATGTGGAGCAACAGGAACTCTCAGTCATTGCTGGTGGAAATAAAAATGGTACACCCTCTTTGGAAGACAGTTTGGCTGTTTCTTACACAACTAAACAAACTCGTACAGTACAACCTATTCAGCAATCACACTTGCTTGGTAGTTACCCAAAGGAGTTGAAAACATATATCCATGCAAAAATTTACACATGGAAGCAAGCGAGATGTCCTTCAGTAAGTGAATGAATAAACTGACTGGTATATTCAGACAATGGAATATTATTAAAGAAATGACTTATCAAACCATGACAAGACATGGAGGACTCTTAGATACATGTTACTAAGTGAAACGAGCCAATCTGAAAAGGCTACATACTATGTGATCTAAATATATGACATTCTGGAAAAGGCAAAACTATGGAGACAATAAAAAGATCAGCAGTTGCTGGGAGTTGGGAGAGATGAATAGGTGGAGCACAGAGGATTATTAGGGCAGTGAAAATATTCTGTATGATACTATAATGATGGATATATGTCATTATACATTTGCCCAAATCCATATAATGAACAATACCAAAAGTGAATCTAAGGTAAACTATGGACTTGCTGATTATATGTCAATGTAGGTTCATCCTTGGTCACTCATCATTCTAGTGAGTGGTGTTGATAATGTAGAAGTTTATGCACGTGTAGGGCAGTGGTATATGGGAAATCTCTGTACATTCCTCTCAATTTTATTGTAAAGCTAAAACTAAAAATTAAAGTCTTTTTTCTTTTTTAAGTGAATAGTGTGGTCCAATTAGCAAATCAAATGAAAATACTTCATTAAGAATTTTTTTTTTAAAGATAACCTAACCTCTATAAACCCTACTGCCTCAGATTATCTATGTAAATACTAGCTTTTGTCTCCCCAGATTAAGTACGGTTTTAGAAAACAGATTTCCCCCAACCCCTCTTCCATGAGTCAAACTTGTCACATGCTTCCAAGTCCATCTTCATGCCATATCTTTTCTGAAAGTGTCCCCAATCCTTCAGTAGGATGTCAACTTTGCCTCTTTTAGGACCCCACTAAAGCTTGTTTTCCACATCTCTTATACTGTTGTCATTCATGTTCATACTTTCTCTAATATCATCCTGTCTAGATTGTTAAGTCATTTAACTTTGAAGGCAAGAACAATGCCTTAGTTATCGTTTTAAATCCAGCAGGGGCTAGCACCTTGCTAGCACAGTAGACATGTAGAGAATTATGACTGAGTCAAATTGTATTATAAACATCTCTAGGAAGAGTTAGGTCAATATAAACAATGTGTGAATTAACTTTCCAGATCATAGTCATTGTTACAGGCCTCCAGAACATTCAATCAATTCAGTTCAAGCCTGCATAATTCCAAAATAAGAACATATTCAGGTGACCAGGTGATTTGCATGGATGATGAAATAGAAATACATCCATTATTAAGTTGACAAAATTAACCACTTACTTCAGGGTTCCAACATTGACTCCTGTACATGTCTTGCCAGCCCAGGTAATGCTACCACCATTCCTCAACAGAATTATGGCATTAATATCCTTATGTTCTACTTTTTTCCACCCACTCCTCCCAAATCTAAACCCCACACTACTCTTGAAGTGATTTTTATAAAGCAAATCTACTTGTGTCTCTCTTGTATTCAAAATTCTTCAATGTCTTCACCTTGCTTTTATGATTAAGAACAAAATCACTGAAATAGCTAAACCACTTATAGATTCTACCTCCTACCTATGTCTGTACATTTAGCTTGTCTTACTCTTCTCCATTCCTTAAGTTTCACCAAACTGATCTTCATTTTAGTTGTTCCAATTTCATCATATTCCTTTCTGACTCAGAGCCTTTACATATCCTAACTCTACCGCTTAGAATCCTCTCCTCTCATTATTCTTTCTACCTGGTTAACTCATATTTAGGTATCAATTTAAAATCATCTCCTTGGGGTGCCTTCCAACTCCTAAACTATATCAGGTGTCTCTATTATATGCTCTCATAACACCATGTAAATTTTTGTAGTCATTCTTATTGCAGTTTATAATTACAGATTTTGTGAGTGTTCATTAATCATGGTCTTCCTCATTAGACTATAAACTCCATGAATGCAGGTGTCATTTGTACTTTGCTCACAACTTGGTGTGGTGCCTGACATATGGTAAGTGCTCAGGAAACATTTTTTAAAAATATAAATAGGTGAAAGTGGTTGGTCAAGTGTGGACTTCCTTAAGATCATGCAGTCTTGACACCATCCAGAGCAGCCTTCTGGAATGGAAAACCCTGAACAATGCTAAATTTACCACCTATTTATTAGCTTTGTGACCTTAAACAAGCTCTTTAACTTGTTTAAAAGAAATAACAAGCCCCAAATGGAGTCATTTGCCCCCATAACAGCAAACCAAGAATTAATTGCAGTTTCAACCTCTCCCAGGAATGTGAACAATCTTAAATTTCCTGATCAGCAATGTGTGGTAATTTGCATAATAGGACCTCTGTCATTCCCAACCCCACAAAAGAAATGGGGGGGGGGGGTGTGGGGGGGGGAAGAAGAGGGAAAGAGGTCTTTTTAAAAGTACAAACTACTGGAAAAGCTCCCTCACCCAAAATCTAATTCATACTCTAACATAATTAAGATTATTTGTCAAGGACAAATACAAATCTTAAAAGTCTTTTCCACAAATAGTAAAAAGCCTTAGCCATCTGAGCTAATACACTTAACTTATTCCAACTGTTACTTATAAACTAGTGAGGTTTATATTGTTATACCTGATTCATAACTAAAGTTTTAAAATGAAAGCTATGAAATCTCTGGTTATATCTATCTGTATATAAGTATATACACAAAAAATATGGTATTTTCTACTTTTGGATATTATTACCAAAATTAATTCGTAAAAGAGTTCTATTTAAATTGGCTTAAAAGTAAGCACTTATGAATTAAATATTTCTAAATCTTAAAAGTATAATATAAACTAACCCTAATGTTTTTCAAATTCACATGATCTAGCATTAAAAGCAAATTTAAAGTTATTGTTTTAATTAAAATAGGCATATCTTTACAGTTATCAGCATTAAATTTAAAACTTTTCTTCCACTTAGGTTTACTATAAGTCAAATAAGTTCATGTTATCTCTGTTACAAAATTCGTCAGCAAGAAAAATAGCCTGAGATGATGGCTGACTTTGTCTAATGTATCATGAAGTTTCCATGGGTAATCTAAACAAAATTTTTGGGAACAAGTGATTTAGATCAATATAAATGGGGTAAGACTTTTTAGGTGAACTCTTTTGTTTTAAATTTTCATTGGTGTATAGTTGATTTACAATGTTGTGTTAGTTTCAGTTGTACAGCAACGTGAATCAGTTTTATATATATACATATATCCACTCTTTTTTAGGTTCTTTTCCCATATAGGCCGTTACAGAGTATTGAGTAGAGTTCCCTGTGTTATACTGTAGGTCCTTATTAGTTATCTATTTTATATATAGTAGTGTGTATATGTTGATCCCAATCTCCCAATTTATTCCTCCCCCTCCCTTATCCCTGGTAACAATAAGTTTGTTTTCTACATATGTAACTCTATTTCTGTTTTGTAGATAAGTTCATTTATACCCTTTTCTTATATTCCACATATAAGCAATATCATATGATGTGTGTCTTTCTCTGTCTGACTTACATCACTCAGTATGACAATCTCTAGGTCCATACATGTTGCTGCAAATGGCATTATTTCATTCTTTTTAATGGTTGAGTAATATTCCATGTTACATATATACCACATCTTCCCTATCCATTCCTCTGTTGATGGACATTTAGGTTGCTTCCATGTCCTGGCTATTGTAAATAGTGCTGCAATGAACACTGGGGTGCATATATCTTTTCAAATTATGGTTTTCTCTGGATATATGCCTGGGATTGGGATTGCTGGATCATATGGTAGTGAAGTTTTTAAAAATGATTATGTTTTATGGTATGTCTAATAAATATTGTTTCTCCAAATATTTTTATTAACTTGAAACATTCAAGTTGTGCTAAGTTAAATGTTGGGAATTCATTGAATGTCTAGGTCATTTCCCAAGAAAGTAAAATAATAAAACATTAATTGTTAAACAAGTCTGTTTACCTACTTTTGTCTTATTACAGAAAAACTAAATATGTTTGGGTTTATTACAAACATGTCTTGTACCACATTTTAAAAAAAAGGAATTACGCTATAAGGAAATGAATGTATGCTTCTAGAAATTATAAAATGTATTCATAAGTTTGCCAGTCAAGAAAGACTGGATACCAAACAGTTCACAATTGCTTATTCCTTAGCTTTCACTAGAAATTAAAGTTTCTAAGGGTTAAAAAAAATCCTAATTAATATATGTAATTAAAACTACTAAAATTAATAAGAAAAACATCGTTGTATGCAAGGAAATTTTAAAAAGAGATATAAGGAATGGAAATATATTTTGATAAGTAAAAAAGAAAGTAATTTTGTCCTAAAGAGAGGTTTAAAAAGGAGTGGTGGGGGGCTAGGACAAAAATCTAAATGTAATAAAAGAAGTTGTAGAACGTTTGTGGAAAAGGAACCCTAATAAAAGAGATTTGTGTGTTGTTAGGACTGGTTCAGATTAGAACAAATTTAATTGAGTAAATTAATTTTAATATTAAAAGTAAGCTTGTACAAAACTAGAATTTAGTTTTCTCACTAAGAGGACAAAATTTTCGAGTCTCTCCAGGAGGATTAACCAAGATGGCGGAGTAGAAGGACGTGCTCTCACTCCCTCTTGTGAGAGCACCAGAATCACAACTGGCTGCTGGACAATCATTGACAGGAAGACACTGGACTTCACCAAGGAGGATACCCCACGTCCAAGGACAGAGGAGAAGCCACAGTGAGACGGTAGGAGGGGCGCAATCAGAGTAAAATCAAATCCCATAACTGCTGGGTGGGTGACGCACAGACTGGTGAGCACTTATACCACAGAAGTCCACCCACTGGAGTGAACGTTCTGAGCCCCACGTCAGGCTTCCCAACCTGGGGGTCCGGGAATGGGAGGAGGAATTCATAGAGAATCAGACTTTGGAGCCTAGTGGGAATTGATTGCAGGACTTTGACAGGACTGGGGGAAACAGAGACCCCACTCTTGGAGGGCGCACACAAAATAGTGTGTGCATTGGGACCCAGGGGAAGGAGCAGTGACCCTGGGGGAGACTGAACCAAACATACCTGCTGGTGTTGGGGGGTCTCCTGCAGAGGCGGGGGCTGGCTCTGTTTCACCGTGGGGACAAGGACACTGGCAGCTGAGGTTCTGGGAAGTACTCCTTGGTGTGAGCCCTCCCAGAGTCTGCCATTAGCCCCACCAAAGAGCCTGGGTAGGCTCCAGTGTTGGGTTGCCTCAGGCAAAACAACCAACAGGGAGGGAACCCAGCCCCACCCATCAACAGTCAAGTGGATTAAAGTTTTACTGAGCTCTGACCGCCACAGCAACAGTCAGCTCTACCCACCTCCAGAGCCTCCCATCAAGTCTCTTAGATAGCCTCAACCACCAGAGGGCAGACAGCAGAAGCAAGAAAAACTACAGTCCTGCTGCCTGTGGAACAGAAACCACATTTACAGAAAGATAGACAAGATGAAAAGGCAGAGGGCTATATACCAGATGAAAGAACAAGAAAAAACCCCAGAAAAACAACTAAATGAAGTGGAGATAGGCAACCTTCCAGAAAAAGAATTCAGAATATTGATGGTGAAGATGATCCAGGACCTTGGAATAAGAATGGAGGCAAAGATTGAGAAGATGCAAGAAATGATTAACAAAGACCTAGAAGAATTAAAGAACAAACAAACAGAGATGACCAATACAATAACTGAAATGAAAACTACACTAGAAGGAATCAATAGTAGAATAACTGAGGCAGAAGAACGGATAAGTGACCTGGAAGACAGAATGGTGGAATTCACTGCTGCAAAACAGAATAAAGAAAAAAGAATGAAAAGAAATGAAGACACCCTAAGAGACCTCTGGGACAACATTAAATGCAACAACATTTGCATTATAGGGGTCCCAGAAGGAGAAGAGAGAGAGAAAGGACCAGAGAAAATATTTGAAGAGATTATAGTCGAAAACTTCCCTAACATGGGAAAGGAAATAGCCACCCAAGTCCAGGAAGCGCAGAGAGTCCCATACAGGAAAAACCCAAGGAGAAGCACTCCGAGACACATAGTAATCAACGTGGCAAAAATTAAAGACAAAGAAAAATTATTGAAAGCAGCAAAGGAAAAACGACAAATAACATACAAGGGAACTCCCATAAGGTTAACAGCTGATTTCTCAGCAGAAAGTCTACAAGCCAGAAGGGAGTGGCATGATATACTTAAAGTGATGAAAGAGAAGAACCTACAACCAAGATTACTCTACCTGGCAAGGATCTCATTTAGATTTGATGGAGAAATCAAAAGCTTTACAGACAAGCAAAAGCTAAGAGAATTCAGCACCACCAAACCAGCTCTACAACAAATGTTAAAGGAACTTCTCTAAGTGGGAAACACAAGAGAAGAAAAGGACCTACAAAAACAAACCCACAACAATTAAGAAAATGGTCATAGGAACATACATATCGATAATTACCTTAAACGTGAATGGATTAAATGCTCCAGCCAAAAGACACAGGCTTGCTGAGTGGATACAAAAACAAGACCCATATATATGCTGTCTACAAGAGACCCACTTTAGACCTAGGGACACATACAGACTGAAAGTGAGGGGATGGAAAAAGATATTCCATGCAAATGGAAATCAAAAGAAAGCTGGAGTAGCTATAGTCATATCAGATAAAATAGACTTTAAAATAAAGAATGTTACGAGAGACAAGGAAGGACACTACATAATGATCAAGGGATCAATCCAAGAAGAAGATATAACAATTATAAATATATATGCACCCAACATAGGAGCACCTCATTACATAAGGCAACTGCTAACAGCTATAAAAGAGGAAATTGACAGTAACACAATAATAGTGGGGGACTTTAACACCTCACTTACACCAATGGACAGATCATCCAAAATGAAAATAAATAATGAAACAGAAGCTTTAAATGACACAATAGAACAGATAGATTTAATTGATATTTATAGGACATTCCATCCAAAAACAGCAGATTACACGTTCTTCTCAAGTGCGCACGGAACATTCTCCAGGATAGATCACATCTTGGGTCACAAATCAAGCCTCAGTAAATTTAAGAAAATTGAAATCATATCAAGCATCTTTTCTGACAACAACGCTATGAGATTAGAAATGAATTACAGGGGAAAAAACGTAAAAAACACAAACACATGGAGGCTAAACAATACGTTACTAAATAACCAAGAGATCACTGAAGAAATCAAAGAGGAAATCAAAAAATACCTAGAGACAAATGACAATGAAAACACGACGACCCAAAACCTATGGGATGCAGCAAAAGCAGTTCTAAGAGGGAAGTTTATACCTATACAAGCCTACCTAAAGAAACAAGAAAAATCTCAAGTAAACAATCTAACGTTACACCTAAAGAAACTAGAGAAAGAAGAACAAACAAAACCCAAAGTTAGCAGAAGGAAAGAAATCATAAAGATCAGAGTGGAAATAAATGAAATAGAAACAAAGAAAACAATAGCAGAGATCAATAAAACTAAAAGCTGGTTCTTTGAGAAGATAAACAAAATTGATAAGCCATTAGCCAGACTCATCAAGAAAAAGAGGGAGAGGACTCAAATCAATAAAATCAGAAATGAAAAAGGAGAAGTTACAACAGACACCGCAGAAATACAAAGCATCCTAAGAGACTACTACAAGCAACTTTATGCCAATAAAATGGACAACCTGGAAGAAATGGAAAAATTCTTAGAAAGGTATAACCTTCCAAGACTGAACCAGGAAGAAGCAGAAAATATGAACAGACCAATCACAAGTAATGAAATTGAAACTGTGATTAAAAATCTTCCAACAAACAAAAGTCCAGGACCAGATGGCTTCACAGGTGAATTCTATCAAACATTTAGAAAAGAGCTGACACCTATTCTTCTCAAACTCTTCCAAAAAATTGCAGAGGAAGGAACACTCCCAAACTCATTCTATGAGGCCACCATCACCCTCATACCAAAACCAGACAAAGACACTACAAAAAAAGAAAATTACAGACCAATATCACTGATGAATATAGATGCAAAAATCCTCAACAAAATACTAGCAAACAGAATCCAACAACACATTAAAAGGATCATACACAACGATCAAGTGGGATTTATCCCAGGGATGCAAGGATTCTTCAATATACGCAAATCAATCAATGTGATACACCATATTAACAAATTGAAGAATAAAAACCATATGATCATCTCAATAGATGCAGAAAAAGCTTTTAACAAAATTCAACACTCATTTATGATAAAAACTCTCCGGAAAGTGGGCATAGAGGGAACCTACCTCAACATAATAAAGGCCATATATGACAAACCCACAGCAGACATCATTCTCAACGGTGAAAAACTGAAAGCATTTCCTCTAAGATCAGGAACGAGACAAGGATGTCCACTCTCACCACTATTATTCGACATAGTTCTGGAAGTCCTAGCCACGGCAATCAGAGAAGAAAAAGAAATAAAAGGAATACAAATTGGAAAAGAAGAAGTAAAACTGTCACTCTTTGCAGATGACATGATACTATACGTAACAGAATCCTAAAACTGCCACCAGAAAACTGCTAGAGCTAATTAATGAATATGGTAAAGTTGCAGGATACAAAATTAATGCACAGAAATCTCTTGCATTCCTATACACTAATGATGAAAAATATGAAAGAGAAATTATGGAAACAGTCCCATTTACCATTGCAACGAAAAGAATAAAATACCTAGGAATAAACCTACCTAGGGAGACAAAAGACCTGTATGCAGAAAACTATAAGACACTGATGAAAGAAATTAAAGATGATACCAACAGATGGAGAGATATACCATGTTCTTGGATTGGAAGAATCAACATTGTGAAAATGACTATACTACCCAAAGCAATCTACAGATTCAATGCAATCCCTATCAAATTACCAATGGCATTTTTTACGGAGCTAGAACAAATCATCTTAAAATTTGTATGGAGATACAAAAGACCCCGAATAGCCAAAGCAGTCTTGAGGGAAAAAAACGGAGCTGGAGGAATCAGGCTCCCTGACTTCAGACTATACTACAAAGCTACAGTAATCAAGACAATATGGTACTGGCACAAAAACAGAAACATAGATCAATGGAACAAGATAGAAAGCCCAGAGATAAACCCACGCACCTATGGTCAACTAATCTATGACAAAGGAGGCAAAGATATACAATGGAGAAAAGACAGTCTCTTCAATAAGTGGTGCTGGGAAAACTGGACAGCTACATGTAAAAGAATGAAATTAGAATACTCCCTAACACCATACACAAAAATAAACTCAAAATGGATTAGAGACCTAAATGTAAGACTGGACACTATAAAACTCTTAGAGGAAAACATAGGAAGAACACTCTTTGACATAAATTACAGCAAGATCTTTTTGATCCACCTCCTAGAGTAATGGAAATAAAAACAAAAATAAACAAATGGGACCTAAGGAAACTTAAAAGCTTTTGCACAGCAAAGGAAACCATAAACACGACGAAAAGACAACCCTCAGAATGGGAGAAAATGTTTGCAAATGAATCAATGGACAAAGGATTAATCTCCAAAATATATAAACAGCTCATTCAGCTCAATATTAAGGAAACAAACACCCCAATCCAAAAATGGGCAGAAGACCTAAATAGACATTTCTCCAAAGAAGACATACAGATGGCCATGAAGCACATGAAAAGATGCTCAACATCACTAATTATTAGAGAAATGCAAATCAAAACTACAATGAGGTATCACCTCACACCAGTTAGAATGGGCATCATCAGAAAATCTACAAACAACAAATGCTGGAGAGGGTGTGGAGAAAAGGGAACCCTCTTGCACTGTTGGTGGGAATGTAAATTGATACAGCCACTATGGAGAACAGTATGGGGGTTCCTTAAAATCTAAAAATAGAATTACCATATGACCCAGCAATCCCACTACTGGGCACATACCCAGAGAAAACCATAATTCAAAAAGACACATGCACCCGAATGTTCATTGCAGCACTATTTACAATAGCCAGGTTATGGAAGCAACCTAAATGCCCATCAACAGACGAATGGATAAAGAAGTTGTGGTACATATATACAATGGAATATTACTCAGCCATAAAAAGGAACGAAATTGAGTCATTTGTTGAGACGTGGATGGACCTAGAGACTGTCATACAGAGTGAAGTCAGTCAGAAAGAGAAAAACAAATATCGTATATTAACGCATGTATGTGGAACCTAGAAAAATGGTACAGATGAACCGGTTTGCAGGGCAGAAGTTGAGACACAGAGGTAGAGAACAGACATATGGACACCAAGGGGGGAAAACTGCGGTGGGGTGGGGATGGTGGTGTGCTGAATTGGGCGATTGGGATTGACATGTATACACTGATGTGTATAAAATTGATGACTAATAAGAACCTGCAGTATAAACAAACAAACAAACAAAATAAGTAATACTAAACTTTCATTGGGTTATTTGTATGGAAATATGTTAATATAAATGTTTCAGACATTACATGAAATTTCTACAAAAAAAAAAAAAAAAGCTTTAACATAAAAAAAAAAAAATAGTCTCTCCAGATTTAGATACCTTGAAACTTTAGAGTTTTGTTAGATTAAGTTAAATGATGGGAATTCATTGACTATCCAGAATTTATTTCCAAATAAGATACTGAAACATTAATTACTGAACATAGGCTTCCTTTTACAGAGAAACTAAAGATATTTAGGACTATTAATAAAATTATATTTGGTGCCAAAAAAAAAAAAAAAAAAAGAATGAGGACAAAATTTTCTTGGAATATTGACCTGATTTTGATAAGAGATTATAAAGTTTCTTTATCTTTTAAGTAATCTGTTGTAAATTTTGCTATTTGCCTTTGAAAGCTTTGATTGCCACGCTGGTTAAGTAAAAAGGTATAGTTTCCTATGATCTTATTTGACCAAGTTTTAATAACCTTTTTGTATCTGTGACAAATTTCCCCAAATAAAATTCTAAATGAAGTCCTTTTGAACTCTAGCTAACTTTATTTAAGAGGGCCTTTGAAATATCTCAGAGAGAGATAGTAAACTAATTAGGCTTATTTGATATGTTAAATTATATGGGAAGCATTGTCAAATGAGTGATGATAAACCTTCTTAGGTTATATTGTATGGGTAAATGTTATTAATGTACATGTTCTAAAAATTTGATGAAATTCTTAAAATATTGTATGTCACAAAAATAACCAAATTTTTTGTCAATTGCACTGTAATCAGGTCTTTAACAATGCTATTTTAAGTCTTTTTTATTTATAGACAATTATTGTTTTACTCTGATATTTTTATTAAAATCCTTCAACATCAAGAAGATTCTTAGGAAGAGATCAAGATGGTGGAGTAGAAGGATGTGGAGTTCACTTCCTCCCACAAATGCCTCAAAAATATATCTACATGTGGAACAATTCTCACAGAATACCTACTGAAAGTTGGCAAAAGATCGCATACAACCGAAGCTGCAAGAAAGATCCCCACATAGCAGGATAGGATGAAAGAAAAAAAAAAAGAAGGAATCGGGACAGGACCTGTGCCCCTGGGAGACAGCTGGGAAAGAGGAAAAATTTCCTCACCATGGAAACTTCCTTCACCAGCTGGGAGGTGTGCTAGGACAGATAGGGAGCTTCAGAGGCTCAAGAGGAGAGTGCAGGAGCTGGCTTGTGGCAGTCAGGGTAGAGAGAGACTGGCACAGATGGTCCTTGTTGCTTCACTTCCCAGCCCAAGATGTGTGCCTGCTGGTGTGCACAGAGGCTTGGTGCTGGAACAGGCTTCAGCAGAGAGACTCAAGGAGAGGACTCAGTTTGGCTGCATAGACACAGCATGAAGGGCCTGAAGTATGGTCTGGGCTACAACTGGGATTGCCTACAGCAGTGGTCCCCAACCTTTTTGGCACCAGGGACTGGTTTCGTGGAAGACAATCTTTCCAGGGATGAGGAGGCGGGGGTGGTTCAGTCGGTAATGTGAGCGATGGTTCAGGCAGTAATGCAAGCGATGGGGAGTGATGGGGAGTGGCAGATGAAGCTTTGCTCACTCACCCACCACTCACCTCCTGCTGTGCAGCCCGGTTCTTAACAGACCGCGGATCAGTACCAGTCCATGGCCTGGGGGTTTGGGACCCCTGGCTTACAGGATGGAGATCTGCCATAAGAGCCCCTTTATCATTGCATGAAAGGAGGGGCATTGGCACACCATAGCATTCTCATTGCTAGCATGCTCGCAGCATCCAGCCACTGTGAGCTTTGGGAGCCTGCAAGCACCTGTGGATTGCACACACATGGATTGGGGGCTCAAGTCTGAGCCAATTTACCAGTGCTCCTACAGCAGATGTGGGGGTGCATGTTTGACAGGTTTTCCCACCAGCAGCTTTGTCAGACTAGTGCCTGGTGGACATCTGAGTTGATTACTGGTGCTCCCACAGTGAAGGTGGGTCGAGGGCAGTGCCAACAAATGTGTACTTTGTGTACTTTGTGGGTGTGCACACCAGGTGGCAGGTGGCATCAGAGAGTAGCATGTATAGTAAGTCACCTATGTACGAATGAGTTACATCCTGAGAGTGCGTTCCTAAGTCCAATTTGTTTGTAAGTTCAACAAAGGTAGCCTAGGTACCCAACTAACACAACTGGCTGTATAGTACTGTACTGTAATAAGTTCATAATACTTTCACACAAATAATACATAAAAAACAAACACAAGAAATAAAGAAAACATTTTAAATCTTACAGTACAGTACCTTGAAATGTACAGTAGTACTGTACAACAGCTGGCATTCAGGGGCTGGCATCGAATGAACAGGCAAGAAGAGTTACTGACTGGAGGAGGGAAAGGTGGTGGGAAATGGTAGAGCTGAAGGATCGTCAGCAATAGGAGATGGAGGGCAAGCTGCAATTCACTCATGCCTGGCACAGGTTCTGGTTCCTTGCTGGATTCAATTCTATCTACTCACTTGAAAAAATGATCCACTGATGTCTGGGTAGTAGCTCTTTTTTTCTCATCATAGATGACACAGTAGCACTGGATTGCATTCTGAACAGCTGCTGCAATCTTCGTGTGCCATTCTACATTTGGGTTCTGTGCCTCAAAAACTAACAGTGTCTCCTCAAATAAAGAAAATCCCCTTGCCACTTCCTGCTTCGTGAATCTCTTCGGTTCTTCAGTTACTTCTTTTTCCTCTTGTCTATCTTCGTCCTTTCTCTGGGCCTCCAATTCCATCAGGTCTTCATTAGTAAGCTCCTTGTGTTGCACAGCAAGGAGTTCAATGAAGTCGTCCTCTTGCAGCTCTAGCTCCAGCTTCTTGATGAGGGTCACTAAGTTGCTGAAGACCTCTTTGGACTCCTCATACACCTTCTCAAATCTATGAAAATTGTGAACAAACTGGGGTAAAGGTTCTTCTAAGTTCCATTCATGGTGACGGCAGTAACCTCATGCTAAGCAAAGTCCATGTTTTTTATGGCCTTGTAGATGTTATAGTCCTTCCAAAACTATCACAAGATTGTTTCTGATTCATCACCCGCCTTTATTGCCTGACGAAAAGAGTGATGTAAATAATATTTCTTGAAAGTCGCTATAACTCCCTGGTCCAGAAGTTGGATGAGCAATGTAGTGTTTGGTGGCAGATGCACTACATTGACATTGGGATGAAAGTCGTCCATGAATGCAGGGTGGCCCAGAGCATTGTCGAGTGGCAAAAAAATGTTGAACGGGACATCCTTCTCTAAGCAATATTTCTCTACATCCGGGATAAAGTGGTGGAAAAGCCAGTCCTGGAAAATGTAACCTGTGTAACCCAGGCTTTAGGGTTACTCGTCCACACAACAGGAAGAGAGCCCTTGGCTATGTTTTTATGGGCTTTTGGGTTCTCTAAATGATAAACTAAAAGAGGCTTCAACTTCATATTTCTGGAAGCATTGCCACCAAACAAGAGTTAACGTATCCTTTGCTGGCATTAACTTTTCCTCCTTACTGATGTAACTTCAGTCTGGCATCCTTTTCCAGTACAGTCCTGTCTTATCCGTATTTAAAATGTGCTCGGGTAAATATGTGCCTTCATCAATATTTCCTGAAATCTTTCAGGAAATTTCCCGGGCAGTTACTATATCTGTACTCACTGTCTCACCACTTACTTTTACATTGTGAAGATTGGCTCTAGTCTTGAATGATGAAATCAACCATGGCTGGCATTAAAAGATGCACCTTCTGATTCTTCTTCGTGTTTCTTCTTCAAGTTTTTATAAAGCCTTTTAGCTTTCTCTTGAATCAGCATTAAGCTGAGTGGGACTTGACACTAATACTGATCCTGCATGCACACACTGAGAAGTTTCTCCATCTCATCCATTACTTTTCCACACTTCTTCAATATAATTGTCAACATCATTGGCACAGAAGACTTCACATGTTCCATGATCTTGTCCTTGTTCTTTTGAATCATGCCAGTGGTTCAATGATTCATGTTATAAGAATGGGCGACATCTACTGTCTTTTTGCCTCGCTCCACTGTCTCAATTATTTCCATCGTTATAACTTGGTGCTTCTTAGCAGTACCAGCTACATCACTGCTGCTTTTATGCTTGCTTCTGAACATCCTGGGTTTGAAATAAAGATACTGTACTACTGTACTCTATACAGTACTGTACAGTAAAGTACACAAAAGCACAACCATGTGTAGAAGATGCATGCACATGACAACGTGTGCCAGACACATGAACTAACTTAAGTGATTGGACCTGCGAATGTGTGTTCGCATCTTTGAAAGTTCTCAACTTGAAGGTTCATATGTAGGGGACTTACTGTACCAGTGGACAGCTCCTAGGGAGGAATACACTGTGGAATACACATGGAGACTAAACAACATGCTACTAATATACCAGTGGGTCAACAATGAGATCAAAGAGGAGATCAGAAACTGCCTCAAGACAAATGACAATGAAAACACAACCATACAAAACCTATGTAATACATCAAATCAATCCTAAGAGGGAAGTTCATAGCAATACAGAACTTCCTCAAAAAACAACCTGACCTACCACCTAAAGGATTATGAGAGGAACAAACAACATGTAAATTCAGCAGAAGGAAGGAAATAATAAAGTCCAGTGAGGAAATAAATAAAATAGAGATAAAAAAACAGAAAAAATCAATTAAAAAGGGATCTGGAATATAGAATAACAGAAATACACAAAAATAAACTCAGAAATGGGTTAAAGACCTAAATGTAAGGCCAGACACTATAAAACTCTTAGAGGAAAACATTGGCAGAATGCTCTTTGACATAAATTGCTGCAAGATCTTTTTTGACCCACCTCCTAGAGTAATGAAAATAAAACCAAAAATAATCAAATGGGACCTAATTAAACTTAAAAGATTTTGCACAGCAAAAGAAACCATAAACAAAATGAAAAGGCAACACTCAGAATGGGAGAAAATATTTGCAAATGAAGCCACTGACAAGGGATTAATCTCCAAAATATACAAACAGCTCATACAGCTCAATATCAAAAAAACAAACAACCCAATAAAAAAATGGGTGGAAGACCTAAATAGACATTTCTCCAAAGAAGACATATAGATGGCCAACAAACACGTGAAAAGGTGCTCAACATCACTAATTATTAGAGAAATGCAAATCAAAACTGCAATGAGGTATCACCTCACACAGGTCAGAATGGCCACCATCAAAAAATCTACAAACAATAAATGCTGGGGAGACTGTGGAGAAAAGGGAACCCTCTTGCACTGTTGGTGGGAGTGTAAATTGGTACAGCCAGTATGGAGAACAGTATGGAGGTTCCTCAGAAAACTTAAAATAGAGCTACCATATGATTCAGCAATCCCATTCCTTGGCATATACCCAGAGAAAACCATAATTCAAAAAGATATATACACCCCAATGTTCATTGCTGCACTATTTACAATAGCCAGGACATGGAAGCAACCTAAATGTCCATCAACAGAGGAATGGATAAAGAAGATGTGGTACATATATACAATGGAATATTACTCAGCCATAAAAGGGAATGAAATAGTGCCATTTGCAGAGACGTGAATGGACTTAGAGACTGTTATTCAGAGTGAAGTAAGTCAGAAAAAGCAAATATAGTATAATATTGCATATATGTGGAATCTAGAAAAATGGTACAGATGTACTTATTTGCAAAGCAGAAATATAGACACAGATGTAGAGGACAAACTTATGGATACCAAGAGGAGAAGGGAGGGATGGGATGAATTGGGAGATTGGGATTGAAATATATACACTACTATGTATAAAATAGATAACTAATAACCTACTGTGTAGCACAGGGAACTCTACTCAGTGCTCTGTGGTGACCTAAATGGGAAGGAAACCTAAAAAAAGTGGATATATGTATATGTATAACTGTTTCACTTTGCTGTACAGCACAAACTAACACAACATTGTAAAGCAACTATACTCGAATAAAAATTAAAATAAAATAAAGAAAATCTAAAACAAACAAACAAAAAAGTGATCTGGAAGATAGAATAACAGAAATCACCCAATCAGAACAGCAGACAGAAAGACAAGTGAAAAAAATGAAAGCAACATACAAGACCTATAGGTAATACAAAGCTTGCCAATCGACACATAATAGGGATCCTAGAAGGAGATGAAAGAGAAAATGGAATAAAAAATGACCCAAAGTCATTCTATGAAGCAACCATCTCCCTTATACCAAAATCAGACAAAGACACTACTAAAAAATAAAATTACAGGCCAATATATTTGATGAATATAGATAAAAAAGTCCTCAACAAAATATTAGCAAACCAAAGATAGTAACATATAAAAAGGATTATATACCATAATCAAGTGGATTCATTGCAGAATCACAAAGGTGGCTAAAAATATGCAAATCAATCAATGTGATACACCACATCAAGAAAAGACAAAAACCACATGATCATCTCAATAGATGCAGAAAAAGCATTTAATAAAATTCAACAACAGTTCATGATAAAAACTCTCACCAAAGTGTGTATAAAGGGAACATATCTCAGCATAATAAAAGCCACATATGACAAACCCACAGCCAAAATAATACTCAACATTGAAAAGCTGGAAGCCTTCCTGCTAAATTCTGGAACAAAAAAAGGATGACACTCTCACCACTTCCATTCAACATAGTAGTGGAAGTCCTAGCCAGAGAAATCAGAGAGGGAAAAGAAATAAAATGTATCCAAATTGGAAGGGAAGAGGTAAAATTGTCCTTATATGCAGATGACATGACACTCTACAGAGAAAACACTAAAGACTCCACACAAAGATTATTAGAACTGATAAATGAATTCATCAAGGTAGCAGGATACAAGGTTAACATACAGAAATTTGTTGCATTTGTTTACACTACAATGAAATATCAGAAAGAGAAAGTAAAAAAAAGAAATCCTGTTTAAAATAAGGTCAGAAAAATAAAATAAAATACCTAGGAATAAACCTGACCAAGGAGGTGAGAGACTGATATGCTGAGAACTATAAAACACTGATAAAGGAAACTGAAGATGATCCAAAGAAGTGGAAAGATATCCTATGATCTTGGATTGGAAGAATTAATATTTTTAAAATGGCCATGCTACCCAAAGAAATCTACAGATTTAATGTGATCCTTACCAAATTACCCATGAGATTTTTCACAGAGCTAGAACAAATAATCCTAAAATTTATATGGAACCACAAAAGAACCAGTATTGCCAAAACAATTCTGAGGAAAAAGAACAAAGCTGGATGCATAACCCTCCCAGACTTCGGACAATACTACAAAGCTACAGTCATCAAAACAGTGTGGTATTGGTATCCAAAAACAGACATATGGATCAATGGAACAGAATAGAGAGCCCAGAAATAAACCCACTCAATTAATCTTTTACAGAGTCAAGAAAATACAATGGAGAAAACAGTCTCTTCAACATGTGGTGTTGGAAAAGCTGGACAGCTGCATGTAAATCAATGAAGTTAGAACATTCCCTCATACCATACACAAAAATAAACTCAAAATAGCTTAAAAAACTTAAATATAAGACATGACACCATAAAACTTCTAGGAGAGAACATAGGGAAAACATTCTCTGACATAAATGATAGCAATATTTTCTTAGATCAGTCTTCCAAGACAAAAGAAATAGAAGAAAAAATTAACAAATGGAACCTAATCAAATTTATAAGCTTTTGCACAGCAAAGGAAACCATAAACAAAACAAAATTATAGCTTACAGACTGGGAGAAAATATTTGCAAATGATGTGACTGACTAGGGCTTAATTTCCAAATACATATATAGCTCATATAGCTAAATATCAAAAAAACAAACAACCCTATCAAACAATAGACAGAAGACCTAAATAGACTTTTCTCCAAAGAAGACATACAGATGGCCTCAACATTGCTACTTATTAGAGAAATGCAAATCAAAACTACAATGAGGTTATCACCTCACACCAGGTAGAATGGACCTCATCAAAAAGTCTACAAATAATAAATGCTGGATAGGGTGTGGAAAAAGAGAACCCTCTTACACTGTTGGTGGGAGTGGAAACTAGTGCAGCCACTATGCAAAACAGTCTGGAGTTTCCTTCAATAACTAAAAATAGAGTTATCATATGATCAAGCAATCCCACTCCTGGACATATGCCCAGAAAAGATAAAAACTCTAATTCGAAAAGACACATGCACCCCAATAGCCAAGACATGCAAGCTACCTAAGTGCACATCAACAGATGAATGGATAAAGAAAATGTGGTATATATACACAATGGAATATTAATCAGCCATAAAAAAGAATGAAATACTACCATCTGCAACAACATGGATGGACCTATATATTGTCTTACTGAGAGAAGTAAGTCAGATAAAGACAAATGCTATATGATATCACTTATATGTGGAATCTAAAATAATAATAGAAATGAACTTATTTACAAAACAGAAATTGACACACAGACATAGAAAACAAACTTATGGTTACCAAAGAGGAAAGGGGGAGTGAGATAAATTAGGAGTATGGGATTAACATATATACACTACTATATGTAAAATAGATAAACAATAAGGACTTACTGTATAGCACAGGGAACTACATTAAATATCTTGTAATAACCTATAATAGAAAAGAATCTGAAAAAGAATATATATATGTGTATGTATAAATGTATAAATGAATCACTTTGCTATACATCTGAAATTAACACAGTATTGTATGTCAACTATATTTCAAGAAAAAAGAAAGAAAACAAAAAAATTAAAAAAGAACATTCATTAAAAAGACTTTTTGACAAATATGGGTTTCTGATAATTTTCATATACCAGTGAACTGCATTAGAATGTACAGAGTTCTAATGAAAAACCTGATGCCTTCATAAAACTGCTAAAAATCAAAATCAATAAGAATTATTTATAGACTGAATGAAGTGATGTCTATGATTATAATTTTATGACATTTACTATGAAATATTACCGGCTTTTTAATATTTGGTTTTCAGATATAAAGAAACATTTCCTCTTATGCTATGACTTACAGCAATTTGGTAAATTACACCTTTGTAAAGAGAATTGAAACATTTATCTTTTTTCTCCCTACCTGATCCCTCCAAATTTGGGAACTCTTTTTATTTTTATGGCAATATAGTTATTTACATAAGTTCACTAAGAATCTGTTCCCCTTGTAACAGAACACAATTGGAAACTTTGGTTATATTACCAAGGCTTTGACTGGAATGTCATATTTGAGAGAGACATGCATAGACTCAGACATGACCAGACCAATCTTAGTTCTTTAAGGAACTAAGATAGATTGACTTCATGGAGCCATAAAGTCCCAAGGAAAGACAGCTTGGTACCTTTCTTACAGGATTCCTAGCAGCTTTACCAGGTGAATAAGGAAGGTCACTTCCTGGCGCATGCAAAAACCTCTGGGTATTTGGGGGACTTCATGAAGAGAAGAATTCACCCAAATCTACAGGTATTACAGGTGAATGTGATGACAAGTCCTGGGCATGGCTTCCTGGATTCAAGAGGCACTGAAACGTTCAATCTGGAGATTCCTTATGAAAAGTTCCAGCAAAGCAGATTTAAATGAACCTATATGGTTCATTTCTATTCTTTTTGGACTTATGTAAATAGGCCAATTTTAATGAAACTAAACTTATTTTGAAAACAAATTAGTCTTAATTTGGTTTTCTTTGGTAGAAATGTGGGTGATTTTAGAGAGAAAAAGTTGTGTTTCAGCAGAAACTATAATACACAGTTATGAATATTAGATTATAGTTCTGTTAATTGTCTTTGAGGTTTTGTTTT
Source organism: Eubalaena glacialis (assembly GCF_028564815.1). Taxonomy (NCBI): domain Eukaryota; kingdom Metazoa; phylum Chordata; class Mammalia; order Artiodactyla; family Balaenidae; genus Eubalaena; species Eubalaena glacialis. The sequence goes on from NC_083725.1 coordinate 37,138,921, forward strand.
TCCAAATATAAACTGAAGTGGATCCTGAATTCTTCTAGTTTCCTCAAATATTTGGCTACAACTATTCAATCTAATGTTTCCAGTTTTTCTCTCACTTTTGACTTGAAATCATTGCAAGCTAAAACTGCCCTCTTCCTGAAGCCTGGCAAACTGAAGCTGAACAACTTGGTATAAATTTAAGAGAGATCACCACAATAGCCCATGTTTAGACAATCTCTTTGTTATTGTATAAGCCACTCAGAAAGTTAAACTGAACGCTGGATGACATCATCAGGGACATTTTAAACTGTAAAAGGTATTTTGAGCCTTACATCTAAAAATCTTCTCCACTGGTAGCTCTCAGGACTCAGACACTGGGTTAATAATTTTCTCGAACTATTATCCTTTGTTTTTATTTTGTATCCATAGAAATGGTCTTTATTAAATACCGGACTGCTTGCACTGTATAGGCCAAACTTTGAGACCCCATGTGAATCACTGTCTCCTGAAATGAGTAACTGAACTGACCTATTGTCAGGACCAAGAGATTGGCTCAGTGAGTTATAAAGCAGTCTATAAACTCAATTTCTGGATTCTGAAACTTCTTAAAGGAGGTTTCAAAAGCAGAACTGTAGGAGAGCAAAATGTGCCACCCCAAAATGTCTTTTTGGCATCTGGATTGTTTTGAGCTGTAAACAATCAAGGCCCAAAAGGCTCATGAAGAAAGTTTCACCTTCCCTCTAACTGCCTAAAGAAACTAGATAGAGAATCTGTTCCAGGAAGGGAGTTATCACTATAGATAACTATAGTATGAGCTAGGTGTGGTAGAAATGGAGGAACCTAGCAAAGGGACACCTCTCTGTGTCCCATTGTCTCTGCATGGCCTGGCAAACATTTGTTTACCAAACATTTTCTTTTCCATCTCCATGTCAATTGCCTTCCTCCACCATGAGGTCTCAAACGACTGCCCCCAAATCCTCTTTTTTTATTTAGCTGAAATTGTATTTAAAGATTTCAGCCATTTTGGCACGTTACTCAGTTTTCCAGGGTCTCTCCCATGTATACATGTTATTAAACTTTTGTTTGATTTTTTTCTTGTTAATCTGTCTCATGCCAGTTTAATTTTAAACCAGCCAGAAGGACCTACAAGGGTAGAGGAATATTTCTTTCTCCCAGATACTCTTATTTATCATTATGCCCCAATGCCTAGCCTAGTACTTAGAACACAGTAGGTGACAAATAATTATTTGTTGAAGATAAATCAATAAATATATACATAGAATTTAGCATTACACTCACACATACTTTACATTCAACAAATATCAGTCCCTAATATAAGCTCAATTTTTGTGCTCCCCTTCCTAAAATTTATATGTAGAAACTTAATCCCCAGTGTGATGGTATTTGGATGTGGGACCTTCGGGAGATGATTAAATGATGAGAACAGAGCCTTCATGAATAGATTAGTGCCCTTATAAAGGAGACCCCAGAGAGCTCCCTTGCCCCTTCTACTATGTGAGGACACAGCAAAAAGACAGCCATCTATGAACCAGGAAGTGGTCCTTCACTAGATGTTAAATCTGCTTATGCATTGATGTTGGATTTCCCAGGCTTCCAGAACTGTGAGAAATAAGTTTTTGTTGTTTATAAGCCACCCAGTGTTTTATTATAGGAGACTGAATGGACTAAGACACTCATCTTCCTTCCTCTCACAGCAAATTCCCAAGACACTCTCTGTCCTTTGTCTTCTTTCATATGAATGAATCTAGATGGAGCCAACTGCTTGTACTGTTCCTTAATTCACTGCTATTTCCCACAGATATTGTTATTATTTTGAATTATGAATAGCAAAATTTCCCAACAATAATTTGCTAAGCACATTTTATGTGTAACTGTAACAAAAATATAAGACCAATACCATTGTTCCCATTTTATAGAAGCAGAAGAGGGCTCAGATAGGTTTTGTGACTTTAGTGATGAGGACAGAAAATACGATTTCCAAGCTTGATATCCAATATTCTTTACCCTACACTTAGCTATCACTGCAGTGTCATGCACAAGGACTTCAACAGCTCTCTCTGGCCTCTCCCTTATGGTCAAAGGACCTCCTTTATCAGAGAGCTGAAATATTCCCTATTGTTTATGAGGCAGTGACACTAGTAATGGAATTTGATAAGTGGAAAAGGAGAGACACAATATTTTCCTTTGATGACAGCAGAAAAAAATCTATACAATATCAAAGGAAAATATGAAATTAAAACATATTGCTTTGAACTATCTTAAGAACAACATTATCTTAACAGGCGGCTTTCATATACTACAATACAGGCACACACACACACACACACACATACACACACACACGCACACACAGCTGGATCAACAGTTTAATAAGAATTTTGCTTCAGCTAATTTTCTGCAGTTTTCCAGCTTATTCAAAGCCATATTAACTATTTTAAAACTTGAAAAATGAATCAAACTGTACACACAGTTACAATCAAATACTTGAATTTAAGAAAACAAAGTTAAATTTTCATTTTCCCACATTAAATATGTTTACAAATATAAATAAACCCACATTATTTTAAACTCACCATATATGAATAACCTACTAATAGGGTGTCATTAGAGCTGGTTTGCACTTTGGGAACATTTTCCTAGCCAACTACATATAATTCCAAAATTGAGTATTTAGAATATTAGAATCCTGTAAACTTAGAATGAAGTGAACTTTGAGAATTTATTTTACCTGTCCTATCAAAAGATTGTAGCTTGTGTTTGAATTACTCCAGTGACCGGAGCATATGGCTTCAGACAATCTATTTTATTGTTGGAAACACTGACTTTCATAAGGATCTTCTACTGTGCTAAAATTATTTTTTTTTAACTTCTGCATACAGATCCTCTTTACCCTACTGGAGCCAAAATGGACGAGACTTTATGAAGTTTAACACAAATTAAAAAATAGTGCAGACCTTTCGAATGCTTTGTAAAAGTAATGATAGTTATATCCTTAACTCTAGGCTAAAATTCAAATTGCAACTTAAAAATTCAAACTGATCCTCGAACTATTATATCAAGGACCTCATGTTCATAATAAAGGTCTTTGGCTACTAGCTCTTTACACCCTCTGAACAGAATTGTGATATACCATTACTCTCATTTTGTAGAAATTTTCCTGGTGATTGTCAAAGTTATTGAATACAGAATACTGATTTATGAAATATATGTATATAAATGCTAGAGCAAACTTTGGTCATAGATCTGCATCTAATTAGTTAGGAATACTAGCTATCTGACACATGAATGATTTCAGCCATTGTTTTCTACATTATGAGCTTTTAGTTGAATCAGAAGTAAATTCAAATAACATCTCTGTCACTTATAAACTCATATTCATAAGGGACATAATAACACCTATCCCACAAATTTGTTCTGGAAAATAAATAAGATGTCACAATTAAGGTATCCAGCACTGTGTTTGGAAAACAGTTTGTATTTAGTAAATGTGAATTCAATTCCTTCAGTTCTATTTCGCTTTAAGAAATTTGTACTTTTAAAATCACTGTTGTTAAGTGGTGACTACTGGGATAATTATGTATAGGATTTCTGCTAAATAACAGCATTAATTAAAGGTTTGGTGGAAAAGGTAATAGAAATAATCCAATTCGCAGATTGCATTGAGACTATCCCATCTGTTAAGTGAGATGTAACTGTTCTGTTTAGAAGATCGATTTCCATTTTAGTAAACTCATTGAAAACCCAAGTATTATAAACCTTGATGGAAACATAACTGACATATTCACATTCTAGAGTTTGCCAGAAATCCTCTGGTAAATGACCTCAAGGTAACAGAAGTGACTATTTAATGACAATAATTATTTATAAAGAAAGTTGATATTTGTAAATGATTTTTTAAAAATGAACATATTGGAGTAACTAATTAACTAGATAGTAAAACCTAAAATTGCAAAATGTACCCAAATGAAAAACTAGTTTCTTGTACTGTTCTGTTAAAGGTCTTAGTGACAATAAGCACAAACATGCAGGCTGAGCTAAGAACTTAATTCACTATATGCCCAGTAACAACTATTTGAGAAATAATGGTTAACATTTACACTTACTACTATGGACAAGACATTGTAATAAGCATTTTTACATATATTTCATTTAAAGGCTCAAAAAATATAACTATGAGGTAGATAAAATTACTTTATTTGTTTACAGATGGTGAAACTGAAGCAGAGGTAAAATAAGTGGTTAAAAGTAGAAAGATAAGAATTCCAAATCATTTATTTAAATTAATTATTTTATGTATCAACAGATATGTAAAAGAGAGACAGTGTGTAATGACACACACTCCACAAAGCAAGTGAAAAAATTTTCACTTGAATCATGAAGTAACATTTATATTTATAAATATAAGAAACTCTAGCAACATGGGCCAAAGAAAACTTGCAAGAGACTTATAAATTTCCAGACTGTTTTTAGAATTGATATACATTCCTTGGTGTCTTATTCCATTCAGGCTGCTGTAACAAAATACCATAGACTGGGTGACTTAAAAAACAGAAATTTCTTTCTCACAGTTGTGGAGGCTGGGAAACCCAAGATCAAAGTGCTGGCTAATTTGGTTCACTGGTGAAGGCTCCCATCCTGGCTCGCATATGACCACCTTATCCCTGTGTTCTCACATGGCAGAAAGAGAGCAAATTCTGGTCACTTTCTCCTTTTATATGGACACAGATTTCACCATGGGGTTCCTTCCTCATAATCTTATTTAAATATAATTACCCTTCCAAAGACCCCACCTCCAAATACCATTGTACTGGGGGTTAGGGTTTCAAAAATGAATTTTGAGAGAACACACTCAGTCTGTAAAATTAGTTACTATAAAAATCAAAAACATCAATCTCTTAGCAGTTACCATCACTCTTTAGAAAATTGAAATCAGGACAGGGGCTAAGATGGCAGAGTAGAAAGACCCTGAAAGACCTCATCTCACAAGCCCACTAAATTTACAACAGAACAACCATTGATGAAAAAGATCAGAACCAACATAAAATATTTTCTACAACTAAAGTTAAAAAGAAAGAACCACAATGAGATATATAGAAGGGGCAGAGTCATGATATAAGCAAGTCTCATACTGCTGGATGAGTGAACTAGAAACAGGAGAAAAATTTCTATTCAGAGGTTCTCTCAAAGGAGTGAGGAGTCTGAAACCCATGTTGGGCTCTCCAGCCTAGGGGTCCTGAACCAGGAAGACAAACCCCAGAACATTTGGCTTTGAAGGCCAGGAGCTTACTTTGGGGAGTCCCAGGGGGCTGTGGGAAATAGAGACTTCACTCTTAAAGGATGCTCGCAAAATCTACTGCACTCCAGGAACCAGGGCAGAGGCAGTAACTTTAAAGGAGTCTGGATAAGACCTACCTGCTGATCTGGAGAATCTCCTGGAGAGGCAGAAGGTAAATGTAGCTTACCCTGGGAATATAAACACTGGCAGCAGTCATTTTGGGGACCTTGTTCTACCACATGGATGCTGGTGCTGGCAATTGCCATTTTGGAATCCTCCCCTCTCTTATTAGCCTTATAACCCCAGCTTCACCTCCACCCTATGGCCTGTATGCACCAATACTAGGATGCCTTAGGCCAAGCAACTACTGGGCAGGGAGACAGCCCCACCCACTAGCAGACAGGCTGCCTTACCCTGAACCCACAGCCACCCCTTGACACAGCCTTGCCCCCCAGAAGTCCCAGGACCTAGACTCGGGGGACAGGTATGAGATTTGAAACCCCCAGTGTCCTCTAGCCAGAGAACCCAGGACACAGCTCCACCCACCACTTGGAAGGACCAGCCCCAGAATCCCAGCCCCACCCACTAGGTACCCAGCTTCAGCCTAGGCAACCAGCCTCACCCACCAACAGGCAGACACCAGCCACAGGACAACCATGGCATCACAGCTGGTGAACCCAGCGCCCCCACCAGCAGAACAGCACCTGCCCTGGGACTAGCTGGGCAATGGCCCTGCACACTAGCAAGCCAACACAAGCTTCAGGACACCCCAAACACTCCAGATCACAAAGTCAGCTGTATCAGGAACTGGCACCACTCACTATCAGTCCAACTCCAGATCTGGGACCTCTGGGGCTTATAGCCAGACCTCAGGACCCAGCTCTGCCCACCAGTTGGCTGGCACTAGCCCCAGAACCTGGCTTTACCCACCAGTGGTCATACATCAGCCCTGGGGACTCCTGGACCCCAACTCCAATCATCAGTGAGCCAGTTCTAGCCCCAGGGGCCCCAGGGTTCTGCAGCCAGCTGCCTCATGACACAGCCTCATCAAACAGCAACCAGAAGGTCCTCACAAGGCAGGGCTGGGCAACCAACCCCACGGGGGGTCAACCAAGTCTACAAGACCCCACATAGTAGTCAGCACACCACAACAGAAAACCATCCTAGTGGACAACCCTAGAGCATGCAGCCCTAGTGATGAGAGGGGAGGGCACTGCCAGGACATCTTCTACAAAAGGCCATTTCTCCAAGGTTGGGAAACATAACCAACCTTCCAGATAGAAAGAAATAAAAGCAGCAATTTAGGCAAAATGAGGAAGCAGAGGAATATTTCCAAAAGATGGAACAAGATAAAACCCCAGAAGAAGAACTAATTGAAGTGGAGATAGGCAATCTATCCAAGAAAGACTTCACTGTAATGATTTTAAAGATGATCAAAGAACACTTGAGAAGAATGGAGGCACAGAGTGAGAAGTTAGAAGTTTTAAACAAAGAGTCAGAAAATATAAAGAAGAACCAAACAGAGATGAAGAACACAATAACTAAAATAAAAAATACACTAGAAGGAATCAAAAGTAGACTAACTGATACAGAGGAATGGATCAGTGAGCTGGAAGACAGAGTAGTGGAAATCGCTGACACTGAACAGAAAAAAAATCATGAAAAGAAATAAGGACCATTTAAGAGACCTCTGGGACAACATCACAAACCCTAATATTTGCATTATAGATGTCCCAGAAGGAGAAGAGACCAAGAAAGATGCTGAGAACATATTTGAAGAAATAAGCACTTGAAAACTTCCTTAACCTTGGAAGGAAAACAGACATCTAAGTCCAGGAAGCACAGAGAGTTCCAAAGAGGAATATTAAAAGCAGCAATGGAGGGGTTTCTCTGGTGGTGCAGTGGTTAAGAATCCGTCTGCCAATGCAGGGGACACGGGTTTGAACCCTGGTCCGGGAAGATCCCACATGCTGTGGAGCAACTAAGCCCGTGCACCACAACTACTGAAGCCCACATGCCTAGAGCCTGTGTTCCACAACAAGAGAAGCCACCACAATGAGAAGCCTGCACACCACAATGAAGAGTAGCTCCCACTCGATGCAACTAGAGAAAGCCCGAGTGCAGCAATGAAGACCCAACGCAGCCAAAAAAATAAATTAAATAAATAAATTTATTAAAAAAAAAAAAGCAGCAATAGAAAAGCAACAAGTTACATACAAGGGAACTCCCATAAAGCTATAAGCTGACTTTTCAGCAGAAACTCTGCAGGTCAGAAGGGATGTTATATATATGTATTGTTATATATTTAAAGTAATGTTATATTTAAAGTGATGAAAGGGGAAAATCTACAACCCAGAACACTCTCTCTGGTAAGGCTCTTGTTCAGATATGATGGAGAGATCAAAAAGTTGTATAGACTAGCAAAAGCTAAAAAAGTTCAGCACCTTTAAGCCATCTTTACAAGAAATGTTAAAGGGACTTCTCTAAGCAAAAAGGAAAAGGCCACACTAGAAAAATAAAAACAGTGAAAGGAAAAATCTCATTGGTAAAGGCAAACACACAGTAAATGTAGTAAATCGTCTGAGCACAAAGCTTGTAGGAAAGCTAATAGACAAAACTAGTAAAATCATCTATACCCACAATAGGCAGTTAACAAATACAGAAAATAGTCAGGTGTAAAATATGATGTCAAAAACAGTAATCATGAGGAGAGGAGAGTACAATTGCAAGGTTGCCATAAGACACTTGAAATTAAGAGATCAGCAACTTAAAACAATCATACATATACATATATACTGCATGGTAACCACAAACTAAAAATCTATAAAAGATATATACACAAAAAAGAAAAAAAATCCAAACACAACACTAAAGATAGTCATTAAATTGTCAGAGGAAATTACAAAAGAAGAAGGAACAAAAAAGAACTACAAAACAACTTCAAAACAATTAACAAAATGACAATAAGAATATACATATAAGTAATTACTTTAAATGTAAATGATTTAAATGCTCCAATCAGAAGACAGAAACTGGCTGAATGGATACAAAAACAAGACTTGTATATATGCTGCCTACAAGGGACTCAATTCTGATCTGACACACACAGACTAAAAGTGAGGAGATGGAAAAAGGTATTTTTTGCAAATGGAATGAAATGAAAGCCAGAATAGCAATACTTATGTCAAACAAAATAGACTTTAAAACAAAGACTGTTACAAGAGATAAAGAAGGACATTACATAATGATCAAAGGATCAATCCAAGAAGAAGATATAACAATTGTAAATATATATGCACCCAACATAGAAGCACCCAAATACATAAAGCAAATATTAACAGAGATAAAGAAAGAAATAGACAGTTACACAATAAATGTAGGGGACTTCAACATCCCACTTATGTCAATGGACAAATCATCCAGACAGAAAATCAATAAGGAAACACTGACCTAAAATGACACACTAGAGCAGATGGCTTTAATAAATATATATAGAACGTTCCATCCAAAAGCAGTAGAATACACGTTCTTTTAAAGTGCACATGGAACATTCTCCAGGATAGAACACATGCTAGGACATAAAACAAGCCTTGGTAATTTTAAGAAAAGTGAACTCATATTAAGCCTCATTTCTAACCACAACACTATGAGATTAGAAATCAACTACAATAAAAAAAAAACAAAAAACACAAACACATGGAGGCTAAACAATATACTACTGAACAACCAATGGATCACTGAAGAAATCAAAGAGGAAATAAAAAATACCTGGAGGTAAATGAAAATGAAAACACAATGATCCAAAATTTATGGGATGCAGCAAAAGCAGTTGTAAGATGGAAGTTTATAGTGATACAAGCTTACCTCAAGAAATAAGAAAAATCTCAAGAAAGAGTCCAGAAATAAGCCCATGCACTTATGGTCAACTAATCTATGACAAAAGAGACAAAAAAATACAATGGAGAAAAGACAGCCTCTTCAAAAAGTTCTGCTGGGAAAATTGGACAAGTACACATAAAACAATGAAATTAGAATAGTTTCTAATTGTATATGATATGCAAAATAAACTCAAAATTCACTAAAGACCTGAATGTGAGACCTGAAACCATAAAACTAGAAGAAAACATTGGCATAACACTCTTTGAAGTAAATCATAGCAATATTTTTTTGGATATGTCTCCTAAGGCAAAGGAAACAAAAGCAAAAATAAATAAATGGGACCTAGTTAAACTAAACAGCTTTGAGAATGATGCCCAGAGGCTCTGAGAACTGGAGGGACTGTCACTCCTCTTAAAGATTAAATATATAAAGCTTTCTTCATATCAATTCATCAGTGCCCACATGTCTTCCTTCTTTGACTAATCTGTGGAAGGACTGACTTGTATGAGTGGCAACAGGTGGAGCCAGAGTTAACTTTTCAAAGTTTTCTGGGACCCAGCAAATAGGATACGTAAGTAGCTACATTTCATGACTTCATGTGCTTATTTCTGAAGTCCTGGAGGGAAAGACAGGGTGACTGACCCTTGCTTCTTCCCACCATGCTTCTCCCCAACATCTGACGTCACTGTAAGCCAGATCATCCCTGCTGTGTGCAAAGCACACTTTACAATTCTAGTGTTTTAAAAAATATTTGAATATCTCTTTTGTATCTTTTTCTTTATATTAGACTTAGGCCATGCATTCTACCACATTCACACTTCACCCAGAGAGGATGGGCTTGGCATCCAGGTCCTTGGGCCTGGAAGAACAATGGAAAAAAGAATTCATGCCACTCTGTAATTACTGAAAATTTTAAGTCTAGGATAAAATACATGACTCATCAATGATTGTTGGTCACTGGAACTATGGAAACAAACTAGGGATGAATTCATAGAAGGGGGAAAATAAGAATGGAGAATATAGAGGGATGATGGTTGAGATCATTGGCTCTGTGCGTGGGGGAAAATGCTTACATCCTCACCACAAACCATCACAAAAAACAGATTCTAGAAGGATTTGAGATACCAGATATTAAAAACAAAGTTATGAATGTTTTAGAACAAAATGTAAGAGACTCTGATTATAGCCTTGCGATATGAAGGAGTTCTTAAGAATAAAAAGATCATAAAATAAAATACCAAGAAATAAGATTCTTCCAAATTAAAAACCTTTTATTTAAAAACCATACACAAGCTCCACTGCATTGGTCCTGGGGGCATAAGAGGGAGGGTGGGGAGATCAGGAGGCGCCCTCAGGGACAGGAGGAGCAGGAGAGGAGAGGAGGGCATTTGCCCCACCCATTCGAGCCAGGAAGCCTGCTGGGCTCCCAGGTGAGGTACCCTGCCCTCTGAGACCAGAGGTGGGGGGCACATCTGGGCCCCTTCTGTTCCTTGAGTCTAAGCCACACCTCCCACAGCCCCCAGGGCATTTTCCAGTCTGTGGGTCCTAAGCACAGGCCCTACCACTGGCCAAACCTCGCCCTTGTTTAGGCCCCACCCTCCACAGCCAAGGCCTTTCCCCCCCTTTTCCTTTCTTACTTTCTTTTTTTTTCTTTTCCCATCTCCTCCTTTTTATTATGGTAAAAAAGTACTGATGTACCTTCCAGTTGTTGATTAATCTATATTTTTATTTTTATATTCTTTCTACAATATCTGTTAGTTTCCTAGTCTAATTTTATTTTTTACTTTGTTATTGTTCTTTTTTTTTTCCTTTTTTGTCACCCCATGTGGCTTGCGGGATCTTGGTTCATGAGCCAGGGGTTGGGCTGAAGCTCCTGTGGTGGGAGCTCTGAATTCGAACCACTGGACTAACAGAGAACCTCAGACCCCAGGGAATATTCATTGAAATGAGGTCTCACGGAGGTCCTCATCTCAGCACAAAGACTCAGCTCTACCCAACAGCCTACAAACTAAAATGTTGGAAGCCTCTGGCCAAACAACCAGTAAGACAGGAACACAAACCCACTCTTAAAAAAAAAAAAGAGATGACAAAAAAATATGTCACAGATGAAGGAGCAAGGTGAAAACCTACAAGACCAAATAGATGAAGAGGAAATAAGCAATATACCTGAAAATGAATTCAGAGTGATGATAGTAAAGATGATCCAGAATCTCGGAAATAGAATGCAGGCACAGATTGAGAAAATACAAGACGTGTTTAACAAAGATCTAGAAGAATTAAAGAACAAACAAACAGAGGTGAACAACACAATAAATGAAATGAAAAATACACTAGAAGGAATCAATAGCAGAATAACTGAGGCAGAAGAAAGAATAAGTGAGCTGGAGACAAAATGGTGGAAATAACTGCCGAGGATCAGAATAAAGAAAAAAGAATGAGAAGAATTGAAGACAATCTCAGAGACCTCTGGGACAAAACAAAATGCACCAACATTTGAATTATACGGGTCCCAGAAGAAGAAGAGAAAAAGAAAGAGTCTGAGAAAATATTTGAAGAGATTATAGTCGAAAACTTCACTAACGTGGGAAAGGAAATCGTCACCCAAGTACAGGAAATAAAGGGAGTCCCATACAGGATAAACCCTAGGAAAAACATACCAAGACATATATTAATCAAACTAACAAAAATTAAATTTAAAGAAAAAATATTAAAAGCAACAAGGGAAAAACAAAAAATAGCATACAAGGGAATCCCCATAAGGTTATCAACTGATTTTTCAGAAACTCTGCAGGCCAGAAGGGAGTGGCAGGATGTACTTAAAGTGATGCAAGAGGAAAACCTAAAACCAAGATTACTCTACCCAGCAAGGATCTCATTCAGCTTTGATGGAGAAATCAAAAGCTTTTCAGACCAGCAAAAGCTAAGAGAATTCAGCACCACCAAACCAGCTTTACAACAAATGCTAAAGAAACTTCTCTAGGTGGGAAACACAAAAGAAGAAAAAGACCCACAAAAACAAAGCCAAACAATTAAGAAAATAGTAATAGAAACATACATATCGATAATAACCTTGAACATAAATGTATTAAATGCCTCAACCAAAAGACACAGACTGGCTGAATGGATACAAAAACAAGACCCATATATATGCTGTCTACAAGAGACCCACTTCAGACCTAGGGACACATACAAACTGAAAGTGAAGGGATGGAAAAAGAAATTCCATGCAAATGGAAATAAAAAGAAAGCTGGAGTAGCAATACTCATATTAGATAAAATAGACTTTAAAATAAAGACTGTTACAAGAGATAAGGAGGTACACTACATAATGATCAAAGGATCAATCCAAGAAGAAGATATAACAATTATAAATGTTTATGCACCCAACACAGGAGCACCTCAATACATAAGGCAAATGCTAACAACCATGAAAGGAGAAATTGACAGTAACACAATAATAGTAGGGGACATTAACACCCCACTTTCACCAATGGACAGATCATCCAAACAGAAAATAAATGAGGAAACACAAGCTTTATATGACACAATAGACCAGATAGATTTAATTGATATTTATAGAACATTCCACCCCAAAGTGGCAGAATATACTTTCTTCTCAAGTGTACATGGAACATTCTCCAGGATAGATCACATCTTGGGTCACAGATCAAGCCTCAGAAAATTTAAGAGAATTGAAATAGTATCTAGCATCATTTCTGACCAAAACACTATGATATTGGAAATCAATTACAGGGAAAAAAAACTGAAAAAACCACAAATACATGGAGGCTAAACAGTGAGCTATTAAATAACCAAGAGACCCCTGAAGAAATCAAAGAAGAAATTAAAAAATACATAGACAAATGACAACGAAAACACGATGACCCTAAACCTATGGGACACAGCAAAAGAAGTTCTAAGAGGGAAGTTTGTAGCAATTCAATCGCACCTCAAGAAGCAAGAAAAATCTCAAATAAACAATCTAACCCTACACTTAAAACAACTAGAGAAAGAAGAACAAAGAAAACCCAAAGTCAGTAGAAGGAAAGAAATCATAAAGATCAGAGCAGAAATAAATGAAATAGAAATGAAGAAAATAATAGCAAAGATCAATAAAACTAAAAGCTGGTTCTTTGAGAACATAAACAAAATTGATAAACCATTAGCCAGACTCATCAAGAAAAAAAGGGAGAGGACGCAATTCAATAAAATTAGACATGAAAAATCACAACTGCCACCACAGAAATACAAAGGATTTAAGAGACTACTACAAACAACTACATGCCAATAAAATGGACAACCTGGAAGAAATGGACAAATTCTTGGAAAGGTAAAATTTTCCAAGACTGAACAAGGAAGAATTAGAAAACATAAACAGACCTATCACAAGTAATGAAATTGAAACTGTAATCAAAAATATTCCAATGAAAAAGAGTCCAGGACCGGATGGCTTCACAGGAGAATTCTATCAAACATTTAGAGCAGAGCTAACACTGATCCTTCTCAAACTCCTCCAAAAATTGCAGAGTGAGAAACACTCCCAAATTCATTCTACAAAGCCATGATCACCTTGATACCAAAACCAGAAAAAGAAATCAGAAGAAAAGAAAATTATAGACCAATATCACTGATGAACATAGATGCAAAAATCCTGAACAAAATACTGGCAAACAGAATCCAACAACACATTAAAAGGATCATACACCATGAACAAGGGGAATTTATCCCAGGGATGCAAGGATTCTTCAATATACACAAACCAATCAATGTGATACACCACATTAACAAATTAAGGAATAAAAATGATATGATCATCTCAATAGATGCAGAAAAACCTTTTGACAAAATTCAACACCAATTTACGATAAAAACTCTCCAGAAAATGGGCATAGAGGGAGCCTAACTCATAATAAAGGCCATATACGACAAACCCAAAGCAAGCATCATACTCAATGGTGAAAAATTGAAAGCATTTCCACTAAAATCAGGAACAAGACAAGGATGTCCACTCCCACCACTCATATTCAACGTAGTTTTGGAAGCCCTACCCATGGCATTCAGAGAAGAAAAAGAAATAAAAGGAATCCAAATTGGAGAAGTAGAAGTAAAACTCTCACTGTTTGCAGATGACATGATACTATACATAGAAAATCTTAAAGATGCCACCGGAAAACTGCTAGATCTAATCAAAGAATTTGGTAAGGTTGCAGGATACAAAATTAATGCACAGAAATCTCTGGCATTCCTATACACCAACAATGAAAAATCAGAAAGGGAAATTAAGGAAACACTCCCATTTACCATAGCAACATAAAGAATAAAATACCTAAGAATAAACCTGCCAAAGGAGGTGAAAGACTTGTACTCAGAAAACTATAAAATACTGATGAAAGAAAATAAAGATGACATAAACAGATAGAAAAATATACCATGTTCTTGGATTGGAAGAATCAATATTGTGAAAATGACTATACTACCCAAAGCAATCTACAGATTCAATGCAATCCCTATCAAATGACCAATGGCATTTTTCACAGAACTAGAACAAAAAATTTCACAATTTGTATGGAAACACAAAAAACCCCAAATAGCCAAAGCAATCTTGATAAAGAAAAACGGAGCTGGAAGGAATCAGTCTCCCCGACTTGAAACTATACCACAAAGCTACAGCAATCAAGACTATATGGTACTGGCACAAAAACAGGAATATATATCAATGGTACAGGATAGAAAGCACAGAGAAAACACCACACACATATGGGCATCTAATTTATGACAAAGGAGGCAAGAACATACAATGGAGAAAAGACAGCGTCTTCAGTACATGGTGCTGGGAAAACTGGACAGCTACATGTTAAAGAATGAAATTAGAACACTCCCTAACACCATACACAAAAATAAACTCCAAATGGATTAAAGACTTAAATGTAAGACCAGACACTATAAAACTCTTAAAGGAAAACATAGGGAAAACACTCTGACATAAAACAAGCAAGATCTTTTTTGATCCACTCCCTAGAGTAATGGAAATAAAAACAAAAATAAACAAATGGGACTTAATTAAACTTAAAAGCTTTTGCACAGCAAAGGAAGCCATAAACAAGACAAAAAGACAACCCTCAGAATGGGAGAAAATATTTTCCAATGAAACAACAGACAAAGAATTAATCTCCAAAATATACAAACAGCTCATGGAGCACAATATCAAAAAAACAAACAATCCAGTAAAAATTGGACAGAAGGCCTAAGTAGCCATTTCACCAAAGAAGACACACAGATGGCCAAGAGGCACATGAAAAGATGCTCAACATCACTAATCATTAGAGAAATGCAAATCAAAACCACAGTGAGGTATCTCCTCACACAGGTCAGAATGACCATTATCAAAAAAATCTAGAAACAATAAATGCTGGAAAGGGTGTAGTGAAAAAGGAACCCTCCTGCACTGTTGGTGGGAATGTAAATTGATACAACCGCTATGGAAAACAGTATGGAGGTTTCTTAAAAAACTAAAAATAGAACTACCATATGACCTAGCAGTCCCACTACTGGGCATATACACTTAGAAAACCATAATTCAAAAAGAGACGTGTACCACAATGTTCATTGCAGCACTATTTACAATAGCCAGGACATGGAACCAACCTAAATGTCCATCGACAGGTGAATGGATAAAGAAGATGTGGCACATATATACAATGGAATATTACTCAGCCACAAAAAGAAACGAAATTGAGTTGTTTGTATTGAGGTGGATGGACCTAGAGTCTGTCATACTGAGTGAAATAAGTCAGAAAGAGAAAAACAAATACCATATGCTAACGTATATATGTGGAATGTAAAAAAAAAAAAAAAAAAGGTACTGATGAACCTAGTTGCAGGGTAGGAATAAAGATGTAGACATAGAGAATGGACTTGAGGACACAGGGTGGCAGGGGGAAACTGGGGCAAAGTGAGAGTAGCATCAACATTTATACACTACCAAATGTAAAACAGTTAGCTAGTGGGGAGCAGCAGTGTAGCACAGGGAGATCAGCTCAGTGCTTCACAATGACCTAGAGGGGTGGGATAGGGAGGAAGGGAGGGAGCGGAATGGGGACATATATATGCATATGGCTGATTCACTTTGTTTTACAACAGAAACTAACACAGTATTGTGACACAATTATACTCCAATAAATATCTATTAAAAAATATAAAATACAAACCATAGACAAGACTAAAAGACAAAATACAGACTTAAAACTACTTCTCAAAAAAAGACATAATTCAAAAATGAAAAGGCAAGCCATAGATTGGTGAAAATATTTGCAAAATATGTATCTAACAAAGAAATGGTTTGTATAAGCATATGAAAAGATGCTCAACATCATTTGTCTTTAGGGAAATTCAAACCAAAACTACAATGAGATATCATTTCATACCCATTAGGATGGTTGTTATCAATGAAACAGAAAATAACAAATGTTGGCAAGAATGTGGAGAAACTGGAATGCAAAACGTTATGGCAGTTCCCCAAAAACTTATAGAATCACTTATGATTCAGCAGTTCCATTCCTAGATATACACTCAAAACAATTGAAAGCAGGGACTTAAACAGGTATTTGTACACCCATGTTCATAGTGGCATTATTCACAATAACTGAAAGGTGGAAGCAACCCAAGTGTCCATCAACCAATGAATGGATAAACAAAATGTGGCATATACATACAATGGAATATTACTCAGTCTTAAAAATTCTGATACATGCTACAACATAGATAAACTTTGAAAACATTATGGTAATTGAAATAAGCCAGACAGAAGGACAACAATTATACGATTCTACTTATATGAGGTACCTAGAATAGGTAAATTCATAGAGAGAAAGTAGAATAGTGGTTACCATGGGCTTGAGGGAGTAATGGGGAACTATTGTTTAATGAGTACAGAGCTTCTGTCTGGGATGATGAAAAAGTTCTAAAGATAATGGTAATGATTGTACAACAATGTCAATGCACTAAGTGCATTATAAATTGTAAAAATGATAAATTTTATGTTATGTGTATGTTACTACAACTAAAAAAAAGCTTTATGGTAAATGAGAGAATCCAAATACAAAGGACCACATATTCTGTGATTCCACTTATATGAAATGTCCAGAATTGGCAAATCCATAGATTTTTCATCCAGAAAGTATATTAGTGTTTGCCTGGGTCAGGGGGGCAGATGGGCATTGGGAGGCAATACCTAAGGGGTGCATTTCTTGGGGAGATGAAAATATTCTAAAATTGATTGTGCTGTTTTTTGGACATCTGTGGATACCCTAATAGCCCTTGAATTCTACACTTTAATGGGTGAACTGTGTGGTACATGAATTATATCTTTAAAAAGCTACTACAAAAATCAATCAATGTAATTCTTCATATTCAGAAAATAAAGGAGTAAACCCACGCAAAAAAAAAGGAAAAAAAAGCTTTTGCACAGCAAAGGAAACCACTGACAAAATGAAAAGACAACCTATGGAATGGGAGAAAATACCTGCAAATAATGATAAGGGGTTAATATCCAAAATATATAAACAGCTCATACAACTCAACAGCAGAAAATAAGACAAAACAAACAAACAAAAAACGACTAAAAAATGGTCAGAAGACCCAAATAGACATTTTTCCAAAGGAGACATACAAATCATCAACAGGGACATGAAAAGATGCTCAACGTTGCTAATCATCAAAGAAAGGCAAATAAAAACCACGATGAGGTTATCACCTCACACCTGCCAGAATGGCTATCATCAAAAAGACCACAAATAACA
Organism: Eubalaena glacialis; assembly: GCF_028564815.1. Taxonomy (NCBI): domain Eukaryota; kingdom Metazoa; phylum Chordata; class Mammalia; order Artiodactyla; family Balaenidae; genus Eubalaena; species Eubalaena glacialis. Next base: position 37,156,873 of record NC_083725.1, read on the forward strand.
AATGTTGGTGAGGCTTTGGAGAAAAGGGAAACCTGGTACACTGTTGGCAAGAATGTAAATTGCTGCAGCCACTGTGGAAAACAGTATGGAAGTTCCTCAAAAAACTAAAAGTAGAACTACCACATAATCCAGTAATTCCACTCCTAGGTATATAGCCAAAGAAAGCAAAAAAAAATTAATTTGAAAATATATATGCACCCTAATGTTCATGGCACCACTATTTACAATAACCAATACATAGAAGCAACCTAAGTGTGTACAATCAGATGAATGGATATTGATAATGAATGGATATTGATTATATATATCATATATACGTGTTATATATATATATATATATATGTATATCTCACAATGGACTACTTACTACTCAGGGACAAAAAAGAATGAAACTTTGCCACTTGCAACAACATGGATAAACTTGGAGGGTATTATGCTTAGTGAAATAAGTCAGTCAGAGAAAGGCAAATGCTGTATGAAATTACTTATAGGTGGAATCTAAAAAGTTCAAAAAACTATTGAATATCACAAAAAAAGAAGCAGACTCACAGATATAGAGAACAAACTAGTGGTTGCCAGTGGGGAGAGGAAATGATGGAGGGACAAGATAGGGATAGGGGATTGAGAGGTACAAACTGCTATGTTTAAAATAAATAAGCTACAAGGATATATTGTACAGCACAGGGAATATATTTTAGAATAACTATAAATGGAGCATAACCTTTAAAAATTATGTCACTGTTGCACACTTGAAACTTACATAATATTGTAAATTAACTATACCTCAACTTAAAAAAAATAAAAAAAGTAAAAAAAAATTTATAAAGAAAATAATATAAAATGATGCAGAAATGTCAAGTTTAAAAAACTTTATACCAAGCTTCATTTCAAAATTGAAACACAGGATATTATTAACCACTATGTAAAATATTTAATAGAAGACCTATAAATAAAAGAAAGAAAATTGAAAATCAATACAGATGAAAAACAACATCCCAAAACACTTTGTTAAATTCAGCAGGAAATTCATCAATTTTGATATCTGCTTGGCAATCCAAATTGCTTTAGCCTTCTAACTGTCTTCAGAATTTGCCACAACACTAAAAGAAAATGTTCTCTGAATACAGAAGGATGTCATATTAGAGTGTAAAATAATAAACATTTTAACTTTAGCTTCACAGTGTTGGTCATAGATCTTGCACAATCTAATATTACTTTAAGAAACACTGTTACCTTCATAAATTGTATATTGTAACTCAGGTTATTCAGATTAAAATGATCTATGAAGGCAAAATATGGATCCATCTTCAAGGATGAGGATCCATGAGGACCCAGTGAAGATGACATAAATGCATTTCAAGGAGCTATCTTTTTTGCCTCCTCTTTTTACCTTTCTCCCTACTCTGCCTTCACAGATTTCTCTGGCATAAGATGTAATTCTAATAACCTGGAAAAATGAACCTAAGGAAATAAGCATTTTATCTATTTCTAATAAGCACTGGCTATACAATATTTATGTACATACAAATACATGGACATATAAGCATATACATATGAAACACACAACCACTCACCATATATGCTCAGATCAGCTATTTGAGAAAGAGTAATTAACATTTATATTTACTACAATGGACTAGACACTGTCATAAGCATTTTTACATTCATTTAATTTAAAAACTTAAAAAAAATACTATGAACATAGATATTTTTTTCTTTATTTACAGGTGGTGCAACTGAAGCACAGAGATAAAATAAGTGGTTAAAGGTAGAAAGATGAGAACTCCAAATAGTGTACTTAAGATAGCACTGGGATTCCACAATTTTAACTAAATGGAATGAGAGTGATGCAGAGAAGAATACAGTCTCCTCTCTTTTTCTCTCTTATCTCCAGCCTAAGCACTTGACAAAAGAAAAACTACAAATGAGACAAAACCATTGTCAGTTATTTTTAGGGCATTATGTATTTTGAAACTGACAATATAATCCCCCCAGTAGAAAAGTTATCAGAACAAAACACTTATCTTTGACTTTCACCTTCCTTCTAAAGAATATAAATTAGTTTTCTAGTCATTAAAATTGTGCTAAAAAAATACAATTCCTGCTCTGTAAGTAGGTTCATCTGTACCATTTTTCTAGATTCCACATTTATGCACTAATATACAATATTTGTTTTTCTCTTGCATTAATGTATGATATTTGTTACTTCCATCCACGTTTCTACAAATGACCCAATTTTTTTCCTTTTAATGGCTGAGTAATATTCCATTGTATACATGTACCACATTTTCTTTATCCATTCCTCTGTTGATGGACATTTAGGTTGCTTCCATGCCCTGGCTATTGTAAATAATGCTGCAATGAACATTAGGGTGCATGTAAATTTTTGAATTATGGTTTTCTCAGGGTATATGCCCAGTAGTGGGATTTCTGGGTCATATGGTAGTTCTATTTTTAGTTTTTTAAGGAACCTATTTGCAAGGCAGGAATAGAGATGCAGACTTAGAGAATGGACGTGTGGACATGGGGGCGAGGGGGGTGGGATGAATTGGGAGATTGGGATTGACATATATGCACTATTACATGTAAAATAGATAGCTAGTGGGAACCTGCTGTATAAAACAGGGAGCTCAGCTCGGTGCTCTGTGGGGACCTAGATGGGTGGGATGGGGATGCGGTGGGAGGGAGGTCCAAGAGGGAGGGGATATATGTATACATATAGCTGATTCACTTTGTTGTACAGCAGAAACTAACACAACAGTGTAAAGCAACTATACCCCTATATATATATTACTAATATAATATATATTTTATAATATATATATATTACTAATTCCAAAACATTCTGTAGGCTTCTATGAGAGTCATGCCCTGTTGTCAAATGAGTGAGTCAAAAATGTTTATTTAATGGGTGAATAAATGAATTGATTATCTTACTTCAGAAGTTCCTCTTTTCTAGACTTACCTGAAGACACTGTTACCTTATTTCCAATAATATAGCTGCAAAAGTAAATGGCACTGACATTGATGGAAGCCACTGAAAAGAACTAGTATAAATCTTTAGTAGTTTTCAATTTCAAAAGTGTGCACTGATCAATGAAGCAGAAAATATGTAAATCTTAGGGGAAAATGAACCAGTCACTCTTTACTAAGTGGAACTGGTATTTATTGCTGGAAAATGGAGTAAAATATATACATATTTATAAAATTCTAAGAATAACCTAAATACCTAAGTACTTTAAAGTGCTATTTTATCATAAGGCAAAATGAGGGGGAAAGGAAGCATTTCATTTTGGTTTTTTCTGCAAAATCCCCAATTCACACTGAAAGGATATTCTTGACATTCTACTTCGTTTTCTGAAGCCTGGCTGAAGTCCAAGGAACAGTGGTTTTAGTAACTCCGTGCTAATCAAATGTCAAGACAAATCAAACTTCTTGAGGCATAGTGTTCTGTAGCCTTGTAACTTTATATGAGAAACATCTGCTTTCAGCTCTTATCAGCGAGGTTAAAGATGGAGATTCAAGTCTGAAAGAGGTCCTTACCAAATTTACAAAATGCTAGCATATCAGTTGTGCAAAGCCCAAGTGGTCTTCACCAAGATGTCTGAATCCAAAGAGTTTGTCTGATTCTCAATTTCCCTGCGATATTAACAAGTTCACTCAAAACTGAACTCTGATTACCTTATACATAAACCTTTCCATCATGAATATTTACCATCTACTTATATAAATTAAGTGGATACATGATCTTAATGGATTTTCTAGCCCTTTATCAGTATTGTATTTATGGAGGTTTTGAGCTTATAAAGTCAGCAAAGTGCTTCCATTGGTATTTGAGATTTTCAGAACTCAAGGTGTTCAACAATTTTCAAATTTTATTCTTGCCAAGAGTGCCCCCAAATACAGTCAATTTATTTTCAAGAGTGGATAGAATGAACCTGATAACTCTGGCTTCTCTGTGGGTTTAATTTCTGTTTTAGAATTTAAAAGCTCAGTAGACATCTCTATATTCCTTTGAGGTTGCCATATTTGGTTTCCCTTTGACTCTATAGTGGAGGTTGTATGCATCCTCTGGCTCCAAGTCTTTCCTGCCCAGGGAAAAGATGTTAGTTCCCATCAAAGTTTGTCCTGATGCCTATCTTCATACTTGTTACCTGGTATCCAGTTCCCATAATCTTTGTGTCCAGTCCCAAGGTCTTGCATTCCCTAAGAGTGAGCCTGGATTTCTGTTCCTTCCTACTTTGCTGGACTCAGCTCTTCCACCTGGATTTACAATACTTGTATTCCCTTGCCAATATGAACCTTGTGTTGTTGGTTTTTAGATCTCAACATCAGATTCCCTAATCTAAAAAAATTCTGGTCCTGGCATGTCCTGGTTGCCCCATCCTGTCTTTCTACTCTTTCTTCCCAACCCAAGCCTGACACTGATACTCAGCGTTTAACTCTACAAACATTTGTGAACCAGGTTTGGAGTTTGTGATGGGAATGCCTCTCTACTCCCACCCCAAGAGAGGAAAGTATTTTATTACTATCATGCTTTAGAGTTGCCTGGCCAAGGTGATTTTAAAAAATATCAACTTTTATACAGTTTCATTCTTTTAAAATTATACCCCTTATTGCCTGCACTTGGGATCACTGATCCCACTGTTTCTTTGGTACACTACTTCTCCGTAAGAGAAATTAAGGGAGAAGATGCTAGCTAGCTTCTGACAAAAAGGGAGTATGGCAAATGGGAGAGTCCCTAACTTTTAAAGATGCAGCTTCTCAGAACTCTGAACTATTTGCGACTCAAGAGATGGGAGTGGAATTGGGTTATGTTGTCATAGTGTTTTCCTTATCATTTGACAGTACAACTATAGTTACTGATCACGTAAAATAGTTTTGAAACAGTTTCCACTTTTGCAATTATTTGATCTTTGTCTAGATCTTTTTCCACAGCCTAAACTTGTGGGAAAATTGTAGGTTTTAGAATCAGACAAGTGTCGGTTCAAATTCTGATTCAATAGCAATATTATCTGGATTATTTAACTTCTCTGAAATTTAGTTTATTTATCTGAAAATGGAGATAATGTAACAAGTCCACATGTTAGTCATGGGGTATTAAATGAGATCATATTTTATTCTTTTCTAATAAGCACTGAGTACACTTTAGTTATGTACATACAAAAGCATACAAAATAGTCACATAATACATACCCACTCCCATATGTCCAAATGTACCTATCTGAGAAATAATAATGACAACTAACACGTCCATTTACTACTATACACCAGGTGCTAATCTTAACTTTACAGTTTATAAAACAGGAGGGAAGTTAAGAAAGTGTTAAAGGTGAAAAGGTGAGAGCTGTAAAGAGTGTATTTAAGATAGCACTGGGAAACTGCAGCCTTGGCTGAGTGCAATAAGAGGAGCATGGAGAAAGATTCATCCTCCTCTTTACTTCTCCTTTATTTCAAACTAAAGGTCTTGGCAAAGACAAAAATATAAAATGAGGCAAAACTCACATTATGTTGCTTCAACATCCAATACTATTATCACTACATTTAGTTATTATTTATTATTATCTATATACAATTGACTTAAAAAGTTAGAGTTACTTGTTCTTTATTTTGTTTATTCTCTACCCCCTATAAAACCTGAGGAGCAAAATATTATATAATATATTATGTTGACTATTTGCTGAATATTTGCTTTTCTAATTATGAGATCAAAATTATAATCCATGCTTCCTTCAATTTACCTTGTTCTTATTTAGCATTCATACACCTGTAACATCTTGGCAGTCAAGCATTTTTAAAGACTAATTTTCTCAATGCTTGCAATATGCACAGTAAAATATACAGCATCTTCCTTAACCTCCTACTTTATAGGAAGCTTGATTATTTTAGCAGAACCTTCTTATTATGGCCTAATTTAGTTTAATTCTGGCATTATAATTCATCACTGCATCATCTCCCTTATGATAGGAAAACATGAGATAATAAGATGATCAAGAGAGGGGCAATGAATAAATTTAGAGACTGGAGTCTTATTGCATGTAACAGACTTAGAATGCCCCCTGTGAGGCACTCTCTCTAGTTCTCTAGTTCTTTTTTCTTAACATTCAGCTTTACTTGGTTTCCCTTCACTTTTCTAACATAAAACAAAAGTTAGCCATACCTTATTTATCTCTGTGGTATAATTATTCCACCAAAAATTCTACACATACTTTAAATCCAATAAAATACTTTTAAATTTTATAAAATCAGCAGATTTATAATCCTTAAAAAATTTCTGTCACCTTTGGGATTTTTTTCAATAGCAATTAAAATTTTAGCAAATAGTTCTTGGTATAAAATAGCACTGTGTAAATGTTCTAGAAAATAATCTGGAAAGATTACAATAATTAGAAACCTTAAATTAGGCCAGTCAGATTGAGAATTTCTAAATTATATACATTCTAATGTAGTTCTCATAATGTATTGATACTTCATTTTATCCTAAACAAGGGTAATATTCTCTTTATTTGTCCTTCTCTCTCTTTGGCCATATCATTACTCTGGCTTCAGCACATATTGTGTTTCCTGGTCTGGATCCCCCAGATTCAACCTCCATAAGCCTGAGTAAACATCAAAGCCACTGTATACACCTATCATACCAGATACATATACACACTAGTATTGGAGATACATTAAAAATACCTGGCTCTGTTGATGGTTTCCTTTGCTGTGTAAAATATTTTAAGTTTAATCAGATCCCATTTGTTTATTTTTTGCTTTTGTTAAAATTACTCTAGGAGATAGATCCCCAAAAATATTGCTGAAATTTCTGTCAAAGAATGTTCTGCCTATGTTTTCCTCTAGGAGTTTTATAGTATCCAGCCTTACATTTAGGTCCTTAATCCATTTTGAGTTAATTTTTGTATATGGTGTTAGAGAATGTTCTAATTTCATTCTTTTACAAGTAGCTGTCCATTTTCCCCAGCACCACTTATTGAAGAGAATGTATTTTCTCCAATGTATATCCTTGCTTCCTCTGTCACAGATTAATTGACTAAAACTGTGTGAATTTACTTTGGGGCCCTCTATTATGTTCCACTGATCTATGTGTCTGTTTTTGTGCCAGTACCATATGGTTCTGATGATTGTAGCTTTGTAGTATAGTCTGAAGTCAGCTATGGAGTTGTTTCCTCCAGCTCCATTTTTCTTTCTCAAGATTGTTTTGGCTATTTGGGGTCTTTTGTGTTTCCACATAAATTTTAAAATTATTTGTTCTAGTTCTGTAAAAAATGTCATTGGTGTTTTGATAGGGATTGCATTAAATCTATAGGTTGCCTGATGTAGTATGGTCCTTTTAACAATATTGATTCTTCCAATCCAAGAACACAGTATATCTTTCCATCTGTTTGTGTCGTCTTCAATTTCTTTCATCCATGTCTTATAGTTTTCCGAGTACAGGCCTTTTACCTCCTTAGGTTTATTCCTAAGTATTTTATTCTTTTTGATGTGATGGTAAATGGAACTGTTTCTTTAATTTCTCTTTCTGATATTTTGTTGTTAGTGTATAGAAATGCAACAGATTTCTGTATATTAACTTTGTAACCTGTAACTTTACCAAATTCATTGATGAGCTCTAGTAGTTTTCTGGTGACATCTTTAGGTTTTTTATTTATAGTATCATGACATCTGCAAACAGTGACAGTTTTACTTCTTCTTTTCCAATTTGGATTCCTTTTATTTTCTTTTCTTCTTATGATTGTCATGGCTAGGACTTCCAAAACTATGTTGAATAAAAGTGGTGAGAGTGGACATCTTTGTATTGTTCCTGATCTTAGAGGAAATGCTTTCATCTTTTCACCATTGAGTATGATGTATGATGTATGGTGTTAGCTGTTGGGTTTTCATATATGGCCTTTTTCATGTTAAGGTATGTTCCCTCCATGCCAATCTACTGAACACAGAAGATATTTGCAAACGATATGACCAATAAGGGGTTAAAATCCAACACATATAAACAGCTTATAAAACTCAACATCAAAAACACAAACAACCTGATTAAAAATGGGCAGAAGAACTGAATAGACATTTTTCCAAAGAGGAAATGCAGATGACCAACAGGCACATGAAGAGATGCTCAATATTGCTAATCATAAGAGAAATGCAAATCAAAACCACAACAAGATATCACCTCACACAGGTCAGAATGGCTATCATCAAAAAGAAAACAAATAACAAATGTTAGCAAGGATGTGGAGAAAAGGGAACCCTCTTACACTGTTGATGGGAAGGTAAATTGGTGCAGCCACTGTGCAGGTAAATTGGTGCAGCAGTAACCAATTTTGAGGTTGCTCAAAAAACAAAATACAGAACTACCAAATGATCCAGCAATTCCACTCCTGGGTATATATCAGAAAGAAACAAAAAGAGTAATTCAAAAAGATTCTTGCACCCCAAAGTTGCTAGCAACATTATTTACAATTGCCAAGGAATGGAAGCAACCTAAGCATCCATCAACAGATGAATGGATAAAGATGTGGTATATGTAGACAATAGAATACTACTCAGCCATAAAAAGAATAAAATTTTGCCATTTGTAGCAACATGGATGGACTTAGAGAGCATTATGCTAAGTGAAATAAGTCAGACAGAGAAAGACAAATACTGTATGATATCACTTACATATGGAATCTAAAAAATACAACAAACTAGTGAATAAAACAAAAAAGAAGCAGACATCATAGATATAGAGAACAAACTAGTGGTTACCAATGAGGAGAGTGAATGGACAAGGGGCAAAATAGGGATGGGATTAAAAAAGGGGTTACTGTGGTACTGTATAAAATCATATGTATGAAACTTTTGAAAACTGTAAAGCACTATAGGATTTAAAGAATCGTACATTCAATTAAAAAAACAAATTAAAAAAAAAAAAACCTGGCTCTGGTATCATTTTACCTTATAATTTATTGCTAAAATTTCATAAGAAAGTTCAGTTTAAGAGAATCTGTGAACCAAACTGTTTTGTTTACTTTTCAATATATATATGAAAGATGGAAAGCAGAGTCTTGAGTACCTGAGAATGAGTAGATCCATTCTGTAATTTAAAACTTGCTGATAATTATTTATAATTATATGAACCTTACCAGTTTAATAAAATGTAGGAAAATTTGAAGTCATTCAGTATATTCCCACAGATTTTCTTTTTCTGTGAGGTGTCCTAGCTTATCTCCAGGGAAGGAAGACTTGATGTCTGTGAAATGAACTGTATTTTTAAAACTTGAAATTGTTTTTGTACCCTCAGAAGATATCACATTTCTTCTTTTCTCAAAACCAAACTGATACTTATATTTAAATCAGGGATTTCCATGTTTTACCAGAAAAGAATCTATTTTTCATGCTCATTTAGTTGCACAGAGTTAGAGCCACAAAAACATATGACTACTTTAGCTGAAGGAAACTAACACTGCAAATCAATGATTTAGAAGGAAGCAATTGTGGTTGCAGAGCTTGGTGCAATAGTGCCCAAAGTCTGGAGAATTCCCTGGTGGTCCAGTGGTTAAGACACCATGCTATCACTGTCATGCATGTTCAATCCCTGGTCAGGGAACTATGATCCCGCAAGCAGGGTGGCCAAAAAAAAATAGTGCCCAAAATCTGAAGGAAAAAGAGTGCTGGAAATTCAGGACAATCTGCTCTCTCTTCTGGAATTGACAGTGATAGACTCATCATGTCTCTGGTTTAAGATCAGACATTTGGCTGCCTCTGCCATAAATTACATAAAAATAAACAATAAGGAAGTTAAATATAATTTATAAAAACTCTTATTTTGTATAACAAAGCAAATCCCTCATACATATGTCACACTGAGTGTTTACCACTCAGAAGAGGCTTTCTAAAATATTTAACATTGGTTGTATATCATACATAATGGAACTAGTGAACATCTTTCCACAAAGGAGAGACACCTTAATGAAAACACCCTCTGGATCATAATATGAAACTAAAATGTGAAACAGATTCTTTCTGAATCTGCTTATGTGCAGATCATGCTACGAAAGAAGTAGAAGTCTAGATGATTAGTAAAGAAGAAAAAAAAATCTAAAATTCACTAGTTTGTTTGTACTAAAAGTAATTGCTGTCCTCCATATTAAAAAAAAAAAAAGCCATGCACCCTGACATTTTGCAATCCATGTGAAATTTTATGTAAAGTTACAGTTATTCATTACGTAGACATGAAGCTGAATCACTCAAAATATTGCTATAATTTTAATAAGAAATTAATAAGGGGTTCGTCAAATTAGACTAACAAATGGTGACTTGTATACATTTTCAAAATTCTTCCATTAAGTAGCTTGGAAAATTAAGGTGCTTACACTAAAAACCATTGGTTATTTGGACAATAGCTAGAATATTTACATGTATTCTTTCAGAATTAGAGGGACCTCAATTAATTGACAGTGAAGAGCAAAATACCGATTAACCATGATTTAACTCACAATGCAATGCATGTTTTAACATAAATTGCTGTTTCCTTTTAACTGTCAATATAAAACTTTTACTTTATATCGTAATCCTACTCTTTAGGAAAAACTAATTATATGGTTAAAAGTTGCCTAGATTTCAGCAAGTTTATTTATTTATTTTTGATAATAATGAATTTAGAGTACTAGTTCTATAGAATTTTTCCTTACTGAGCAATATCATGATTCACAGTTAGCTATGTCAATAGTATAAATCAACTCATAATGAAAGTTTACTCATAGAGCAGAAATGCTTGTATTCTGTATAAATATTGATATTTCTAAATTAAAATTATCCACCATTTACTATCAAGTTTAAAAAGAGAAATAGATTGTATGCTTGTAATTTAATTAAGATGACAATTTACTACTAAAAAGTATTTATATATAAGTAACTAAACCCCATTACCTTGTAAATATCCAAAAATCCACATTGATGGTCAAATCTTGTGTACAGTTCATTCAGCATGCTGATTACTTGCATGGGGGTACACTGGGCACATATGGCTGTGAAACCAACAATGTCTGAAAAGAGCATGGTGACATCATCAAACTTTCTGGCTTGCACTTGCTGCCCTTGCCACAATTGCTGGGCTACATCACCAGGGAAAATAGAATATAGAAGATCCACTGTTTTTTTTTTCTCTTCTTCCAGGGCCTGGTGAGTTCTTTCTAAAGTTGCTTTTAACTTATCCATCCTCTTCTTCAAGCCATCTTGGGCCTTTGCCTGCTCACCAACCAAAATTACATCTCGGGTAGCATCATGGATAGGGATGTCCGAGAGATGCAGCCCTCGTCCCATGAGTTCATCCAACTTGTCCACACATGGAGAACCCAAGAATAAAATAGAATTTGATTCTGAGACATGGATCATTTGTCCTTTAACTTCCATCACCTGCAAAATTAACACAGAATATTGATCAGCACTATTCACATAGTAGGTTCACAAAAATTAATTTATTGTCTGATGGAGAGGAAGAACAAGAAATTAGCTCTATTGAATTTCTGCATTCATATAGGCAAATTTAAATGTGATTTATGGCCAATATAAGTTATGATTCTAAATAGAAGCATTTGTTATTGTTTCCCACTTGGTCACTTTCTTAACACAATGATCAAATGGAAAGGAAGGAAGATCAATGAGAAACAAAACAGGAAAACATTTTCGTTCAAAATGAAATTGCACCCAGGTACATCATGAAACTGGTTCATGAGCCAGTTCAAAAACTTTCAACCTGCTTAGTAATAGTAGAATTAGGATAAATCCATCTGTCAATATAACTGCCTTTAACTGTCATTAAAATAATATTCAGAAAATAAGTCCAGGAGACTAAATGAATACAAATAATTGTTTAGCCTTATGTAAGTCATTTTTCACCAGCTGTAGTCCTATGAAAATATATTAGATTTTGCACTGACTAGATTAGTTGACAATTCATTTGTTCTTAAAAATAAAAAATTAAACTAGATGTCATTAAGCCAGTATTACCAGAAAATAACAATCAACTAGCATGTTCAATATAAGCTAAAAATAGCCCTCCAAGTTGGGACAGTATTAAAGGAATTCAGTTAATAAGATAAAGCATCTGAAGATGTAGTAATTTAAATCTATCCCTCCTTTCTGTACTATTTGACTGGAGAATTTGAGAACTGATGTTTAATGGAAAACTTCATGAACACTGGTTTATGCTATTTTAGCTTGGTTCCCCAAGGAACACTCAGAGGGGATAAGCACCAGTAGGGAAGGAAGGAAGACTTAGGATATGGTTATGCAAATATAGTTATTTGGGTAAGGATAAGATATTTCAGCACATCTGGAGAGGAAGCTAGTTGTAATTACCTGGAGAGAACAGCCTATAAGTAGACCACCTGAGACTGTGCATCAGTTTTATCTATGTCACTTTCCCCAACTACATGGAATGTGTTCAATACATTTATTTTCTTTTGTTCTTCATAGCATGAAGTACTTAGGCTAGTTGATGAAATTGGAGGCATAGAACAAATATGAGGTAAAACGAAAGAGATTTGGATTTGTAAGCCTGCAAATGTTTTACTTTGTTCCCCCTGCACCATTTACCAAGATCTAGTCTACATACGGAAATAAAATTGAATCCTTGTTTCATGTCATATTTTTAATTAAATGAAATGTTCACTTTTTTATATAAAGATTCTGCTAGTGTTCAGTATTTCAGCATTTTTTACATAATACTCTCATTTATTCATTGAAGTGTTTATTGAGTGTTTGCCATTTACTAGTACTGCTCTGGATGATAAGCATAAAAAGATAAAACAAGGTTCCTCTTTTCAAAGTTATCACAGTATGGAAGGGAGAGCCAAATCTATATAGCCCATAGAATAGAATGAAGAAGACCCTTCAATTCCCAATTTAAGGTGGACTCTCAAAAGACGGCAGGCTATAGTTTGAATACAAAGAAAGTAATTGTCCTGAAAAGTATTTCCAGATTATTACATATATGCCTGATATGCTTTTTGGGGGGAGGGGTTTGTTAATGATATATACTTGTTAGAATATTAAAGGTGTAATAAAGAAGATACACATAATGTACAACCTCATAGTTTAAAAATTAGTACTTTAATTTTTTTTCTTATGATTTAAGGTAAAAGCAAACCTCTGATATTCATAGATTTAGACCTCCCTCTGGTCTCTCCCTTTTTTTTCTCAGATTTCTTTCTAATTATTTTCTTTTTCTTCTACATCTTACTTTCTTCTCCCTTCTCCTCTTTGTTCTTTGGACTTACTCTTTTTTTTTTTTTTTTCCAATATGCTATCTTCATTCAGTCTTTATCTCTCCTGCTTGCCTGGCTTTCTTTCTCATCACTGGTTTCCTTCATCTTCCTCACTGGTGCTTCCTTTTTCTTTTTCTTTCTCTTTTTTCCCTATGTATTAATCTCCACATTTACCATCACAAATGGACCTTTTTCTTTTCCACCTTTGCTTTCACCTCCCTTTTTATTTTAAATATGAAATCAGTATATGTATACAGGCATAAACAATATTATACATTATTTGCTATGTGTAATAAATAAGAGTGTTTTTCTTTAACTTACAATGAAGCTGAATGCAATATGTTATATCCCACCTCAAAAAAACAAAACATAAATATATTCTTGATTTATATATGGCGTTAGTTCATTTTTGAAGTCTCTGAATCAGCAGAGCCTGAGAGAATAAAATAATCGCTTACTTCTTACATTACAGAAAAAAAATTCATGAAAGAGAAACCACAATATACACAGTAAATAACTTAATTTTAGAATATTTTTCATCAGTGAATTTATTCCTTATTTATAATTGGGCAAATATCACTGGAGCATTTGTGTCTCTGTCATAAATGCAGGTTTAGCCTAATTGGAAAATAATATAAATTATTTTTCTTGAATTGTTTTTGCTTTATTATAATTATAAATTCAGATATTCACCATGATTGCATTTATTGATTTAGCAATATGCACAACTATTATAGGAACTACGTATTTTTATGTAGAGGAGACAAATTTGTGAAAAACTACATTAAATTAAAACATCTCCTTAAGGTTTTATTGCATTCTAAATTATATTAAAGTTTTAATAAAATAGCATAAGGCAGAATGAAAATAAAATGTCTTTAAATCTATCAGATTTCATAAATTGGTAAGCATAATAGAGGGGAATGGGCTAAAAAATAGAATGGAGCTGACAGAGGATAGGATCAGTGAGGATAGTTCCATAGAATTTACTCAATCTGAACAAGGAAAATAGACTGAAAAAAATAAACAGAGCTTCAGGGACCTGTAGCACAATAACAAAAAATCCAACATTCATATCATGGGAGTCCTAGAAGCACTTGAAGTAATAATGGCTGAAAGTGTCACAAATCTGATTGAAGATATAAACGCTCAGAATCAACAAGCTATGTGAATCTCTAGTAGGATAAAACCGAAGAAATCCATTTCAAGACACATTATAATTAAATTTTGAAAACTAAATTCAAAGAAAATATCTTGAAAACAGTCACAGAGAAAAGAGGCATTACTTATAGGGAACACTAATTTGAATGGCAGTTGATTTCTCATCTGAAACTATGGAGGTCAGAAGAAAGTAGTACATTTTTTTAGATATTGAAAGAAAAGAAGTGTCAATTGCGAATTCTATGTGTGGAGAAACTACTCTTCAAGAATAAAGGAGGAATAAAGACATCTGCAAATGAAGGAAAGCTAAAAGTCTTTGTCCTAACAGAACAGCTAAAGAAAGATCTTAAAATTGAATGAAATAAGAGAAATAATGTTCTAAGGAGCATCAGGAAGGGAAAAAAGAATGGAAAGACTAAAAATACTGGTAAATACAATAGATTATCCTTCTCCTCATAAGCTGTCTAAATCACATGTGATGATTGCAACAAAAATTATAACACTAACGATTCTCATTACAAGTGTCCTCCTTATAAGAGAAAAGCAGAGGGAGATTAACACACACACACACACACACACACACACACACATGAAGACAGTGTGAAAACAGAAACAAAGATTGGAGTGATGCAATCACAAACCAAGAAATACCAAGGCATGCCAGTAGCCACCAGAAGCTAGAAGGGTCAAGAAACCTATACTCCTCCAGATCATGTGGAAAGAGCAAGGAGTTATCCACACTTTGATTTTAGATTCTGACCTCTAGGGCTGTGAAAGAATAAATTTCTGTTGTTTTACACTACCCAGTTTGTGGTTATTTGTTACAGTAGCCACAGGAAACTGATACAGATCAGAACAACAAAATCAACAAATAAGATCTAATTGACAGATGTAGGGTGATCCACCCAACAGCAGAAGAATACATGTTTTTCAAAGAACCTGTGTAACATACACTAAGACTGACCATATTGTAGACCATGAAAAAAAACACCACAACAAATTTTTGAAATTCAAATTATATGGAATATGTTCTCTGACCACAAGGAATAAAACTAGAAATAAAGACATATTCATAATAGCCAAACATTGGAAACAATCCAGGCGTACTTCAGTGGGTGAATGGTTAAACCAAACATGAGTTACTATTCAGCAATATAAAGAAATTGTACATTGATATAGGCAAAATAATAGATAAACTTGTAGGGAATTATGCTAAATGAAAAATTGCTGGGGGAGGAACCAAGATGGCGGAGCAGAAGGACGTGCTCTCACTCCCCCTTGCGAGAACACCAGAATCAAAACTAGCTGCTGGACAATCATCGACAGGAAGACACTGGAACTCACCCAAAAAGATACCCCACATCCAGAGACAAAGGAGAAGCCACAATCAGACGGTAGGAGGGGCACAATCACAGAAAAATCAAATCCCATAATTGCTGGGTGGGTGACTCACAGACTGGAAAACACTTATACCACAGAAGTCCACCCACTGGAGTGAAGGTTCTGAGCCCCACGTTAGGCTTCCCAACCTGGGGGTCTGGCAATGGGAGGAGGAATTCCTAGAGAATCAGACTTTGAAGCCTAGTGGGAATTGATTGCAGGACTTCGGCAGGACTGGGGGAAACAGAGACTCCACTCTTGGAGGGCACACACAAAGTAGTGTGTGCAGAGGGACCCAGAGGAAGGAGCAGTGACTGCAGGGGATACTGAACCAGACCTACCTGCTAGTGCTGGAGGGACTCCTGCAGAGGTGGGGGGTGGCTGTGGCTCACCGTGGGTACACGGACACTGGCAGCAGAAGTTCTGGGAATTATTCCTTGGCTTGAGCACTCCCAGAGTCTGTCATTAGCCTCACCAAAGAGGCAGGTAAGCTCCAGTGTTGGGTTGCCTCAGGCCAAACAACCAACAGTGAGGGAACCCAGCCCCACCCATCAACAGTCAAGTGGATTAAAGTTTTACTGAGCTCTGCCCACAATAGCAACAGTCAGCTCTACCCACCACCAGTCCCTCCCATCAGGAAACTTACACAAGCCTCTTAGATAGCCTCATCCACCAGAGGGCACATAGCAGAAGCAAGAAGAACTACAATCCTGCAGCTTGTGGAACAAAAATCACATTCACAGAAGGAAAGACAAGATGAAAAGGCAGAGGGCTACATACCAGGTGAAGGAACAAGATAAAACCCCAGAAAAACAACTAAATGAAGTAGAGATCGACAACCTTCCAGAAAAAGAATTCAGAATAATGATAGTGAAGATGATCCAGGACCTCGGAAAAAGAATGGAGGAAAAGATCAAGAAGATGCAAGAAATGTTTAACAAAGACCTAGAAGAATTAAAGAACAAACAAACAGAGATGAACAATGCAATAACAGAAATGGAAACTACACTAGAAGGAATCAATAGCAGAATAACTGAGGCAGAAGAACGGATAAGTGACCTGGAAGACAGAATGGTGGAATTCACTGCTGTGGAACAGAATAAAGAAAAAAGAATGAAAAGAAATGAAGACAGCCTAAGAGATCTCTGGGACAATATTAAATGCAACAACATTCGCATTATAGGGGTTCCAGAAGGAGAAGAGAGAGAGAAAGGACCAGAGAAAATATTTGCAGAGATTATAGTCAAAAACTTTCCTAACATGGGAAAGGAAATAGCCACCCAAGTCCAGGAAGCGCAGCGAGTCCCATACAGGATAAACCCAAGGAGAAACACGTCGAGACACATAGTAATCAAATTGGCAAAAAGTAAAGAAAAAGAAAAATTATTGAAAGCAGCAAGTGAAGAACGAAAAATAACACACAAGGGAACTCCCATAAGGTTAACAGCTGATTTCTCAGCAGAAACACTACAAGCCACAAGGGAGTGGCATGATATACTTAAAGTGATGAAAGGGAAGAACCTACAACCAAGATTACTCTACACGGCAAGGATCTCATTCAGATTCGATGGAGAAAGCAAAAGCTTTACAGACAAGCAAAAGCTAAGAGAATTCAGCACCACCAAACCAGCTCTACAACAAATGCTAAAGGAACTTCTCTAACTGGGAAACACAAGAGAAGAAAAGGATCTACAAAAACAAACCCAAAACAATTAAGAAAATGGTCATAGGAACATACATATCGATAATTACCTTAAACGTGAATGGATTAAATGCTCCAACCAAAAACACTAGCTCACTGAATGGATACAAAAAAAAAGACCCGTATATATGCTGTCTACAAGAGACGCACTTCAGAACTAGGGACACAAAGAGACCAAAAGTGAGGGGATGGAAAAAGATATTCCATGCAAAGGGAAATCAAAAGAAAGTTGGAGTAGCTATACTCATATCAGATAAAATAGACTTTAAAATAAAGAATGTTACAAGAGACAAGGAAGGACACTACATAATGATCAAGGGATCAATCCAAGAAGAAGATATAACAATTATAAATATTTATGCAACCAACATAGGAGCACCTCAATACATAAGGCAACTGCTAACAGCTATAACAGAGGAAATCGACAGACAGTAACACAATAATAGTGGGGGACTTTAATACCTCACTTACACCAATGGACAGATCATCCAAAATGAAAATAAATAATGAAACAGAACCTTTAAATGACACAATAGAACAGATAGATTTAATTGATATTTATAGGACATTCCATCCAAAAACAGTAGATTACATTTTCTTCTCAAGTGCGCATGGAACATTCTCCAGGATAGATCACATCTTGGGTCACAAATCAAGCCTCAGTAAATTTAAGAAAATTGAAATCATATCAAGCGTCTTTTCTGACCACAACGCTATGAGATTAGAAATGAATTACAGGGGAAAAAAAACACGTAAAAAACAAAAACACATGGAGGCTAAACAATACGTTACTAAAAAACCAAGAGATCACTGAAGAAATCAAAGAGGAAATCAAAAAATACCTAGAGACAAACAACAATGAAAACACGGTGATCGAAAACCTATGGAATGCAGCAAAAGCAGTTCTAAGAGGGAAGTTTATAGCTATAAAAGCCTACCTCAAGAAACAAGAAAAATCTCAACTAGCAATCTAACCTTACACCTAAAGGAACTAGAGAAAGAAGAACAAACAAAATCCAAAGGTAGCAGAAGGAAAGAAATCATAAAGATCAGAGCAGAAATAAATGAAATAGAAACAAAGAAAACAATAGCAGAGATCAATAAAACTAAAAGCTGGTTCTTTGATAAGATAAACAAAATTGATAAACCATTAGCCAGACTCATCAAGAAAAAGAGGGAGAGGCTCAAATCTATAAAATTAGAAATGAAAAAGGAGAAGTTACAACAGACACCACAGAAATACAAAGCATCCTAAGAGACTACTACAAGCAACACTATGCCAATAAAATGGACAACCTGGAAGAAATGGGCAAATTCTTAGAAAGGTATAACGTTCCAAGACTGAACCAGGAAGAAACAGAAAATATGAACAGACCAATCACAAGTAATGAAATTGAAACTGTGATTAAACACTTTCCAACAAACAAAAGTCCAGGACCAGATGGCTTCACAGGTGAATTCTACCAAACATTTAGAGAAGAGCTAACACCCATCCTTCTCAAGCTCTTCCAAAAAATTACAGAGGAAGGAACTCTCCCAAACTCATTCTATGAGGCCACCATCACCCTGATACCAAAACCAGACAAAGATACTACAAAAAAAGAAAATTACAGACCAATACCACTGATGAATATAGATGCAAAAATCCTCAACAAAATACTAGCAAACAGAATCCAACAACACATTAAAAGGATCATACACCATGATCAAATGGGATTTATCCCAGGGATGCAAGGATTCTTCAATATACAAATCAATCAATGTGATATACCATATTAACAAATTGAACAATAAAAACCGTATGATCATCTCAATAGATGCAGAAAAAGCTTTTGACAAAAGTCAACACCCATTTATGATAAAAACTCTCCAGAAAGTGGGCATAGAGGGAACCTACCTCAACATAATAAAGGCCATATATGACAAACCCACAGCAAACATCATTCTCAACTGTGAAAAACTGAAAGCATTTCCTCTAAGATGAGG